>NW_023604295.1:88656908-89979187 GCF_014898055.3 Talpa occidentalis | reverse complement strand
AAAAAATAGCATTTCTACATTAAAAAATAAAGAGTCTTCAGATAAGATTATACTTGATTATCGATATGTAAATGCAATCACGAGGGTCCTTAAAGAGGAAGGCAAAGTGAGATTTGATGACAGAAGAATAGAAGGCCACATGACAACTAAAGCAAGATGTTAAACTGATGGCTTTGAAGATAGAAAAAGAAGCCTGAGCAGAGGAGTGTAAGTGGCCTCTAGAAGTAGAAAGGGCAAGAGAATGGTATTTTCCCTTAGAATTTCCTGAAAGAACCAGACCCACTGACACCTTCACTTTGGCCCAATGAAACTGATTATGTACTTCTAATCTCCAGAACTATATAAGAAAAAATCTGTCTTTGTTTTAGGTCACCAAATTTGTGGTAACTTATCACAGCAACAATGGGAAAAAAAAAGGAAAAAAAAATAAAAGAAAACTGTCTCATGCTTTGGAAAAACAAACAAACAAACAAATGTTTTCACATTGTTTTCTTCAGATTCTGAATTTCTGATGTCTTTTTAATCTCCTCTTTTGTTTCTGATTCTATTTATTATTTCCCTTTTTTTTTTATTTTGAGAGCCCAGCAATAGGATTGTCTAATTTTTTTTTAAATAACTTACTTTTGGTTTTATTAATCATTTGCATTTTTTTAATATTTATAAGAGTAGGTTTATTAGAAAAAGGGACAGAGAGTTGCAAAAAAGAGCACCTACATAATCACAGGTGGGCAGAATGACTGCTACTATCTTTTATTTTCTAAATCATTTTTTTCTCTCTCATTTTTATTATTTCTTTCCTTGTTATGGATTTTGTTTTTTTTCTGTTATTAATTTTGTATTTACTATAAGTAATAAATATATAAGAAAGTTGTAAATTCTATAATAATCTCAATCTTATATAAATGATCACATTTTAGAAATAAGCATTCTCAAAAATATCTTATTAACATTGAATGTAAAGTGACTATATATCACAACTTATTAACCTAGATGCATGTGAAATATAAAATTCTTTGGAAGAATTTTCATGGTTAAGTGTTCAATTGTTTTGATTGTCTCTTCATATTTGGCTATGTCAGTGGTAGTTCCCCTTTTGAAAAAGAAGAACAACTTCTTAACAGAGTACTTAGGGCAGGGGTTTTGAGCTGCTGGTTGCATGGTTGAATCATCTGGGGTACTAAAAAGGCACCAATTTTCAAAGCTTTATTTCCAACATCAGATTTGATTTGAAGTTGAATCATAGCTCTGAACATGTCTAAGTGCTTCTAAATGAAGTATCATGTGTGAATTTAAAAAAGTACACCTAAGTGTACTGCTTGATCAACTTTTATGAACTGAAAAGTCCATTAGTCAATACTCAAATAAAACACAAGTTATTACAAATCCTCATAGCAGCATCCAGGATTGAGAACCACTAATCTAGTTAATGATGTTGCAATGACATTGGACTTCAAAGAAAGGCAAATTATTTTCAGGATGGGTGGCAGGATGAAGTGAACATTTTTACTCATTCCTTAGAGAATGTAACTTCTAAAATTAGACTTGAAATATGGCAGAATTTAGAGACATGGATCTTTGGAAAGTTCATAAATAGACACCAGTGAGACAAAATTGGCAGGAAATGAATGTAGTGCTTGAGAGCAAGGAATGATTCAGTATGGTTGCAAAGGAGAATGCATGAAGTGAATGAAGTAAGGCAAAAATAGAATAGACTGGTAAGTAGAACCCAAGTAAATATGACAAGGGACATCATATATGACTGTACTAGACTATATCTTTTATGGGACAAAGATAAACTGCATCTTAATAGAGTTATGATTTTAGACAGTTTTTTCTATTTAATGATATCATAAAAACCTCCAATTGACATAAAACTCATATAACCAGATACAATCATTTGATAATATTTTATCTGGCTTACAAGTTGTATTCATTTATTCATTTTGGATAATTTACACCAAAGAATTTTGAAAAAAGTGCTAAAATTCTTTATTTTAGCTTTCTCATTTTGAAAATATAACCTCTTTTTACCTCTTTTTAGATCTTCCAGTAGCATAAGAAAGAAGTGACAATTATTATAGTAAGCAAAATCTTTTCTTTCAGGTGTATATGTACTCTGAATACAAAATTCATCATTTTGTAAATAATTAGCTCCATAATTTAAAATGATAATTATCTAATTTACATGTCTATGACTTAAAATGTTTCATACTACTTTAATAAATTGCATTCTGTATCATATCTATCAGTATCTCTTCAAGAAAATGAAGTTAAGTCTTTTTAGTAACCAGCAGCTTAATTTTCATTAGGCCAGCTATTTGATAATTAGTCATGCACCATAAATCAAATCCCCAAGTCTTCTTTTAGTTTCTTAATTGAAAATTATCGTTTCTTGGCTTTCTGGTTGAAAGTGCAGCAAGTGTGAGTGTGATCGATGTGGAATCCGGCACAAACAGTTTGCGACAGTCAGAACTTGATAGATCATTACCCTGAAGGGGCTTGTAATGGTGTGTAGGCAGAAATCTCCAAATTAAAGATTTATTCTTTAAATTGCAAGTGCAAAGATAGCTCTGGTATACAAAACCATCTCAACATTTTGGCCAAAGTTCTTTTTTATTTTTTCTCTCTTTTTATATTTTTTGATATCAGAATCTACCAATTTGCACCAATGAATGGAGATAATATAAAATTATTGGGAAACCAACTCTAGATAAAAACATGAAAACATTCCTCATTAATGTCATGAACAAATATTGAATTTGTTATTTTAAATTACTTTGAAAACATTGACTAAAACACCGTACTCATCTGAGAGCTAATCTGAGAGAACAGATGGCTACCCAAGTATTGCCCCCAGTCATAAAATCATTTCATATATGATACTGTTGAGGCTAACTAAAAGACTTTTCAAGTAATAAGAAAAATATTGCTTCATTGAATGGCTGCATCTTGTTGCCATTTTTCTTCTGACAATCTAGGAGGATTTTCAGGGAATTGTGGTCATGTTTGTAGTTCTTTAGTTAAGAACAGCCACAGGGTTTTCCAGCTTTCATTTCTTGTTTCATAGTGGCCTGGCAGTCAGGACCTGATGAGGTCCACAGCAGGGAACACTGTGAAATGCACCATAAATTTCAATGTGTGAAATCAAAGAGCTAAAAAAAATCCGGGCACAAGAACCAGAGTTGGAGTTTGAAAATTACCTGGGCAAATGCATCCTGAAATAAATATAGCATTTTACCATTCCACATACAAAGTGAAGTGTCTGGTTGAAAGTGGGAACCTTGCCAGCAGTTCCTAAAAGCTAAAGTTGATATTATTTAATCCAGAATAATCACACTATTATTACTTGCTTAGTTGCACAAAATCTCCTAAATGACACTTTGAAAGAATTTTGTTTGGTTTTATGGAAGGAATTTAAATAAAGCTTTTTGACAAATAATGGTTTGGGCTTAAAAAAACAATTATCAAGAAAGCTTGCAAAGATACGATACCTAGCTCTGAATTATATCTTAAAATTTAAGAAATATTATCACTCTTCAAACAAAATAAACAATAATTTACATATAAATTATCTCTAATATTTTGAACAAGTTTTTAAATCTGTAAACTATTATTTCCATAATATAATGGAGTTGTGATAATTGAACTCCAGTATATTTTCTTATTCTAAATTTTTTATAAAATTGATATTTGAGGCTGAATTTATTTTTCTTGGTTATATTGTATTTTGGCCTGGGAGGATAATTAAAATTTATACTTATTTGCATAGTGTGTGTATACTAGGGTATTTGTGCTTCAGTTCAAATAAACTGTATGCAGGCTGGGTTCTATCAGTAGCTATGTTTTTTTGGTATATGTATGCAATTTAATACTACTCAGTTCAAAAAAAAAAAAAAACAACAACAGATGAACCCTTACCATTTATGACAATATGGATGGAGCTGGAGGTATAATGTTAAACAAAATAACTCAGAATGAGAAAGACCAATACTTGCTCATATAGGAAATATAGATGAACAAAGCATCAGACACCACCAACCAAAAGCATATCCTAGAAATCTGACTGAAACTAAGGCTTCCCAGGAGGGAGAAGATGGGTGGAGGGCAAGGAGAGGGGGCAGCTATAGTGAAGGACTATGGGTGCCTTGAAGGTGAATGTAGTGTGGTTACATACATCTTAAGAGGTGTTATCCTGTATTTCTGAATCATATTGTGTTGTCAACCAATGTGGGTTTAATATAAAAATTATAAAAAGCCGAAAATATTTTCAGTGAATTGTGAATCATATCCATGCCAGTCCTTGAACCTAGGTCACACACTGTACATTTCCACATCACCTAAATGGTGAGTGTTCTAGATTATATCTGGAGTATTTCTGCTGTTATATGGGACATGCTGATAACTTTCTGCAGATCTCCATCCTTCTTTCTAAAAGAACATCTCCAACTTTAGCAGTAATTTCATTGCCAAAGAAATTATCAATATATGATCCTGTAGATCCAACTTGATGTTTTCATTTGAGGAGGGTATTGAGGAAGTACCTCAATACTTTGACTATGAGGAAGAAGAGGCACAGAAAGAGATGGAGATTGTCAGAATGTAGGTCAGTGAAGCTTGGGTATCTTTGCAACAGCTGCTTTTGTAGATAGCCTGTTGCTGACTTTCATTGGTCTTGTATTCTCATGTTTCCTGACTAAATAGATATACTGAGATTTTCCTAGGAACATTTCTATAAATGTAATTACTAAATCAGCAGGTTTGTTTTTAAAGCTCTTCATATGTATTTTGAAAATGTTTTTGGAAATGTTGAATTGATGCATGGTCATCATGGGACATCAACTATTTTCCTGTACTGAAAACATGTTTTTGGAGAACTAGACATGCAATTGTTGCCACTACTAGTTAGGCAATGTACCTTGCACATTTATAGTGATAATTACATCAACATCTTCTCAGAAAAATGAAGGTATTTTTACTATAATATTTTTCTGGAGTTGAAAATAATATGAATACTCGTAAGTCTGGGGCACTCTTGTATGTATTTAATTAAACATAATAAAAGGATATTCAGTTAAACATGGCAACTTAAACATATATTAAACACCATTCTCTCTTTCACTGAAATGATAATCGTATAAAACTTATGGTTTCATAAGTCAAAGAGTGAGAGAAAAGAAATAATAGAGCATATCAGTAGATGTTTAGAGCTGGAAAGCAAGTATACAGATAATAACAATATCAGCAGAATGGAGAGAGTTGAAATCTAAATACCTGTAGAGAAAGAAAACAATGAGAACTACAGCAACCTGCTTGCCCTCAAGTACACCAGAATAGTTCTGAATTTGGAGACTCCAGATATGACTAAGAAAGGAATGAGGCTTTGTACTTATTAAAGGTGTGTGTGTTCTCCACAACAACAAGTTAAATGAATCGTTATTTTTTTTCCACTCAATCAGAGCTTCTCTGTCTCTCTTTTTTTTTTCAAATTATGTTTATTTAGACAGTGTTTCACATCATTAAATCTGCTATGGGGGTTATAAGTTTAAACGTCCACAATTGCATTTAATCAACTGCTTAATGGCTCACTCTTAAATATAATAGAGATATAAGAAACTCCCTATATTGCAGGACATACTGTAGTACAAATAAAATGTGAATTATAAAGAAATACAGATAATTGAGGGAATAGATGAAAACAATGATCGATTAATCAGCGAGAATTAGGGCCTCCTCCGTGGCGCAGTGGTTGAGCGCTGGACTGCAAAGCTGCACTCAGCCTCTGCAGCGCTGGTTCGATCCCTGGTCACTGGGGAGGGTCCCACATGGCGCGCAGACCTCTCCTGCCATGCCGGCTGCTCCCCTCAGTAGTGTACCTCGTCTGTCTGCCTGTTCTGCTACCCTCTCTGGCTCTGGTAAATTCTCTCACCCTCCCGCACTTCTGACTGTATCCAGTGCTTGTATAAATAAATAAATAAATCTTAAAAAAAAAAATCAGTGAGAATTAAACATTTAGTGGTGAATTAAATGCAGTGTATGTATAAATTGTGATTTATAATAATACAAAACTGAATCATATGTAATGTTATAATACAATGCATAAATAAATATATTTTCATCATAGGAAAAAGGAGCTGTTGCTGACATGAAACAAGAATAGGCTGTTATTTTTTTTAAGTGTCAGAGAACAAGTACTCCTGATAATTAAAAAATATATACAAATATAAAAAAATAGTGTTGAGAGATAAAATGGAATGAATATATGAAAAATTATAAAAAGACAAAATATGAACATTAGGGTATAAAAGAAAATAGGAAGACTTCCTAGGAAGTGCAATATCAAGAAGAATAAGAATTGTAGAAAGAATAGAGAAAATAGAAATATTTATAATACAAGAAACTGAATGACATGAGTTAATAGTTGGAAAGGTCTATTAAGTACCTTAGTACATGAAATTTGATGAAAATAATCTCAACTTAAAAATCTGTATGCAGTCAAACTCTCTGCACATGCAAGAAAAAGACATTTGTAGATACACAAGTTTTCAGCAAATTATCCTCCAAAGACATATTCTCAATAAGGTACTGCTATTGCACTAAAATAGAAGTTAAAAAAAAAAAAAAAAAAAAGGGCATGGACTCTGTCACAGAAGAGTGGCAAAAAAAAGATCCAAGGCAACAGCTCCCTAAGATCTAGGGAGCAACCAGATCAGGTTTCACAAGAAACCAGAGGAACAAAAGGTATGAGTTATATATGAGTTGAAATAATTTTTGTTCAATTTGATACATTTTGACTAACTAGAAAAATATTCTGATATTACAAATCTGTTAAAAATTTTGGGGAATTGACTACTGGCAAATATTACAAGTGAAATAATATACCTATTTTAAAAGGTAAATATTTACTCTATGAATCATAAAAAGTAATTCCCAAAAGGGAAAATAATAACATAAAATTTTACTTTTCCTTCAATTCAGTCAGGAACAATATTTACATACCAATGACATATAGACATCAAATGGTAGTGTGATCACAAAGAAGGGGAAACAGGAAATATTTGTGTAAGATGGTACTTCCCATAGTAGGAAATCAATACACAATATATAAACATTTTAGATTTTGAAATATTAGTGTAATTAATTTATTTAGAAATACAGGAACAATAGATAGTATAAAGAAAGTGTTGCTTTGGGAAAAAGAATCCACTAGTTTAGGAGACATGATGTAGAATATTTTTTGCTGTTTTAATATTTTCAAGGCTGAATTGGTCAATTTGATACAAATTAAATAATTTTAAAACCTGATAATTTTTTGATAAATCTGATAAAAATTCAAATAGAACAAATTTTTCTCTTTCAAATAATCTCAAACATGTAAATATGCATGAATATATCACTATGCCTGTTACATAAGTAGTAATCAACCCCTCATCTTAAGCAAATCTTAACAATATTTCACAATATATTTTAAAGCTAGGCCCTCCCCGGTAGCACAGTGTGCTGAGCGTAGCGCTGTAGAGCTGTCCACAGTCTCTGCAGCGCAGGTTTGATTCCCAGCTGGGCCACAGAGATTCCCACATGGGGCTGCAGACCTCTCCTGTCATGCCTGCATCTTTCTTTAGCAGTGCTTTTGGTCTGTCTGCCTGTTCTGCTCCCCACTCTGTCTCTGGTGAATCCGCTCACCCTCCTGCTCCTCTGGCCTGTACCCCTGCTATTGTGTAAATAATTAAAAAAAATTAAAAAATATACATTTTTTAAAGCTTATCTAGTATCTATTAATTTATTTGTCATGTATCTATCCATGTCAACTATCTATAGTAATCTAAATATTTTTTTAAAGATTTATTTATTACGGGGCCTCTGCTGGTGGCACAGGTGATTGAGCACAGCACTGTGAATCTGTCTGCAGCCTCTGCAGGTTCGATTCTGGCCACCGGCGAGGGTCCCACATGGCACAACAGACCTTTCCTGTCATGCCTGCCACTCCCCTCGGCAGTGTATTTCATCAGTCTGCCTGTTCTGTTCCCCGCTCTGTCTCTGGTGAATCCTCTCACCCTCCTGTGCATCTGGCCTGTACCCTGGTTCTTGTATAAATAAATAAATCTTAAAAAAAAATAATTATTTATTCCTGCTGCTTCACAGCACTGTGCTCAACCACCTGTGCCACCAGGGAGGCCCAGTAATCTAAATATTTTTAATGGCTGATTAGCATTCCATTTTTTCAATGTATTCTATATTTTTTTGACATTGGAAATCCATCTTTTGTAATGTACATTACCTTATGTGATTATATATGTGTATATTTATATAATTTGTATTCAAATTGACTTTCCATGACATAAAATTCCATTATCCAAAAAGCATAAAATTTTGTTGAAGATTGAGATGACATACACAAAAATACATAACATGTTAATTATAACTTCAAATACCAATCACAAGTAAATTTTCATTAATTCATCTTATTTCATCTTTTGTATATTTTTTTTTTGTTTCTACAAAAGGGTTTGCTTACAAGAAAATATCATTTTATCAAATGTTGTGTGGCACCTGTAGTGTGTTTAATAAGTACGCAGAGCGCTGAGTATGACAAAAGGGCATTGTGATGCACTTACTTTTGAGTGTAGTTAAATTGATGAAGAGGCACCACTTTGAAATTTTAGTAATTAAATTTTTAACATATTTGAACTAAAAATATGTATTTAAGGTGTCTGCAGATATCGTGTACAAAAAGACTTCTTTTTTAGGAAAATGAATTTTTATACATACAGCAAAAGGTCACACTACTCTTTTATTTTGGATATTAGTGTTCAACAACATCAAAGATTTTTAAAGATCATAATTATCTTGATTACTAGAACTAGACAAATATAACTTTATTATTATAAATAGATTAGTTAACAGTAATATCTAAATTGGAAAAAAGCTAAAGCAATTCAGTTGGCTCAGTGAAGATTTGAAGATTTAGGAGACAAATAACTTAGATGATTACAAACACCTGGTAGAATATAAAGATAATCTATGATACTTGAGCATATAAATGAAAGTAAAGTTTAAATGAAGTGAGATTATTCTCATATACAAACAATTAATCAAGTGTTTGTAACTGGATTCAAAAAAGTCAGCAAAATTTATTTAGTAGTATCCAACGTTATTCTTTTTGACTTACAGACATGATACTGTAATACCTTATTTTAAAAGTCTATAAAAATGTGGGTCCACACCTAAGAAGTCTTGAGGATATAAATACAATTTATTAAAATTGCAAGGTTCAAAACGCTCCAGGACATACATCTCAGAAACATCTTTAAAGACTCATCCCCTGGGCCTCCCTAGTGGCACAAGGGGTTAAGTCTGAATACTATGAAGCATCCACAGCCACCGCAGCATCAGTTGGATTCCCGGCCAGAGAGCTACCCACATGGCACAGCAGACTTCTCTTGTCTTGCCTGCTGCTCCCCTCAGCAATGTATATCAGTCAGTCTGCCTGATCTGCAACCTGCTCTGTCTCTGGTGAATCCTCTCAGTCCCCCAACCTGACCCCAGTTCTTGTATGCATAAATAAATGAATCTTTAAAAAAAAAAAAAAACTCATCCCCTGAAGGGAAGAAAGTGAAGGAAAGACAAATAGAGTTATGTAAAATAAAAAGCTTCTGTACAGCAAAAGAGACAATAACCAAAATAAAGAGAGAGAGAGAGGAGGGACACTTTTTTTTAAGACACTTTTCCAAAGAGAAAATGTAAATGGCCCAGAGGCATATGAAAAAACGCTCAACATCACTGGTAATCAGTGAAATGCAAATAAAACCACAATGAGATACCATGCACACCAGTGAGAGCAGCACATATTAAAAAAAATAAATAAATAACCTGTAACAACAAATGCTGGCAAGGTTGTGGAGAAAAAAGAACTCTCTTACACTACTGGTGGGAATGCAAACTGGTTTAACCACTATGGAAAGCTGTGTGGAGGTTCTGCAAATTACTAAAAATGGAGCTATCATTGACCCAGCAATTCCACTCTTAGGAATCTACCCAAAGAACACAAAAACATTAATCTAAAAAGGATACCTGCACCCCTATGTTTATAGCAGCACTATTTACAATAGATTAGATATGAAAACAACCCAAATGATCAAAAATAGATGACTGGATCAAGAAGATATGGTATATTTTGATTTTTCTTTATTATCATTAGCTTTTCTCTGGTCCCTTATTTAGGTTTTCTAAATTCCTGTTATGAGTGAGACCATCCAGTATTTTCTTTTTCTTTCTAAAATAAGGGGGGTGGAATTGTATGGGGAACATAACCAAAATGAAAATGCACATATTGTGCAAAAATGAAAAATGATGTAAATATAGCTGAAACACAACAAAACATACATCACAATAACATCTTTAAAGACTCATCACCCAAAGCAAAGAAAATCAAGGAAAACATAAACAGCTGGTATTACAATAAACTGAAAATCTTCTGCACAGCACGAGAGACATTCACCAAAACAGTGAGACACTCCACTGATTGGGAAAAAAATCTTTGCACTCCATTTAGCAAATAAGGGACTGATCACACAGATATACAAGGAACTCACAGGACTCAACAAAAACAAAATAAACAATCCAGTCAAGAAATGGGCAGAAGAACTTAAAAGATGTATCTCCAGAGAAGAAATGCAAATGGCCAACAGACATATGAAAAAATGCTCAGCATCCCTGATAATCAGGGAAATGCAAATTAAAACCACACTGAGATACCACCTTACACCAGTAAGAATGGAACATATCACAAAAACAAGCAACAACAAATGTTGGTGAGGATGTGGTGAAAAAGAAACTCTCCTACATTGCTGGTGGGACTGCAAAATGGTCCAACCACTATGGAAAGCTGTCGGGAGTTTCCTCAACTTACTAAAAATGGAGCTGCCATAGGACCCAACAATTCCACTACTAGGCATCTACCCAAAGGAACAAAAACATTGATTCAAAAGAACACCTGTACGCCTGCGTTTATCGCAGCACTATTTACAATAGGTAAAATCTGGAAACTACCCAAATGCCCAAAAATAGACAACTGGACCAAGAAGATGTAGCATATATAAACAATGGAATATTATTCAACAATCAGAAAAAATAAACTCATGCCATTTGCTGCAACGTGGATGGAACTAGAAGGAATTATGGTCAGTGAAATAAGCCAGAAGGAAAAAGAAAAATATCGGATGGTTTCACTTACAGCAGGAATATAGGGGAAGCCAATAAGACATCAATGTAAAAAAATAATAACATTACAAAACACAACAAACCAAAAACAGACAATTATACATCAGAGACATACTGCAGGGGAGAAGGAGGGAGAGGGATCAGAGGGAGGGAGGGAAGGAGGAGCACAGGGGACTGAGGTGATGGTGCACGGTTGCATTGGTGAATGAAACTCTATGGGGACTAAACCTGAAGTGTTGGGGGAAGCAAATATTGTTTAAAAATGAACAATGATGTAAAAAATTAAAAAAATATATATTAAAAAGATGAAAAAAATTAAGTGAAGCCAGAAGGAAAAAAAGAAGGAAAAAAAAAAAGGTTATATTTTGGTTGTCAACAACAAAAAAAATAATTATATAAAAATAAAATATATTAAATAAAAAAGAAGATATGGTATATATACACAATGAAATATTACCCAGCAATCAAAAATAATAAACTCATGCCATTCACAGCAAATGGAAGGAACCAGAGGGGATTATGTTCAGTGAAATAAGCCAAACGTAAAAGAAAAATACTGGGTGGTTTCACTTACAGGAGCATTATAGGGGAACCAAATAAGGGATAAGGGAAAATAAAAGACAAAGCTAGCATGTAACTATAAATCGGACAGAATCAGCAGGGGACGGGGAGGGAGAGGGGTTAAAACAGGGCCAGGAAGAGCACAAGAGACTATGATTGTTCATGGGTGACTTTGTGGTAGAAATTTTATGGTGACTACACCTGGGAGGAGAAAGCATGCTGTACAAAATTGAATAATGATGTAAAATATATAGAGAAATAAAAATGAAACTATTAAATGTAAAAAATAAAATAAAAGCATAGCTTTGGAAATTTACTTTAAAAGTAGAAAATTTGAATACTGTTTACAATGACATTTGCCTAGAAAGTTTGCAATAAAATATTCATGTTAGCTTAGAATCAACTTATTAAAATTTATTTTTAACTTAAAAAATATTTCTAAAGTTAAAAAAATACCTGTCATGCGACTCAAATTTATTATGGAAAAGAGAAAACTAATAATTGTTTTGAAATACTTTTTTAAAAAAGATTTATTTATGCATACAAAAGGTGGGGTACAGGGAAGAGATGCAGGGGGTTAGAGGATTCACCAAAGACAGAGAACAGAACAGGCAGATTGATGGAAGTACACTGCTGATGGGAGCAGCAGGCAAGTCAAGAGAGGTCTGCTGAGCCATGTGGGTTGCTCCCTGGCCAGCCAGGGATCAAACTCATGCTGCACAGGCTGCGGTTTGCTTCATAGTGTGGTGCTTAACCCCTTGAGCCACCAGGGAGGCCCTGTTTTGAAATACTTTGAATATATAATTATATTTCTGAATCCATATGCATATATTTGTCCTTGGCAGTATTTCTCTTAAGTTGTATGCCAATTTACCCACTATTTGTTCTTAACATACAATAACCAAAGATTTTGATGCTACTCTTTTTCTCATTTTACTAGATAGAGAAAAAACTTGGTAGAGAAAATAATTTAACCAAGATCATATTTGGTGAGTTGGGACATTCTATTACCATCTAACCTGTTCTACCACAGCATTGTCCAGTAGAACTTTCTGCAATGGTGGGGAAGTTCTGCTTTTAACAAGTTCACTTAATTAGAGACTAGTCACATGTGATTGCTGAGAACTTGATGTATAGCTAGTTAAATTGGGAAGTGAATTTTTAATTTTAATCCATTTGAAATCATTTAAGCTTAAATAGGTAGCTCCAGAACCTAGAATAGTAGACCTGGAAATGCAACTACAGCAAGGGAAGAGCAACAATAGAAAAGGGAGAGAAATCAAAAGGATTGAAGGTTTGAGACAGTTCAAAGGTACAGTTTAAACCTGTGTAGAAGAGTTGAGCTCAGCAAAGAGAAAGAATAACTTCCATTCTTAGAGGAGGATAAAGAAAAAGACTGAGACCAGATAAAAGACTAATTGCAATAAAGTAAAAATCAAAATCAACAAGCAACTATAGGCCAGAGACACACTATAGTGGGGTCGGGGGGAGGAGAAGAGGGATTAGGGTCAGAAAAAGGGGGGGTGGAATATAACCAAAATGAAAATGCATACATTATGCAAAAATGAAAAAAATGATGTAAGAATTATATAAAATAAAATAATTTACTAACAGTAAAATAAAAAGATTGATGTACATGGAGTAAGTTAGTAGATGAGAGGGAAATGAGAACATTGTCATGACAATGACATGTGAGGCAAAGGGAAGACTGAGGGATGCATAGTAGATGGATATTTAAGAATGAATGTAATGGGTTGTTTGTACTTCTTGTATATATAAAGACATTATAGAATGGTATACAAAAATGACACAGGTTACCTGATTGGGGAGCAAAGGAACCTGCATGATGGAAGATGAATTTTCACCTGTTCACATTTTTATTCTTCATTTTGAGTTTTAAGTTCACAAAAGATTTAAGCCCTAAATATATATAAGTTTAAAATTTCAGATGAGGAAGTCTTAGAAATGGGAAGTGTTGAGGACTTCGCAGATATTTCAACTTTATAAAAAAACAGTACCCACATGTTTTATTTTTGTTTCTTTTTAAAAAGAACTAGTTTTCTACTGCATATTTTAATGAAAATTCTGATTTAACAAATGCCTAACTTTATAATAAATGTCTATATTTATATAATTCTAAAGATTTTTACCTGTGGGATCATTAAAGGGTTTTGGTGGTAGTAGAGACAAGACAGTGATTGTGAGTAGGTAGCAACATTAGACTGTAAATAGGTAATTCTTTAGAAAGTAGTTTTAAGTAGTTTGGAATTAATATTTGGGTCCCCCTACTAATAACAAATATTATCAGGGCTATGCTTTGTATAAGTAGATATTTCCCAAATTTCAACATTCACTAAAAATCATATCAATAAAAATCATTCAGATGAAATTTTCAGAATGTTTTTTTTTTCTTTCCATCTTTCTGTCTCTTACTGGCTAAAGATATGTGTTTTTCAAATGAATTCTATCAAACATTCAGAGACGAATCAGTGCCTATCCTTCACAAACTCTTCCAAAAAATTGAGAAGGAAGGGATAACACAGAACAATTTCTATGAAGCCAACATTACACTTATACCAAAACCGAACAAGGACAACACACACACAAAAAGAAAACTATAGGACAATCTCTCTAATGAACACTGACACAAAAAACCTCAATAAAATTTTAGCTATCAGAATCCAACAATGTCTCCATAACATAATTCACTACAACCAAGTAGGATTCATTCCAGGGACACAAGGATGGTTCAACATCCAAAAATCAATCAACATTATCCAACACATCAACAAAAAGAAATATAAAAGCCATATCATAATATCAATAGATGCCAAGAAAGCTTTTGACAAAGTGCAACACACATTCATGATAAAAGCCCTTGAAATTCTTGGGATACAAGGAACATACTCAACATCATAAAGGCCATATATGACAAGTCAACAGCCAGTATCATTCTCAATGGAGAAAAGCTGAAAGCATTTCCATTAAGATCTGGAACAAGACAAGGATGACCACTCTCACCACTGCTTTTCAATATAATACTGGAAGTCCTAGCCAGAGCAATAAGACAAGAGAAAGACATACAAGGAATCCAAATAGGAAAAGAAGAAGTTAAACTATCACTATTTGCAGATGATATGATAATATACATAGAGAACCCCCAAAACTCCACAGAAAAACTAATTTAACTCATCAATCAGTTTAGTAAAGTGGCAGGATACAAAATCAACACGCAAAAGTCAGTAGCCTTCCTATACACAAACAATAAATCTGAAGAAGAAGAAATTAAAAAAAAATCCCTTTTATTATCAAAACAAAAAAAAATCAAATACTTGGGAATGAATCTAACAAAAGAGGTAAAGGACCTATACAAAGAAAACTATAAAACACTGTTAAAAGAAATAGAAGAAGACACTAAGAAATGGAAAGACATCCCCTGCTCATGGATTGGAAGAATAAACATTAAAATGGCCATCCTACCAAAAGCAATATACAGATTCAATGCTATTCCAATCAAAATTTCAATGTCATTCTTCAAAGAAATAGAACAATTATTGATGAAATTCATATGGATTCACCAAAAACCCCAAATAGCCAAATCTCTCCTGAAAAAAAATAAAGGGAATGGAGGCATCACACTCCCAGACTTCAAACTATACTAGAAAGCCATAATCATCAAAACTGCATGATATTGGAACAAGACCAGAAACACAGACCAATGGAATCAAATAGAAAACCCAGAAATAAACCCTCAGATTTATCGTCAACTAATCTTTGACAAAGGAGCAAAGAATATTCATTGGAGCAAGGAAAGTTTGTTCAATAAATGGTGCTGAGAAAACTGGGTCGCTACATGCAAAAGAATGAAGCTTGACTGCTACCTAACACAATGCACAAAAGCCAACTCAAAATGGATTAAAGAACTAGACATAAGACCTGAAACCATAAAATACATAGAAGGAAATATAGGCAAAACACTACATGATATGCACCTAAAAGACAAGTTTACAGACACATCACCCAAAGCAGTGATAGTGAAGGCAAAGATAAACAGCTGGGACTACATCAAATTAAAGAGCTTCAGCACAGCCAAAGAGACAATAACAAAAACAAAGTGAGACCCCACCAACTGGGAGAACATTTTTGCACACAACACTAATGATAAAGGACTGATCACAAAAATCTGCAAAGAGCTGATGAGACTCAACAAAAACAAAAACAAAAAAATAATCCAGTCAAAAAATGGGCAGAAGAGCTAAAAAGAAACTTCTCTGAAGAGGAAATGCAAATGGCTAACAGGCATATGAAAAATTGTTCAACATCACTTGTAATCAGGGAAATGCAAATCAAAACTACCATGAGATACCATCTTACACCAGTGAGAATGGCACATATTCAAAAAACTAGCAACAACAAATGTTGGTGAGGTTGTGGAGAAAAAGGAACTCTCCTGCACTGTTGGTTGCAGTGCAAACTGGTCCAACCATTATGGAGAGCTCTGTGGAGATTTCTTGACCTATGAAATCCATATGATCCAGCAATTCCACTCCTAGGTATTACATAAATTCCAGAGCACCTGTACCCCTATGTTTATAGCTGCACTATTTACAATAGCTAAGCTTTGGAAACAACCCAAATGCCCAAAAATAGATGGCTAGATCAAGAAGATGTGGTACCTATCCACAATGGAATATTATTCAGCAATCAAAAATGAAAAACACATGCAGTTTGCAGCAACATGGATGGAGCTGGAAGGGATCATGCTCAGCGAAATAAGCCAGAAAGAAAAAGAAAAATACCGGATGGTCTCACTCATAGCAGGAACCTAGAAAACTTAAATAAGGGACCAGGAGAAAGAATAACTATAATAAAGAAAATATCAAAATCAACAAACAACTATGAACCAGAGACATTCTATGGGGGTTGGGGGGTGGGGAAAGTAGGGCTTGGGGTCAAAATAAGAGTGCTGTAATTGTATGGGGAATATAAAAATAAAATTTAAATGAAAAATATTAAAAATAATATATTTGTTTTTCTGTTTCTTGAACCATCTTTTCTTCACTCATGTCTTTTAACATAAGGTCTCTGTTCTCTGGCAAAATAACTATGATGGGTTCCCTGATACTTGAACTGAGACCTGGCGATCACACTGCTTCAAAAAGCAAGATGGCAAAAGTATAAATGACAAAGTGAAATTTCCTCAAGTTTATACACATTTTGCCTCCATTTTCAACTAAATGAGGCTATGGACATCGTTTTTTTTTTTTTTTAAGATTTATTTTTTATTTTTATTTATTTATTTGATTTATTTATACAAGCACTGGGTACAGTCAGAAGCATGGGAGGGTGAGAGAATTCACCAGAGCCAGAGCGGGGAGCAGACAGAAGGACGGAAGCACACTGCTGAGGGGAGCAGCGGGCGGCAGGAGAGGTCTGCACGCCATGTGGGACCCTCCTCCAGTGGCCGGGGAGCAGCCGGGGATCGAACCGGTGCTGCAGAGGCTGCAGGCAGCTTTGCAACCCAGCGCTCAACTGCTGCAGCACCGGGGAGGCCCTGGACATCGTTTTTCTTTCTTGTACCTACTTACTCTATCAGCCTCCTTTTCTTACATTCAACTTTTATGGAACTAATATACACTGTCAGGTCCGGTACTCTGAGTGCCAAATATGAGGCCATATAAAAAAGGAAATATCTTAAATGCAAGAAGACAGAAAATCAAATGTCTTTGTGATCTCAGTTCTATAGTTATGTGTGGGACCTAAGAATAAATATGTTTATATCAAAGATACTGTTATCAACATTTTTGTTAATATGAAATTTTATAGTGATAATTCTTCAAACATTTCCCATATAAGACCTGTGCACTGAGCAATAGACATTGCTAGTTAAATGAAACACATTGCTTATCTTGCCTTGGTACAGTGATGATCCTCTGTAAATACACATGAGTTTTCCTCCGTCAGTAGAAACATTTGCAAAGAAATATGTGGCAACAATAGTGTAAAATTTGTTGTTGTTCTTCTTGGAGATCTAGTACAAGGGAGACTTTCCCCCTCAACTCAGTGAGTTCCTTCCCAACTTCTGAAAGAGAGGGCAAAACACTTCTTTACCTTTAGACAAAAAACCGAAAACAACAACAGCAAAATGATGTTGATATAGTAACCTAATAACCTTTTGTTTTAGAGGTGAGAACATTTAGTCGTTTAGTATGCAATATCCATCATACCAATATATTAAGTAGAAATGAATGGAATTTTAGGGACTTGAATTCTATAGTCACTCAGTGGCAGAAAAGGCTCACTATCCTATACCGGGCTCTTGGCAAAGGGCACACTTAAAATTTTGAGGCTGATGATGCAAATGAAACCTAACACTAGGTCATTTCTGACCACTCCATATAATCTAAAGTACTTAACTCTTCATGAAAATTCTGCTGCTTTTTGTTGTTTGATATTTTGACCATTTTTGAACCCTTGAACCCTGACAAAGAGGAGGAACTTGGAGAGGTTATCATGCAATCTATGTTAGAAGGCAAAAGGAAATGCTCGCTCTCTAATAGCATTTATTTCTGCTTAATAGTTGGTGGGATATTAAAATGATGTAGGTGGAAATGACCATAAAAGATCTGGGACATCACTTTTTGGGAAGGCTTGTCTGAAAGTTAAGAAAACATGCAGGGTTTATAATTTTCCCCCTTTTCATTGCTGCCACCTACTTAATATTTCACTGCTATTTAATGATTTTTATAATTTCCTTCAAGTCTTGGAGGAGATTTAATTCATACTATGCCACCGTCTGGACACGATCATGGGTAGACGATGGCATTCTGAGTTATACCCATATTAATTGCTGAATAAAGGCTATAATCCTTCTCTCTTTGAAGCCTAAGGCTGATTTTTAGGCAACACTTCAAAAGCAAAGCACAACTGAAGAAGCATATATCCTACCAGCACTGAATTACCGTGATTGACTCGGCTTGCATTAGTCCACATGTGCCTTACATATTTGGATACCCAACCAAATAATTTGATTTTGATATTAAGGAGCAAAAAAAAAAAAAAAAAATATCTTTTTGTTATCTAAAAAGTGAACTATAACTCTTTGTGAGATATTTAAATGCTTTTTTGAAGAACTTTAGAAATAAAAGCAACTTTTCTTTCATTAGATATCATCATGCTTAAAAAAATCTCCACTCTCTTCCTCTGTCCCCCCACCCCGCCCCACCCAGTGTTTTGGCACACCATCATATAAAGTCATCAGTATGAGTCCACCATGATTAATGACAAAAGTTTATGTAAATAAGGCATTTAAGACATTCTGAAATTATTATAACCCATGGAATTTATAAAAATATTTTTTTTAAATTGCAATTGCAACCAAGTTTTTAAAATAAGGAAGTATGCAGTATGTATGAAGTTGTTTAATAAAAAGTAAAATCTCTAGATCTCTACTATAGGGACTTTCACATAGAGGACTTGCCTCATATATTTAGTGTGCTGTTTGAGAAAGATTAACAGTATTTCAGATCAAAGGAGGACCCTGCTGCATGGTCTTAGGAGATTGTCATTCACTCCCATTATGGCTTATTTGCACAAGATTTTCATGTAATATGAGCCATTGTTTTGATGGCAGTGATTTGACATAAAGACAGGGCCGAACTGCATCTCAGCCTCCTTGTCAGTCAGACTGGGGGGTATCTTGGTCCCAAAGAACTTGCTAATCATAAAAGGCAACTGTTACCCAGTTATGGATCAGCCCCCTGGGTTCCTCTCCATACAACCTATCTCCCACCCCCACCTCTTTGTTTTTAAGGTGGAAAAGTTCTTGAATGTGCATGGATACCATAAAATCAGATAATGCCTACTTGTGCAAGATTAGATACAGTGTAACCAGACAAAGTTTCAGATACCTTATTCAAAAAGCATTTTAGAATGGAAATTGCTTTAGAAGAATACTACTTTTTCTTAGGTTTTCTGCATATTTTGATTTAAAAAACCTGAAATGATGAGAAATTTTGTCTGAGCTATATTACAATTTTTATTTAATCTATATTTGTTTTTCCAGTGATTAAATTTCATGGTTTCGCATGGGACGTATATATATATACACATACTCCAGTCTACCAATATTCTCTACCTCTTTCTTCCTTCAAATTATATTTTAAAGAAAAAGTGAGAGAGGTGCATTTGCTGCTTCAATGGTGCATGGCAATATAAATGAAAAGAAATATTCAGCCAATTCTATATGATTTCAAATGTAATTTTATTTAACTCTTATTAACTCTATTCAGAATTCATAACCAAATAAAATAAATTTAGCTGTATTAAGTACACAAATATGGACAGTATTAAAATGATTTGTTCTAGTATTAAATGTAAAATATTAAAAATGAAAATAACATTAGAAAATAATCTCCTTTTAGTGTCTGACTTGAGTTTTCTAAGCAAATGCATTTAAAATCAGAATTGTAATTTTTATACAGCATTTATTAGTTCTGGAAAGATGCTGATTGGTTTTAGGTGACATTTATACAATGTTTTCTATACAAGCATGCATCCAAATAATCTTCAAAACTGAATTTTAAAAGCTATAGTAATATCTTGCCTAAATTTTATGTTTAGAAAAATACAGACTATAAATTATTTTTTATTGTTGACACTAAATTCTTTACAGTAGTCATAATTCATAGAACAAAAGAAAAAAGGTAACCTCACATGATTTCATGATATCAGAGAAAGTGTTTAAAAATCAGAAAATATTCTATATTCATTTTCAAACATTTTGAATAGAAACAAATATGAATTTTTATTTTCAAATTATTTTACTGCTCAATCTCAATGAATTAATGAATTGTATATTTCTCACATAATCCTGATAAACCTTATATTTTAGGACCTCATAAAAAGTTAGTTATAAAGAAACTAGCATGATCAATGAAATAATTTTAAAATATATATTTACTGAAAATGATTAACAAAAATTAAAAATAAGTAATCAGAATATTTTTCCCAAACTTTATTTGAAACTTTTTAAATATGCAAAAAGTTGAAAGCACACTGCAACAAACACTGAGATACCCTCTTCCTTGAATCAAGTTCCTCATATTTTTGCCACACTTTATTTTTTTCCTGAAATATTTGAAATCATGACACCCCTAAATTTTTCAGCATTCATCTACTAAATGCAAGATAATCCTTTTCACTAGAAAATTAAAGTATTTCTATAAAATCTAGTAATCAGAATGTTTAAAAGAAATTAAAGCATAACTAAAACTCCGATAAAATTAAAATGTGTATGTCCTTAATGGCAAATAAGACAATTTTAATAATATATACATAAGCACTTTTCTGTTACTTTAAATTTAATTTAGGCTTTAATATTAGAACTGTTTCCACTGGAATTTATAGGTAGGTTTTGAAAAGCAAATACACTATTAACTAAATGTGTTTTGCTTGAAACATTTTAAAATACATGAACAATAGCGCCCTCTACATTTGGATAGCATATGAAAAAAGATTTCACAAGGTGAGAAAAGCAGCATTTTAACAATAATAACTGCGTGTTTAAGGACAAATGATGTGATTGTAGAACATTACAAAATTACACGGTAATGTCTCACATGAGTTTGCAGTATTTTAAACCATTGATTTAGTATGGGGAATCAAAATCTGTATACTCGATAGTGCACCATTCAGCAAACAAACTGACAGAAATAATAGTCTAAGGGAAAATAAAAGGCTCTCTAGGAAAATACATCAACCTGTTTCAAAAAATAAACTTAACCATACTATTTAATAGATTTTCAGGAATCAGTTGCAAGGAGTTAAAATTTTTGCTTATGTAAACAGGATTTGGAATGCTTTCAAATTGGGAAATGGAAGGCTCTTAAAATGCATGCTTTTTAGTATTCAACTATTGAAGAAAATACAGACTTAGAATCTAATACAACACATTTGCATGAGCTAAAATGAGCTAATTTACTTTTAAGTAATTATTTTTTCAGATTGTCACAATAAATTTGTTTATAAAATTGTGAAGAAATATATAAGAATATAATCAACCACCTTACATGTTGACACTGATCTTTGTAATTTATTAGCAAAACTATCCCTCCATAAATAAGACTATTTTCTCCTAAATTATTAATAAGAGTAAAAATATATACACATGTTAAACCATTTAAAATATTACATTTTAAATGTTAAACTATTTAAAATATTAAACCATTTAAAATATTCTCTTTGTGGTCAATTTAGTTAAAAAAATTGTGCTTAATAGCAATAAAATCAATCCAATGTATTGCTATTTGAAAGGTTTAGTTATTTTATTTAGTTTTGGTTTTTAGTGCAACTTTTTCAATTAATGTAAATAATGCCTGTTTAAAAATATTTTGCTTAAATATGTTTTTTACACACAAGCTTGATACTGTTTTACTATTTAGTGTTGAGGACAACTTAAATACTATAGCCAAAAGTAAAAATCTTTCAATAAATTACTTGAAAGCTGTCAGTTGTCAGAGTTTAAGATAGTAAAAAATGGGTAAATATGTTGTATTATTCCTAATTAATTCAATGCAAGAGTTTCAATGAGTCACTTCATTTAAATGGAAAAATACCACAAAATTGAAAATTAATAATTATCAAACACCTATTTTATGTTTTGCAAAGTTTTGACAATCAAAATATCTAAAATAATTTAAAATCCAGTAAACTGTTTTGTACATTTTAAGTTTCAGCAAATATGAATAATAAACTTGTGGGGGAAAAAAAGAATCCTTTTTGAAATGATCAGTCTTTCCCTAGATTTACAGTGCCACAAAAAATCCTAGAACATGCTCTAAATCTATAAATACAAAATACCAGAGGCTCTGGGGATCTTCTTGTTCATTTTAAGAGCAAATTAAAACAGTGAAAGAATGGTGCAAATAATTGTTTCATATGTTCTTTGCTTGTGACTGCTGTAATCATCGGACCTGATTTACAAATGTAGACTTGAAGGTTTCTCAGCTTCCTGCAGGGTAGAAGACTGTTACTTTGGCACTCACCCTCTCGTCCTTGTAATCACCACTCAAAAGTGTGCCCTGGTACTTCCAATTCCCAGTCTCTTGATTGAACACCTCATTCTGTGCTAACAAGGTGTCCAAGGTATTTGAACAGGGGTTCCAGTCAGAAAATTGTTAATGGTTTTGCTCATTAAGAGTTGCTGTACTAGATTTGGTAATTTGGTAACTGTCTAAATTGCAAGTTGATTTTTCCCCTTTCATTTTAAGGAATGATGCTAAATTTAAGACAGTAATAGTAGTACTACTGTTTAAAAATTGACAAGAAGATTTGAGTGCTATCTGCATTATTATGCAAAAGTTTTCACAGAATTGATAAAATTAACTTGAAAGTCTAGTTTTCTTCTACAGTTATTTTCAATGTATGATAAAAACAAACAATGTTTAAAGAGAAAGAAATTTCACAGGGTTCACTTGTGATATTGCTAGGATTTCCTGGAACTTTAGAGATCAACAGGAAGCAACAAAAATGATTTATTTAAAAATAAAAGAAACAATAGAGTTATGACAGTGTTTCTAAATGCTTTATGATAGAATAAAATTGATAAATTCTATTTTGACTCTTACTCTATTTCTAGAACTATACACGTTCAAAAGCATATATAGCAAATTTCATTTTTTAATAACATGTAATGTTGATTTTATTTCTATTGAAATGACTTCATGATCATTCATTATAAAGTCCATTTTTACTCAAAGAGAGACAATTTTAACAGATATATTTTTCTACTGAGTGGTCATTAAAAATAATTTCAGATTTGATCTGAATAATTAAAATTGACCTTTAATAATATACATAAAGTCCTGAAAACATTTTTCATGAGTCAAAAGAATTTACCGCGGTATTTATTAATGGTCCTAGCAATGTCAAATTACTTAACGAATGTATTTCTTTGTATTTCCTTAAAGAATGTATTCTTTATATTTCCCTATTTCATAAAAGATATACTTTTCAAGAGGACTTATTAAAATAATCAATGTTTATATATTCTTTGGTTTAGCTTAAAACCTGTGATCTACTCTATCAATCTGAATTTAAAAGGGAGAACATTTCTGAAAAGAATGTTTCTTACACATCTATTTGTTTCATTTTTAATCATGAAAGGCTTTGCTTAGTTTGGCAGCAATAACTGGAGGGATTTATTTTAAATTATTTTTAGTGCTTTGGACAGTTGCCATTTTATCATAGAGATAAAAAAGTGGGAGATGAGATTCAGTTGGGGATGGAAGTTTTTCTCCTATATGAAGCAAAGGGCTATTTTAAAGTGATTTATGTGGCAGGTTTTTTTTTTTTTTTTCCAGTGTCGCCATTATGTCCCTGCTGCCTGAGTGTGACAATGTTGTGCTGGCTAACATTTTGGTAATAATTTATTGGGATGAGATTTTTTTTTTTTTGCCTGGAGTTCAGCCTGCAATCCTTTTAACACACTGCTAAAAGGCATAAGTTCTCTACAGGCTTATTTATTTTTCACTTTGGACTGTGCACTCACACAAAACCTGCCTACATAAATCTGCAACTTTTCTTTTTGAATTGGAAGTTGAATACAGACCATGACTTGTACGTATATAAAAATGCAGAAATAATGCCCCCCTACTGCGTAAGTATTTTTGTTTTTCATGAATCAAGCCCAAAGTTATTTAAATTAATTCTAGTCTCATCATGGTAATAGAAAATCATTTTTGACCTCTTAAAAATACTAATGCATGGATGTAATTTTACTGGTTATTTGACCAAGTTTCTCATACATTTTAAAATTCTGTAACACAAAGAAAAAAAACTGATGACTGCAGTTTCATGTTAACAGGCTATAATCAATCAACATAAAAATATAATTTTTGATGTTTACAAACCATTATACTCTTCATTATATCTTTGAAAATCTAGAAAACAAATAATTTATGTTTCCCCCATGTGTTTTCATGCAATTGATTAATTAATCAAGGAATCTCTGAAATTTTGCTCTTTAAAGTTGGATGGTATGATTTAGAAATTTTATCACATATCCAAGTTTGGCTCATTTGCTTCAATATAAAGACTCTGACTTCCCCTTTGTTTGGTTATATGCATAAGTAGATTTAAAATATAATTAAGTGTTATACCTCATTTTCATTGTAAGTAAAAAAAAAATGTTCTTTTTAATATGACATTTTCAATCTAAAAATATTGATCTCTCCAGTTGTTTGGCAGGATAGAGAAATTTTAATATGTCCATGAATATATTAGGGAGATTGTAAACCTCAAAAATTATTTTTGATGTTTTCTATTTTGATGTTTCTATGCTTTTTTTTTGACAAAAAAATAAATACTGATACTTCAAAGAAGATAAAATTGTTTTATAATGTTTTGACTAAATATTATCTATTATCAATATGTATGGTTTATATACTGAATTGGCTTCTTTTACTAGTTCTGGGGATTTCTCAAAATTTGTTTATATTCTTGCATGAACAAAGTTATTATGGAATACTGTAAGGAATAAACTATTGTTTAGGTGGTTTAAAAATTTAGCTAGATATTTTAACATATTTTAACATTGGTTGTGACTTTACATTATAGATTTTATTTTAATCATGCAATCATTATAAAATAGGGTTGGTTTCATAAAAGGAAAATCACACATTTTTTATGTGAAAGTTTTTAATAATTGCTAAGCTGCATGGTTTGGTTTGCATTCTAATTTCTGTAAGAAGATAATCCATTTATTACTTTAAAGGATAATAATTTCTCATTAAAAGTACAGTGAGCATTTAGATATCTATTTCTCATTTTTATTTCTGTTATTGCCAATAGTAAAACAATAATTGCTCAGATGTCTTAGGTCTTAAGTCATTGATTATAAGACATCTAATCAATCAATCAATAATGTAATGTATAGAGAAGATACAATTTCACTCTGATATTAAGAGTTACCTTATATGTGACTAAAATATGATGAAATTCTAGTTTTATAAACATTTTTTCCTAGAATAAATTTATTCTAGTGTTGAGAAAGCTGGATTCATATTGCTGTTCCTAGGAATTCACATTTTCTTTATTTCATCTATCAGCTATCAAAATGTAAAATAAAGTCAGAGTTGGAAGGGATGTTAAAAGTCAGATTGCAAGTGGGCAAAATGAGATATACAGTGAAGATACACTTGCACAATTTTTTTTTTCTTTATAGAGCTCAAATTTAATATCAAGGGACATTTTTACTGAATTAATCCAATGGCTTTATTTTAAAGATGAGGAAGTTGAAGGGGAAAGTTTAGGATTTTTCCCAAAGTCCCACAACTAGTAAGTAGTCCTTACTTCCCAAGTCTGTATTCTCTCTATTCTTCCAGTTACATACAATTTAATGCCTTTTTGAATGTTGGTATTAAATGGGAAAATGGTTGTTGTGCTGACTTAGATCCACTGAAGTATTGGAGATGAACTGATCCTACTGCTTGTGTATTTATTACCTATTAAGACCCATTTAAGTCATTCTTATACACTAATTTATGCTATAATAAAAATAAAAGAGATTATAAAATGGAGTTTTGCTAGAATGACTAGCAAATTTAGAAAGGCGATAACTTGCTTTTTTCATTGATGTTGTCATGATTATGGGAAATATGGAAGGAAGACACTTTTATAGGTTTCATGGTGCTTTGGTGTTCATGGTATTTTCATGTAACTTCAGATGGTCCATGTTTTATTTATTTATTTTATTTTTTAAAGATTTATTTATTTATACAAGAACTAAGGTACAGACCAGAGGTGCGGGAGGGTGAGAGAATTCATCAGAGACAGAGCAGGGAGCAGAACAGGCAGACAGACCGAAGACACTGCTGAGGGGAGCAGCGGGTGAGACAGGAGAGGTCTGCCTTGCCATGTGGGCTGCTCCCTGGCTGGCCAGGGATCAAACTCGTGCTGCAGAGGTTGCGGGCAGCTTCACAGCATGGCACTCAACCTGCTGCACCACGGGGGAGGCCCTGGTCCATGTTTTAGAAGAAAGCTTTAAGTATGTATATATGTATGTGTATATGTACATGTAGAGTCAAGGGGAGAATATAGTGTTTATCTATCACTCTCCATTCTAATATCTAGAAACAACCCACAGAAGTCATAATTAGAAAAGGCAGGAAGGAAAATACTTGTTGGAAAAAATTTTCTGTTATCCAGTCAAGCAATAAAGGCTATTGTATTATTATGGTATGTGGTGGTGTGATCTAAGTCTATGAGAATATTGACAAGAGAGCAATTATACAATCAGAGTTGGTGAAAGACTAGAGGAGGTAAATTTCTAGAAAAAACCTTTAAAATTGAATAGGAGATAATATTACCAGCAAGGAATATAAAGAAGGTTGTCATAATGAGAACTAACCATATCCTTTGGCTTACTGGAATATTCTCTGTAATTATAATATGCAGTGTTCTCTCACATTTCTGTATATGTTCACAATGCTTCCACTTAAGATGTGTTTGTGTTTCTGTCTATCTGCAAAATGCTCAATATCCTTCAAAACCTCACTGAAATGATATAACTCTAACTGTCCTGAAATTTTCTTTGCCTAAAATAAAATTAAATTCTTTCTAATAAACTGAAAATCACATTACTATTATAATTGGATTCCAAATTATAAAAGTAATAAATGTTAAACATTTATTGATAAGCATTCAATGTTCTTCAATCAGACAAAGCCATGTTAACACTGATACAATTTTTTTCATAAATACACACATATGCACATATATACATACTATGTACACATTACATTTATTTTTGACAGTTGAAGTGCTACTATTTATGTGACTTTTATGATTTTTAAATGTTTTGTTCACATAATATAATATTATGAGCATTTGCCCCTAGATTAGGATTTTTTTTATTTTGGTAACCAAAAAAAAATCTTTTTTGAAGTGAACAGATGTGGGTTTTATAGAGAGAAAACTGAAGGTGGTGTGGAAGACAGATTGGAGGAAAACATTCATTATAGTGTCCCAGGCAAGATTCAATAAAGATAAAGACAGGGCAATGGGAGTGGGGAAAAGAGATGGGTAAAGACTCAGTCATGTTGAGTGACTAGACAGTGGTCAAATGGAACAAGGGTCTTAATGGCACCCATGAACTTTCCAGTTATTAAATTGTTAGTGATATTTGTGAAAATTGTTTGGGAGAAAGGAAAAGTAGAGAGGGAAGGATTAATATAGATTGGATAAAAGAGTAAATGAACAATGAGAAGTTAGTTTTTGCAAATGGATTCATCACCAAGCATTTGACAGAGGGATAGAGGTAAGTAGAAAAGGAGCTTGAAAGGGTGGCAGCACCACAGAAGTCTTTGTTATTGTAATTCTTTAAGAAAACAATAATATATTTTGGTTTAAAGTGGGAGAAGCAAATGGAGAAAGGAGAAAATAAGTCAATTAATAGAACAATACTCAAGAACACATGAAGTATAGAATAGAATAGAAATTTACCTATTTATAGTCCAAATTTTTTATGCCTACCTTGTAGCTAGGTATCTCAGAATTTTGAAATTAAACATAAAAAAGAAATGAATTGCAATGGAAATTTACATCTTATTATGAATAAATACTATGTATTTTTTATTGAGCATTTTCACCTCTCTGATTTGGAGTTATTTTACTTTTTTTTACTCCTTCCATTTTAGGATTGCAATAGTTCAGTCTTTACAACTTACAGGTAGGCTTTGTTATTATCTGCATTTTATAGATAAGAAAACTGAGGCATAGAAAGGCTAAATTACATGACCTCTTAGTAGGTAAAATCTATATTCACACAAATACAGTCTAATTCCAAAATTCAGATATCTATATCTCCTTGTATTTGTAACTAGATATGCACAGAAAGGAGAATTAGGAGGATATTTATTTGGTGATATTTTGATTACTTATGGTTGCTGGAATTTGACATGTTATGGTGGTATTTTTTTGTAGTCTGTGAAGTAGAAATACCAGTCTCTATATTCCAGCCTTGCTTAAGTAATTGACTTAAACTTGCTAAGCCTTAGTTTTACTGTCTTTGAAATGGGAGAACAACCTAACTGTTGAAGAATTTTTGTAAATTTGATTAGTTAATCCATAGGAAGAGATTAGAATAATGTCTGGAAAATCTTAAATTATCAAACCTTCTAAGTTCTTTTCATTATGCTGCTTCCAAATGTTGAAGTTACTTTCTCAGAGAGACCCACCACTGGCTATTGACACTTGCTTTTTTTTTTTTTTTTCCTCATACAAGTCAACAAACTCCTCAATGGCTGTGACAAGATCTTTTGTCTTTTTATTTATTTTATTTTAATTTTTATTATTTAAACATTTATTTATGCATATAAGAACTGGGGTACAGGCCAGAGATGCAGGGGGTGAAGGGATTCACCAGAGACAGAGTGGGGAACAGAAAAAGCAGACTGACTGAAGTACACTGTTGAGAGGAGCAGTGGGCGAGACAGGAGAGGTCTGCTGTGCCATGTGAGTTTCTCCCTGGCTGGGCGGGGATCGAACTCGTACTGCAGAGGCTGTGGATTGCTTCATAGTGCAGTGCTTAACCCCCTGCACCACCAGGGAGGCCTGATATTTTGTCTTTTTTATACCTTGGACCCTATTTAGTGCTGGAAACTTTTAGGGATTCAATATATCCTATGAAATAGGAACCTCCACAGAATAAGCGAGTGTTCATATATAGTAGTATGAAATTTAATAGAAATGGTGGAAAATAAAGATAAGATCATTGCTTAAGACATTGTAAGAGAAATCCAAGAGTATGGTCCGAAACATTGAGAAAGGGGTAGAGGATTGCTACATGTCATGTATGATGATATAGTGAGGCTAATTTTCTCATTCTACTTAGTGTGTCATTAAGAGAAGTTACTTAAAACTACAGATTAAATATCCAGATGGTTTTAGAGATGGGTTCTGCCTTCTCTTCACAGAGGATCACCTAAGTTAGCTAGTGGAGTACTGCACCCAAAAAGTCCCATGACTTGTGGAAAAAATGAAACACCTCTTGGACATCAGATACCACCCAGACTACTTCAGAACCACAAAGAGATTCATGCTTCAATGATCAAGAAGTGGGTGGAGAGAGATGCTTGGAAGCTGTGGTCAGGAATGGGAGACTGCCATAAAATAGGTGGTGGCAATGCCAGAGAAAACTGAACAGTGTGAACAAACACCCTTAACATAGCAGAAGTAGATGTGGAGGTTCTGTAGTGTTCCCAGTGGGTCACGTCACCAGTAAAAGGAAAATGAAGTGTTCTAGGCTATGCTAGCCCACCCTCACACTTATGACTAGTAATGTCTCAGGAAATCCTGCAGGCAAGTAAATATGGAATGATACATTTAAAATACTTAAAGATAAAAATTACTAGCCATTAATACTATACCCTGCAAGACACTTGCTCAGATATGAGGGAGAAATAAGTACCTTCTCAGACAAACAGAGGTTGAAAGAGTTTGCCAATACTTGATATCCCCTACAAGAAATGTTGAAAGGAGGTCTACTGTATAATTAAAAGCAAAGAAAAAAACACAAATATACTGGAAAATAAAATCAAAGAGATAAGAAACTAAAAACAAAATGGCAGTAGCAAATCCTTATATATCAATAACTCTAAATGTAGATGCACTAAACTCACCAATCATACAGTACCTGTTACTTGTTAAATAAGAAAACAAAACTAAACATTTTGTTGTCTCTAATAGACCCATCTGTACTCCAAAGATAAACATAGTCTCAAATGATTGGGTGGAAAATATTTCAAGAAGCAAATTGGACACTCCCCCCAAAAAAGCAGGGACAGCCATATTACATTATATAAAATAGACTTCTAGCTAAAAAAGGTAACAAAAGACAGGATTGGACATTACATAATGATTAAGGTATCAGTGCAACAGAAAGATATTACAGAAAGTTATTAGGTATAAGGTATCAGTGCAACAGAAAGATATCACAATCATCTATATGTGCATCAAATACAATGGAGTAATATCAATAGCAACTATTGATATTAACAAATCTGAATAAAACATTGGCCACAACACAATAGTGGGGGAATTCAACACTACACTTTAATCAATAAACAGATCAACCAGAAAAAAAAATAGATAAAGGAAAAATTATATAGGGAAATAGATCCCTTGACCTTAATAGAACTTTATAGGACACTGGCAACAAAAAATCTGGGTACAAAAATGACACAGAAACATTAATTCCAAAGGGCACCTGCATCCCTATGTTTATAGCAGCACTATCTACAATAGCCAAGCTATGGAAACAAACCAAATGCCCAAAAATAGATGACTGGATCAAGAAGATGTGGTACATATCCACAATGGAATATTATTCAGCAATCAAAAATGAAAAACACATGCAGTTTGCAGCAACATGGATGGAGCTAGAAGGGATCATGTTCAGTGAAATAAGTCAGAAAGAAAAAGAAAAATACCAGATGGCCTCACTCATAGCAGGAATTTAGAAAACCTAAATAAGGGACCAGGAAAAAGACTAATTAATACAAAGTAAAAATCAAAATCAACAAGCAACTATAAGCCAGAGACACACTATGGGTGGGGAGGGGCGGGGAGAGAAGGACTAGGGTCAAAATAAGGGGGGGGGTGCAATTGTATGGGGAATATAACCAAAATGAAAATGCATACATTATGCAAAAATGAAAAATGATGTAACAATTATATAAAATAAAATATTAAAAAAAAACTGGGTACACATTTTTCTCAAGGCCACTCAGAATAGACCATATTTTGAGTGATAAAATAGGTTTAAATAAATTCATGAAGATTTAAATCATATCAAACATCAAGTCTCTAATGTTTATGTTTTTTTAATAAATTTGTGAAAACTAGTAAATTAATAAAAACAAGTATTGGCATTGTATTTAACCTCATGGTGTCAAATAATTACAGAATTAATAAACTTCATAATTAGGCAAAGAAAATCTGGTAGTAAATGATATTTTTCCATTTTATTACTGCTTTAGTATTTGAATTAATTTATCATATGTGTGTATATATATAAAATAAAAAAATTGTGCATAAGTTAAATAAGTTAAGCATAAGCAATAGAAGCAGTAGCATGCTTTAACTTTCAAATTCTATTCCTCAAGGTTTTGGTTCAAGTGTATCAAAGATTAGGAGTGTTCAGAGTAGCTGAGATATTAGAATACTGTGTTTCCTAAGTCTCATTTCACTAGAGCAGTTATGCATTTTTAATAAATTTTTGAAATTGCCATACTACATTACATTTGAATTTGAATAAAGGATTTCTTTTTATTTTTCTCTTCCTTTATTTCTAACTTTCTTCCTTTCATCTTCCCTACTTTGTATGCTATTTATTTATTTAATTAATGTAATTTCTCTGTTTCTGTCTCTCTCTCACACCTTTCCTTCCTCCCTCCCTCTCTCTCCTTTTACATTAAAATATAGAATAAGTTTTCATTTTTTTTCTGTGACTTTTTAGTTGCATGATGTTCACATATCTTTGAAATTCTAAGTGACTGATCCTATATAAAATGGGAAAATTAAATTACCCAAGAAAGGAAAAATTTATAGTCATCTCTGTAGATGTCTATATTTGCAAATTTAACATTAATTTTGACAGTAATCTAATAAGATAGGGATTTATTGATTCTCATTTATTTATTTATTTATTTATTTTAATTGGGCTTTTCTTTTGTTTTTAAGATTTATTTTTATACAAGAACCGGGGTACAGGCCAGATGCGTGGGAGGGTGAGAGCATTCACCAGAGACAGAGCGGGGACCAGAACTGGCAGACTGACAAAATACACTGCTGAGGGGAGCAGCGGATGAGACAGGAGAGGTCTGCTGTGCCATGTGGGATTCTCACTGGTGGGCTGGGATAGAACCTGCGCTGCAGAGGCTGCGGACAGCTTCACAGTGCGGCCCTCAACCGCTTGCACCAGCAGGGAGGCCCTATTGATTCTTTTTTATATGATAAACCACTTATATTTAAAGAATATAGTGAAATGCAAAATTATCATTTCCTTCATTACTATTTAAAGTTTTTCTAGAATTAATAGCCAATGCAATAAGAAATTAAATGTTAAAATTTGGCAAGGAATTGGGATAATTATTTTCTTCACAGATATTATGATTGATTAGAAAAACTCTAGATAATAAAATTAACATATTAGAAAAATAAGAAAATGCTATGCCACTTTTTAAAGAAAACACCTATGCTTGAGTTCTAGAATGTTTTTCACTATCAACATTTGTATATAACACTCATTCAACCAAGGATGTAATTATAACTCACTTATTCAAAATTGCATTTTACATATGAGAATATTTAGCTTAGTGAATGGAGAAGAAAGGAAAGAATCTTGGATAATAATTATATAAATAGGTTAAAACAAGAAGACTGATCCAACAAAGTAAATGAGCATTTAGAGGACTGGAAGGAGATTCAGAGAATGTGCAGTTCTGGAAACCTCAACGGTAGAAAGCACAATCAATAGACAATGATTAACTTGAAAAAAAAAATAATATGGTACAATTAGAGAAGGATGTAATTAGAAGGCCAGCAATCATATTTCACAGAATCATTTCAGAAATGAAATGAGACTATAATGAGTTATTGTGCTTTAAGAAAATTGAGGCAGAGAGAGCTGGCATTTTATGGCCAATTGTTATTTATTTAATTTTTGTTTACATTGGAAATCTTGTAGGCAGAATGTAGGAGAGTTTTTAGATGATTCCATATATTGCAGAAAGTAAAGAAAACACAATCAGTGGTAAAAATAGATGTTAGTCTTGATAACCATTGAGAACAACTCTGTTTCAGAGATAGGCATCAAGGTGGTGAGAAAGCACAAATGACTGAAAATGTTTGAGCTATGATTGCTTAGTCAGATGGACACAATCTTCAGTGTCCAAATGGGAGAAAACATGTTTTCAGAGTGTGTTGTGGCCAGTCATGGGATTAGTAACTTAATGAAATAGGAGTAAGCTTGATGTAATGTCATATAACAAATATAAGAAGGATTAAAGAATTTTTGAGCAGGAAAGTATCCAGTAGAGGCTAAAATAGAATATAATAATATAAGGGGAACTAAATCAGCTCCACTGGACTTCAAAGAACATATGCAAAGTAATTACCCTGACCTTTTTTGTTTGATAAATTTTATTTGGACATCAGAAATTATGCCTTAAATTTGCATAATTGGCACCATTGGCAAATCTATTTCCATTTTTTGCCAGTTCCAATTTACTTAAAATAAAGTAGCCAAAGAGTTTACTATTTATAAATAACTTTCATTATCTCTCTTGTAAATTCTTTTAAGGTCCTACCACTGTTTTAATTAAAATGCATAAGCTTAGACTCTGGAAAATACATATGCTATTCTCTACCTAATGTTTATATGTACGAGTTTTTAAAAAAGATGTAATTAAAACTGTTTCATTTAAAATTTCATTTAATAGTAAAGCCTCTTCATCCTGTAAATATCACTCCTTTCAGTCTAATTTTGACCATCATTTAGGGTCTTTAAAACATTTTATTTTTTATGTAGAACTCAAAATATTTTAGCTTAATTTTTCTCACTGCTTTGGCCATGAAAGGACAATCTGTCACTTTCCTTTGGGCAGACTACTCATTCTGCACTGAGATAGCTCAAGTTCTTAGTAATATAATAGAACATATTTAAGAAAGCCCCACATTTGTTTCTATCACTAACTAGTTGGGTGATTGAAAATCATTTATCCTTTCTGTGTCTTTGTTGCTATTTTTCCAACCTTGAACGACTTTTACTTTTCACTCAGAAGTTCTTATTAAAAGATAGATGTGTTAGTTTCTATTGCTACTCTAACAGATTACCACAAACAGCACAAATTTGCTATCATATAGTTCTGGAAGTCAGAAATCTGAAATGGGTCTCACCAGACTAATATCAAGATGTCAGAAGGACTGCGTTCCTTCTGTAGTTCTAGGGCAGTATTTGTTTCCTTGCCTTTGCAGCTTCTAGAGGCCACATTATTTTTGCCTGGGGACCCATCCATTTTGAAGGTCGTTAAATGCTTCACTCTGACCTCTGCTTCTGTTACCTTGTCCCCTTCTCTGACTCTGACACTTACGCCTCTCTCCTTTACGTATAACTGCATTTGGACCCACCCAGACAATCTAGGATCATCTGCCAATTTCTTTAATTTAATCACATCTGCAACATCCATTTTGACAGGTAAGATACATTTCAAAGAATACAATACATTAGGATGCAGACATCTTTAGGAGTCAGGGTGTACATGGGGGCAATATTCTGTGCATCAAAAGGCCAGAAAATATATTATGTAGGTTTCTACCACTCTTACTGCCAGGGAAGAATATCATTTCTATAAAAATTCTCCACATGGGTGAAGAAAATATCTGTTTTCTTTGTGAGTCTACTTGTATAATGAATTACCTCTCTAAAAATGCAGTGTAAGAGTTCTATTAGTATGCTTGAACACTAATTAACAGGGACACTTGTTTTTATTTCATTTGACTTTCATAAGTTTTGTCCATCAATAAGTGCACTGTGAAACTGATTCTTTCCCACTGAAGCATCTTACTTTTATTGCCTATGTGTGGTTTTATGCTAACCAAAAGGTTAGATGTTACAATTATTTATGCTAATCTCAATTTTTCTTTTATGCTTCAGATAGTACAAATAAAACTGTAGCAATTGATTACACATCACTGACAGCAGAAGGAACGTACAATTTTGTCAATGAAAAAAGTGAGTCATATAATAGCTCAATAGTTATGTGCAGCCTCATGAGAATGACAATCAAAACCAGGTTGTAATGATATGAATATTTATTGGGTACCTCATCCTGCTTGGTAATTTTAATAGTCTATAAAAAATAAGTTTAAAGGGAAACATTTCTGTTTTTGATGAATACTTTTCTTTTATAAATACAGTGTGTTACTACTGGAGTTGTAAGCACTTTGCATTTGTTTTATTGTTCTTAACTTTTATTCATTTGAATTAGTATTAAAATGGATAATTGTAAGATTTAAATATAAATTCATAAACACATTTTTGTGTCTGACTCAGGACCACTGTCACTTTAATTGGATATTGTTTTGGTAAATTAGGTCAAGGAATAGTTAGAAATAATGCAAAGGGCCTCCCCTGGTGGTGCCGCGGTTGAGCGCTGGGCTGTGAGGCTGCCCACAGCCTCTGCAGCGCCAGTTATTTCCCCGGCCACCGGCGAGGGTCCCACAAAATATATATATATATAAAATGCAAATTGTGTCTTAACAGTTTTATCAAGTATGTATTTTTTTCTCAAAAAATTGTTTGTTTTTGTTATGAATTACTAAAAGTATAGAAATAGAATACATGTTTTTAAACTGTTATAAGGTAAGGAAAATTGGCATAAAGAAAACTCTGGGTTAATAGAAGACTGGAAAGGAAAGGGAAAAATAAGAGAACAAGAAGGCTAAATAGTTTGTCTCTTGCTTTTTCAGTAAAAGTTATTAAAGAGCATTAAACCTCAACCCACAGAAAATGAGGACACAGACAAAATATTAATGTTTACTTTAGGATCCTGTCTGAGTGGAGCAAGTCACAGTGCTGATTCCAATACTGTGTGAGATAGATATCTTTTGTATCTTTTAATATACTCAGATTGCCTAAGTGAATGAGAAAATGACACAAAAGTTTTTAATTCCACCAATATTCATCCTAGCTGTAAGAAGAAAACACCAAATGCAGGCATTATAAATTTTTGGGGTAAATAATCTTAGTAGAGAAATCTTGTTAATAATAATAAAAATGAGAAAAAGCTATGATATTCAAAATTGCATTTGGTTGCTTAAATTGGGCTATTTTTTTTTTTTTGTTCTGATGCTTATTATACAATGTGGTATCATGCCACTTGCATTCTTTTTTTTTTTTAGTGATACACAAATTAGATGTTTAAATGCAAAAAATGCATAAACAACCAATTTATAAAATGTCTTCTTGACTCTTGGTTGTTCTCTTTTATGTATGATAAACTAGTGCACTCAATCAATCTATCATAATGAAATTTAGCAACAGGCTAATTGTTCAACATTTAAAAAGCCATAAGATCCTTTCAGATGAGAATGATAGAATTGGGCATAGCAATCAGAAAAGATATAACTTTTGCCATTAACATTTCAAGTTATTGGTTGTCTTTTATTTTAGCATTTGAATCTGTATCGTATTACTTACTAATGGATCTACTACCTTTATGCATTAACCTTCTGCAAACTCCTAGCAATAGTTTCATCCAAACAATCTCTTTCACAGAATCCTTAGTCAGACTGTATGTACCATTTTTTTATGGCTGTTCCAATTTTGTGTTAAGAAAATAGGCCAATATACTTTTACCTTAAAGCTATAGTGCAACAACTTTGGTGTCAATCATATGAATATAATGAATGAAGTGATATTGGACACTTGAAAAAGGAGAAAGTGGAACAAAAACACTTTCTATATAAATTGATATTTTGTTTAGACATACTAAAAAGGAATAATTTAGCCTTGTTTTTTAATAGTTGAAGTGGTCACTGAAAGTCATTCTGGTAGGTATGTGCATTTCTCAACACTATTTTTCATGTGTGTGAATTTTGAAGCTGTTTTTGCCACATAAGAGAAAAAGATTTTCAAGAAGATAATGGATTTTATTATTTTTATAAGTTTAACTACACTTTATTATTTTTTAAGATTTATTTATTCATGCATGCAAGAACTGGGGTACAGGCATGCATGGGAGGGTGAGCAGATTCACCAGAGACAGAGCAGGGAACAGAACAGGCAGATTGACAGAAATACACTGCTGTGGGGCTCAGCAGGTGAGACAGGAGAGGTCTGCCGCAGCCATGTGGGGGTCTCCCCGGCCAGCTGGGATTGAACCCGCTCTGCAGAGGCTGTGGACACCTCATAGCATTGCACTCAACTGCCTGCGCCACCAGGGGATCCCCAGATAATGAATTTTAAACCCACTTTTGTATTTGCTTTATTCCCTGGTGGTTTACTACATTTTAAAAACTATAGATGTACATTGATATCATAAAAATTGTATGCTAATATTCTGACAGACAAGGAATGAGAATAAAGCAAACAAAAATCCCATAGCATAACTCAGTTTGGCTCTGACAATTTCATAAGTGTTATTATAGGGTTATTACTGACTTGACATGTCACTACCACACAGAGATAAACTAGCATAAGGAGTATCTTCACTGAAAGTGCCCGAGTGAGGCTTAATGTGCTAGCCTGTTTAATAATATTCAAAAAAAAAATGAGATTGAGATCAGTTGCCTTTATATTTCTAATTTTATCTCTAGTATTCCATGGAGTAAATTTTGCTACTATATTACTCTACAATGTTTCTTCTATTCCATCATTATATTTTCCTTATTTTTTTTATCTCTGTATATACCTTGGGTTATTTTGTTAATCAGTAGCAGTTTATGTATGAGATGAGAAGATAGCCTTTCCTATTTAAAAATAAGAACATAATAGTTAAGGCACATAAATGTCCTTAGATAAAACGTTAATGTCACTTAAAAATTACGCAGTCACTAGATTTTTTAAATTTTCAAGAAGGTGTTATTTAAACAAAAATTTTAAACATTAAATATTTTTTACTGGGCCTTCCCGGGTGGCGCAGCAGTTGAGCGCTGGGTTGCGAAGCTGCGCGGCCTCTGCGGCACTGGTTCGTTCCCCAGTTGCTCCCCGTCTACCGAAGGAGGGTCCCACATGGCGCGCAGACCTCTCCTGCCGCCCGCTGCTCCCCTCAGCAGTGTACTTCGGTTCTTCTGCCTGCTCTGCTCCCCGCTCTGGCTCTGGTGAATTCTCTCACCCTCCTGCACTTCTGACTGTACCCAGTGCATGTATAAACAAAACAAACAAATAAATAAATAAAGCATGCCTCTATTAAAAAAAAATATATATTTTACTATTATGACTTCTGTCCCTACACCTTACCCATTCCCTTTGGTAATCATTAAGTGGTTCCAAACTCCACAAACTTATTTTTGTATCATTTATTTCATTTGCTTTTTCCCCCTACATGCCTCATGAGCAAAACAACACAGTCTTTGTCATTCTCTGGCTTATTTCACTAAGCATACTACTCTCCAGGTCTGTTCACATTGCTGCAAATTGTAGAATTTTATGGTCCTTTTAATAGGAAGGTAATGTGTGTGTGTGTGTGAGTGTGTATATAGATAGCTAGATATACCACATTTTCTCTAATGTCCAATCAATGGGCACATAGTTTGTATGTAGCTGTTAACTAGCATAGTATATACATGTGTTTTTCTCACTGCCCATTTGAGACATGTTATATGCAATGCTACTTCAAAAAAGAACAAAAATGAATAAATATAAATAAATAATAAAGAACAATAAAGAGACAAGATAAATTATTTTTAGAATAGTAAAGTTTCTTCATTAAACATAACTATTGGGATGATATTGGTAAGATGGTAGCCTAATGCAGAAGCCAGGTTCACCTGTTTCAGATACTCACAATTAAACTCGTATAAAATAAAGGCAAAAAAATTCAAGGGAAACATGTATAATCACAAACACATTATAAGTGTCCATCTGGAAGAAAGGGGTAGGAAACATTTAAGTGAGTTTTGTTTAGTGTGATAATGGCATGGTACAAGAAGGAGGAGTGGCTACTTTGCAGTATTCCCCAAAGATTTTAATTCAGGCATACATCAACACAAGCACTGGAGCTTCTGAGACCAGGCACTGAATCTGATAAGGTGGTACATGAATAGGCACCCAGAGCAGAAAGTATATTATTATGAAGAATGCAGGCGTGGAGGATATAGAGTAAGTAATGCTGGCTTGAACTCAAGGCTACTATTGTATAAAAATTGTAGCTAAATAAGATCAGAGCTTCTGGGTTTCCATATAAAAGACATTACATTGTTGTGAATAGCATGAGTTTATCTTTTTTGATGGCTGAGTAATATTCCATTGTGTATATATACCACATCTTCTTGATCCATTCATCTATTTTTGGGCATTTAGGTTGTTTCCAGGTTGCACCTATTATAAATAGTGCTGCAATAAACATAGAGGTACAGGTGCTTTTTTGAATCAATGTTTTTGTGTCCTTGGGTAGATCCCTAGGATTGGAATTGCTGGGTCATATGGTAGCTCCATTTTCAGTAGACTTAGGATAGACCTAGAAGGAATTTTGCTCATTGAAATAAGTCAGAAGGAAAAACAAAAATATCGGATTGTTTCACTTACAGGAGGAATATAGGGGAACCAAAAAAGACATGATTGTAAAAAAATAATAGCAATACAAAACACAACAAAACAAAAACAGACGATTGTAAATCAGAGAAATCCTGCAGGGGAAGAGGAGGGTAAGGGATCAGAAGGAGTGAGGAGCACAGGGGATTGGTGATGGTGCACGGGTGCATTGGTGAAGGAAATTCTATGGGAACAACACCTGTGTGGGGGAGAAAATATTGTTTAAAAATGAACAATGGGGCCTCCCCAGTGGCGCAGCCATTGAGCGCTGGGTTGTGAAGCTGCCTGCAGCCTCTGCAGCACCTGTTGGGTCCCCGGCCGCCTAGCGAGGGTCCCACATGGCATGCAGCCCTCTCCTGCCTCCCGCTGCTCCCCTCAGCAGTGTACTTCGGTCTTTCTGCCTGTTCTGATCCCTGCTCTGGCTCTGGTGAATTCTCTCACCCTCCCGCGCTTTCTGACTGTACCCAATGCTTGTATAAATAAATCTTAAAAAAAAAAAAAGAGCAATGATGTAAAAAATAAATTAAAAAAAAAGACATTACAACTCAAAATCCAGACCTAGATTTCTGAAATACTTTCAGTCCCTCTCAGGGCAACACGATAACAATGTAACACTGGAACAAACTAGAGATCAAGGACCATCAAAAATAGAAGTATATACCCCAGGATGAGGCTCTATGATGGAAAAGAAAAAAGAGAACAATTCATATCCTGTGACATTATATCAACTATAATCTTTGTCCCAATGTTGCAACTAGTGCTTAAGTATAACCTAGAGAGGAAGTGGACACAAAAGTACAGAGATATTAAGAATAAGAGGCTATCCAGAGGAGGAATTCCTTTGGACTCTACTAAGCAACTCTAGCACCCATGCAGCTCTAGCACCCATAGCACAGTAGGATGTTCAAATTCCTGATTCTACTGTAGGTGATCCTTTGGTGCTCTACTGTACAAGTCATATTTTATACCTACTACTCACCAGTGTTAGCCCTCAAATTACTTCAATAAGGCACAGACAACTTGTGAAAATCCATCCCTATTGTAAAGCACCAAAAAACTAAAATGAAGACACAGAAGAACACATCAAAAGTACTAGAGCATAATTACCTGAAAGAAGTCCCAACAAAATGGAGTGGAGGGTATGCAGGCAACAGTTCTGGAAACACTCACAGAACTCAGAAAAACAATGGTGAAGATAAAACAATAAAGATAAGGAAAAAGGAGACAGGTACAATTTGAAATAATGGACATTTTATCTAATTTAAAAATACAGTAGAGGGGTTCAATTGCCAATGAACAGAAGCAATGGAAGGAATTAATGAGCATGAAAACTGAATTTTGAACAACACAAATATAGAATGATGTAGAAAATGAAAAGAATTAAAAAATGAAAATAGCATTAGAATCCTTTGGAAAAGTTAAAGAAATGTAACATTCATATCATAGTGACACCATAAGGAAAATCCAAGGGAAAGACATATATAATTTGTTTAAAGAAATGAGCACTGAAAACTATCTCCATCTAGGGCCTTCCCGGTGGCGCAGCGGTTGAGCTCTGGGTTGTGAAGCTGCCCGCAACCTCTGCAGTGCGGGTTCCATCCCCTGCTGCTCCCCGGCCACTGGAGGAGGGTCCCACATGGCGTGCAGACCTCTCCTGCAGCCCGCTGCTCCCCTCAGCAGTGTACTTCCGTCCTCTGTCTGCTCTGTTCCCTGCTCTGACTCTGGTGAATTCTCTCACACTCCCACGCTTCTGACTGTAGCCAGTGCTTGCATGAATAAATAAATAAATAAATAAATAAATAAATAAATAAATAAATAAATAAATAAATCGAAAAAAAAAAACAAAAAACTATCTCCATCTGGAAAATGAACTTGATTTTGTGATCTTAGAGGTCCAAAGATCGCCAGATACACACCAAGACACATTATAATAAAGCTGCAATAGCAGAATATTGAAAACATCAAAAGACAAAAAGGAAACCTCTAAGAGAATACCAGTGATATGGGCAACAGACCTTTTAGTAGACAGATTACAAGCACGATATATATAGAAGGAGATATTTAAAGTACTTAAAGAAAAATACCCCGCAAGACTCTTGTTCAAGACAAAAGGAAGAGTAAGACACTCCACTGAAAAGCAAAAACTAAAAAAAAATATCGGCAATAAGACTCACATAAAAAATTCTAAATGGATTTTTTATAAGGTATCAGAATGATGAATATCAAAGCAACAGAGATTCAACTCACTTAACATAGAAGAATTGGAGGAGAGTAACAGTGAGATGCATCAGAACCAAACACCAGGCTGTACAACAGATGATACAAATAACCCGCCATCTACTGATACATCAGTATAACCCTGAGACAAAATCATAGTAGAACACATATGAAGATGGATATGAAACTTAAACAAAACAAAACAGGAACCTTGCAAAAAAGACAAAAAAAAAGATAAAACCAAAATAAAAAGCAAGAAACAAAAATACCCATTTTGAGTAGGTTTGTCATGCAAGGTGTGAGGTATTAGTCAAGCTTCATTCTTTTGCATGGAGTGACCCAGTTTTCCCAGAACCATTTATTGAACAAACTTTCTTTGCTCCATTGCATATTCTTTGCTCGTTGGTCAAAGATTAGTTGACTCTAAATCTGTGGGTTTATTTCTGGATTTTTATTAGGTTCCATTGGTCTTGTTCCAATACCATGCAGTTTTAATTATTATGGCTTAGCTTTATAGTATAGTTTGAAGTCTGGGAGTGTGAGGCCTCCATTCCCTTTCTTTTTTTTTTTCAGTAGAGCTTTAACTATTTGGGGGTTTGGGGGTTCCACATGAATTTCATCAATATTTGTTCTATTTATTTGAAGAATGTCAATGAAATTTTCATAGCAGCTATTGTAAATAGCAGAGTATGGAATAGTATTGAGTCTGTAAATTGCTATTGGTAGGATGGCCATTTTGATAATGTTAATTCTTCCAATCCATGAGCAGGGGATGTCTTTCCATTTCTTTGTGTCTACTTCTATTTAACAGTGTTTTATAGTTTTCTCTGTATAGGTCCTTTACCTCTTTGGTTAGGTTTATTCACAAGTATTTTATTTTATTTCTTTCAATAATAAAAGGGATGGTTTTCTTGATTTCTTCTTCTTCAGATTTATTGTTTGTATATAGGAAAGCTACTGATTTTTGTGTGTTGATTTTATATCCTGCTACTTTACTAAACTGATTGATTAGTTTGATTAGGTTTTCAGTGGAGTTTTTGGGGTTCTCTATGTATATTATCATATCTTCTGCAAATAGTGATAGTTTGGCTTCTTCCTTCCCTATTTGGTTTCCTTGTATCATTCAGCATCACTTGCAATCAGGGAAATGCAAATCAAAACTACAATGAGATACTATCTTACACCAGTGAGAATGACACATATTAAAAAAAAAAAAAAAACAAAACTAGCAACAATAAATGTTGGTGAGGATTTGGAGAAAAAGGAACTCTCCTGCACTCCTGGTGGGAATGCAAACTGGTCCAACCACTGTGGAAAGCTGTGTGTAGATTCCTCAACCTGCTAAAGATGGCGCTTCCATATGATCCAGCAATTCCACTCCTAGGTATTTACCCAAAGGCCACATAATCATTAATTCAAAAGGGTACCTGCGCCCTTACATTTATAGCAGCTCTATTTACATAGCTAAGCTATGCAAGCAACCCCTATGCCCCAAAATAGATGACTGGATCAAGAAGATGTGGTACATATACACAATGGAATATTACTCAGCAATCAAAAAAGGTAAACTCATGCAATTAGCAGCAACATGGATGGAGCTGGGAGGGATCATGCTCAGGAAATAAGCCAGAAAGAAAAAGATAAATACCAGATGGTCTCACTCATAACAGGAATTTAGAAAACCTAAATAAGGGACCAGGAAAAAGACTAATTATAATCAAGTAAAAATCAAAATCAACAAGCAACTATAAACCAGAGACACACTGCGGGGGGGCTAGGATTAGGGTCAAAATAAGGGGGGGTGGGAATTGTATGGGGACTATAACCAAGATGAAAATGCATACGTTGTACAAAAATGAAAAAATGATGTAATATAAATATATATATAAAGAAGAAAAAACATTAAAAAGAAACAAAATATAACAAAATATGAATGAGCACTTATGTCTCAATAAAGTAAATGGCCCAAACTCAAAAATCAAAAGATGTTGAATGGCTGAATGGATTTCAAAACAGAGCTCAGGGCCTCCCTGGTGGCACAAGGGCTTAAGCACAGCACTTTGAAGCTGTCCATAGCCTCTGCAGCACAAGATCGATCCCTGGCCGGCCAGGGAGCAACCCACATGGTACAGCAGACCTCTCCTGTCTCACACCCTGCTCCCCTCAACAGTGTATTTCAGTCAGTCTGCCTGTTCTGCTCCCCTCTCTGTGTCTGGTGAATCCTCTCCCCCTCCTCACCTCTTGTATGCATAAATAAATAAATCTTAAAGAAAAAAAAAAAACAACAAAGCTCAATCTTCTGGTGATTATCAGAAACTCACCTTACCAACAAAGACAAGCATAGATTTAGAGTTAAAGGATAGAGGACAGTTACATAAGTAAATAATATGTTAAAAAAATGAGGACAGTTATATTTATTCCTGATAAATTACACTTCCATTTAGGAAATGTGGTAAGATAGAAAAAGACACTATATGATTAATAATATCATACAGCAATAAGAAGTAACACTCGGGCCTCCCTATGATGAAACCTATGAAGATGCGAGAGATGCAACCTATGAAGCTATCCGCAGTGACTGCAGCACAAGTTTGATCCCCAGCCAGGGAGCAACCCACATGGCACAGCACACCTCTCCTGCCTCACCTGCTGCTCCCCTCAGCAGTATATTTCACTCAATCTGCCTGTTCTGTTCCCCACTCTGTCTCTGGTGAATCCTCTCAACCCCCACACCTCTGGCCTGTACCCCAGTTCTTGTATGAATAAATAAATCTTCAAAAAAAAAAAAAAGAAATGTCTTTCATATATATGTGTGCACCAAATGATTGAGCACTGGATTATATAAAATAATTAATAATAAAATTTAAGAAAGTGATAGGTAACAACACATTAATATTTGGGATTTAATATTCCACTTACAACAATGGACAGATCAATAAGACAAATCATAAAAACGGAAATGATAGCTTTAAATGAGGAACTAGGCCAAAAGGTCTAACAGATATCTGTAGAACACTGCATCCAAAACTCATTGCATGTATATATATATTTTTTTTTCTAGTGCATATGGGATATTTTCAAGAATAGATTTTATTTTAGTACACAAGACAATTGACCAAAAAATTAGAAAGATTGAAATTATGCATAATATCTTAAAAATAAATAGCAACTATAAAAAAATAGGAAAACTATGAATTCTTGGAGACTGAATAACATGCTACTTTATTAGATATTGAATAAAAGGGGAAATAAAAGTAGAAATTTTAAAAAATACAATGGACATGAATGGAAACAATATTACAAATTACCAGAACCTATGGGATGCAGCAAAAGTGATCACAAAGAAGAAGATAATTTCAATACAGAAGCATAGTAAGAAGCAAACAAAATAAAATGACAAAAACCAAAAACACAATCTAAAATAACAGCTAAAGCAAGCTGAAAGCATTTCTACTGATACCAGAAACAAGACAAGGATGTCCACTCTCATCACTGTTACAATGTTATTCAACATAGACTTTGAAGTCCTAATTGAAGCAATTAGGCAAGTAATGGAATGGAATTGAAAGCCCAGAGACAAATCCATATAAATATGGACAACTAATTTTTGACAAAGGAACTATGGCACACATAAGAAAAGACAGACTTTTTTTTAATAAATGGTGCTGGGAAGCAACCATGCAAAAATGTCAATCAAAACCTATATTTAAAGCCACACGTGAAAATGCATTTAAAAGAGATTAAATATACATAAAGTACTAGAAAGAAAATATAAGGAACAAACTATGTCCTGTAGTTTGTGCATCTACCATTCCTAAGATGCACTTAGGAATATAAACTCAACAGCAAGGAAAACAAAGGTTTAAATAAATAAGTGGACCATATCAAATTTAAAAGCTTTTGTACCTCTAAAAAAACCATCACAAAAACAAAGAGGCAACTTACACAATGGGAAAAAATGCTTGCTGCTTGCATACCATACTTCTAACATGGGGTTAGTAAGTATTTACACAATTCAACAACAAAGAAACACATGACCCAATAAAAAATGGGCAAAGGGGGCCTCCCTGGTGGCACAGTGGGTTGAACGCAGTGCTGTGAGTCTGTGCACAGCCTCTATGGCACTGGTTCGATTCCCGGCCAGCAAGGGCGATACCCACATGGTGCAGCAGACCTCTCCTGTCTTGCCTGCTGCTCCCTTCAGCAGAATTTTCAGTTGTCTGCCTGTTCTTCTCCCTGCTCTGTCTCTGATGAATTCTCTCACCCTCCCACGTCTCTGGCCTGTACCCCAGCTCTTGTGTGAATGAATGGATCTTTAAAAAGAGAGAGAAAAAAAAAAGAAAGAAACGGGCAAAGGACCTCAATAAGCACTTTTCTAAAGACAACCTCTAAAGACATTGAGATGACCTACAGATCTAGGAAAAATTGTTCAACATCATTTTTTATTAGAGAAATGCAACACACTATACATTACCTCACCCCCGTGGGAGTGGTCTAAGTAAAAAAGTACAGGATTAACAAATACTGGTGAGGATTCAGTGAACAGGAACTCTCACCCACTATTGGTGGGAATGCAAGCTGGTACAGCCCCTCTGGAAAACCATGCGGAGAGTTCTCAAGAATATAAAAATGGAAATTCTATTTGACCTGGCAATTCTACTATTATTTATCCAAATAACATGAAAAATCTAATATTAAAACATATGTATGCCTATGTACATAGCAGCCAAATCATGGAATCATACCAATTGCCTTTCAACAGATGGATGGATAGAGAAAGCTTGGAGCATATATTCAGTGAAATATTACAGCTGTGAAGAAAGATGGAATGGTGGCATTTGGGACAAAATGGATGGATCTTGAGGTGATTGTGTTGAGTGAAATCAATGAAAAGTATGAAACAGACTTCAGATAATTTTAAATAAAAAAAAACCCAACCCCACACACAATTATACACTAGCAATAGAAGAAATACAATTTTGAACTCAGCAAAAAGAGGATAATGGTTACTAGAGGATGAAAGGCATAGGGATGAGGCAGATGGTGTTTGGGCATGGATGTAGTGGATGGAATAAAAGAAAATATGTGGTACTTCAAGCCAAAATGAAAAATAAAAGAAGTGAAAAAATAATAAGTAAATAAATAAAAATACACCTATTTAAATAAGTATAATATAATTATACCAGGCATTACAATTTTGACTTTTTTCCTCATATTTACTATATGTTCTTTATTAATCAAACGTGGAACTGGTGGATTCCATTGTTAGCTGCTATGAATCCTGGATAGTCTTATATGCCTTTCCACCTGATGTAAACAATTTCTAGGAGGAAATTATCTTTGAAATTATTTGTTTGTGTCTCCCTGAATGAGAATCCAGGCCAAATTCTATTCTCCATATGCATATGACAAAAAAATGTGGTCTTAGCTGGACTTGAGTTTGAGTTCTACCATTTCAAACATGTGATCTTCATATAGACATTTCTTCTATTCTCATTACATCTGTAATTCATTTTTTTATTTTATAACTTTTTTAATAGAAGTAATGTTAGTTTATAGCACTGTATATGATTAATAGGTGCAGGTTCACACCTGTTCAATATTTATTACCACACCTCACTGGACATCAAAGCACCTATGATTCTCCACCGTAGTCCATTGTTCCACATTCCCCTGTCCAAACATTCTTGTACATACATTCTTGTATTCTCAGTTCCACAGTCATATTTCTAGGGTTTATTGACTCTGATTATTCCTTTCTGTTGCTTCATTATATTGGATATATGAGTGACATCATCCAGCATTTTTCTCTTTATTTATTTATTTCTCTCAGCATAATATCCACTTCCATCCATGTAGTCACAAATGGTAAGAATTCATCTTTTTAACAGCATAGTATTTTCCATTGTATATGTAGGCCAAATTGTCAACTTGGCATGTCTGCTTATCTATGCTTGATTGTTTCCATAATATGACTATTGAAAATAGTGCTGAAATGAATATGAGTGAATATATCCATTTAAATTAGTGTTTTTTTTTTTACAGTATTTAGGTTGTTAATCAGGAATGGGATTCCTGGATCATATGGTTGATTTAAATTTAATATTTTGAGAAACCTACATATTGTTTTTCATAGAAGCTGGGCCAGGCTACATTTCTATCAGTGTATATAATTTCCTTTTTCTCAATACACTAGCCAATGCTTGGTGTTTCTTATCTTTTTGACATAGGTCATTCTCACAGGTCTGAGATGTTATCTTATCATGGTTTTGATGTGCAGTGACCTGATGTTAAGTGACGATAATATTTTTTTGTGTGCATATTGGCCATCATATGTTTTCTTTAAAGAAGTGTCCATTTAGGTCTTTGACCATTTTTTGAGAGGTTTATCTGCTTTATTTTTGTTGTTGTATAGATTATATATATAGTTTATGTCTCACATATTAACCCTCTTGTTGGATTCATGATTTTTCTTTTCCTTTTTTTTTTTAAAAGATTTATTTATTGGGCCTCCCCTGGTGGCGCAGCGGTTGAGCACTGGGCTGCGAAGCTGCCCGCAGCCTCTGCAGCACCAGTTCGATCCCCAGCCACTAGCGAGGGTCCCACATGTCATGGCAGACCTCTCCTGTCTCGCCCGCTGCTCCCCTCAGCAGTGTATTTCGTCAGTCTGCCTGTTCTAATCCCTGCTCTGGCTCTGGTGAATTCTCTCACCCCCCCTCACTTCTGACTGTACCCAGTGCTTGTATATATAAATAAATAAATCTTTTAAAAAAAGAGAGATTGAGGGGCCTCCCCGGTGGCGCAGTGGTTGAGCGCTGGGTTGCAAAGCTGCCCGCAGCCTCTGCAGCACCTGTTCGATCCCCAGCTGCTCCCCGGCCACCGGAGGAGGGTCCCACATAGCGCGCAGACCTCTCCTGCTGCCCACTGCTCCCCTCAGCAGTGTACTTCGGTCCTTCTGCCTGCTCTGCTCCCCACTCTGGCTCTGGTGAATTCTCTCACCCTCCCGCACTTCTGACTGTACCCAGTGCTTGTATAAATAAATAAATCTTAAAAAAAAAATTAAAAAAAATAAAAAAAGAGAGATTTATTTATTTATTTATTTATTTATTTATTTATTTATTTATGCAAGCACTGGGTACAGTCAGAATTGCGTGAGGGTGAGAGAATTCACCAGAGCCAGAGCGGGGAGCAGAGCAGGTAGAGGGACCAAAGTACACTGCTGAGGGGAGCAGCGGGCAGCAGGAGAGGTCTGCGTGCCATGCGGGACCCTCCCCCAGTGGCCGGTGAGCAGCCGGGGATCGAACTGGTGCTGCAGAGGCTGCCGGCAGCTTCGCAACCCAGCGCTCAACCACTGTGCCACTGGGGAGGCCATGCTTTTTTTTTCTGCATTAAGTAAGTTATCTTTTCATTTTAATGAGTTGTTTTGTTGTTGTTGTTGTTTTTGCTGTGCAGAATCTTTTTTAGTTTGATGTAGTTATATTTGTTTAATTTTATTTTGGTTTTCAGTGTCACCTTAACAAAACATCCAAAGGCATCTCTGAAGCCAATGTTTTCCTCACATATTTTATTAATTCAATTATATCCATGTTTTAATCATTTTGTTTATATTTACTTTTTGCTTTTGTTACTATAGTTTTGAATCATAGTTTAAAGTGTGGAGTTTTTTTTTTATTTTTCTTTGAGTTATTTTATTTATGCATACAAGAGCTGGGGTGTAGGCCAGAGGTGTGGGGGGGTGAGATGATTCATCAGAGATAGAGTGGGGAGCAGAACAGGCGGATCTACTGAAATACACTGCTGAGGGGAGCAGCAGGCACAACATAGAATTCTGTTTTTATTTTTTATTTTTATTATTTTTTTAATTTTCTTTTTTAAAGATTTATCCATTTATTTATTTATTTATACAAACACCGGGTACATTCAGAAGCATGGGAGGGTGAGAGAACTCACCAGAGCCAGAGCAGGGAGCAGAACAGCCAGAAGGACTGAAGTACACTGCTGAGAGGAGCAGTGGGCGCAGCAGGAGAGGTCAGCATGCCATGTGGGACCCTCGCCAATGGCCGGGGATCAAACCGGCACTGCAGAGTCTGCGGGCAGCTTTGCAGCCCCGCGCTCAAACGCTGCACCACCGGGGAGACAACATAGAATTCTGGCTTGGCAGCTTTTATCTTTGAAAATTTTGAATACGTCATTCCATTCACTCCATCCTTTCAGTGTTTTTGCCGGAAATCTGATGTAACCTTGATAGTAGTACCATTACAAGTTGCCTGATTTTTTTACTCTAGTCACATTAATTAGCCTTCCTTTTTCTTGAAATGTTGGTAGATTCACTACTATGTGTCTTGGTGTAGGTGTCATTGTACTTAGATATGCAGATATTTTTATAGCTACTTACATTTTTATATTTTAAATAGTTTATTTTTATTAAATTTTATTTTATTTTATTTTTTAAAGATTTATTTTTTTATTTATACAAGAACTGGGGTACAGGCCAGAGTGGGGAACAGAACAGGCAGACTGATGAAATATATTGCTGAGGGGAGCAGTGAGCTAGACAGAAGAGGTCTGCCATGCCATGTGGGACCCTAGCCAGCTAGCCAGATCGAACCAGCACTGCAGAGGCTGTGGACAGCTTCACAGCATTGCACTCAACCGCCTGCACCACCAGGGGAGGCCCTTATTATTATTATTATTTTTTAAATTTAGTTCCTTCTCTGGTTTGGTGAGTTCTTCCTTAATTTCTTTGAGTAAGTGCTCTTAGTTTCCTTTTTTTGATACCTATTTAACTATGTTGCCTTCCTTAATGGAATTGGATAGTTCTTGATTTTTGTTTTTCATTTTTTTTTCTTCATGTTGCTCTTTCTTCAACATGTTGGGTTCTTTGTAAATTACTATATTTGACATCATTGAATTGTTTCTTTACTTGCTCAATTCTACTTTTATAACATTATCTAAAAATTTTTAAAATATCCATCATTGAATTTTTACATCCTGATTATGTTTTTGTCTTATTAAAACTTTAATTTCTTTTTTAAAAAGATTCATTTATTTATGCATACAAGAACTGGGGTACAGGGTACAGGCCAGAGGTGTGAAGGGTAAGAGGATTCACCAGAGACAGAGTGGGGAACAGAACAGGCAGATTGACTGCTGAGGGGAGCAGCGGGCAAGTCAGGAGAGGTCTGCTGCACCATGTGGTAGCTCCCTGGCCAGGGATTGAACTGATGCTGCAGTGGTTGTGGATAGCTTCATAGGTTGCGTCTTAACCCCTTGCTCCACCAGGGATGCCCTAAAACTTTAATTTCTAACTTTTTTCCAGATATTTTATTTCTCAGATCATTTATGCTTTTCTGAGTTTTGTTGTACATATTTGACTAGCTTTTCTGAGTTTTCTTTTTTCACTTTTACTTGTTTAACTTCACTTTCTTTCATCTTTTTGATTTTCTTTATCATCAATATTGACTCTCTATTTGAGAGAGATAAAATTTTTCATTGCTTTTTGCTTGTATCTTGGAGAATTATTCTTTCCTTGATTTGTCATATTCTCTTAAGGTCTCATGTTTCCATGTTTTATATTTTTTTTTGTCTGCCCATTTAGTTGCTTTAGATTTCCCTATTTTAAAATATCAGTAACAATAATTTAGAGTTGATTTTTTTTTTTCTTTCCCAATGGTAGAGTTGTAGTTTTGCTTGATTTTAGATTTTGTTTGGCTTTTGTTGATATCCTGATTATGCAGTTGCAGTTAGAGGGTAATCTTGCAGTTGCTGAATTAGAAGGGTTCAACCAAAGGTGTGAATTTGTTTGGGTGGGGAATGATGGCTTATGTTAGAGGCACTGTTGATATCCTTCCTGTGTGGTGTTAGAACTCTGAGTACAGTACTAGTCCATAGGGGTGGTGGAAATGAGTGTATTCCAGCTATTGTCTCTGCTATTTTTACTACATACCCAGTTTGTGGACTGCACCCCAAGTCCTCCACTTTTTTTCCCTCAGTAAAGTCTGAATTGCCTGTCACACCATTGCTATTTCCCTTCATCAGCACGTCTGCCTGAGCTGGCAGACAGCCAATGTATCTCCCTGACTCCAAATTTCTGGAAGTCTTCATCACTTCTTGAATAAAGTGTGTCTTTCTTTTCAGTCTCACCTCTGGTTCATTCTATGTTGATATCCATTGTCCAAGGATTGTACAACTCTTTACTCAAAGCCAATGGTCTTTCTGTGTGTAGTGTCTGCCTGGTTAAATATTAGATGTTCTTGTTGGGAGAGAAGAAATGAATCTCTTCTGAAACAAAATCTCTTCTGAAACTATCTTGGTCCATCTATTTTTTCCCTCTCCTTTCTTTCTTCCTTTCTTTCTTTCTTCCTTCCTTTCTTTCTTTCTTTCTTTCTTTCTTTCTTTCTTTCTTTCTTTCTTTCTTTCTTTCTTTCTTTCTTTCTTTCTTTCTTTCTTTCTTTCTTTCTTTCTTTCTTTCTTTCTTTCTTTCTTCCTTCCTTCCTTCCTTCCTTCCTTCCTTCCTTCCTTCCTTCCTTCCTTCCTTCCTTCCTTCCTTTCTTTCGTTCTTTCTTTTGTTCTTTCTTTCGTTCTTTCTTTCTTTTTTAAATATTTATCTATTTATGCATGCAAGAGCTGGGGCACAGGCCAAAGATGCAGGGGGTGAGAGAACACCAGAGACAGAGTGGGCAACAGAACAGGCAAATCAAGTGAAATACAATGCTGAGGGGAGCAGCGGGCACAACAGGAGAGGTCTGCTGCACCATGTGTGTTGCTCCCTGGCCAGCTGGGGATTGAATTTGTGTTGCAGAGGCTGTGGATTGCTTCATAGTGTGGTGCTTAACACCTTGTGCCACCAGGGAGGCCCTATTTTTCCCTTTGTTAAAAGCAATTATTGATTTAAGAAATAAGAAGGGTGTCAGAATAATGCAGGTAATAAAAACATAAGACTTGGTCAAAGAGTGATTCAAGTAAAAGAGTACAAAAAGAAAAGGAAAGGGGGAAGCAATTAAATGAACAAATTATTTATTGCCACTTTCCTCATTAAAAGTGAAATCACAGTATTTGAGTAAAATTTTTATTGATTAGATGCAATGATTTTACTATTTTACTCTGGTTTTAATTTCTGTTGGAGAAAACAAAACGACAACAAAAAAAGATGTAGAAACAGAGAAACCTGCTACAAATTAGCAATGCAGCTATTTTTTAAAAGTCTTGGTTCTTAATTAAATGTGTCAGCATTGATGCAGGTCACCTAAATTAAATTATAATAAAGGAAAAAAGTATTCTAAGGACTTTTTTTTTGTGAAACTGCAGGTAGTTTGCCTGAAGTCATGGACAGGAAAAGGTGACAAGGTATTTAAACTCCTGTGAATTCTGTATTAAAAGCAAAATTACAGGAAGAAAAGGGACTCTAACATTCAGTTATATAGTGTTTCATTAACAGTTTAGTTAGATAAAACTTTATGCACAAGTATTTGCATTTAACTCTTATCACAGATCATCTTAAATACATTAATAATATGTAGTTGAGAGTACAAGAGATAAAATTGGAATGATTCAAAATTCCCTAGTCTGCTTGTTACCACTTGTATGATTAATCAAATGAAGATGATTAACTGTTGTAAGAAATAATATTATTTTAGTAACTGGAATAAAATTGTACGTATTTTTTTTTAAGATTTTATTTATTTATTTATACAAGCACTGGGTACAGTCAGAAGCATGGGAGGGTGAGAGAATTCACCAGAGCCAGAGCTGGGAGCAGAACAGGCAGACTGACGAAATACACTGCTGAGGGGAGCAGCGGGCATGGCAGGAGAGGTCTGTGCGCCATGTGGGACCCTCGCCGGTGGCTGGGGATAGAACCGGCACTGCAGAGGCTGCGGGCAGCTTCGCAGCCCAGCGCTCAACCACTGAGCCACCAGGGAGGCCCTAAATTGTACATACTTTTATCATAATCCTATTGAGTTTAAATTTTAGTGGGGGAATGATTAGGCTTTGTGTAGTCTTAGTCTTGCAGTATCACCTATTCATATCTGAAAAGGAAGGGGTGAGGAAAGCAGTTAACATTCTTTGAATACCTACTGTGTGACAGGAATAGTGCAAGGCACTTGATTTCTCAGTTCCTGAGAAATGTGTGAGATGGTTAAAGTGGCCCTATTTTAAAGATGAAATTGAGGTCAGCCAGGCAATTTGACCAATTTTTTGGATATGGTTTATAGAGTTTGAGAGTCAAGCAGAGATCTATATGTCTATATAATACTCTTTCTAATGTATCAATTTCCTAATGAAAATATGTGATTGAAGAGACTTCACTGGTGTGTGTTAAAATTGTAGACATAGGACTTGGGAAGAAAAAAAAAACTGTTCTTTGGTTATTAAAGCGAAAATCTAGTATGTGATAGATAATAATGCTCTCACTTGGTGGGTCTTCAATTCTTCCAGCATTTTTTCCATGACTGTTTCAGGGGTCACTGTTCTTTCCCCACTTGCTTTCTTGTAGTTACTACATAGTTGATAGTCATTAAACATTGTTTTGAAATTTGACTTGTTATGTGAACACTTTTGGCAAGGTATTTATTTTCACTATTATTTTCAGTGATGCTAATAACTTTTATAAGATAAACTGTATTAAAGGTACCCAGAAAAAGCTTATTGTGGTTCCTGTTGTATTTTTCACTTCATTCAAATCTGATGATAACCATGAGATGATTTACCATTTCCATTGTATCAGAACAGAGATCAAAATCAAGGCTTGAGAAATTACCCATATTCACATAGCTAGTAAGTAATAAGGATTGCATGTCTGATGCCAAGCCCTTACTCCCTTTCTTCTGTGCCCTGTATACTTCTGTCAGATACCTTGAGGTGATCAGTGTCAGTTTTTATCTTAACCACTGATGCAGTGTTCTGGAAATTTTGGAAACTTGTTAAGGACAGGAACCTTCCCAGGTCTCTTGAAAATATTCACCTAATTTTGAATTTCCAATACATATAATATGAAAATTCACACAAAGCCATCATTTAAGAAATGAACAGATGACTCAAGTGATTTATAAAATACATTTTGTGAAAGAATTTTCAGAATTTATTGAATATAAATTATTTCCATGTCCACATGAGATATATATTTCTGAAACCACATCCTAAATTTAAATCTAACTTTTGTTTCAGTGAACAACAACAAAAAAATCCTACATGAACTGTTACAGCATCAAATTTATGGGTAAAATAACATAATTTCTGCTGAATAACTTAGAATGATGCCATGTATCTAAAGGGCATATTCCTGAATTCAAAATTCTGCATCATCTCTGAATTTTCTCACCAATGTCTGACTATTGATATCGAGTCATAGTCTAAGAAGAAATTCAGATGTATATTTTTGTTGCTTTTAACAGAACATCTGGTACATATTGGCAGAGAGCATTAGTAATAATTTTCATCAAAATCGAAGCCAAAATCATGATGTAGTATGAGTTCATCATGTTTATATCATTCTCTTCATGTTAAATCCCATGCCCAAACATCATGTCTCATCTGCAATAGCATTTGAAAATATAATAATCACAACCATTGAATTTAACTAAAGATTATATAAAGTACCAAGATGAAATAGAAGATCAATAATTTAGCAACAATGACATAATATATCACTAAAATATAGGAAATATGATGCCACAAAATATATAAATTTTCCCATTCATATTCAATGCAATTGGAAAAACACATTTTAATTCCATTTCTCCAGTACACATGTATTCCATCTTGAACCTTGGCACACTGATTTATATAATAAATTAAAAAAAGATAAATAAATAAATTCTTCAATCTCATGATTCAAGAATTAGACCTGGAATCATTGGGGTTGCAGAACAATTCTGAGCTATCCGGTAGTTATGTCTCTAGAATGTCAGCTCAACTCCTGGTCAGTGCCATATTAACAAAATCCTTTCTTGTCACCACCACATTCCTGCTTAGGTAACTCCATTATTCCTTATTCATCTTCCCAGCTTGATGATCTGTTGGTGGTTTTAATCTTTTGAGAGGAAAATCTCTCTCTGTTTCTCTATTGACTGACTTTTTAGTATCTTCCACTTTTCTTCTTTATCTGATGCTATTTTTCATTTCTCCTTTCTCTAATGGTTGTTTCCCCAAAAGCGAATATGTGGGTCCTTTCTTGCCTTGCATCAATTGAATGTTTGAAATCATCATCCCAGAGTTGTATTTTTTTTTCCTTTTTGTGAGAGGCAGTAAAAAAGACTTGGTTAATAACACAGGTTTTCACACTTGACTAGAACTTGGACTTAAATTTCAGTTCTGGCATATTTTTGTGTGCAGCATATATTCCTTTATCTCCCTTACCTTCTATTTTCATATCAGTTAAATGGATATAACATTATTTTCTTAAAGTTAAGTATAGAGCTTGAAGAAATCACTGTTACAAATTCATTTTACACAGTAATTGCAACAGAACCAGCAGGCAATAAAGAATAGCACCTTTTATTTATGTATGATACCAGTTGATCATACACCATAGGACTGGTGTCGAGATTTTGACTGTTGAATTCTTTATATGTCTTCCTTCTTTGTCCATAATTGATGAGACAAACATTCATTTACTCATTTTTTTTTTTCATTCAAGACTTTAGAGTAATTAGTATGTCCAATCTGAGGCAGTTTGCCATGGCAGCAAAATCACTCCTGTTATTTGTTGATAAACTTTGAGGCATTATTCTTCCAGTCATATTAATGGCTAAAAATGAAGAAAGGGAAAGGAGAAAGGAGGAAAAGAAGAGCAGAGGACTATAAGAGTCATTTAAAGCTCTAAAAGTTCTTATATTTCTAAAGAGTAGAATTCATGAAAATAGACCATTAGTGGGGGCAAGAGCTCTAACCTGGGCTAGCATGTTCTCTGCCTGATGACTGGTAAATGTTTTTCTAATATCTTGGCAACTTCTTGGTTCAAGTATCTATGTAGATGTGTTGTCTATGTGTTAAGTGTGTGAATTATCATAGAAATTAATATGACCTGACACCATGCTAAATATACTCAATTAAAAAAAAATATATGGTCCTTTCATATTATTCTCACAACATTTTCTATTGGCAATTTTATCACCATTATATGCAAGGGCAAGCTGATTATCAGAGAGCTTGCTTTAAATCAGATAGCTAGTATGCACATAATAGAGACCTTTCTAATGTTTGAATTCTGGCTTTCTTTGCTACACTGTACTCAACCTTCATGCCAGTTGAGACATTCTTAAATGTGACAATCTTTCCCCCCATAGAATTTAATCTACTTTCAGTTATAGAGATTGTTTAAAGTTTCAGATGTCTGTATTTCATAATATTTAATGGTGTTATTGGTGTAATTATTCTAGAATTTATTTGATTTTCTTTAGGTACAAGTCCTAGTCTACTAAGGCCAAAGGCCAAATGAATGCCAAATTATGTTCTTGTAGCTAATTTAGACTTGTTAAGCATTTAAAAATGACCCATAGGGCCTCCCCTGGTGGTGCAGGCAGTTGAGCACTGTTCTGTGAAGCTGTCCGCAGCCTCTGCAGCACCGGTTCGATCCCAGTAGGCTGGTGAGGGTCCCACATGGCGCTGCAGACCTCTCCTGCCTGGCCCAGCAATCAAAATAATAAAATGCCATTCACAGCAACGTGGAAGGAACTAGAAGGACTTATGCTCAGTGAAATAAGTCAGAAAGAAAAAGAAAAATATCAGATGATTTCACTCAGAGGAGGCATATAGGGGAACAAAATAAGACAGCACGTGAAAAATAATAACAATACAAGACACAACAAAACAAAAACAGACAGTTATAAATCAGAGAAATCCTGCAGGGAAGGAGGAGGAGAGGGATCAAAGGGAGGGAGGGAGGAGCACAGGGGACTGAGGTGATGGTGCATGGGTGCAGTGGTGAAGGAAATTCTATGGAGACTACACTTGAGGAAGGAAGCAAATACATTTAAAAATGAACAATGATGTAAAACATAAATGAAGAAAGAAAGAAAAGAAAATTGACGTTCAGGAAAATAAAAGAAAAATACTGATTAAATGCTATTTTTGTTTTTCTTTCTCGAGAGTCTGCAGAAATCAGTTATTTCCAAAAAAAAAAATTTCCAAAACAATACAAGTATAACTATGGCAATTCTGGTACCTGGAAGGGTTTTAAGCAAGTCAAATCAAGTAGCGTGTTATCCAAATGAACATTCACTTGCAGGAAAATGGGAATATTACCCTTGAAAACTTATCTCCCACCAACGATATCACAGATAAACAACTCATGCACAATAAAATGTCATTTAAACCCCAAATGTTGGAGATAGAGGATTCTCAGCAGCAACTCCTTCAAATTTATAATTCTTGATCTAGACCCTGAAATGTCCAGCCATTCCAGATATGCATTTAATTGCCACCAACTATTGAAGACCTTGCACACATAACTGCAATGAACAGTCTTCCTTAACTTAATTTAAAAAATTAAATAAGTCTACTCAGTCTCAAACACCAAATTTGAATTACTGCTTGTATACCTTAGCCAAAGGCTGGATGCTTGTAGGCAAATGTATCCTCCAAGCATAGAATGAATGTCCACAGAGATTCCCCTTGAAAAAAATCTTGAGAGAAGAAAACAGAATGCTGGAAAGAATAAAATTAATAGACACTATCTTGGCCTATCTTATGGCTTCTAAAGCCATTTCAGATGCCATGTTGCCTCAGATGCCATCTTACAAATGGATGGGCCCTTCAAGGACAAATCACCTGCATCCACAGCAAAGGATACACAATCCCAAGAAGCTCCACAAAACCAAACTATCTAATTTAAAGAATGAAAATGAATTAATTATAAACATGTAATAAAAAATAATTTTCACAAGAACTAACCCAATTCCGCCAAAGAAGGCACAAACTTAAAAGGGAAAACAATATTCCCTAAACTATGCACACACCCACAAACATAACATCACAAAGCTAAAGTCCAAAAATGGACTGATATGAGGGGTAATATCTTGGATATATTTCTCCTTTTAGACCAACTTTCCTTTTCTTCCTCTTCAACCCAACACCCTACATAGACACATAGTTAGTTCATCATTTTTTTTTTAAAGATGGTATTTATTTTTGTGTTGAAGAACAGATGTGCATATCAGAGGGGTGGGGGTGGGGGTGGGGTGAGACGATTCACCAGAGACAGAGTGGGGAGTAAAGCAGGCGGATCTACTGAGATACTTACTCTTTTAAAATACAACTATCATATTGTGTACTGAAATACAATTATTCTTTTAATTTATTTTCTTTCAGTGAGGTGTCAACTGTAGATAAAATGAGTGAATTAAGGGCAAGCTCTCCTAAATATTTGCATTCCAAAGCAGATTCTAAGAGATAGAAATGTGTAAAGGCATATTTAGTGAGAATAGAGAAATAGGAGGGCACTGTTTTTAGACCGTGGAATCTTTGGTGTTCTCAATTTATATTATCATAACATCTGCAAATAATGACAGATTTACTTTATTCTCAATTTGGATTCCTTTTATAGTTTTCTCTTATCTAATTGCTCTAGGTATAACTTCCAATTCTATGTTGAACAATAGTGGTGAGAGTGAACATCCTTGTCTGGTACCAGATCTTAGTGGAAAGGCTTTTAATTTTTCACTATTGAAAATGATATTAACTGTGGGCCTCCATGGTGGCACAGGCAGTTGAGCGCCACATTGTGAAGCTGTCCGCAGCCTCTGCAGTGCAGGTTCCATCCCGGCCAGCAAGAATCTCACATGACACACCAGACCTCTCCTGTCTCGCCTACTGCCCCCCTCAGCAGTGTATTTCGTCAGTCTGCCTGTTCTGTTCCCCACCCTGTCTCTGGTGAATATTCTCACCCTCCTGTGCATCTGGCCTGGCCTGTACCCTGGTTCTTTTATAAATAAATAAATCTTTTTTTTTTTTAAAGAAAATGATACTAACTGGTTTTGTCAGATATGGCTTTAATTATCTTACTATATATTCCATTTATCCCTATTTTCAAGCATTTTTATAATAAATGTATGCTGAATCTATCAAACGCTTTCTCAGCATCTACTGATATGATCAGGTGGGTGTTTTCTTTCCTTTTTGTTTATGTGGTGAATTATATTGACTCATTTTGGATGTTTATCTATATCGTGTTCTTGGTATACATCCCATTTCTTCATGGTTTATTATTTTGCTTTTATTTCTTTAGATTTATTTATTTATTTATACAAGCACTGGGTATAGTCAGAAGCATGGGAGGGTGAGAAAATTCACGAGAGTCAGAGCAGAGAGCAGAACAGGCAGACTGAGGAAGTACACTGCTGAGGGGAGCGGCGGGTGTGGCAGGAGAGGTCTGTGCTCCATGTAGGACCCTTGCCGGTGGCGGGGGATCGAACTGGCGCTGCAGAGGCTGCGGGCAGCTTCGCAACCGAGTGCTCAACCACTGCGCCACTGGGGAGGTCCGGTTTATTATTTTTTCAATGAATTTTTGGATTCAGTTTTCTAAGATTTTATTGAGGATTTCTGCATCTGTGTTCATTACAGAGATTGGTCGTAGTTTTCTTTCTCTGTGTTTCCTTTGTTCAGGTTTTGTGGTAATGTGATGTTGGCCTCTGAAGATGTATTTTGAAGATTTCCTTCAATCTCACACTTTTTTTTTAAGATTTATTTATTTTTATACAAGAGCTGGGGTACAGGCCAGAGATGAGGGAAGGTGAAAGGATTCACCAGAGGCAGAGCAGGGTGTAGAACAGGCAGACAACAAAAATACACAGCTGAGGGGAGCAGCAGGAGAAACAGGAGAGGTCTGCTGAGCCATGTGGGATTCTCATCGGCCGGGATCGAACCCGTGCTGCAGAGGCTGCAAACAGCTTAAGAGCTCAGTGCTCGACCTGCTGTGCCACCGGGGAGGCCCCTCAATCTCACACTTTCGAAAGTATCTGATAAGAATAGGTATTAGTTCTTCTTTGAAGTTTTCATAGAATTTGCTTCTGAAGCCATCTGGTTCTAGACTTTTGATTTTTGGGAGAGTCTTGATTATTGTTTAAATCTCCTTGCTTGTGATTGGTTTATGTATTCTATTTCTTCCCTATTCAGTCTGGTCTGATTGTATAATTTTAGGAATCTGTCCATCTTACCTAGATTGTTGAATTAGTTTGTATATACTTTTTCATAGTAATTGCATTATCTTCTGAATTTCTGCAGTATCAATTCTAACTTCTCTTTAATTTTTGATCAAATTTATTTTAGTTTTATCATTCTTTTATTACTGAGTCTAAATTGATATGTCTGTTTTTTTTCAAAGAACCGCTTTTTAGTTTCATTGATCTTTTGAACTCATTTTGATTTCTATTTCATTTATTTCTGCTCTTATTTTTAAAGTTCATGTTATTTCACATGCTAGAATTTCCTTCCATTTTAAGGCTGAATAATACTACACTCCATGTTTTTCTTTTTTATTCATTCATCCATCAATAAATACTTGGGTTGCTTCTACCTTTTAGCTAGTGTGCTTCTATTTTATGAACGTGAGTGATCAAATATTTGTTTGAATATCTGTTTTCAATTCTTTTTGTTGTATACCCAAATTGCTGGATCATATTATAATTCTACAGTTTAATTCCTCACAGTATTTTGACACTACACAGTTTTCCAAAGTGACTGAATGCTTTTCCATGTCTACTACTAGTTCATTTGGATTACAATTTCTGCACTATAGTCACGTTTTCTTTTATGCTCTCTCTCTTCCTGATGCAGAAATCAGTTATAACTCTATCTTAAGACAGGATGTGATCGAAAAAAAGTATTAAAGAGATGTCAAAGTATGATTCAACTTGAAAATTCCACAAGACTCAGCAAAGATTTGGGTAATGAATGCTTTTGCTAAGTACATGGAAAGCCCTGATACTCCTTTTTCCAAGAAGTTTGATTCCTTTGAGCTAGAGAGATTTAACTGGCATTAAAATGATTGAGACTTGAAATTGAGGAATTTAAGAATTGTAATACCTTGCACAAAACATGCAGTACAGACATATTTAAAAATTCTATATGACATAGGAGGAGGAAATTGGGAATAAAGAGTCAGATAAAAAAATGAATCCATTGTAGTGCATTAAAAGGAAAGTTGAGGAACTATTTCGATAGCTATGCTTGCAAAATTATACAATAAATATATTAATGTTAATGGTACTAGATGTAGCTTTTAGTTCATTTTATTCTTGCATTCATAGACTAGAAACTAGGGAATATAAATATAATGAAAGACTGTGACTACTCTTGGAAAGGATTTGGAGATCATGATCTACTCAGGGGATGAGACTGACAACAGGAAAATGGCTTGCAAAATTTTACAGCAGTTGTCCTACTATTGTAATAAAACCAAATATTTTGGCAATTAGGGAAGTTGTATCTTATACAGTGTTAGATTTAAGAAAAAAAAATCTAATCTCAGATAAGGTAAAGTGGAATCCATTCTCTCTCTTAAATTCAGGACTCTGGGTCTAAAATGTTAGTATAAAAGGTATAGACATGCTAATGTGTGAACTTCAATTAAAGAGTTTGGCCAAGTGTTCATGTTACAGTATAGAAGAGTAAATGCTCTGATTTTAAAAGTTGGACTTGGAATCTGTAGAATCAGCAAATGAGAGTGAGTGAGCTTCTGACTGATAGATATACAACAAGCCTCATACTATGAGCTTCTCAACTCCCCGCCCAGGGAAGAGGAAGACTGATTGTAGTGGCAGGATAGGACAGAGAAGTTTTTTATGATCTGGCAGATGGGTAGAGTCTTGGAGCCCTTGGTGGCTTTCTCAGGCTTTTGTACACGGCAGGCAGGGGTGCCGGGGCGGTGGCCAGGAGGCCGGCAGGCCTCCAAGCCCGCCCCCAAGTCTTCACCTGGGCTTCTCTGGTGTTCTTTCTCCCCGTTCTCTCTCCTCTGTCTTCTGCTTCTGCTTCTCTTGGTGACTATCTCAATACTGAGTCATGGCCACCGAGGTAAACAACACAGCTTACAACAATGTAACAACTGCAGATGCCCCATCAGGCAGGGCAATCCTAATGGCAGGAGGGCAGAAAAGCTTGAGAATCACTTACCCTTCACAGATAATATTGAAAATATTTTTGTTATAGTAACTTTAGGATTCTTTACACAGTGCCCAAATGTAGTTTAGCTTCCTTGACAATTATTACGTGTATTGGTCAACTAATCCTGGATTGTGATGTTGTGATTTATCACTGTAATATTTACATTTATTTATTGTAGTTATTTACATCTTTTATTTCTCGTAATTTTCAATACACATTAATTTTCCTAAGACTTGATTAATTCAGGTAGTTATCTTATCACTTTTACATGTCTTTTGTGTATTTTAAGAGGTAGCATCCACATAGTTTAGCTGTAAGATAAAGTGCCTTGTTCAAAAGAGTATTAATTTAATGAAACTTCATAACCACTGTTTTTTAATCAGAGAAATGAAACTTCAGAACAAAACATGTTCTTTTCTTCAGTAAGAAGGTACCTTTAGTGTTCTGACTTCACATGTGTGCTATGCTTTAAAATCAGATTAGAATTGACAACAATTAATCATGCCTGAATTTTTGACGGAAAATAAAAATGAGCTCCTGTGTACAGGAATTCAAAAATTCATTCTTCTTTTGCCCAAGGTTTTCTTTCTTCAATACCAGTTATCAGTGTAATATAATAATGTTGACTTAACAATGATGTATTTCAAGCTGAAGGCAGAAATGAATTTTGCATTAATAAATTGTTTTGAGATGGATACAAAAAAGTATTTCATTATATAAGAAGTGTAGCACTATAAAACATGTTTGGTGGTCTTTCCATCATTACTACCTGTGGCCCATTTGTGGCGATGACATTTATCAGTGTGACAGGGAATATTAAGGAAGTGATAGACAGTTATTAGCTGAAGTCTTGATATATTTACACCATGGGAAAATGCACTTGGTATTTTCTTTCTGGCAACTGGTCTACTGTTCATAATTTGATGGAAAATTGATTAATCACACATTTAACTCAATGCAAGATCTTCTGCACTGTAATAAATTATGGCTATTAATCAATAAGTACAAAGTAATTCCAAGAGTCTGGAGACATGCTGGTTTCTAATAGAAAAACTTGCACTTAGGCCTTCCTGCCAGTGACCACTTCATCTGAGGTATTTTGCACCTGCCTCAATCCAATTAGATGACATAATTAATGAACCTCAATGATCTTGATAATTTGTTATACAAAAGGAAGAATGTTTTGGCATATCCATTAAAACCTGAGGTATACCACTTTACACACACACACACAAAAAAAAGAATGGTGAACCAAAGCAATACAGGGACTTCTGCTGGAAATCTTTGAAGTTCCAGTACAAATGTGGGAAGCCACATTCTTACTTCATGTTGAATGAAGATTCAGTTGCATTTGTTGAAAGAATTCGATAAGGCTTTTTTTTTTCCCCATTAGAAAAATGAACTCGGCCTATGTGCAAAGTTCCATGCCATCTTGTTTCTTTTATGACAAATTAAATGGTATGATTAGAATAAGTATTCAGGAAGTATTGTTTCAGAGGCAATCTAATAAATGTTTCCTTGGTTAAGTATCAGTTACAGTTTTACATATCACAGTCATTCTGCACCTGTTTTATGCAGCTAACAATAGGCCTCTCAATAGATTTTAGTGAGAGAAAGCCTGGGAAGATAAAAAGAAAACCAGTTTGCAGCTAATTCTGTCACTAGGAAACGCCAGGAGTAGATTGTGTTTAGAGACTTTGAAAAACAATTAGCTATGGATTATAGGACTAAAAGGCCTTTCCTAACTGTACCTGGAAAATACTTTGCCCATTTAATGCCTTCTAAGCTGTCACTGAGCTTGAACTTCAGTCCCAGTGATTAATGAAAAGCTGCAGGGCACAGCTAGAAGCTAAAGTCTCAATTATGAAAAAGCAGTAACTAGTTTAATGTGCTGATGCTTTTATACTTAAAGTGACAGCTATGAAAAATGGCAATATTTCCAATCATGCTTTAATAATTTATCATTCATTTATTGGCATGTCCAATGTGCTTTACTCTGACTGTTCTTTTTCTCTTTCTGGGCTCTTGGTATTACAACACTAAAGAACACAATAAATTCTGGTTTCTTAAAAAGTGAACATTCCTTTGGAAGCTGGGACCTATAACTATCCCCTTCCTCCCTTCCTCTTCCTTTTCTTCCTCCCTCCTTCCATCCCTCTCTCCTTCCCTACATTCATCTATCATCTACCTACCTATTTATCATCTATGCAATTTCCAATTAGTGCCATTATATATAAATAAAGTTTTTTTTAAAAGAGAAACCCAGTAACCCTGGTCTGCTTCCAGTTCAGAAATTGTCACCTTAATTCCTGATAGACACCTTGAATTAAATACCTTTGGTTATAAAAGAAACTAGACAAGGCTGTGTGGAGGAACTGTTTAAATCTACCTATACTATAGGGAAATTATTTACAGTAGTGCAAACAGTAAACAAATGCAAGCAAATTAATGAGAAGTGAAAAGATCAGGGGAAGAGACATATCCGAGGATAGTAGTATCAAGATATCTTGTAAAATTATTTAAGTTTAATTTTACAGTTTTACTTTTAGCAATAAATTATTTGGTAAACATCTATAGTCATTTCCTTGATATAGTTTTATTATAAAATGTTATGGACTTATTATATGTTTTCTTCCTATACCCCCAAATAGTTCCTTTTTCTGAAGTAGTTAAATATATACCTTTATGATGAATAATTTTTACATTAAAATAGTAATATGGGCTTTAGTGGATGGACCTTAGTGTAATATGTACAGGGCTTGGCAACACACCTGGCATGATATCTGAGTAGACAAAAAAAAAAAAAAAAAAACAAATGTATCAAGAGGACAAGAATACAAATGAATAAATGCACCTGGGTTGCTTATTTAATGTCAATTAAATTTCACAAGTATTTTTTGAATGTTTATTTTATACTCAAACATGAATGCACATAATGAATGAGACTTCAAGGACTTTGCATCCCACAAGTATAAGTATTTCACATAATGATTATAACACAATATCTTAGAGTTTTATATAGGTTCCACATTGATATAAAACTTACTATTCCATAAGTAAAGGTATAAATAAGTAAATTTACTATCTATTCAATTTCCACTGCCTAGAATTTTGCTGAATTTGATATTTAAAATTAGAATAATTATTAATCATAGTATGCTAGCAAATATTTTTATTTCTTAATATTTTAAAATTATCTAAGTTTCATTTGTTGTCTAGAGGATTTTCTTATTTTATATCTATACTTATACAATATATATTACTATTTTAATATAAAAATTATTCATCATAAAGGTATATATTTAACTACTTCATAAAAAGGAACTATTTGGGGATATGGGAAGAAAACATATAAAAATTAAATATCTTTCTAATAATCTGATAATGAACAACATATTTTATTTTATTTAATTACTATTATACATGGTGTCTAAGTACCAGAGCTATAGGATGCAGATCACAAATTGGTAAATGAAAATACGTATGAGTGAAATCATAAACCTCAAATTTCAAAGCAGTTGGAGTTTTGCTAGTAAAATATTTAATAACTCATTTTTAAAAATTATTTAATTTATTTGAGCATACAAGAGCTACAGTGCAGGTAAGAGGTTTGGGGGGGTGAGAGGATTCACCAGAGAAAGAGTGGGGAACAGAACAGGCAGATCTACTGAAATACACTGCTGAGGGGGTAGCTGGTTAGACAGGAGAGGTCTGATGCACCAGGGTCAGCTACCCAGTTGGAGATTGGACTTAGGTCAGGGCAATAGCATTAAGAGAGTGCTGAGACTTAATCCCTTCCACCACCAGGGAAGCCCTCAGTAACTTGTTTTTAAAGAAAATTGAAGCAACACTATTTTATGACATTATATAGGTTTCAGGCATATAAATATACATTAGATGCTGCATATACTACATTGCGCTCATCACCAAAAGTTTATGGTTTGCATACATCATCACACAATTGATGCCTTTTACCCAAGTTATCTATCTTTCTTCCCCCACCTCTTCTTGTAACCACTTCTTACAGTCTAAGAGTTTGGTTTTATTTTATTCCTTCATTTGCTTTATTTCTTTACAGTATATGAGTGAAGTCAGAGGTTGTGTTTTTTCTCTATCTGATTTATTTTACTGAGCATATTTTTATGTCTATCTTTGTTGTTGCAAGTGCAGAATTTCATCTTTTATTTTGACAGCTAAGTAGTATTTCATTGAATAAAAAAATATTCATCATACTGCATCTTTAACCAGTCATCTGCTGATAGTCACCAAATGTGTTGTTTTGTCTCCACATATTAAAGATTTGTCCTGCTTTCTTTTTGTGTTTGATCTCTAAATTGCTACATTTGTTATCATTATGTGTTATCCATCTCTGCCTCATGAAACTTTTTCTTAGATGGAAAACTCTCCTTTCTCTGATGGAATTATGGCTGCCCCAGCTTACTTTTGGGTTCCATTTGCTAATAGGATTGTATTTGAACTCTTTACTCTGAGTCCTTGTTTATCTTGGGAGATCTGGCTTATTTTATGGAGACAACAGAATGTTGGATTCTGTTTTCTGATCCACACTCAATCTATGACTTTTGACTGATGAGTTCAACGTATTTACATTTTAGGCGACTGCTGATAAATTAAGGTCTGCTACTACTGGCTTGTCCTTAATTTCTGGTTCTACTATTTCTTTATTTCTTATTGGGTGCTTTTTTCTTTAATTTGTATGTTGGAACACCTTTCAAAATTACAGGGAGGCCATTTTAATGTTTGCAAACTCCTTCAGCTTCTGTGTTTGGTTTTTTTTTTTTTTTCTGATAGGGACTTTTTTATACCTAATAACTGAAGAAGAGTCTTGCAGAATAGAGTATTTGTGGCTGATAGCTTTTATCTTTAAGTATTTGTCACATTATTCCATTCTCTCCTTGTCTAAAGTGTTTCTTAAGAAATATGAGATGTCAGTCTGATAAAGATTTCTCTGTAGGGAGCCTCCCCAGTGGTGCAGCAGTTGAGCGCTGGGCTGCGAAGCTGCCCACAGACTCTGCAGCGCTGGTTCCATCCCCAGCGGACGGCAAGGGTCCCACATGGTGCGCAGACCTCTCCTGCCATGCCTGCTGCTCCCCTCAGCACTGTACTTCATCAGTCAGCCTGTTCTGTTCCTCGCTCTGGCTCTGGTGAATTCTCTCACCTTCCTTCACTTTTGACTATACCCAGTGCTTGTATGAATAAATGAATAAATAAATCTTTAAAAAAAAATTTCTCTGTAGGGCATCTGCTCCTCCCCACATCCACCCACCAGCTAACTTCAATATTCTTTCTCTTATGTCTTAGAAGTTTTACTACTATGTGTCTTTTTGTAGGTCTCATCACATTTTGAAAACCAGGTATTCTTTTAGTTTCATGGACTTATATATTCAGTTCCTTCTACATATGTGGCCAGTTTTCCTCTATAACATATTTAAATAAGTTCTCCTTCTCTATCTCTTTTCCCCATCCCAAATACCAATTATTCTTATATTACCTGTCCTCAGGAAGTTAATAATAATTCTCAAATTGTTTTTCTTTCTTTGTATTAATCATTCTTCATCCTGGATTCTTTGTATTTCATCTTTATTGGGGTCACAGATCCTACCTTCCATTTGGTCTGTAGTACTTTCATAGCTTTCTCCAGAATTTTTTATCTCCTCTATTGATCATTTTCCATACCACATTACCATTAGTTTCTTATTGAAAGCTTAATTCAATCATCTGTTCATTAATTTTTATTTCTTAAGACATTCATTTTTTCTCTGTTTTCTTGTGTATTTTTTAATCAGCTTTTCTTCATTTTCTTTCATTTATTTGAGTTTCTTTATCATGGTAATTTTGAACTTTGTATTTGATAGGAAGGAAATAGCTTCTATGTCTTTGTGTTTGGTTTCTTTAGATTTGTTCTTAGGTGAAATATTCCCCTAAAGTTTCAAGGTGACATGCACTGTATTTTTCTATCTGCATGGTGTTAATTTCTATGTTGCTATGCGTCCAAGTGTCTGAAAGGTGCAGATCTCCAACTTTCCCAGTAGATGGCACTGTATGTCAGAGTACTGATTTCTAGTTGCATCTTCTGGGGAGTGGGAGTGGCCTGGAGGGGTCCACTCACCAGTTAAATTGGTTTCTGAGAGCAGTATATGCCTGAGGTGCCACCCTTTGCTCTCATCTCTTGGTCTCCACTCTCATGACCCTGTAGGCTACTAGAAGAGTTCTCTTTCCTGCCTGCCTGAATTTTCAGTAATACCTCACCTTATCAGCCAGAGTCCCTTTTGTATGTTGTCCAATATCCTGGGGGTCCTGACCAACAGACATGCGCTAACACTTTTGCATGATTCTTTCCACTGATAGGTACACACCAAACATCTCTCCCCTGAAATTGTCCTGCCATAGGAGCATGGTTTTGAACTGCAGGTTTTGCTCTGGTTGCTGTTTCCAGATGCCTCCTACCACCCAACTTTTGTTGGATAGAGCTCAATTTTCACAGTGTCAACATTGATATCTGATGTCCAAGATCCTCTATGATCAGTGTTCCCTCAGAACAAGTCAGATCATTCTCCAGGATTAAAACAGGGGACCTTTGCTGATGTGATCTACAACCCCACCCACCTCCAGGTTTACTCAATATATAAAAATTTTGACTTGCCCAGTATTATTTGAGGAGTTTTATGTCTATGTTCCCTGGAGACATTGGTCTATAGCTTTCTTATTTTTGCTCCATCTCTTGTTTGTTTTTGTAATCAAGTCATGTTGGCCTCATAAACTGGTAATTTTCCCATTTTAAAATTTTTTGAAGACTGTGAGAAAGATTAATGCTAGTTCCTTTTGGAAATTTGGGTAGAATTCATTAGAGAAGCCATGTGGGATTTGGGCTTTTGCTATTAGGGAGACTATTTGTTTCTCTTTCCTTTGGTCTTTATTTCATCCTGGTTCATTCTTGGAAGGCTGTAAGATTCTAAAAGTTTCCATTACTTCTAGGTTGCCCAACTTGTTTGAGTAATTTTTTTTTGTGTTTCTTCTCCTTTTCATAATGAACTTAGATAAGGATTTATCCTTTCTAAGCTTTAGTTCTTGGTTGCATTAATATTTTGAGATTTCTTTTTGAAGTTTTTATTATCTCCTTTCTTCTACTGTTTTTTTTTATTTCATTTGCTCTTTTTTTAAAAAAGATTTATTTATTTTATACAAGAACTGGGGTACAGGCCAGAAGTGTGGGAGGGTGAGAGGATTTACCAGAGACAAAGTGGGGAGCAGAACAGGCAGATGGACCGAAGACACTGCTGAGGGGAACAGTGGGCAAGACAAGAGAGGTCTGCCGCACCATGTGGGTATCTCCCTGGCCGGCTGGGAATAGAACCCACACTGCAAAGGCTGTGGACAGCCTCACAGCACTGTGTTCAACCCACTGTGCCACCAGGGAGGCCCCTCATTTGCTCTTTTTATAGTTCCTTTACATGCATATTTACATTATTTACTTGAGATATTTTTTCATTTATTGATGTAGGGTTGTACTTCTATGTAATTTCCTCAAAATACTGACAAAAGAACAGCAGCAGTGCTTCTGCCCACCTGTGCCTATGTAGGTGTTTCACTTCCTTGACCTCCATTTACAAAGGGGTAGAGGGAGCTTTCCTTCCCAGGCTGCCTACCTGGGCCTATGCAGGCCTCTGTTTTAGCAAACCTGTTCCTTTCAGGGGTAGCTCTTTCTGCCTGTTTGTGTCTATGCAAATGTCCTTTACTCTTCTCTCCCATTTTTATAACAAACCTGCCCTTTTGGATATAAAAAAATACTGATATTAGAGCATACCATAGGATCTATTAGCTTATATCATCATTTTCATTAGTTTCCCAATAATCTTTTATTTCTCCTTTTGATTTCTTCATTGGTGCAGAAAGTGTTCAAAAATAATTTTGCTTAGTCTCCATTTTTTTTTTTTTTTAATTTTTCTGTGTTCCTTTATCTGGTTCATTTCCAACTTTAAAACAATGTGATCAGAAAAGAGGCCTGATATATATATTATATATATATATATATATATATATATATATTTAAGACATTTATTTCCCAACACATGATATATCCTTGAGAAAGTTCAATATGCACTTGAAAATAATGTGTATTCATTTTGCTTGGGGTGGAAACCTCTTAAATGTCTATCAAGTTCATCTAATTTGACACTTCATTTAAAATAATTACTTCTTGTTTGTTTTTTTTGTATGATCTATCCATTTATGCAAGTGGTGTGTTGAAATCCCCTACTATAATAGTATTGTTGTCAATGTGTTGCTTTGGGTCTGCTAATACTTGCTTTATACATTTAGTTGTACCTCTGATGCATGCATGCATATTGATGGTATTTATAACATCTTGATAAATTAATCCCTTGATCAAAATATAGTGTACAACTTTGCTACTGATTACCTTCTGTTGAATTCAGATCATTCACATTTATAGTGATTATGATATATGAGGCTAATTTACTGTCATTTGATCTTATGTTGTTTGGTTTTATCTTTCTGTTGTTTCATTTTCCATGTAGTTTCTTTCTGTTCCTTCATTTTGGGTGGCTTTTTCTAGTGTTTCTCTTAGTGTCTTTCTGTAGTATTCTAAGTATCTCTATCCAATATTTTTATATTTTGTAGTTACCATGCCATGAAGGTTAGATTAGAATTTCTATATCTAAAATAGTCCTTTGCGTGCTGGTATAGACTCATTATCATTTGAATATTTAGAGTGTGTATTTTTCTTCCCTTTAGTGTTTTCTTTGTTGTAGTTTATAATTGTTTATACTTCTGATTTTGTTTTACTATTTATCTCTTTGCTTTAGGTTTTGTGTTTCTCTCTCTCTCTTTCTCTCTGTAGAAGAGCTCCTTTCAACAATTCTATTAAGGCAGGTTGGGTAGTGATAAAATCCATTAATATTTTATTGTCTGGGAAACATGTGTTTCTCTATCACATTTGAATTATAATTTTTCAGTGTTTAGTATATTTTTGACTGGCAACTTCTTTCTTTTAAGATCGTAAATGGAGACTTCCTGGTGGTGCAAGGGATTAAGGTGAAAACTATGAAGCTGTCCACAGCCACTGAAGCACAAGTTTGATCCCTGGCCAGGAAGCTACCCACATGGTGCAGCAGACCTCTTCTGACTCACCCGCTGCTCCCCTCAGCAGTGTACTTCAGTCAATCTGCCTGTTCTGTTCCCCACTCTGTCTCTGGTGAATCCTCTCACCCCCCTTCTCTGGCCTGTACCCCAGTTCTTGTATGCATAAATAAATAAATCTTAAAAAAATATTGTAAATGTGTCAATCCATCAGCAAAAAATAAAGTGTCAAAAGTCTATCAAGGTGCAAGAGCGTCTGGATGTTTCATTCTTTTTTGCACTAGCAATTTTTTTTCTTTTAATTTTGATAATAGTGGTTATGTGTATTGGGAAAGGTCATTTTACATTTAGAATTTTGGATATTATTTCTACATCCTAAATATCTATGTTTAATTATTTCCTTAGGTTTAGGGATGTTCTCATCTTTTATTAAATAGGCTCTCTGTCCTCTTCTCTCACGCCCTGCTTTCTATAATATCCATTATCCATATGTTTCTTCTTCTAATAGAGTGTGAATTTTTCACAGAAATTCTTTGTTTTTCTTATATTTTATTTCTTCTTTTTTTCTAATTGGATACTTTGTACATTTGTATATTAAATTTCCCAAATTCTTCATTCTGCCAATAAGTCTGCTTAATATGCTTTTCATATTTGTTCTCATTTCATCCAGCATCTCCTTTTGTGCTTTTTAATATCTTCCATCTCTTTAGTTAAAAACTCTTTTTTCCTTGATCTCTCTAAGATTTTGGACCTCTCTTTCTGTGTGTGTTTGAATGTTAGTAACTCATTAAATATTTTAAGACTGTTATTTTAAAATTGTTTTTCTGTTATGTCCTCAAATTATGTGTTCTTGTAATAAGTCTCTGGATTGCTATCATTCTCTCTTGATTTGTCCAATGTGTATTCAGATGTTCCTTTCTTTTAGGCATGCATAGTGCCTTGTTTCCTTTTTCTTCTTTGGGAGTGCTATATATTTTTGTTCATATCTTTTCTTTGTTACACTTCATTGAAGGTGGAGGAGAAAATGTAGCTAAAGGACTCAGTCTCAGTGTTGGTGGAGTGAGAAGACTATTCCAATTACAGATTTACTCTGCCATTTTTCCTCCTTGACAGTAATCTCTATTCACTGGTCAATGAAGCCCAAATTCTAGTTCCCTTTATCCTTGCTACCTGTCTCTGTAGTGCAGGAATCATAAGGTGCATAGGACACATGAAGTGAATGGGAGTGCACAGGATGCATACAGGGGGTGTGACAAGCATCAGGGTTCTTTGTTATTTTCCAGTGGGGACATAGGCGTGGGCTCTGTACCTGGAAGCCAGATTCTCTGCACATAAGCCAACAGTCCCTGTGTACATAAGTAAACTAGTTTGCTCTTTTCCTTCATTGAAGAGTTCCACTGAAATTATTCATAATGAATCTTATAGTCCATACTCTGCAATCTCTGTATTTGGTCCCCAGTCTGTTAGGCTGAATGGAATGAACACTGACTGCCCTAGTTGTAACTCCCTTCAGCTCTTCCTTCCCACCCCATAGCAAAAATCCAAACTTAGTGAAAAATCTTTCTGAAATAGTCCTTGTCACAAGCAAAAAACTTATGAAATTTCTGAGAATTTTTGACTGTTTTTCTTTTTTTTCACATTATATACATATATTCCATCATTGTTCATTTTTGTACAATGTATGCTTGCATGCTTTGTCCTTTAGGCATATTCCTTGTAAAATTCCCACCACCAATTTACCCATGAACCAACACCATAGTCCCTTGTGCTTTCTATCCTGTTTTGATCCCTCTACCTCCCCCTCCCTTGCAGAATGGAGATTGAAACCCACACTTCTGGAAGACTGCAGGATTAATAAGGATATCAAATAAGAAATAAAAAAAATACCTTGAGACAACAACAATGAGGACACAACTTTCCAGAATGTATGGGAAACATCAAATGCAGTAATAAGTGGAAATCATACAGCAACGAGGGCTCTCATCAAGAAGCAAGGAAGAACTCAGAGAAACAACCAAATCTCCCATCTCAAAGAACTAGAAAAATAATAACAAAAAACTCAAAACCAGTAAAAGAAATGAAATAATAAAAATCAAATCAGAAATAAATGAAATAGAAATTACAAAACAATCCAAAAGATCAACAAAACCAAAAGTTGTTTCTTTGAAAAAATAAACAAAATAGATAAACTTCCAGTCAGACTCACCAAGAAAAAAATGTGAGAAAACACAAATAAATAGAATCATAAATGAAAGAGGAGAAATTACAACAGTTACAGCAGAAATCAAAAGAATAATCAGAGATATTTACTGTTTTTCATGAGCTTAGAGAATGGGTTCATTGAAGCTCCCCTATTCTACCATGATGTGGATGAAATCTTCTAGTCTTCACTTTTTGAGGAGTATCTTTACAACCTTCCATAATACCTTTGCCAATTTACATGCCTACCAAGTATATAACAGATTAATGAACTGTCTTTTTAACTAAAATGAGTGTAATGTAATTTCTACTTTGTTTGTATTAGTGGTAGGCCAAATTTTACCCAGATAACAGTAATAATGTTCACTAGACAATATGAATTTGTGTTTTTGATGAACTGTTAAGAAGATAATTGAGTTGAGTGATAGGAGTGATACAAATTATTATGTCTTTGATAAATAAATAGTATTTGAAGTAGTAGCATAAATAACCCGATGACAATCAATAGGCAGAACTGAGCTTATCAAAACTGTAAATAAACTGGAGACTGGATTGAAAATCTACTCTTTTTTTTTTTTTAAAGATTTATTTTACTTATACAATAGCTGGGGTACAAGCCAGAGACGCGGGAGGGTGAGAGGATTCACCAGAGACAGAGCAGGGAGAAGACCAGGCAGACAGACTGAAATCACTGCTAAGAAGAGCAGCAGGCAAGACAGGAGAGGTCTGCTGAGCCATGTGGGCATCTCCCTGGCTGACCAGGAATTGAACCCAGGTTGCACAGGCTGCGGACAGCTTCACAGCACTTCACTCAATTTGCTGTGCCACTTGGGAGGCCCTGAAAACCTGCTTTAAATACAACAAATTGTGTGTTTTTCCTTCAATAAAAAGACCAAATGCAGAATTTTTCCTTGGGGCCAGAATAATTATGCATTTTGAAAAAAAGCAATAACATAATTACAAGGAGAAATTATTTATTTATTGGACAATTATACTTAATTAAATTGAGAAATTTGATGACATTGACTAATTTCTTTCTGATATTTTGCTATGACTGTTTGGTTAAGAGGAAATTGTCTTATGTTTATTTCATTACTACCTCTGAGTTTACATAAATAACTGTTAGTAACACTAACTGTGCATTTTGTCGTTATCTCAAACAGTGCATATTCATATTCAGTTTAGGTTTTCATATCTATTCATGTAGATTTTTCCTTTTGATCTTATAATTTCCTTTTATATTATTTAGCTTATATAATAACCTTTTTAAATTACTAAATAAGACAGACTCTGCCTGTTTCATTTTTTACCATTTATTATTATTATTATTATTATTATTGTTATTTTTACTTACTCCCTTCACCAAATCACCCTTGTCAATACCCCATTAACATCCTCTTCCATTCCCTCCACCCTTTCACCTATTCCCTCTTGTAATCATTATCTTCTTAGTGCTGAGTTCAAATTTTTATTTCTTCTACTGTTTGTGCGTAATTATTTTATGGATATTTATATTCTGAAGATGAGTGACACCATCTGAACTCCACCTTTTACTTTTTGAATGATCTCACTCAGCATTGTCACCTCAAGAACCATCCATTTTGCCCTAAAAGCCACCATTTCATCTTTCTTCACAGCTGTGTAATATTCCATTATATATGTGCTCCACAGTTTCTCTATACATCCATCTGTTGAAAGGCATTTGGTTTGGTTCCATGATTTGACAATTATAGAAATGCAGCTATGAACATAAGTGCATGTCAATCTTTTCATATTAGATTTTTTTCATTTTATTTGGGTAAATTCCTAATAGCAGTTTTTGCTGGTCAAATAGAATTTCCATTTCTATTTTCTTGAAAAATCTCCCACTATTTTCCACAGGGGCTGTACTAGCTCGCAGTGTATGGAAGTTCCTTTCTCACTGCAATCTCCCTAACATTTGTTGATTTCATACATTTCCATGGGGGTCATTCCCAAAGACGTAAGGGGTACCTAGTAGAGTTTTAATTTTCATTTTTCATATAATAAGTGACTTTGAAGTTTTCCATATGTCTAGTGGCCATCTAAATGTCTTCTTTAAAGAAGTACCTGTTGAGGACCTTTGTCCACTCTTTAGTTTGTGGTTGGATTGTGAAATACTTTGTAAATTTTGGAAATCAACCCCTTGTCACATGTATGGTATGCAAATATTTTTTGCTCATTCTATAGCTTCTCTTCTTGTTTTTGTCATGGTTTCTTTTGAAGTACAAAAGTTTTTAAGTTTGATATAGTCTCACTTGTCTATTTTTGTTTTTGTTTCCCTTGGTGTTGAGGTTATAATCCCATGTCCTGTAGTGTTTCCCCTATATTTTCTTTCTTGTACTTTATGGACATTTTAAGTGGATTTTAATGCACGGTATTAAATATTAGTCTTGCTTTATTTTATTTATTTATTTTTTTGCATGTTGCTATCCATGACTCCTAGCACCATTTTTTTTTTTTTAAAGCTGTCTTTTCATATGTGCGCCCATAGTTCCTTTGTCAAAAGTTAGCTGTTCGTATTTATATGGATTTACCTCTGGGCTTTCAATTCTGTTCCATTGACCTCAGTTTCTGTTTTTGTTTCAGTACTGTACTGTTTTGATTACTATTGCTGTATAATATTGTTTGAAGTCAAGAAATGTGATGGTTCCATTTCTCTTAAGGTTGTTTTAGCTAGTTATGTCTTCTTGTTGTTCCATGAAAATTTGATAGTTGTTCTGTGTCCTAAAAAAAAGGCGGGCATTGATATCTTTATAGTTATTGCAATCAATCTGTAAATTGCTTTTTGTAATCTGGCCATTGAATTATGTTAATTTTCCTACCTATGAGCACAGGATATCTTTCCATTTCATTGTAATTTATTTTATTTCCTCTAAAAGAGTTTTAGAGTTTTCATGAACAGGTCCTTCACTTCCTTTGTAAGTTTATTTCCAGGTATTTCATTCCATTTGACTTGATTGTAAGTAGAATTGTATTCCTCATTTCCTTTTCTTCTGATATATTGCTTGCATATAAAAATGACAGTGATTTTTGTGTATTGATTTTATATGTTACCACCTTACTGTATTCATTTATTATTTATAGAAGATTTTTTTCCCTGTAGAATATTTTGGTTTCTCTATGCAAATTAGCATGTTATCTGCAAATAGTGCCACTTTTACTTCTTTTCCAATTTGGATTCCTTTTATGTCTTTTTTCTTTCCTAATTGCTTCAAGTAGGACTTTCAAAAAGTATGCTGAATGACATTGTTATGAGTAGACATCCCTGTCTTGTTTCTGATATTAGTGTAGATGATTTCAGCTTTTCATCATGTATATTGGCTGTGACTTTGTTATATATGACTTTTATAATATTTAGATAGTTTCCATTTATTTTTTGGAAGATTTTTATCAAACATTGATGTTGTATCTTATGGGAATGCTTTTTCAGCATCTATGGACATGGTCATTCATGTCATTCATGTCCATGTTGAATCAAATAAGATGTCACCTATTTGATAGTGGTGTATGATTATCTTGATATGTTGCTGTATTTGTTTGGCAGCATTTTGTTGAAGACTTTTGTAACTATGATCATAAGAAATGTTGGTCTATAATTTTCTTTTTTGAACTATCTTTGTTTTGCTTGGGGACTAATGTAATATTGGCCTCATAGAATATATGGATAAGTGTAGTTTTCCTTCTTTGAATTTTTTTTAAGAGTGTGAGTAATTAGATCTTAATAGGTTTGGTAGAATTCACTGGAGAATCCATCTGGTCCTGGGCTTTTGTTTTTAGAAAGAATTTGTATTACTTTCAATTATGTATTTGTGATTGGACTGTTTAAAATGTCTCTCACCTTGGTTTAATCTTTTCTTTGTCATTTTTTTTTAAGGAAACAACAGCTTTATTTATTTATTTTAAAGATTTATTTACGTATACAAGAACCAGGGTACAGGTCAGATGTGCAGGAGGATGAGAGGATTCACCAGAGACAGAGCAGGGAAAAGAACAGGCAGACTGACAAAATACACTGCTGAGGGGAGCAGTGGGTAAGACAGGAGAGGTCCGCTGCACCATGTGGGATTCTTGCTGGCTGGCCTGGATCAAACCTCCACTGCGGAGTCTGCGGAAAGCTTCACAGTGTGACACTCAACTGCCTGCACCACCAGGAAGGCCATCATTTATTTTTGATCGTTTAACAATGATGTGTCTGGGTATAGATCTTATTGCATTTAAGAATTTACATGTTCTCTTTGCCTTCTGGACTTCCATATTTAATCCATACCATGTGTTTGGGTAGTTGTCATTTATTATTTTTTTGAATAGGTTTCTCCTCCTACTTCTTTTACTTCCTTTCAGGGAGCATGATCATTCTTAGGTTTCCTCTTCTAATTGCATCTGAAATTTCTTGTAGAGTTGTCTCATTTTTCTTTGTCTTTATGCTCTCTCTTCTAAATGTATTATTTGTTCATTTGAGTCTTCCATAGCTGAACTTCTTTCTCCTGCCATTTTAATTCTATTTTAAGCACTATCTAATCTGCCCTATTCCTTGATCTCCTTTCTGAAATCTGTGTCTTCCTTTCTGCCTTCCAGTGTCTCATGTAACATTTTTAATATTGCTGTTTTGATTTCATTGTTAGATTGTTTCTGTGTCTCTGTCTCTGTTATATTTGTTCCTGGACATTTGTCCTCTCACCTTGCTTTTACATCTTGGGTTGTGATGTTCCTTGTTTCCTAGGCACATGTAGTGCTTTATTTACAAGAATTTTTGTGCCTGTATGTGGTTGGGGAACAGGGAATTTATCTTTTTTTATCCTATTTGTCCTTTGTCTGAGGTGGGGGTAGGAAAGGCATCTAGGGTTTCAATACTGGATCTTGGTTTGAGGAGAGATGTTAGTCACCTCTACATCTTGTTTTATTCCACAGTGAACTGTTTTCTGTGCTTAAGTTGTCCACACTTTCCTATCCACCTCCCATTTTTTCCATTTTTCTGGGGGTCAATGTCTATGAATCTTGGGCCTTCCAGTAGGAAAGACAATATCTGGACCTTGTGACGCACACTCTGGGGAGAATTTGCACTTGTCTCAAAGGCAGCTCTGTGTGTGTAGTTGACACACATGTACCTATTTAACACTAACAACAATGGCCATTGCTACCCCACCCTTGCCTCAGCTGCCACTAATGCAGGGCTGAGACATATGCATACCCTTTCTTTGCCTTCCCAGGGGATTTGTGAGTTCACTCTAAAGTCCTTTTTTTTTTTTAAGCCTTTTTTTTTTTAAAGATTTATTTATTTATTTATACAAGCACTGGATACAGTCAGAAATGCGGGAGGGTGAGAGAATTCATCAGAGCCAGAGTGGGGAGCAGAACAGACAGAAGGACCGAAGTACACTGCTAAGGGGAGCACCGGGCGCGGCAGGAGAGGTCTGCGTGCCATGTGGGACCCTCGCCCAGCCCCTAGGGATCGAACTGGTGCTGCAGAGGCTGCGGGCAGCTTCGCAGCCCAGCACTCAACCTCTACGCCACCGGGGAGGCCCTCTAAAGTCCCTTCTAATGTTGGACTTTTTATGGAGTCAGGCTGGCCTGGCCTGACTTTACTTTGTTATTTTCTAGAAGGGGAGAAGGGAAATGGTTTTCAGTGGAATGCCATTCCAATAGTGGGGTTCCCAATCTCCAGGGTCAGAATCTGCCATGTTTCCACTGTCCCAGATTGGGCTGGACCCACAATTGTATCAACAATATTCTTCCAAGGAACTTCACAAAGTCCTGTGTTTCCCTCAGTGTGGCTTGAGAAGTCAATACCCCAACCCAGTCATGCTTCTGCTTACCTCTTCCTATTCTTTCCCCTCAGTGGCCACCAACCTTAGTTTTTAAATGCCCTGAAGAAACCCAAAGGCTATAGTGCTGATACAAAGTGTCTGGATTTTCCTACCTGCATATATCAATTATTTTATCGTTGTTTTCAAGGGAGAAGGTGATTCCAGCCTAATTTTTTCATGTTGTGGGTAGAGTCTCTATCTTCCTTTTAAAAATGTTTCAAATCACTTACCAGGATAATTTTGAAATTTGAAGTTGATCATACCATTCAGACTTTATTGTGGCTCACATTAATTCCTTCAGCAGAATTTGACTAGGGACTTTCATAACTCATATATTTCCCATACTTCTCTCCAAACATCTGTTATTCTTTACTGACTGATTCGGACATTCATCCACTGACATTTTCTTTCACACATGGGCTATTCACATACAAACTCATCCTCATACAAACTCAAACTCATACATACAAACTCATCCTCCAACCCCTTCCCTATTCATACACATATGCATAGATACATACAACCCACACAGTTCAGAATGTGAATAGAATTTCAGTCATTTAATCAAGGTTCTCAATTTTTTCATGTGCTATAATCTAATCCTATACAAAACTTCAAGTAAAAACAAATAAAAATTATGCTTCTCTGAATAGCATCATTGCTGCTCCTTTGCAAGAAGGAAAGCTCAGTTAAAATCCATTTGCTGGGCCTCCCCGGTGGCGCAGTGGTTGAGTGCTGGGTTGTGAAGCTGCCCGCGACCTCCGCGGTGCCGGTTGGATCCCAGGCTGCTCCCCGGCCACCGGAGGAGGGTCCCACATGGTGCGCAGACCTCTCCTGCCGCCCGCTGCTCCCCTCAGCAGTGTACCTCGGTCCTTCTGCCTGTTCTGCTCCCCGCTCTGGCTCTGGTGAATTCTCTCACCCTCCCGCACTTCTGACTGTACCTACCCAGTGCATGCATAAACAAAACAAACAAACAAACAAATAAATAAACATGCCTCTATAAAAAAATAATAAAATCCATTTGCTTAGAGCACAGTGAAGGAAATATCTTTTGGGTGGCAGAAAGAAGTTCTGACTACTTGGTTATGGGTAATATGATCCCATCATGGAATTTTAGGAAATTTTGAAGTTTTCAATTAAACCACTTCACCTAGGGATTTTCCCAAACAGCTTTTAGGGAACTTGCTCAGATGTGTTGTCTACCATGTCAGACAAGATTAAGATGTGGGAACCACATAATAATATCTAGTACCAGATATATCTAGGGCTATTTGGTTCAGCAGTAAGATTTTATCTTCTGAATTTGTCTTGCAGAATCAATCCATCAATACTTTATTTTGGTAGTTACTATCCTATCATAGAAGACAAAATTCCTCTGGAGACTATCTATTCAACTGTCACAGTCTTCAATTTAGAACATTTTCAGCTAATATCCTTTCAACACTGTAAGTGAGTATATATGTGAATTTATGATCTTTTTATTCTAATATAACAATGATGATGAAAATGGTATGATTATAATGATTGTTACTTATTGACCACTAATCAAAAATATTTGTATTAATTATCAAATAACATTAAATAATTAAATTTTTACTGCACTCTATAAGTTATTTATTATTATTGTCATTATGCAAATGAAGAAACTGTTGCATAAGAAGCTTATATATTTTGATTGAATCTATAAAACTAATAATTAAAAGACCTGGGATTGTCACATAGATATTCTTACTCTAGAGTGTTCTCTTAAACGCTATAGAGTATATATTCTAGCTAGGATCAATAACTCCTGTTTTAAAACACACAGGTGACTCATAGAAGAAATGAGATCATTACAAAGTTGTTTTGAGATCACTGGCAACTGAAATTTTTATACAAAACACTTCTATTATATTATATCTTCCCCTAACATAACATTTCAAGTTGATTCTTGATCATGAATAATGAACTGGGGAAAGGAAACTCACCAAGAATTTCATGTTGATGTCTCTTCATGCCTGGGCTATGCTGCTTAGACTCTGGTGACAACCATGTTTTCATTTCTGGATCAACTATCAGATTCCCCTCTTCTTTATCCTGTGTCAACTTCATCTCAAATTATATCAAAATTATAAGTGGACATTACTTCAGAAAGTAACTGTTTATACATGGGTAAACAGTGTTTTCTTCATGGCACCCAATATCTCAAATTCTGATTCTAACTATATGAAATTTCCCCATATATTTGAGTTTTCTTTTTCCATTCTTGCTACTAGAATTGTGTTTTCCTATGGTTTTAGGTCTTTGATTCACATGTCAAATCTCCACAACTCTATAACCTGACTAGTAGTGTAGTTAATACATGTAACAATCGATAGTCAGCTTGCAAGTTTTGTTGTTTTTTTTGACTCTTTGTTCAGTTTCCTGTATTCTACATATAAGTGAAACATATTTATCTTTCCTTTTGACTTATTTTGCTTAACATAACCCCTTCCAGCTCCATCTATGTTGCTGCAAATGGCATGACTTTATCTTTTTTGATCTTAGAGTAATATTCCATTGTATATATATATATATATATAATATTCCATATATATATATATATATATATATATATATATATATATACACACACCACATCTTCTTGATCCATTCAGCTGCTTTGGAGCATTTGGGTTGTTTCAATACCTTACTATTGTAAATAATGCTGCAATAAACGTAGGATTGCCAGTTTCTTTCAGAATTAGTGTTTTTGTGTTTTTTGGGTAGATTCCTATGCGCGGAGTCACTGGATCATATGGTAGATCCATTTTTAGTATTTTAAGGAATCTAAACACATCTTTCTATAATAGCTGGAAATGTTTGCATTCTCATCAGCAGTGTAAGAGTGTTATTTTTCAACCACTTTCTCACCAGCATTTTTCTGTTTCTAGTCTTGCAAGCTGATCACAGATCTGAGGCATATAAGAGCGGAGGAGAAATGAGGGGTCTAAATAGGGGAGGAAGAGCACAAGGGACTATGGTGATGGATTATGAGTGCTACGGTGGTGGGAGAACTATGGGGACTACACATGAGGGGAGAAATCAAATAATGTTCAAAAATTAACAACATAAGAAAATAAAAAATACATTTAATAAAAAATAAATTTCTGAACTTTTTGATGTTTGTGAAAAATACACATAACAATCTTCTAATTGTTCATCTTCTTTAAATATTTTTAAAGTTGTTTAATCAACCAAATTTATGTTCCCTTTTAATTTTTTATCTTGTCTTCAGATTTTATACTAATGCATTTCATTATAACATTTGAGAAATATAATAAAACTTATTTGAAATGTCTAAAATAAAGTATATTAAAATATGAGAAAAATAGTCTCGTACCTAACAAACCCCATATTAACAAAATTATATGTGATAAAAATCCATTCCATTGAGAAAAAGTACTTAAGAAGTGAGACTTTCAGACCGATAACAAGAAGGCCACATTTACTGTATGGGAATTTACAGTAAGTTAGCTTATATTATTGGAAGCTAAAATAATTAGAAAATCAAAACTATGTGAAACTATGTGAATCAATCTTGATGTACATTTGAACCATACCAAATTAATTGAGTTTATAAACTATGAAAGCACACACAAATGACTGCACAGCACACAACTGTCTATATTAGACTCAAAAACGCAGTTCTGAAAGTACACTTACTAAAATAGAACAGAAATTTAGTTCAATGATGGAACAAAATAGCTTTAAAAAATCAATACTCGCTGTAATATTGTCATTATGTTATAACCAGTTGAAGTCTACATTTCATTTGTTTTGGTATTTTTGCAGGGTGATAGAACTGATTGTTATTAGTTTGTGAGGCCTGAATACCACATTTTCAAGAACATTGAGAACCAATTGTTAAGTCTAATCATTATCAGAATTTAAATGATATAAACTTACAAAACAATTGGTAAAAGTGTAGGGGCAGGAATGACATGGAACAGGTTTTCTGATCCAGCAGACCAGGTAAAGGAAGAGTCAGAGTCCTCAGTGGCTTTTGCAGGTCTTTTATTTAGATTACCAAGTACACGGCAGGTAGGAGCGCTGGGGGGCTGGGAGGCCAGCCCCCAGCAAGTCTTCACTCTGGGCTCTCTGACCTTCTCTCACATTCTCTCTACTCTTTCTATGGCTCTGCTTCTCTCTCGGCTTCTGCTGGTGTCCCTGTGATGCCGCCCTTAAAAAGCCCAGTCCTAGCCCAGGTGAATCCCATCTACCTATGCTCACACACTACTCCAGGTGCCCGCCATCAGGCATGCATTCAGGACCGCAGAGTTCCATCATCTATCCTAATGGCAGGAGGGCAGAAAAGCCTGACATTTTTCCTTACCCTACAAACAGATACTAAATATTTATGACTTCCTAATTATTAACTATATTTTATTAGTTCCTATGTCTTTATTTATGTCTATTATATCTGTATTGTGGAAATACTGGTTAATGGTGTGGTATTTCTTTCTCTAACACCATGTTCAGTGATATCACATTGCTTACTTGAAAGTGACTGTAAAGGGCAGGAATGGACACAGTGCAGGTTTTCTGATCCCATGCAGACCGGGTAAAGGAGCAGTCAGAGTCCTTAGTGGCTTTTGCAGGTCTTTTATTGGGGTTCACCAGGCACATGGCAGGCAGGGGTGCTGGGGGGCCAGGAGGCTGGCAGTCCTCCCAGCCTCCAGCAAGTCTTCCCTCTATCTGGGCTCTCTGGAGTTCTCTGCTGCTTCTTGGCTTCTCTTACGGCTTCTGCTTCGGCTTCTCCTGGCGTCCCCGTGACACCGTCCTTAAAAGCACAGTCTAAGCCCAGGTGTACCCACTCCAGGTCCCCGCCATCAGGCATGCATTCAGGATCACAGGGTTCCCTCATCTATCCTGATGGCGGGAGGGCAGAAAAGCCTGATATTTTTCCTTACCCCACAGTGACTAATATAAGTTGTATTTACATAAAAGAACTTGACGATCTGTACAAATTAGGGCACAATCCAACTCTCCTGCCCTATCATCATATAGAGCTGGTTGTTAAACATTGACCAGCATATCACTGGTTTTCATACAATCAAATTAATGTAATGATATTCATTACATTAGTATGAAATTGGTATCTTCAGCATTCATAATAACCATCAATAGGAAATTAGTTGGACTCTATGATCAAGAACTTATTTTGTTTTAAAAATCAATAACAATTAGAAGTAATAGTTAAATTTAATGCTTTGGGCAGCCAATTAACAAATGGCCAGTCAGCAAATACTGGCGGTACTCATGATGTTATCTGCAATGTGGAGTCCATTAGAAACAGCTTATGTAAGTTTCTAGTTATATGGTGTAATGCTTTTTAGAACTTTGTCTATTTTATCACATAAAGAATCCATTTAAGAGACAAAGTGAGTCTGGAGAAATTCTCTCAAATGCCTGTGTAGGGTCAGGAAGGACCACTGAGCAGGTTTTCTACGATCCCATGCAGACTGGGTAAAGGAGGAGAGAGTCCTGGAGACCTCGATGGGTTTTCAGGCTTTTATTAGGATTTACTGGGTACATGGCAGGTAGGGGTGCTGGGGGGACGGGACATTTTTATGTTATATAAGTAAATTTTGTGGCTGATAATGCCTCTACCTTAGGTTAGACAAGAAGTTTTGAGAAAAAACTCCCTTAAACATTCTCAAATGCCTAATCTGCATTTTTGTTTCAACTTTAAAACTGTCTTTATTTTACTGTTCTAGATTTACTTTGTTTTGCTTGTTATATTCCTTTAAAGTGGACATATATGAAACTGACTGGTATCCTTCAGATGAGAATTTCCTTTCCCCACAACCTCATGGATCTACTTAACCTGAGGTAACCTTACTCCTGTTACAGGTGATTGGGTTATGAATTAATCTGGGTCAAATGAGTCTATTTTCTTTGATTGGAGCTAAGTCAATCATTCTTCAGGACCTATTATAAAATTAAATTAAAACTTGGTGTGCTTGATGATGCTGAGCTATCTTCTGGGTCAAGAACAAAACAAGACAGTCAATGGTGAGAAAGCAGGGTGGACAGATGGTGGGTCAGACCACAGTTAAGATGCACTTGGGGAATTCGTTGACGATATTTGATTTCAAGTCTATTTGCTTGAAAAGCAGAGCTGCATTACTATTCTTGAATTATCTGACCCATTCTCAACTCTTTATATAAGTGTTAGCTTAGGTTTTTACTTCTAGTTGCTTTGCTTTGTTTTCAAGCAAAATATTCTACACAATTGTAGGGTAAGTAAAAAGTATCAGGCTTTTCTGCCCTCCTGCCATTAGATTAAATGCATGCCTGATGGCGGACACCTGGGATAGAGTGTGGACATATATAGGTGTGCGCACTTGAGCCAAGGGACTGTGTATATAAGGCCAGGGCTGCAGAGGACAGCCCGGGAGTATGGCGGAGTGCAGAGGAGAACATGAAAACAGTTAAAATACCAACACGGCTGCTTGAACTGGTGATGAATCTACCCAGTTTAGGGTGGTTGCATTACAACAATCGTGTTAAATTCTTTCAATTATACATATTTTGGTTAGATAATTCTGTCTACTGATAATGAGGAGGATGAGATAAAATATTTAAAACTAGTGCTATATTAATCTAATATTTTATATTAAAGTTTTCCAAGTGATATAAAGAGAATACTTTATAAAGACGAAACTGGGTATTTTTCACTGAAGTATATGGGAAGATTCTTCATGTTGCTAGTTACAGTGGAAAAGGAAATGCATTAGCAGTTTTCCTTTTGACTCAGATTTTTACTAGCACCATCTCAGCTCTTCTTCCTTTGATTCCTCCACCTGTTCTTATTCCCTAATCTGTGACCCCCCCTCCTCCTCATGTTATTCTTCCTTCTAGCTTCATTTATTTTGTCTCCCAAGGTATGTTATAAATAAAATTATGTGAACTCTAACCATATATACCTCACTTATCTCCACTTGTTATCATCTAGTCTATTCTCTAACTTGTATGGGTTTTCTATTGCTGTCATAAAAATATTACCCAAAACTTAGTATATTAAAAGAGCACAATTATTATTTTAAAGTTTAGTAGGTCAGAGATCTGTTATGATCTCACCAGTCTAAAATTATTGTGGGGGTCTCCCTGGTGGCTCAGGAGATTGAGCATAGCAACCTGAAGTTGTCCACAGCCTCTGTGGCTCGATTTCTATTCCTGGCTGGCCAGGGAGCTACCCACATGGCGCAGCAGACCTTTCCTGACTCACCCTCCCACTACTCCCCTCAGCAGTGCATTTTAGTCAATCTACCTTTTCTGCTCCCCACTCTGTCTCTGGTGGGTCCTCTCACCTCCCATACTTCTGGCCTACACCCCAGTTCTTGTTTGCATAAATAAACTTAAAACAATAAATAAAATTATAGTGTGTAGAGGCAGGACCAGGACACAATGCAGGTTTTCTGATCCCATGCAGACTGGGTAAAGGAGGAGTCAGAGTCCTTAGTGGGTTTTTGCAGGTCTTTTATTGGGGTTCACCAGGCATATGGCAGGCAGGGGTGCTGGGGGGCTGGGAGGCTGGCAGTCCTCCCAACCCCCAGCAAATCCTCACCCTATCTGGGCTCTCTGGCTTTCTCTGCTTCTGCCTCTTTGCTTCTCTTCGGCTTCTTTCTCAGCTGCTGCTGGCGTCCCAGTGACGCCGCCCTTAAAAAGCCCAGTCTCAGCCCAGGTGAGTCCCATCTACCTATGCCCACACCCTATTCCAGGTGCCCGCCATCAGGCATGCATTCAGGACAAGGATCCATCATCTATCCTGATGGCAGAAGGGCAGAAAAGCCTGACATTTTCTTTACCCTACATAGTGTTTGCAGGCTGTATTCTTTTATGGAAGTTCTAGGAGAAAATCTGTTACCTGTTCATCCAGGTTGTTGGCAAGAGATCCCAGTTTCTTTGCAAGCTGTCAGGTAAGGTCTGTTCCTGCTCCTACAGACCTTTTTTTTTTGTCTTCTTTGACTTGTCTCCTACTTCCTCTACCTTCAAAGCTAGCAGTGACAGTTTCTTTTAATCACATCTCTCTGATCCTTTCTGGTTGTAGGGTCAGGAATGGACACAGTGCAGGTTTTCTATGATCCAGCAGACTGGGTAAAGGAGGAGTCAGAGCTCTCAGTGGCTTTTTGCAGGCTTTTTTGGGGGTTTACCAGGTACACAGCAGGCAGGGGTACTGGGGGGCCGGGAGGCTAGCAGGCTTCCCAGCCCCCAGCAAGTCTTCACTCTTTCTGGGCTCTCCGGCCTTTCTCTCTCTCTCTCTCTCTCTCTCTCTCGGCTTCTGCTGCTCTTGCTTCTCTCTCAGCTTCTGTTGCTGCTGGCATCCCTGTGACGCCGCCCTTAAAAGTCCAGTCTCTCAGCCCAGGTGTACCCACTTCAGGTGCCCACCATCAGGCATGCATTCAGGACCACAGGGTTCCCTCATCTATCCTAATGGAGGGAGGGCATAAAAGCCTGATACCTTTTACTTACCCTACAGTCCACCCCCTCAGGGTTTTCTGACATACGATCTACATATATACAATTTTCTTAGCAAACATAAACAATGCAGTCATGGCCCACAAAAGCAAATACATCACAATATAACAACAAAATACAACAGAACACAAATAAGTCCAGGCAGGGCACCAACCTAGTGGCAAAAGGCAATTACTGGTACCAGCAGATGAGCCACCAAATCTGCTGCTGAAGGCACTGCTCATACGAGGGAGGGGAACCACTCACGGCATCTATTGTAACACACCAGGAGCTATCAGGCTTCCTGGCCTTCTCTGGCTGTAGTCTTGGCTACTAGCCACACACGGCATCCACCCCCAGGATGCACTCACTCTGGGACTGGCGGTTCTATTCTACTGTTGGGGGTAATCGCCAACCCTCAGGGTTTCTGTCTGCTGTCATCCAACACTCAGCTTTCATAGCCACCAATGCAACACACAGACCCCTGCACTCAGGCCAATCCATTGCACAAGCACATGGGTCGGGGATCCAAACTACACGTGGCCTCTCTTGGGTCCCCTCTTTGGCTTGGGCTCCACCACAAGCCATGTTCCCCACCCGTCCCCCAAAGACGGGTTCCTCAGCTCCTCACCCTCGCTCAAGAACGAGCAGGGCATCACCTACAAGTGACTTTAAGAGACTCACTGGTCTTCAGCATACTTAGGCTGCTTAACAGCCTCTCAGGGCTTCTCAACTTAGCATCAGTACCAGCTTTTGCTTTCTCGGTTGGCTTTTCTCTTCTGCCCTAGCTGTTGGGCACATCACACCGGCTGCTTTTGGCCATCAAGGCCCACTGGCCACCCCCAGATTCCCAAAAATACATAACCTGCCAAGGTCCTCCGCCTTCTAGTGGGATTGTTAGTCCAACTCTATTAGTCCAAGTCCATCAAGCCTCTCCCCCCATCGGCACTGGCAAGCTCTGAATCATGGTCCTCTCTTCCCCAATGTTTCTTGCTGTCTCGGGGGTCATTGGCTGGTCCTCTCAGGGGTAATTGGCTTGTCCTCTTGGGCGTCTCCTCCTCCAGGCATGGTCTTAACCCGTTGCTCCCGGACCTTGTCTACCTTCTGTGGTGCCATGACACCTCCAGCGCTGTCATAGTCTCAGTCTGCTACTCCTTAGTCCCTCCAGGTCTTCAGAGGGCTCCATACCCATCTGCATGGATCATCCTGCCTACTACACCAATTGTAGGGTCAGGAATGGACACGGTGCAGATTTTCTATGATCCAGCAGACCAGGTAAAGGAGGAGTCAGAGCTCCCAGTGGCTTTTTGCAGGCTTTTTTGGGGGTTTACCAGGCACACAGCAGGCAGGAGTACTGGGGGGCCGGGAGGCTGGCAGGCCTCCCAGCCCCCAGCAAGTCTTCACTCTATCTGGGCTCTCCGGTGTTCTCGCTCTCGTGCTCTCTCCCTCCCCCTCTCCCTCCCCCTCCCCTCCCCTCCCCTCCCCTCCCCCTCCCTCCCTCCCCCTGCCCCCCTCTCTCTTTCTCAGCTTCTGCTGCTGCTGGCATCCCCATGACGTCACCCTTAAAAGTCCAGTCTCTCAGCCCAGGTGTACCCACTTCAGGTGCCCGCCATCAGGCATGCATTCAGGACCACAGGGGTCCCTCATCTATCCTAATGGTGGGAGGGAAGAAAAGCCTGATACCTGTTACTTACCTTACACTTGTACATTGCTCTTCCATTTTTAAGGATTTGTGTGATTAGATGAGCCCACCTGGGAGTTCCCCATCTTAAATTCCTTAACTTAAATTACACTGGGAAAATGTTTTATGCCATGAAAGGTAACATATTCATAATTTCTGGGGATTGGGGTATGGGCATTTATTTTTTATGTGGGGGAATTATTTTGATCCTCTCATTGGATTGCTACCTTCCTGTCTTTCATTGAATACGGTAGATATAAATAAAAAAATTACTTTTGGTAATATACCCTTGGGTCATAATATAGGTTTTTCTGTTTCTGTCATATATATGCAAGAGTCCATTATATCTAATCCTGCCAATCTTCTAGTGATGTAATATATCAATTTGCCCAACAGAGCTGATTCCAGCAGTGTTACGCTATTTAAAAAAAAAAAATACAATCTGTCCTTTCTTCAGTTTTTCCAGCTGTAGTTATTGGCGTTACAATCTTCCCACTTGTTCAATCTGGAGGTTGTCCTTGACTTTACCTTCACCACTACTTACTAATTTGAAACTTGATAAGGTTTTGAACTGTCATCTCTTTCAAATCTCTTCCTTCTTCATGCTCTCCTAATTGTCACTGTCATCACCTCTCACCAGATATATAAAACATTCATAATCATTCTATCAGTCTCACATCTCTTTCCTATTGTTCTCCAACTCTGCTGATCCTCTCTCTATTCTTTAATACAACTCTGATTGATTATGTCTCTTCCTTCTTTTATGGTTTGAATGCTCTTTTTAAGCAGTGACTGTTGTCCATGACCTCGTTCCTATTTATTTGTCCTAACTTTTCCTGTTTTCTTTCTTATATCTTTGATCCATTTATACCCACTTGTAGTTCCCTATTTTGCCTTTGCACATATTGGTCCCTTGCCTTGTGTAGAGCAAGTGATTATCAGGCTTTTTGCTCTCCCGCTATTAGCATTAATAATGGATCTGTGGTCCTGAATGCATGCCTGATGGTGGGCACCTGGAGTGGGGTGTGGGCATATGTAGGTATATACACCTGGGCTGAGACTGTGCTTATAAGGGTGGTGTCACAGGGAACCAGCAGAATAAAAGAGAATGAGCAGAAGGAAGCAGCAGAGAAGAGAATGAGAACACAAGTGAATGCTTGGGAGCCCAGAAAGAGTGAAGATTTGCTTGCCTCCCCTGCACTGGGTAAACTCAATAAAATCCTGAAAAAGCCACCAAGGGCTCCAGGACTCTCCTTTACCCATTTGCTCTGATCATAGAGCTCCTGCACTGTGCTTTCCTGTCATAAACCTTGTAAATGATTTGTGTTTTTTTTTTTTTTCTCCTTCTGAAACCCTGCTATTCTCTTGGTAAACTGCAGCTTACTCATTAGGGCTTAATTAAAGACTTCTCTTCACTCCTTGGCAGAAAAACACACATCATCGATATATCACTATGCTTTGTAGATATAACTTTTTTGTATTCTTCATACCAAAAGAGATATATCACATTTTTTTTTTAATTTTCTATATGTGTAATTCCCTTTTGGATTTTACCATGTCCTTTTCATTTTTGAATACCTAAATGTCTAGCTAAGTGTCTACACAAAGATGGCACACAATAATACTGACTAAATGGATCCACAAAAGTAATATGATATTAAAAAATTGGGGGTAAATATGCTTCAAATTTAAACTTCAGCCACTTAATTAGTGTTGGTCTGAAAAATAGAACAATCAAAAAATTCAGATTTTCCTAACAACAGAACTTTAGCTATTGGAATCAATAATTTTTTGGTTAGGGATTAAGCACCAAAGTATGTGAGAGTTCCTGAATATTTTTAAATTATTACATAAACAAGTTACTACCAGTAAAGGATTTAGATATTCACAGGAAACAATGAAGCTTGTTTCATGATCATTTTTAATGCTTTTTCATTATATCAGTTATAATTAAACTACTTCATATATGTAATTATGTGGCATAGTAATTGAGACAATATATAATGGAACTGTGTAAAATAAGTCCTATAACACTTGTACTTCTGGGCTCAGTTAGCACTTAATATGTTTCTGGCCACCCACTGAGTTGGCCTGGAAGAAGCTGTGTTTTGATCTCTTTTATGAAATGACCTTTCAGTACAAAACTAGATGAGAATAAACCTTAAAAGGTTTGTTATAAGTATTCTGTTTGGCATCATTTATCTTTCCAAAATGCCATAATAAAGCACTTATCTGTAAAGGAAAACTTTAATTTCTTAGACAAATAAAACTAAGCCCACTGTTATAGGCTGCTTACAATGTGCACTGGTCAACAAATTTGCCACAGAGCCTCCCCACGACCTTGTCCAGAGCCTCCCCACGATCTTGTTAGAGACAAGTGAGGATTAAAAAAAAAAAAAAAAAAAAAAAAAACTCCATCCATGTTTATAAAACTGGAGCTTGTCTTGTATTATTTTAACATTCTTTTACCTTACAATCCTTAGTCTTTGCAGTGTGTGTAATCAGTCAATGCGTCTGTCATTCGAAGCAACATATGAATTCTGAAGGGAGGATCAGTCCTTATTCAAAATGTCTATCTGTTCTGCCCTTCCTTAATCTGAAATACATATAGATTCAGTGGAAAACTTGTAAATTAAAACAGTTTTATAACTGCCAAATATATGGACTTGAGAGACATAAAAATACGGATTTTAGTAAGATTAGATACAAAAACAGTGTTGATAAAACAATGTTAGATTTCTTTTGAAAAAAGATGGAAAGTGATTTGATTCCTTTCTTCAGTATTTAAATCTCTGAATCAGATTAGCCATCCCTTATTCGTTTACAAAATATAAAGTATGTGAGAAGTGCTAGCTGTTCAAAATAAAAGGGTTTAAAAATCCACACTAGGGCCTCCCCAGTGGCGCAGTGGTTGAGCGCTGGGTTGCAAAGCTGCCCGCGGCCTCTGCGGCACTGGTTCGATCCCCGGCTGCTCCCCGGCCACCGGAGGAGGGTCCCATATGGCACAGACCTCTCCTGCCGCCCGCTGCTCCCCTCAGCAGTGTACTTTGGTCCTTCTGCCTGCTCTGCTCCCCGCTCTGGCTCTGGTGAATTCTCTCACCCTCTCGCGCTTCTGACTGTACCCAGTGCATGTATAAACAAAACAAACAAACAAACAAATAAAAAATAAATAAAACATGCCTCTATAAAAAAATAAAATAAAATAAAAAAATAATAAAAATCCACACTAATTTGTGCTCTATAATCTCACTGATATAAATAAAAATTTCTACTATTCTTTCAACATATTTGTGGTAAGATTTTATTTACATTTGTTTCTTCTTTAACCTTTCCAAGAAATGGCTTCTATTTTAGTTCATTTTTGACCAAATTACCAACTGTTTTTGTTGAACAGGGGCCTATATATATCTTTGGTAGTATTATCTCAGAAAAATGTGTTTTCCTGATGGATTTGCAAAAAGGATAATTTGTAATCTCAGTGAAATCAGCAACCTCTTATTAAATGGATGAGTGTAAAGAAATTGTGTTAGAATATTCATGGTGAAATGAAGAAAGAATTTTTCAAGAAGAAAGTTAATGTATAGATTAAAAAAATTGTGACTAACAAAAAGACTGAATACATTGTTCATAATGAAGTTGTCAATGATGTCCATCAAACAATATAACACATGGAAAATGAAAATTTGAAATTTTAAAACATTAAATTCAAATTCTTCCTTGGATTGTTTATTAAAGAATACACAGTTTCAAATGGCTTTATATTTTATTAAAATATTACCAATTCTGTAACATCAAAAAGAAAAGAACATAATGTTATGTTAAAGGGATAGTAAATACAAGAGTATCTGAAATGACTTTAAATTTTGAATAAAAATCAGAGGAAAAATGGGTTCATGTAACAAATTAGTCATTCAGAAATAGGAGATAAGTGGAAAAATGCATCGTGAAGCAGAGTATAAATTTATGTAATAATAAAGAAAAATTTAATACATAATCTAAGAGAAGTCCATAGCAGCTCCAAGAAGTTACATCACTCTCCCTTTCTTTCGTATGGAAGACATACCAGAGAGAAAGTCTTATGTGATTGTAAGAATGAATGACCAATAGGATAAAGAAGAAATGAAGGTAATAAACAAGAAAAGAAAGCACATTAGGCTAGTACAACAAAAAAAGATAAAATTTTGTTTTAAAAAATGAAGTTAAAATTTTGAGACTTTAAAGTAACTCTCCATAGAGTGTGACAAGTAAGTCAATTGTTTGGCTTATTTAAAAAGGCTGTTTTCTTTTTAGAATACACACACAGAAAAAGCCAAGTTGGAGAAAATTTATTTAAAATTTATTCTGTGTCCTTAAGTGCACAAATAATAGTTTGCTAACTTGGGAAATATTAGATTTAATAGGTATATTAAAAATTTTGTAACTGTATTAAACATGTAAATTCAAATCAATGATATCATTTAAAATTCTGAAAAAAAAATGCCCCAAAACAGATAAATGAGTCAAGAAGATATGGCATATACATAATGGAATATTACTCAGCAATCAAAAGTGATGAACTCATGGCATTGTGGCAACATAGCTAGAGCCAGTAGCAATTATGATAAGCCAAAGAAGTCAGAAGGAAAAATATAAAATATCTGATGGTTTCACTTAGATGTGGAATGTAGAGAAATTGAACAAAGGGTTAGGATAAAAAGACAAATCTTGTAAGTTGACCATAGATATGAGGCAAACAACAAGGAAGGGGGAGAAAGAAGGGAAAACAGGGGTGGTAAGAGCACAAGGATCTATGGTAATGAATCATTGGTGCTATGGTGATGAGAGAATTATGGGACTACACCTGAGGGGAGAAATCAAATACAGTCCAAAAATTAACAATCGTGTATGAAAATAGATAAATAAATTTAATTTAAATATTAAAAACCAAAATAGCATCCTTTTAAATGAGTAAAAAAATACAAATCTCAATAAAAGAGGAAATAATCACATAACTTGAAACTGCTAACAATAAAATGGCATAAATATGTTAAATTCATTTATTTTCATATATTTGATAACATTATCTCCTAAATGTAGGAGACCTCATCTGCATGATTTCTAATAATAATATTTGATGTCATTGTTCTATATATACATATACATACATTCTATATACACATACTACACATATACATATGCATCTGCACATACACATATTTAAGTATATGCATATATATGTATATATGTATATGCATGTATATATGTATATGTACATATACATACATACACATATATATGTATATGCATATGAATGACTTGTGCCTCAAGTCAAAGGTGCATATAGGCTTTAATTATTTTCTATGAAAATAATCATATATTCTACAGAAGATTAAAGTAAGTCTCTAAGCATTTATTTAATGTTGACAGGTGGAAAGCAAAGAATAGAATGTTAACAAAAATTAGCGCAGGCTATAAATACTTATATGACATAGCTATTATTAGCATTTTAATGTATATTCTGTTTCAAAGAAACTGCATATGTATATTTTGTACTTAGAAAAATATCACATCAATGTATGCTGTACGTAATTGGCCTTTCTATTTGGTGTATCTATTTGGTGTATCAGCAAGTAAAATAATAACTGAAAGTGTTCCACATTTTTAAATATTTAGTAATTGCTAAAATATTGGTAAATAGAGTGTCCCTGGTGGTGTAGCGGTTGAGCTCTGGGTTGCAAAGCTGCCTACAGCCTCTGCAGCACTGGTTCGATCCCTGGCCACCAGCAAAGGTCCCACATGGCGGGAAAATCTCTCCTGCCACCTGCTGCTCCCTTCAGCAGTGTACTTCGTCAGTCTGCCTGTTCTGTTTCCTGCTCTGGCTCTGGTGAATTATCTCACCCTCCTGCGCTTCCGACTGTACCCAGTGCTTGTATAAATAAACAAACAAACAAACAAACAAATAAATAAATAAATAAATAAATAAATGAATGAATGAATAAATAAATAAATCTTTAAAAATTGGTAAATATTGTTATTACCTTTTTTATTTTCTCTAACCATCATCATGTATGTACATCCTTAGATATGGTTGGTCAATATTCTGTATGTTGTGTGCTCAGTGAAACAAGCCAGAAAAAAAAAAGAAAAATACCGGATGGTCTCACTCATAGCAGGAATCTAGAAAACTTAAATAAGGGACCAGGAAAATGAATAACTATAAGAAAGCGAAAATCAAAATCTACAAAAAACTATGAACCAGAGACACTCTATGGGGGCTAGGGGGTGGTAGGGGAGGGATTGGGTTCAAAATAAGGGGGTTGCAATTGTATGGGGAATATAAAAATAAAATTTATTATAAAAATATTCTGTGTGTTGTAGAAACTTTTATGTATTGTTAAAATTTGCTCAAAAGTTTGTACTAATTTATGCCCTCACAAGCAATATAAGCTATTTTCATTTTTTAAAACTTTGAATAACAGCAGTCATTTCCAATATTCCACTATAAGACAATACAGAAATTTTATTTTTCACTTTTAACTCAAGTGGAAGGGAGAATGTTGAGGGAGTTGTTTCTATTTAAAATAGGTTTCTATAACGATGTGAGTCAATTTATCATTTCCAGTATTCACTGCTCATTGGAGAATGTTTGAAGTCCATTATTAACTTAACTGTATCACTTGTAAAAAAAAAAAAAACCTGTTTAATATATTAGCTATTTTAGAAACAAAATATTAACTATTATAGAAACAAGGGATATAACCATATTGTCCAAATTTAACCTTTGAAAGTCTCAGTGTTCAATCTCATGCCATGAGTCATCTGATTTTGTATGCAAAATGAAAATCTTGATTCTTGTAGATCAACCCACAGATAGAAGTGGCTACCGGTTCTCCATTCCCCAAGACACTAATAATCCATATTGATCAGATCAGTGATGTCTGTGTGACTCTTGTGCAAGATTTTATTTTACTTCTTTCAATGAATGGAGTCTTTCCATTCTGTTTTTATTTGCTGACAAGAAAATACATCTACAGTTCATTCACATAATGAATGTGATGGGAAATTAATTCTATGGGGACTAAGGTTGTTTGGTTTGTCAATGAGACATACTCAACATTTACAGCTTTTTCTCTTTTGTACTATTGCAGTACACTGTTAAAAGATTGGCCATAAATCCAAAAGCATGTTTTGCAAAGTTCATATCTGCATTTACTACCTTTAATATTAATAGGAGTGTATGTCTAAAGTGAGTAAATTGAGAAAGTGGCTGAAACTGTAGTTTATAAAAGAAGATTAGTGGGTTTAATATGCACTGGAGAGTAAGAGAAAAATCTTATTACTGTATGGAGAAATTACCTCATAAAGAAGCTAATACAGCAGGCTAGGGAGTAATTTTTAACAAGGTTTTTATGATGCGCAAGTGTAGGCAAGTTAATGAACTTATCTTTCTAGTTATTTTCAGATTGTAACAATGCTTTTCTATTCTAGTTCTTGTGCTTTAAGAAGTAAAATACACTTAATCACCTACAATAAAACTAATTCATTACTTTAATAAATCAAGTACAATCTTATACTGTACACTTAAATGTTGTTGCAATAATGTTGGAAACCAGATCAGGTGCTGAAGTTTAGCATGGAATGGAGCAAAAGTTAACCATGATGCTTATTTATTATGTAAATTAGATTGTCTCATTTTGACAATACACAGTCATTTTGGGAAGATTTGACTCCTTTTTCAGCTATTGGATGCAGGAAATAGAAATAAAAGAAAGAAAATATTTAGTTTTAATAATTATGCACACTTCTTTGCAACATGACTTATAGTCATTGAAATCCTCACAGTTTTGAAGAAATGCTTCTGCAACAAAAAATAATTCATATAAATTATCATACTAATTGCTGAGAAGCTTTCTATACTAAAAATATGATGAATTTGAGAAAATAAAGTGAACTAAAAGGTAAATGAATATAGAAATGGTGTACAAAAGTAATCTCTTACAATATCTAAATTAAATCAGATTCATGATGACAGATTCACCACCCATCACTCCAATTATGGTATATAAGATACACACACACACAGAGATATTCTATTTTATCTTAATTTTAACTTTTCTTCAACATTGGAGCTAGAATAACCAATGTAAAATTCTACATATATACTCCTAGAACTACTGCTAGACTTTAATAAAATTCTCTTAACAGAAGTAGGTGTCTATTTTCTCCTGATTTTATCAAATTTTTAGCGTAGTCTTTCACAGCGCCATTTAGGCACTTTGTGCCTTGCAGCCAAACACTGCTTGCTGATCTACCTTGGAGTAGTAGTGCTAAATGTCAGTTTGCTGCACATTCTTATCTCCACTTACTACCCACTTGTTTCCCAATCAATACTGTTCTGTCTTATACTACTCCCTTGTTACTTTATCTGCTAAATCGTAGTGGATCACACTGAGTTTAAGTAATTCATGCTAAAGTGTCCCTCTACATGATGGATTATCACTTATAGGTAGTAAAATGCCTGTATCTTCATAGTACTTGCATATGATGCCAAAGATAATAAATTCAGATATGGTCTTGAACTGGGAATTTTGGAGTCTGAGGACCCCAGGCAGGCTCTTTTTTCAATCCCTGTCTTCAGTGAGGAAATAATTCAATATCGACATCAAAGTTACAGAAAAGCAAATGATTTATTGATAGATAGGAAGTAGGATAGGGATGCTCTCGGAGTGGAGAAGGGTCCTAAGTTGGTAGCTGCTGAGGGTATGAGAAGCAGGTACTTATCTGGGTATACTGGGCAAGGAGTGGGGGGTTGGCCATTAGATGTCTCTGTGTTGTGTCTCTTGCTGATTGGCTGGACCCATGGTGGGGGTCTCCCATGGTGGGGGGCTCCCAGACTCCACTGAGTTTCTAGGGTTTTCTAGGCTACCGAAGCCCACTGAGTTTGCCCACAATGCCTGGCCTACCTTATCAAAGCTAGTTTTGGTCTGTTGCTGTAGCACTGTGTCATTGTGTTGGTGTTGTGAATATTCCACTCTTTACTGGTTGTAGGGATGCACCCTCTTTGGCCAATCAGACTGATAAATGAATCTAGAGATTGCAAGGGGTAAGGTCCCCCTCCTGTTTCAGCTGAGTGTTTTCAACGAGGGTGATAAGTGGACTTAGGTTCTTGGGGCACCCTGTTCCTGACTGACTGTCTATACCCATTTCCTAGCTTCTTCCATTATTATCAGGCTGGTGGTGGAGGTGTCATATCATCAATATTATTTAAAGTGACCTTAAGTTACCCCACATAAATTGCTGCTTACTTTGAGCTTTTGTAAAGTGAAATTTGCCTGGTAATTAATGTTAGATAATAATAAAATATACCCAAGTTGAAAAAGCTGTTTTTTACACACAAAGTAATTTACGAAATACTTTTATAATTGAATATGCATATTGCTAATAAGCACTGTGTGTTCTTTTGCTTGGAATAAACTTAGAACAAGAATAAATACCCTTACTGAACCTAAGAATGCACTCCGCATGTTTTGACTAGGATTTGGTTTCTGCGAATCTCTTAAATCATAACCAAATGATGCATACCCATTCTACCCAGTTTTCAAAGATAAGTAAATGATAAGAGGATTGATTTTCTTGATACCAAACTATTTTTGTTTTGTTTTTTAAGATTTATTTATTTTTATACAAGAACCAGGGTACAGGCCAGATGCGCGGGAGGGTGAGAGGATTCACCAGAGACAGAGCGGGGCACAGAATAGGCAGATTGAAGAAACACACCACTGAGCAGAGCAGTGAGCAACACAAGAGAGGTCTGCTTCCCCATGTGGGATTCTTGCTGGCCGGCCAGGATAGAACCCGTGCTGCAGATGCTGCAGACAGCTTCACAGTACGGTGCTCAACCACCTGCACCACCAGGAGGCCCCCAAACTATTTTTGTTATGATGAAATAAAAATACATATTTCCATATTGGGTGGCTTTATTGCAGGAGTAGTTCTGTTTGTTGGAAAGAAGTTGGTAGATATATTACCTCTTCCCAAGTTCTTGGCTGATCAAACACTGATAGAGAAATTGACACAAGACCCCAGAAGGTACTCTAGAATGGTTGATCCAAATCTGGGTAGAGTACTATAATTAACACTGAATTGAATTTTTCATATATAATGTGCATCTTTATGCTGTAAACATTTTATCTTGTCTTTTGTTCCCCTAGTTTGTTCCTCTTCATATCTTCAAGCTCATTGTTCTTATTTTTGTTCATATGCTTTAGATAATGAATACATCTGTGATATTATTTCTCTACATCAAACCCAGAAAATTCCTTAATAAATATATGTACAATGGAACAATTTGAAGAAAGTATGCAGAAAAGTGAAGTTAGTAGCCAGTTCCAGGACCACCTATCAGTGGCATGGAATAGAGCTTGTTACTGTGATTTCACAGTGAGAGTTGGACCAGGACAGACCAGTATAGATAAAGGCAATTGGATGGTGAGATTTGACAGGAAAAATCTGAAGTCATACTGCTGAGGAGGAACTATCTACAGCCTCTAGGTACTAGAGGTAACCAATTTACAGACATCTCATGCAATTATAGTGGGACTTGTTCATTTAAAAGATGTTTTATGAAATTGGGGCCTCCCTGGTGGCACAAGGGTTTAAGCACAGCACTATGAAGGTATCCACAGTCTCTGCAGCATGAGTTCAATCCCTGGCAAGCCAGGGAGCAACCCACATGGCACAGAAGACCTCTCCTGACTCACCCGCTGCTGCTCCTCTCAGCAGTGTATTTCAGTTAGTGTGCATGTTCTGTTCCCCATCTGCCTCTGTTGAATCCTCTCATCCCCACATCTCTGGCCTATAACCCAGTTCTTGTATGTATAAATAAATAAATCTTTAAAAAATAAATATTTTTATGAAATAATTTTCATAAATTTTTACCTTAATTCAAAAGAAATAAATTTCTAATTTGGAATTTTCAAGTTTTTAAAATTTTTCTTTTATACTCTCTTCCCTTCCCTACTTTTCAGCATTTTACCCACACCTTCCTTCCCTCCTTGTTCCAGGTCCTTTCTTCCTCCCTCCCCCACAATCTCATTTACTCATCCTCTTTTTCTCTCTCTGCTATAAGGATTACTACAATTATTGTTTGCAATAAACTCTGAATTAATTGCTTAATCAAAACATTTTTTTCTGAAAATCAAAGGCTTATATAAGACTCCTTACTTCTCTGTCCTCTCACGAATGTTGTATATTATTTAATGGTATTTTTGACAGTTTAATAGATATATGCTTAATATCTGGAATGGTACTCATTAAACTCAAAATTCTTCAGAAAACAGATTAGAATTACGTATGATTATTTACAGAAGAGCAATGATCTTTCTGAGGAATGATTTTATATTATTTTCCCATGGATAATCCTTTTTAAACTAGCATAGTTCAGCAAGATTTCCTATTTATTTATGTGACAATAAATTTGAATATGTTAATTTTAATGTCCTGGTTCTCTAGTTATTAGCAATTCTTTTTTTTTTTTCTTTTTTTTTTTCAGGTTAGATAATAAATTTTATTGTTATATTCCCCATACAATTGCAGCGCCCCCATTCTGACCCCAATCCCTCCCCTCCCGCCCCTGCCCCCCTAAAAGTGTCTCTGGTTCATAGTTTCTTGTTGATTTTGATTTTCACTTTCTTATAGTTATTCATTTTCCTGGTCCCTTATTTAAGTTTTCTAGATTCCTGCTATGAGTGAGACCATCCGGTATTTTTCTTTTTCTTTTTGGCTTATTTCGCTGAGCATGATCCCTTCCAGCGCCATCCATGTTGCTGCAAATTGCATGTGTTTATCTTTTTTGAATGCTGAGTAATATTCCATGGTATATATGTACCACATCTTCTTGATCCAGTCATCTATTTTTGGGCATTTGGGTTGTTTCCAAAGCTTAGCTATTGTAAACAGTGCTGCTATAAACATAGGGGTGCAGGTGTTCTTTGGAATTGATGTTTCTGTGTCCTTTGGGTAAATATCTAGGAGTGTAATTGCTGGATCATATGGAAGCTCTATGTTTAGTAGGTCCAGAAATCTCCACACAGCTTTCCACAGTGGTTGGACCAGTTTGCACTCCCACCAACAGTGCAGAAGAGTTCCTTTTTCTCCACACCCTCGCCAACATTTGTTGTTGCTAGTTTTTTTAATATGTACCATTCTCACTGGTGTAAGATGGTATCTCATGGTAGTTTTGATTTGCATTTCCCTGATGACAAGTGATGTTGAACAGTTTTTCATATGCCTGTTGGCCATTTACATTTCCTCTTCAGAGAAGTTTCTTTTTAGCTTCTGCCCATTTTTTGACTGGATTATTTTCTTTGTTGTTGTTGAGTCTCATCAGCTCTTTGCAGATTTTTGTGATCAGTCCTTTATCATTAGTGTTGGGTGCGAAAATGTTCTCCCAGTTGGTGGGGTTTCTCTTTGTTTTTGTTATTGTCTCTTTTGCTGTGCAGAAGCTCTTTAATTTGATGTAGTCCCAGCTGTTTATCTTCGCCTTCACTATCACTGCTTTGGGTGATGTGTCTGTAAAGATGTCTTTGATGTGCAAATCATGTAGTGTTTCGCCTATATTTCCTTCTATATATTTTATGGTTTCAGGTCTTATGTCTAATTCTTTAATCCATTTTGAGTTGATTTTTGTGTATGGTGTGAGGTAGTGGTCAAGCTTCATTCTTTTGCATGTAGCGACCCAGTTTTCCCAGCACCATTTATTGAACAAACTTTCTTTGCTCCAATGCATAGTCTTTGCTCCTTTGTCAAAGATTAGTTGACCATAAATCTGTGGGTTTATTTCTGGATTTTCTATTCGATTCCATTGGTCTGTATGTCTGTTCTTGTTCCAATACCATGCAGTTTTGATGATTATGGCTTTGTAGTAGAGTTTGAAGTCTGGGAGTGTGATGCCTCCATTCCCTTCTTTTTTTTTCAGGAGAGCTTTGGCTATTCGGGGTTTTTTGTGATTCCATATGAATTTCATCAATAATTGTTCTATTTCTTTGAAGAATGACATTGAAATTTTGATTGGAATAGCATTGAATCTGGATATTGCTTTTGGAAGGATGGCCATTTTAATAATGTTTATTCTTCCAATCCATGAGCAGGGGATATCTCTCCATTTCTTTGTGTCTTCTATTTCTTTTAACAGTGTTTTATAGTTTTCTTTGTATAGGTCCTTTACCTCTTTTGTTAGATTTATTCCCAAATATTTGATTTTTTTTGTTTCAATAACGAAAGGGATGGTTTTTTTGATTTCTTCTTCTTCAGATTTATTGTTTGTGTATAGGAAGGCTACTGACTTTTGCGTGTTGATTTTGTATCCTGCCACTTTACTGAACTGATTGATGAGTTGAATTAGCTTTTCTGTGGAGTTTTTGGGGTTCTCTATGTATAATATCATATCGTCTGCAAATAGTGATAGTTTGACTTCTTCTTTTCCTATTTGGATTCCTTGGATGTCTTTCTCTTGTCTTATTGCTCTGGCTAGGACTTCCAGTATTATATTGAAAAGCAGTGGTGAGAGTGGACATCCTTGTCTTGTTCCAGATCTTAATGGAATTGCTTTCAGCTTTTCACCATTGAGAATGATACTGGCTGTTGGCTTGTCATAGATGGCCTTTATGATCTTAAGGTATGTTCCTTGTATCCCAAGAATTTCAAGGGCTTTTATCATGAATGGGTGTTGCACTTTGTCGAAAGCTTTCTCAGCATCTATTGATATTATCATATGGTTTTTATATTTCTTTTTGTTGATGTGTTGGATAACGTTGATTGATTTTCGGATGTTAAACCATCCTTGTGTCCCTGGAATGAATCCTACTTGGTCGTGGTGAATTATCTTATGGATACATTGTTGGATTCTGATGGCTAAAATTTTATTGAGGATTTTTGCATCAGTGTTCATTAGGGAGATTGGCCTGTAGTTTTCCTTTTTTGTGTTGTCCTTGTTCGGTTTTGGTATTAGTGTAATGTTGGCTTCATAGAACGTGTTTGGTATTGTCCCTTCCTTCTCAATTTTTTGGAAGAGTTTGTGAAGGATAGGCACTAATTCGTCTCTGAATGTTTGGTAGAATTCATTTGTAAATCCATCAGGTCCTGGGCTTTTGTTTTTGGGGAGGTTTTTGATTACCATTTCAATTTCGCTGCTTGTAATTGGTCTGTTTAGGTGTTCTATTTCTTCTTTATCTAGCTTTGGGTGATTGTAGAGTTGTAGGAATTTGTCCATCTCCTCTAGATTGTTAAACTTGTTTCCATATAACTGTTCATAGTAGTTACTGATTATTCTTTTGATTTCTGCTGTGTCCGTTGTGATTTCTCCTCTTTCATTGATGATCCTGTTTATTTGTGCTTTCTCCCTTTTTTCCTTTGTGAGCCTGGCTAGGGGTTTGTCTATTTTATTGATTTTTTCAAAGAACCAGCTCTTGGTTTCATTGATCTTTTGGATTGTTTTTTTAGTTTCAATTTCATTTATTTCTGCTTTGGTTTTTATTATTTCTTTTCTTCTACTGGTTTTGGGGTTTTTCTGTTGTTCTTTTTCTAGATCTTTGAGCTTCGAGATTAGGTTGTTTCTTTGAGTTCTTTCTTGTTTCTTGATGTGAGCTTCTATTGCTATATATTTTCCTCTTATTACTGCTTTTGCTGCATCCCATACATTTAGGATATTGGTGTCCTCCTTGTCGTTCAATTCAAAAAATTTTTTAATTTCTTCTTTGATCTCCTCATTAGTCCAGTGGTCTTCCAGTAGTGTGGTTTTTAATCTCCATGAGGTAGGAAAGTTCCTTGCCTTCTTTTTATGGTTTATTTCTAGTTTGATGCCTTCATGGTCAGAAAAGATGGTTGGTATGATTTCAATCTTGGTGTATCTGTTGATGTTTGTCTTGTGCCCCAGTATGTGATCGATCCTGGTGAATGATCCGTGTGCGCTTGAGAAAAAAGTGTACTCCATTTTTTTGGGGTTTAATGTTCTATAGATGTCTGTTAAGCCCAATTGCTCTAGGTCCTTATTTAGAGCTTTGGTTTCTTTACTTATTTTTTGTCTTGTTGATCTATCCATTGTTGATAGTGGTGTGTTGAAGTCTCCCACTACGTATGTGTTTTCTCTGATGTCTGTTTTCATAGAGGACAACAGTTGTCTGATATATTTTGGTGCTCCTTCGTTTGGTGAGTATATGTTAATGAGTGTTATATCTTCTTGAAGTATTGTCCCCTTGATCATAATGTAGTGACCATTGGGGTCTCTTTTTATCTTTTTGAGTTTGAAATCTGTTTTATCTGATATAAGTATAGCTGTTCCTGCTTTCTTTTTTGGTCCATTTGCTTGTAGGATTGTTTTCCATCCTTTAACTTTGAGCTATATCTTTTGTAGCTAAATGTGTTTCCTGGAGACAGCAAAAGGTTGGGTTTTGTTTCTTAATCCAGGCTGCAACTCTGTGTCTTTTTATTGAAGAGTTTAGTCCATTTACATTTAGAGTTAATATTGATATGTTAACATCTGTATTTGCCATTGTGTTTGTCTTTCCTTTGATTTTATTTATTTACTCTTTTAATAACTTTTTTTTTTTTTTTGGCCTTCTTTCATTGTTATTCGTCCCTCTGAGGTTCTGGCTTTAGGACTCCTTGTAGTATTTTTTGGAGTGGGGGTTTAGTTGCAATGAAATTCCGGAGTTTCTGTTTGTCTGGGAAAGTCCATATTCTTTCTTCAAAGAGGAAGGAGAGCTTTGCGGGATAGAGTATTCTTGGTTGGCATCTGTTTTCTTGGAGTCTGTTGACTATGTCCCTCCACTCTCTCCTTGCCCGTAGTGTTTCTTTGGAGAAGTCTGATGTCAGCCTGATTGGCTTTCCTTTGAATGTTATCTGTTTCTTCCCTCTTGCCAGCTTCATTATTTTTTCCTTGTCCTGGATTCTTGGGAGCTTTACTATTATGTGTCTTGCTGTATTTTTCCTTTCGTCGTGGAAGTTTGGTGTTCTTCTTGCTTCTTGTATATCAATTTTCAGCTCCTCCTTCACATTTGGGAAGTTCTCTTCAATTATCTCTTTGAATATTTTCTCTGTTCCTACTTCTCTCTCCTCTCCTTCTGGTATTCCTATAACTCTTATATTTCCTTTCCTCATGGAGTCAGATAGTTCCCGAAGTCTTTCTTCATTCTTTTTCCTTCGTACTTCTCTTTCCTTTTCTGTTTTGGTTCTTTTTATTTCTGTGTCTTCAAGAGTGCTTATTCGTTCTTCCATTTCATCAATTCTGCTTTCATTGCTTTTCCCAGAATTGTTTAGTTCTTCCATTAATTCTTTGATCTCCTGCATTTCTTTTACTTCCCTCTTTAGGGACTCAATTTCATTCTTCTGATCGTTGATTATTTTTCACTTATCATTGTTTTCCTTTATGACTTCTGTCAGTTTTTTAATCACGGCAATTTTAAATTCTCTTTCTGGAAGGCTCAGAAGTTCTTCCATGTTACTGTCGTTGCCATCTGGGGGCTGGTTTTCTTTTTGTGGTGTGCTTTTTCTCTGGAGAGTTGCTAGGTTGCGTGTGGTTCTTCTCCTCCCTACTGTCTGTTTTCTAATTTGCCGTATGCGTTGGGACACTGTGTTGTTGGGACTGGCTGGCATCTTGGGTGGGCTTCTCTGCTCCCCTCTGGTTCCTCCAGGAGTCATCTGTCAGTTTCAAGCAGTCTTTACTGGAGAAAGGTCCCTGTTCTAAAATGCCGATGTGGGGACACACTCCCCTGTGCGCCTGTTCTACCCCGGCGGTGGGTTCCTGCTCCCCCTCTGGGCTTGGACTGCAGGCCAGAGGGGGTCTGGCGTGGGCGAACTTCCCCCGCTCACCTCTGGCTCCTGAGGAAGCCTTCTGCAGGTAGTCTTTACTGAAGAAATGTCCCTATTCTATAATGGTGATGTGGGACACACTCCCTGCGCGTCCGGTCTCAGGCACACTCTTCTGCGCACTTGGTCTGCCCTGGCTGTGGGTGCTCGCTCTCCCTGTGGGCTCAGACTACTTGTTCGGAAGGGGCCCGGCGTGGGCTAACTCCCCAGCTGGCCACTAGCTCCTTCAGGAGCCTGTGCTGGCTTCAAGTCGCTAGGTGGCGCCAGAGATCTCTCCTAGAGCCCTTGGGGAGCTGATTTTCCACCCCGTGGGACAGGGAGCAGAGCAGGGATGGTAGGGTACACCTCAACGGCTTTGGGGTGCTGTGTCTGCCTTGTGCCCCACCGTCGTGGGGAACCCACGCCCCTAATTTCTTGCCCCGGGTCTCAGTTCCAAAGCCCTCAGTTCCAGGACGCGGGCTGTAGCCCAGATCAGTGGCGCGGGAATGGCGCCTTTTGAATCCCGCTCCCCTGCCTGGGCGCCTGGTTCCTGCTCACATGGTGAGGGCCTCCGTGCGTCTCCCCGCAAGCCTAGGTCGCAGGCGCGATCTGCGCCACTTTCCCGCGCAATCCCGATCCGCGTCTGTTTTTCCAGAGCACCGCTTTCTGCGCAGGCTTACCGGGCAGCCGGGGCTGTGTGCTGGTGCTGGTCTCCTCCTGGGCGGGGTCTCTCTTTAATGGCGCCCGGAGCTCACCGCCAGGGCGGATCCTGCAGGGTTCTCCACAGCTCCCGTTCACGGGGTGTGGTGGCTGAAATAGTTCCTTTCCACTCACAGTCCCGCTTGCTGTGTCCTTTGTTCTTGTTGGTCGTTTTAGTTTGTTGTTTTCCTCCTCTCTGCCGGTGGGAGAGTGCCGCCTTTGTGGGTGGGGGAGGGGAGCAGGGGTCTGCGCTTCCCTCCCTTCTGGTCCTCTTTTATGGCCACTTTCTTCTTCGGGCAGTTTGCTGGAGTCGTCCGTTTATCTTCCGTGTCCCGGTTCTCACTGGGACCTGCCGCTTTTCCTCCCTATTAACTTTTTTTAATGGGAGATCTTACTCGCAGCGTCTCCTTGCCGCCATGTTGCTCCGCCCCCACCTATTAGCAATTCTTAATGTATGGTCACATTTTGGTCTTAAGAGTAATAACTTGCTTTAGAAATTCCATTTTCTTTAACACCCCTTCCTTGTATAATAGAGACATTACAGGCTGCTATAATTTTGTTGCCCTTACCTTTCTAGTTGATAATCTATGCACAATCAATCTAAATGTTGGTTACAAGTACAACTTGGTGTAGGGACTCTGGTCAACTAATGTCATTATTGGCGATTGTTCACAAAGAGGAAATATTTCAAGTAGTTCACTTGTAATAATGGCGTTCAGGGCCAAGCTACATGCCTACATATATGTGTGTATTTTTTTTTTTAGCATGGGAGTGAGGGATTAACAAATACAAATGAATATATATTCCATTCAAGTGAATTAAGAATTAAATGTTAAGGGCCTCACCTGGTGGTGCAGGTGGTTGAGTACCATGCTGTGAAGCTGTCTACAGCCTCTGCAGCATTGGTTTTATCCCAGCCGACCAGCGAGGGTCCCACATGTCGCAGCAGACTTCTTCTGCCTCGCCCGCTGCTCCCCTCAGCAGTGTATTTCATCAGTCTGCCTGTTCTGTTCCCTGCTCTGGCTCTGGTAAATCCTCTCACCCTCCCGCACATCTGACCTGTACCCCGGTTCTTGTATAAGTAAATAAATAAATTAAAAAAAAATAAATGTTAAGTATTTTTCTTGAAAATAAAAGTGTGTCATTATAATAACAGAAAAAAATAATAAGCAAAAAAATCTCACTTATGACATTTTCCATTCTATGGGCATGTAATTTTAATACGCTCTGTAATTTCTTCATCTCTTGTTGAAACTCTCCTGCTCTACTAAATCCACTCCATTCTCTTTTGTCCAAAATAAGTGGAAGCCTATGGAACATTTCAGCTCATGAACATGTGGTATATGTTACCTATCTTGCTTTTGTTAATGTATTCCACATGCCTTTGGCCCATTTTATGAAATAGTTTCCTTTGTCTCATCTATTTGTCTCTATTTCCTACTGTTCTGAATGCATTCATTCTTTTTCAAGTTTTTTGCCACTGACCATATTTAATATAAATGTTTTCCATTCATAAATTTACTTTACATATAAAAAATGATGCTTTAAATATAGTTTAGGAACACAGAGAGCTAATTCTCCCTAAATCAAATGGCATATTTTAACTTTAAATATATATTTCCAAAAAAGGTATTCAGTTGGTAGGAAAAGAGTCTATTTAAAAACTGTTAGTCATATAGACATTAAGTAGCAATTCCATTTGCTATTAGCTGTTTACTGTTTACTGAAAGGTTTTAGGAAACCTTTAACAAGTACAACTTACAGAGCACTTTATAAATTTACTTATTAAAGGAGACTTGCCTAGACTGCTCTGGACAGAAAACAAATTGAGAATGCCTGTATTCATACACAAACATGGAGAAACAAGCCCTTGAGTATAACATAAAATGGAGCATATCTTTCTTCTCATAAAGAATGAGTCATCCTATTTGAAATGATCCCCTAATTTATTAGCTGGCCTGCAACATAATACACCTTCTTAATATGTAAGGAAAAAAGGAGGAAAGACTGAACACCCATGCTACACACCCTTCTTGAGCTCAGATTTGGGCCAAGAATCACCCAGTCACAGCTGTCAGTCTACATGGTCACTGATAGAAGCAGCTTCCAAGCAGCTTTCAATACACCCTAGCAATTTGTCATTGAAGATGCAGCTAGAGAATATTCACATCAGAGCTCAGAAGTGGTGAAGTGAGTGTGTTGCCATTTCTGTGTTTGGCTTCAATTCACAGAGATTACTGATTCCCTTTTTACTCCCTGTGGTGAATGGTATCACATAGAAAGAATTCTGGACTAAAAATTAAGTAGGGCCAGGGAATAGGCTAATCTGCCATGAACCAAGGTAACTCACTTAACTATTTATCTTGCTACAAATGCTAAGTGGACAACAATCCTCATCTTTCATTTTTCAAAGGATATTCTGGGTATAAAATTAGATAATGGATATATACATATATATATATAACATATTTAAGAAGTTTAAATATTATTTAACTTTGAGTTGTTCTTTTTTTTAAACTTTTTTTTAAAGATTTATTTATTTATTTATACAAGCACTGGGTACAGTCAGAAGTGCGGGAGGGTGAGAGAATTCACCGAGCCAGAGTGGGGAGCAGAACAGGCAGAAGGACTGAAGTACACTGCTGAGGGGAGCAGCGGGCGGCAGGAGAGGTCTGCGCGCCATGTGGGACCCTCCTCCAGTGGCCAGGGAGCAGCCAGGGATCAAACTGGCGCTGCAGAGGCCGCGGGCAGCTTCGCAACCCAGCGCTCAATCACTGCGCCACCGGGGAGGCCCTTGAGTTATTTATTCTTTTTCAAAAAGCTGTATTTTTATTTATGCATACAAGATCTGGGATGTAGGCCAGAAATGCAGAGGGGATGAGAAGATTCACCAGAGACAGAGTGGGAAGCAGAACAGGCAGATTTACTGAAATACACTGCTGAGGGTATTAGGGGGCAAGACAGGAGAGGTCGGCTGTGCCATGTGGGTTTGCTCTCTGGCCGGGGATTGAACTCATGCTGCAGTGACTTGTGATAGCTTGATAGCACTGACTTTAACCCTTGCACCACCAGGAAGACCTGAGTTAATCTATTTTTGAGTATAAATTATCCAATAAAATCTATTTTTTCAATCAAGATAATGTTGGTTTACAACAATGTATATGATCTAAAGTTGCACTCTGTTTTTGAAGGTTTTACATACATCTGGTGTAAATTTGATTGTAAATATGCATAACATAGAACACCATCATAAGTTGAGTTTATTTTTAAACATTTGAGAATTTTGTGCATAAATATGCCTTCTAAACCTGGCTACACACTCAGAACAGTTCAATATAGTAAGTGGTATTTGCCCACAATACAGATGACTGCCCTGTCTCCTTATTCCAGTTTTAGTGAAAAATCAACTATAGCATTGAGACAATTAATTCAGGACTTTGGAGCCTGAGGAAGAACTTCAACCATGTCTTCCTCTGTGAGGATAGAATGGATACTTTACTAAGCAAAATAACAAGATGCTTTTACCTCTGTAATTTAGGGGCTGCTTTTATAGGTCTTGCTTAAATCTGTAAAAAGAGAAAGAACAGAAGAAAGGAACTGCCTTTCTCTTTCAAGAACTTACTGTCTAGCCTTATGAATAACTAATCCACTTCATTAATTGGTCTCCAACTCTCTCCATGCAATCATAGAATGAGTTCCTTCATGTAATTGTTAACATTTCCAAAATCACATAGCTATACATCTGGAAATAGCATCCTCTTATTAACAGAAGTGTAGATACTTGAAAATAATTTTTAACATACTTATAGAAGTTATCAGAAACTTGTGCTGTTGGAAAACACAGACAGAAGAAAGACCCTGTTATCCTCTGAATGCATTTAAATGACATGTTGGTTACATTTCTAAAAACATATTAAATTGACCTTAAGTAATCAGGTCACAAGGTCAGTAGAGGTCAATGTTAGCTGGAGAAGAGTTTTCAATCTCCTGTAAACTCCTTCTCCCTGACTCCCAAAGTCAGTGAACAAAGTTTTGTTACTGTAGCTTAAAGCTATTTTAGAATTTAAAATATATATGTGTGAGTGTGTGTGTGTGTGTGTGTGTTTTAGCTTAAATTTTTGACCTATGATAGTCTGTTTATATTTTCACTTTAAAATTTAATTCAAATTCTGTTCAACTCTAAGGTTAAAGCTGCCTTGCATCTTAAACTCATTGGTATAAACATTTAACAATTCATACTCCATAAACTTTTGCCTTATAGAAAATATATGGAGAGCTGGAATCACTTTCTTTAGACATAAAAGGATGAGGTTTATTTGGGTGTAATGTAAAGTAATAAGAACAATCTCTGAAATCTGTTTACTCAAAGGATACCTTGAATCATTGGCAGTGTGGAATCAGCTAACACACTATGTGACCCAGTGTGGACAGGCTTTTCTCAATACTCTTAGAGTAGGCCTTTTCCATTGGGTGTCACCTTGGTATGAGGAACTAAGTTCAACTGAATCCCTGTGGGCCTTAGAAAGTTTCATCATTACATAAAAGAATGAAGATTAATTTAGGTTAAAGCAGGGGAGCCCCTAGTAACTGAGAAGTTCTTATCTTGTCTTAGTTCTTTGCCCTTTTCTTAATAGAGGATGTTCCCCATTCCATGACCTAGAAGAATATAATTTGGGGGATTGTCATCCAGGTGTATGTTTATCAGTGAACAGAACTTCTCTATCTGAGAAATTCATCACTTTACCTTCAGAGTAAGAAGTTCTCACCTTCTTGACATGTGAAATCTTTCCCTCCACTTTTTTTGGAGTCTCTAGCCCCTCAACTCAAGATTTGTACCTCTTTTTACCCTGGGCAAAATTGGGACCTGCATAATCATTGTTCTACTGTATGGAAGCTAGTAAATTTATTTTTATTGTGTTAACCTTTCTGATGTTGTTTTCATTACTCACCTTGCCCAAGAGAAGTGGTAAAGGATTTTCAGTATGTTTCAACACAAGTGATTATATATATATATATATATATATACATATAAATTGTCAGTTCCAAAATAAGTATTTTCAGCACCTACCCTTAAATTTGCTAGGAAATTTGAAACAAAACATTGAACACCTGTTCCCATTCCCTGTAACTCTTACCTATCATGGTTCAAAGGTACAACATAATTTCAGATTTACCCTTATTTCCTCTCTACTATCAATTAGTGTAGATTTTCCCTTTGAAATGTTTCACTATCTGTTCCTTATCATGCACCGACATTGATAGATCACTTCAGAATAAACCTTAGTCACTTCAAAGATCAATTACTGAAACATAGCCATGTGATAGTATAATATATTGGTAGACACCTGCTCTATGATGGAATATACAAAAGTCTAAAATAGCTACAGAAATAAAAAAATCATAATGTAATTACAGCAGAGAAACAAAAGCACATGTATTAATGGGTTAGTTACAAAACTAAGATTGATGCTTCCAGAGTATTACAGAAGTTGGCACATTTTAGCATTTTTCTACGTCAATTAAGAGAAACACTTATGATCAATTAGGCTCAATTTGCACAAACCCGTATAATCTTGTTTATTTATTACACTTCATTTACTATAACTGCCAATATTACTTTTGCTACTACAACTATTACTACCACTATTACCACTACTACCAATTAAATTTTATTTTGGGAAGTCTTTAATTCAATTTATTCAAAAATGTTATTCAAAAATGTTATCCAACATTTTTGATAATATTAGTTTTTCTATTATTTTTATCCTTAGAGTTGAATTGTCAAGTGTATGCATTATCTTGAAGGAAGTGTATTATTTAGATTTTTTTTATCATTAACAAAAGGTAGAGTTGGAAAAAGATATAGAAATATAAAACAAAACTGAGATGTTGGGTGAATTTCTTTGAAATGAGGTATTGTTTATATCATTAAACTAAGGAAGACTATTTGAAAATTAAAAACTCTAATTATTTTGTTTTGTTCTAAATATAAGACAAAATTCTACTTAATCACATTTCCATCAGCCTGGGAGCATGCATGTTTAGAAATTAGATATGTTACAGAAGGCCTCAGAAAAAATGCAAAATAAGATTATGAGTTATGACAGTAGCTTCATAAACCTGATTATTGTCTTGAAAGAAAATTTCCAATTTCTCGTTCTTCCATTTAATATTCTAAGGCACAGCATTGAATTTCTTGAATTTTGGATACAAAAATATTCTTTTGTATATTTGCTCCTGGAATAAAGAAATTATGGTATCAACAGTATTTGTATGTTAGCTCTGAAGAATAACTATGATGAAAATATAAGTTTTTTTTTTATGTATGAATACAAGAACTGGGGTGTTGTCCAGAGGTGTAGGGGTTGAGGAAATTCACCAGAGACAGAGTAGAGAGCAGAACAAGTGGATCTACTGAAATACACTGCTGAGGGGAGCAGTGGGTGAGATAGGAGAGGTCTGCTGTGCATTGTGGGTTAGCTCCATGGTTGGGATAGAACTCAGACTGCAGTGGTTGGTGATAGCTAGAAAATGCTGTGACTTTAATCCCTGAACTACCAGGGAGGCCTGAAAATACAAGTTTTAAAAGTAAGTGTTCTATAGGGAATTTTGATTTTTTTTTTTTTTTTAAAAGGAAGGATTCTTTTCTCTTCAAGGGCAGGAAATAACTGATTGGAAAAAAAAATGTTAAATGGTTTGTCACTATAATCAACTGGTGCCAATTTCCAAGTCCAGCAATTTATATCATTACCAAAACCTATAATCGCAAATTCCTTGATGATCAAGGTACAAGTTGCAATTCAACACTTAATGGCAGCCAGATTCCCAAAGTGCAGGAAGAGAACAAATCAGAGCTGAATTTAGTGAAATTCAGTTGTGCTATTTTATATAAATATAAAATTTTGAAAAGCTAAAATCCCATCCAGATTTCTCAACACTGGCAATATGGATGCAATTTGCCCACATGTTTACTTTCTTTTTTATCTCTCCTTATCTCTTATTTTCTTTTACCTAGTTCTGATGCAATATAACACAGGCAAAAAGGGACACAGGGGACCCTACTGCAAGTGAAGTAAGACTAGAACAGAGTGAAGTGTTAAAGGTTTCTTTTAAAAATTCATTGGACATTCACACCCAACTCTACAAATCAATGATCAATGTGTGCAGTACTTCAATCAAGGAAGTGAGGAAATGTATTAATGGGTGTCAGAAAACAGATGACTATGGCATCACCTCAGAGCCAACAGCCTTGTGAAATGGCAAATTTCAACTGTGAAAGAGTCTTAGAGATTCATGATATCTTCTTCTAGATGTTTTTCATGGAAAACTACTACATATAATATTTGGCATTCATCACTGATTCTTCATAATATGATATTGTTGTCAACATTTTAATATTAGTATCAGTATTATTATTATTTGTGAGAACTCTAGAGATAATATTGAAGTAAAGGAAAAGTTGGGTTTTGATTATTTTCACTTAAGTTCAAGACTATGTTATTAGCAATTGAGAGGAATAAATTATATTAGAATACATAAAATAGACTTAAAACAAAGAATACTAATTTAGAAATTACAGGTTTTCCATACAGAAAATAGATGAGTTGGGGATAGGGAGAGATAGGGAAAAATTATAGACATCGAATAACATCCAGACACTATGAATTTCATGATCTGGTGCTTTCCCAATACTTCCACTTCATCTATTCCCACAGGACTGACTTCATGATCTGTGATACACAAGGGCTCATCTTTGATTTATTGTCCTGTTGTTCACATTTGGAAATTCTTAAATTAATCTTTTAATTTGTGTTTTATAATTGAAATCCAATTATGTATTGGAGCATGCCCACAGACAGAAGAAATACATGCAATGTGTGAGCCCACCTTTCCTTGACACCCTAATTTGCTGTTCCCCATTAGCATAAAATTCCACTGAATTTTGTGACTATGTAAGAATTTAGTGAGACCCAAAGCAAATATAGGTGTGTTGTTATCTACAACTCAACAGAGTGTGTAGACAGTCCCCGAGACCTTCTGTTCCTTTTGGGCCAGAACTTGCTTCTAGCATCCAAGAAACACAAAGGGCATACTAACCCTATATTATTACTTTCCTCTATTAGCCAATCACTCACACTAAGAGGGAAGATATAGTTAGAAAGAAGAAGATGGGGTCCTGAATATATTTCACTTTCCAGTTAGTCATTCCTCCTTATGCATCAGTAAACAGAAGGTGGAGAGTGTGGGTGGAATAGATTTGTATCAAGAAGTGAAATGAAAAAACAGTTGAGCTACTTTTGTGCTGCATTTCTACTCTTTTGGAGAAAAAGAAAATACATATGTATATACCAGTGAATAAATATAAATTGTATGACTTTAGAGATTCTGCATGAGGTAAATACTCTTATATTAACATTTAACTGTAACATTGCCCGATATAAAGATATATGGAAAAAATCATACTAATGATTTAAAATTTTAACTTTTTTTATTTTTAAAGATTTATTTGTTATTTATTTATGCATACAAGAACTGGGGTGTACACCAGAGGTGAGGATGTGAAATGATTCACCAAAGACACAGTAGGGAGGAAAACAGGTGGATCTACTAAAACACACTGCTGAGGGGAGCAGCAGGCGAGACAGGAGAGGTCTTTTGTGCCATGTGGGTTAGTTCCTTGGCTGGGGATCAATCAAACTCATGTTGCAGTGGCTGGCAATAGCTTCATAGTCCAGTGACTTAATCCCTGCATCACCAGGAAGGCCTGACTTCTATGTTTTTAAATTTAAAATGATACTAACACAGTAAAAACCAAACCAAACAAACAAAAAAAAAATCCCCCCAAAACTAAACATCATGATTACTCAAAAGAGAAAGCAGAACAAAGGAAGTGATCTTATAATTTTGGACTTTTAACAATATGTTTTTCCTGATATTTGAATAATGGGCAATCTTTCATTTTGCTAGGTGCCCTGGAGATTATGTACTTGATTCTGCTCTACTTTTGCCTTTGATCACCTTTTTTGTTGTTTTTAACCAAGTTAATAATTCTTTCCCACCTTCAGTTCTTCCACCAAATCTTTCTGGAATACTTTCTTCCCTGCCTTACAAATGGCTTGGCTTCCTTCCCATCTGAGTGAATGCCATATTGTTCTTTATCATCACTCTCTGACTATCTCCTTGTGCCTACTAGTCATGATTATTTGTTCATTCTTTAATCTACTTTTTAAAAATAGTCACTTTTATAATTACTTTATAAGCTGCCTAGGGAAAGAGACAGCAATCTGTTAATTCACAATAGTGTCCTAAGTATAGGCAGAGTAGGCAACAAAATAATATTTTTTGAATGAATAAATTAACTAATGACACTTAAATTGAAAGAATGTTGTACTCAGATAATGAGGAACATACCATCTCAAAGAAACGTTGCCTCACAGCTTGAACATCTTTCAGTAGGGATGTAAAATAAGGTGCTGGACACCTAGTTTAAACATAAATTTTGATTTGCTAAATTCTGCTTGTCATCCTATATTTATCATTAGCTCTAAGAAACAACAATAAACATACTTGAATATTTATATAAAGTGTGTAAGTGTGAGGGTAGCACAGTGTAGTATCTTCGGTCTTGTTTTACTTATAAACTCAGGAATTCACTGAGGAATCTGATAAAAGCTATGAGTTATTTCCTCCAGAAAAAAATGCATATAACCATATGCATTACAGACTCTCTGAAGTCCATACTTGATCCTAGCTGCTTTCACAGTCCTACATCTAATTGATCTTCAAACTCCTAAATATGCAAAAACCTATCTCCGTGTTCCTATTTCTGGGCCACTTAACTTAAGGTGCAATTTAGCATTTAGATTATATGGGGGCTTCTTAACCAGTCCTTCCTTTTGTACATTTCTCCTTGAATACACTTTCATATAGCTTCTAAACTAGAGTTTTCTACCCAAACTACTTTTCACAGTGCTTCTATTCAATATCATAGCATTACTTTTGAAAAAGTGTTTCTAATAGCATAGGAAATTTTGACTCTGCTCACTTGATGATAACTCCTCACCTTCTACTTCATTAGCAGTGGCTATTTCACAGTCTTTCAGTTCTACCATGTTGTTTTAGAACTCTAGTTGGTGTCCTCACTGGTCCCTAAACCTAGTAATTCACTCCATTGTCTGTATAGGGGAAGACCCTTGTAGGGTCCCTGGATGGGTCTGAAAATTAGATCACTGAAAACATATTAGCAGAACAAAGCATATGCATTAATTTAATAAGTCATATGTGAAATGGGAACATTAGTGAGGAAAGGAAGACTTGAAGAAACAGTAAAACTGAATGTTTTTATGTAAGGTTTGATGAAGTGTGGCCAGTTGTGTAGAAATATGATAGGTTAAGGAGCATGAATGTAGACAATGTAGTCAACTGGGGGAAGCTTAGCAAGGCCTGCTTGCTCATGTTCTTCTCATCTCCCCTTTGTCTTTGAGGATAAGGATCCATTTTTCCTTTGGGCACAGAGAGGGCACTTTTCACATGACATTTTTATGACTTATTTTAGGGGAAGTAGGATGAAGGTTAGTGATTTTCCAGCTTCTGCCATTTCCTCGAACTCCAGCTTAAAATATTAAATATGCCAATGTGTCATATTTGGGGGTACTGGGTCTTTGTAGGGTAAGTAAGAAGTATATTTCTCTGCCCTCCCACCATTAGATTAAATGTATGCCTGAATGGGGACACCTGGAGTAGGGTGTGGGCATGCATAGGTGGGTGCACCTGAGCCAAGAGACTGGGCATATAAGGCCAGGGCAGCAGAGGACAGTGTGGTATGGAATGACATGGTATGGAGTAGTGTGGTATTGAGTGCGATGGGGTGTTGAGGAACTACCAGAAGAACAGAAGAGAAGAGTGACAGGAAGAAAATGAGCAGAGAAGCAGAGGCCACAAGGAAATACCAGAGAACCCAGTAAAGAGTGAAGATTTGCTGGGGATTGGGAGGCCTGGCAGCCTCCTGGTCCCCTGGCACCCCTGCCTGCCATGTACCTGTTAGCCATACTACATGTAAAAGCTCAATAAAAGCCTGAAAAGGCCACCAAGGGCTCCAGGATTCTCCTTTTCCCTTCTGCTCAGGTCATAGAGAACCAGCTCTGTGCCTTCCTGACACTACAGTCATTAACACTATTAGTTGGACAAGCAGCCATTCCTGTTTGAAGATTTTTCTGAATCTCCTCATCACCCTTATATCCACTCAAGGCTGACGTGATAATCCAGTTTACCCTTTCATCATGAATACATCACATTCAGAAAAGAAACTGTTTACTCATCAGTGGCTTCCTGTGATTTTGGTGTAATAGCTATTTCAATCAACTTTCTAGTCCTTGCACAGTGGATAATATATAGTAGGTACTCAATAAAATAAAGTTTTTGCAAATGAATAAATGCTTGCATGTGCTTAATAACTATTATCAAACACACATATTCTACAGATGTATTAACAGTGGTTCCGAGGCCCCATCAAGGATTTATTTTAATAAGAATTATCAAGAATAGTATGAGTAATCTTAGTAAGAACCTAATAATACCTATGAACAATTATGACAAAATGTTTTCCTTATGTGAAAACAAATAAATATAACTTTGGGAAGCAAATAAATATTTTTGTAATATTTAAAAGAAATCATTAGTTAAATGCATGGTTTTCTCTTTTTGTGTTCTACATGCTAAAATTCCACAAGAAACATGCAAGTCTACAAGTAATTCTATTTGTCTTTATCACAACAAATAAATTGAACAGAATCGCCAGTCACCAATGACTTAATCAATCATGACTATGAATGCAGTCTCAATAAAAACCCAAAGAACAGGGCTGAGAGACCTCAAGATTAGTAAACATATGGGGATTGTAAGAGAGTACTGCACCTAGGCAAGACATAGAAATTCTGCATTCTTTCTCTTCCATCTAGCTGTTCCTGAATTATAAGCATTTACAATAAATCAGAGATCTAAAAAATAGTTGTTGGATCTAAAGGGTAAGATAGCTAACTAGCTATCTAAGAGGATGCTGCAGTCTTCACTTCTGCCACTTATACAAAAGAATGCCATCAGCTAGGGGGAAGACACATTTGCACAAGAACTGAAAACTTGATGATCAAGATCTGCACAGGGAGGACAGACAAATAACATCAAATAGGGTTAGAAAACCTAAGACAAGTTCCCTTCAGGAATGGTAGTGGGGCACTGAGAGAGGTACCAACCTTTCCCCTGCAAAGATTCCCAGGGCTTCCTGACACTCCAGCATATACATCTCCACATTACCTGAGGGAATGGAATACACTGCACCCAGGCCATTTGCAGCTAGCCTCTATGATACCAAGAAGCATCTGACCCTTCCCACCCAGATTCCTGGAATATACTGTGGCTTGCTAGTTTACTATGACTGGGTGAGAACACTGAAAGCACACTGTATGTAGGACTGACTGGGAGAAGAAGTGGACAGTGTGTAAAGCTGTTTGCAGCTAGCTTTGGGGGTCCTGGGTAGTACCTGCCCCATCCCTCATCTGGGCTTGGCAGGCCTCGTGTTTAACAGGGACCCTGTGGAAACTGAGCTATGGATCCTGGAGGCTGAGTGGCAGCTGCATTTGTCCACTCCACTGCACCAACATGTGAAGGCTGTAAAGGCAGAAGCAGAGGACTTTTCACTGCCTGCACACCCTAGCACAAGCAGTCTCACTGGGGCTCTGGCATTCAGGCTTGACAGCAAACATTAACCTGCTGTGTAGGTAGCCTCTCCACCAATGCCAGCCTGGGTTGGGAGCCAGTGTCCCCTAGGCTCCAGAGGCATCCATTTGGGCTGCAGTGATGGGTTTCCCCAGCCCAAGCAAGTAACTGTGAGCAGTGCCCAAGCTGCTTTAAAAGTGGTGTTAGCAGCAGCAGTAGTTCTCAAGATTAACTAGCTTCCAATGTAAGACAGTTTATAAAGAAGTCTATATATAAACCACATGGTAACCTAGAATAAAAATACAAAGAAAACAATTATCAAAATGGCAATGAATTCTAATTTATCAATAATTTCTCTAAATATGAATGGTATGAACTCACCAATTAAAAGAATGGCTGGTTTGATCAGAAAACAAAACCCAACCTTTGACTGTCTGCAGGAGACCCATCTGAATTCCACAGAGTATATGGACTCAGAGTAAAATATTGGAAAATATCCCATGAGAAGATTGTACCCCAAAATAAGCAAGGACAGCCATACTTATATTAGATAAAATAGACTTCCAGCTATAAGATTTAACAATAGACAAGGATGCACACTATATAACAGGAAGACATAACACTCATCAACATAATTGCACCCAAGGAAAATTCTGCAAAATAGGAGACTATGATACCCCAGTTATACCCAGGACCATATTAAACAGAAAATAAATAAAGAAACAATAACCTAAAATAAGGCACTTGACATGAAGAATCTCTGATTCTGATTTTATGTCAATATTCAAATTTAAACATGTCTATGTAATCACCTACCTGGAAAAATTAGCAATCATTTTTAAAGGTGAAAAACAGGTTAGATTTCTGCAACATTTTAGTTCCTCTTCCATAAATAAGGCATTAGACCAGACAGACATAATTGAAGCTTATAAGACACAAATGCTGGACACATATTCTTTTCAAGTGCACATGGAATGTTCTCAAGGATATCCATATGTTGGTTCATGAAATGTGTCAATAAATACATAAGAATTATAATTATATCACGTATCTTCTCTTATAAATGAGAACTGACTACATAAAGCAAGCAGGAAAAATCCACGTAAGCTAAGACTAAACATGCTACTGAACAACTATTGGGTTAATTAAAAAATCATATGAGAAATTAAAATTTACCTGGAGAAAAATGAAAATGAAGACATTAGCTGACAGAATCTGGGGCACAGCAAAATCAATACTAAGAGGGAATTTTATAACAACACAGGTCTACATGAAAAAAAATAAGAAAGATGTCAAATAAATAATACAACTATATGCCTTAAATAACTAGACAAAGTAGAACAAATAACCCAAAAGCAGAAAGAAGGGATATGATAAAATTACAGAGTAAGTAAAGGAATAGAAAAAAAATTGCAAAGATCAATAAAAACAAGAGTTGATTCTTTCAAAAGATAAGTAAAAAAGGGTCTCCCCGGTGGCGCAGCAGTTGAGCACTGGGTTTCAAAGCCGACTGCAGCCTCTGCAGCGCCGGTTCAAACCCCAGCTGCTCCCCGGCCACCGGAGGAGGGTCCCACATGGTGCGCAGACCTCTCCTGCCGCCCGCTGCTCCCCTCAGCAGTGTACTTCGGTCCTTCTACCTGCTCTGCTCCCCGCTCTGGCTCTGGTGAATTCTCTCACCCTCCCGCGCTTCTGACTGTACCCAGTGCTTGTATAAATAAATAAATAAATAAACAAACAAATAAATAAATCTTTAAAAAAAATAAATAAGTAAAAAAGACAAATGTCAGGGTAGTCTCCTTAGGAAAAAAAAAATAAGGGCCCCCTAGGTGGTGCAAGGGGTTAAGTCTCAGCACTACCAAGCTATGGAAGCTATCTGCAGCCACTGTAGCATGTGTTCGATCCCCGGCCAGGGAGCTGACCCACATGGCCCAGCAGACCTCTCCTGTCTCACCAGCTGATCCCCTCAGCAGTGTATTTCAGTAGATCAACCTGTTCTGCTCCCCACTCTTTCTCTTAATACAAACATCACAAAACAGGGTATCTTAAGAGACTACCACAAATATCTGTATGTTCATAAAGAAAACTGCGCACCATTCCATTGATCACTTTTTGCAGTACTGTATAGTTTTCATCATGATAGCTTTGTAATATAGACTGATGTCTGGAAGTCTGATACCACTGTCCTATTTTTGTAGGATTGCTTTGGATATTTGGAATCTTGTGAGTTTCCATTTGGATTTCAGTAATGTTAATTCTATTTCTCTGAAGAATGTCACTGAAACTTGATAGGGATTGGATTGAATCTGATATTGCTTTGGTAATATGCCCATTTTCATAATGCTAAATCTTCCAAAGCATGAGCATGAAAAGATTTCCATTACTTTAAGCCTTCTATTTCTTTTAATAATATTTTATAGTTTTCATTGTATAGGTCTTTTACTTCCTTCAACTGATTATTTTTTCATGTGATAGCAAATGGGATTGATTTCTTGATTTCTTTCTCTTTTAGTATGTTGTTTGCCTATAGGAACACATCACATTTTTGAATACTGATTTTACAGTTTGCCTCTTGAATGTACTGATTTATTATTACTAGTAGCTTTCAAGTGGACTCTTTAGATTTTATTTTATTATTTTATTTTTTTTTTTTGGTGTATAATGTTGTTGCTCTTAGAGTAACATGAGACACCCCCACCACTGCACCCATCTGTTTTTAAAAACAATTGTTTTCCTGGGCCTCCCTGGGGACACAGCGGTTGAGCGCTGGGCTGCGAAGTTGCCCGCAGCCTCTGCAGCAGCTGTTGGATACCGACGAGGGTCCCATATGGTGCGCAGACCTCTCCTGCCCCCCGCTGCTCCCCTCAGCAGTGTTTTTCATCGGTCTGTCTGTTCTGCTCCCCTCTCTGTCTCTGGTGAATCCTCTCATCCTCCCATGCTTCTGACTGTACCCAGTGCTTGTATAAATAAATAAATAAATCTTTAAAAAAAATTGTTTTCCTTAATCACTTGGCATGATTTTTTGGTCAACTAAAGAAACCTGACTAATTGAGAAACTATGATACAAAGATAAGTCATGATTATTATCTTCAAGAAGTTTATAGTCTAATAATGGAGACAGATACTGGGATAAAAGATTGTATTTTAAAGCTGGAAGTGTGCATTCAGATGGACACCTCAAAGTTCTATAACATCTTCACAGAGGAGTAAATGCCTGAGCCTGAGAGCAATTTTTTTTAAAAGATTTATTTATTTATTTATACAAGCACTGGGTACAGTCAGAAGCATGGGAGGGTGAGAGAATTCACCAGAGCCAGAGCGGGGAGCAGAACAGGCAGAAGGACCGAAGTACACTGCTAAGGGGAGCAGCGGGCGGCAGGAGAGGTCTGCGCACCATGTGGGACCCTCACCAGCAGTCAGGGGTCGAACTGATGCTGCAGAGGCTGCAAACAGCTTCGCAGCTCAGCGCTCAACAGCTGAACCACCGGGGAGGCCCCTGAGCTCAATCTTAAACTGACATTAGTATTAGCTAATAGGAAATTTCAAACAGAGAGAAGGTCATAAAAATTCATGAAGGTGAGAGAATGAATACTGAGTTCAGGGTTATTCTGAAAGTTCTTTTTGCAAAGTTTATAATATCGAGTGTTTACCTATACTAATGGGGATGTCATGATTAAAATAAAAATGAAGTTCTTGCCCTCAAAGATGTTACATTAAAGACAGAAAATAAAACAACAAAAAACACACAATAATTACGGTGATTATAAGTATTACTATAAAAATAAGGCAGATTAGGGCCTCCCCGGTGGCCCAGTGGTTGGGCGCTGGGTTGCAAATCTGCCCGCAGCTTTGCAGGGCCTGTTCAATCCCTGGCCACCGGGAAAAGGTCCCACATGGCGTGCAGACCTCTCCTGCCACCCGCTGCTCCCCTCAGCAGTGTACTTGTCAGTCGGCCTGCTCTGCTCTCCCCTCTGGCTCTGGTGAATAATCTCACCCCCATTACCCCCCCACCATGCTTTTGACTGTACCCAGTGCTTGTATAAATAAATAAATAAATAAATCTTTAAAAAAAATAAGGCAGATTAAAAATATTGTGGTAGTATTCTATTTTATTATTTTTTAAAGATTTATTTATTTATTTATTTATTTATTTATTTATTTATGTATACAAGAACTGGCGTCTAGGTCAGATGTGCAGGAGGTGAGAGGATTCACCAAAGACAGAATGGGAAGCAGAACAGGTAGATCTCCTGGAATAGACTGCCGAGGAGAGCAGCAGGTGAGACAGGAGAGGCCTGCTGCACCATATGGGTCACCTCCTCAGGGATTGAACTCATGCTGCAGATAGCTTAATAGTACTGAGACTTAACCCCTTGCAGCACCAGGCAGGCCCTGTGGTATTATTTTATACAGGTAGGTTATCGAAGATCTCTCTCATTTGGTAATGTGACAAAAGTCATTACGTATTTCCTAAAGTCCACATTTTTTTTTCTTTTGGTTAGTTTTAGCCGCTTACCAAGACACTCTTTTAAAATTACATTTCCTAGTCTTCCTCGCATTTGGTGATGGGAGTAAGTAGAAGACATGTAGCATTGCCTCCTCTTGCTTTTCTCTCCCAGTGTTTCAAAGTTAATGTATTGGTAAGAGTCTTAGTTGCTGTCCTGCACCTCAACACGGAAGCTGAATTTGGAAGATGACTAAATATCATGACTTAATATATTTGATTGTCTAATGCTAGAGAACAACAAAACCAACCTTTAATCTCTAATATAAAAATTCATATATAAAAGAGACATAAACTTTCATCTTTTTCACGTCATTTTTGTTTTGGTATTTGAAACAACCACCAACTATATATTGAAATGTATAGAGGTAACATTTGAGCGGTTCTTGATATAAGTGAAGACTCATGGTTTATGGGTAAAATGCATTCATATTAAGGGAATGGGCAAGAGTAAAGGCCCTGAAATGGACGATGCTTGCAATGTCCCAATTTGAGCAAGGAGGCAAGTGTGAAAGGAGGAGAATAAGCAAAAAAGGGAAACATTAGTTTCTTAAGTTACGATATTTGCAGAAGACCAAATCACTTAAGGTCTTGTAATCCATTTTAAGGACTATAGATTTTACTCTGAGTGAAGCCAGCAGGCACTGAAGACTTTTGAGAAATCAGCAACATTATCTAATTTGTGTTTTGCAAGGCTATTTTGGTAATAATAAGAATGGAATTAGTGAGATCAGTTCAGAGGTGGTACCAATAATCCAGGGAGTAATAATGTATTAGACTTTTACAATGGTAGGGAACTGGAAAATGGTAACGTTAACTTTTTCCCCCCCTAATTCAGGAGACACTGGGATTTGTTCATGATTTGGTATAAGCAAAAAAAAAAAAGGGGAGTGAGAAAAGCATTAAAAGTTTTAACTTGTGTTGAAAGAAGTCTAAGAAGTCTAAGATACAGCATAGAGATGGAAAGTCTGTTAGAAGGCAGTTTTGGGAGCTTAGAAATGAAAACCTTAATTTTGGTCATATTGCATTTCAAATGCTTATTAGATAACCAAACAGAGATAAGAATAGTCAGTTGAAAAACAAATTTGGAGTTACATTTGGGCACTATTGGCAGATAGATGCAAATCAAAGGCAAAAAGATGTCTAAGTTTACAAAGAGACTGAGTTTAGATGGGAGAGAGTTCATGGAATAGTCCTGGAGCACTCTGTGTCACTTAGGGATGGGAAGATAATAAAACTAAGGAGCTGCCCTATAAGAAGGATTACTAAGAAAGACTTTCCTAATTAAGGAAATGAAGAGTTAAAGAATAAAAAATGATCAGCTCTGCCAAATACTGTAAGTAATTTGAGGACCAAGCACTGTCATTTTTAGCATGTATAGGTCCTCAAAGACCTTCAAAACAGCAGTTAGATGTAGTGGGGGACAAAACATTTCATTATTTAGATGGGTTCAAGCTACAATGAGTAAGATGGAGGGACTTTTTAAAAAAATATTATTTAAAATGTATATTTGATGAGAAGTGAAGTAAAATCAGTATTATTATATTATTTTTTATACCAATGAAAAAAGTCTGGTAGTGAGAAAAAGCAAATGATTGGGAAAAAGATAAAACAACCAACTATACAAATAGAGCTCTTCATTAGGGGAGGGGGCTGTTTTTTTTTTCACTATACACATGGTGGATTTGGCTCTAGAACTTGACTATTTTATTTACTATGACTTATTTGTAGCAGAGGAAAGACAAAATATATGAGTGTAGCTGTTGGTTGATTTGTTGACTTGGTGATGGCACTTAATTCCCTGTGCAATTAGAAAAAGAGCAAATCTATTAAGACATGGTCTTTAAAATGCAGCAAAACTGAGAGTTTGGTGGAAAAGGCAACATAAACCTGAAATTGAACATGAAATCCCCCATGCATTCCACAGAAATCTTGAGGAAATCATTTGATTTCCTTAGCAAACATCTGAGATGTTTTAAACATAAAGATCTCTCTCTCTCTTTCTCTCTCGATCTCTCTCTCCCCCTCTCTTTCCCTCACACTCTCTCTCTCGTTCTCTCTCCCTCTCACACACACACATACATCCACCCATACCCACACACTCTCTCTCTTATGTAGAAATGTCATATGATCTAGTCAGATAATCTGATACTAGTGTTAACTGTGATATGTGGAAAAATGAATCTCTGAACTTCCTTTTACTGCCAAATGGTCATTATACTATATTTACATATAACTTGGGAACTGAACTTCCTTACAGATATTGTGATTTGATTTCCCATAGACATCCCATATGTATAAAATTGAAATCATTTTTACCATCAACTTCTACCAATTTCTCCACTATATTTAAATGAATGGATGCAATGAAGGACCAATTTACATAATTCTCCAATTTCCTAATATTTACATTAGACCTCTTCTTCATTTTCCTAACATCTCAAGCTTAATTGCTTAACACATCCTGGAAAATCTAGCCCCAAATATGTCCCATTACCATAATTTATATTTCTATATCTGTAGTCAGGTCTTTATATACCTTATTTTAAATTACTTTTCTTTGAATTTTGCTTTAATTCTAAGTGTTTTCTAAATTGCTTGCTGTTGTCATTGTTACATTATAATTTTTTCTTCTTCCATATGCTTTATATTTATTTTCTCAGAGTTAAAATGTGAATTCCTGAACAATTTCAGCATTTCTGTTTCCATTCTTTCTTCATAGTTTCTAGCCACTTTCATAAAATATTCATGGATTGAATATTTTAAAATATATACTAAATGTATATGAAATACCTCAAATTTTGTCAGATTCTTGGAGTATTAACTTTCAACTTTGAAAATACATTTCTGCATCTAAATTTCCTTCTCTAGCCTGCATTTGAATAATAAGTCAAATAGTCTTATGAGTAATTGCATCTTTTGTACAATTAGAACTTTCTCCTCTATTATAATTTATAGTATGGTTGAATTGAGCAACATGTAATGAGTAATTTTACTGTGGCTTTTAAGGAAGTTATTTCTGAAGGTCTGCCTAAGAGGCTAAAATATGTATGAATTAAAAAGAATGACAGACTGTAATCAGGACTATAAAATAAGGGTGCTCAGTAAGCAGCCCTATTACAATCAGAAAGTGAGGGAAACGGATCTCTGTCTTGTGTGCAGAGACAGAGGAAATGATGAATACCTTAGGTAACTCATTCTGTGCAAAATCAATCTTTCACTGTCAATTTTAAATGAACTAATTTGTTCACAAATCTGCTCAGTCAGTTTGGAAGCATACTCTGTTCCTTCATATTAGCAAATCCTTTAATCTTGACTAGTCCACTGAGTAAGGAATCTAGAAATGTGCTAATATGACTGGACATATGTAGTAGGATAAGAATTGATTATTTTAATTAGTGTCTGCTCAAGTTAGAGTCCCTTTCTTGTCTGAACTATTGACCTACTATTATAGCAAGAGATTATGTTATGACTAACATATAGCCAAAGTTCAATTTAACTATTTATTTACCAATCAATATTACAGTAAACTTTCTAGAGACTATGTTCTTTAGTTCTTTTTTCAAAGAATGTTGAAATTAAGGTGGAAATTTAAGTACATAAATATTTGAACATTAATTTTTTGCATTACTACTTTTCTACAAATTATGCATTGATACAGGTGTCACTTTCTGGAGACTCTAGGTTCGAATTCTTCATAAAATTGTGATCTATTTAAATGAAAAAAGTAGCCAGTGTTATTTCCTGTATGAGTTTCACTTTAAATAATTGGAATTTTATGCAATTTTTCTCCATGGTATTAGAGAATAATCTGAGAAAGAAATCTTGTGAGTACTGTGTGATTGTAAGATTTTATTTAGAGATATGGAAATAAGATATTGTAAGTATGTGGATCTCTGTATTTTACATATATTGGTAGTTATGGAATAGGTATGTACATTTTGATTCAGAAAGGGAACAATATGAAAATTTTGGGTAAAATGAATGAGTATATAATCCAAAGGCACATATCAAACTTATCCAGGTTTTACTTTAGTACACTTTAAAAAATATACATTGAAAGGAATTACATTTCACTATGTTAAAAAAACAATTAATGGTAATGCTGAAAATCACTGTATATAAACTGTATACAAAATCTGTATATAAAATCACATTTATATAAACATCTCATAGTATTTTTTAACTCTCTTACATCTATTATTACTTTGGATAGTTTACCAGTTTAAGAATTGCTATCACTTAAAATAGGATATAAAGTAACAATGAATTTGAGAGAGGTTAAGTTCATACATTGCATTTGCACAACTATGAGAAATTTTAACATCTGAAAGTATTTAATTCATTAACACATACTCACTTCAAATCTTCAGTGTGCAATGGCCTACACTTGATATTTGTGAGATTTAAAAACTGTTAGATACAGACACTTAAAAGACAAACTTAGTTTTAGTGTGAAAGTCAGGTATACTTTTATTTTGAAATTGATGCCCTCAAAACTGATTTACCTGTTGTCCTTCCCATTTCTCTTGTGGTAGCTACATCTTTGGGGTCAACTAAATCCTGTTAAACTGCATACTTCTACTTCCAAATTGCCTCAAAAATACTGTTGTCTCTAAAATCTTTAGATCTTCATAACTGCCATTTTGTTGCCAGCTACCATGATCCCTATCTTAGTTACCAAAATAGTCCCGTAATTGTTTCCTATGTTTCCATCTTTGTCCCTCCACTATCAAATGTTCTAGTAACACATTTTGGAATGATATTGTTAAAATTAAATGCAGAGCCTATCATCCCTTTGACCTTTTTGTGTATTTCACACATCACAGATATCTAAGTACTTTTGCAATGGTTCAAAGTCCATAAGCACTTGACCTCTCTTATTTCTATAACTTCATTTCTTCTCACTCTATTCCATTCACAGTGCTCCCCTAACTGTTCTGCAAGCATACACCCATACTGCTTCCTTTTGCCCTGGACACCAACAGTTAGTTCCCTCTGCATGTAAGCCTCCTCACACAGACAACAGAACTATTACTTACACTTTCTTCAAGCCCACTTAATATCCTGTTATCAATGAGACATGCCCTAATAATCATATTTAAATTTGAAATTTTTAACTTGTGTCTAAATCCACATTGCCCTACTTTTTTATTGCTCATCATTTTCTAGTATACTATGCTTTTTTTTTTTTTCGCTAATTTATTATATACATTGTTTATTGCTCTTCTCCTTAGAATCTTTGTTTTGTGGGCAGAGGGTAATCTAAACACAAATATCAATATGAGGTCATGGCAATGTACAATAAATTCCAAAAAATGAAATGTTATCATTTATACTGGATTGTGATTTGAGTGTATAATATTTGCTAATATTTTTCTTTTTTTTTGAAATATATTTTCTTTTTTTTAAGATTTTGTTTATTTATTTATTCAAGAACTGGGGTACAGGCCAGATGTGTGGGAGGGTGAGAGGATTCACCAGAGACAGAGTGGGGCACAGAACACACAGACTAATGAAATACACTGCTGAGGAGAGCAGTGGTCCCGACAGAGGACTGCCATGCCATGTGGGACCCTTGCCGGCCGGCAGGGATTGAACCAGCACTGCAGAGGCTGTAGACAGCTTCACAGAGCAACGCTCAACCGCCTGTACCACCAGGCGAGGCCCTATTTGCTAATCTTAAGAATGTGATGGCTATCAAGAAGAAAGAGCTCAAATAATCTTAGTGCTCACCTAAAGGGACTAGAAAAGAATAAACAAAGCAAAAAGAGTATAGAGGAAAAGTGAAAATAAAATTAGAACAGAAATTAATTAAATAGAAATTAAAAAAAAATTCCAAAAGAATACTGAAAACAGAAATAAGTTATTTGAAAAAAGTAAGCAAAATAGACAAACACCTAGTTAGGCTTACTAAGAAAACAAGGGATAAACTCAAATAAGGAATAAACTCAAACTTAAGAAATTCAGAGGATAATAAAAGATTACTATGGACATTTATATGCTAAGAAAATCAATATCGTAGTAGAAATGGAAAAATTCTTAGAGTTATACAATTACCTGAATGGAAGGGATGAGTTAGAAAACCAGAATAAACCAAACACAAGCAAAGAAATTGAAACTGTTCAAAATTCTCCTAAAAAATAAAAGTCCAGGACCAAAAGCTTCATAAGTGAGTTCTACTTAACATTCAAAGATAAGGTAATGTATACTTCACTTAAACTTTTCAAAAAAAAATGAGAAAGAAGGACTACCTCCAACACATTTTATGAGGTCAAAACTGCACTAATACCATCCCAACACATAGAAAAGGAAAACACAGATACATTTCACTAATGAAACACAGATGTAAAAATCCTCATTCATATTTTAACAAATGAAACCAACATTGTATTAAAATGATTGTGTACCATGATCAAGTGGAATTTGTACCAGGGACACAAGGGTGGGCCAACATCTGAGAATAAGCAAATAAACCACCACATCAATAAAAAGAGAGATTAAAAAAATATGATCATATTCATAAATTACAAAAATAATTTGATCAGATACAACATCCATTTATGATGAAACCCCTCAAATAATGGGGATAAATAGAACATATCTCAACATACTAAGGGCCATATATAATAAACTTACAACTAACATCATTCTCAATGGTAAAAATCAGAAATCTTTCCAAATAAGGTCTGGTATAAGACAAGGATGCCAACTTTCACCACTACTATTCAATGTAATATTGAAAGTACTAACTAGAGTCATTAGGCAAGAGAAGGATATAAAAGAAATATAAATGCTAAAAGTAGAAAAAATACATCATTATTTGCAGATGACATTATACATGGAGCATCATGAAAATTCCACTACAGACATAATTTAAATAATAAATGAGTTCATAAATTGGAAGGTTATTAAACTAATAAACAAAAATCAATTGCCTCCCTATAGACAAATATATGAACTAGAAAAAGAAAAAAAATAATAACAATGTCATTTGTAATTACATCCACAATAATTAAATGCTCAGGAATATACCTAGCAAAAGAAATCAAGGACCTATACAAATAAAACTAATAGATATTGTTATAAAGAAATAAAGAAGATGCAAATAAATGGACTCATATTCCCTGCTCATGAATTGGAAGAATCAATATTGTCAAAATGGCAATGTCGCCCAAACCAATATACAGAGTCAATGCAATCCTTATCAAAAAGAACCACAAAATCACCATATAGCCAATCCTGAAAAAAGGAAGATTGGAGCATCACATGTTCAGATTTCAAACTATACTACAGAGCTAAAATAATTAGAGCCGCATGCTGGAACAGAACCAGACACAATGACCAACGGATGGATTAGAATTAGAACAGAAATAAACCCGCACTGTATGGAAAGTTAATCTATGACAAAGGATTGAAGACTATACATCGAAGCATGGAAACCCTGTTTAATAAACCATGCTGGGAAATGGACAGCCACAATATAATACTAGACCACTATCTCACATAATGAAAAAAAAAATCAACTCAAACTAAATAAAAAATTGAAAGACCTGAAAAAAAATATATATAGCAGAAAATATAGGCAAAACACTTCCAGACATAAATCTCAGAGATTTCATTAGAGATTAGTCCCCAGCAGCAAGCAAAACACAAGAGATTGTGAACATTCGAGACTTCATCAAACTAAAGAGTTTCTGCACAGCAAAAGAAATAATAACTAAATTGAAAAGACATCCCACTGAATGGGAGAAAATATTTCCACTCCATACATCTGGCAAGATTCTGATATGAAAGATTTACAAAGAACACATGCAATTCAATAAAAGAATACAGTTACCCCAGTGAATAAATGGATAGAAGAGCTAACTGAGCACTTCAAAGAAGCAAATTACCAACAGGCACTTGAAAAAATGTTAATCACTCATATTCAGGGAAAAGCAAATCAAAATCACAATGAGATAACACCTCATACCTGTGAGTGTGGCCCCTATCAAAAAGATCAAAACAAGTGTTGGTCTGATGTGGAAAAGAAGGAACCCTCCTACAGTATTGGTGTAAATATAGACTGTCAAATTCCTATGAATAATATAGTGTAAACGAGGTTTCTCAAAACACTAAAAAAAGATATACCACAACACCCAGTAATTCCTAGGGATCTACCTAAAAATATAAAAACACTAATTGAACACTAGTTCAAGTTTCCCTTGAACTATTTTCATTGCTGCACTATTTCCAATAGCCAAACTATGGGAACAACCTCAATGCCTGCATATAGATGAGTGAGATAAGATGTGGTATTTATACACACTCAATTACTTCTCAGCTATGAAAAATTACACGTGCTTTCCATTTGAAACAACATTGATATTGCTGGAAGGGATTATGCTTAGTGAAATATACTAGATGAAGAAAGGCAGATTTTGGATCTGTGACTAATATATGACATATAGATATACCAAGCTAATGGCAGATAAAGCCAAACTAAAAATACTAGCCTAGAAACCTGCTGTAGAAATGAAGTTACTAGAAGGTCTAGAACAAAGTGTGGAGGTAGCAATATGGATGAAATATGATGGTGGCCTAAGGGTGTTTTCTTGGTGCATGTACTAAGACAACACCACCTGAAGGGGAGAAATCCTTCAATTCTAAAATACACTAGAAAGCACTATAAACAATAACGAAAAATGGGCCTCCTCGGTGGCGCAGCGGTTGAGTGCTGGGTTGCGAAGCTGCCTGCAGCCTCCGCAGAGCCGGTTTGATCCCCTGCCCGCAGGCAAGGGTCCCACATAGTGCACAGACCTCTCCTGCCGCTCGCTGCTCCCATCAGCCGTGTATTTCGTCAGTCTGTCTGTTCCGTTCCCCGCTCTGGCTCTGGTGAATTCTCTCACCCTTCTGTGCTTCTGACTGCATCCAGTGCTTGTATAAATAAATCTTAAAAAAAAAAAAAAACACAAAAAACAATAACAAAAAAACATTGTGTATTAATACCACATCTTTTTGATTCATTTATCTGCTATGGGACATTTATATTTTTTTATTAAGATTTGTTTATTTATACAAGAGCTGGGGTACAGGCCAGAGGCGTGGAAGGGTGAGAGAATTCACCAGAGACAAAGCTTGGAGCAGAACAGGCAGACTGATCGAAAAACACTGCTGAAGGGAAAAGCAGGCGAGACAGGAGAGGTCTGCTGTGCCATGTGAGTTGCTCCCTGGCTGGCTGGGAATCGAACCCATGTTGCAGAGGCTGGGACAGCTTCACAGTGTTGCGTTCAACCTGCTGTGCCAGGGAGGCCCAGGACATTTGTATTGGTCCACAGTTTGACTATTATAACTATTGCTGCTATGAACATGAGTGCAAGTTTCATTTTAAATTAGTGCTTTTGTGTTCCTTGAGCACGTACCTAGGAGTGGAATTGCTGAATGCTATCTATAGTAGATACATTTTTAATCTTTTGAGGAAATTCCATACTGTTTTCCATAAGGACTGAGCCTACAGTCCCATAGAGAGTGTAGGAAGGTTTCTTTTTCTCCACATCCTCTCCAGCATTTGTTGTTTCTGGTCTTTTTTATATGGACCATTCTCACAAGGATGAGGTAATACCTCATTGTGTTTTCAATTTTCGTTTCCCTAAAATTAAATGATTGTGGACATTATCATGTGCTTGTTGGTCATTTGTCTCCCCTGGAGCAATGTCTATTTAGCTCTTCTGTCCATTTTTTACTTGGTATTTTTTTTTATTTCTTTCTGTTGAGTTGTATGAGTTATTAGTATATCTTTGATAAGAGCCTCTGTTAGACCTATGATGTGCATATATGTTTTTCCATCAGGTATTGTTTCTTTTCATTTTAATTATGGTTTCTTTCACAATGAAGAAATATTTCAGCTTGATGTAATCCCAATTGTTGATGTTCTCTTTTTCTTTTCTTGCTCTTGGGGATGAATTCACAAAATGTGCTTTGCTTATGTTTTCATCAATGTATTTTTTAATTTCAGGTCTTACTTGCAAATCGTTTTGTCCAGTTTGAGTTGATTTTTGTGTATGGTTTATTATGGTGGCCTAATATCATCTTTTGCATGTGTCTGTTGACTTTTCCCAGCACCATTTATTGAAAAGATCTTCTTTGCCACTATCTACACTTCTTTTTTTTTTTAAGTTTTTTTTTTAAAGATTTATTTATTTATTTATACAAGCACTGCGTACAGTCAGAAGTGTGGGAGGGTGAGCGAATTCACCAGAGCCACAGCAGGGAGCAAAGCAGGCAGAAAGACTGAAGTACACTGCTGAGGGGAGCAGCGGGCGGCAGGAGAGGTCTGTGAGCCATGTGGGACCCTCCTCCGGTGTCTGGGGAGCAGCCGGGGATCGAACAGGCGCTGCAGAGGCTGCGGGCAGCTTCACAACCCAGCGCTCAACCGCTGTGCCACCGGGGAGGCCCGCTACTATCTACACTTCTGACTCCTTCATTGAAGATTCACTGTCCATATATAGGATGATTTATTCCTTGGTTTATTTCTTGGTCTTTATTCCATTGATCTGTGTGTTTATTTTTGTTCTAGCATCATGCTATTTTAATTTTCATAGCTTCATAGTATTGATTGCCATCTGTATTTGTGATGCACCCATTCTTTTTTTTTTTTTTAATTTTTAGGATTGTTTCGGATAAGCAGGGTCATTTGTGGCTTCATATGAACTTCAGTCATGTTTGTTCCATTTCTTTAAACACCCCTGATGTTTTTATATGGATTTTTAAAAAAAGATTTATTTATTTATTTACACAAGCAGTGGGTACAGTCAGAGGCTCGGGAGGGTGAGAGAATTCACCAGAGCCAGAGCGGGGAGCAGAGCAGGCAAACTGATGAAGTGCACTGCTGAGGGGAGCAATGGGCGGCAGGAGAGGTCTGACCGCCATGCAAGATCCTCTCCAACAGCCAGGGATCGAACCAGTGCTGCAGAGTCTGCGGGCAACTTCGCAACCTAGTGCTCAATCGCTGTGCCACTGGGGAGGTCCTGGATTTTTTTTTTTTTAATTATTATTTTTTTAAATATTTTTAAAGTTTTTTTTTTAAGGTTTATTTATTTTTATACAAGATCTGGGGTATAGGCCAGAGGCGCAGGAGGGTGAGAGGATTCACCAGAGACAGACCGGGGAGCAGAACAGGCAGATGGACCAAAGACACTGCTGAGGGGAACAGCGGGCAAGACAAGAAAGGTCTGCCGCACCATGTGGGAATTGCCCTGGCTGGCTGGGAATCGAACCAGCACTGCAGAGGCTTCACAGCTTCATAGCACTGCACTCAACCCGCTGAGCCACCAGGGAGGCCCCCTTATATATATGAATTGTATTGAATCTGTATATCGCTTTGGGTAGGATAATCATTTTGACAATATTGAGTCTTCCAATTCATGAACAGGAAATATCTTTCCATTTTTTTATGTCTTTTAACAATATTTGATAATTTTCTTTGCATATGTCCTTCACCTCTTTATTAGGATTATTCCTATATAATTATTATTTTGGTGCAATTGTAAAAGGAATAATTTTTTTAAATGATTTCTCATTTAGTTCATTGTCCACATATAGGAAGGCACCAATTTTTTTTTGTGTATTGATTTTATAAACTTCAACTGAACTGATTTACCGATGAACTGATTTGTTGTTTCAATTAGTTTTCAAATGGTGCCTTTTAGGTTCTCTATGTATATCATTATGTCATTTACAAATAATGATAGATTTATTTCTTTCTCAATAGTATTACTTTTTAAGTTCTTCTCTGGCTAATTGCTCCATCATGGACTTCTAATACCATGTTGAGCAGTAGTGGTAGAGTGGGCATCGCTGCGTTGTACCAAATTCAGTTGAAAGAATTTCAGTTTTCACCACTGAGAATGATGTTAGCTGTAGGTTTAATGGCTTTTATTATTAATGTTATAATTTCCATTTATTCCCAGTTTTTTTTAGGGTTGTTATCATGAATGGACATTGAATCTTATTGAATATTTTCTTGGTATCTATTGATATAATCTCTCTTTTATCTTTCTTTTAGTTTATGTGCTGAATTTCATCGATTAATTTTCAGATGTTGAACCACCTTTCTGTCCTTGCTGTATAACCTACTTGGTCAACTAATCCTTTTAATGCATTGTCGGATCTGGTGTGCTAGGATTTTATTAAGCATTTTTGCATTTGTGTTCATTTTTGAAATTGGTATGTAGCTTTCTTTTTTGTTGTGTCATCTTTCGTTTCAGTTTAGCACAATGGGGTCTCATAAGATGTGTTTGGAAGTATTGTCTTGTTCTCAATTTCTTGGAAGATATTGAGCATATTGGTATTAGTTCATTACTGAACATTTGGTAGAACTCATTTGTGAAGCTGTCTGGCACAGTACTGTTGTGTTTGGGGAGGGTTTTGATTACTGTTTCAATTTCCATTCTTGTGATTGTTTTTATTTCTTCTTCAGATTTTCTGTTTCTTCCATATTCAGCCTCTGTTGGTTGTTTTGTTCTATGAATCTGTCTCTATTGTGTTATTTTACTTATAGTCATATAGATGTTTTTAGTAGACTCTTATTGTCTAAGTTTCTGCAGTGTTTAGTGTAACTACATTTTCATTTCTGGTGCTGTTTATTTGAGTTTTCCTCCTTATTTTCTTTAGTGAGCCAAGAGTAAGGTTTGTCTATTTTTTTTAAGAGAAACTCTTGGTTACAGTAATCTTTTGGACTATCTTTTTATTACCATTTCTTTATTTCTGTTTTAATTTTTATTATTTTATTAAATTCTATTGGATTTTCCCCCTTTTTCTTGTTCTTTAAGGTGGAAGATGGGTTATTTACTTGAGTTCTTATTTCATGATGTTGGTCTGTACAGCTATATACTTCCCTCTTAATATTGCTTTTGTGGCATTCCGTAAGTTCTAGAAGGTTGTGTTCTCGTTCTCATTGGTGTTGAGGTATTATTATTATTTTTTGGACTATGATTTTATCATAATCCAGTAATCATTCAGTATTATGCTGTTCAGTCTCCAAGCATTATAATTTTTTCTTGTTTTCATTTCTAATTTGATAACTTTGGAAACAGCCCCACTTCCTCTATTTTTTTGAAACTTATGATAGGTATTAATTTGAAAGTTTGATAGAAGATACTAATGGAACCATCCAGTCCTGGGCTTTAGGAGAGAGACTTTTGATTTCTGTTTCAGTTCTCCTCTCTGTGATAAATCCATTCAGGTTTTCTATTTCTTCCTGATTCAGTCTTGAGAGTTATATATTTCTAAGAATTTGTCTATCTTATCTAGGCTATTCAATTTGCTAGCATACAAATGTTCTCAGTGATCACTTTCACTCTTGTGTATATCTTAAATGTGTTACAAGTTTTCATCTTTCCATTCTGACTTTATTAAGTTTTTCTACTTTGTTCTAAGTGAATTAACTTAGAGTTTTATCTATTTTATTGATTTTTTTCTTTAAGAACCACCTTCTGCTTCATTCACTTTGGAATTTCTTTTGATTTCATTTTATTCATTTCTACTCTGTTTTAACTACTTTTTACTTTCTGCTCACTTTTGATTTTGCTTGTTCTTTTTCTAATACTTTAAGGTGTGAGGTAGGTCATTTATTTGAGCTCCTTTTTCTCTCTCTTGATAAGGGCATATATTTCCATATACTTCCTTTTTGGTGTTCCTTTTGCTGAATCCCATCTGTTCCAATAGGTTGTATTTTCATTTTAATTTGCCCCCGAATATATTTTAGTTTCTTCTTTGATTTCCTCCCCTATCCCCCATAGACATTCAGTGATATATTATATAATCTCATTTATTAGAGTTTTTCCAGGTTTATTTTTGTGGCTGATTTCTAGGGTTTTTTTTTAAGATTTATTTATGCATACAAGAATTGGGGTACAGGAGAGAGGTGTGGGGGGTGAGAGGATTCACCAGAGACAGAGTGGGGGAACAGAACAGGCAGACTGAGTGAAATACGCTGCTGAGGGGAGAAGTGGGCAAGCCAGGAGAGGTCTGCTGTGCTATGTGGGTCACCTCCCTGGCTAGGGATTGAACTCTTGCTACAGTGGCTGAAAATTGCTTCATAGGTTGTGTGTTAACCCCTTGAGCCACCAGGGAGGTCCTGATTGCTAGTTTAAATACATTGTAATCAGAGATGATGCTTGCTATGATTTCTATCTTCATGAATTTATTGACCTGTTTTATGACACAGCATGTTATCTATCCTGAAAAATATTCCATGTGCACTGGAGGAAAGTTTGTACTCAGCCTTTAAGAGAGTTGAGTGTCTATTAAGTGCATATGTTATAATTTTAAGTTTATTTTTACCTTATTGATTTTCTATCTCATTGGCTTGCCTCTTGAAAAAGTGGGATGTTGAAATCTACTACTGTTCTTGCATTGTTCTCAGTGCCTGAATTCAGATTTGATAGTAGGTTTCCTTCCACATTTTGATGTCCTTACATTTCATTTTGTCCATTTCTATCTTTCAAACATTTTTTATAACTGGAAGTCTATTATATCTGACATAAGAATGGCTCTTGCTACACTTTTTTGGGTCCAATTTGCTTGCTGGATTAATTCCCAACTTTTTAACTTGAGTTTAGATTTATCATGGGAGCTGAAGTGAGTCTCCTGGAGACAACAAGTGCATTTTATTTTCTGACATAACAATCCTTCTCTGATTTTTGATTGATGAATTCAGTCTGTTTGCATTCAGGGTTATTATTAATACATGTGGATTTGTTGTTGTCATTTTGTATTTAGTATTCTGGTTACATAAACTTCCTTTTTCAGTTTTTTCTTCTTAATTTTCACATCTTTGATTTAGATAGGAAAGCCACTTTAAACATTTCTTATAGTGGTGGGCAGATATAGGCAAACTCTACAGTTTCTGTGTGTCTGGGAAGACCTTTATTTCTCCCTCATATCTGAAGGAGAGTCTTAAAGTTTATAGAATTCTTGGCTGTCAATTATTATTATTCAGTTTTCAAAAGTGTTCTTCTATCCTTTCCTTGCCCGTAGCATTTTCTGTGAGAAGTCTAATGTCAGCCTGATCCTTTATAGATTAACTTCTTTATCTATAGCCACTTTCAATATTCTTTCTCTGCCTTGAACTCTTGGTAATATAAAAACTATGTCTTGTTAAAGGTCTCACATTCAGATAATCAGATTTCTTTTAGCTTAATGACATTGTATATTTACTTGTTCCCCAGGTTTGGGAAGTTTTCCTCTATTATTTATTGATATTTATTGAATACATTCTCTGCTTCTCACTCTCTTCCCCTTCTGGCATATCCATTATCTTTATGGTTCCTCTCCAAATAGAGTGAGATAGTAATTGCCATGTTACATCTTTTTATTTCTCCTTATTTGTCTTTCTTCCACCTGGATCTTTTATGCATTATGATACTCAAAGGTCACTCTTTTGGTCATTTTTTTGGTACAGTCTGGTTCCATAGCTTTCTGCAGTGTTTTATTTTTATTTTAAATCTCATGTATTGGTTGCTTTGCATTCTGGAACACCCTTATCTTCTTGTTTCTAATTTGTGCATATTTGTACTTGTTATATTATTCATTTGTTCTTGTTTTTTTCCATTTCTTTGAACTTCTTTGTCATGGTGATCTTGAACACTGATACAAAAATAAGTTAGTCATGTGTTTGTGGTTGGGTTCATGTCAATTGTTTCCCCTGTATGTTGTCATACTTCAATGAGGTCTCAGTTGCTGTTTGTTGCCTTTTCTTGTTTTCTGTTTTAGATGTTTTCCACTGGAGTTCTCACTCTGTAGCAGTAGCTTGTTGGAAACTTCAGGGAAAGCCTAATGGAACATGACTGGGGAGTTGCCATTTCTGACTTCCCACATAGGTCATCAGCAAACAAGATTTGTTTGTTCAGTCTATATTCACTGTAATTACTTATAGTGCCTGACCTCACAATTTGAGCATAAGTCACAGGTCATGCATGGAAGACTATTGGGTGTCTTCCCTGTCTTTTGAAGACTATCCAGTTGGCCCCTGTCTGGAACCTCTATCTCCCTAAGTCCAGGCAAGTAGACCGTAGAAATCTGTCTGTGTCTGTAGGCTTGCACCTGGTTGACTTCCCAAAACACACACACACACACACAAAAAAAAAAAAAAAAAAAAAAAAAAAAAAAAAAACCACCTGGGCAGTCTGAATTTGCTATGGCTATTCACTTTCTTTATATAAACACTGGATTCATGGCAGAGGACACCACACAGGGGTAGATGTGGGTTTTTACTCAGGCTCTCTGTAGACCATGTAGACCATGCCTACAGGTGATACATTAAATATAAGATTATGCATGATATGCCTACAGGTGATAGATACATTCTCCTACTGTGCAAAAATGTAGACTCCAAAAATCATACCAGTTCCAGGCCTGTTCATTGGTTGACTCCTCAAGATGGAAATAATATAATTGTTAGGGAGACATAGTTCACTGTGGAGATTCAGTGTTTCTCTCTGTGTAGTTTAAGCATGGGAGAAAGGTTGTGCAGTTGTGGAGTATGTGGCCTGCCTGGTTCCCCAAGGTTGGCATAGACAGATGCGGCAGATGTGGGGGTTCATAGACTGTGCAGTAGGCAGGTGAGTGACTCTCCACTCTGTCAAAAAAGTCACTGGTCCCCTGGTGCTCAGTTTCAGACAACTGAACAGTGTATCCTGTCACTGAAAGGTACACACACTCCTTCTTAGGCTATAACTTAAGAGAACCTTAGAGATTGGTGGGCGAAGGGTAGATGTCCTCCCTTTGAACTGGCACCTTTCCTGACTTATTATTTCTTAGTCTTCCCTACACTTTCCAATGTTTTTCTGATTACCTTCCTTGCTAAGACTCTGGAGCTCACATATCTAGTTCAATTCCTCCAGATATCTACATTTGGTGTCTTCAAAGGAAACAATGAAAGTATCATGTCCATTTATGATCTTCTGCAGCACTCCTGTTTTCCAACATTTCACTCTGAGTCTATATTGAAGCTAAGATGGGTGTCCTAGACACAAAAGATAGTGGGTATTGTTATCTGATCCAATCAAAAACTCTATCATTTTTTCTTTAAGATTTATTTATTTATTTATACAAGTACTGGGTACAGTCAGAAGCACGGGAGGGAGAGAGAATTCACCAGAGCCAGAGTGGGGAACTGAACAGGCAGACTGGCGAAAAACACTGCTGAGTGGAGCAGCGGGCGCAATAGGAGAGATCTGCCACGCCATGTGGGACCCTTGCAGGTGGCTGGGGATCGAACCAGTACTGCAGAGGCTGCAGGCAGCTTCGCAGTCCAGCACTCAACCACTGCGCCACCAGGGGAGGCCCAACTCTGTCATTTTTAATTGGCGAGTTCACTCTTTATAGCTGTAGATATCTCTATACCTGCATATAATGAATATGGACTGTATATCACCCAGCTATAAGTTTAAAAATATTCAGTATATTCAGGAATATATATTTTTATAATAAGGATAGAGAGAATAACAGAAATGATATTGTCTTGCCAAAGGATATTACATTTCAAAAGCTATGAAATTGCTGAGAAAAACTTTAAAGTGAAAGTGTTCACAATGTTTTAATGCCTGCCATTGTATTGGCAAATAGTATTCCATAATATGGATATACCACATTTTGTTTGTCAATTCGTGTTTTGATATGTATTCTTAGTATTCTCATCAACAGTGTACATGGATTCCTTTTTCTTCATATGTTTGCCAGAATTTGTTGTTTCTTATCTTTTTTTGATATGTGCCATTCTCACAGGTGTAATATAGAGATTCAGATTTGCATTTCCCTAATGATAAGTGATAATGAGCATTTGTCATATGTAAGAATACAATTCTTAATCATGCATGCAGTAGTGTTACTAAATAACTTATAAATTACACTTCTTACAAAGATAGAAATTGATTTCTACTAAGTCAATAGAAAATCTTCATCTCCTAAAATTATTACCCATAGCAACTTTCAAATTACATGTTGATAGAATCATATCCCTAGATATTTCTCTGTTTTTATCTATGTCTTTATTTCTTTATTCTTAAGTTATAAATTATACTTAAATATTATATAGCACTGTGGCCCTGAAATTTTCTACCAGTTAGTCTACTATAAGCCATTCAAAGTTTCAGTCTAGAGATATTTAGGGAGTAAATACTTTCAGTCTAGAGATATTAGGGAGTAAATACTTTCAGTCTAGAGATATTTAGGGAGTAAATATCTCCACCATGAGATAACAGGTTTGGAGATTTGGTGCTGATTTGAGGTGATCCTGGAGGATGTCTCTTATCCTCCCCAAATAACATTCCAGTTCTCATCACATGGACAACATACTCAACTGACCTTTGAAAATAATGACCATTGCTGAAACAGTATTTTTTTAAAAAGTACCTCAGCTTACGCAGTCATAGAAGAGGTAAACTACTATAAAGAATATGTTTTAAAATTTTGCAAGTTTTTAAATCTAGGAAAAACAGTATTATCTTTAATAGCGTGATATCTCAAAAATATAGGGATATTAATTAAAATAAGATGTTTTAGCATCTTTTCCTTTGTAAAAAATTTTTCATTTAAATTTTATTTTTATATTCCCCATATAATTACAACCACCTTATCTTGACCCCAAACCCTCCTTTCCCCTCCCCCCATCCCCCATAGAGTGTATCTGGTTCATAGTTGTTTGTTGATTTTGATATTTTCTTTCTTATAGTTATTCTTTTTCCTGGTCCCTTATTTAAGTTTTCTAGATTCCTGCTATGAGTGAGACCATCCGATATTTTTCTTTTTCTTTCTGGCTTATTTTGCTGAGCATGATCCCTTCCAGCTTCATCCATGTTGCTGCAAATTGCATGTGTTTATCTTTTTTGAATGCTGAGTAATATTACATGGTGCATATGTACCACATCTTCATGATCCAGTCATCTATTTTTGGGCATTTGAATTGTTTCCAAAGCTTAGCTATTGTAAATAGTGCAGCTATAAACTTAGGGGTGCAGGTGCTCTGGAATTGATGTAATACTTAGGAGTGAAATTGCTAGATCATATGGAAGCTCTATGTTTAGTAGGTCCAGAAATCTCCACACAGCTCTCCATAGTGGTTGGACCAGTTTGCGCTCCCACCAACAGTGCAGGAAAGTTCCTTTTTCTCCACAACCTCGCCAACATTTGTTGTTGCTAGTTTTTTGAATATGTGCCATTCTCACTGGTGTAAGAGGGTATCTCATTATAGTTTTGATTTGCATTTCCCTGATTACAAGTGATGTTGAACATTTTTTCATATTCCTGTTGACCATTTAAATTTCCTCTTCAGAGAAGTTTGTTTTTAGCTCTTCTGCCGGTTTTTTGACTGGATTATTTTCTTTGTTTTTGTTGAGTCTCATCAGCTCTTTGCAGATTTTTCTGATCAGTCCTTTATCATTAATGTTGTGTGCAAAAATGTTCTCCCAGTCGGTGGGGTTTCTCTTTGTTTTTGTTATTGTCTCTTTTGCTGTGCAGAAGCTCTTTAATTTGATGTAGTACCAGCTGTTTATCTTTGCCTTCACTATCACTGCTTTGGGTGATGTGTCTGTAAAGATGTCTTTGATGTGCATATCATGTACTGTTTCACCTATATTTCCTTCTGTGTATTTTATGGTTTCAGGTCCATTTTGAGTTGGTTTTTGTGCATGGTTTTAGGTAGTAGTCAAGCTTCATTCTTTTGCATGTAGCAACCCAGTTTTCCCAGCACCATTTATTGAACAAACTTTCTTTGCTCCACTGCCTGTTCTTTGCTCCTTTGTCAAAGATTAGTTGGACATAAATCTGTGGGTTTATTTCTGGATTTTCTATTCGATTCCATTGGTCTGTATGTCTGTTCTTGTTCCAATACCATGCAGTTTTGATGATTATGGCTTTGTAGTAGAGTTTGAAGTCTGGGGGTGTGATGCCTCCATTCCCTTCTTTTTTTTTTTTTTTTTCAGGAGAGCTTTGGCTATTTGGGGTTTTTGTTGGTTCCATATGACTTTCATCAATAATTGTTCAATTTCTTTGAAGAATGACATTGAAATTTTTTATTGGAATAGCATTGAATCTGTATATTGCTTTTGGTAGGATGGCCATTTTAATAATGTTTATTCTTCCAATCCATGAGCAGGGGATATCTTTCCATTTCTTTGTGTTTTCTTCCAGTTCTTTTAACAGTGTTTTATAGTTTTCTTTGTATAGGTCCTTTACCTCTTTTGTTAGATTTATTCCCAAGTATTTGATTTTTTCTGTTTTGATAATAAAAGGGATATTTTTTTTATTTCTTCTTCTTCAGATTTATGTTTGTGTATTGGAAGGCTACTGATTTTTGCATGTTGATTTTGTTTCCTGCCACTTTACTGAACTGATTGATTAGTTGAATTAGTTTTTCTGTGGAGTTTTTGGGGTTCTCTATGTATATTATCATATCATCTGCAAATAGTGATAGTTTGACTTCTTCTTTTCCTATTTGGATTCTTTGTTTGTCTTTCTCTTGTCTTATTGCTCTGGCTAGGACTTCCAGTAATATACTGAAAAGCAGGGGTGAGAGTGGACATCCTTGTCTTGTTCCAGATCTTAATGGGAATGCTTTCAGCTTTTCGCCATTGAGAATGATACTGGCTGTTGGCTTGTCATATTTGGCCTTTATGATGTTGAGGTATGTTCCGTGTATCACAAGAATTTCAAGGGCTTTTATCATGAACGGGTGTTGCACTTTGTCGAAAGCTTTCTCGGCATCTATTGATATTATCATATGGTTTTTATATTTCTTTTTGTTGATGTGTTGGATAACGTTGATTGATGTGAATTTTCTTATGGAGGCATTGTTGGATTCTGATAGCTAAAATTTTATTGAGGATTTTTGCATCAGTGTTCATTAGGGAGATTGGCCTGTAGTTTTCCTTTTTTGTGTTGTCCTTGTTTGGTTTTGGTGTTAGTGTAATGTTGGCTACATAGAACTTGTTTGGTATTGTCCCTTCCTTCTCAATTTTTGGAAGAGTTTGTGAAGGATAGGCACTAATTCATTTCTGAATGTTTGGTAGAATTCATTTGTAAATCCATCAGGTCCTGATGGATTTTGTTTTGGGGAGGTTTTTGATTACCATTTCAATTTCGCTGCTTGTAATTGGTCTGTTTAGGTGTGCTATTTCTTCTTTATCTAGCTTTGGCTGATTGTAGAGTTGTAGGAATTTGTCCATCTCCTCTAGATTTTTGAACTTGTTTCCATAAAACTGTTCATACTAGTTTCTGATTATTCTTTTGATTTCTGCTGTGTCTGTTGTGATTTCTCCTCTTTCATTTGTGATCCTGTTTATTTGTACTTTCTCCCTTTTTTTCTTTGTGAGCCTGGCTAAGGGTTTGTCTATTTTATTTATTTTTTCGAAGAACCATCTCTTGGTTTCATTGATCTTTTGGATTTTTTTTTTTAGTTTCAATTTCATTTTATTTCTGCTTTGGTTTTTATTATTTCTTTTCTTCTACTGGTTTTGGGTTTTTTGCGTTGTTCTTTTTCTAGATCTTTGAGCTTCAAGATTAGGTTATTTCTTTGAGTTCTTTCTTGTATCTTGATGTGAGCCTCTATTGCTATATATTTTCCTCTTATTACTGCTTTTGCTGTGTCCCATACATTTAGGAAATTGGTGTCCTTCTTGTTATTCAATTCAAAGAATTTTTTAATTTCTTCTTTGATCTCATTAGTCTAGTGGTCTTCCAGTAGTGTGGTTTTCAATCTCCATGAGGTAGGAGATTTCCTTGTCTTGTTTTTATGGTTTATTTCTAGTTTGATGCCTTCATGGTCAGAAAAGATGGTTGGTATGATTTCAATCTTGGTGTATCTGTTGATGTTTGTCTTGTGTTCCACTATGTGATCGATCCTGGAGAATGATCCATGTGAGCTTGAGAAAAATGTGTACTCAGATTTTTTTGGGTTTAGTGTTCTATAGATGTCTGTTAAGCCCAAATGCTCTAGATCCTTATTTAGAACTTTAGTGTCTTTACTTATTTTTTTGTCTCATTGATCTGTCCATTGTTGATAGTGGTGTGTTGAAGTCTCCCACTACATATGTGTTTTCTCTGATGTCTGTTTTCAAAAATGATAATAGTTGTCTGATATATTTTGGTGCTTCCTCATTTGGTGAATATATGTTAATGAGTGTTATTTCTTCTTGAACTATTGTCCCCTTGATCATAATGTTTTGACCGTTGGGGTGTCTTTTTATCTTTTTGAGTTTGAAATCTGTTTTATCTGATATAAGTATAGCTATTCTTGCTTTATTTTTTGGTCCATTTGCTTGTAGGATTGTTTTCCATCCTTTAACTTTGAGTCTATTTTTATCTTTTGTAGCTAAATATGTTTCCTGGAGACAACAAAAGGTTGGTTTTTGTTTCTTAATGCAGCCTGCGACTCTGTCTTTTTTATTGAAGAGTTTAGTCCTTTAAATTTAGAGTTAATATTGATATGTTAGCATCTGTATTTGCTATTGTGTTTGTCTTTCCTTTGATTTTGTTTATTTATTCTTTTAATTAATAACTTTTTTTTTTCTTTGGCCTTCTTTTGTTGTTATTCATCCCTCTGAGTTTCTGGCTTTAGGACTCCTTGTAGTATTTTTTGGAGTGAGTGTTTAGTCATAATGAAATTCCAGAGTTTCTGTTTGTCTGGGAAGGTCCTTATTCTTTCTTCATAGAGGAAGGAGAGATTTGCAAGATAGACTATTCTTGGTTGGCATCTGTTTTCTTGGATTCTGTTGACTTTGTCCCTCCACTCTCTCATTGCCCGTAGTGTTTCTTCGGAGAAGTCTGATGTCAGTCTGATTGGTTTTCCTTTGAATGTTATCTGTTTATTCCCTCTTGTCAGCTTCATTATTTTTTCCTTGTCTTGGATTCTTGGGAGCTTTACTATTATGCGTCTTGCTGTATTTTTCCTTTCATCATGGATGTTTGGTGTTCTTCTTGCTTCTTGTATATCAATTTTCAACTCCTTCTTCACATTTGGGAAGTTCTCTTCAATTATTTCCTTGAATATTTTCTCTGTTCCTATATCTCTCTCCTCTCCTTCTGGTATTCCTATAACTCTTATATTTCCTTTTCTCATGGAGTCAAATAGTTCCCGAAGTCTTTCTTAAGTCTTTTTCATTCACACTTCTATATCCTTTTCTGTTTTGGTTCTTTTTATTTCTGTGTCTTCAAGAGTACTTATTTGTTCTTCCATTTCATCTATTCTGCTTTCATTGCTTTTCCCAGATTTCTTTATCGCCTCCATTAAATCTTTGATCTCTTGCATTTCTTTTACTTCTCTCATTAGGGACTCAATTTTATTCTTCTGAGCGTTGTTTTCCTTAATGACTTCCATCAGTTTTTTCATCACAGCAATTTTAAATTCTTTTTCTGGAAGGCTCAGAAGTTCTTCCAAGTCACCGTAGTTGCAAGCTGGTGGGTGTGTTTTTTTTTTTCTTTTTTAATTTGTGGTGTATCTCTTTTCTGAGGCGTTGCTACTTTGCTTGTTGTTTTTCTTTTCCCTGCTGCCTGTTTTCTAATTTGCCTTATACTTTGAGACACTGTGCCCCTGGTACTGGCTGGCATCTTTTTGGTATGTTCTTTTGGGAGTTTCAGAAACTGGCAATCCAAATGTGTCAAAAACTGTTATGCTGGAAGTCTAGTGAGGCAGTGGTACTTTGAGTATGTTAATGGTCACTGTCACAGAATCTCTCCTACTTCTGTGTTTAGTTACAAATGTGCGTCTTGAAATCCCACAGACTTCCCTGGAGGTGGGGCAGTTCTATTGTAGTCTGGATTCCAAATCTCTGGCTCCTCCTCTGGGCTCCGACTTCCTGCTAGGTGGGACCGGGCTTGTGGGGGCCTTCAGATCACCTCTGACTGCACAGGCAACCTTCTCCCTTTGGCTCCATGGGGAGTCTTCTGCCAGATTAAGCAGTCTTTATTGAAGAAAGGTCCCTGTTCTGAAATGGTGCTTTGAAGACAGGCACAATCTTCCACGCACCCAGTCTGACCCTGCCATGGGTGCCCGCTCCCCCTCTGGGTTCGGACTGCTGGCCTGAAAGGGCCTGGTGTGGGCAAACTTCCCAGCTCACCTCTGGCTCCTCTGGGAGCCTTCTGCTGGTTTCAAGCAGTCTTTACTGAAGAAAGGTCCCTGTTCTATGGGGTGTTGGTGATTTTTTTCTGGTCGCTAAGTGGTGCCAGAGATCTCTCCTAGTGTCTTTGGGGAGCTGTTTTCTTTTACCCTGTGGGACAGGGGAACAGAGTGGGAGTGGTGGGGAAAGCCTCAACGGCTTTGGGGTGCTGTGTCTGCCTTGTGCCACAAGGTCATGGGGATCCCATGCCCTGAATTTCGTGCCCTGGGTTCTCAGTTCCAAAGCTCTCAGGTCCAGGACACGGGCTATAGCCCAGTTCAGTGTCCGCAGAAATGGCACATTTTGCACCCCACTCCCATGTCCGGGCACCTGATTTTTGATTACTCAATGAGGGACATTCACCTCAGAGAAGGTCCCCCCTTCCCCCCAGCCCGTCTCCCTGGCCTGGGGCTGTTTGTAGGTCTCCGGGAGTCTTTGTTTTCCTCTAATGGCACCTGGAGCTGTTAGTTCAACTCTTCGGGGAACGCTGCAGGGTTCTCCACAGCTCTAGTTCATGGGGTGTGGTGGCTGAAATAGTTCCTTTCCACTCACAGTCCCACTTGATGCATAGTTTGTTCTTGTTGGTTGTTTTAGTTTTTTTGTTTTTTCCTCCTTTCTTTTGGTTGGAGAGGGCCGACTTTGTGGGTGGGGGAGGATAGCAGGGCTTTCCTCCCTTCTAGTCCTCTTTTATGGCAACTTTCTTCTTCGGGTAGTTCTCACTGGGACCTGCCACTTTTCTTCCCTATTAACTTTTTTTTTAATGGGCGATCTTACTCGCAGCGTTTCCTCACCACCATGTTGATCCTGCCTCCCATGTTATTATATGCCCATCTTTTCCTTTTTATCTACAATATCTCCTTATGAATATGTACATTTTCCTCATTTGAACTCTATTTTCAGAGCCAGGGTTCTAACTGCCTTCCAGAGTTCTACATTAGGATGTTTTACTTTCAACTCCATGATCTTCCACAAATGTCCCTTAATATATATTTAGTACTTAGGTAAGGTGAAAACTATCATGGCACATATAAAAATATTTTGATAGCTATGGTTTGTTTTCTAAGAAAGAGTAATATATTCTTCTGTTCTTTTAGGAAGCTGGGGCAAGAACTCATACACCCTAAAGAAAGGAAAAATATCATATTTTATGTATTTTTTAGTTATAGACCTAATTTAAGTAGTATTGGTTTAACATTTATAGGGAAGACAAAAAAATAAAAAAATAGTATAGTAACGTCTATTTACAGTCTTCATAAATGATAAAGTAATAGTTAAAATGTGTACCTCATAATTAAAATATTCAACTGTGGTGCTGCTTATGTTTCAACTTGATTTGAAATTGAACAAATGGAACTGCTTTTGACTACATTTGACACTAGATTTGCTAACACCAATTCTGGAGTAATCCCAAGTAACTATTTTCAAGTTTCAAATAAATTATGGGATATAAACACTGACTAGTAAGACAACTTTAATTATAAATAGCAAAATTGAGTTCAGTATTTTCATTTGTATATGAAAACAGAAGAAAGTTATAGGGAACTATAAAAAAAGAGAAAAGAGTAAGAAAAAGCAGTTCTAGGAAAAATAAAAATCTGGTTCATTTTTCTCATATTATGTTATGAAAATTCTGACTATCTAAATTCTTCTTATTTACCGCTTGAATTTTTGAAACCAAGGCCATTTTTCACTTTTATTCCATGGTTTCTGTCTATATTATATTTTTAAAATTTCTTTAGACAAAAAGTCATGGCAAATTACTTGAGTAGGGTCACAAGTACACAATCTTTTTTTTTTTTTATTCTTTTAAAATCTATTTTTTCCTTACAATGTTTGTTTTATTTTCTCAGGTGTAGTCCCCATAGAATTTCTACCATCAATTCACCCTTGCACCATCACCATAGTGCCTTGTGCTCTTCCCACCCTTGTTTTGATCTCTTTCCTTCCCTCTCCCCTGTAGAATGTCTCTGATTTACAGTTGTCTGTTTATTTTTTGTTTTGTTTTGTTTTTCTTGTTATTATTGTTCCCCTTGATGTCCTGTATTCCTCCTATAAGTGAAGCAATCAGGTATTTTTCTTTTTCCTTCTGACTTAAATATAGAATCTTTTAGAATCTAATACCAAAGGTAAAGAGACCGGATTAATTTAGAATTAGTTAAAATAAGGTATGTTCTCTGAAAAAGATCCATTTAAAATTTTTAATATTGGGTTATATTTGAATGGGTATTTCTAAGAAAAAATGTTGTATTTGTCATTTTCCCCCAAATTGTAAAATATATGTGAATAAAGTTAATTTTGATCTTCCAAAACTATAGTGCTTCTTATGATCCTTCCAAGATCTGAGCTGCTAACATTTGTGAAATCACTTCACAAGTTAATAGGACATTAACTGTAGAAGAGAAAACTGCTACAGATATAAATATCCAAGCAGATCCAACAAAATATTTCATTCATACAATAATTGTGTTTTGTAGCAAGTTCATTTGAGGAAATTTAACAAATGTGTTATTGCTTGCTTATTTTAAAAAACATGATTTGAAAAAATATGGCATGAATTGTAATTATTTCTAATTAAAAAACAGGCAAGTCACAGTGAGCTGCCCAGAGCTTTTCCCAAGCATAACAAAAGGCAGAACGTCTGGCTACTGCTTGTGACTGCCAACCACGTATTGTTCAAAGAATCAAAATAAAGAGGCACAGGGGTCAAGGGTTAGGAGCTCATATTTCCACCCTCCATGACCCCATCGAGGGCTGAGGGTGCACTTGTCATCTGTTTCTGAACGTCTCTCAACACAAGACTTCCACCCTTTTCTGGAAACTCCTGTGTAGACTACCCTGGTGATTAATGAGAAGGGCTAACAGAAGATCTTCTTAAAATGCTTTGGACAAAAGATTCCTCAGCATGAACACTTCAGCAGAATACCGACAGACATTACTGTCTTGAGGATATAGTGGAATATCTATGTTTTCCACAAGTTCTACCTTTATACAACATATTAAATAACCTGATTAATGATATGCCATGTTTGATTCTTGTTACAGTCTGTCACCAGAATATTTACTTAAACTTTCCCACTTCATATCATGAGGAATTTGTGCTTGATTTTTATGTTATTTTCATTATTTCAAAGTAGAATGAGGTGACTGTTAGTTACAAAACTGTGATTTCACTTAGTTCACAAGTGAATGCAAATTGTTAACATGTCCCAGCAAATAAAATTTAGATATATAAGAATTTTTATCAAAATGTGACAAATTAGAACATAATTTTTTAAATACTTTCTTTGAGCTATTACAGATAAATGAATCAAAAGCACACAAGAACATCCTTCATTATAATCTGGTAAGAAATTTCTCAAGATATTATAAAACCTATTAATAAAGACTCAGAAGTAATTTTTACGATTCCTTCTCAGAATACTTACATAATAGTGACATTAAACATGCTGTGGCTATTATTTTTTCCCAGTGTTTTAGGACAGTGAAATAAGACATTGGTTCTAGTTCTAAGAGCTACCAGGGGTCCAATTTCCAGTAGCCCTAACGCCTAATGTCTAACCTACAACTGCACTGATTAGGACAGTGTTTCTCCAGTTCTGCAATGTTTGCACTAATGAGCCTACAGAAAACTAGGAATTATCCGTTAAAGCTGCTTTTAAGCTATTTCTCTCACAATATATCAGCTACATGACTTTTCTTTGTATCCTACAGTTCAATATAGCACCTCTTGAAATAGTTTCTAGTTAACATAGAAATGTGTTGTGGATGAGAGTAGGAGAGGACAGATTTGTCTATGACTATGACTATAAAATTCCTCCAGCCCAAAGTTATAATTTCAAATAGTGTAGTCTATCAAATATCACCCTTATACTTTGTCTTCATGGAATTTTATAGAAATACACTTCATCAAGTGCATTTTTCCCTCCCATTTCTGGAGCTTAGCAGCTTTCCAAAGCAAAAGGAGTTTAGATTTCCTAACCACTGAAGGCAAATAACTGCTATAATATCTTGAGGCAATTTTGAACAAACTAAAGAGAAACAAGGAAAACAAGTAAAATTTCTCCTTTCATTAAATTCTATTAAATTAAAATTTTGATGATAACTAATAAGACAATATCCTCCTATTTTACTTTAATACTTTCTAGAGTGAGAGAATTATGATTTCCAAGTAGCCTGCGTTTCTGTCATTGGGACTCAAACTTGGCACTCATTTATTAGCAGTATGTGCTCAGCCATATTGTTAACTCTGTTTCTCATATATAAATTGCAAATTGTAACAATACCTACACTATGTGCTTGATGAGTGAGTTAAATTTTTAATTTAGGTAAAGTATGGAATATAGTAAGCATGGCAGATCATCAGAGTGATTTGCACGCAGGTTTCCCCCATATAAGTTTCTTGAAGGCAAGAGCCAAGTTTTCTTTGTCTTTTCCAAAAAAGTTCCTTCAATACCTCACTTATTATCCATTAGTTATATATCTTAAATGCTACAGAGTAAAGGAAATAATAGAAGTGAATGCACAGCTTTGGTTAGAACTTTGTTATTGACAGATTTGATTCTTGGTTAGGCAAAATTATCACTTCAACTCTTCATTTTGCTTCCATTTCTCCACTGTTTCCACCTACAATGTGCTCAGCAACCTGTCTGCAGCATGAATTTGAAGCTGGTATACAGACTTCCATGAAAGGAAAAAAAATATGTAAGTAAGAATTCACACTAGCAACATATATCCTGTTACATTTCAGTATGAATTTCTATGTGAAAACTGACATTTGTAAGGTCTTGGAACTGATATCTATGATATTTCTAGACATAAAAAAATTACTTTAAACATAATCTTTAAATTTGGAATTAAATACCCTTGATTCTTATGGAAGAGGAGCTAAAATGTTGCAGAGATATAACCTGATTTTCACCTTTAGAAATGATTTCTATGGAGCCTCCACGGTGTTGTGAAGCTGCCCGCAGCCTCTTCAGTGCCGGTTCGATCCCCGGCTGTCCAGGTGAGGGTCCCACAAGGCACGCCGACCTCTCCTGCCACCCTCTGCTCCCCTCAGCAGTGTACTTCGTCACCTCGTCAGTCTGCCTGCTCTGCTCCCTGCTCTGACTCTGGTGAATTCTCTCACCCTCCCACACTTCTGACTGTCCCCAGTGCTTTATAAACAAATAAATAAATCTTAAAAAAAAAAAAAGAAAGAAACAATTTCTAAGTTTGCCAGTTAAGTGCTTACATAGACATGTTTAAATTTGACTATTGACAGAAAATCAGACTCAGAGATTCCTCATGGTAAGTGCCTCTGTTGGCTGCCATTCATATCACCTTTATCAATGAACCCTCTGTTATTTGTGTATTATAATCATAGCCTTGACAGATTAGATAAGCACATGTAAAGATTTTAAAAAGATATTTGTACCCTTATTTGCAAGCAGTCAGTATTTTTGCTTTAACCACTTTTGTTTTACAAAATATAGGTTATTAGCTTGAAAATTTGGATTAACAGATTTTTTAAAATGTAGGGATATGTAAGTTAATGCCAGTAACTAAAAATACACCATTTTCACTGTACAAATTAATTGGCTAGAGGAGTTAATAAATGCATAATACTAGATACTGTCTTTCATTTTGAACTTTAGACTCCAGCAAAATTCCTTATTGCATTCCTAATGACAATTGATATCAGTAATTAAGGAAAATTGTGATAATTATTTGACCAGCTACTTGGCTTATTTAAGGTGTAAACAAAATAGCTTTCATGGAATACATATTGACTTTATACTTTGCAAACAGTCTCTGTTTTCTTATTAGACTTTATGACATAAACATGCTGTATCATTCTATAAAAAAAGGAGCTCTCAGAAAGCCAAGGTACTATCATCTAGCATTTTGACTGTCTTCTGAAAAATTAGTGTCTAGGGTAGACAAACAGAACGTTAGTGAAGAGTAATAGAATTTTTGATTAAACGTTCTTTTTCCTTTCTTTCACCTGGATTTTATGTGTTAAATCTCAAATTATTTAAAAAACAAATGAATTAGTTGATGCAGGGCAGCAAGCGGCACTAAAACTCACCTAGGATACTGCCCAAATTGTTTACTGTTCACCATCTGAGTTCTTCACCCACTCATGCAATTGTAAGACTATTCAGATTCAGAGAACAAAAATAATGGAATTTATTTAACAAACCAGGGAAAAACAAAGAGTCGCTAAGACCAAAATGGTCTTTTACTTCACTGGAAGCAATGTGCAGTATTTTAAAGTCCTAAACACAAACTCTCCCAATATAGTGTCTTTTTTTTAAGTTTTATTTATTTATGCATACAAGAACTGGGGTACAGGCCAGAAATGTATGGGGGTTGGAGGATTCACCAGAGACAGAGTGGGGAACAGAACAGGAAGACTGACTGAAATACACTGTTGAGGGGAGCAGCAGGTAAGTCAGCCAATATGGTGTCTTCCCGCCATTGCGGACCTGGAGCACATGGCAGCTCTAGCTAGGATCGGGATCTAGCTCTAGGCCAGGATCCAATTCAAGAAGACAATAGTAGACAAAACAGGAGATGCTCCCAGAACTGCCGAGATACCCCAGCACAGCACCAGACTAGAGACACTCAAACAGCAGCTGTCACAGCCAAATAGCCAATAAGCAGCCACAATCATGCAGCTCACCAAGGTGCCTGACTCCAGGTCTTTGCCTTCCCTGCCAGGCTGTAACAGCAGCAAAACCGGGAACAGTTTCAGTCGCTAGGCTATTTGCAAAGTATCTGAAATTTTCCTCTCTGAGATTGGCTGCTGGAAGCCTCTCCATGTTCTTCAGAGGCATAAAACAGCCTTCTGGAAGATCGAATTGGTGGGAGCAGAAATAGCTACCTCAGAATTGCTGAAGATCTGAAAACACTGAAATCCCAAATGCTGAAATGCTCGGACATTGAATCTTGAACACTGAATCCCAGGCGCTGCTTCTGCAGTCCCTTAAATTTCTTATCAGAGTCTTCACTCCAAATGCAATACTTTGTTCACATTTTCCCTGAGGCTAGCTATCCTTACCAGCACCCCTTTCCAGTGGGCACCACCTGTAACAAATTTTGGCTTCAGCCACCTGTTATATAATGACTAAAACCAGTGTATTTTTCAGTATATTGTTAGTGGATTCTTTTATTTTTAAGATTTATTTACTTATTTCTTTATTGCATATAAGAACTGGGGTATAGGCCAGAGTTGTGGGAGGTGGGGGAATTCACAGATACAGCATGGGGAGCACGACAGGAAGATTTACTGAAATACACTGCTAAGGGGGGCAGCTGGTGAGGCAGTTGAAGTCTGCTGTGCCATATGTGGTTTAGCTCCTTGGCCAGGGATCGAACTCAGGGCTTAGCAGTAATAGTGCTGAGACTTAACCCCTAGGCCACCAGAGGCTCAGTTAGTGGATTCTTCATGATGGCTTCGCATTTTTTCCCAGCAGGACACTATATTTACATTTATATATAATATTTATAATTAATTGTAATATATATAATACATATATTTATAATAAATAACTTTTTAAAAAGATTTATTTATTTATACAAGAGGCGTGGAAGGGTGAGAGAATTCACCAGAGACAGAGCAGGGAGCAGAATGGGCAGACGGACTGAAGACACTGCTGAGGGGAGCAGTGGGTGAGGCAAGAGAGGTCTGCCATGCCATGTGGTTTCTCCCAGGATCCCAGGAATTGAACCCACGCTGTAGAGGCTGTGGGCCGCTTCACAGCATGGCGTTCAATCTGCGGCACCACAAGGGAGGCCCTGTGTGTGTGTGTGTGTTCGTGTGTGCGTGTGCACGTGTGTGTGTGTGTGTGTGTATTAAAGATTTATTTATTTATGCATGCAAGAACTGGGGTACAGGCCAGAGATGTAGGGTGTGAGAGGATTCACCAGAGAGAGAGTGGGGAACAGAATAGACTGACTGAAACACACTGCTGAGGGGAGCAACGGACAAGTCAGGAGAGGTCTGCTGCGCCATGTGGGTTGTTCCCTGGCCGACCGGGGATCGAACTCATCCTGCAGTGGTTATGGATAGCTTCTTAGGTTGCATCTTAACCCCTTGCAACACCACGGAGGCCCTACATTTCTATATTTTAATGTATTGCTATGGTTTAAATTCCAAGCATACAAGTAATGATTTAGGTTCTAAAATTATATTTTATTCAGATACGTTGATTTAGTAGCCTTTCTCATTATGTCAGAGGACACTGAAACCATTGTCAAATTTTTCTGGGAGTTGAGAATGGATATTTTAAGAAACTTATAAAGACGTTTTCTGTTTACCTCACAAACAGTGAGATGTTTTGCAAGTAACTTGCCCATGTCTACATTCAAATAATAAACTTGAGTCAGATAATTTTGCAAGTTGCTTCTACATTAGAGTCATGTTAGACACTGTAGAGAACAGGAAATCTGAGCCTTTCTCATAGTTTTATTGGACCTGAATTTGAGGGAAGGATGGGTTTGAGAGTAAAAGACTTTACAGGACATAAAGCATTCTGCATAAAGAACATCAGATAGAAAATGAAGTCTATTAACTACATAGTTCCAATGATATTTCCCTTCCAAATAATATGACTATCTTGAGTCTATAGACTCAAGCACTTCCACCTTCAATAACTGATGCAACAGTGGTCTTAAAATGGATTGAATAGTATTCCATTGTGTATATATACCACATCTTTATACACTTCTCTGTTATTGGGTAATTAAGTTTTTCCATAACTTATTGTAAATAGTGATACAGTGGGTCCTCCCTGGTGGCACAGCAGGTTGAGCGCAGCACTGTGAAGTTGTCCACAGCCTCTGCAGTGCCAGTTCAATTCTGGGCCGGCCAGAAGGAAACCCACATGGCTTGGCAGACTTCTCCTGCCTTGTCCACTGCTCCCCTCAGCAGTGTATTTCATCAGTCTGCCTGTTCTGTTCCCCGCTCTGTCTCTGGTGAGTCCTCTCACTTTCCTGCGCATCTGGCCTGTACCCCGGTTCTTGTATAAATAAAATAAACCTTTAAAAAATAGTGATACAGTGAATTTAGGACTAAAGGGATTAGATGGGGAGTGGAGGAAGGAATGGGGGGATGGAGTCCAAATGTCTATGGCAAGGAGAATTTTGGGTACTTTGGTGGTGGATGTGTTGTGATAACATACATCTGAAGAGGTGTGAACCTATTCCCCTAAATCATATATATTGTTTTAAACTAACTTACTTCAGTTAGAAAAAGAAATTGTCTAAATACACTCTTGAATAATTTTTAAGATCTATATAAGACTCAGTCATCGTAATGCTCTGTACTTCCATTGAAGTATAATACCTTTATTTCCTGCTTGCTAATGTGACCACATTCTGAAGATGCTCTTTAGTTTCTAATAGCTCAGAAAACCATTGATATTCATTTTTAAAAGTATGCCTAAATATATAAAACATTGATTGCTCTTCTTTTAATAGTTCTGTCTGTTAGTTATTTTGCTATTCCTTTTCACACTATAAAGACTGATACAATATTTGTCCTAATCTTATTCAACCAAGCCACACCAATACAATTGTCTGATTCCCAGGTTTTTCAGTTAACTGCAGAACTGAAGTTCTTGGTTAAGTTAAAACTATTATATACATAAATTGCTATAAATAAGAATTCATTGAGAAGAATGTGTGTCATAAACATAAAGAACATAATATAAAAGACAGTTTCAAACATATGTTACTTCATTTCTGTTCAAATAGTCTGGATAGCCTGTTAAAATGCTCCAACTTCCTGTAATAGAGAGTGAAATGAACATTTTTCTACAAAATGTGTCCCTCTTGGTTATTTAATGTAGCAGAACAATAGCAAAATAAAATACCAGCAGAATATCTGATAATTTTTTATTGAGGAAATAGAGAAGTTAAGATGAAATGTAGGACTCTTCAAGTTAACAGGAAAATACACTTATAGCTTTCAGGCCCACCTCAAGATCTTCTACCATTTATCAAAAAATCTCTTCAATTTTCAAAAGCCCTCTAAAGACCTCCTGGGAGTATAAACAAAGACCATATTGTATCCTTGGCTGAAGCTTGTTAAGTGGCTCATGAATAATACTAAATGCATCCTCCCTATAAATCTCCTTGATGTAGGACTACTGTTATCCAGTCACAAACTGCACTGACATCCATCATAAACTCTGAAATGAGAGATCTGCACCGTGCATCCAAATAACAGCTTCCAACTTCCAACCAATGTGATTCTTTTGAACACTTAAAATCAAAAAGAGAAATACTAGCAAATTTTTTCTTCAGTGCAATGAGTTGAAAACACTTTTAATATTCTTTAGACTGATATTTCAGAACAATAATTTGCTGTAATGAATCACTGGCACCCCTATTTGCAATAGCATTTCATTCAATTTCTGAGTGTAGAGAATACTATTTCAGAGATTCTGGGCTTTTTGGTCTTTAACCTTTTTTGTAAAAAGAAAACCATAAATAGTGCATTTAGATGTTAATGTGAATTTTTAACAGTTTGGAGGTGTTCTTTCTAATGAACAATCTGTTTTTAAAGACATCTTTGTGGTAGATAAAAGAGGTGGAAAGCAAGTAGAACCTGATGCACCCCAATGATTTTCCTGTAGAAAAGAAGAGGAAGTCTAAGAGAAATTACATGTTTAGAGTCACTCTGTGATTAGCAGAATTTAGTAATAGGTTTAGTGTCACTTGAAGGGGAAGTATTCATCTTTTTCCTTTAAAGTATATTTGTCATGTAAAACCATGTATTTTCAATGAGGAAAGGATTTATTCAACATCTCACAAATTCTTGTCTTTATGGGTAAGCATAAGCAACTGATGACACTTTCAATAGGTCAAGAAGTGAAAGACTATGTAAAATGTGTTTCATCCACTGTCTTGTGATTTAGATCTACTAATGGAAATATTTTAGTACCTGTAGTAATATTTCAGTTATTTTCAGGAACTATGGATAAAGTTAAATTTGCTCTTCAGTTTGTTAATGCTTGTACAAAGAATATGACTTTCTGAATGTCTCAGTCTCAGTACTTCACACTGAATATAAATCAAGTTATGGGTATTTATTTAGACAGATGTATATCAACCTCCAGTTTCATATGCATATAAATGCTGTCCAATTCTCATAAGTCAGACAATGTGGCTTGCTCACTTGTCAATGTTCTCCAGATTATCTATAATACTTCATAGGAAGACAAACAAAAAAAAACCTTCAAAATTTAGCATGTAACAACTTAAAAATGACAAATTAGATATATAGTATTGTAGAATCAAATTATTAAATTGATCAATTAAAATTGTTTTAATTGCTAGATTTAGACGGTATAGGTATACTTATTTAAGAACACATTTGAAGGGTGGACACTATTATTATAATTGTTATTTTTATTATAGTATTTTTATTCAATGAGAAAATTTATGAATTCCAAAGACTAGTGTAGTATTTGTTTAAGTAAGTGTATACATAGAAGAATATTCTCAGGGCAACAGGAAATGATTCTTAAGCATTTTCTCTTACCCTGACCATGAATACTTAATTTGCAAAACTATAGTGCTTACAGAAATTTATGAAAAAAGTATGTTTTATATGAATGAATACTTTTGATAAGGTATTTAATCAAATAACTTATACAGTCATAAATAAACTTTAAAAATTATAGGATCATATATGAAAGGATCATAATTATCCTCCAACTTCTTTCTTCACTCAAGAAAACTTGTTCAGAGGAAATCTTCTAAGCTTAATTCATGGGCAAAGGGGGTAATATTTTCATTAATTTCAAGTATGTCAAAATGACAGGCAACGTCAGCTGCATTCCACCAAAAAGGAATTTTCTGTTCAGCTGTAGTAGGGTATACATTTCTTTCTCCATAACTTTTTTCTTTAGTGAAATAACCAAACTGTGAGACACAGTCTCTTCAACAAACATGAGGCATATACAATAGATATGTAAATATTAGCAAAAATGAACATGAACTATTTGCTTGCTATATTTGTCTTCTTAATGTTTTGTGTGAATGCATGCACGTGTATGAATATGTGTGTATTTATGTGTGTGTTTGCAATTGTAACTTTGTTAATTTTGTGCCTGAAAGTGGTGATAATATCATTAAGTTTTATAAATGGGTAGTGTTTATTTCCATCTAATTATAGATAATAATTGGTACCTAGCTAGTTTTCCTTTTTCAATAGCAGGGGTGGCAAATAATTTCTATAGGCAGTAAATATTGTCAGCTCTAAAGACCATTAGCCTCTACTTCATGTATACATCAGTTTTAGCATAAAAGTAGCTATAGATAATACATATATGAAATAGTATAATTCTGTTTCAATAAAACTTCATTTGTAAACAATATTTAATATCAGAAAATTTTCACATATTATTCATCTTCCTCTTTTTCTAATCATTTGAAATTGTAAAATTAAAACAAAAGAAGGCACTGTTTACATATGGTCAATCAACAATTCCTGCTCCAGGAGAATATTTCGGCAGATGTTTGCTCCATAATTAAGTTTAATATGTTAATCTTGGCATGATATTTTTTCCTCTTAAGGAATCATGCTTATATAGTGCTCATATTTAATGGGAGAAATTAACATTTATTTTGGAGATGGGGAGTAGAGTAGGCAAGTGGGAAGAAATTGCACTAAAGAAGACAAAGCCAATACTGAATTGTTGTTTTTAAAAAGATAAGCTTTGATTTTTATATTTCATTATCATCATAATGATGTTGAAACTTTGTGGGGCTTACTTCAGCATTTGCTATTTAGTTATTTGAGAAAATTGTCATAACCTGAACAAGATATAGACTAATATTCCAAATGTTTTTCTAAAAGTTTGAAACTGAAACTATCATTTATTTTACTGAAGTACTATTAGATATGATAAATTTATTAATATAAAATTTCTAAATAATCATGTAAAGTAATGAGAGCATCAATATATTAAACTCTAGGCAGAATTCTAAATAACTTATTAAGGTATTACTTTTAAAAACACAATGTCTACTAACTGGCTATACTGTCATATTAAGAAATCAGTAGTATTTTTAAAAGTATGACTGTTTTATGATATAGTTAAGAACAATAGGTTATATTTTTAGAGATAAATAATAAAATATGTATGAAATAATGTGATTTCTGGGTACATTCTTATATTTCTAGGTGGGTGATATAGTTGAAACCAAAAATTTATCATTTGAAGTTGAGCGAAGTGTGCATAGGGCTGGTTTGTTTCTTTGTTTCTTTATTTTGCTATTCTCTCTGCTTTGGTCTAAGTTAGATATATATAATAAGTTAGGGGTAAGGGGAGATTGGAATAGATTTAAATACTCTCTTAAGTCTCTTTTTTATTAGAAAATTTTAGTAATAAAATTTATTTGGGTTTTTCGATTAACCTTATTGGGGCAGAATAGTTTATTAAGACACTCACTGATCTATATTTTTCTCTCACTGCTATAGGTATGTCACTTTGCTCCTTCATCTGAAAAAGACAATTAACATTTTAACATTTGGTTATATTGGCATAAACTTATAAATAACATCAGAAATATTCTTAATGAGATATTTAAGATATTTGAATGAGTCTGTCTGGTGAAGGGAAATCATCAGCAGCCCAAGAAATGAACCCTGCAGATCCCAAAAAAGATGCTAAAAGGGATGACCAAACTTAAAATTACCAAGTGAGGACAATTTGACAGAAAATTTTGATAATTTGACTAGGTATTGTTGCTGGTGGCACTATGACCCTGACTCCAGGAAGCCTCTGTCACTAAGAAAAGACACTGCTGTTATTCCTATCTCAGTCTAGACAAGAGACCTCAAGTCTGGGTAGCAGAGAGAACAATGACTGTGATGACCACCATTTGGACTAAAAGTCCATAGTCCACATTCTTAGGACACCAAAATTAACTACATCTTATATTTCTGCCTGACCCTATGAAGGAAGGAAGATACTTGCAAGCATGATTATTGCTGAAGTTACTTCCACTGATGCAGGCGGGTTTTGGAAAATACAGTTGGCTTAGAAAAACAAAATCTTATATTTGTCTGGTATATATATATTTTTTTTGTTTCTAATATTTTATTCATTTGGATTTATTTTTCCTTTTTAAATATTAGTGGCTAATATTTTTATAAAATAAGATGAATCTGACCTAATGTGATATTATCTGATCCATACTTTATGGAGAAAAAGAAATTAGAAAATAAATTGGAACTCACTTATTAATATTCTTGCAATGCCATAAATGATTCTTATTAAAAATAAGCTATGAAAGGAGAGGGGCGGAGCAATATGGCGGCGAGGAGACGCTGCGAGTAAGATCTCCCATTAAAAAAAGTTAATAGGGAGGAAAAGCGGCAGGTCCCAGTGAGAACTGGGACACGGAAGATAAACGGATGACTCCAGCAAACTACCCGAAGAAGAAAGTTGCCAAAAAAGAGGACTAGAAGGGAGGAAAGCGCAGAACCCTGCTCCCCTCCCCCACCCACAGAGTCGGCACTCTCCGACCAGCAGAGAAGAGGAAAAAAAACAAACTAAAACGACCAACAAGAACAAACTACGCAGCAAGCGGGACTGTGAGTGGAAAGGAACTATTGCAGCCACCACACCCCGTGAACAGGAGCTGTGGAGAACCCTGCAGGATTCGCCCTGGCGGTGAGCGAACAGCTCCGGGCGCCATTAGAGAACAAAGAGACTCTGGAGGAGACCCACACACAGCCCAGGGCCAGCCGGTAAGCTTGCGCGGAAAAGCAGCGCAGCGTGCTTGAAAAGCAAACGCGGATCGCTGCTGCCCAGGTCCCCGAGTCTGCGACCTAGGCTTGCAGGGAGACGCACGGGGACCCTCCGTGAGGTGAAAACCCCTCACTGAGTAATCAGGAACCAGGCGCCCAGGCACGGGAGCTGGGTGCAAAAGACTCCATTTTTGCGGACACTGAACTGGGCTACAGCCCACGTCCTGGACCTGAGGGCTTTGGAACTGAGACCCGGGGCACGAAATTCGGGGCGTGGGTTCTCCACGATGGTGGGGCACAATGCAGACACAGCACCCCAAAGCTGTTGAGGTTTACCCTACCATTCCCGCTCTGTTCCCTGTCCCACTGGGTGGAAAAATCAGCTCCCAAAGGGCTATAGGAGAGATCTCTGGCGCCACCTAGCGACTTGAAAAGAGCAGAAGGCTCCTGGAGGTGCCAGTGGCCAGCTGGGAAGTTAGCCCATGCCAGGCCCCTTCCGACCAGTAGTCTGAGCCCACAGGGGGAGCGGGCACCCACAGCCGGGGCAGATAGGGTGCGCAGAAGAGTGTGCCTGAGACCGGACACACAGGGAGTGCGCCCCGCATCGCCATTTTAGAACAGGGACATTTCTTCAGTAAAGACTGCCTGCAGAAGGCTCCCTCAGGAGCCAGAGGTGAACGGGAAAGCTCGCCCATGCCAGGCCCCATCTGGCCTGCAGTCCAAACCCAGAGGGGGAACGGGAACCCACCGCAGGGCAGACCAAGCACACAGGGGAGTGTGTCCCCACATCGGCATTTTAGAACAGGGACCCTTCTTCAGTAAAGACTGCTTGAAACCGACAGATGGCCCCTGGAGAAGTCAAAGGGGAGTGGAGAAGCTCACCCAAGATGCTGGCCAGTCCCAGCAACACAGTGTGCCAATGCATAAGACAAATTAGTAAACAGACAGTAGGGAGTAGAAGAACCACAGGCAACCTAACAACCCCTCAGGAAAAAAGCACACCACAAAAAGAAAACCACCCGCCAGATTGCAACGACAGTAACTTGGAAGAACTTCTGAGCCTTCCAGAAACAGAATTTAAAATTGCCATGATTAAAAAAATGACAGAAGTTATAAAGGAAAACAATGATCAGAAGAAGGCAATTGAGTCCCTAAAGAGGGAAAACAATGGTCAGAAAAATGAAATTGAGTCCCTAAAGAGGGAAGCAAAAGAAACGCAAGAGATCAAAGAATTAATGGAGGAACTAAAGAACTCTGGAAAAAGCAATGAAAGCAGAATAGATGAAATGGAAGAGCAAATAAGTACTCTTGAAGACACAGAAATAAAAAGAACCAAAACAGAAAAGGAAAGAGAAGTACGAAGGAAAAAGAACGAAGAAAGACTTCGGGAACTACCTGACTCCATGAGGAAAGGAAATATAAGAGTTATAGGAATACCAGAAGGAGAGGAGAGAGATGTAGGAACAGAGAAAATATTCAAAGAGATAATTGAAGAGAACTTCCCAAATGTGAAGAAGGAGCTGAAAATTGATATACGAGAAGCAAGAAGAACACCAAACTTCCACGATGAAAGGAAAAATACAGCAAGACACACAATAGTAAAGCTCCCAAGAATCCAGGACAAGGAAAAAATAATGAAGCTGACAACAGAGAATAAACAGATAACATTCAAAGGAAAACCAATCAGACTGACATCAGACTTCTCTGAAGAAACACTACGGGCAAGGAGAGAGTGGAGGGACATAGTCAACAGACTCCAAGAAAACAGATGCCAACCAAGAATACTTTATCCCGCAAAGCTCTCCTTCCTATATGAAGAAAGAATAAGGACCTTCCCAGACAAACAGGAACTCCGGAATTTCATTACGACTAAACCCCCACTCCAAAAAATATTACAAGGAATCCAAAAGCCAGAACCTCAGAGGGATGAATAACAACGAAAGAAGGCCAAAAAAAAAAGATAATAAAAGAATAAATAAATAAAATCAAAGGAAAGACAAACACAATGGCAAATACAGATGCTAACATATCAATATTAACTCTAAATGTAAATGGACTAAACTCTTCAATAAAAAGACACAGAGTTGCAGCCTGGATTAAGAAACAAAACCCAACCTTTTGCTGTCTCCAGGAAACACATTTAGCTACAAAAGATAAAAGTAGACTCAAAGTGAAAGGATGGAAAACAATCCTACAAGCAAATGGACCAAAAAGAAAGCAGGAACAGCTATACTTATATCAGATAAAACAGATTTCAAACTCAAAAAAATAAAAAGAGACCCCAATGGTCACTACATTATGATCAACGGGACAATACTTCAAGAAGAAATAATACTCATTAACATATACTCACCAAACGAAGGAGCACAAAAATATATTAGACAACTGTTGTCATCTATGAAAACAGATATCAGAGAAAACACATACATAGTGGGAGACTTCAACACACCACTATCAACAATGGATAGATCAACAAGACAAAAAATAAGCAAAGAAACTAAAGCTCTAAATAAGGACCTAGAGCATTTGGGATTCACAGACATCTATAGAACACTAAACCCTCAAAAAAATGGAGTACACATTTTTCTCAAGCGCACACAGATCTTTCTCCAGGATCGATCACATACCGGGGCACAAGACAAACATCAACAGATACACCAAGATTGAAATCATACCAACCATCTTTTCTGACCATGAAGGCATCAAACTAGAAATAAACCATAAAAAGAAGGCAATGAACTTTCCTACCTCATGGAGATTAAAAACCACACTACTGGAAGACCACTGGACTAATGAGGAGATCAAAGAAGAAATTAAAAAATTCTTTGAATTGAATGACAAGGAGGACACCAATATCCTAAATGTATGGGATGCAGCAAAAGCAGTAATAAGAGGAAAATATATAGCAATAGAAGCTCACATCAAGAAACAAGAAAGAACTCAAAGAAACAACCTAATCTCGAAGCTCAAAGATCTAGAAAAAGAACAACAAAAAAAAAGCCAAAACCAGTAGAAGAAAAGAAATAATAAAAACCAAAGCAGAAATAAATGAAATTGAAACTAAAAAAACAATCCAAAAGATCAATGAAACCAAGAGCTGGTTCTTTGAAAAAATCAATGAAATAGACAAACCCCTAGCCAGGCTCACAAAGGAAAAAAGGGAGAAAGCACAAATAAACAGGATCATAAATGAAAGAGGAGAAATCACAATAGACACAGCAGAAATCAAAAGAATAATCAGTAACTACTATGAACATTTATATGGTAACAAGTTCAACAATCTAGAGGAGATGGACAAATTTCTACAACTCTACAATCACCCAAAGCTAGATAAAGAAGAAATAGAACATCTAAACAGACCAATTACAAGCAGCAAAATTGAAATGGTAATCAAAAACCTCCCCAAAAACAAAAGCCCAGGACCTGATGGATTTACAAATGAATTCTACCAAACATTCAGAGACGAATTAGTGCCTATCCTTCACAAACTCTTCCAAAAAATTGAGAAGGAAGGGACAATACCAAACACATTCTATGAAGCCAACATTACACTAATACCAAAACCGAACAAGGACAACACAAAAAAGGAAAACTACAGGCCAATCTCCCTAATGAACACTGATGCAAAAATCCTCAATAAAATTTTAGCCATCAGAATCCAACAATGTATCCATAAGATAATTCACCACGACCAAGTAGGATTCATTCCAGCGACACAAGGATGGTTCAACATCCGAAAATCAATCAATGTTATCCAACACATCAACAAAAAGAAATATAAAAACCATATGATAATATCAATAGATGCTGAGAAAGCTTTCAACAAAGTAAAACACCCATTCATGATAAAAGCCCTTGAAATTCTTGGGATATAAGGAACATACCTCAACATCATAAAGGCCATATATGACAAGCCAACAGCCAGTATCATTCTCAATGGTGAACAGCTGAAAGCAATTCCATTAAGATCTGGAACAAGACAAGGATGTCCACTCTCACCACTGCTTTTCAAAATAATACTGGAAGTCCTAGCAAGCAATAAGACAAGAGAAAGACATACAAGGAATCCAAATAGGAAAAGAAGTCAAACTATCACTATTTACAGATGATATGATAATATACATAGAGAACCCCAAAAACTCCACAGAAAAACTAATTCAACTCATCAATCAGTTCAGCAAAGTGGCAGGACACAAAATCAACACGCAAAAGTCAGTAGCCTTCCTATACACAAACAATAAATCTGAAGAAGAAGGAATAAAAAAATCCCTTTTATTATCGAAACCTAAAAAAAATCAAATATTTGGGAATAAATCTAACAAAAGAGGTAAAGGACCTATACAAAGAAAACTATAAAACACTGTTAAAAGAAATAGAAGAAGACACAAAGAAATGGAAAGACATCCCCTGCTCATGGATTGGAAGAATAAACATTATTAAAATGGCCATCCTACCAAAAGCAATCTAAAGATTCAATGCTATTCCAATCAAAATTTCAATGTCATTCTTCAAAGAAATAGAACAATTAATGATGAAATTCATATGGAATCACAAAAAAACCCAAATAGCCAAAGCAATCCTGAAAAAAAAAGAAGGGAATGGAGGCATCACACTCCCAGACTTCAAACCGTACTATAAAGCCATAATCATCAAAACTACATGGTATTGGAACAAGAACAGACACACAGACCAATGGAATTGAATAGAAAATACAGAAATAAACCCACAGATTTATGGTCAACTAATCTTTGACAAAGGAGCAAAGACTATGCTATGGAGCAAAGAAAGTTTGTTCAATAAATGGTGCTGAGAAAACTGGGTCTCTACATGCAAAAGAATGAAGCTTGACCACTACCTCATACCATACACAAAAATCAACTCAAAATGGATTAAAGAACTAGACATAAGAGCTGAAACCATAAAATACATAGAAGGAAATATAGGTGAAACACTGCGTGATTTGCACATCAAAGACATCTTTATAGACACATCACCCAAAGCAGTGATAGTGAAGGCAAAGATAAACAGCTGGGACTACATCAAATTAAAGAGCTTCTGCACAGCAAAAGAGACAATAACAAAAACAAAGAGAAACCCCACCAACTGGGAGAAATTTTTTGCACACAACACTAATGATAAAGGACTGATCACAAAAATTTACAAAGAGCTGATGAGACTCAACAACAACAAATAATCCAGTCAAAAAATGGGCAGAAGAGCTAAAAAGAAACTTCTCTGAAGAGGAAATGCAAATGGCCATCAGGCATATGAAAAAATGTTCAACATCACTTGTAATCAGGGAAATGCAAATCAAAACTATAATGAGATTCCATCTTACACCAGTGAGAATGGCTCATATTAAGAAAACTAGCAACAACAAATGTTGGCGAGGGTGTGGAGAAAAAGGAACTCTCCTGCACTGCTGGTGGGAGTGCAAACTGGTCCAACCACTAGGGAGAGCTGTGTGGAGATTTCTGGACCTACTAAACATAGAGCTTCCATATGATCCAGCAATTCCACTCCTAGGTATTTACCCAAAGGACACAGAAACATCAATTCCAAAGAACACCTGCACCCCTATGTTTATAGCAGGACTGTTTACATTAGCTAAGCTTTGGAAACAGCCCAAATGCCCAAAAATAGATGACTGGATCAAGAAGATGTGGTACATATACACCATGGAATATTACTCAGCATTCAAAAAAGATAAACACATGCAATTTGCAGCAACATGGATGGCGCTGGAAGGGATCATGCTCAGCGAAATAAGCCAGAAAGAAAAAGAAAAATACCGGATGGTCTCACTCATAGCAGGAATCTAGAAAACTTAAATAAGGGACCAGGAAAATGAATAACTATAAGAAAGTGAAAATCAAAATCAACAAACAACTATGAACCAGAGACACTTTTTGGGGGGTGAGGGGTGGGAGGGGAGGGATTGGGGTCAAAATGGGGAGGTTGCAATTGTATGGGGAATATAAAAATAAAATTTATTATTTTAAAAAAATAAAAAATAAAAATAAGCTATGAAATATGTGATATACTGTCATTAATTCATTTATTATTTTTATTTGAGTTAATATTTGCATACCATCATTAGGTATTTCCACCACAGTGCACTCAGCACAATCTCACCCATATTCCTCCATCATATTCCATTGTGCCTCCTTCCTTCTATCTTCTTACTCCTCTGAAACCCACTCCCTTGGTGTATGAGTTCTATGGTCAGCTATCTAGGGCATGTTAAGCTTGTTTTTATCTGACTCTTGGTTTAGTCTTTATATTCTGCGTATTAATGCCACAATACAGAATTTATCTTTCTCCTCTGACTAATTTCATTTGGTATTATTCTTTCAAGTTCTGCCCATGTTGCCAAAAATGCCATGAGTTTATCTTTTTGATCCCTGGATAATATTCCACTATATATATATATACACACACACACACACATACATACACACACACATATATATATATACTATACATACACACACATATATATGTATATATGTGTGTATATATATAGTGGAATATACATATATACATAGTGGAATATAATATATATATATAAAAAATATATCTCCTTGCCACTCATCTAGGGGCACTGAGTTTGTTTATTTAGCTATAGTAAATAATGCTGCAGTAAACATGGAGTGCAAATTTTAATGAATCAAATGGCAGACTCATTTTTAATGTTTTGAGACACGTTTACACTACTTTCCGTAAGTACTTCCCATCAAAAGTGTAGGAGGATTCACTTTTCTCCACATCCTCACCAGCACTTGTTTTTGGCCTTTTGATATGGGGTGCTCTCACAGTGAGCAATGATATCTCATTGTTGTCATTTATTATTTATGTAATAATAAATGCTAGTGAGCATTTATTTCGCATGCCTGTTCGTGGTCTGAGTGTCTTCTTTGGAAATGAGTCTGTTTAGTTCTTCTATTTCTTTGTTGGGTTATTTGTTCTATTTTTGTAGAATTTTATGAGTTCTTTGTATATCTTTGATATAAGTACTTCATTAGACAGCAGAAGGTTGAACTTTGTTTCCTGATCCAACTAGATAATCTGTGTCTTTTAATTGGTGGGTTCAGTCCATTCATGATGTTTAAAGTGTTTATCGATATGTGATAGCATTTTGCTGCCATTGTATTCCTAATTTTGTGGTTCAATCTATTTCCTTATTCCATTCTTTGTGTATGTTCCTTTCTTCACTTTCAATGTGTAAGCACCTTTCAATATTTCTTGTAGGGGTGGTTTATTTTCTGCAAACTCCTTGAGTTTCTCTGTGTGAAAAGGGCTTTATTCCTTCCTCAGATCTGAAGGAGAGTCTTTCAGGATAGAGTATTTTCAGCCAGCATTTTTTTCCCATTAAGTATTATAAACTTGCAATTCCATTCTCTCCTTGCTCATAGTATTTCTTCAAAAAAGTCTGATATTAGCCTGCCATGGTACCTTTATAGGGTATTTGCTTTTTACCCCTTGTAGAGTCAATATTTCTTTGTCCTTAACTCTTGGTTGTTTCACCTCTGTATATCTTGTGTTGATCTATTTTTATTTAGGTATGTTGGGGTTCATTCAGTTTTCTGAATTTGTACATTAATTCCATTCTTTAGGTTCAGGAAGATATCCAGCATCAGTTCTTTAAATACATTTTGTGTTCCTTTCCATTCCCTACTGTTTTTTTCATTATTCTTATGTTGTTCATGTTGTCTTTTCTTAAGAAGTCAGATTATTCTCTCAGTGTTTCTTCTTTTTTTTAAACTTTGTTTGTCTTTCTTTATCCACCCAGGTTCTTTGTCAATTGCATTGACTTGTGGCTCACTTTATCTATTCACTTCCACGAATTTCTCCTGAATTTGTCATCTCTTATATTTCTCTTTTTAAGTCCTGAAGCCCCACTTTTATCTTACTTAGAACTTCATCTTCTGCCTTCAGGTCATTGATTTCATTTCTAAGGACATTAGATTTTATGAGTCTTCTTCTTTCTTTGAATTTATTATTGAAATCCTCAACTCTGTGTCTGTTAGAGAGAGTATAGTTTCATGTCTATAAATTTGAATTGTGGATATTTGTTTCCTCTCTGTGTTGTACTATCCTCTTGAGGACTTGTGATGCTATTTGTTGTGGTTGTCCTCCTCATCATTTGTTCTGAGTGTGGCTCCTTCTCCCTCACTTCTCAGGGGGTCTCACCTACTTGGGAAAGCTGCTGAATGGGTCTCGTGGGACTTGGCAAGGACTTTAACTGCTCTTGTGCTCTCCCTGACATCAGGTCTGCCTCACGTGTCTGTGTTGGTGCTGGTGGGATCTTGCAGTAGGTCACAATGCCTCTTCTAGTCTGGGTGGGAACTGGCAGTGTCTCATGGGAAGTGTCAAGACCTCTGGTCACTCTGAAACCTTCTCTGTCACTGGCTCAAGGTCTCACCAGTTCTGGGAATGTGCTTGTGAGGTGCTGTAGGAAGTTGCAAAGCTTCTGTCAGTCAGGGTGGGTGTTGGTGGGGTTTTGTGGGTGGTCATGAGGTCTCTGCAGGTCCATATGTGAGCTCATAGAGAAATTTTAATAGCTACAGTGTGGCTAAATAGTAAAATACAAATATTATATATTGAATATTTTTTTTTAAGATTTATTTATTTATTTATTTATTTTTTAATGTTGTCTATTTATCTCTGTATTTCATTCCATGTATATAATCGTATATACTTTTTTAAAAAATTTTATTTTTATATTCCCCATACAATTGCAGCCCCCTTATTTTGAACACAATCCCTCCCCTCCCCGCCCCCCCCCCATAGAGTGTCTCTGGTTCATAGTTTTTTGTTGATTTTGATATTTTCTTTCTTATAGTTATTCTTTTTCCTGGTCCCTTATTTAAGTTTTCTAGATTCCTGCTATGAGTGAGACCATCCGGTATTTTTCTTTTTCTTTCTGGCTTATTTTGCTGAGCATGATCCCTTCCAGCTCCATCCATGTTGCTGCAAATTGCATGTGTTTATCTTTTTTGAATGCTGAGTAATATTCCATGGTGTATATGTACCACATCTTCTTGATCCAGTCATCTATTTTTTGGGCATTTGGGTAATGAAATTCCAGAGTTTCTGTTTGTCTGGGAAGGTCCTTATTCTTTCTTCACAGAGGAAGGAGAGTTTTGTGGGATAGAGTATTCTTGGTTGGCATCTGTTTTCTTGGAGTCTGTTGGCTATGTCCCTCCACTCTCTCCTTGCTCGTAGTGTTTCTTCAGAGAAGTCTGATGTCAGCCTGATTGGTTTCCCTTTGAATGTTTTCTGTTTCTTCCCTCTTGACAGCTTCATTATTTTTTCCTTGTCCTGGATTCTTGGGAGCTTTACTATTATGTGTCTTGCTGTATTTTTCCTTTCGTCGTGGAAGTTTGGTGTTCTTCTTGCTTCTTGTATATCAATTTTCAGCTCCTTCTTCACGTTTGGGAAGTTCTCTTCAATTAAATCCTTGAATATTTTCTCTGTTCCTACATCTCTCTCCTCTCCTTCTGGTATTCCTATAACTCTTATATTTCCTTTCCTCATGGAGTCAGATAGTTCCCAAAGTCTTTCTTTGTTCTTTTTCCTTCGTACTTCTCTTTCCTTTTCTGTTTTGGTTCTTTTTATTTCTGTGTCTTCAAGAGTACTTATTCATTCTTCCATTTCATCTATTCTGCTTTCATTGCTTTTCCCAGAGTTCTTTAGTGCCTCCATTAATTCTTTGATCTCTTGCATTTTTTTTAATTCCCTCGTTAGGGACTCAATTTCATTCTTCTGATCATTGATTATTTTTCCATTATCACTGTTTTCCTTTACGACTTCTGTCAGTTTTTTAAGAATGGCAATTTTAAATTCTCTTTCTGGAAGGTCAGAAGTTCTTCCAAGTTACTGTCGTTGCAATCTGGGGGGTGGTTTTCTTTTTCTCGTGTGCTTTTTTCCTGAGGAGTTGCTAGGTGATGAGTGGTTCTTCTACTCCCTACTGTCTGTTTTCTAATTTGTCTTATGCATTGGGATACTGTGGGACTGGCCGGCATCTTGGGTGAACTTCTCTGCTCCCCTCTGGCTCCTCCAGGAGCCATCTGTCAGTTTCAAGCAGTCTTTATTGAAGAAAGGTCCCTGTTCTAAAATGCCGATGCAGGGACACGCTCCCCTGCGCGCCCGGTCTGCCCCGGCGGTGGGTTCCCTCTCCCCCTCTGTGCTGGGACAGTAGTCCAGAAGGGGCCTGGCATGGGCAAACTTTCCAGCTCACCTCTGGCTCCTCCGGGAGGCTTCTGTTGGTTTCAGGCAGTCTTTACTGCAGAAATGTCCCTGTTCTAAAATGGCGATGCGGGACGCAATCCCTGTGCACCCGGTCTGCCATATATTGAATAAATTAATAAGTATGGGGCCTCCCTGGTAGCGCAGGTGGTTGAGCGCCACACTGTGAAGCTGTCTTCAGCCTCTGCAGTGTGGGTTCGATCTCAGCCAGCCAGCGAGAATCCCACATGGCGCAGCAGACCTCTCCTGTCTCACCCGCTGCTTCCCTCAGCAGTGTATTTCATCAGTCTGCCTGTTCTGTTCCCCAATCTGTCTTTGGTGAATCCTTTCACCCTCCTGTGTATCTGGCCTGTACCCCGGTTCTTGTATAAATAAAAAAAAAATTTAAAAAATTGGTAAGTATGTACTGCTTTTAAAATATTGCTAAGCAATCATATTTATTTTCTTCACTGAAGTTTGTTGAAGTAGGTAAGAATATGGGCTTGGGGGCCTCCCTGGTGGCACAGCAGGTTGAGCGCTGTGCTGAAGCTGTCCGCAGACTTGACAGCGTGGGTTCAATCCTGGCCGGTCGCCAAGAATCCCACATGGTGCCACAGACTTCTGCTCCCCTCAGCAGTGTATTTCTGTTATCTGCCTGTTCTGTTCCCCACTCTATCTCTGGTGAATCCTCTCACCCTCCTGTGCCTCTGGCCTGTACCCCAGCTCTTAGTTTGCAGTAACATGGATGGAGCTGGAAAGGATCATGCTCAGCGAAATAAGTCAGAAAGAAAAAGAAAAATAACGTATGGTCTCACTCATAGCAGGAATTTAGAAAACCTAAATAAGGGACCAGGAAAAAGACTAATACAAAGTAAAAATCAAAATCAACAAGCAACTATAAACCAGAGACAAACTACGGGAGTGGGAGGAGAGAAAGGATTAGGGGCAAAATAAGGGGGGGTGCAATTGTATGGGGAATATAACCAAAATGAAAATTCATACTTTGGGCAAAAATGAAAAATGATAAGAATTATATAAAATAAAATATTAAAAAAAGAAAAGAAAAAAATAAAAATAAATAAATCTTTAAAAAAAAGCTGAAAAAATATGGTTTGGAAGTTATACACATTTATCCTTTCTAGTTATTTAATGTCAGGCAAGTTATTTAACTTCATTAAGTTTTAGTTTCTTTCAAAGATAAATAGGTATAATTTTACTAACATTATAGTGGTTTTGAGTACTTAATTAGATAATGTAGTTAAAATGCTTAGTATAGGGCTTCCCTGGTAGTCCAGGGGATTGAGCACCGCTCTTTGAAGCGGTCTGCAGGCTCAGCAGCATTAGTTTGATCCCTGGCCAGCCAGGGAGCAACCCACATGGCGGAGCAGATCTCTCCTGCCTCGCCCGCTGCTCCCCTCAGCAGTGTGTTTCTGTCAGTCTGTCTGTTCTGTTCCCTGCTCTGTCTCTGGTGAATCCTCTCACTCCCTGCATCTTGGGCTTATACCCCAGCTCTTGTTTACATAGATAAATAGATCTTTACAAAAATAAAATGAAATGCGTAGTGTAGTAGTAATGCTGATATAATAAATATTTAGGATATAAGTAATTAACATAAATGCATGTTATAATCTATTTAATTTAGCATTGCCTTGAAAATAATGTATATGTCTAATGAAAGCATTATATGCAGTTTTTTTCCAAAACACAATTACCTGTCTTACTGATTTCATTTTATCTCTCTTATTTAATTCTATGTATTTTATTTTATTTTGATTGAGGCAACATCATTTTATGTTTTCCATATTTTGCAAGTATAGGATCACCTTCCTCCCTTTAAATGTTATTACCACTGTGACCTACCACCAAAGCATGCATAGTCTACCATGTAAGTAAGTTTTGCACCCTCCCCACTTTGTTCTGGCCCCTCCCCTCTCCTTCCCCAGGATTCCTCAGATCTGTAATCAGTTTTCAAGCCTTAGTTTTTAAGTTTGACTTTATCTGTCCCATTGTTTAGTTTTTCTAAACAATGACTCTGTTATAAATGACTCTGATCAGTATTTATCTTTCTCCTGCTGAAGAATGTCCCATGTGTTGTTGAGAAAAATGTGTATTCAACTTCATTGAGAGGGTGGGGTGCAGTGTCATATTGATGTAATTGGTCCCATGCAGTTTAATACATTGTTTAAGATGTTTGTGGTTCTATTTCCTTTCTGTCTCATTGACCTGTCCATGGCTGAGAATGAGGTGTTAAAGTCGCCTATCAATGATATATTTTCCTCTGATGTCTATACTCAAAGTTGATAGTAATTACTATTTGTATTTTAGTTCTCCTTCATTTGGTGAGTATACATTTGCCCTCCTGATGTACTGTTCTCTTAATCATGATTTGGTAGTATACCTGTCCCTTTTTACCTTTGTCAGTTGGAAGTCTGTTATATCCAGTGTAAGTACGGCTGTTCCTGCCTTCTTGCGGGCCCCAATCACTTGTTGGATAGTTTTGTAACCCTTTATTCCGAGTCTATTTTTTTTTAAGATTTATTTATTTATGTATTAATTTATGTGAGCACTGGGTGTAGTCAGAAGCACAGGAGAGTGAGAGAATTCACAAGCACCAGAGCAGGGAGCAGAACAGGCAGACTGACAAAATACACTACTGAGGGGAGCAGAGGGAGTGGCAGGAGAGGTCCTTGCGCCATGTGGGACCCTCGCCAGTGGCTGGGGAGCAAACCAGCACTGCAGAGGCTGCAAGCAGCTTCCCATCCCAGGGCTCAACCACTGCGCCACCGGGAAGTTCCTGAGTCTATGTTTTTATATGGAGTTGAGGTACACTTCTTGGAGACAGAAGAAGTTTGAATTTTGTTTCCTAACCCAACTAGAGTCTCTTTCTTTGTTGTGAACTCTTGGAAATTTCATTTTCATTTTGCTTAGGTAGCCTGGTGTTCTTTTAACTTCCTGTATTTGTATAAGTAATCCCTTCTCCAGATTTGGGAAGTTTTCCTCTATTAGTTCTTTAAATATATTCTCTGGCACAATAGACTATTACAGACTATGGTGGAGGACTATGGGTGCTTCGGTGATGGGAAATCTATGGTGACTATAACTGAGGGGAGAAATCCTATATATAATCCTATATCAAAACTTTAACAACAGACTTCTTTCTATTGGTGAATTCAATCCATTTACATTTAGAGTGGTTAAGATATATGGAAGTCGGGCCTCCCCAGTGGCGCAGCAGTTGAAGCTGCCCGCAGACTCTGCAGCGCCGGTTCCATCCCCGGCCGTCGGGTGAGGGTCCCACATGGCACGCAGACGTCTCCTGCCGCTCGCTGCTCATCTCAGCAGTGTACCTAATCAGTCTGCCTGCTCTGCTCTCCCCTCTGGCTCTGGTGAATTCTCTCACCCTCCTGCACTTCTGACTGTACCTAGTGCTTGTATAAATAAATAAATAAATAAATATTTTTTAATGATATATGGAAATCTGTTACTGACATTTTGTCCATAATTTTGTGGTTGTATTTATTTCCTTGTTGAGTTATTTGTGTAAGTTCCTTTCTTTGGTTTAGTTACTAGAGGGCCTTTTACTTACTCTTGGAGAGTGGTCTAGTGGTTGCAAACTCCTTATGAATCACTTTATTTTCAGTGAAACACTTTATTTCTCTCTCATATCTGAATGAGAGCTTTGCTGGATAAAGTATTCTTTGCTAGTTGTTTTTGTGTTTGAGTATTTTTAAAAATGTCACTTCATTCTTTTTTTGCCATTAGTGTTTCTTCAGAGGAGTTCTATGTTAATCTAATTAAGGTTCCTTTTTAAATTATCCTCTTTGCCCTTGCCAGTTTCATTATTTTTCCTTTGTCTTGAACTCTTGAAAAGTTCCCTCCTATATATCTTGCTGTCATTTTCATTTTGTTTAGGTAGACTGGTGATCTTTTAACTTACTTTATTTGTATATTTAGTTCCTTCTCCAGATTTGAAAAGTTTTCCTCTATCGTTTCTTTAAATACAGTCTCGGACATAACAGACTATGGTGGAGGATGATGGGTGCTTTTGTGATGGGAAATCTATGGTGACTATACCTGAGGGGAGAAATCTTATATTGTCAAAACTTTAATGAGTATGTAAAACAATGATAATTCATTAATAAAAATAAATATATAAATATATAAACATTTTCTTTGGTGTTTTCTCTTTACTCCTTCCTTCATGAGATTCCCGTTATATTTTTGCTTTCCTCATGAAGTCAGATGATTCTCTATGTTTTCATCATTTTTTTAAGATTTATTTATTTATTTTATACAAGAACTGGGGTACAGGTCAGAAGCACGGGAGGGTGAGAGAATTCACCAGAGTCAGATCGGGGAGCAGAACAGGCAGATGGACCAAAGACACCGCTGAGGGGAGCAGCGGGTGAGGCAGGAGAGGTCTGCTGCACCATGTGGGGTTCTCTCTGGCCGGCGGGTAATCGAACTGGTGCTTCAGAGGCTGTGGACAGCTTCGCAACGCAGCGCTCAACCGCTTCACCACCAGGGAGGCCCTGTTTTTCATCATTTTTAAATTAAACTTAATTTCTCTCTTTTTCTGCCTGGATTCTTTTTTCATTCACATATTTAAGATCATTAATTTCTTCCTCCATTGGGTCCATTCTACTTCTGTAGCTTTCTACAGTATTTTTCATCTCCTCTAATGATATTTTTATACCCTACAATTCCATAGTTTTATTTAATCTTTCAATTTTGATCATCTGTTGATTGATTTTGTTTCTCAAGACATTAATTTGCTTGCTGAGTAATAGTCCAGTATGCATATATACCACATCTTCTGATCCAGTCATCTGTTTGGGGGCATTTCAGTTGTTTCTATATCTTACCTATTGTAAATAGTGTTGCAATAAACATAGCGGTGAAGGTATCTTTTGAATTAATGTTTTAGTGTCCTTTGGGTAGATTCTTAGGAGTGTAATTGCTGGGTCATATGGTAGCTCCATTTATAGTAGTTTGAGGAACCTCCACACATCTTTCCATAATTGTTGGACCAGTTTAAGCTCATGCCATTTGCAGCAACATGAATAGAACTGGAAGGGATTATGCTCACTGAAATAAGCCAGAAGGAAAAAGAAAAATATTGGATGTTTTCACTTATAGGAGGAATATAGGGGAACCAAATAAGGGATCAGGAAAAAAAAAAACAATTATACTAAATAAAAAAAAAAGCAGGTAATAATAAATCAAAGATATTCTGCAGTGGAGGGGGAGGGAGAGGTATCAAAACAGGGGAGGGAAGAGCACAATGTATTATGGTGATGGTGCATGGATTGGTTGGTGGTGGGAATTCTATGGGGAATACAGATAAGAGGAGAAAGAATACATTGTTCAAAAATGAAGAAAGATGTAAAATATATATATAAATAAAATTAAAAATAAATAAATAAAAGATACTCATTTGCTTTTCTGCATGTTCTCTGTATTCTTCCATTTCTTTGAATTTATTTACTATAACAATTTTGAATTCTGTTTCTTATAGAAAGAAGAACTCTTCCATGTCTTTGTGGATGTTTCTGGAGATTTTCTCTTTTCTGTATTGTATTTTCCCCTGAGTAATTATGGGGCCATTTATTTTGATTTTCTTTTCCCCATTATTTGCTTTTTAAGCATGCTCTGAGGTGGAGTTTTGCTGAGTCTGGTTCCTCTTCCCACACTGGCCTGGGCTTTTTTTTGGGTGGTACACATAGAAACTTGGGTCTCTGAGATAACTCTGGCTTCTCCCTTGATGTTGGGTATGGTGCTTTCCAGCTGTGTGCATTGGTGGTAGGTGGTGATGGCAGTTGCCTTCACATTGTTTTACTGATTTCAGAATATCAAATTCCTTTCTTTCCTCATCCTTCAAGTTCACCTCTTTACCTTTCTCTCTTTTTTATTTACCTCATACTTATTTTTTATTTTGAAACTATATCGATATATATTGCTTTGTTTATTTAAAAATATGCATAGAAGAATCACATTCAATCTAGAAATTCTTATGAGTATTACTTTTAAGAATCTTGTTAAATAGTTATCAAAGTACCACCCCACTAACATTCCCAACAATCCCAGAAGTTTCAGAGATTGACCTTAGACAGGTAAATTTTGTAAAAGCTCTCTTGATTACAAATCATTTATTTTAAATGTGTTGATAATTTTAAATCTATAATATGAAGTAGTTCTTCATTTTAGGAAAGTTTTCTTCTATTATGTCAGTAATTATTTTGTCTGTTTGCTTTTTCTTATAATTTTAAAATTTACACTTCATTCTCTCTCCGCCACTTATATGATCTTCCTTTGTAGTGTTCTAATCTCTGTATGTCTCCTTAATTTTACCAATAATAGCAGACTAACCACTATCCTTTTTATTGAATATAATGGCAGTAATATGACTGTTCTATTTGTGAAAATATAGCAAAATTATAATTTTCCAATTTCAACCAATTTTATATTAGTCATAGTATTTTTGTCACTGTAGCTGCAATATTTAATAAAGACTCTGCATATAAAACCTATTATTTTTAATAGAATTTTGCAGGTAGTATGATTTTGTCTCATTTCTTATCATGTGTTAATTTGTATAGATGTAATTTGGGTATTTTGGAACAGGGCTAGTATGTTAAACTTTTCGAGGATATGTGACATCCTTTTAGAAGGAATGTATCCTGTGGGAAGAGGCCAAGCATATAATGAGTCTATCATGGAAGGAAGTGAAAAATAAAAGTATTTAATTTATATTGCTTTCCTTTACTGACTTCCACAATTGCTTTTTTCATTTGTTTCCTTCTGCCCAATATACATACCATTCATTAGTAAGACACTTAAGCCAGAGCATTTTGTTTTACTGAATTTCAAAAGTGGGGAGGGAATGATTGATGCCACATTGACATGAAACACATCATTGTTTCAAAACAAAAAAAGATTACAGAATACATAATGTGGCCTTGGTGTATGCATGGCATATTTGTAGCTTCTATGACCTACAGTCATGGTGTTTAAAGCTATTTCAGTGATGGAATTTTGTTTGTAAGCATAACAGACATAGTGGCAGTACACACAACAATAAATATGGGCAGCTTCAATATAGACTTGCCAACTTCTGAAGCAGCTATTTTACTTTCACGTCCTTGACACTAGATCGTGAGTCTGTATTCAATTTTGGCGGGAGTGGGGGAGCAGTTTCCAAAACATCAAAATATTTTTTTTCTTTATTTGCATTGCATCTTTGTTTGTTTGTTTTTTTCAAATTTAAACAAGAAGAAATCATAATGACAGCAAGGCATAAGACACATTATTTGGAGACCTTCACAAAATAAAAAAGATTTTGAATCTACAAAGATTTTAGGGAGTGAGAACTCCCTAAAAAAGAGATAATTATTTAGAGCAATAAATAGTATTTATTTTTCATTAGTATAATCTACTGTTGTAATACCTGGTTGTCAGATCCTCGAAAGTATAGTTAATGTTTTAAACATATCCCAATTTGTATTTAAGATTGGGTCTACTGGGTGAATGCAGAAGTTGTCAGATTTGGAATAAGAAAATTAAAAGCCAAAAAAAAAAAATGACACATGCATGTGAAATTCATGGAGCTCTCTGTTTATGAAAATAATCATAAATCATCAGTATGTCAATTTTCCAGATATAAGCACAGTGCTTAGCATAGCTTACAAAAACAGCCATAATTTTCCATAGTTCAGACTTCAGAGACTATGCTTATACTAAAAGTAGAAGCTTGGAGCTAGTAGCCTTAGGACTGGTATCCCACAAAGATTTGGCTGTTTTTAATGAAAATTAGTGTGATATGATGCACAGATGAAAGAGCAAATGGATTTTCTTGATGAAAGCAGTGAATTCTGAAATTATGCACAGCAGGTATAGATGGAAGATACTGAACAGATTTCAAAAGATATCTCACATAGTTTTTATGCTGAAACATTTGCTTTATCCTTTTATTTATTTATTTATTTATTTAAAGGATTATTTATTTATTTATTTATTTATTTATATAAGCACTGGGTACAGTCAGAAGCATGGGAGGGTGAGAGAATTCACCAGAGCCAGAGAGGGGAGCAGAGCAGGCAGAAGGACCAAAGTACACTGCTGAGGGGAGCAGCGGGTGGCAGGAGAGGTCAGCGTGCCATGTGGGACCCTCCTCCGGGAGCAGCCGGGGATAGAACCAGCACTGCAGAGGCTGCGGGCAGCTTCGCAACCCAGCGCTCAACCGCTGTGCCACTGGGGAGGCCCTGCTTTATCCTTTTATGCCAGTCTTTTAGTGATGGGTAGGAAACAAAAAAATGAGCATATTCATCTAAATATGTAGACCTTAATTTAATAGGGGAAGATAAATGATGAGAAGACAATCATAAATTGTGTTGTTTTATTGAGTCCCTACTAAGTGTTAGTCATTGTGCCATAGTGAGTTTCTGACATCACTCAAATGACTAATATGGAATTGTATGTTGAAGATCATTTCTAGGCAATATTGTGAAACAAATAATGTTTTCTTGATTTTGCTGCTCTCTCTCCTGATATTCTGCTTCTTCCATCCCCAGACTTTCGATTTTACAAATTAGTATTTGGTTTCTTCTATTAATTATAATTTCTGTTATATATCAGAATAGAAAGGCCTAAGTTTTTCAATTCAACGCTAACATAAAGCAGTAATACCACAGGTGTGTGCATGAGAATGTGTGTGTTTGAACATGTGTATACATATGCGTGTGTGGAAAAGAGTTTTATTTGGAGATCTGGAAATCACTCTATGTTGGCACCATCTTTACCTTCTGAATAAAATTCGTGTACCCTTCCTTGAGATCCTTGGAGAAAGAAAATTTTAGTATTTCTTGTCTCTCCATAGTAGAAACTGAATATTTTTTCTTAAATTAATTTTTCATATATGCAATGTATGTTTACTCACTCTGGATTGTTCTAAGTGTTTGGGATACAGGAATAAATAACTAGACAACAAAAAATTCCTACCCTCATGGAGTAGTGGAGGTAAGATAACAATAAGAGTAGACATTATAAATAAATAAATTATATGGTTTATAATAATGTAATAATTTCCAGGTAAAAGAAAATAGAACAGGAAAAATAAATTTGGGATCACTGAGTGATGTAATTTTAAGCAGGGTGGTGACAATAGATCTCACTGGAGAGGGTATGTTTGAGCAAATACTTGAAGAAAGAAAGTGAGAAAATTATCTACTCAGCTATTTGTCATTTGTTATTCAGCCATTTGAGGAAGAGTATGCCAGTCAGAGGTAGAGTCTGTGAAATGTCCTTAAGGCCAATGTGTATGGCATGTTGTTCCAGGAGCAACAACAAAAAGATGCCAGAAACAAATGGAAGATATGTAGATGTTGAGCTCAGAGAAATCACATTGTTTGAAAATTTGGCTTTTATTCAGAGTTAAATGGAGAGCCATTGCAGGCTTTTGAACAAAGTAACATAATCTGATTTATCATTTCAAGGGATCCCTCTGTCTGCTTTGAGCCTTTGAGTCTTTATGTTCAGAAAGGGCAATAGCAAAATTAGAGATACCTGAAAGAACACAAATTTAGTACCCAAAGAACACATACTGTTTGTGTGTTTGCTTTGTTCATTTTAACTAGATAACTGATTTCCTGCAATATAATTTCTCCATATCAATTAGCCTCTGTGGATAGAAAATCATTTCTTCTTTGTGGGCATAAAATTGATGAATGCTGTTCTTGAGGGCAAGGGGAACATCTATCTAAAGGGAAGGATGAGCTGGAAAGGGCAAATTGGTTGGTAACCATCCATTGTACTTGGCTAAATCATAGCCTCACTTTTAAAACACCAGGAAATCTGTAACAACAATAAAATAATAACAATAATAGTTCATGGACCACAACCAATGTAATGAAATAAAAATCCAGTGGTAAATCGTCGTCATTAGTTTACCTTAGGAGTTCCTCAAGTTTTTCACAAGTGTAGCTAACAAAGTCACTGGGCTATACATCTGAAGCCCTGGAAATCTATCTTCTGCATATGATTTTCAAGATTACCCCAGTCATTCTGTTAGGGGAAAAAGGATGTCCTAAAGCTAATTCCATACAGACTTTGTGGATTCCACCCCCACTCCAGACCAAAGCCATCAAGACACTGGGAACTCCAAATCCCATCACCACCAAAGGGAAGGTTGCTGGAACCTGAGGGTGGGGTTAAGCAGCCAGGTTTGGTATAAAACCAGACATGTGGGCTTTGGGGGAATTCCCTTTTTGGTTCTCTGCCAGTTTGTAGCTCGGGCAGCTCTCAGAGGGCCTTTGGGGTTTCCAGGTTGGAGGATCGGGTAGGACGCATTAAAGACTTTATTTCCCTATTTTCTCCCTGAGTTGTACATTTCCTCATTTCCCTTTCCCTTGTAAATAAACCTTTTATTAACCTTTTGTGTGTGCCTGCAGTGGAGTATTAATAAGTCCCTTGTAAGCGCGCGGGTGAGGACCCACAGCCAGGCAACCCGTTTTATATCGGGGTTGCTCTGTAACAATTCCCATTTATTTCTAACCAAATGGTAAGGAAAAGGGAACGGAATGTTCAGGACTTCAGCCTATAAGCAAATATCATAATTTGCGCACTTCAATTCTTTTCACATTTCTTGATGAGAAATGACCCTTTGTTCACTCCTATTTACAGGGGGAAATGAGAAATACAATTGAGTTGGGTATCCCTATGTGTTTTAGGAAGGGGAGGAAAACGCAAGTGTTTATCACGTTATCTCACTATTGCAAGATATACTTGGGAATGAGAGGATAAATATCAGTGCTATTCTGAGCACTACAGTTCACAATTTTTCTTGATATGCAATTAAATATTATTTATTAAATACATGTATGAAAATAAAATATATAAGAAAGTTCCTTTTATCATGCCAAGCATAATAAATACCTTTATAACCCACATTATTCTTACATAATAGTAGATCAAATTGTGGGAACTTTTAGGAAAATTTTCCCCCAGGAATAGTCAGGTTATCTCTTTAGGGTTCATTGCTTCAGCAAATATTTTCCCATAGATTCAGAACCCTTAAAAGTAACTTCTCTTCATCTGGGTGAAAAATGACTTGATTAGAGCTAAATGTGTGCAATTATCCTAATGTTACTGTGTATAACATCTGTTGTCATTTGTTTTTCTTATTAAATTGTAACAGGTGAGGCGGGCTGGAAGCTTAGTGGTAGCATTACTGCAAAGGGGCAGGTCATTTCCCAATCCGAATGCCAAACTACACAGAGAAGTAGAAAAGCTAAGTTAAGCTTTAAGATCTCAAATGGATATTATCGTAGTATAACACTGGTTATCTCAAGAAATAGTGAAATATAGTTGTGATGTTTTGGAATATCTTCTGGCATTTAATGTATACATTTTTATGTGGAGCTCTTCTGGTCTCAAATGACTGAGATTGGGGCAGAGAAGAGGGTTCTGTCTTTTTTTTTTTTTTTCCAATGAAACACCCATAATACCAGACCAATGCCAGGAGTGCAGTAGGTTGTAGGGTAAGTGAATTGCCCAGGCTTTTATGCCACTAGCCTCTGTGGTTATCACCTGTGGCCTTGAATGCAGGAAGAACTTGGGAGCATGGGTGTGAGGCATGCACTGATGGTGGACGCCTGGAGTGTGCTATGGGCATGATTAAGTGGCACACCTGAGCCTTCAGGCTGAGGCTATAAGGGTGGCATCACTCAGAGACAACAATGGTTATGGTGGAGTGGCTATGAGAGAACATGCTATGGTTACGAGACCAGAGAGAATGCCAGAGAGAGTCCAAAGACAAAGAGTAAAGATTTGCTGGGAGCTGGGAGGCCCACCAGGCTCCTGGCCCACTGGCAGTTTGCCCCACAACACTTGGTGTAGAAAGAGCATTAAGGCCTAGGAGGCCACTTAGGGCTCTGGGACTCTCCTTTATCCATCTTTCCAAATGGATTGAGTGTCTGCCCTATGCCCTGCTGGCACTACATAGGTACTTAATAAATATTGCCCAAATCATATGTGGATCACTTTCATCTCCATGGAAGGTCTTGGAAAGTTGGGGTGTGTAGCATTAGCAATAATGATAGACCCCCGTGTTCCTACACATGTGCCTGATGGTGGACACCTGGAATATGGTGTGGGCATGCATAGGTGGGCGCACCTGGGCTGAGAGACTGGGCTTACAAGAGCAGCGTTACTGGGATGGCAGCATAATAAGAGTAGAACCAGAAGAGCAGCTAAAGAGAATGCCAGAAAGCCCAGGAAGAGTGAAGACTTGCTGGGGGCTGAGAGGCCTGCCAGCCTCCCAGCCCCCCAGCACCCCCTGCATCCTGTGTACCTGCTTGCATACTACAAATGGTGTAAAAAGCTCAGTAAAAGCCTGAAAAAGCCCCCAAGGGCTCCAGGACTCTCCTTTACCCATCTGTCCGATCATAGAGAACAGTGTCTTGCTGGCACTACAGGGTAAAAAGGAACAGCATTATTATTTGCAGTTTAGTTGTGTACTGAAATTTAAATAGGGCCTCCCCGGTGGTGCAGCGGTTGAGCGCTGGGCTGAGAAGCTGCCTGCAGACTCTGCAGGTGCCGGTTAGATCCCCGGCCGCTGGCGAGGGTCCCACATGGCATGGTAGACCTCTCCTGTCTTGCCTGCTGCTCCCCTCAGCAGTGTACTTTGGTCCTTCTGCCTGTTCTGCTCCCCGCTCTGGCTCTGGTGAATCCTCTCACCCTCCTGCACTTCTGACTGTACCCAGTGCTTGTATAAATAAATAAATAAAATCTTTAAAATAAATGAATAAATAAAATAAAATTTAAATATGTCCAGGCCATACTATCTTTCTGAAAACAATGCTTCCTTTGTGATTACTACTGTTCCCTAATTACTGTGACATCTATTCTGCCCTGCCAGATTCAGGTAAAAATCCATAGTACTATGGATGTCATTCTTAATTTCTTCACAAAATAATGATCTCTGTCCTTTTTGAGTTCCTTCTGGAGTTAGGTGTGCTCTCTGTTTGACATAGCATTTGAAACCTTTTATTCCTTTCTTCACTTTTTATCTTTTAGCTTTATCTCCCTATTTAGACAAAATGACTGCCCTCATCCACATACCTACCAACATACCAAGCAGGAGGCTATTAGGAATTTAATATTCTCTTATTCCAATGACTAATCAAATAGTATCCCTGATTGTAAACACTATGTTTTTTTTTTTTAACTTTTGTCTTCATTTTAATGCAGGAGAGTCCATGTACAAGAATAATGGACATATGAATAATTTTAAAAATTAGACTATTGCTCTACACAAAATGGAAAATATACTTACCACTTAAAAGAAATTTCTCAAGAAGTCTATAGCTTCAAGAAGAAAATGTTGGGAAGTAGGGCCTCCCTGGTGGTTGCAAGGGGTTTAGACTCAGCACTATGAATGAAACTATTGGCAGTCACTGCAGCACGAATTTGATCCCAAGCCGGCCAGGGAGCAACCCACATGGCACAACAGACCTCACCTGTCTCACCTGCTGCTCCCCTCAGCAGTGTATTTCAGTCAGACTGCCTGTTCTGTTCCCCACTCTGTTTCTGGTGAATCTTCTCACCCCCACACCTCTGGCCTACACCCCAGCAATTGTATGCATAAATAAATAAAATAAATCTTTAAAAAAATGTTGGGAAGAAGAAGTTTCTCCTGTATTTTATGACCTGTGTTCTAATTGAGAAAGTCAGTAATGGCAAGAGAAGAGGAGAAAAAAAGAAGCAAGGGGGATGTGAAGAGAAGGGAAGGGGCATAGGGTAAAGCTTTTGTGATTTGTTTGGTAATGAGGTGGTTGCTTGATGATGCAGGAATATTTAAAATTGTGTCATTCAATGTTCAGAACAAACATGTGAATTTTATTAATGTGTCAGTACCTCTTTTTTAGGAGAAACAAGTATGTTTAGTCTATAAAAATAAGGTATTTTAGTAACTTATCTTCTAAGCTTTTTTTTTTAAGATTTATTTATTTATTTGTTTGTTTGTTTGTTTATTTATTTATACCAGCACTGGGTACAGTCAGAAGCGCGGGAAGGTGAGAGAATTCACCAGAGCCAGAGCAGGGAACAGAACAGGCAGACTGAGGAAAACACTGCTAAGGGGAGCAGCGGACGCAGCAGGAGAGGTCTGTCGCGCCATGTGGGACCCTCTCCGGGGGCCAGAAAAAGAGCTGGTGCTGCAGAGGCTGCGGGCAGCTTCGCAGTCCAGCGCTCAACCACTGCGCCACCAGGAGAGACCCTGCTAAGTTTTTGATGGTGTAGTAGAAATCACCATTTACTCACAAATTTAGCTGGGTGGTAAGTTAATTTAAAAGTATTCATTAGTATTCTATTTCTATAAAATTGATTTATGTAGTTGGAAATGTTGCAATATTAAGTGGCACATCCCTAGTACTGATGTTTCTGGTTTAGGGAAACACATTGATACAGTTAATCTACACTTTGCTTTTTTTTTTTTTTTAAGATTTATTTATTTATACAAGAACCAGGGTTAACGCCAGATTGGGGGGGTGGGCGGGTGTGTGTGAGAGGATTCACCAGAGACAGAGCGGGGAACAGAACAGGCAGACTGATGAAATACACTGCTGAGGGGAGCAGTGGGCAAGACAGGAGAGGTCTGCCACACCACGTGGGACCTTCGCTGGCCTGCTGGGATCCAACCAGCACTTCAGAGGCTGCGGGCAGCTTCACAGTATGGTGCTCAACCGCCTGCGCCACCAGGGAAGGCTCTAATCTACACTTTCTTATATAGAGACATACCAGGAGCAGGATGTATTAAATCAGAAACTTATTAGTCATACCTAAAAGTATTCAAGTTTTAAATTACTTGTCAACAACTTTCTCTCTGAAACCCATTTCCCATATCAAAACTTTGGTTTAATTTTATAGATCAGAAACTTTACATCAGGAAATAAAATACTGTATAAAAATAAACTAGTGTATCTAAAAAGTAGATCCTGACATTAAAATAGATTTAGCTTCTAAGTAATGCCACACTAAATCCCTTTTGATGCTAATCACTTTTTCATTACCAATCTAAATGCATCCTGTATATATTAATCTGAAGCTATATCTAATATTTTAAGTAATATAAGCATATCATTAAAGCTTAGTTTCATAATATCTTTACTAGTGACTAAAACTTTCTTACTTGGATACACCTTTCATTATAAATATTTGAAATAGCACCAGCATATCTATTTTTTTAAATCATAATGTGTGTATTTTATATGTAGTATACTATATACTTTATGAATCATAAATAAACAAAAATGATGAAGTAGAAATTCCATTTAAGTATACATATGTGTATATATATACACACACACACATATACATAAAATCTAAAATAATTGATTTGCACAGATATCAAGCTGTATGTTCCCTACATTGGAAACCACTGATCTAAAGAGAATCATATTCATATAAGTCATGTCTATAAGAAACAAAAGATACGTGTTAGTATAGTGAAAAATGAACTTTTCACACTATCAATGAAGAAACCACTAATAGTACAATAAGAATTTTTTTAATGTTTTTTGTTTATTTATTTATTCTTTTTATTTTTTAAACAAAATTTGCTTCCCCCATCCCATCAGGTTGAGTCCCCATAGAATTTTCCTTCCCCAAGGCACCCATGCACCATCACCACAGTCCCCTGTGCTCCTCCCTCCCTTCCTCTGATCCCTCTCCCTCCTACCCCACTGCAGTATGTTTCTGATTTATAATTGTCTGTTTTTGCTTTGTTGTGTTTTGTACTGTTATTATTTTTTTTTTTTACACTGATGTCTTATTTGGTTTTCCTGTATTCCTGTTATAAGTGAAACCATCTGATATTTTTCTTTTTCCTTCTGGCTTATTTCACTAAGCATAATTCTTTCTAGCTCCATCCATGTTACTGCAATTGACATGAGTTTATCTTTTTTGATTGCTGAATAATATTCCATTGTGTATATATGCCACATTTTCTTGATCCAGTCATCTATTTTTGGGCATTTGGGTTGTTTCCAGGTTTTCCTATTGTAAAGAGTGCTGCAATAAACATAGGTGTACAGGTGTTCTTTTGAATCAATGTTTTTGTGTCCTTTGGGTAAATTCATAGTAGTGGAATGGCCGGGTCATATGGTAGCTTCATTTTTAGCAGACTGAGGAACCTCCACACAGCTTTCCATAGTGGTTGGACCAGTTTGCACTCCCACCAGCAATGTAGGAGAGTTCCTTTTTCACCACATCCTTGCCAACATTTGTTGTTGCTTGTTTTTTTTGATATGTGCCATTCTTACTGGTGTAAGGTGGTATCTCAGTGTGGTTTTGATTTGCATTTCCCTTATTATAAGGGATGTTGAACATTTTTTTCATATGCCTGTTGATCATTTGCATTTCCTCTTTGGAGAAATGTCTTTTAAGTTCTTATGCCCATTTCTTGTATTTACAAGAGTAGCTCTGGAAAAATGGAGATATATCAATAGTGTAGTAATTAACATTATGTGACTCTAAATTGTATTCCCCAATTTTTTATCCTGCTTCCTCTCAATGTCCCCTCATTCCGTGGGGTGTTTGTATTTATTTTTATAGATGTAGAATGAACAAAAAAATCACACAATATTTTTAATGATAATCTAATGTAAAATTTTACAAATGGCAGCCAATTTTTTATGGTAAATATTGCTCTTTTTCTATTGATATCATGAGAAACATAATAAGTTCCAGCTTCATTTTGCTTTTTGTGGCTTTCTAGTGCTTCATCCTGTATCATAAAACTATAATTTAAGTACAGCCTTAGCTGAGAATTTACTCATTTATTTTTCAAAAGTAATGCTGTAAAGAAACACTTCTTGGAACACTATAAATCACATATTACTATACTGAGATACTTAACTAAATCCAGAGGACTTCTTGCTTTTCAAGTAAATATGAATTCCATCTTGTTTAAATATATGCCCAGAGTTAATATTATAAATTGTTTTGTCACTGATACAATCTCATAAATGCACATACATTTCAATGTGGATATTACTTTAGAAATGGTAAATAATGTACTTTTAAATATTTTTAAATGAATTAGTCATATGAATATTTTTCTAGCCAATTAAGCCCACACTATAAATACAGAGCCAAGTGGAAAACAAGTGGAAAGAAAAAAAAAATAAATGTTTTAAAAATGAAATTGAATACTTTTAGTTTTCAAAGATTAATACCAATTGCATTCTCCATTACTGACAAATAGTCACACAAATTCTCACATAGAAACAGAGGCCCAACAGTGGATATAAGTGACAATTTGGATACCTCACATTTAATTATCTTCAGGGGTAGTACATTATTGCTCCTGAGAAGAGAGTTCTGAAACAGGTCAATCCCCAGCAGGCACCTGGGCATTATGGGGGTACCAGAGGGTTGCTCCATCACTGAAAAATGTCTTAGGAATATCTGAACACCAGGGGAGATATTTTTTTTTAATGTGACTTAAAAAACATTCCTCTTCTTAAGCCTCCAGATCCTCCTATATCATCATCCCAATGACATGACCAGTTGTCATTTTACTTTCTGTCTACGTAACCTCATGCACAGCTAGGAAATAATGATTTAGGACTTGAAATTCAAAACATAATGATGTTCCATTTTTTTCTATTCCTCATTTTACTCCACACCCCTGCAGAGTTGATGCAAGTGCTGAACTCCCTTTGAAGTCAGCTTGCATCATCTTTGATGGAGTATAAAGCAATAGGGATACTGACTGCAGGTTTGAGCATCTCAATTCTCATCTCAGATGATTCTGATACATTTGTCATTAAATGCATAGTATGAGTAAATCCTTGGCAGAATTACCAAGCAGCTAAAATTGATAGGAATAGGCTACATATTTCTATTATAAAAGCCTAGTAAAGAAAAATATTAGCCTGTATTTAAATCATTTTATCTAATATCCCATTTAGGCTGCTCTTATTGTAGGTGATGCTGTAATATAGTCTTATTACTTGTTTCACTTGTCCTAATGCTTTTTGATGAAGGATGATGTTCTTCTTTTTTTAAGTAATGGAATAATTCAGTATGTGTAGATGAACATGGATAGTACTGGTTTTTAAATACATTTTCCTCTCAGCAATAATTAGATGCCACATAGTAAAGATGACAGTAAATTGGAGATAAGAGATTAGTACTTTTCTTTTCCCTTGATGGTGGTCTTTAGTCATGTGACATATTTTGACCAAGGAAATATAGGCAGAGGAGCCTGTGAAGCAGTTGATTACTGGAATTGTCTCTTACACTTCTTCTGCAGAGATGATCATGAAAGTATGTGAAGGAAAATCAAAGCAAGCTGTAAAGTTAAGTAAACATGTGGAGTGCAGGTGCTGTGGAGAGTAACAAAGGAACTGAGTAGAATTTCTTGATCGAAACTTTATTTTCTATTGTGTTAAACCATTGTGTTATCATAGTACCTAGTCTAGCATGACTGATACACTTTTTACATTATTGTTTTATGTTTATACATATATGCACACATAATATACCTTTTAAAGGAAAACAAATGTAGCAATTAAAATAATACAAAATAAAAGAAACCTAAAATCTGTGAAATATTTCATAGCATTTCTGTGATTCCCATTGGTCTCCATGGAATGTGCTATATATAACTCTGTAGTAGTAAATATCTCTAAGTTTTCTCTAAACACATTTTGGTCTTGTGATAATCCCATTAATATTGGTTGAATTTTGCCCTTTTGAAATTGGAGGCTTCAAAAATTATAATTTTATAACAACTTAGAATAAATTCAGTTGGGGGAGGAAAGAATTTCAAAGGAGAAAGGCTAGCATGTAATAATCTTATAGGCATTTTAAAGAGCACAGTTTACCTTAGAGATTGTTGGATTATAGGTTTTATGAAGGACAGTAATAAAGAGGAGGATTATGACAGAAAATATTTGTGGATAATTCTTTTCTGTGTTGCTTTATGGCTATATATCACAATAAGATATTATATTCCAGTAAGTTTATCTACATTTCCATTAAAACATAATCTAATTCCTAAAGAAGAAAATCCTGACTAGGAGTAACAAAATTCTCAGAGATCTGAGAAAACTGTGCTAAATTGTAGCTAGACATTTCCGTTTCCTTTGAATCAGTAATTTAAATATTTTCACTTATTTTTCCGTCTAATTTTCAGTAGGTCACTCTCAAGTCAAAATTTAATTTTATGTAGTTGAGGTGGTAGAGTAAAAATGAAATTGCATGCTGTAGGGGGAAAAATTTAACCTACTTTTAATAGCCCCTTTGAAAGATACTTTGAAGACATGACTTACTCTCATAGTATGTTCACTATCTGAAGAATGAATTATTATATCCTTGTCAAATTTTAAATAGCATGCTGTTAAAAATATTAGTCACACAGGGGGCTGTTTGACAGTAATGTCACAGTAAAGCTCTGGACTATATGAGCAGGCAGAGTCTGCAACTTAATATCCTAGTTCCATGGAAGCCTGCCTTCCACCGCATACAAGGAGGGGTGGGGGTGGGAACTGTTTCAAGTTTCCTTGGAACATTGGCAGGACTCTGCCAAATGCTGCAGTCTACTTGCTGTTCCAGCCAGCTATGGGGATCCTGTGTCTTCTTCCTGCCATCCTCTCCTGGCAGAACTCAGAGAAGAGCCTAAAAGAAATGAAAGAAAAAAAATATATCATTTCAAGTGAGGAAGAGCTTCTGTGTGTGTGGTTTTTTAGTACATCCAAGAAATGTGAGTTGAGATCTAGACTAGAGGATATAAAGAAAATGATCCAAAGAATTTCTTAAAAAGACAATTATTTTTAAGTCCCAAAAATAAGTTTAGAAAGTGACTTGGATGAGCCCAGCTGTGATTTAAAAAGTAAAACTTTTATAGTTAAGTCAATATACATTTGAGAAGGTAGAACCTATACTCTGAATCTTATACAGTGTATTAAACCAAAGTTACCTCAATAAAATTATACATTTTTTAAATAAAATAAATTAAAGGGTGTGTGGTAAAAGCAAAAGAAGAAAAGAATTTCCCCCGTTTTTGTTCTTTGACTTTTGCTTGCAGAGAAAGGGGCGATCTTTACCTAATCAGAGTGAAGCAGGAATCACTGAGGCAGTGGAAGCATCAAGAAGGTGAAGGTCAAGCCTATTTTCCCCAAAGTAATGCTGTTTTATCGCTCATGGAACAAAGGCTACAGCCTTTCTTTCCTTGATCCTTTGTGCTTTTCCCTATTACTTTAACAGATCTGAACAAGCCAGAGATTCTCATCCAGAAGTTCCATTTAGCTACCTTTATTTCAAATCCTCCAAATTTCACTTCTCAACATTATAGCTACTCAAGGATGATATAAAACCCACGTGTTTAGGCAGGAAGGCAAAATTACCTAAAAACATCATTAACACAGAACACAGTGATTGTTTTCATTGATATTTTGCCATTTAATTCTGGGCTTCATGTCAGCCTATAAATCCAGCCAACTTTCAGTTTCAAGGGTTTCTGTCTTCTGTATGTCTACAAAACATGAATGCAGTTGGAGAAACATTGAGTTACAAATTGGATAATGTTACACTTGGTAACTTGGATAAGAGTCAGGTTGAGAAGCCAACAGTATAAAACAAATACTCATACTAGGACTGTGTGCTGTCCTGAAGAAATGTATTCTGAAGTTGCCTCTGGGCACCTTAGGCTGACACCCTCCTGGTCATATTGTAGTGTGCCCATTTACTCTCTTGAGTAGATTTGTTGTTTTAACAAAGGGGTGTCCATAAGAAAATGGGGAAAATGCCATTTGCAGAGTGAATTTAAGAACAGATCTAAGATTAAGAAAATCATCTTGTTTTAAAAACATAGATTTTTAATGTGTAGGCAGCAGTAAGGCACTGCTTCTACGTGTCAAAGCTCTGACTTTGTTTCCCCACATCTGAAGAATGCTACATTGCTATGGCTTGCTTGTCCTGTCATTTCTTTACCTTTACTTTTTTCACTCACCTTTTATTCCTTAAATCTTTACTTGCTAATTATTTCTCTCTCTGCTTTCCCTCTCCTCCTTCCCCAGAATTCAGGTGAGGGGATGACAAGTTTCAGATCAAGGGACGTTTCTTTGCTTTCAATATGTTTTAAAGTAGGTTTTTAAAGCTTGACATTTCCATTGTTTTGTGGAAATACTGAAAAGATTATTTTGAGAATACTGTGTTGGTTCTCTAAATACTAACATTCTAAGTTCTTTGGAGTTGAGTAGATTCTATCTCCTTTTTTTCCCTCTTAGTATGAGTAGGATCCTGCTAATCTAAATACCAGTGATCCATAAATACTAGTGATCTTAGTGTTTTCAGAATTCTTTTATTTCTGAAAATCTAATCTGCTAATATGAAATGGAAGCGAAGGCTCCATATAATTCAATGTAGCTTTTTTTCTTTGAAAGATATAAAAATATGAGGTTACCCTCCATTGTTTTTACATATATAGTAGTAGACTTAAGATATTCTAACATGGGCCTCCCTGGTGGCGCAGATGGTTGAGCGCCACACTGTGAAGCTGTCCGCAGCCTCTGCAGTGCCAGGTTGATCCCTGACGGCTTCAGAGCAACCCACATGGCGAGCAGACCTCTCCTGTCTCGCCCGCTGCTCCCCATAGCAGTGTATTTCCTCAGTCTGCCTGTTCTGTTCCCTGTTCTCTCTCTGGTGAATCCTCTCACCCTCCCGTGCATCTGGCCTATACCCCGGTTCTTGTATAAATAAATAAATCTTTAGAAAGAAAAAAAAAAAGCTATTTTAACACACTGAAGAAGAAAGAAGATTGAAGGGGTAGACATGCACACAGTTGGAAACTGGAGAAAAGACGTTGAGGAGGAGGATGATTTTACCCATTAACTACTGAGAATCCTTTCTACATAGTCTCTCCCAGTCTGCAGTACTAGCCAGAACTCATTCAGGCCCTGACCACCTAATGCTCAGTTATCCAAAGTATCCTTACTGGTCTCTCTGTCTCCATCTTCTCCCTTTGCAATTTATATATGAGATTGAATGAAGCAACTAGCACAATCCTGAAAGTTAGCTTTAAAAACTCCCAAGACAAGAAATTCTATATTTATTTATTTAAAAGTCAGGGTAGGAAAAAATAGCAGAACTAGCTGAAGGATTACATAACCCTCCATAAGACAATATCGTCTTTCTGTTATTCACAGCTGTGTAAATGGTTTATCATTTATTTATTTTCATTCTTCTGTTCTTCATTACATTTTTGTCCCTCTGAAATGAAACAATGAATTGGGTTTGGGGTGGTGGGTGGTCAAATAATAATGCACATAAGAATAAAGGGGGAGAGAAAGTTGGTTTATCCCATAAGAAAACACATTCCTCAAAATCCATATCCTGCTACTTTAAGTTCTGAGAGTATCAGTATTCACATTTAATGATAAACACTTCATATTACAAAAGATCCAGAATTATTTGGTCCATTTATTAGCAAGTAGGTAATTTTTTCCTTTATTTCTACATATACTTTCTACTACTCATTTCAAACCAATGAACTTTCTCAATATACACATTGCCCATTCTATGGAGTTCTATTTATCTTTAAATGACTTCCAACTATATCTTTCAATAGTTATTAAATTTGTGACTTCCAGTTCTATCAAAAATATGGCTAAAATAAAAATGCTTATTTGGTAGTCTTACATTTGATTCACAAAGCAGTGTTGGGAAACCAGTAATGTATAATCCCCTGTCTGGCATCGTGAGCAACAAAAACTTTTTTATCTGCCAAGTTTTGTATACACAGTTAACCAGTCATTGTGTGTTCTGACTTTTCTAAAGGTTGCAGAAATAAAAATGCAGAAAATACAGGTTGGGGCTGCTGTTGTGGAGTCAAATCATCACTTGAATAGAAGATTGCCTTACAATGACTTCAGGGAAGTCCACAGAAGCCATCCTGCTTGTCCATTAATTAAGCAATAAGATCTGACAGGCAATGTATTTCTGGCCATTTAACATATATTAATGTATTGAAATAATTTGGGGGAAATAGCTAAACATCAAGTGACTAAGTACTTGTGATGTTCATTATTTTATTAGTATAAGTAATTTGAATATGAATTATTGAAAGTAAGAGAAAGGGGACTTTTAAGTAGATAGGAAAACCCAACTTCCAAGTTTACTACATATCATCTCATTTCATTTCCCCAATGACATTATGAACATGTTATTTCATTAACAGATGTGACATGTAAGCCTCAAAAAAGTTTTATGACTGGGCCTCCCTGGTGGCACAGTGGTTAAGCACTGGGCTGTGGAGCTGCCTGCAGCTTCTGCAGCACCAGTTCAATCCCCGGCCACTGGCGAGGGTCCCACATGGCGAGCAGCCCTCTCCTGCCGCACCCACTGCTCCCCTCAGCAGCGTGTTTCGTCAGTCTGCCTGTTCTGCTTCCCGCTCTGGTGAATTCTCTCACCCTTCCGCACTTCTGACTGTACCCAGTGCTTGTATAAATAAATAAATAAATCTTAAAAAAAAAAAAGCTTTATGACTAAAATATTTTGCACTCTGATTTAAATTATTTTAATTAAATATCATTGGATTAGAAGGTCTTGATTTAACCTGACTTAAATAATTTTCTTCCCCCACACAAACTCCAGATTCTTTTGATGTGAGAAAAGGGTTTTTAGAAAACATGCTTGTCTTACAGGCTACAAGATAGCCACTTTCCAGGATTCATGTCCTTTCAGTGAGTCCCTTATGCTTTAGATCTATGGTCAGTTTTCAAGATTCGTTTTGTCTCGCCTTTTGTTTGGTTTCTCTATATTATGCATATAAGTGAAACCATCCAGTATTTAACTTTCTCCTTTGGACTTATTTCACTTAGTGTAATCCTTTGCAGTTCCGTCCATGTTGCCACAAATGGCATGAGATTATCTATTTTGATCGTGGAGTAGTATTCCACTGTGTATATATACCATAATGCCTTTTTTCTTTTTTTTTTTTTTTGCGTGTGTGTGTGGGGGGGGGGGGTGGGGGGAACCCTCGGCGGCCGGGAAACGAACCGCCACTGCAGAGGCTGCAGGCAGCCTCGCAGCCCAGCGCTCAACCGCTGCGCCACCAGGGGAGGCCCTACCATAATAACTTTATACTTAAAATTGTTTCCATATTCTGCCCTTAAGTCATATCTGTTACCAAAATTTCTTAGTTTCCAAAATTGTACAGTTTTGTCTAATGGGTATAACTTTGTATATGTGTGTGCGTACCTGCACATTCATGAATATATTCCATGTTAGAATTTACTGAATAATTTTCTATTATGCAGATGCCATTTTAAATCAAAATCATAGTTTTGGTCACTCTTTTCTTAAATGCTTAGGAAATACACATGTACGGTTTTCTGTTGTCTACTCTTAAATCTAAAGAAACCCCTGTACCTTTCATCATTTAAATCTAGGGCAATTCAATAAAACAATAATTGAAGCTATTTTGAGTTTTCGAGAGCTATTTTTATTTTAAATGTTTAAGGGAATAGTTATTTCCAGGGGACATAAACAAATGAGGATTTGTGAAATCCTATATGTGCAAGAAGCCTTCTTCTGAGTCTGGGAATGGTGCCTGACTGAGAGCGAAATCAAAGAGAAGAAAACCAATGAGGCTGAGGAAAGTAGGCTGGGTTCTGATAGAATCTTTTGAACTTCTGAATCCAGTTTTGTTTGTAAAACAGTTCTTAATATTAGTCATGTAATTCTATGGTCCGGTCTATATCTGTTCTTCAGAACAGTATGAGCTTTGAAAGTTTATTTTATTTTTGTCACTTAAGACTAACGTGATATGATAAAATAGCCATAGTAGGGCATAGTAGGGATGAATTGTACGTCTTAAATAAATTGCATTGTTAAAAATCCAACATATTTCAATATGAAAGGACTTTATAAACTTGTGTCACACATAATTTAGAAACTGCCCGTATTTCCAATCATTTAGACTCTTAAATAAGTCCCAAAACATTATATATAATTGTAAATAGTGAAGAAGAGTTATTTTCAGAATCCAATATTACTCTATTTTTGATGATTTTACCAAGTAAAGTGACATAAATTAGCACAGAAGTATTGAATCTAGATCAATTATATCTCTTCCGATGTAAATTTAGGTTGATGCAGACTTTGTTTCTTCAGAGTTCTTTTATAAAGTGGATTTGATAGAATGTTTACCATTATAGTTCATGGTATCACTGCTAAGAAGCACTTTCCGCAATAAAATTATGACATCATAAAAATTTATCAACAAATGTGTCTTATGGAAACTCAAATGAAATAGTTTCTTTATAATAAACTGAGTTATATTTCTTGTTTAAATGAATTTACTAGGAGATCATGCATTTTGAGGCTCAACAATGAGACCAAAGCTCAAAGTGTTTTTTGTTCATCTTTTTCCAGGCATCTGAGGTCTGCACAAATATTAAGCTTTTATCTCCAGAATGCTTTTTCAGACTATTGCCAGGAAGACCTGATCTACTATATTACTGCAGATGGCTGTCTCTAATATACCAATAGTTATTAAAGTCTCAAATCATGGGTTCTTAGATTTCCCCTCCCATTTTTCCTTTTTTTTATTTGTAAAAGGCTTCTATAAGAATTACTGTACATGCACAAAAAGGTCCCATTTAGAAAATAGTTTGTGAATCCCCATTCTGTACAGTAATGGTCCATATAACTATATTAAGTCAGTTCCTTTAATAGGGAGAGTGCCTTTTTAGTTTGTGAGAAATCTGCTCCTGCTGAGATTTGAACCAAGTACCCTTGGATCTAAAAGCATTTCTTTACTCTTCAGATAAAGTGAAATCTTCTTAAAGGGGAGGGGAAAGGAGGTAGGAGTTCTTTTTGATTTGGAGCCATATCTTTGACAATTTTATTTTTCTTTCTGAGTTACTTTCTCAGTCTCTTCCTTCCATGTTTTATTTTATCTGTTCTAGGATCTTTTTTCATTTGATCATTTGACTGGTGTTGGCCTTTGAAAATATTAATATGAATTTTTGTATCTAGACTGAAATTTAATATCTCATAATGGTAATCTTATTAATCTGTAAATTCCATATCCCAGCCTTGGACTGAAGATTCTTAATATTATCTCTCCTTTAAGAGTTCATGAGTTTAAATTGTTTGTGTTAAGTTAAAAATAGAAATATTTTATTCTATGGGAAAAAAATGATCTTACGGCACTTTGAATTTGAAACTCTGTGCATTGCTTGATGGTGGTCATTTTGTCAATAAGACTTCTGGAATCCTCTCTTAAAAATATTTTGTAGTAATAAAAGAAAAAACTTAATTTTCCAAATCTCCTCAAAATATGGTTATACTTCCACTAGCAAATTTTTTTATCCTGCAATTTGTGATGTAGCAGTCCATCATTTTTTGTAAATGTCATGATATTCAATAAGGTTTAACAGTGGAATTATAGATAGTAATGAGCTTCTATAGAAATAACTTGTTTTATTTTCAAAGCTAGATTGTGTTTGAAGGTTTTTTTAAAGCAAAATAGAGTAGGAGCATCTGTAATAAACAGGAAAGACAGGCTAATAGGTTATAATATTACAGTAACCAAAGTAATTTTTCCTCACTCTTTGTCATAACAGTTCCACTCAGATTGCAATAGTTATAGGAAACCAGAGTTTAGATACTCAATTGTCAGTGTTTCGTTATTCAACATGTTTTAAATTCTTACAATATGTCATGACCGTTACAGAATATATAAAGACTAGTTCTAGCATTGGGGAAAAAGGTTAATTCAAGGATGACATCAGACACATAGTAATTACTCCCACTGGAAACATATGTATAACAGAAAGAAGTTTGTTTGCCAAAAATAGAATTTAGCAAGGCATGCTTTCTTTTATTGTAATACCAGACTTAATTATTTACCTATAACTCTCATAATTCTCTGAGACCAAACTGGCAATAATTCAGAGTTGAAATTGATCATTTATTCAGGGTCAGAATACAATAAAGTTTTGTTATTTAATAGGAATTTCTTGAACCTTGTAAACATATTACTTTTTTTTTTTCCTTGGATGGTCAACTAAAATACAGTTCCAAATTCCTGGAGTAACCACATAATAAACCTTGAAAATAGTCACCAGCAATAGCTAGGATCTTTTTTTTTTTTTTTAAGATTTATTTATTTATTTATACAAGCACTGGGTAGTCAGAAGCGTGGGAGGGTGAGAGAATCCACCAGAGCCAGAGCTGGGAACAGAACAGGCAGACAAAACACACTGCTGAGGGGAGCAGCGGGTGCGGCAGGAGAGGTCTTAATGCAATGTGGGACCCTCGCTGGCAGCCAAGCATTGAACAGGTGCAGCAGCGGCTGCAGGCAGCTTTGTAACCCAGCTCTCAATCGCTGCACAACCAGGGAAGGCCCAGTATCTAGGATCCTGAAGTTCAAAGTTGACCTGAAATCAGACTAAACATAATGGAGAGTGTTTTTATCATAGAATAAATCCAGTTCTACACTATACTATCTTTGGAAATAAATCCTAAAAATAAATGTTATTTACATATAGTTCTTTGATTACAGACCTAGAAACTATGCAACAAGTATATGGATATCCAGCAGAATGCTTGCAATATAGCATTCAATAAATACTGTAGAACAAAGGAAATTCCAGGAATTATGGAAAGAAAATATAAACTGTGATTCCTAACCACAAGAAAGTAAAATTAGCATTTGTAAACCAATTAGAAAGATAAATGAGTAGTGAGAAGTCTGAATTATTTCTGCTTCCCTGATCTCATTTCACATATAAAATGTCAAAAATAGTTTTTCTTTCAAGGTTATCATTGGACATTTTTTAAGCATTAGAGGCAATAAGAATTTTACAAAGAAAAGTTTCTAAAGTATTTCTCACTTCTTAGCTTTTTTCTGAGAAAAAAATAAACAATATCATTCGTAATTTCAGTAATAGAGGTAAAGGACAAATTGTTTTGACCCAGCAATTGGAAGTGTTAAGATTAAAATGTTTATTGACTCATTTCTTGTTTCTCTGGGACTTGGACATTTGAAAGCAGGAAGACACTGGACACCTGTAACAAATAGTGGATAAGTAGAGAATATTAAAATATAAATTTATTATTTCTGCTTGAAAAAGTAAACATAAGACAATCATGAGCATTCAAACTGAGAATTTGGAAGTTTAAAATGTTTACGCTGTCCTCTTAAGTAACAGAAACATAAGAGCAAAATTCTCTCCAAGCAATTTTTTTTTGCTTCCCCAATTATGGCTCAATGTAGGCAATACATTATCTTTATATCTTAAATTCTTTAGTAAAGAATCATAATTATCAGTGAATATGTTCTATAGAAAGATATGGATGATTGTATAATTCTGGTAATTATTTTGTCCACCTCACCTAGGTTCTTGAACTCTTTTGCATGCAAATGTTCATAGTAATCTCTTATTAATAACCTTTGGATTTTTGGTGCCTGCTGTAACTTCTCCTCTTTCATTTTTGATATTACTTCTTTTAATTTTCTACCTCTTTTTCTTTGTGAGTCTAGAAAGAGGTTTGACTATTTTATTTTTTTCAAAGGACTTTTTTTTTGTTTTCATTGATCTTTTGAACTTTTGAATTGATCATTAGGCTTTTTATTTGGAGTCTTTCTTATTTTTTGATATGAGCCTCTATCATTTCATACTAAATTCTTAGGACTGATTTTGTTGTGTCCCATACATACTGGAAGATTATATCTTCATTCTCATTTATCTCAAGGTATTTTTTTAAATTTCTTTTCTAACTTCTTCATTGACACAGTGGCTTCAATAATGTGTTGTTCAGTCTCCACATATTAGAAGAGTTCCTTGCTTTCTAAGGAAGAAATAGAAAAATGAATAAATAAATCACAAGCAGGAAAACTGAAAGAGTAATCAAAATTTTACCAAAAAAAGAAAAAGCCATGCCAGATGGTTTCATAAGTGAGTTGTACCAGACTTTCAAAGATGAACAAACACCTGTCTTGCCCAAAGGAACACTTTGGAAAACATTTTATGAGGCCAATACCATTCTAATAACAAAAACAAACAAACACAACACACAAAAAATGACAGACCAATCTTCCAAATGAAACAGATGCTAAAATCCTCAATAAAATCTTAGCAAACCAAATCCAACAAGGCATTAAAATGATTATATAGCATGATCAAGCAGGATTTATACCAGGGAAATAGTATTAATAATATTAAGCAAGCTAATTCTCCATATAAACAAAACAAAGATAGAAACCATGTCATCATATATATATATATACACATATATATACATATATATATAATAGATGCCAAGGAATCATTTGAAAATATTTAACATCCATTTATGTTGAAAATGCCCCCAAAACTGAGGATAAATGGGACATAACTTGACATAATAAAAGCCATACATCACAAACATACAATAGCATCATGCTCAATTCTGAAATTCTGAAAGCTTTACCAATCCAACACACAATAAGAATGTCCATCCTCACTACTACTGCTCAACAAAGTACTGGAAGTCTTATCTAGAGGAATTAGGCAAGAGAAGAATATTAAAGGAATCTAAAATGGGAAAGAAGTAAAGCTCTCATTATTTGCAGATGATGTGATAATTTACATACAGAACACTTAAAATCCATGAACAAACTAATTAAAACAATAAACCAGTTCAATAAAGTGGCAAGTTAGAAAATAAAAATGCAAACATAATGTGCCTTCCCATATGCAAACAAGGAGGTAGAGAGGAACAGATTAAGTTACCCATACCACTTATGATCACATCAAAAAAGTGAATAAAAAGACATATCTAGAAGAAAATCTAACAAGAGAAGTGAAGAGCCTATATAAGGAAAACTATAAGACATTGTTAAAGGAAATAGAAGATACAAAGAAATGGAAGATACAAAAAAATGCTTATGGATTGGAAGAATTGGTATTGTCAAAAGGGCCCTCCTACCCAAAACAAGGATTTCAAAAGGAATTACAAAAGAACCTGAACAGTGAAAGCTGTCTTTACATGAAAGAAGAAAAATGGAGGTATTACATTTACAGACTTTAAACAGTACTATAAAGCCATATTGTATTTAAAAAGCATAGAACAAAAACAGGCACACAGAAAAATGGAATAGAATTGAGAACCCAGAAATAAATCACACATATATTGATAGGTAATCAATGACAAAGGAGTAAAGGACAGCCTCTTCAATGTAAAAGAATGAAACTAGACAGCTATCTCACACCATAAGCAAAACTCAACTTAAAATGGTAAAATATGTTGAGGTAAGACCTGAAACAATAAAATTTATAGAAGAAAACAGGCAAAAATGTCCAAGACATGCAACTCAAAGATATTACAGATTAATCCCCAGCAACAAGGTAAAAAAAGGAAAATACAAAAAAATACAGCAAGCAAAAATTTCTGCACAACGAACTAGACAGTAACCAAAATGGAGAGAGATCACACTGAATTGAAGAAAATATTTGCACCCGTACATCTGACAAGGAACTGATATCAAATATCTACAAGGAACTCACACAATTCAACAAAGAGAAAACAAATAACCCTATCAGAAAATGGGTAGGGACTCCCTGGTGGTGCAAGGGATTAAGCACAGCACTGTGAAGCTATCTGCAGTCTCTGCAGCGTGAATTGGATCCCTGGCCAGCCAGGGATATACCCACATGGCACAGCAGACCTCTCTTGTCTCTGCCACTGCTCCCCTCAGCAGTGTTTTCAGCAGGTCTGACTGTTCTGCTCCCCACTCTTTCTCTGGTGAATCCTCTCACCCTCCCGTACCTCTGGCTGTATTCCAGTTCTTGTATGCATAAATAAATATTAAAAAAAAAAGAAAAGAAAATGTACAAAGGAGTTGAATAGTCACTTCTCCAAAGAAAATATATAAATGCATTATGCACATGAGAAAATGTTCACCATCACTTACAGTCAGTGAAATTCAAATAAAACCAGGGAGCTCTAGCTTACACCCCAGTTCTTGTATATATAAGTAAATAAATGTTCTTTTTTTTAAAGGGGAGGCCAGGGAGGGCTAGAGAATGGTGTGAAAAAGGTGAGATGGAAGGGAGGACTCAGGGGACTATGGTAGATGACTGTGGGTATTTTGATAGTGGGAGAGGTATGGTGACTACAGGGCAGTGAGGAATCCTATACTGTTCAAACACTAGCAAGGATGCAAAGAATGGTATTTCAACAACAACTTTTAAAAAGAAACTCTTCAATAAAAAGACACAGAGTTGCAGCCTGGATTAAGAAACAAAACCCAACCTTTTGCTGTCTCCAGGAAACACATTTAGCTACAAAAGATAAAAATAGGCTCAAAGTCAAAGGATGGAAAATAATCCTACAAGCAAATGGGCCAAAAAAGAAAGCAGGAACAGCTATACTTATATCAGATAAAACAGACTTCAAACTCAAAAAAATAAAAAGAGACCCCAATGGTCACTACATTATGTTCAAGGGGACAATACTTCAAGAAGAAATAACACTCATTAACATATACTCACCAAACGAAAGAGCACCAAAATATATCAGACAACTGTTGTCCTCTCTGAAAACAGACATCAGAGAAAACACATACGTAGTGGGAGACTTCAACACACCACTATCAACAATGGATAGATCAACAAGACAAAAAATAAGTAAAGAAACTAAAGCTCTAAATAAGGACCTAGAGCATTTGGGCTTAACAGACATCTATAGAACACTAAACCCAAAAAAAACGGAGTACACATTTTTCTCAAGCGCACACGGATCATTCTCCAGGATCGATCACATACTGGGGCACAAGACAAACATCAACAGATACACCAAGATTGAAATCATACCAACCATCTTTTCTGACCACGAAGGCATCAAACTAGAAATAAACCATAAAAAGAAGGCAACGAACTATCCTACCTCATGGAGATTAAAAGCCACACTACTGGAAGACCACTGGTCTAACGAGGAGATCAAAGAAGAAATTAAAAAATTCTTTGAATTGAATGACAAGGAGGACACCAATATCCTAAATGTATGGGATGTAGCAAAAGCAGTAATAAGAGGAAAATATATAGCAATAGAAGCTCACATCAAAAAACAAGAAAGAACTCAAAGAAACAACCTAATCTAGAAGCTCAAAGATCTAGAAAAAGAACAACAAAAAAACCCAAAACCAGTAGAAGAAAAGAAATAATAAAAACCAAAGCAGAAATAAATGAAATTGAAACTAAAAAAACAATCCAAAAGATCAATGAAACCAAGAGCTGGTTCTTTGAAAAAATAAATAAAATAGACAAACCCCTAGCCAGGCTCACAAAGGAAAAAAGGGAGAAAGCACAAATACACAGGATCATAAATGAAAGAGGAGAAATCACAACGGACACAGCAGAAATCAAAAGAATAATCAGTAACTACTATGAACAGTTATATGGAAACAAGTTCAACAATCTAGAGGAGATGGACAAATTCCTACAACTCTACAATCACCCAAAGCTAGATAAAGAAGAAATAGAACACCTAAACAGACCAATTACAAGCAGCGAAATTGAAATGGTAATCAAAAACCTCCCCAAAAACAAAAGCCCAGGGCCTGATGGATTTACAAATGAATTCTACCAAACATTCAGAGACGAATTAGTGCCTATCCTTCACAAACTCTTCCAAAAAATTGAGAAGGAAGGGACAATACCAAACACGTTCTATGAAGCCAATATTACACTAATACCAAAACCGAATAAGGACAACACAAAAAAGGAAAACGACAGGCCAATCTCCCTAATGAACACTGATGCAAAAATCCTCAATAAAATTTTAGCTATCAGAATCCAACAATGTATCCATAAGATAATTCACCACGACCAAGTTGGATTCATTCCAGGGGCACAAGGATGGTTTAACATCCGAAAATCAATCAACGTTATCCAACACATCAACAAAAAGAAATATAAAAACCATATGATAATATCAATAGATGCTGAGAAAGCTTTCGACAAAGTGCAACACCCATTCATGATAAAAGCCCTTGAAATTCTTGGGATACAAGGAACATACCTCAACATCATAAAGGCCATCTATGACAAGCCAACAGCCAGTATCATTCTCAATGGTGAAAAGCTGAAAGCAATTCCATTAAGATCTGGAACAAGACAAGGATGTCCACTCTCACCACTGCTTTTCAATATAATACTGGAAGTCCTAGCCAGAGCAATAAGACAAGAGAAAGACATCCAAGGAATCCAAATAGGAAAAGAAGAAGTCAAACTATCACTATTTGCAGATGATATGATATTATACATAGAGAACCCCAAAAACTCCACAGAAAAACTAATTCAACTCATCAATCAATTCAGTAAAGTGGCAGGATACAAAATCAACACGCAAAAGTCAGTAGCCTTCCTATACACAAACAATAAATCTGAAGAAGAAGAAATCAAAAAAACCATCCCTTTTATTATTGAAACAAAAAAAATCAAATATTTGGGTATAAATCTAACAAAAGAGGTAAAGGACCTATACAAAGAAAACTATAAAACACTGTTAAAAGAAATAGAAGAAGACACAAAGAAATGGAAAGACATCCCCTGCTCATGGATTGGAAGAATAAACATTATTAAAATGGCCATCCTACCAAAAGCAATATATAGATTCAATGCTATTCCAATTAAAATCTCAATGGCATTCTTCAAAGAAATAGAACAATTATTGATGAAATTCATATGGAATCACCAAAAACCCCGAATAGCCAAAGCTCTACTGAAAAAAAAAAGAAGGAAATGGAGGCATCACACTCCCAGACTTCAAACTATACTACAAAGCCATAATCATCAAAACTGCATGGTATTGGAACAAGAACAGACATACAGACCAATGGAATCAAATAGAAAATCCAGAAATAAACCCACAGATTTATGGTCAACTAATCTTTGACAAAGGAGCAAAGACTATGCATTGGAGCAAAGAAAGTTTGTTCAATAAATGGTGCTGGGAAAACTGGGTCGCTACATGCAAAAGAATGAAGCTTGACCACTACCTCACACCATACACAAAAATCAACTCAAAATGGATTAAAGAACTAGACATAAGACCTGAAACCATAAAATACATAGAAGGAAATATAGGCAAAACACTACGGGATTTGCACATCAAAGACATCTTTACAGACACATCACCCAAAGCAGTGATAGTGAAGGCAAAGATAAACAGCTGGGACTACATCAAATTAAAGAGCTTCTGCACAGCAAAAGAGACAATAACAAAAACAAAGAGAAACCCCACCAACTGGGAGAACATTTTCGCACCCAACACTAATGATAAAGGACTGATCACAAAAATCTGCAAAGAGCTGATGAGACTCAGCAACAACAAAGAAAATAATCCAGTCAAAAAATGGGCAGAAGAGCTAAAAAGAAACTTCTCTGAAGAGGAAATGCAAATGGCCAACAGGCATATGAAAAAATGTTCAACATCACTTGTAATCAGGGAAATGCAAATCAAAACTACCATGAGATACCATCTCACACCAGTGAGAATGGCACATATTAAAAAAGCTAGCAACAACAAATGTTGGCAAGGGTGTGGAGAAAAAGGAACTCTTCTGCACTGTTGGTGGGAGTGCAAACTGGTCCAACCACTATGGAGAGCTGTGTGGAGATTTCTGGACCTACTAACCATAGAGCTTCCATATGATCCAGCAATTCCACTCCTAGGTATTTACCCAAAGGACACAGAAACATCAATTCCAAAGAGCACCTGCACCCCTATGTTTATAGCAGCACTGTTTACAATAGGTAAGCTTTGGAAACAACCCAAATGCCCAAAAATAGATGACTGGATCAAGAAGATGTGGTACATATATACCATGGAATATTACTCAGCATTCAAAAAAGATAAACACATGCAATTTGCAGCAACATGGATGGCGCTGGAAGGGATCATGCTCAGCGAAATAAGCCAAAAAGAAAAAGAAAAATACCGGATGGTCTCACTCATAGCAGGCATCTAGAAAACTTAAATAAGGGACCAGGAAAATGAATATAAGAAAGTGAAAATCAAAATCAACAAAAAACTATGAACCAGAGACACTTTTTGGGGGGTGGGGGGCGGGAGGGGAAGGATTGGGGTCAGAATGGGGCGTTTGCAATTGTATGGGGGAATATAAAAATAAAATTTAATATTAAAAAAAAATAAAAAAATAAAAAGAAAGGTAAAGAGACATGGAATTACAATTCAAAGTCATACAATAATTACTTTTTTTTTAAATAATAAATTTATTTTTATATTCCCCCATACAATTGCAAACGCCCCATTCTGACCCCAATCCTTCCCCTCCCGCCCCCACCCCCAAAAAGTGTCTCTGGTTCATAGTTTTTTGTTGATTTTGATTTTCACTTTCTTATATTCATTTTCCTGGTCCCTTATTTAAGTTTTCTAGATTCCTGCTATGAGTGAGACCATCCAGTATTTTTCTTTTTCTTTTTGGCTTATTTCGCTGAGCAATAATTACTTTTTTTTTAAAGATTTGTTTATTTATTTACACAAGCACTGGGTACAGACAGAAGCGTGGGAGGATGAGAGAATTCACCAGAGCCAGAGCAGGGAGCAGAGCAGGCAGAAGGACCGAAGTACACTGCTGAGGGGAGCAGTGGGTGCGGCAGGAGAGGTCTGCGCACCATGTGGGACCCTTGCCGGTGGCAGGAGATCGAACCGACGCTGCAGAGGCTGAGGGCAGCTTCGCAGCCCAGCACTCAACCACTGTGCCACCAGGGAGGCCCCGATAATTACTTTTATTGTATCACCCTTTATTGCACCTTCCCTTTTGCTCCTGAAGTATAGTTAGTATCTTGAAAATAGGAAAATTTTCAGAACACAACTCTTATCTCCTTTACCCTGGTACTTCCATTTTCTGCCAGCCTTACCTTAATTATTCAAGTTTCTGCACAGCTAAAGAAACTGTAACCAAAATAAAAATACACCCCACTGAATGGGGAAAAAAATGCAAACTATACATCCAACAAAGGACTGATGCAAAGATTTACAATGAACACAAGAAGAAAACAAATAACCCAGTAAAAATGGGCAGAATTAAATAGGCACATTTCCAAAGAAAACATACAAATGGCCAATAGACACATGAAAAAAATCTTCATCATCATTTATTGCCAATGAAATGCAAGCAAAACCACAATGATATACTATTTCACACCTTTGAGAAAGGCCCATATGAAAAAGACCAGAAACAAGGAATGTTGGCAAGGATGTGGATAATAGGGAGCCCTACTGCACTGTTAGTGGGAATGTAAACTGGTCCAACCCCTTATATAAAACAATAGGGAGGTATCTCAAAAGATGTCAAATGCATCTGCCATATGACCTAGCAATTCCATACTTCCAAAGATCATAAAAACACTAGTATGAAAGGAAATCTGTTCTCCCACATTCATGGCAGCAGTGGTTACAATAACCAGGATATGTTTTTTTTTTTTTTTTTTTTAAGATGTATTTATTTATTTATACAAGCACTGGGTACAGTCAGAAGCACAGGAGGGTGAGAGAATTCACGAGAGCCAGAGCGGAGAGCAGAGCAGGCAGAAGGACCGAAGTACACTGCTGAGGGGAGCAGCGGGCTGCAGGAGAGGTCTGCGCACCATGTGGGACCCTCCTCTGGTGGCCGGGGAGCAGCCAGGGATCGAACTGGCACTGCAGAGGCTGCGGGCAGCTTCGCAACCCAGAGTTCAACCGCTGCACCACCGGGGAGGCCCAATAACCAGGATATGGAAACAGCCCAAACACCCAAAAACATATGAATGGATTATGAAAATGTAGAGGATATCTATATCTATATATATCCCACATATATATGTACATACATATATATGCATATATGTATACACATATATAGGTACACAATAGACTACTACTCCTCAGCAATCAAAGAAGATAAACTCATGTCATTTGAAGCATATTGGATGGAACTGGAAGAGATAATGCTATGTAAAATAAGTCAGAAAGAGAAAGATGGAGAAAGAAAAGGAGAAAATACTAGATGGTGTCACTAATAAGTGGAATATAGTGAAACCACACTAAGAACCAAAGAAAGACAACACTTAAAGTTAACCCTTGGAAAGTGACAATAGATATGAAACATACAAAGGGCTCAGGGGATTAAGGTACAGGTAAGAACAAAGAAAGAAGGAAGCACAATGGACCACTGTGGTGGAACTATGGGTGAGTAAGTGGTGGGTACCCTATAGTGATGATTACTGATGGAGATTATCCTAATGTTAACACAATTAAAATAATTTTAAAAATTAAAAATAAATAACCACTATTAAACACAAATAAAGTAAAAGATCTCTACATCAAAATTATAAGCTATTATTAAAAGAAATAGATGACACAGGTAAATGGAAATTTGTTACTTATGGTTTAGAAGAATTAGCATTCTTAAAATGACCATCATATACAAAACAATATGCTGAGTAAATATAATTCCTATCAAAATTTCAATGGCACTTTAAAAGAAGTTGAGGATTAGTGAATTTATTTATTTATTACAAATTTTTTTTTTTATGCAGCCAAGAACTAGGGTGTAGGCCAAAGGTGTGGGGGGATAAGAGGATTCACCAGAGATGGGGTGAGGAACAGAACAGGCATATTAACTGAAATACACTGCTGAGGGGAGAAATGTGTGAGATAGGAGCAGTGTGCTATACCAAGTAGTTCAGCTGCCTGGTCAGGGATCAAATTCAGGCCACAGTGGCTGGCAATAGCTTGATAGCACTGAAACTTTAACCTCTGCCACAATGGGGGCCCCAAGAATTAGTGACTTTATGTGGAACCACAAAGACTCCAAGTAGTCAAAGCAATTCTGACCAATAAATCAATGAATGAATGAATGAATGAATGAATAGAAGAATGGAAGTATTACATGCCCAGAATTCAAAATACATTACAAAACTATATAAATAAAAAAATATGGTATTTGGTGTATAAAAAATAGAAATATCAATGGAATAGAAATGAATTCCCAGAAATAAACCCACACTTATAAGAGATTATTTACAAGGGATCCAAAGGTATACAAATGAGAAAGGAAAGGTTCTTCTACAAGTGGTTTGGGAAGAATGACCAACAACATGCAGAAGAATTGAATACAGACCACTATCTCACACCATACACAAAAATTAATTCTAAATAGATTTAAAAGTTATTTGTTATCTCTAAAACAAAATACATAGTAGAAAGAATAGGCAAAACACTGTGACATGGCTTCAAGGCTGTCTTTTGGTTCATCACTCCAAAGGTAAGGGAAACAAAAAGCAAAAATCAACAAATGAGCAAGCAACTTAACCTTAAATGCTTTTGCATAGCAAAATAAATCATCATTAAAACAAAAAGACTCCTACTGCATGGCTGTAAGGAAAATGAGGTAAAGTCAGGCTTTTTTTTACTTTCCAAATAACAGACTTTCCATAACTTTAAGAAGGTATATTTTCCACCTTTCTGACATCCAGCAAACACCAGATGGACCTTGCATTCAAAACAATCTGTCAGTTTTGTGGCTATAGGCTCTTAACACTATAAAGGGGACTCAGCTGATACTCTGTTACTCCAGTCTCTCTCTACCTGCCTATGTATATGGTCCCCTGTCTCAGCACTAAAGGCCTGCAAAACCCACCAAAATCCCCAGAACTCTATTTTTGTCAGCAAGAACTAACAATGAATGTACTTGGCTGGGATGGTTGCACAATAGCATTCAGCTGACTAGTGTGAAAATTCAAAATCTATGAAGAACACATATAACTTAACAATAAGTAAAGGAATAATCCAATCAAAACATCAGCAGAATAACTAAATTGACATTCTCCAAAGAAAACAAACAGATGGACAAGAAGCACATTAAAAATGCTCATCCTCCAGATATGATAAAGCATACATTGTATAAAAATGAAGAATGATGTAAAAATATATAAAATAATGATAAAAAATTAAAAATAAATATATAAATAAATGCTCATCTTCACTTAGCATCAGAGAAATATAAAACAAAACCAGCATGAGCTGTACCTTATACCTCTCACACCTGTGAGAATGGTCCATATTAAAAAGACCTGATTTAACAAGTGTTGGAGAAAAAGAAAACTTGATATACTATTAGTGGGAATGTAGACTGGAATGGACCTTCAGAAAACAGTATGAGATTTACTCAAAATACTAAAAATAGATCCAACATATCATTCAGTCTCTCCACTCCTGTGTATTTGTCCAAAGAACATTAAATATTATAATTTGGAGGGATGTGTGCACTTCTATTTTCATTGCAGTACTACTCTCAATAGCTAATATAAGGAGACAACCTAAGGGCCTGTTCTGAAACCATCCTAGGCCTGGTGTGTTCATTGTCAGTTCTCACAACTAAAAGAGAATTTGGAGCCTTGAGTGGATTGTGCAGGCCTTTAGTTCTGAGACAGGGGACCATATACACAGGCAGGCAGAGCAGGAAAGACTCCAACACTAACAGGCAGAACAGCTACTTTATACTGTCCAGTGCCCATAGCCACACAACCCATACTCTGATGCAAATGCAAGGCCCATCTGTGATTTTGCTAGTTGTCTTAATGGTGGTAAGCACAGCATTTGAAAGTATGGCCTGTTCTGTGAAAGGTGAAAAATAGTCTGATTTTAACTCATTTTATTTACGGTGCCCAACAACATATACCCAATATACCCAATATACTCCTCAGTTACAAAAAAAAAAGTGATATCTATCCATTTTCAGTAACATGGATGGAACTGGAATTTATAATATACAATAAAACACATTTAATATAGTATTCTGTTATTTATATTTACATATAATTAATGTAATAATAAAAAATAAATACAATAAATCAGAGGAGAAAGATGAACAGTGGATGATTTCATTCATATGTGGAATATAAAGAAATGAAACAAAGTAACACACAAAACTAAATCAAAACTGATCTTAGGTGTTTGGCTACAGATACCTAATGGACTGTGATGGATTTTATTGGGATCATGTTGGTTGGTGTTGAATGGTAATAAATATCCTAAAGAAATGTGAATCTATAGCTTTAAATCATATACAACGTTGTAAACCATATTTCCTCAATAAAAGGATACAGTTTATTTATTTTTATTTTTTTATTTTTTTTTTATAGAGGCATGTCTTTATATTATTTATTTATTTGTTTGTTTGTTTATACATGCATTGGGTACAGTCAGAAGCGCGGGAGGGTGAGAGAATTCACCAGAGCCAGAGCGGGGAGCAGAGCAGGCAGAAGGACCGAAGTACACTGCTGAGGGGAGCAGCGGGCGGCAGGAGAGGTCTGCGCGCCATGTGGGACCCTCCTCTGGTGGCCGGGGAGCAGCCGGGGATCGAACTGGCACCGCAGAGGCCGCGGGTAGCTTCGCAACCCAGCGCTCAACCGCTGCGCCACCGGGGAGGCCCCAAGGATACAGTTTAAACAAACAAAAAGAAAAATCTTGTTCTAGGTCAGCTGATGTGCTTAACTGATGATCTCCACTAATTCTGTGATCTTACAACACATACTTTATTCTAATCAGGATCAGTTTTCCCACATTCTAACAAAATAGCGCAGTATATGTTAAAAATAATAAAAGGTACATTTGTAATTCTCTTTTTATTGTGCATCTGTATTTCCTATGTGCAGACCCAGACAGTATTTAGCAGGACTGCACATGTGAAGAAGAACTGAGAAAAACAAAACTGTGGGAGCCTCCCTGGTGGCGCACAGTACAACCTGATTGGATGTCATCTTTACACACAGACATTTGAGTTCTACTCTATGTTTATCGATGCAACTGATTTTTATTGATTCTACAAATATAATGTATGTTCTTGAACCATCCTCAAAAAAATTTGGTGAGCACAGTGCTGTGAAGCTGTCCACAGCCTCTTCAGTGCCAGTTCGATCCCGGCCTGCTGGCGAGGGTCCCACATGGCGAGGCAGACCTCTCCTGTCTCACCCGCTGCTCCCCTCAGCAGTGTCTTTCATCAGTCTGCCTGTTCTGTTCCCCACACTGTCTCTGGTGAATCCTCCCCGCCTTGTGCGCATCTGGCCTGTACCCTGGTTCCTGTATAAATAAAAATAAATAAATAAATAAATAAAATCCATGGCAAACAAATGAAGGATAGCATGTAACGGAATAAATGTAGGGCTAATCATCTCATCATTGTAAAATCATTGTAAAAGTCATTCTCACACAAAACCTGAGTTCTAAAGAAATCATCTGGGCATTTCAAGTTTTATTTGATTTTAAATTCAAGAGAGTTTTTATTGAGGTAACATTTGCTTTTGAGATGTGTAATCTAGACTCAGCAGGATGTAATGCTATAGCCTTTCATGTTCACCAAGTTTGTTTATGAATTGTGCTAGAGATGGCAATCCAATATCTTCCACAAAAATCAGAGAAACACAGGACATTTTTATGTTCTATTCACAATAGCATCCTTACTGCAGTATTGTAACCAAGGATAGGTTAGAAATGTAAACAAGATTGCCTCTGTGCACAAAAGAGAATGTGATTGGTTTACCAATATCAAAAGTCAGTGTATTTTAGGTCATTGCAAAATGTGTTACAATGTGTGAAATATCCTGAAGTATTTCTAAATCTACCTGAAGCAAGGCACAAGCAGGGAGTCAACAGAACAGGCATGATTTGTATACACACCAACATATTTTCAAAATATTATGTAGGTTTTCTTTTGTTTGTGTTTTCCTTTTCAAAACCTATCAGCTTGAGTTGGATTTTGTGAGAGCTATTGAGACACCATATTGCAATTTTTGAAAGCTCTGTTTTTTGATGGCTTGCAATAAACCACACAGGATATTCCCACTGGGGGGAAAGGAGTTGTAACCTGTCATGAATATTACAATTTACATGATTTGGAGCTTGTGGAGATCTTGTTTAGAGTTTTTGACTCCAGTTAATCACAGATTTTTCTGTTTTGAAAACAATGATTTGAATGTAAACCAACTCAAAGAGGCACAATAAGGCAATTTCAACAAGCTAATTAATTTCTATGAAAAAGAGAAATTTCACATGCTCTGAATTTTTTTGAGAATGGTTCAAGAACATACATTTTATTTGTAGAATCAATAAAAACCAGTTGCATTGATAAACATAGAGTAAAACTCAAATGTCTGTGTGTAAAGATGACATCTAGTCAGGTAGTACTGTGAAAATATATTAACACTCATGCCAAAGAGGTAATTAGAAAGTGTCAGATGAAAACATTGTAATTTTTAATGAAAACAACAAATCTGCACTATAGATGAGAAAAGTATTTTCATTTTTATAAAAATAGTGACTTATAATTTTAAATAATAGACTTATCACATGTTATGCTCAAAGCAGAGAGAAGAATGGCAGACCTCCAGTTCTCTTGTTTGTTTTTCCTCCAAACCATTATCTTCCTAGATTTGTTTTCTTACATCTCATAACTAGTATAAATTCTCATTAGTTTTATATACTTTTTTTAAAAGATTTATTTATTTATTTATACAAGAACCAGGGTACAGGCCAGATGTGTGGGAGGGTGAGAGGATTCACCAGCGACATAGCGGAGAGCAGAACAGGCAGACTGACGAAGTACACTGCTGAGGGGAGCAGCTAGCGCTGCAGGAGAGGTCTTCGCGCCATGTGGGACCCTTGCCCAGAGTCCAGGGATTGAACCGGCGCTGCAGAGGCTGCGGGCAGCTTTGCAACCCAGTGCTCAACTGCTGCGCCACCGAGGAGGCCCTCTATGTCTTCTTTTGATAAGTGTCAATTTAGATCTTCTGACCATATTTTTATTGGACTGTCTTCTTTTGCAGACTTATACGAGTTGTTGGGAGATAACTTGGATTATCTTGGATATCAGCCATTCATCAGCTGTGTGATGTGCAAATATTTCTGTCTATTCAGTAAGGTGTCATTTTGTTTTAGTGATAATTTATTTTGCTGTGCAGAAGTTCCTTAGTTTGAGGTACTCCCATTTGTTTATATTCACCTTTGTTACTGTTACCATTGGAGACAAATCCACAAAGCCATCACTGAAGTGAATATCATGGAGAGTTTTGTTTAAAATTTCTTCGATATATTTTATGATTCCAGGTCTATCATCCAAGTTGTTAATTTTGGTTATATTCCCCATACAATTGCACCCCCCCTTATTTTTACCCTAGTCCTTCCTCTCTACTTCCCACCCCCACCGCCATAGTGTGTCTCTGGTTTATAGTTGCTTGATTTTTACTTTGTATTAATTAGTCTTTTTACTGCATTTTAAATGGGATTGTTTTCTTGATTTTTTTTCTCTTCTAACTTTTTTTGCATAAAGGATTGAAACTAATTTTGTGCATTTAGTTTGCAACCTCCACTTTACTGTATTGGTTTATTGTTTCAATTAGTGTTTTTAGTAGAGTCTTTGTGTTTTTTAATGTATTTTTATCATGCTATCTGCAAATAGTGAGGGTTTTACTTATTATGTTCTAATTTTCATTCTTTTTAAAATCTTTTTTCTTGCCCAACTTCTCCAGCTAGGACTGCCAATACTATATTGAATTGTAATGGTGAAAGTGAACATTCTTATCTTATACCAGGTCTTAGTTGGAAAGGCTTTCAGTTTTTCATCATTGAATCTGATGTTGTGATTTTTCATATAGGTCTTTTATTATGTTAGATATGTTCAATCCCCCCACCTTTGATGATTTTTATCTTAAATGAATGTTGAATCTTATCAAATGTTTTCTATACATCTACTGATATGAAGATGTGATATTTATATTTCCATTTCCTGATATGGTGAATTAAATTGATTGCTTCTTGGATGTGAATTATCCTTGTATCCCTTGAATAAGACATATTTGGTAAAGATGTATGTGTATGATCCATTTAATGCATTGATGAATTTTGCTAAGATTTTCTTGAGGATATTTGCATCTATATTAATCAGGGAGATTGGTCTGCAGTTATCTTTTTCTGGGAATGGATGAACATTTTGGTATCAGATTAACTGGCTTCATAAAATTGGTTTGGGAGCATTCCTTGTTACTCAAATTTTTGAGTTTGAAAATAATAAGTATTAGTTCTTATTTAATGGCTTGGTAGAATTCTCTAGTGGGACCATCTAGCCCTGGACTTTTGTTTTTTGGTAAGCTTTTGATTATTGTTTCTTATTTGTTCCTGATTAAGTCTCCCAAGTTTGTATTTTTTTTTTTCATTTTTTAGGTTATTCAAATTACTGATACACAAATATTAATACTAATTTATTACAATTGAATTTCTGAGGTGTCTGAGATAGCTTCTCTTTATTTTCTATTTCTATTTATTAGAGCTTTCTATCATTTTCTTTTTGTATGCTTGATAGTGTTTTGTTTTGTTTTGTTTTGTTTTCCTTCTTTTTTTTTTTTTCCAGTAAACTAGCTTCTGGTTTCATCCATCTTTTGGACTGTGTTGTTTTTGATATTTAATTCATTTCCTTCTACTCTAATTTTAATATTTACTTCATTCCTATGACTTTTAGTTTTGTTTTGTTTCTTTTTCTAGTTTCTAAAGGTAAGTGTAAATTAATTTTGTTCTTTCTAGTTTCTTCATGTGGTCTTTTTGCTCCATGCTGACCTTCTTTAAATTATTTAGGTTCTGATAGTTTATATCTTCAAACCTGTTTGCCTTCAGATATTTTTTAAATTTCTTCCTGATTTACTTATTAACTCAATAGTCATGCAGTAGTGTGTTATTCAGCCTGCACATGTTAGTTTTTCATGTTTTGTTAATGTTTTGGGTTTCTACTTTGATATCACTGTGATCAGAAAAGATTGATATGACTCCAATCATCATGAATTTTTGGACACTTGTGATACAACATGTAATCTATCTGGGGACTTTTTCCATCTACTTGAAAAGAATGTGTGCTCATATTTTGGGGGACATGAAGTGCCCTCTAAATGTCTATTTAAGTCCACATGGTCTATTTCTTGTTTACAGCTATTGCTTCCTGATTCGATTTGACAATGGGTGAAAGTGATGTGTTAAAGTATCCTACTAGTATTGTTCTGTGGCCAATGTCTGTCTTCAGATGCAATAATACTTTTGTTATAAATATAGATGTTCCTACATATGGTTTGTATGTATTAATGACTATTATATTTTTCATATATATTTACCCCTCAATCATCTATTGTCTATCTCTACCCATTCTCTTTTTAGCTGGATGTGTACTTGATGTCAGTTGGACTGTCTCTGCCTTTTGGGGGAATCCATTTGCTTGTAGGTTGGTTTTCTAATCATATACTTTGACGCTATGCTTATCATTGAGACTAACAGAGAGATAGCAGAATATTGGGTTTGTTTTCTGATCCATCTGGTCACTCTCCATCTTTTGTTTGGTGATTTAGTTCCATTTACAATTTGAGTGGTAATTGATATACAAGAATTTGATATAGCCATTTTATCTTTAGTTTTCTGGTGAAATTTCCTTCTTAAGTTTTTTCAGATTGTTTTCTATTCAAATTATATAGTAGAGCTCATTTCAACATTTCATGTAGGAGAGTTCTAGAGTGAAGAAAACTCCTTTATCTTCTGGTTTTTAGGGAAAGGTTTTATTTCTCCCTCATTGTATGTTTAGTTCCTTCCAGAAATACTGGAATTTCCTAATTCTATTTGTTTGAATAAGTTTTCTGTTTCCTTCTCTCTTTCTCTTCTACTTGCTACCAATACATTACCTTTTCAAATGTATTTGGATAGTTCTTGAAGACAGATATTGGCCACAATGGATAGTTCATTTATTCATCTCTTTCTTTTTCTACCTCTCTGTACTGTACTATTATATTCAAGGTCACTATTTTTATCAACCATCTGATCTAGTCTGCTCCCAAAGCACTACGCAGATTTTTTTCCTATTGATATTATATTCGGCATGCCCCTTACTTTTTTACTTAAGTCTTAGATTTCTATTTTCTTTTTTAAAAAATATATTTATTCATTTTATGCATACAAGAACTAGGGAACAGGCCAGAGGTGTGGAGGGTGAGAGGATTCGCCAGAGACAGAGTGGGGAGCAGAACAAGCAGACTGACTGAAATACACTACTGAGAGGAGCAGGGGGCATGACAGGAAAGGTTTCTCCCTGGTCAGGGAATGAACCCGTGCCACAGAGACTGCTAACAGCTTCATAGTGTGGCGCTCAACGCACTATGCCACCAGGGAGGCCCAGATTTCTATTTTCTGATCATTCATTGTATTTCTCATGTCATTGTTTTGTTTTTCTGAATTTCGTTGTACATCTTTGATTAGTTTTTCATGGTACTCTTGTATCTTTTGCCTTGCCTTTTTTTTTTTTCTTTTTCTTTTTTTTTTTTTTTTTTTTTTTTTTTTTTTGCATTGTATTGCATTTCTTTAGGTTTGTTAATCATAGTAATTTGGAACTCTCTGTCTGATAAGAAGCAGTGTTACATATCCTGTGTTTATGGCAGCACTGATAGTACTTCTCTCTGGGATTCCAGAGCAGAATCTTTGCATATCCTCAGTGAGCCTCATAAGACCAGTACAAGTACTTAGAGGGGGGGTAAACAGAGTGCATCCCAGTCCACTATTCTTGTGCCTTTCCCTGGGGACCTGGACACTGGGAATACTCCAGCTATCCCACATGTATTACCCTTCAGTCAAGGCTGTGTGCATCCATATTTTTCTGTTCTCCCCTCCCTGGCCCTTGCTACTATGGTTTGTATAGTAACTTCCTGCACCCGACCACTGTCTCCAATAGTCTCTTTCTACCTATATCTTGATCAGTGAAGCATGAATTTTCTCTTTTTTCCTTCTGGTGCAATCTACCTAGTCTCTGATTTCTAAGAGGTGTTCTAGTTTTGCCAATAGCCACAGGACTGTCTGGATACAGTACTCTTCTGGTTATCCTTGGGGAGTTAAGCAAGGACACTCCTCTGACATCATTTTCTGTCAAATTATGAGGTGAACTTTCTAATAAGGAAAATAGATAGAAAAGTAGTACAAAGATAAATAGGATAGCATCAGATAAGGGATAAGTGCTAGGAAGAATAATATGTCGAAGAAAAATGATAGAGAGTAACCAATGACCCTGGATAGAGGGTTCTTTATTTTAAGTGGTCATGGAAGGCATTTGAACTGAAGGAAAAAGGATAAGAAGTAGTGCAAGGACACATCTCAAAGGTATGTTTCAGTAGATTGGCCTGTTCTACTCCCCACTCTGTCCCTGGTGACTCCTCTCATGCCTGCACCTCTGGCTCTTGAATGCATAAATAAATAAATATTTTTTTAAAGATTTATTTATTTATGCATACAAGAACTAGGGTACAGGCCAGAGGTATGGGGAGGGGTGAAATGACTCACCAGAGACAGATCAGGGAGCAGAACAGGCAGACTGACTAATATACACTGCTGAGAGGAATAGTAGGAGAGTCAGGAGAGGTCCGCTATGCCATGTGGGTAGCTCTCTGGCCTGGGATTGAACTCATGCTGCAGTGGCTGGGGATAGCCTCGTTTTATCTTAACCCCTTGTGCCCAACAAAAATAAATCTTTAAAAAAAAAAGTAATTGAAAAGAAGAGAGAAAAAGAACATGACATGTGACTCAAAGATTAAAAAAAAAAAAAGGCCAAGTGCCCATATGCTTTGTTGATTAGAGATTTATGCATATCAAAACCTCAATCTTTATTACTATGTGAAAATTTATCAAAACCAAATGCACTTTGAATTCTGTGTGGTTGTCAGGAACACATCCCCTCCAAAATATCAGACCACCCTGAATCTTTAAGTTCAAGTCACTTTTTGTCACTGCATACTTGCACAATGTTTAAACAATATCTTAAAAATAAATTCTTGTAAAAATTGCATGAGGTACTAATGGCTTACATTTAAAAATACCTCTGATAGGTCTTCCTATATGGACAAAGAAATATATCCTGTAATGAAGAAAACTTCCCCTATGGAAGCTCAGGAATAGTCTTTGACTCTGTTCTCCTTGCTGAGCTGTAAGAAAATCCCTTACCTGTTGTTCACATGTCTGACAGATGTTAGAGATTCTGGATTGGCAATGAATAGCAGCTTGTCTGATACACTTCGGGTATACATAAATGACAGGCCAGGACTTCCATATCCGGTTCAGTTATGACATTTGTGGAGCCAGGGGTACATCTTATTTTCTAAACATATTTACTGATAACTCTTACTGCATATCCTCAGTTCTCAGGCCTGCACAGGCCTCAGTTCCCAGGCCTGTGACCCAAAGATAACTCTGCCAGAGACTGCAAACCACATAATGCTTCTTAGAGTCACTGGGAATTTAACCATGTGTCAATGACATCACTGTCTACTTGACAGCACTTTGAGGTTCTCAGCATTGTGCGATTTCTCTAAAATAAACTTTTTTCACAGAACCCAAATTTCACAGGGGCATGAGCTTATGGGAAAAGCTGAAGAGAACATCAAATTGAACTCCTAGAACTAACTACAGTCTATACACACCTAATTCATATTTGTGCATTTTAGATAAAGATATTGCTGTGCCTAAAATACATTTTTGTCAATACATTTGGAACAACAACAAATAGAACACAAAAAAATTAGACAAAAATTTGCTTTTTAACTAAAAATGAAGTGCTACAATTCTTTTTTTGTTTTAAAAATTTATTTATGCATACAAAAACTGGGGTGCAGGCCAGAGTTACGGGGGGGAAGGGGTGAGAGGATTCACCAGAGACAGAGTGGGTAAAAGAACAGGTAGAAGGATCAAAATACACTGCTGAGGAGAGCAGTGGGTGAGACAAAAGAGGTCTGCTGCGCCATGTGGGTTTCTCTCTGGCCGGCTAGGAATCGAACCCGCGCTGTAGAGGCTGCAGACAGCTTCACAGCACTGCGCTCAACCACCTGCACCACCAGGGGAGGCCCAGCTCTACAATTCTTGAAAATATAAAATGATAAATAATCCAAATGGAAACTCTTTTTGCCAAATGCTATATACACAATATTTGAGAGTTTTTCTTATATCTCTCAGTATATATGCTGAGCATATATATTTCTTAATCTCAAGGCTGTCAATAGACTATTATAATAAATATTGCTTTATTATCTAAGCTGCTTAATTTTTGAAGTCAATCTCTTTTTCAAGACTTACTTCAAATGCTTTCCTTATCCCATATTCTCCAACTCCTGCCCCCAGTATCATAAACCCACTTAACAGCCGTAAAAATGTAACATAGATTTTGCTATGCTTAATTATACATTTCAGTATGTCAGAACTATTTCAATTCACAAATTAATTAAACCTATGGAAATGTAAACATGTCTCTTTACCTAATGTTTATATGTGCTTTTAGAATGGCATGTCTTCCATATGACAAGTTTTTTTCCCAATGATGTACAGAACAGTTTTTTAATTAATTGGGATATATAACATAATTTTTACATTAAAATTTATATGTAGGAACACTGATCTATGATAACAATTCAATGTACTTATAAGTGATATCTAAATATGTACTAAATGTCTTTTTTTACATAGAATTAACACCAATTTATAGCACTATATGTGACCCAGAGTTATAGGATCACACATCTTTATGCATGTGACAGTCTTCGAACAGCATGTTGTTCACCCTCCTCACTCTGTGAACTCCTTCCCAGTATTGAAGCCTCAATTCCACAGTCAAAATAAGAGATGAGAATTCCTCAAAGCTAACTGTTCCCATTCCCACTCCCATATATAAGGAGCAGGTGTCTGAGAGTCAGTCCAAGAGATTATGTCCTTGTTTCAAGATTCATAGGATGGTCTGTCCTCACCACTCCTGTCTGTTGCCCAGAACTCAAGTCCCCTCAAAATGTATAATAAATTTTAAAGTCATGGGTGCCAATCAAATAGAAGGGGTATTGGCCAACTGGATCTGTGCCTAATAAACGTGATACCTGCTCTGATACAGTCTTGCTAGGAGATCCTAATTGTGATTTCTGCAACTTTCATTCCTAGAAGAGAAACACTGACAACAAAGAGGGTGATTGGAAATAGTTTTTCCATCTATTGTCTAGAGTACAAAACATTTAGTTATAAATCAGACCCTGCAATGCAACTAAAGAGAATTCCAATGTTAGAAACTTCAAATTAATCGAACAACAACAACAAAAAAAATGTATGTGATAGCATTTGTATGTTATTGTGCTGATCAGAATGCAGTGATATAAAAGAACAAGCTTGAAAAGTTCAAAATTGCATCAAGAAAGTACATTGCCTCTGAAAATTTCGATTGTGACAACCAAACACACTAACTGGACATCCATCAAATGAATGAGTTCCTTATTTTTCTCCCCAAGGAGGAAAATAATCATTCTGATTATCTACCGTTTGTCAGTCATTGCTGTGTATACTTTACATCTTTACAGTAAAGCTGCATTTCTGCAGTTTTATGTTCTAAAGTTGCCCTATAGATCAAATTATTCTTAGATTATTCTAACAACAATGTTACCATGTAGGGCCTCCCTGGTGGCACAAGAGATTAAGCACAGCACTATGAAGCTATCTGCAGCCTCTGCAGCACCGAGTTCAATCCCCTTCCAGCCAGGGAGCTACCCACATGGTGCAGCAGACCTCTCCTGTCTTGCCCCCTGCTTCCCTTAGCAGTGTATTTCAGTCTGCCTGTTCTGCTCCCCACTCTGTCTCTGGTAAATCCTCTCACCCCCTGAACCTCTGGCCTATACCCCAGTTCTTATATGCATAAATAAATAAATAAATCTTTAAAACAAAACAAAAAATTACCATATAGACTGCCATTACATCTCTTAGTAAATTCAAAACCAGTTTTCCCATAAATTTTGTACAAATAGTTCTTTCTTACTTTAACACAGATTCAATAGTTAGCTTGTAATTTAAGAAAATTTCTTAATCTGAAAACACTATAAAAATAACTCCAGATGACAACATGTTGGATTACAAGAGATGTATTGGACTTGAAAACTATGTTCTTCACCCCACTCGAGACTGGTGTGAGTCACTGAATATGTTTTACTATTAATAGAATATACATATACACATATCATGGTATTCTGCTGTATCTAGTGTACTTGTAACAAACCTGGAAGGTAAGGTAATTATTCTTATTTAAAATAGAAAACACTGAGACTAAGAGAAGTGAAATGTTATGCCACAAATCACTAAACTGGTAGAACTGTATTTGAAAGATACTATGTCCTCAGAAGTGCAAAGAAGATCCAAGCTAGTTTTCTGGTACTTACTGCTTATAGATGTTCCTGTGGAGTACCTTCCAGTCCTAGAAATTCTAGTCACCAGACATCCTGTTCTTAGAAGTATATTTATGGACTAGAACTACTGCTGAGGCAACCACTTGACAAGTGAAATGATAGAGTTCTCCCTAGATCTAGGTCTTCAAAAAGTGCTGGATTTAGATAATTCAGGCTCAAAGCAATTATTTTTTTTGAAATAGAACTTTAATATAAAAATCTAAGCCCCTAAATTTTGATCTATTATTAATTTTGTCAGCTATTATGTTAAATTGTATAAATTGCCTAATTTATGGAGGAAATATATTGATTTTCATGGAGTCCAAGGTAAATTTATCACCATGACTTATGTAGTAGAAAAAGGTCTTAAAAGTATTTTCTAGTAACCGTATGAAATATAGTTCTCTGTTCTCTCTCTGTTCAGTGAACCTGAATTTCATTTTTCTTTCAATCTTCATAACAATTATCAAAATCCAAGTTTCTCTGTATTTTTTTTTTTCTTAATAGTTTACTGTCTGTCTTCCCCACAGTATAATTCTGTCTCATCACTTCGAATAGTATTCGGAGCATAGGAAACACACAATAAATATTTGCTGAAAAAAATAAACTTGAGTTGAAAATATCTGCCTAAATGTTGAATTATTAGATATATTTTCTATTTGGAGTGTTGCTATAAAACATACATTTACAATTCCCTATTGTCCCTTTGAAAAAGATAAATTAATTCATTTCATTAGTGATATTGTATTGCCTGTGGCATGAGTTGTCAGTGTGACTACAATAAGCTAACGATTGGATAACGAGAGTTAATTTATCATAGAACCAATTTTTGCTAGTGAGTTGAAGTATAAATAATGGTATATAATAGTATTTGCATTATAAATACTGTTTTAAGGTTTGTTAGTTGGTCATAAAAATTTTCCCTAGGCTGAAACAGCTTGTGGGTAAACATTGCCTATACCACACATAATATATCAAAATAAAAGTGTGTTGGTGCTTTGTTAGGAAAGGAAAAAAGTATGAAAATTATTTTATACAAAGTAAGTGATGCTATTGAACAATCCCAATTTCTTAATGACAATCAACATTTAAAAAAAAGATAGAATTAAAATAATTTTGAGGAGATAGAGTGTGTGCCAGTAAGAAAAGATTAAGTTTTACTAGACCATCCAGAAGATAAAATGAGATTGTCAAATAATAATATAGGTATAGACTGTTTTAATAACTGTGGCAAATACATTAGTCAGACAACTGTGGCTGCTGATATTCAATCATATCAGCACTCTTGATGTTGAAGTGCTATATGATCTCTTACAAATTTAAGAAATTAAATTTTATAAAAATTCTAGATAAGTAATTACTTACGGAGAAAATGCAATTTGGCTACAAAAATTCCTCCCGTGTCCAAAAATTCTTATTGTGCAAAATGTAATATTTTGGTCAATTGAAAATATTCAAAGAACATATCCTTGCCTTCATCCTCAGACCTCAGAATTGCCAATCAAATGATTTCTCTTATGGGACTACTGTGGTTAAATGTGCCACCCATCACAAATAGTTTAGTGAGCAGCCTGGGGATGGAAGGCATTCCTCAAACTTCTGCTTTTCTGGTAGATTTTGCAAACAGCCAAGTTTTTATAAACATTGGTGGCCTGTTTTAAAACTAATAAGCATTAAGATTTATTAATGACTTAGCTACATATTTTAAACTTCTTTGGAAATAATGAGTATTTTTTGGCACTTCTGGGATTCTGTGCATATTGTTTTAGCTGCCTACAATGTTCTTCTCTTGAATAATGTGTTTCCTTTCAGGATTCTGTTCATATATAATTTATATACATGTGCAAAATATAATATTTGAATATAATATTAAATTGAAAATAAAATATATAAATTATATATAATTGAAAAATTGTCTTTAACTTCCATTCCCACTCCGACACACACACACACACACACACACCACACACACAAACATACCCCAACCTTCCTATTATACAATTTTATAGTCCCTTCTACATTTCCCGTGTAGCACCCTAACATGTGTGTAACCACTAACTCCAATAAGGAAAGACATGTCTGAGCTAGTGTTTACAATAAATACAGATTACTCTTCCTTTTTGGGACTGCCTTGTTTTGTTTCTAGATTTAATTCTACAATCCTGCCAAACCCATCTTTTGTTATTTCCTGTTGATCATTCAATGTTTGCCAACTGACCCTGTCACCCTGAAATTGAATTTTCTAAAAGATTCTGGATGAAGCAAATTTCTTCAATGTCAAAATTTTAGTTCAAGAAAATGAAAACTTAGGGCCTCCCCTGGTGGTGCAGCAGTTGAGCGCTGGGCTGCAAAGCTGCCAGCGGCCTCTGCAGTGCCATTTCAATCCTGCCACCGGGAGGGTCCCACATGGTGCGACAGACCTCTCCCACCACGCCCGCTGCTCCCCTCAGCAGTACGTTTCCTCAGTCTGCCTGTTCTGCTTCCCACTCTGGCTCTGGTGAATCTTCTCACCCTCCCACGCTTCTGACTGTACCCAGTGCTTGTGTAAATAAATAAATAAATAAATCTTAAAAAAAAAAGAAAAAGTAAAAGAAAACGAACACTTATTGAACATCTTCTGATTGTAGTGTTAGAAGCTTAGATATAAAAATGAAGAGCAGGGCCTCCCTGGTGGCGCAGCGGTTGAGCGCTGGGTTGCGAAGCTGCCCGTGGCCTCTGCGACGCCGGTTCGATCCCCGGCTGCTCCCCGGCCACCAGAGGAGGGTCCCACATGGCGCGCAGACCTCTCCTGCCGCCCGCTGCTCCCCTCAGCAGTGTACTTCGGTCCTTCTGCCTGCTCTGCTCCCCGCTCTGGCTCTGGTGAATTCTCTCACCCTCCCACGCTTCTGACTGTACCCAGTGCATGTATAAACAAAACAAACAAACAAACAAATAAATAAAAACATGCCTCTATAAAAAAAAAAAAAAAAAAAAAAAAAAATAAAAATGAAGAGCAGTTTTACTTTCAAATATCTTTGAGTCAACACATGAGAAGAGAAACAGAACAATGCAGTAATATGTGTGCTAAGTGTCACAGACAGGGTGCTAATAGCATTTAGCCTACACTCATTGCTTGTGACTTGCTGAACTATCAGGGTTCTTGGTGCTTATTTATTCAGTGATACTTTAAGAAAAAAAAAATGTTTTAAACATTGAATCATAGGAGTATCAGATCATTATGTAAGTCCTTAATCATTCACATAAAATATTTCTCTGGAGAAGGAATAGCATATATATAGATATATGTGTGTGTGTATATATATGTGTGTGTGTGTGTGTGTGTGTATATTCCTGGCATGGATGATGTTTTTATATAAAGATTCATTTTTATTTATGTATACATTCAAGAACTGGGGTGTAGGCCAGAGCTTTGGGGAGTGAGAAGATTCACCAGAGACAGAGTGGGGAGCAGAATAGGCAGATTTATTGAAATACACTGCTGAGGGATACAGCAGGGGGAAATACCACATGTGGGTCAACTCCCTGGCCAGGGGTCAAACTCATGCTACAGGGGTGACAGGACTGAGACTTAACCCCTAGGCCACCAGGGAGGCCCAGGATGTTTTTTTATTTTATTTTACTTTTATTTTTTTTAATTTTATTTTTATATTCCCCATACAATTGCAACCCCAATTTTGACCCCAATCTCTCCTCCCCGCCCCAGGATGTCTTTTTAAAATAGAGTTTTAGGCTCTACTATCTAATTAGAGATACTGTTACAATAGTTTTCTTTTAAATAAGCTTTCAAGATATTTATGATGCTGTAGGACTTGAAAACAAGCCCTTTCTTTTCAGAAATCAATGTTCACTTATTTGAGTTACAGACACTTTATTCCAACCATTCAAAACTTCTATTTTACCCTTTCCTTGCTATTTTAGAGGAAATTTAATTTATTTTCATAGAAATTCTAAATTTGAAGATGTTTTCGCTTTTTTATTGGTGATACCTGATGGGGAGAATTTTAATGCTGTGAAATTAAAAAAAATAAAATTATTTAAAAAATAAACTATAGGGCCTCCCTGGTGGCGCAGTAGTTGAGCACTGGGCTGTGAAGCTGCCCGCAGCCTCTGCAACACCGGTTCGATCCCCAGCCGCCTCAAGGGTCCCACATGGCACGCAGACCTCTCCTGCAGCCCCTGCTGCTCCCTTCAGCAGTGTACTTCCATCATTCTGCCTGTTCTGCTCTCTGCTCTGGCTCTGGTGAATTCTCTCATCTTCCCGCGCTTCTGACCGCATCCAGTGCTTGTATAAATAAATAAATAAAATCTTAAAAAAAAAAAAAGTTTAAAAAAATAAAAAATAAAAAATAAACTATAAGAAAACAATTACATATGATACAAAGAAATTCCAAACAAAGATCTTCTTCACTCTATTGTTCTAAGTGATGTATGTTAATTAAAAACTAATCTGGGGCCAAGACCTTGCATTCTGGTCATTCACAAGCAAATAGTCAACATCTTCGAAATGCTCACACCCACTAGATTGGAGGTGTCGATATAAAACTTTGAAAACAGTGAACATTGTGTTTTAGGCATTTGTAGCAGTATAAAGTATCTGTGTGGTAATCTATGCTTTTCCCAATAAGCACAATTTAGTTCTAATTGAGAACTCTTTGCTATCCTGCATGAATTTGATGCTTTATTCATCAGAGTTTTGTTTGCTTATTTTTGGTACTTCTTCATATATATTATACTTAATAAATTTGTTCTTAAAATATATTCAGCTTGAAGATAGAATCTGATTCATGAAAGGCGTCTCATCTTTGAAAGGATGGAATAAGATTGATTTAGTAATGCAAGCTAAAACCAGTAAGTCCTGTTAGCTTGCCTTCCACACAACTGTAAATAACATTGGTTTATCATTGCACATATACAGAATAATTTTTCAAACATTATCTCATTTAATTCTCAGACTTTCCCTGTAAATTACTTATTCATAAGTCTTTTTTACAGACTTATGAATAGTCAGGAGTACTACTTTTTTATAGGAGTACTCAAATAGACTGATCAAAGATCACAGAACAAGCAGATGAAAACAATCATCAAAAGGAGACACATCCTTCAAATTTCATCATCTTCATAAATCTTCCAAAGGCACAGTGTCTTTGCTCTTCATAGGCTGCATCGGTCTCCTCTTTGTTGAGGATTTATTTTTTTCATTTGTATACTAACATTCCCAATGGTCCTTTTAGCTGACATTAGGGGAGTTTAATGTATATATTGTTCGGTTGCAATGTATTTGTTCTTTGGGATATAATTTGCTTAGTAACTATTCTATTTCCATTAAAAACAGATACTGTTTTACATTACTCTTATTTTCAAAGTTCTGAAAAAAAAAAAAAACCTAAACAAAGAACAACAAAAAAAGCAACATAAAGAAAACAATGCAGACAAATATGTGTGGCCTCTAAAAAGGATGCAATGGTATTTAAGTAATTACATTTCTCAGTGCACTGTCAACAGCCATACCAGAGCTATTTCTTACTGAGAGCACAGTTTGAGTTTCCCCATTGTTCCTGGCAAACTTGCTCCTATGTAGCAAGCTGAATATTCAACTTCATGAGGATTTTTCTTTCTGGATGAGGGAAGGAGAAAGTTTCTTATCAATTTGAAACATGAATTCACATTTGGCAGATCATAGCAGATAAGCACACTAAGGGAAAATGCCATGTGCATGCCAGCTAGAACCCCCACCACATGGACCTCTCCCCTGTCTGCCAAATAACTGGTCTTTTTGATATGAGCCATTCTCACAGGTGTGAGATGGCTTTTCATGGTAGTTTTGATTTGCATTCCCTGATGATAAGTGATGATGAATATTTATAAATGTGTCTATTGATCATCTGCACATCTTATTTGGAGGCGTGTCTATATAACTCTTCCACCCATTTATTGACTGAGTTAGTTGATTTTTGTTGTTGTTGTTGTTGAGTGAGCCCTTTATATATTTTGGATATCTGTCCTTTGTCAGATGTGTTATGAGCAAGTATTTTCTCCCATTTAGAAGCTTGGCTTTTTGTTTTACTGATAGTTCCTCTCACTGTATAGAAACTTTTTTTTTTCTTGCCTGGAGACCAGTCCACAAAGTCACCACTAAAGTCAATGTAATGCAGTGTTTTGTCTATTGCTTCTTCACCTTATTTTACAGTTGTGGGTCTTATGTCTATGTCTTTAATCCACTGTGAGTTAAATGTTGTGAAAGTGTAATATTATCTAATTTCATAGTGTTCCATATGACTACCCAGTTTTTTTAATTTGCTGAAGAGACTTCCCTTTTCCCAGTGTATGCTCTTGACTCATCTGTCATAAATTAAATATGCATTGATGTGTGGTTTTATTTCCTAGGTCTCAGTTCTATTCCATTTGTCTATGTGTCTGTTTTTGTTCCAGTTGCTTACAGTTTTACTGGAATAGATTTGAAGTATAGATTGAAGTCTGACAGTGTGATATTGCTACTCTTCCACTTTTTTGTCAATATTGCTTTGTCTACTTGGGATCTTATCTGGTTCCATATGAATTTGTGTATTATTTCTACTGTTTCTTTGGAGAACGGCATTGGAGTCTTGGTAGGGATTGTGTTGAATCTTTTTATTGGTTTTGGCAGGATAGTAATTTTAGCAATGTTTCCCAAACTATGAGCAGGAAACATCTTTCTGTTTACTTTTGTATTCTATTTCTTTTAACAATATCTTACTGTTGTCATGTACGTGTCCTCCACCTCCTTTGTTAAGTTTATTCCTAGGAATTTAATTCAGTTTTGTGCAATTATGAATGGTATTATTTTCTAGATTAGTTTATCTTCAAACTAATTATTTTCGTATAGAAATATAATTGATTTTTGTAGATTTATTTTGTAATCTTTAATATACTAGTTTATTGTTTCAATTAGTATTTTAGTGGAGTCTTTTAAGGGTTTCCATGTATATTATCATCTCATCTGCAGATAGTGAGAATTTTACTTCTTCTTTCCCAATTCAGATTCCTTTTACAAACTTCATTTGCCTGATTGCTCTAGTTAGGATTTCTAATACTTCACCGAATAGTAGTGTTGAAAGTGGACATCCTTAACTTGTACCAGATAACAGAGGAAATATTTTCAGTTTTACCTCATTAAGTATGATGTTGGCTGTGACTTTGTCATAAATGACCTTCACTATGTTGAGGAATATTCCCATTTTTTGAGGGTTTTTAATCATAAATGGATGTTGAAACATATCAAATGCTTTCTTAGTATCTATTGACATAATCACATGATTTTTATATCTCATTTTGTTGACATTGACCTTCAGTGGTTTCAGGTGAAATCAGTGACATTCCAGTGATATTTAGATTTAATCAGATATTCAGACATTTCCAGTGATATTCAGATGTTGAGCTATCCCTGTCCCCCTGGACTAAACCCTTCTGAATCATTATTGGATTAGGTTTGCTAAAATTTTGGGAGCATATTTGTATCTATGTTCATCAGAGAAATTGGTCTGTTAATTTTTTTGTTTGTTTTGGTATGAGAGTGCTGTTGGCCTCATAAAATGTGTTGGGAGTCTTTCCTTTTTTATATAGTTTTGGAAGAGTTTGAGAAGAGTAGGTATTAGTTCATCTTTGCAGGCTTGGTAGAACTTACTAGTAGAACCATCTGGACATGAACAACTTTTCTTTGAGCAAATTTTGATTGCTGTTTGAATACCTTTGCTTGTGATTGGTCTGTTCAGATTCTTTTCTTACTGGTTCACACTAGGAAGCTTTTAAGAATTTATCAATTTATTCTAAGTTATTCAAATTGTTGGCATAAAGGTGTTCATAAATATCTCCTAGGCGCTTCTGTATTTCTGAAATATCTGCTGTGATTTCTCCTCTTTTGTTTCTGACTGTATTTATTATTATTATTTTCCTTTTAAAAAGTGGTTCTTGCTAGAGGTCTGTCTCTTTTGTTGTTTTTTTTTTTTTTCCCCCAAAGGACAAGTTTTGATTCAGTTGATCTTTTTGTGTGTCCTTTTTATTTCTATTCCATTTATTTCTATTACAATTTTTATTATTTCCTCCTTCTACTGGCTTTTGATTAATTTGTTCTTTTTCAAATATTTTCAAATGAGAGATAAGGATGTTAACTTGAGTTCCTTGTTTTCTCTTGATACAAGTATGGATTGCTTCTTCTCATTACTATTTTTTGCTGTGTGCCATGGTTCTGATAAGTCATTATTTTCATTCATTTCCAAATTTGTATTTTAATTTTTCTTTAATTTTATCATTTATCCAATGGTTGTTCAGAAGAGCATTGTTCCATCTCAAAATATTGGTGGTTGTTTTTCTGCTTCATTTTTGTAGTTGATCTCTAGCTTGATACCATTTTGATCAGAGAAAATATTTTATATTATTTCAATCTTCATGAACTTATCGATATTCATTTTGTTACCCAATATGTGTCCAATATTCATTTTGTTACCGTGTAAATTTCAAAATGTGTTTCACTTTATGGGGTGCAGTGTCCTATAAATTTCCAGTAAGCCTGTATGTCCTAATTCCTATTTAAGGCTGTTTATTGTTTGTTTGTTTATTTTCTCTCTGGTTCATTTATACATTGGTGAAAGTGGGATACTGAAGTCACTTATGATTATTGTGCTGCTAATATATGGTTTCTTATTTGATGATAATTATCATATATATATTGATGATTTATTTATTTATTTATTTATTTATTATATATTTTTTGCATCATTGTTCATTTTTAAAAAATGTTCGTTTCCCCCCACCCTGAGGTATAGTCCCTACAGAGTTTCCTTCACCAATGCACCTGCGCACCATCACCTCAGTCCCCTGTGCTCCTCCCTCCCTCCCTTTGATCCCTCCCCCACCTCCTCCCCTGCAGGTTGTGTCTGATTGATAATTGTCCCTTTGATTTTGTTTTGTTGTGTTATGTACTGTTATCATCTTTCCCCTGATGTCTTATTTGGTTCCCCTATATTCCTCATTTAAGTGAAACCATCTGATATTTTTCTTTTTTTCCTTCTGACTTATTTCACTGAGCATCATTCCTTTTAGGTCCATACACATTGCTGCGAATGACATGAGTTTATTTTTTTGATTGCTTAGTAGTATTACACTGTGTATATGTACCACATCTTCTTGATCCAGTCATCTATTTTTGAGCATTTGGGTTATTTTCAGGTTTTCCCTATCATAAATAGTGCTGCAATAAATATGGGGGGATGGGAGTTCTTTGGAATCAATGTTCTTTTGTCCTTTGGGTAGATCCCTAGGAGTGGAATTGCTGGGTCATATGGTAACTACATTTTTAGTAGACTGAGGAATCTCCAGACAGCTTTCCATAGTGGTTGGACCAGTTTGCACTCCCACCAGCAATGTAGGAGAGTTCCTTTTTCACCACATCCTCGCCAACATTTCTTGTTGCTAGGTTTTTTGATGTGCCATTCTTACTGGTGTAAGGTGGTATCTCATTGTGATTATAAGGGATGTTGAACATTTTTTTCATATGCCTGTTGGTTATTTGCATTTCCTCTTTGGAGAAGTGTCTTTTAACTTTTTCCATTTCTGGACTGGATTGTTTACTTTGCCTTTTGTTGAGTGGCGTGAGTTCTTTGTATATCTTTGTAATCAGCCCTTTATCAGTTGTATGGCTTGTCAAGATTTTTCCAACCAGTGGGGTGCTTCTTTGTTTTGGTTAATGTCTCTTTTGCTCTACAGAAGATTTTTAGTTTGATGTTAATTCCAGCTGTTTATCTTTTCCTTGACTTTCTTTGCTTTGGGTGATGAGACTTTAAAGATGTTACTGAGATGTATGTCTTGTTGTATTTTACCTATATTTTCTTATATTTTGATGATTCTTTATTTGATGTATATATATTGATAAGTGTATGTATTTCTGATATACTGATCCCTTGTTACTATATAGTGTCCATTTCTATTTCTTACTAACTTTTTTAGCTGGAAGTCTATTTTATCTGATATAAGTGTGTCTGTCCATGCTTTTTCCCATTTCCTTGCAGGAACACTTTCCAAACTTTTATTTTGCATCTGTGTTTATTTTCAGACTTCTGGTGAGTCTTCCAGAAACATCAGGTAGTTAGACTTTATTTTTTTGATCCAATTGGTCACTCTATGCCTCTTATGATGAATTCACTCTGTTTTCATTTAGGGTAATTATTGACTTATCAGAATTCCTTATTGTCATTTTGTTTTTAGCTTTCTGGTTGTATCTAGTTCCAGGTTCTTTTTCTTTTTCTTTTTCTTTTTCTTTTCTTTTCTTTTCTTTTTTTTTTTTTTGTGAAGTTTCCTCTCACTGATATGCAGGAGAACACCTTTCAATATTTATATTATGGGAGATCTGGGATTGGTAAACTCCTTCAGTTTTTATCTAAGAAGACCATTATTTCTCTGTTATATCTGAACTAGAATCTTACAGGATATGCCATTCTTATAGATCATTTTTTCTCTTAGAGTATTTTGAACACATAATTCTGTTCTCTTCTTGACCATAGGGCAAGGGAATTTCTTTATATGTTACCTGCTTTTACATAGTAGCCACCTTCAACATTCTTTAAATGTGAATTCTTGGTAGCTTCATGATTATAACCCTTGGTGTAGCTCTTTTGATATTTAGATAATCAGATATTCTTTTAGCTTCTCAAATATATATATATATATATATATATATCCCTAAGTTTGGGAAATATATGTCTTTTTTTAAATAAATTTCTGTTCATTTCCTCTTTCTTCACAGTCTGGCATACCCATTATCCTTATATTGCCTTTTCTAGTGGAGTCAGATAATTCTTGTAAAGTGTTTCTTCATTCTTGTTTTCTTTACTTTCTTTTTCTTCTCTTACCTTGTATTGTGATCTTCAGTTCTAAGATCTAACTTCATGTATTGTGATCTTCCATTTCATTAATTTCACTCCATAGCTTTCTGTCATTTTATTAGCTCCTCTATTGGTCTTTTTTGCATATTGCAATTTCCTCACTTCCTTGTTTAACTCATCAATTTCAATTTTTTTTCATTAGTTGTATTTTTCAAGTCATTCTTTTTTGTCTGCATTTGATGAATTTTCTTCCATTTCTTTAAATTTTTTTTAATCATGCCAATTTTGAAATTTCTGTGTAATAGGAAGATAAGATCTTCCATACTTTTTTGTTTTATTTCTGGAGAGTTGTCTCTTCCTTGTGATGATATATTCCCTTGAGGTCTCATGTTGCCTTGTCTTGTGTTATTTTTGTCTTCCCATTTTGCTGTATTAGATGTTCCCCCTTGGAATTCTGTACTTTTCAGCAATAGTAAATTGTAAGCTGCAGGGGAAGCACAAGCAAACATATTTCTTTGGGGCAAGGCAGTTACCACTCCTGACACCCCACTCTGGCTACCAGTAATCAGAAACTCCTATTTGCAAGTGCTGTTTCTTGTGGTTACAGTTAGTTTCTGACTACACTCTTGAGAAGGCAGAAGTGGGTATGTTCTCAATCTTTCTGAAGCCTGATTTCCAGAAGCACTCTGTTAAAAAGCACACAAGAGTTATATGATTGTTCTTTCCCTACCCTGCGATTAGCTGCCTTGCTTGCAGACTCTTTTTGAACATAGCCCAGAGGTTGTCTGTGAGTTGGTAGGGAGGCTGTGGGCTCACCCCAGTTTCTGTTAAACTGGTGGTCAAGAAAGTCCCTGTGGAACGGTCTATGTGCACAATAAGGCTGACAGTGTTTTACCTACACCACTAATGCCAAAAATGGAGCCAGGCAAGTGTTCATCTTTGTAGTTACTTTGCGAGTATAGGAAGAGGTTTGGAAAAGGTTGGAGGAGGAGCAGTGGTTTGTGCCAGTCTCTGAAAAGTCCACAGTCTAGAAACTTCCTGAAAAATGTCTATGTGGCTGATGGCTGTTCTTTCTCATACTTTCATTCTCAACAGGCTCTCTTACTTGTAGCCTCTTTGTGTGTGGGGGTGGGGTGGAGAGGAGAGGGAAGTTCCTTGTCTAGAAGCCCATTCCATAAAAGTCTATTCATACAACATGCTTCATGGAAGCCCTAACAAGCTATCAAAAAGAACAAGTTTGCTGTGAACTGATATAGCCTCCCAGTAAGTTTAGACTAGAGGTCCTGCTGGTCCAGTCAGAGATGGGTGTCTTCCCTGGCTCCCCAGAGAAGTCACAGACAATCCCGGGTGCCCTGAGACCACAATGGAGATTGACCATGTGGTTTTTTCACTGCCAAACCCATTCTCTGATCACCTGGGTGTCTCTGTTGAACTGTGGAACAGGTAATGTTCTCACAGTGAATTGTATTCTCTCATTCCCAGTCCAGTAAGAGAGCCTGGGAGACTCTGGGGAAGGGCCGATAGCCCATTCAGTGAACTGACTTAATGTTTCTCAGTCTTTCTTTCACTTCCTGATGGTTTCATCTCTCCTTGCTGAGACAATGATCCTAATTTCCCAGCATCATTCTAGATATATCAATAGCTTCTCCCTGAGGGAGAAGCATTCTCAGTATTTCTGAGAGAAGAGAAGACTCAAGAATCCTGTCTGTCTCCCATAACCCTTTTTGTCAATTACTTCTCAATATTTTTTTTTCAAGTTATGGATCTTGTCATGGGATTCCCTAAAAGAGTTTGCAGCTAAGAACAACTAGTTATAAAACCAATATTGAGGTTAATGTTATTCATGAAATGTAGAAAGAATTTAAAATGTATGTATATGAAACATATTTTAATTGGAACTTCATCACATTTTGCATAAATGCAACCTGTTAGCTAGACCATTAGATAAGATACAGAAGAATCAGAGATTAAAAGGAAAATTAGGAAAATTTAGAGAAGAGGATTTTTTTTTCCCATTGGTGTCTTTAGAGAAGTGAAACTCTCTTCTGCTATAATCAGATGTGCAGAGAATTGTCATTAAATTCTTCAGAGTTAGGAAGTATATATACACCAAGGATGGTGAAAATTTCATATCAATCTTGATTGATATAAAAGTCTATGATATTTACTCATGCTGGATTACTTAATTTGAAGATTTTATTTTTCTTCTTGTGGTTGTCTCACTCAGCTTTTCAGAGGAGATTTAGAAAGGACACCAGTGGCAGACTCCCTTATGTTGACATCATTTGATAACACTGGAAAATACATTGGGTGGTAAGTAGTACCGGTTACGTGGGTCTTAAATCGTTACCACCTGTTACTGGGTAGTGAAGGCAGTGATAGGGAAATGAGCAGTTGACACAATTAAGGGACTCTAATTCCCTAATTCAGTTACTAGATTTCCCAAATGCAAGTTGATGCAACATAAAATTGATTTATCTTTTTTTCTGTTTGTTTGTTTGTTTAGTTGTAATATGTGCTATGTGGTCTCATAAAAAATGTGAAAATATTTTAAAGTAAGTAGTTCAGTACTGATGTGAACAGTTTGTGGTGAAAGCAATTGAAACAATTTAAGATTAAATATAAAATCACCTGTAAAAAGCTAGACTTTGAATTAAGTGGGCATGTTAACATGTTATTATTTAGTGGTCTTTTGATTTTTGAATTATGCCACTGTACATAAATAGAGCATTGCTTGATGGACCTCACTAAGTAAACTGACACTAAACCAAATCTGTCATCTAGAAGAGAAGAAACCAATTCCAATTTCATATAAGTAAGCTAATATTAAAATAAGGAAAAACAAATGTGACACAGGTGTGGTAGCCTGACCAAGTTAAATTGTTACAAGTATTTTATGCCTGTATTGTAAGACTCCTTACTAATGGGAGAATCTTAAGTGTAAAAAATGCCAGGTTGTCTTTGATATACATTGATAATAAAAATGTTAAGGGGTTAATATTAATGATCCCTATAGGCTATAAAACTATGCTTCCTATGTTATTAAGCTGATATTATGAAAAAAATCTCCAAATGCGATCACTTTCTTGTAATAGCACATAAAATACAGGCACAATCAGCTAGGGTATTGAATCAGCAATTTATCAAACATTGTCATATATGCTGGAAATCATTTAAATAAAGATATGCCTTTTTTTCTCTTGAAGAGAATGTTGTTAGTGTCCTGGATCATGCTACGTTCCACTACCATGCAAATAAAAAACTATAAAGTTAATGACATGTTTTATTCAATACCATGCAATGTCCTTTATTAGAGGAACGAAACAATGTAACACATGATTAAAACAGTATAACACATGATAAAGTTATAAGATTTATGAATATAGACCTTATATAATAGACAAGGATAAGACCTTTTCCTTTAGGGAAAATAAAATGTAGCATAAATCTACTTACATTTTTTTGGGGAAAAGAATGGTTTCTAAAGGGAATCACACAATTCTCATCATTTCAATATTCACTGATAATGAAGAAATATGGAAAATATAGGATTAATATAAAGGCAAAAAATCCCAGTGCTATTGTATATCATTAGGCAAAGGGAAGTTTATAATGATAGTTTGATTTTGAAGTTAGCAAATGACTTTAAGTGTGATTCATTAATGAATTTTACTTTTTGGAGACACATATGGATGGATACTTGTAATTTCACTCCAGAAGTACAAAAGTGTTCTTGCAAAAGATTATCATCAACGTTGAATTTGAGTCACCCCCTTCTCATTCATCACAGTCAACTTGTGGATTGGTTGACTATTAACAAGGCACATTTCTGGAAATAAATCCCACAGAATAACTCTAGTATAGCTGGTGCCAGGTTTTATTGCAAATTAGGAAAGATATTTTAAAGGAGGTGTGGTCATATGGAATCTTTTCAATCACTACATATGTGGTGACTATCTCCCCTGAAATTGAGCTCGTCTATCCACAAAGTTTTTTGTTTTGTTTTGTTTTGTTTTTTTAAAGATTTATTTATTTATATATTTATACAAGCACTGGGTACAGTCAGAAGCGCGGGAGGGTGAGAGAATTCACCAGAGCCAGAGCGGTGAACAGAACATGCAGACTGACGAAATACACTGCTAAGGGGAGCGGCGGGCGGCAGGAGAGGTCTGCATGCCATGTGGGACCCTCGTCCGGTGGACGGGGATCGAACCAGCATTGCAGAGGCCGAGGGTAGCCTCACAAGCTAGTACTCAACCTCTGTGCCACCGGGGAGACCCAATTCACAAGGTTTTTTTTGAGAAAATGTTCTGTAATTATTTTTGAGAGTAGCAAATGGAATTTTCATATACCTTATGTTTAGACAGTAACTAATTAGAAAATGATACAGTTTGGGTTTAGGTATGCAAAAATTGAGATTGTTTGGAAGGCAGAATTCCAAGATAGTCTGCACAAGTCCTTCCCTAAATGCACATGCTCTGTATAAGATTCTCTCTATTAGTGGGGGTAGGGACCATGAGTACCAAGGGATATTACTACCCCCATGACAGTTATATGGCAAAAGTAAAGTGACTATAAGTGTTATTAAATCCTTAATCAGTTATTTTTAATTAACTAAAAGAGAGATTATCCTGGATGGAATTAAAATGGCCTGAACCACTTCAAGGAGGGTCTAAAGGTGCCTAACAAGACCCAGCAGAAAACCCTTTCCTGTTCACTTTGAAGAAGCAAATTGCCTTGGTGTTGAGAGGGTCAAGTCATAGGAAAGGAGCCTTAGTTTTCACAGGTACTAAAAAGTGAATTCTGTAAATTAGTGAACTTCAAGCCAACAGCTTGATGGACACATGTATTGTGAGACCATGAGTAAAGCAACTAGATCTTGCTCAACTCCAGACCCACAGGAACAGTGATAGAATAATTAGTGAGTGTGTTTTAAGCTACTAAGTTTGAAGTACAAACTTATTTGTTACATATCCATTACAGATAATTTACCATTCTCTGTCAGGATTTAGTTGCTTTTAATGCCAGGAAAATGAAGTTCATTTTCTTCAGCTCTGTGTTCTAAGGAAATAGAGAAACGTTGGATAACTCCCTTTTTGCAATAACCTAGTAAATTTCCCCTAGCTCTCTGGTCTATGAATCAAGAAATCTGGATTCTCTTAACTTTTATATGTAATCTTTTAACCTCTACATTCGTTTGACATTTTTGTAAAATATATTTTTAGTGCTTATGATGTTTCTTTTTGAACACACTTCAGTTATTTCATCCAGCCTGTGTAGATTTAAATGGATTCAAGATTCTATAAGAAACTTACCACTGATAATAGAATATAGGCACTAGTTCTTGACCTTCCAAATTTTAACTGTTTTTTTTTCAGAACCAATAGAAAAGCCAGACAAATATTGGCCAGCATGATGTTGTTTTATGTTTTGCTTCATTTTGTTTTAATTGTGCTTAAAATAAAAACTGCCATTTTAATAGTGCCAATGATATTCACATTGCTATACCACAGATTTGAAGAATGTTTTCATCTTGCAAAACTGAAATTCTATATCCATTAAACAACTCTCCATCTCTTCCTCTTCCAGTCTTTAGGAAGCACCAATATACTTCATGTCCATATGAATTAGAATATTCTGAATACATCATATAAACGGTAGAATACAAATATGAATTTGTGTTTTTTTGTGATTGGCTTATTTTGCTTAGCAAGTCTCCAAAATTCATCTACCTATTAGTTATGGTTCTGAGAGAACATATCTATCTATCTATCTATCTATCTATCTATCTATCTATCTATCTATCTATCTATCATCTTCTATCTATAACCAATATCTATATTTTCACGAGAGAGAGAAAGAGAAAGATTTTAAGGAATTAACTCAAGTGATTATGAAAACTGACAGGTCCAAAATCCATAGTGATGGCTGGCATGTTGAAGGCCTAGAAAAAGTCAATGGTATATTCCATATACAAGTATGAAGGCTGTCAGGAAGAAGATCAGGAAGAGCCCATATTTAAGTTGCTGTCCAAATACAGCCTGCTGTCAGAATTTTCATAATTTTGTTAAAGTTGAATAATACTCTATTATCTGTATATACCACATTTTGTTTATCTATTCCTCTGTTGATGTATACTTGGCTTGCTTCTACTCTTAGTTATTATGAAGAGTGATGCTATGTACATGAGTGTGCAGATATCTCTTCAAAATCATGTCTTTTTTCACTTGTAAATATATCTAGAAGTAGAATTCCTGAATCAGCTAATAGTTTATTTTTTTTTAGGAAACATCATTAGTGCTCCATAATGGAAGCACCATGTTATATTCCCACCAATAATGCACCAAGGATCTCTTGCCAACACTTTATTTTCTGAATTTTTTATAGTAAACATTTTAACAGATGTGAGGTGATCTGTCTCTATGACTTTGATTTGCATTTCTTTAATGATCAGTGATATTGAACAACTTTTCTCAAGCTTGTTAATCATGTGTGTATTTTTTTTGGAAAAATGTCTATTCCAGTTTTTACCCATTTTTAAAAGCAGGATCATTTATTAATATTTTGTTGCTGGGTTGTAGGAGGATTCTTTGTTTATTGTGGATATTAATTCCTTATTATATATATGATTTGGAGATATATTGGACATATATTTCCCATTCTGTAGGTTATTTTACACTTGGCTTACTTTGATGTACAGGAGTTTCCATGTTGGATGTGGCCCCATTTGTCTATATTTTTTCTGTTGTTACCTGTGCTTTTGGTGTCTTATTTAAGAATTCTTGCCAAATACAACATAATGAAGAATTTTTTCTTTTTTTTCCCCTAGATGTGTATATGGTATTGTTATAGGACAGGGAGAGGGGCAGCCCAAACCCCGCAAACCTGCCTATTCTAAATGGGTTCTGCCATCCGCCGCATCAACACAAAACATATGACACTTTAATGGGAAGGATCTTTAATAAAAACTAGGAAACAATACAGGTAAGGCAAAGAGTCTAGTTTCTAAATGAAGCACCCAAAGTTACCCATCCCCTCGTGGGTAAAACTCCATCCATATGGGGTCGGCCCAGAGCAAGGCCCCAAAGCCTGCCACAAGTCTAAAACATCTTCCAGTGGGGACCCACAGAAAAGAGTCACAAACAACCGGACAAGCCCGGAAGGAAAAGAGCAAAATCAACATCCAGATAAAAGCTGCCATTGTCACCTCCCCATGGGTCTCACCCACATCTGTGTCACCCAGTCCACGACCAAAAGACAAGCGCAGTTTCTTCACATGTCTCTAGGCTCCATGCGCCTCCTCCAGGTCTCCTGGCTCCATCCTGCTTCCTTCCTCAGTCTCTTCTGCAGCTTCTCCTCTTCCTGTTCAGCTCCACCCTTCCTTGGGTGGGGCAGGGAACCTCCCCCTTTCCTGGGGACCACCCTGTTACAGTATTAGGTCTTAAATTTAGTTTTTGTATTCATTTTGAATTATTTTCTGTATATAGAGTAAGATAAGTGTCCAACTTCACTCTTTTCATGTGAATATCCAGTCTTCCTAATACTATTGGTTGCAGAGACTGAACTTTCTCTGATTGAATGATCATGGGAATCTTGTGACAATCAGTCAACTTTATGTACAATGATTTATTTCTGGGTTTTCTTTTATTTATTTATTATTATAATTATTTTTATTTTTTACATCATTGTTCTTTTTTTTTCTTTTATAAAGATTAACAAAAGGTTTATTTACAAGGGAAGGGGAATGAGGAAATGTACAACTCAGGGAGAAAAGAGGGAGATAAATTCTTAAATGTGTCCTACCTGTTCCACTGACCTATTATCCTAAATGATCTGTCAGGACCAAAACTGCGTGGCCAAGAGCAAGAGCCAAGTGTGCCCAACCCCACTAACATGGCTAGTTTTTATTTACAAACAGAGAAAATGGCTGCTTAACTCCACACTTTGGTCCTCACAACTTCCCTTTGGGGATCCTGGGATTTGTAGTTCCTGGTGTCTTGATGAAGTGGGCATGGCATCCACGAAGCCTGTATGGAATTAGCTCAGGACATCCCCTCCCCCTAAAAATTCCCCCCTTTCACTTTTTGCCACCATTTCCATGGTGTTGAAGGTCAAATGTAGGGATGCTGGGGTACAGTCTCAGCTGAAAATTTTTCTCAGGGTTCCCACTGGAGAGCAAACCAGTCTCTCCAGGTATTGTCCATTGTGGAAAGCAAAAGTCCTCCATTCCTGGGAAATAGTTTATCAGTCCAAGCCAAAACAAAACAAAACAAAACAAAAAAACAAACAAAAAAATACATCTGGACGCATTAGCCAAAACAAAACAACAAAGATATCAAATCACAGGAAAACTATTAAAATTGATTCAACTTAGCAAAAACAGGTTCTCTCAAGCTTGATCACAGATTGTTTCAACAGAATAGCAAAAGTTTGCAAACCAAATTTACATTTAAACCATTTTACCTATTTTTGCATAAAATCACAGGGCAGAATAACTAAAAAGCAATTTTAGCTGGCTTTGTTGGAATACTCCATAAAGGATCAGAGCAAACTCTTGACATCCAGTCCGTGTAGGCTTCAAGAACAAAGTTGGTTTCATAAGACTTCTCCTAGGCTTCCTCTTTTTGAGGGTCCCAGAGTTTTTTCTTTTTACGGGTTTTTTCTTTGTCCAGTCCTTTTCTGCTCCATTAGTCTGTATAACTGTAGGTATGCCAGTATCACACTGTCTAAATTCCTGGAGTTTTGTAATAAGTTTTGAAATCAGGAAGTTTGAGATGTTCTTTTTCAAGATTGTTTTTGCTTATTTGAAATCTCTGGATACTCCTTACGAATTTTAGAACGGAATTTTCTATTTCTTAAAAAAAAAGGCATTGAGATTATGATAGGGATTGCATTAGGTTTGTAGATAACTTTGAGTAGGATCCAGACCACTGCAATATGTCTTCCAATTTGTTAATTTGTTATGTCTTTCCATTTCCTTGTTTCTTCATTAATTTTGTTCAGAAACATCTTGTGGTTTTTAATATATGTCTTTTACCTTATATATCCTTATACATCTTTAGACATTTATTTTTTTTAATGCTACTGTAAATGAAATTGTTTTCTCTGTTTTGAATAATTCATTCTTTGTGAATAGAAACACCTGTGTTTTTTTTTTTTTTGTATTGGTTTTATATCCTGAAATTTCATTGAATTCATTTATTACTTTCAACAGTATTTTTGTAGGAATCTTTATAAGCTTTTTTTTTTTTTTGACATGTATGGTCATTTTTTTTTGTCTTAAGCAAAGATAATTCTTTTCACTCTTCCTATTAATTTTAATGTTTTCATTTCTTTTTATTTTTGCCCTTTTACCCTGGGTAGGACTTCCAGCACTGTGATGAATAGAAGTGGTGAATATTTTCTTCTTCCTGATCTTAGAAGAAAAGCTTTCAGTCTTTCACCATTGAGTATTATATTAATAATAGACTTTTTATATATGCTCTTTGTGATGTTCAGGTATTTTTTGTTCCTCATTTGTTGATTGTTTTTATCATGAGTTTTGTCATTTTGTTTTCAGCATCAGTTGATGGATTTCTGTGTTTCTTTCCCTCATTCTGTTAATATGATCCATTGTATTCAGTGATTTTTGTATGTTGAACCATCTTTTTATTCCAGGATTAAATACCACTTGGTCATTTTGTGTAATGTGTTTTCTTGAATTCTATTTACTTGTATTTTGTTGAGGATTTGTTTCAATATGCATCAGTCTATAATTTTATTTTCCTGCATCATCTTGATATGGCTTTGGTATCAGGATAATGTTGGTCTTATAGAATAAAATGGAAAGTGTTCTCTGCTCTTGAATTATTGTGAGTTTGAGGAACATTGTGTGAAATCATTACATAATTGTTGAATTCACCAGTAAAACCATCTGGTCTGAACTTCCCTTTGTTGGGAGGTTTTGATTATTGATTCAATATTCTTACTAATTATAGACTAAAAGTCTCTATTTCTTCCTTATTCTTTCCTTATAAATTGTGTGTAGGAATTTATCCATTTCATGGAGATTATCAAATTTATTGGGCTATAATTGTTCAAAATATTACCTTATAGTGTTTTATTCCTATAAGTTTGATTACAGTGTCCCATTTTTCAATTTTGATTTGGCTATTTGAATCTTCTCTCATTCTTTGTTATTTTAGACAGAAATTTGATTTGTTAATCTTGAGAAAAAAACAACTCTTGATTTTGCTCACTTGCCTTTCTATTTTATATTATGTTAATGTTTGTTCTAATGTATATAAAAATTGTTTTCCTTCAGTTTGTTTTGGGTTTAGTTTGCTCTTCTTTTTTTAACTTCTTTAACTCTAGAATTAGGGTGCTGATTGAAGTCTTTCTCCTTTTTTATGTGAGCATTAACAGCTTTAAATTTCCCTCTTAAACAAGTGAGAAATGGCACATATTAAAAAAAAACTAGCAACAACAAATGTTGGCGAGGATGTGGAGAAAAATGAACCCTCCTGCACTGCTGGTGGGAGTGCAAACTGGTCCAAACACTATGGAAAGCTATGTGGACATTCCTTAACCTGCTAAAGATGGAGCTTCCTTATGATCTAGCAATTCCACTCCTAGGTATTTATGCAATGGATGCAGAATCATTAATTCAAAAGGACTAATGCACCCCTATGTTTACAGCAGCACTATTTACAGTAGCTAAGCTATAGAAACAGCCCAAATGCCCAAAAATAGATGACTGGATCAAGAAGATGTGGTACATATACATGATGGAATATTACTCAGCAATCAAAAAAGATAAACACATGCAGTTTGCAGCAACATGGATGAGCTAGAAGGGATCATGTTCAGTGAAATAAGTCAGAATGAAAAAAAAAAATACTGGATGGTCTCACTCATAGCAGGGAATTAGAGAACCTAAATAAGGGACCAAGAAAAAGACTAATTATAACAAAGTAAAAATCAAAATCAACAAGCAACTATAAACCAGAGGTACACTATGGTGGGTGAGAGGGTTAGGAGGGATTATGGTCAAAATAAGGGGGGTGGGAATTGTATGGGGACTATAACCAAGATGAAAATACATACATTGTGCAAAAATGAACATTGATATAAATAATATATAACATAAAATAAAAATAAAAAATAAAATAAATAAATTAAAAAAAATTCCCTCTTAAAACTGTGTCCCACAGTTTTCATGTGTTGTGTTCCCATTTTTATTTATCACAAGGCATTTTCTAATATCAATAACAATAAATAAATAAGGCCTAATTTAAGATTAAGTGTTTAAAAAAGAAGAAAAGAAACTTTGTATGATTTCAGTCTTATTGAATATGTTAAAACTTGTTGTGTGCTATAACACTTAGTTTATATTGGAGAATGTTCTACTTGTACTTGAGAAGAGTGTATAGTCTACTGTTCTATACATTTCTGTTAGGTCCATTGATGTTAGATGTTGTTCAAGCCCTCTCCTTATTAATCTTCTGATAGATGTTATGTTTTTTTAATTGTGAGGCTTAGTGTAATACAATTATTTGGTCTTCTTCCCTAATCTCTTGAGTCCGAGTAAACTGATTCAGTTATTGTATTGTATTGTATTGTATTGTATGTATGTATTTATTTATTTTTTGGCAGGGGAGGTAATGGAATATCACTACACAGACTCTTATAGAAATAAGAAAATATCTTGGAATGACAAGGCTAGTGCTTCCTTCCTTAGAGTTTCTGGGGTTTTGTTGACTCAGGCATTCATCATCATGTGTGTATAGCTATTTAAGGAGGAGGGATGATGTTTGAGATTCTGATAGTAAGTCCTGGGGACAGAGAAACAGGGCAAAGATTCTCTATAACTCAGAGCTTCTGTGAAGGATAAGTACTCTAGATCTTGGTGGACAAAGTATCTATATGACTTAAAATAAATTTTATTCTGCTGCAGGTGTTTTCTTCCTCTAAGATGTCACAACTTCTCCAATCAGGGTTCCATTATCAAACACTGTATATTGTAGATTACAACATAAATGCTTTCATTTGGGTTAATAAAAACAATTCATGTTTGTAACTTGTTGAATTACCTCTCATCTGCAAATATAAATGAGAGAAAAGAAGCAATAATAAATTAAGAGGAAAATTAATCTGAATTGAGGATAGTTATATAAGAAATGGAAGAAATTATTACAATAGATATAATTAGTATCCACATGAAAATTTTATTTTATTTTATTTTTAAAGATTTATTTATTTATTTTATACAAGAACTGGGCTACTAACCAGATGCGCAGGAGGGTGAAAGGATTCACCAGAGACAGAGCGGGGAACAGAACAGGCAGACTGAAGAAACACACTGCTGAGGGGAGCAGCGGGTGTGACAGGAGAGGTCTGCTGTGCCATGCGGGAAACCTCGCCCGCCGTCCAGGATCGAACCAGTGCTGTAGAGGCTACGGACAACTTCACAACATGGCGCTCAACTTCCTGCACTACCTGGGGAGGCCCCACATGAAAATTTTAAATGAGAATATTACATTCACTAAAACAATGCAGCAACAGGTAAAATAGTAGCACTGAAAAATTCTTGGAAGTTAAGCTTAATTTTCCATATGTGATTTTTTCATCTTTCATTTACTAAGCTGATTTTCTAAACAAGTGGTTTAGATTTCAAAGTATGGTACCAAGATAAGCAATGTTTGTATCAACTCACAGCTTGTTAGAAGTACAAATGGTTATATACTTACATAGATCTACTGAATTAGAAACTTCAGATGTGGACAGCAGCAATCTGTTTAGTGAGTTTTGCATGGTGAGTCTGTGGACCACAACTTGCCTGCATACTGGAATCACCTAAGGAGCATTAAAAACTACTGATGACTGACTTCCACTCCATGCAATTCTGACTTCATAGAATAGGGTGCAATGTGGGTTTTGGGAGTTGTAAAAGTTCCCCAGGCAATTCTAATATGCAGCTAAAAATGAGAACCAATGATCCATGTCTACTGGGCTCCAACATTTAAATCTAATTAAAAACAGTGGTTGCCAAACATGGCTGCTCACTGGTATCAGTTGGGGAGCTTCACAAACTGATGATGTGGAGGGTCTCCAGAAATTTAGATTTCATTGATCTGGAATTAAAAACAAACAAAAAAAAAAAACCCACAAAAATCAGGTGATTCTCATGTGCTAAAAATTTTGTGAAACATTGAATAATTTCCTAATTGCAAAGATAACTTTCTGGTTCCAAAGTCTAAATTCCTAGGTCTAAAGGGGGGCACATGATTTATGACTTATATAAAGACTAAATTATATCTATACATATGTATAGATAAATTAGTATATATACATATAAATTAGTATGTATGAATAAATATAAATTAGTGTACACACACATAAATTAAAATTTAACTGCTTCCTAAAATCCCTAAACAAAATGGTGATTTATGAAAACAAGAATGATTTATTTTCTGAAGGTACAGGAAGCAATACTTCTCAAACTTTATAGCACATTAGGATCTCATGGAGATTTTTAAAATCTGTAAAACCTAGGCTGTACCACAAACCAATTAACTTCAATTAAATTAGAACTTCTACATGTAACAGAGGGACCTGTATAATTTAAATTAAATAGGAACATAGCAGAGAAACTGAGGGTTCAGAAGGTTTGAAAGGGCACTTGAGGTTGAAAACCACAGGCAGTGTTACTTGAAGTGAGGAGATTTAGTCTTTGCAGCTTACTTACATTAAAAACTGCTACATGGGAAACTGTAGCTTAACTTTGTGCTCAGGGACAGAATGACAATGTCCCCATCGAGGGTAGTGATACTGGCAATAATATGGGACATTTCCCATATGAGAATATTCAGTATACATTTGGCTTTCCTTGCAAGTTATTTAGCATTTGGTGGGTTGATTCTTACTGTACAAGTAATGCAGTAATTTTTGAATATATTATCACTGTCAATAAAATATTTGAGTTTAATTCAAACTGTTATACTAAAACAAGCTCACAGTAGCTTGTGCTAGCAAAGTGGTTTTTAAATAGCTGTGATTTTGTCCCTGAGGGTATATTTGATGTCTGGGATATTTTAATTGTCACACATGTGATGGAAAGCAGGAAGTCTTCCACTGGCATCTAATGGGTTAAGACCAGACATGTTTCTAAACATATAATAAACAAGCCAGCTCCCTACACCAGCACATTATCCAGCCTAAATAACCTCAGCTTAAATGCTGAGGTTGAGAAACTCTGTTTTAGTGGAAAGCCGATAGGCTTCAAATATTATAGGGAGGAATGTAGATTAAAGTTAAGAAATCCTGTACAAAGAATTTACTGAAGGAAAATTCCAGAAAATCTCTGAAATTTCTTGTTAGATCCAAATACTCTGAATGCCATAGTGATACCTAAGAAACTCAGTCATGTAGTAGATTTGAACTGAAAAATAAGTATTGTCATATTTATTTAAAGTTTGTTCTTGTGTTTCTCAAAGTAAAGTTAATCTTATAATAACCAAAATATTTGAACAATAGAAACTCACCTTTGTGTAACTGTATTTATACTGTTATAGAGCAGCCCCGATATTGAACGGGTTCCTGGCTGACTAGCCAACAAATTGCATAGAGAATGCCTTACTTCAATGCTTTGCTTTTATTCTCTCAACATGGGGTGCCATTCTTTCACTATTTCTTTTCTTTTTTCTAATTGAGGTAATATTGGTTTATAATATTGTATATAATGTAAAGGTATAGGCTGACTTTATTCAGATGTTACCACACTCCACCCTCAATTGATACACCCATAGTCCTCTACCATAGTCCAATATGCTCCTACACCACTTTGCTCTCCTCCCTTTTCCTCTGGTAGCCTCAGCGCCAGGTAAGATTTCTGGTGTTTGTTATTGGCTTAGCAGCAATTGACCCGTTTTGTTTTGTTTTTTCCTCTCTGTAGTCAATTTTTTTTTAAGATTTATTTATTTATTATCTATACAAGCACTGGGTACAGTCAGAAGCGCCGGAGGGTGAGAGAATTCACCAGAGCCAGAGTGGGGAGCAGAGCAGGCAGAATGACTGAAGTACACTGCTGAGGGGAGCAGCGGGCGGCAGGAGTGGTCTGCCTGCCATGTGGGACCCTCCTCTGGTGGCCAGGAAGCAGCCTGGGATCGAACCGGCACTGCAGAGGCTGCGGGCAGCTTTGCAACCCAGCGCTCAACCACTGCGCCACCAGGGAGGCCCTCTCTGTAGTCAATTTTAAGTGACACCATCCTGTGTATGCATTTCTCCTTCTGACTTATTTTGCTTAGCATAAGAACCTTATAGTGCCTGTTGGCCATCTATATGTCTTCTTTGCAGAAGTGCCTATTTAGCTATCCTGCCCAATTTTTGATTGGGTTATTTGTTTTCTTTTTATTGAATTGTATGTGTTCTTTGTACAAGTTGGATATCAGCTTCTTGTTGGCTGTATGGTGTGCCATTAAGCAGGGTGCCATTTTATTTTAATGATACTGTTTCTTTGCTTTGCTGAAGCTTTTAAATTAGGTGTAGTCCCAATCATGCCCCTCCTGGTAATTTTCAGCCCTTATTTTAGCACAAATAATGAATTATTTTTATTGAAAAAAATTTAAACAAACAATTTAGCAAGAAACTGATGGAGGACAAGAATAGGAAAAAAAAAAACAAAAACTAAAAAAGGAGGTGCCACGAAACCAGAAACCTGGCTCACACAAGGAGGTGGGGGCAGAAGAGATTAGCATAACCATCTACACAGTTGAGGAAACTAGTATCCTGAGGTGCAGATGCCTAGATTACAAAGCATAACATCCAAGAAGGTATCAGACTGCTGTCTAGAGCACAGGCCCAAAGGTAAAGATATGGAGATTGAGCCCTTTGTAGGGTCCCTTTCAAATTCTATATAGTTACCCAAAATTAGCAATCAACTGACAGCTCACAAGGAGTGACCCCTCTCAAACAGAAGACTATATCAGTGCAGTCTCTGCACTGGCTCAGGGCAGCACTCCCACTGCCCACCTGTGACTATGCAGGTACCTCTTTTCACCAACTCTTTCCCTCTGCAGGGCAGCAGCCTCCTGCCTGCCCGTGACCTGTCAAAGCCGCCTTCCTGCAACTATGCAGGCTTCTCTCAGCAAACCTGTCCCTTCTTGGGCAGCTCTTCCTGCCCGCTTTTATCTATGCAAGTGTCTTTAACTTTATCCCTTTCCCTACTAAACCTGCCCATTAAATATAACTAAGTCTCTGTCTCGTGGAGAAACTCATCTGGGAAATTCGCCGCAGGTCACTGAAACTAGAGCTATGGTGGTGAAACCTTTCTGAGTGAACCCAAGGACCCAGCCCTCCAAACTCACAGACTCCAAAAACCACAACAAAAGCATTGGCTTTAAAATGCTTTTATCTCCAAGCTCATCTTTATTATTTAGATTAATCAGTCATTTTGTTATAGAGCAACCCCGATATTAAACGGGTTCCTGGCTGTGGGTCCTCACCCGCGCGCTTTAAAGGGACTTATGAATACTCTACTACAGACACACACAAAAGGGTTAATAAAAGATTTATTTACAAGAGAAAAAGAAATAAGGAAAATGTACAACTCAGGGAGAAAATAGGGAAATAAAGTCTTTAATGCGTCCTACCCGATCCGACGATCCGACGACCTGGAAACCCAAAGTCACTCTCAGAGCTGGCCGGACGCTGCGAGCTGGCCGAGAGCCCAAAAATGGAGAGCCCCCCTAAGCCCACGTGTCTGCCTTTTGTATCCACTTGGCTGCTTAACCCCACCCTCAGGTCCCAGCCACCTTCCCTTTGGTGGTGATGGGATTTGGAGTTCCCAGTGTCTTTGGCTTTGACCTGGGGTGGGGGTGGAGTCCACAAAGCCTATATGGAATTTGCTTTGGGACATCCTTTTCCCCCTAACAATTTCATTCAGATAATGTTCATATTTAACACCCCATATGTTTTAAGGGTAAAGGTTCACGCCTTTTCATGCAAACGCACTACCAAAGCATCAACAATTCTCTACCATAGTCCTTTCGACCTGCTCTTCCCTTTGTTTCCTATCCCCAAAAAACCCATGTTAGCCTCAGTTCTGGCAGTTTATTTCTGGAGTTTGTTTTAGTTTTCTACTCCTTTTCTGGTTTTCTTTTTATTCCAGTTATAAGTGAACTCAAATAGTATTTGTCTTGTTCCCAGTTATTTTGCTTAGAAAATACCCTCCAGTTCTGTCCATGTTGATGAAAATTACAAGAGTTTATCATTTTTTTTTGTAGCTAGGTAGCATTCCTTTATGTATATATACTGTATCCTAGGGCAAGTTACAGAGAATTAGGCAGCCTCAAGGACAGCGCAGGAGGGGACCTCCTGAGAATTAAGGAAGGCTTCAGATAAGGGTAACAAGAGGAATGTAACATTCTGCTGGGAATAATAAACATCCCAGGACTAAGGTCAACATTGTTTCCAAATGCCGCCTCAGTTTCCCTCAGCCAATAAAGGGAGGTGGAGTTTGGGGAAACAGAGAGTGGTTTAATATATTGACAAATTAGGAGGGCAGCAGACTCATGTCTAGAAGACCAAGATCCTGCCCTTTGACAGATTGCAGGGAAATTGATGCAAGGGGGAGATGAGGAGGGGTCAGTACCGAGACCAGTGGGTGCCACCCTGTTTTTCTTCAATAGCTGATGTTTGAGTTTCTCTTCCTTAAAATGCGGGGATGCTCATTTGGGAGACTGGGTAATAAAGATAAATCTATCACACAAGGGGGAAGATGCAACAAATGGGGAGAGACAAACCTGTTAGATAAGGAATGTAAGGATCCCCCCCCACCCCCGCCGTGCCCGCTCAGTAGCAGATTGAGACAGCCGAGAACTAAGCAATCACAGAGACTGTTGGAGCTTCAGAATAATGAAGGAAAGAAGGTATATATTCCCTGAGATATGACTCCTCTTAGTCTTCCTTGCCCCTCCCTGGCCTGGTTTCATGGACTGGGAGTCCCACTTTATTTCTGTTCCTTTTGTCCTCAATAAACTTTTTCTTTCTTTAAACAAACCTGTCTCTTCTCGTTTGTTTGCCTGAGAGTCTGCGAAGTTCCTGCTGCAGCTTCGTGAGACACCAACCCATGGGGGTCTAGTGGCTGGAGTCAGTGCTACCCCTGCAGCCTGGGGTCTGTTCCTGGCTGGGGGACTAGGCCTGAAAACCTACAATTCTGGTATCAATACCACATCTTCCTAGTCCACTCAACAGCCTTTGGACCATCAGTGTGTTTGCAAAACAGTGTATAATGAACATACGAGTGTATACATCTATACTAAACAGGTTTTTAAAAAATTATTCCAATAAATACCTAGAAGAGAGATTGGTGGGTTAAATGGTATTTTATTTTATTTATTTTTTAAAGATTCATTTATTTATGCATACAAGAACCAGAGCACAGGTCAGAGGTGCAGGGGGTGAGAGGATTCACCAGAGACAGAGTGGGGAACAGAACAGGCGGATCGACTGAAACACAGTGCTGAGGGTGTTGTAGAGCAACCCTGATACAAAACAGGGTGCCTGACTGTGGGTCCTCACCCGCGCGCTTAAAAGGACTTATCAATGCTCTACTGCAGGCACACGCGAAAGGTTAATAAAAGGTTTATTTACAAGGGAAGGGGAAATGAGGAAATGTACAGCTCTGGGAGAAAAGTGGGAGGCAAAGTTTTAAATGAGTCCTACCCGATCCGCCTATCAGGAATCCCAAAATGGCGCTCTGAGAGCTGGCCGCCAGCCAGGAGCCATGAAGCCGGGAGGCGAGCGATCGCAAGCCAGAGAGCCCAAGGCCCACGTGTCTGGTTTTTATATCCAACCTGGCTGCCCAACTCCACCCTCAGGTCCCGGCCACCTTCCCCTTGGTGGTGAAGGGATTTGTCTTTCCCAATGTCTTGATGGCTTTAGTCTGGAGTGGGGGTGGGGTCCACAAAGCCTGTATGGGATTAACTCAGGACATCATTTCCCCCTAACAATTCCCCCCTTTCACTTTTTGCCACCATTTCCATGGTGATGAAGATCAAACATATGGATGCTGGGATACAGTCTCAGATGAAAATTTTCCAGGGTTCCAGTCTGAAAGAAAACGAATCCCTCCAGGTAGTGTCCATTGTGGAAAGTGAAAGTCCTCCAGTCCTGGAAAAACAGTTCATCAGTCCCAGCCGAAAGAAAACATCTGGAGGCATTAGCCAGAACAAGACAGCAGATATGTCAAAAATCACAGGAAAAAAATCTTAAAATGGTTCAACTTATGTAAAAACAAATTCTCTCAACCTTGATCCCAAATTTTTAAACAGCATAGCAAAGTTTGCAAACTAAATCTACTTTTAAACCATATTGCCTATTTTTGCATAAAATCACAGGGCAGAATAACTAAGCAGCAATTTTTAGCTGGCTTCGTTGGAATACTCCATATAGGATTCAGAGCGAACTGTTGACATCCGGTGCATGTAGGCTTCAGGAACAAGTTGGTCTCATCAGACTCCACCTGGGCTTTCCTCTTCTTGAGGGTACCAGGGACTTTTCGTTGGCCGGGTTGTCCAGTCCTGCCAATGGAGGCAAGCTTCCTCACCTTCTTTGGAGGTCTCTGGAACCCTAAGAACAAAGCAAACAGGTTCTCCTCTTCTTGGTTCAGCTCTGTTTCAACTTTCTGGAAGAGCTCCACACAAAGCCACACAATCAAACTTATGTCCAATTTTTTCAGTTTAAACAAAATCCCTATGGAAGTTATGCAAAAACAGGCTCTGAGCTAAGTAGTAAAAGATTACTACCACTATTTTTATGCTGTGTTGGTATCAAGGGGAGAGAAAATGCAAACACAAGTTAGCTTTGTTGGAAAAAAAAATTACAACGTTGCTGCAGATCCTGGTCACCAAAACAAGAAAACTTTGTGGATTTAGAACAAAATGCAAAAAAATCATCAGTATTATGTCAAGGAAAACTTAGTAAATATGAGGTGTATTTCCAGGTCTATTCAGTCCTTAGTAGGAAAGTTTTACTCTCAACAGTTCCATCAATAGGAATCTGTTGAGACCTTTTCTCCCTATATTTTCAGAAACAAGTTCTGTAGATATTAAACAATTGAAGTATACAATATTACAAGGTGACAATCATCATTGACAATTTACATCCATATCAGGTCATGGTGTTACCTGTTTTCCCAAGTGACAATGCTTCCCTTCTAGTTTTACTCTACTAGGTGAGCCAAATAGAACAAATTCATCTAATGCCTTTCCCACAAGGAAAGGGAGAAACTTTGTGGAGTGTCTCAGGAGCTCTATTGAGGTTCCACAAAATTTCCTTGCATCAGCCAAATGACAGGCTACCAAATTTGTACTTGAATTTAGATTTCTGGGAAGCTTTGCCATTAGTATCAGAAAAATAACAGAAACAACAATATTCAATCTCTATGAAGGCACCGGCTTAGTTCAGTAGCACAATGTTGACAATCAAACCATAACCTTTAGTTTTTCTCATAACTGGAGACTCTTTTTTTTTTTTTTTCAATGTCTTTGGGCACCATGTGTACCAGTTTGTCAACCACTGGAGGTCAAGACAAGGACACAAGGAAAGGACATACAGACATACAACATATAGACACAAAGAGCTCTTTAGTTACCATGTATCACGCGTGGGATATCTCATACAACTGCAGTTTCACTGATAGGCCAAAGCAACAACAAAACAAGCAGAGAAAAAAATCTCAAAGTTAAAAAAAAAGTTAAAAAGAAATACCAAAATCAAGATTGAACGCCTTTCTGTGTAAAAAAAAAAAAATACTGGCAGCATATGCATGATCCTAGATGTTATTTCACGTCTCCTAAATTTTGAAAGGAAGAAGATTGGTTAGAGCATGTTAGTTTTCTCAGGGTTTCTTCAGAAAAAGTGAGTCCTTGGGTATCCTGCAACAACAACTGGAAAAGAAGTCAGTAATATTCAAGTTTTTGTCTGTTTCTTAAACAAATATCTCAAGTCCTCAATGGGTTCACAAGACCAATGGGACTTCGTCTCTGGGTCACTTCCTCCTGGGGCTTTCTTAACTCTGGAATGATGTACCCAGGGTTTTATGCCTGCAAGTTTCAGAGAAGTATGTGTGCTCAACAAGACATCATAGGGACCAGTCCATTTTTCTGACAGCTGGTTTTGAGCATCCCCGCTCTGCCAAGTCTTCAGTAAGACCTGATCTCCAGGTTTGAAGGGATGCAATGGTTGATCAGGAGGCATAGAGATCCTTGAGGTTGCAAAGTTATGAATCACTGCCAGAACCTCCTGGATGTGTTTCACATAGTGCGTGATCCGGCAATCTTGTGTTATTTCCGGACTGGCTTTCAGAACTGAGGCCTGGAAGGGTCTTCCAAATACAATCTCAAAGGGGCTTAATTGTAGCCCACTTCTAGGTGCCACTCTTATGTGGAGGAGGGCAAGGGATAGTACCTGGTCCCAATGAAGTTGTGTTTCTTGGCACAGTTTTGCCAAGGTTTTCTTCAAGGTGTGGTTCATCTTTTCTGTTTGCCCGAAGACTGCGGTCTCCATGCAGCATGCAATTTCCAGTTTATCTGTAATGCACTGCTTACTGCATGAGTGACGTCAGAGACAAATGCCGGCCCATTATCACTCTGGATAGAGTCCGGCAACCCAAAGCGAGGGATTATCTCTTTCAGTAGCTGTTTGGCAACCTCGGAAGCTTTTTCCGTCTTTGTGGGAAATGCTTCCACCCATCCTGAGAAAGTGAGATATTTGAAATTGCCTGAGATATTTGAAATTGCCTGTTGTTGTAGGCATTTGTGTGAAGTCCACCTGCCAGTCCTCAAAAGGACACTTGCCCCGATATTGAACCCCAATGGCTTTAGGGTGGGAGTTAGTCTTGGGGTTATTCCTGGCACATAATTCACAACCTCTGGTGATCTGTTGTGCTATTTTGTGTAAATACGGACCCTTCAAATATGGGTGCACTGTTTCTAATAAGGCATCTCTCCCATAGTGAGATCCTTCATGAAGATGTTTTAGCACAGAATATACCAGGGTCTCCGGGAGGAGTATCATCCCATGGGAGTTTACTCTCCAAGTGGAGCTGGGGTCAAACTCAGTAAATCCCCACGCACGAGCTCTCTCCTCATCCCACTTGGTTTACTCAGGAGCATACTGAGTCAGGTCCACAAGAGGGATGAGTGCACCCTGGAGGGCAGAATGGGCAGAACGGGCAGCGGCCTTAGCCACCCGATCGGCTTCCCTGTTGCCCTTTGCCATGTCAGACCCACCCTTTTGGTGGCCAGGACAATGCATCATGGCAACAGCTGATGGTAAAGCTACTGCCTTTAACAGGGCCAGGATTTCTAATGGATGTTTGACGTCCTTGTTACTGGCAGTAAGAAGTCCCCGCTCCTTCCAAATGGCCCCATGCGTATGGAGTATCATAAAAGAGTACTTGGAGTCAGTAAATATATTGACTCTTTTACCTTTCGAGAGTTCCAATGCATGGGTCAGGGCTATTAATTCAGCTTTTTGCGCTGATGTACCTGCCAGAAGAGCCTTGGCCTCCACGGTGTTCTGGAGCGTCACCCCTGCATATCCAGCACATCGACGGCCTTGGTCCATGAAGCTGCTGCCATCTGTAAATAGCTCCCACTCTGGGTCTGGCAGAGGCTGGTCAGTTAGATCTGGTCGGCTGGCATACACTGTGTCTATGGTTTCTAAACAGTTGTGGATTAAAGTGTCATCCTTAGGTCCATCTGCATTGCTTGGAAGCAGTGTGGCGGGATTCAGGGAGTTAGAAACCTGCAGCTTCACATTAGGATTGTCCAACAGAGCTGTCTGATATTTTCCCATTCGCCCAGCAGTCAACCAAAGTCCACCCTTCTGCTCCAGCAATGTCAAGACCTGATGTGGCACACACACAGTGATGGGCTGACCCAATGTAAACTTCTCCGCCTCGTGTAGGAGGTCACAAGTGGCAGCTACAGCACGCAAACATGGAGGCCATCCCTTAGTGGTGTGGTCCAATTGTTTGGACAGATATGCAACGGGCTGCATTTCTGGTCCCAACAACTGGATTAGTACTCCAAGGCCAACACCCTGTCTCTCATATACATAAAGTTTGAATGGCTTCCTAAGATCTGGAAGCCCTAATGCTGGTGCTGAAATCAACTTTACTTTTATGTCTTCAAAGGCCTTTTGACATTCTGAGGTCCAAGACAAAGGTTCAGAGTCCAGGCCTTTGAGAGCATCATACAAGGGTTTTGCTATTAATCCAAAGTTAGGAATCCAAATCCTGCAAAACCCAGCCATACCCAAAAATCCACGCAACTGTCGCCGGTTGCTGGGGACTTTAAGGGCTATACGCACAAGGAAAAAAAACAGACTTTTCAGGACTTGAGACAAATATACTGTGAGTCCTGCAGAACTAGTGCGCTTATGGTGACCAACGCAAGGAATGTTACTTTGGGCTGGTCAACCGCGGGTGTAACTTGGAAACCACGCTGGGCGCCAAACTGTTGTAGAGCAACCCTGATACAAAACGGGGTGCCTGACTGTGGGTCCTCACCCGCGCGCTTAAAAGGACTTATCAATGCTCTACTGCAGGCACACGCGAAAGGTTAATAAAAGGTTTATTTACAAGGGAAGGGGAAATGAGGAAATGTACAGCTCTGGGAGAAAAGTGGGAGACAAAGTTTTAAATGAGTCCTACCCGATCCACCGATCAGGAATCCCAAAATGGCGCTCTCAGAGTTGGCCGCCAGCCAGGAGCCATGAAGCCGGGAGGTGAGCGATCGCGAGCCAGAGAGCCCAAGGCCCACGTGTCTGGTTTTTATATCCAACCTGGCTGCCCAACTCCACCCTCAGGTCCCAGCCACCTTCCCCTTGGTGGTGATGGGATTTGTCTTTCCCAATGTCTTGATGGCTTTAGTCTGGAGTGGGGGTGGGGTCCACAAAGCCTGTATGGGATTAACTCAGGACATCATTTCCCCCTAACAAGGGGAGCAGTAAGTGAGTCAGGAGACAGCTGCTGTGGCATGTGGGTAGCTCCCTGGCTGGCCGGGGATAGAACTTGTGCTGCAGTGGTTGCAAATATCTTCATAGGTTGCATCTTAACCCCTTGTGCCACCAAGGAGGCCCTGGTATTTTATTTTTAATATTTTGAGAAATTTTCATACAGTTTTCCATAAACACTGAAACAGAATATATTCTCAGCAATAGTGAACTAGTGTTCCTTTACTCCATAAACTTGCCAACTTATGTTGCTTCTTGTTTTCATTACATATTTAATTTATTCTCATGGTTTTGTTATAGAGCAGCCCCGATATTGAACGGGTTCCTGGCTGTGGGTCCTCACCCGCGCGCTTTAAAGGGACTTATGAATACTCTACTACAGACACACACAAAAGGTTCATAAAAGATTTGTTTACAAGAGAAAAGGAAATAAGGAAAATGTACAACTCAGGGAGAAAATAGGGAAATAAAGTCTTTAATGCGTCCTACCCGATCCGACGACCTGGAAACCCAAAGTCACTCTCAGAGCTGGCCGGACGCTGCAAGCTGGTGGAGAGCCAAAATGGGGGGAGCCCCCAAAAGCCCACGTGTCTGCCTTTTATATCCACCTGGCTGCTTAACCCCACCCTCAGGTCCCAGCTACCTTCCCTTTGGTGGTGATGGGATTTGGAGTTCCCAGTGTCTTTGGCTTTGGCCTGGGGTGGGGGTGGAGTCCACAAAGCCTGTATGGAATTAGCTTTAGTACATCCTTTTCCCTCTAACAGTTTGAGCTGGTATCTCATAGTGGTTTTAATTTGTATTTCCCTGATGATTATTGATGAAAAACATTTTCTCACATTTCTTCTTTGTAGAAGTGTCAATTTAGATTTTCTGCCCATTTATTGATTGTGTTCTTTGTTTTGTTCTTCAGTTATGAGTTCCTTGCAGATTTTGGATATTAGCACCTTGTCATATTATGATGTGAAAATATGTTCTCCCACTCAGTAAAGTGTCTTTAATTTTAATGATAGTGTTCTGCTTTGTTCAAAAGATTTTAGTTAATGTAATGACATTTATTTTTGCTTGTTTCCCTTGCTTCTCTGAAGCCATTGGTTTGCCTGTTTTCTACCACGTATTTTACAGTGTCACATCTTGCATCAAATTCTTTATTACATTTTGATTTAATTTTTTGTTATGATCTCAGATAATGGTCTAGTTAAATTCTTTTGCAAGTAGTTATCCATTTTTTTTCAGAACCATTTATTAAAGAAACTTTCCTTACTCTGATTTATAGCCATGGCTCCTTTGTTGTGCAAGTTAATTTTCATATCAGTATAGGTTTATTTTTGGTCTCTCAGTTCTATTTTCTTGATCTCTGCCTATTTTTATCATAATACTGTACAGTTTTGTAGTGTAGTTTGACCTCTGAGAGTATAATGCCTCTATTTTATCATAATTACTTTGATATTGGGGTATTCTAAGGTTACCATGTGGTTTATATATAAGGTTGCATGCTTACTATGGTTTAACCTAAATTTAAATCAATTTGTTTTTCGGTTTTTTCTACAAGTCTCCATTTTTATTCTCCTACCCCCAATATTTACTGTTTATAGAGGCTTGTTGGTTCTAAGTAAGATTCTATCCCTTCAAAATTTCTTATAAGGCCACATTAGAAGAAATTAATTACTTCAATACTTTTTTTTTTTTTTTTTTTTTTTTTGTCATGTAAAGCTCCTAATCTACTGTTACGGAGCAGCCCCAATATAAAAAATGGGTTGCCTGACTGTGGGTCCTCACCCGCGCGCTTAAAAGGGACTTATTAATACTATTAATACTCCACTACAGGCACACACAAAAGGTTAATAAAAGGTTTATTTACAAGGGAAAGGGGAATGAGGAAATGTACAACTCAGGGAGAAAATAGGGAAATAAAGTCTTTAACGCGTCCTACCCGATCCTCTGAGCTGGAAATCCAAAGGCACTCCGAGAGGTGGCTGAGCGCTGCGAGCTGGCAGAGTCAAAAAAGGGAAACCCCCAAAGCCCACGTGTCTGGTTTTTATGCCAAACCTGGCTGCTTAACCCCACCCTCAGGTTCCAGCCACCTTCCCTTTGGTGGTGATGGAATTTGACTTTCCCAATGTCTTGATGGCTTTGGTCTGAAGTGTGGGTGGAGTCCACAAAGCCTGTATGGAATTAGCTTTAGAACATCCTTTTCCTCCTAACAATTCCTTCAAGTCTGAATGTTATCTTAGATGTATAGAGGATTCTTGATAAGAGATCTTTTACTTTTAATACTTTGAATATCTTATACCACATTTTGTGGCCAGTATTATTTCTGCTAAGGAACTCACTAATTGTCTTATGGTGGTTCTCTACAGACTTTTTGCCTTTTTGACTTTTGCCTCTCAAGTTTATTTTTTATTCTTATTTTTTTAATGTTAAAACTTGTCATTTCATTATAATATATCCTGATATGCATAACTTTTTTTTTTTTAGGTCTGTTGAGTTTCCTGATCTGGATGTTCAATTCCTTCCACAATTTGGTGGAATTCTCAGATTTCATTTTTTCAAATATTTTTTTCTTGCCCCTTCACCATCTCTCTCATCTCCTTATAGAATCCCTCCATGCAAATATCTCTTCTCTTGAAGCTATTCCATATGCATCTTATGTTGTCTATATATTTCTAGATACATTTTTCTCCTTTATGCAGATATTTCTGAATGTTTTCCACTATCTTATTTTCTATCTGACTGATTCATTCCTCAGTCTCATTGAGCCTGTTTTGAGCCTCTTAATTTTCTTTTATTGTTCTTTACTTTTGTAATGTTTGTTTGATACTTCATCATATTTTCTCTGTACTTATTGTATTTATTGTTTTTTTCATCCATTGTTCTAGTTTTAGGAAGCATCACTAAGATCATTCCTCTGAAATCTTCTTCTGCAATTTGTATTGTGTTGCATTTATCATTTTTTCCCCAAGGTTTTTTCTTGATCTATTGATAAAAATGTATCCCTCTGTTCCTTATTCTCTGGTGTTCTGTGATTTTTTTTTTCTTATAACCTGTCTTGTTTCTTAGACTTGATGTAACAGTCTTATGCTAAATTAAATCACATAGGTATTGACTTGAGGTCTTGGTCTTGGACACCGTGATTTCTTGCTGATGTGTTGGTTGAAACTTCATCTCTAATCAGGATAACTGGAGTTCAAGATTCAGTGTGGGGTACTGTTGCATTGGGCAACACCACACTGATAAAGAAACAGAGTCATGGAACAGGCTACATAATGCAGGATGCTGCTGAAGAGCAAGATCCTGGCCATTTTATTGACAGAAGAATTATACAGCATCAGTTGAGAGAAAGAAAGACAAAGAGAAAAGGGAGGGGTGAAACTAGAAAAAGGTGCTCTGTCATCTATAGTATCAGGGGTCATGAATTTGCCCTGCAGGCACTTCTCATCTGCCTGATGACTTGGTATTGTAATTGAGATCAAACTCTATTTCCTCAGCCATGGTTTCAATCTTATTAACAAGGCTTTGCATTGATCAACTTCTGGGGTCCTTTGTTATACACTGGTCCTCAGTCCCTCCAGGTGTTCCCGGTCATAACTCATGATGCATAGCCTTCCCAGCGTGATCCAGTTTTGTGCTTTTTTTTTTTTTTAAGGTTTATTTATTTATACAAGCACTGGGTACAGTCAGAAGTGTGGTAGGGTGAGAGAATTCACCAGAGCCAGAGCGGGGAGCAGAACAGGCAGACCGAAGAAGTAAACTGCTGAGGGGAGCAGAGGGTGCAGCAGGAGAGGTCTGCATGTCATGTGGGACACTCACCGGCAGCCGGGTATTGAACCAGTGTGCAGAGGCTGCAGGCAGATTCACAGCCCAGTACTCAACTGCTGTGCCACCTGGTAGGCCCAAGCTTCGTGCTCTTGGTTGATTTGAAAGGCACCTTGCAGTATTGGGCTCCTGTACCTAACTGAGTAGGCTGTTCTGATCTTGCTTAGGATTTAGAACTGTAGGTAACAAAATGGTAACTGTAGGTAACAAAGCGGCCAAATAGGCCGCTTAGGAATAGAAGACCCACATGGCCCCCTTTTTTATTTTATTTAAAGAGAGCAAAGACAGGAGGGAAGGGAATATCATTAATATACCACTGAGACGAAATGGTAGTGATATATGTAGATGGATACATAGTATAGTCTGTACTAGACAAAAAACAAAGTGGATAATTTGGTGAGTAAATAGTCCAGTGAGCAGGTAAAGGTGGAGAATGTAGTCAAGTCACCAAGTATATCTAGTCCACCTATGGTGGAGGAAACATTAGTACCCACGAGTGGTTCTGGGTTATTTCAACCTGTAACTTGAAAAACTGGGGGATATATTACATGGGCCCACTTAACATAGGCTTGTGTAGTGGGTAATAGAACTAAGGAACATAAAACTACCAAGTTGCTATTATTAAAAACAGGTAACAGGTGGTACTGGGAGAGTTATAAGAAGATTGGCATAGCTTCAACTTAGAGTTCTCTGGAATAGGCAGCACAGAGCTTTTTAGAACTAGAAGAAAAATTAACAACAACAAAAAATTAATCTCTACCAAACAAAATCCAGATTTTAATTTTGAGAACTGCCATTTAAATGTGCCAATGTGACATTTTTTGTGCTTCTTGTTGTATTCGTGCCAATTGTTGCTGTAGTTTGTCTCTAAGGTCCATGACATCGTGTCCAAGGTTATTATGGAACACACCATGAAGGTGTCTGTGAACCTCTTCCCAGGAGAGGGTTATATTAAACGGAATAGGAATTATATAGAATGGTCTCACAACAAACTACAATAGAGTTTGTGGTATCTAGAGGGCTTGTTGATATTCACCATGCCAGAATACAGCAACCTCAAGGACATCAAGTCTTGATCTGATGTTTTGGAAGACTGCACAGTCCATAGGAAGGGATCCTCTTTTCTCTTTTAGATTCATATGGGTGGTGGCTGAATTGCTAATGGCTGGAGCTCTGGAATAAGATTGGTCCCTCTTTGATTCCAGCTCATGATAGAGGTGCAAAGCTTCTGTTGGAACCCAAAGTGGTCCTGCAGGTGATAAAACAGAAACATACCTTCTCCCCCATGTTAAAGATTGTAAGGTCCCAGCCAAGTCGGTCCTTTCAATGGGTGGCAATAAAAGACCAGGGGCTTAGGACTTGGTTCTGCTGGGATAAAATGTTATTTTACTTCTGTGAGGCCAGAAGAATTAGGAATGACATGTTGCTCAACAGCTGTTAGGCCAGAGCAATTGCAATTTAGAAAGTTAAAAGTAAATAAAGCTTTGTATATTTGTTTTTGTAGGGGAAAGTTACTCTCCAGATTCCCCCTTTTTTGTTTTATTAAAAAAAGTTTAAAGAGTTAATTAGCACATTTTATGGCAATAGATGTGGGTTATACGAATACCAATGTATACAATGTCCCAGTGAGATAAAATGCTATAAGAGATTTAGAAGCATAAGTCGGGCCATTATCAGTTTTAATATGGGAAGGACGACCCATGATGGCATTTTTATGTTTGCAAATGCCGAGTAGGGATGACATTTGATAGGAGATCAATCACTGGCCTGTGCCATAACTGATAGAAATCTAAAAGGTATATATTTTACCATGAAGGTGAGATAAATGGCCAAAAGAAGGGAAGTGGGGGACATCCATTTGTTATAATTTATCACCTTGAGTGTCACACGGGTTAACATCTGAAAGAAATGTGAGGCTGGAAAGTTGACAAACAGCACAAATATCCTATGAACAATATCCTATGTCTGTATAAAGGGAATGTCACACGTTTTTGACAGACTGAGTTCCTTGATGAAAAAAAGGAATGACAAGTTACAGGATCTCCAAACATATTAAACACCCTAAAGGTTGTATTAGGTATCTCATTGCCTTCAGATAGAAGACCTGGGAGGCCAGAATAACTATGGATGTGAATAATAAAAAATGGGATGAACATGTTTAAGAAACATAATCTGTAAAGAAAATGAAAGCTGAGAGTAGGGCTTTATCGGTATTAGTGTTAAGAAGGGCAGAGGAGATGTCTTGTACCAAGGAGGTAATATATAATGAGTCAGAAAATATATTAAGTGCCCGTGAAGGGAATGAGGAAATGAGGAAAGAGTTAAAATAACGGGTGCTAATTTAGTGGGTTGAAGGGGGAAGCACAGTATAGGCAGTTTATCAAGGGACATCTGAGTCTGTGTAAGACCACAATTCCTTTACCTGTAGGGAAGGAACCTTTTAGGAAGATAGTAAGAGCCTGGGAAATGGGATAATTGAGATCAGTTGTGAAGGAATGACTAGGGAGAAGCTGTAGGGATTAAATCTGTTGATTAGGGTGGGTAGAATAAAGGAATGATCTAACTTAGTCCTGGAAAACAATTTGAAATTGCTCTGATTGAGCAAGGAGCCATTTTGTCTCCTATTTGGAGAAACACATGTTAATAGAGCTAGGATCATACCCAGATGATGACTGACAACAAAAACATCCTTTGTGTAACAAGAAACATCTGTGAGAAAAATAAGTAGTCGATTTTTAGGCTAGGAGGGAAGAAAAATCCATTTAATAATGTAAAAATGTGAAGTTAATTGTTAAATAATTTTTGTAGGAGAATGGGGGGGGTGTTTAAAATAATCAACAGGAGAGAGATTTCAGGGTTGTACCTGTCCAAACTAAACAAGAGGAGTGAAGTCAATTGTTAAGAAATGTTAATTGTTTTGTTTTATGAGACTACGAGATGCAGGGGCTGGATGACCTTTTAGGGAAGCAAACAGCTCCGGAAGAGCCTAAATGGGAATCCCAGGAGCTGGAGTGGCCAATTAATGTCCCAAAAACTGTAAAGTCGTTAATCCGACTGGGTCCAGTAAATGTAAAGTAGGAATTTTAGGAGTCCCCACAAGTTGAAGACCTTACTATTTTAGAAGAAAAAAAAAAAAAAGTTTTTACAAGATTAACAAACTTACAGACTTTTGTAACATAAATACTTACAGTGAAAAGGATTTTTAAGAGTAGATTTATTTATTTGTTCATTTTTGACAAGGCTTAGCAATGGTGATAGGATAAGATTATTTTTAAGTAACCTAAGGGTAAAAGTACCAGGATCTCTGGATTACCTAAACAGTCTTTGATTTGTTACAGGGAGTTAATGAAAGCAGGTTTAGAATCTTAATTTTTTATATGCAAAAGTGTTATAGGACAGGGAGAGGGTCAGCCCAAACCCCGCAAACCTGCCTATTCTACATGGGTTCTGCCATCCGCCGCATCAACACAAAACATAGGAGACTTTAATGGGAAGGAACTTTAATAAAACTAGGAAACAATACAGGTAAGGCAAAGAGCCTAGTTTCTAAATGAAGCATTCAGAGTTACCCGTCCCCTCGTGGGTAAAAGTCCATCCAAATGGGACTGGCCCAGAACAAGGCCCCAAAGCCTGCTACAAGTCTAAAGCATCTTCCAGTGGGGACCCACAGAAAAGGGTCACAAACAACTGGACAAGCCCGGAAGGAAAAGAGCAAAATCAACATCAAGATAAAAGCTGCCATGGTCACCTCCCCACGGGTCTCACCCACATCTGTGTCACCTAGTCCACGACCAAAAGACAAGCGCAGTTTCTTCACGTGTCTCTAGGCTCCATGCGCCTCCTCCAGGTCTCCTGGCTCCATCCTGCTTCCTTCCTCAGTCTCTTCTGCAGCATCTCCTCTTCCTGCTCAGCTCCACCCTCCCTTGGGTGGGGCAGGGAACCTTCCCCTTTCCTGGGGACCACCCTGTTACAAAAGGACTAAAGTTTGTGTAACATGGTTACACTACTGATATTAAAGTTAACTTAAATATTTTTATAGTAAGTCATTTAAGCATGTAAAAATTTTGTTTAAGATACCTCTATCTTATCCTTAACACTTTTGTTGTCTTCTTATTATTATTATTTAATACCATTACATTTTAAAGATAACCATTTTATTTGAATCCCCAGGACCATTAATATGTCTATTTTTAATACATTTTTTAAACACATGTCACTTTACTTGTTTTTTAGAGTTATTACATCCTCATTTTTAATGTTTAGATTGTAAGACAATGTAATATCTATTATATACTATCATCCCTTGAAACTAGACAACTTGCACATAAATGCACGATTTAATTAAAATATATTTTTTAGGTGAGGTGACATTAAATTTTAAGGGTTTTTTTTGTAATAAGGAACAAAAAAACCTGAAAGTTTAGTAATTTTATTTATTTTTTAAAGATTTATTTATTAACAATTAACAATTCCTTTTGTAAATGAATTTTGAGTACCATTTTTGGAAATACATTTTTTAAATTTCTTAAAAACAACAGATGTCAGTCCCTAGTGTCAGGGACCCTGACTTCCTCCTCAAATATCTAACTGGAAAAGCTTGAAACATTTTTCCCGTTGATTAATTTTTATAAAACATTTCTTTTTGAGTGGCTCAAAATCTGCTGGAGGCAGTCCTGCTTTGGGGTCTCAGCCAAACCCACACTATGGCAACGGGGCAGGAGGGGGAACAGAATGAACCCTGACTGAGTTATGGCCTGGGTCTTTGTAGGGTAAGTTAAAAAGCATCAGGGCTTCTCTGCCCTCCTGCCATTAGGATAGATGACGGAACCCTGTGGTCCTGAATGCATGCTTGATGGCGGGTAAATGGAGTAGGGTGTAGGCATAGGTAGATGGGATTCACCTGGGCTAAGACTGAGCTTTTAAGGGCGGCATTACAGGGATGCCAGGAGAAGCAGAGAACCAAGGAAGCAGAGAAGCAGACAGAACGCTGGAGAGCCCAGATAGAGTGAAGACTTGCTGGGGGAGGCAGTCCTCTCCCAATAGCCCTGACTGCCGTATGCCTGGTAAATTCCAATAAAAGCCTGCAAAAGCCACTGAGGGTGCCAGGACTTTCTCCTCCTTTACCCTGTCTGCTGGATCAGAACACCTGCTCCATGTCCTTCCTGCCTTACAGTCTTTTGGACTCATAAAAACTTTTTCATCTAGTGACTGTGTTAGGGGGAAATGATGTCCTGAGCTAATCCCATACAGGCTTTGTGGACTCCACTCCCAGTCCAGACTAAAGCCATCAAGACATTGGGAAAGACAAATCCCATCACCACCAAAGGGAAGGTGGCTGGGACCTGAGGGTGGAGTTAAGCAGCCAGGTTGGGTATAAAAACCAAACACGTGGGCCTTGGGGGGCTCGCTCTTTTGCTCGCCTCCTGGCTTCACAGCTCCTGGCTTGCAGCCAGCTCTCAGAGTGCCATTTGGGATTCCAGATCGGCGGATCGGGTAGGATGCATTTAAAACTTTGTCTCCCACTTTTCTCCCTGAGCTGTACATTTCCTCATTTCCCCTTCCCTTGTAAATAAACCTTTTATTAACCTTTCGCGTGTGCCTGCAATAGAGCATTGATAAGTCCTTTTAAACGCGTGGGTGAGGACCCACAGTCAGGCACCCCATTTTGTATCGGGGCTGCCCTATAACAACTGAACAGCCAAAGTACATAAATTACATAATTTAAGATGAGAGACAGACCTTGTCTCTAAGTCTCTTTGTAAGTGATTTCCTAAATTTTTTGAGGCTTTTAAATTTAAGATTCCTTTTTGAAGAAGCCTGGAACTAACTGCTGTTAAAAATTGAGTGAGCTCGTTGTCGGACACATCATATCCCTGAGTTAGTAGAAGACCTCACAGTTGTTTTTTATATTTGATCTGAGAGGAGGTGAGATAATTACCCATGTTTCTAAGAAAGAAAGGAAAGATTTAACTGAAAACGTCACAGAATCCAGGTCTGTGAGCCTATTTCCAGGCAGATTTGGAAGAAAAAGAAGATAGGAAAAGACACAACTGAAAAATACCTTCTTACCACTTTATCGCAGACTCTGGGTCTGTGAAGCCTTTGGCCAGGCTTGAGAGGACATACAATTCCCTTCTATGGGCTTGAGAAGAGGGGTGTGGGGTTTTCCCTGTTAGGGCACCATTTGTTGCATTGGGCAACACCACACTGACAAAGAAATGGGAGTCGTGGAGCAGGCTACATAATGTAGGATGATGCTGAAGAGCAAGATCCTGGCCATTTTATTGATAGAAGAATTATACAGCATCAGTTGAGAGGAAGGAGGACAAAGAGAAAAGGGGAGGGGGTGAAACTAGAAAAGGTGCTCTGTCATCTCTAGTATCAGGGGTCATAATCTGCCCTCCAGGCACTTCTCATCTGCTTGATGACTTGGTATTGTAATTGAGATCAAGCTCTAGTTCCTCACCCATGGTTTCAATCTTATCAACAAGGCTTTGCACTGATCAACTTCTGGAGTCCCTTGTTATACATAGGTCCTTGGCCCCTGGGTGTTCCCAGTCATACCTAGGTCATACCTATGTTTTATGCATCAGTCATCAGCCCCCCAGGTGTTCCTGGTCATACCTTGTGATGCATAGCCTTCCCAGCATGATCCAGCTTTGTGCTCTTGATTGATTTGAAAGGCACCTTGCAGGCTTGGACTCCTGTACCTAACTGACTGGGCTGTTCTGAACTATAGGTAAGGAAATGGTAGCTGAAGGGGCCGCTTAGGATTAGCAGACCCACAGGATAAGGATCCAAGGTCACAGCAGTTAGGATGGGAGCCAGAGATATGGGAAGTATAGATGTTGCTAAGTAGACTGCCAAGGATATAATCCTTTCATAATGCTGTAGTCCCTTCAATCGAAGGGGGACTCTGCAATCACCATCTGGTCAAGACATACTTTGCTAGTGGTGTTTTGCCAGAAGTCCCAACTACAACTCATCTTTCAGCCACAGCCTAGCTCTGAATTCAGCAGCTTTGTTGGGCTCATATATAAAAAGATAAAAAAATAGAAACTTAATGGAAATACATTTTGATTGCTTTAAAATATGTTTAAAAATCTTGAACTTTTGACTTTCTGAGAATGATTTTCTCCTCCTTATGTTATAGGGCAGCCCTGACACAAAACGGGTTGCCTGACTGTGGGTCCTCACCCGCGCACTTAAAAGGACTTATCAGTACTCTACTGCAGGCACACATGAAAGGTTAATAAAAGGTTTATTTACAAGGGAAGGGCAAATGAGGAAATGTACAACTCAGGGAGAAAAGTGGGAGACAAAGTTTTAAATGCATCCTACCCGATTCACCAATCTGGAATCCCAAATGGCACTCTGAGAGCTGGCCGCAAGCCAGGAGCTGTAAAGCCAGGAGGCGAGCAAAAGAGTGAGCCCCCCAAGGCCCACGTGTTTGTTTTTTATACCAAACCTGGCTGCTTAACTCCATCCTCAGGTCCCAGCCACCTTCCCTATGGTGGTGACGGGATTTGTCTTTCCCAATGTCTTGATGGCTTTGGTCTGGAGTGGGGGTGGGGTCCTCAAAGCCTGTATGGAATTAGCTCAGGACATCCTTTCTCCCTAACACTTAGAGCTAAATATGTTCAAGTCCTAGTCATGGTGACTTGTGAGATATTTTTGATCATTTCTATCTATTCACTTTGATTAGAGGAATTGGAAGTAAAAGAAAAGTGAAACCATCCAGAAAGATCTACAGAAGGATGCCATTAACATTTTTCTACTACCAAATATAGCTATCAGCTAATTGCTGATATTTATTGTTCCCATGATGTTTTCACAGTGAATACACTATCGTTCTACAAAGAAAATATGTCTGCATACTTTGAAATTCTAAACTATTTGGAAGGAAAGATCAATATTTAGTTGATAAAGAAGGTGAATATATTTAGTTCAAAATATGTATTTGTTTGCAATTTAGGGAATTATCACTGAAATTCTAAGAATGCATTATATTGCATCAGTACCTGACAGGTAAAGATCAATGTGCCATTTAAGGCATATCAGAGTCAGCAGCTAGTCAACAAACCTCTAATAAAACTTCCTTTCCTTTCAGTTATATTTAACAAAAATAGAAAGACTGTTGAAATGAAGTCTAAAACAAAAATAGAAAGACCATTGAAATGAAGTCTAAAAAAAAAAAGACTATAAACTTTAAGTCTGACTCACTAAGGGTTTTTATATCTTCCTGGTTCTGTATCTCAATTGTTTATGTAATTTTGTAACAGTTCTGTGAGTTCTCTTCCTGTTCTCCTAAGGTAATTTTGTATTAAGGAGGAGGAAGGATTGGAGTTCTATGTTTTGGAGTTGAGAAGCTAATTTCCTATATATGTACCTAAACATTGCAGCTGACTTGCACTGTACAATTAACAGCTACATAGCATTCTATTCTTTGTATTTCCAGTAAATCATCAGCAGACAGAGGTTAATTTTAAGTAAAAGAGCCTTAAAGTTTCATACAAGTGTATCTTATTTGTTTAGTAGAAAATTTACCTAGCACAAGGAGTGATAGGAAGATTAGAAAATCTTACTTTGGGAAATTTCACAACATGGGCAAACAGAAAAATATAAGGATGTGGGCCTCCCTGGTGGCGCAAGGGGTTAAGATGCAACCTCTGAAGCTGACCGCAGCCATTGTGGCATGAGTTTGATCCCCGGCCAGGGAACAAAGTACATGGCAGAGCAGACCTCCCCTGTCTCGTCTGCTGCTCCCCTCTGCAGTGTATTTCAGTCAGTCTGCCTGTTCTGTTCCCCACTCTGTCTCTAGTGAATTCTCTCAACCATCCCCCGCACCGCCCCCCCCATGCCTCTGGTGTGCCCAGCTTTGTATGCATAAAAATAAAATAAATCTTTAAAAAAATACATAAGGATGAGGTCCAGAAGCTAGGAAACAGCCACAAAAGACAGTTAAATACTCTATGAATTCCTTATTCAGAGAAAATCATTAATAATATGGTATTGCCTTTATAATTGCTGTGCTAACATTGTGATTCAAATTTGGATTCTGAAAACCAATATTGGAAGAAATAAAAAAGTGAAGTAGCCAAGTAGCACTGAAATAATGCAGTAAAGAAGTCAGGACATGGGCCTTCCTGGTGGAAACGCAATACAAAGCAATCCACAGCCTCTGCAGCACAAGTTCGATCCCCAGGCGGTCAGGGAGCAAATCACACGGTGAGGCAGACCTTTCCTGTCTCACCCGCTGCTCCCCTCAGCAGTGTATTTCAGTAGGTCTGCCTGTTCTGTACCTCACTCTGTCTCTGGTGAATCCTTTCACCCTCTGCATCTCTGGCCTGTACCCCAGCTCTTGTATGCATAAATATATCTTAAAAAAAAATCAGGACATAGTTACCCAAGTAACTGTGCTGACTTATCTCACTTAACAAATATCTCAGCCTTCCTTGATATAGCACTGTAGCAGCAGGAAGGGCACAGGGCAGGATCTCTGACCTGAGCAGACAGGTAATGGGTGGTGAGTCCTGGAGCACTCAGTGGCTTTTTCTGGCTTTTCTGAGTTTATCAGGTACACGGCAGGCAGGAGTGCTGGGGGGACAGGAGGCTGGCAGGCCTCCCAGCCCCCAGCGAATCTTGACTCTTTACTGGGAAATCTGGCATTCTCTCTTGGCCTCTGCTTCTCTGCTCCTTTTCTTCCTACTATTCTTCTCTTCTGTTCTTCTGGTAGTTCCTCCACATTCCACCAATTGGCTGAATGTGCATGCGTGGTGGGAGGGCGGAAACGCCTGATATTTTTTTTACTTACCCTACAGGCACTGTATCCCATTTCAATATAGGAAACCTAAATGATTAGTGCAGGTGCATTTTACCCAAATTATATCTCTCAGTTGATAGTGAATATTTAGGTCATATGGCATGGATCAAACCAATGGATAAATGATTCAGTTCATGTAGCTTTGGACCGTGAAATCTCCAATTTTCTTTTGAAACAGTTCACTACTGTTTAATCATGATGGCATAATTAAATAATATAGACCTTATCATAAATTTTCTTTAGGTAATGAATAGCCAGATACTTTCTCAGTACTTAGCTTTTTCCGCATGGATATGGAAGAATTGATGGTAATATAAAAGTAATTTAAGAATACTATCAATAGGCCCTCCCCAGTGGCGCAGCGGTTGAGCACTGGGTTGCGAAGCTGCCCACAGTCTCTGCAGCGCTGGTTTGATCCCGCACTGGGTTGCAAAGCTGCCCACAGTCTCTGCAGAGCTGGTTTGATCCCCGGCTGCTCCCCAACGGCTCCCCAACGGCTCCCCAGCCACCGGAGGAAGGTCCTGCATGGTGCGCAGACCTCTCCTGCCACCTGCTGCTCCCCTCAGCAGTGTGCTTAAGTCCTTCTGCCTGCTCTGCTCCCCACTCTGGCTCTGGTGAATTCTCTCACAGTCCCGCGCTTCTGACTCTACCAAGTGCTTGCATAAATAAATAAATAAATAAATAAATAAATCTTTAAAAAAAGAATATTTAAAAAAAGAATACTATCAATAAATACTATAAATAAAATAAAAACAATATAATTATAAGCAGAAACATAATATAAATAAAAGATAAGAATTCAGAAAATCTGAGCCTGCGGTAAAATATATATACTTTTATACTTCACAAATGAAACATACTATTTACATGTGTGTTTTCCAGAGTATGAAAAATATAAGGGAGTATTTGAGGACCAAAATCAATTTTAACAGCTTTTTTTCCTTAAGACTATATGTGCAGTAAACATTTCATACAAATAACAACATATACTCAAAGTTCAGGGAACACATAATTACTTAGTGAAAATAATTAGCAGCATTAGAAAACATTTATCTTGATGTTTATTCTTGTTTTTTTGTTTTTTGTTTTTTTTCCATTCCAGTATCCCTTTCTCAATTTATGGTCCTTAAAATATCCACTAGGACATACTTCATCTTCATTGTAAACAATATCTTCTCTACATTGGGCTTGTTTCCTTTACCTTCATGCAAACCTGTCCCATATTTGCTTTGAATTTTGTTTCTGCCCAGTCTGTCTTTGTGTTGATCCCTCTTTCTTGCTTTTGTTCTACTTGTTTATTATGCTTTAAATAAATTTTGTTAAGTTTACTGTTATATACTGCTCTCCCATATAGACTAGAATGTGTTGCCCCCCAAAATAGCTGATAGGAGGGTCACCTTTAATTGGTGATTCTGATAGGCAGCACAGCATCCAAGAAATTCTGCCATGATAACCCTAGATGGCTAAAATTGACATATATTTACTTTTTCACAAGCTAAGGAATTTGTCTCAAAAGTTATTAAGAAGTGGCTTTTCCATCTTAAATGTTAGACTATCACTATAATACAACTGAAGGGAAAAAGGAAGTAAATGGTTGGTGTTTAGGAAGTTTTTACAGTAAAGAATAACATCAGCCTTTACCAAATATGCAATGTATAACCTCACACTCAGATACTTCTTTTTTTTTTTTTTTTAAGATTTATTTATTTATTCATACAAGCACTGGGTACAGTCAGAAGCACGGAAGGGTGAGAGAATTCACCAGAGCCAGAGCGGGGAACAGAACCGGCACACTGACCAAATACACTGCTGAGGGGAGCAGTGGGCGGGGCAGGAGAGGTCTGCTTGCCATGTGGGATCAAACAGGCGCTGCAGAGGATGCGGGCAGCTTTGCAGCCCAGCACTCAACCGCTGCGCCACCAGGGAAGACCCAACACTCAGATACCTCTGAGGAAGGCTGAAGGTTGAGAAAATATGGCTGAGGTGATGAAATACAATAATATGAAGACTGCTTTTTAGATAGTCAAGTATAGTCATACTCTATGGATAATCACATATTTATTTAGTTATATATACCCTTACTTATCAGAACAGATGCTCAGTGAACAAAACAGTGCTTATTGACTAATTTGTTTATGTCAGGACAGTTTCTGATTGTTAGGCTCATGTGGCAAAGAATATGATATTATCTTTAGTCCCAGAGGGTTTTCCTAAAATTTACCAAGCAAGTGAAAAACAAATACATTAATAGCAAAAGACAGAGAGACACACACAGAGAGTCCATGTGCATGAATTTGGCCAGGATTTTGAACTTCAAAGACAAATATGGCTAGTTGTTTTTCAGGTTTTTATAGCAGTAGGAAATTAATCCTATGGGAAAGAGTGATTTATTCTGTCTAAAGGAAAAGTGAATTCTTCGCAGAAATCTTGTTGCCTGAACATGGTTTTTAGAACAATGTTTTTCAGAATCTAGCATGGTGGTTCTCAGTCCCTGCTGGAACAGAAAAAGCCATCTGTGAAGCATTTAAATCACACGGGTATTCAAACATCTAGTGATTGCCCACTCGCCCTTCTCCAAGACTCTTGGTTATTCTGCACTTGATCTTAGCCAAAAAGCTGAGAAGCGATTCTTGGTTATTCTGAAAGGCAGCCCAAGTTTAAAATCTCTGGTACAGTGTCCATTATTTGTATCAGATATTGTTGCAACAAGAACTTTGTTGCCATTTGAAGTGTGAATGCAATGAGGGGCACAGCAGTAGTGGGACAGTTCTGCAAGGCAAGACTCTGCTACTTGAGCAGAAGTTCTTGGGTCATTTATTGAAAGTATATAGACTAGTAAAAGCTGATCATGTGACAATGGTATGAGAAGTAGTGCTGGAGGGTGAGATTGGAATGGGGTACAAAGCTTTATGAGGAACAGAGAAAAGGACATTGTGACCATATGTCAAGAGACATTTGCATCAGCAAAATTCATCTGCTGATGTTATCACAGGCAGAGTTATCCTGAGACCACCATGGAGTTAGTCATGTAATCAGGTCAACGGAGGCTTAGATATTTCTGGGTCTGCCTCCTCAAATGGGCTATTATTCATTGGTAGTCAAGGTATTCTTTATTGTGACTTGCAGATAGCAAATAGGTCACAGTTGCCTATGAGTGGCCAGCAAATAGGAACCCACAAGGTAAACCATGGAGGTTCAGGCTGTGGAGCACTTTGAGCAAGAACCTCAAAATTTCCTTCTAGACCAGGAAGTTTTAGAACTTTAAATGATAAGTAAAATTTTATTAGGTGGATTGAAATAAATGTGAGAAGAAGCCATCTTAGATAAAGGCAAAGACCTGTGCAAAACCACAGAGCCATGGTTCTGCATGCTACTGATGAGACTGAAGATTAAAGAAAAGGTTGGGCTAGGAAGTAGTTAGTATGCTGGTAAATGTGCTTGACTCTTGCAGAGAGATGAGAAGAACTACTGAGTTTTAAAATCCAAAATGACATGATCAAAGATGAGTTTAGAAAGACCATTCTGTTTGGAGTTTATAGCCTAAAGCATTCAACTGATGATAATAAACTAATATTTTAAATGGAGCCAGAAAATTAACTGGAAATGAATTACATAGAGGCCAAATATCATATAGCAGAGGAAGTAGAAAGGAGGAAACAGTTCCCAAAAGGTACTTTAAAAACAAAATGTAATGTGTAAACCTGAAAGTCTCATTCAGTTCGAAAAGGTCTGTATGTATAGAACTGGTGTCTGGAAATCTTCCTGAATAGACTTCAATCTCTACAGCTATACCACAGATTTATCCCTGTTGATAACAACAAAAGAAGCACTTAAGCCATTGATCTTAGTCTGTTTCAGCTGTTATAACAAAAATCCAGATAATACTGAGAAAGCTACACTATTGCCCACTCCTCTATTAAGGACACTCTAAGGTCCTAGGAAAATCTGTCTTTGTCCAAAAAATGTGAAAAACACAATATAAGCCTAACAAAAATTGTTGCAAATAAATACTGTATTTCAACAGATGATGTGAACCTATCAGAAAAGATGTGGCCTCTAATATTCAAAGTAACATATAGTAGAAAATGTTAGCAATATTGAAAAAATAACACAATTAAGGAATTCAAAACCACTGAAAGTATGTGGTCAGATGACTAGAAGATATGAAGGGAGAACTACGTCAAAAAATATTTTTTTTAGAATTTTTAAGTTTATTTTTTAATTCATATTGTTTATATTATTGTGTATTCCCTGTACAATTCCCACCACTAATTCACCCATGAATCATCACCACAGTTCCTGTTCCTTTTTCCTGTTTTGATTCTCTTTCCTCCTCCTCCATTGCAGAATGTCTCTGATTTATGGTTACCTGCTAATTTTGTTCCCTTATTAGTCTTAGTGTTCTTAGTATTGGTGGTGGTGGTGAAAAGATTATTTAGAAATAAAAGTAAAATAAAAACTAGTATAAACAAAAGTACATAGACACCAGAAAAACACTGAAGGGAAGTAAGATATACAACTAATAAATACAAAAATAAAAATACTTAATGATTCTAAAAGCCTTCAAAAATTGATAAAGAAAACATGCAAAGTTGATGAAATATTTGTTTAATAGCTGTTCTTAAAGATGCACACTAAAGCAATAGAATGTGAAAACAATATTTAAAGAAATAGAAAGTAAAAACAATATTTAAAACTATTCAACAAAACTCTCCTGAAAAACAAGAATATTTATATTAAATGTCATAATCTTAGTGTATATGGACACACTAAGACATAGTCTATCAAAAACAATTAGACTTTAAAGATAAGGAAAAATTGCTTAAGGTGATGCAGACACTCCACCATAGCTACCAGGACAAATCACCTAACAAATCAGATAAAGTAGATAGAAGTAGCATCAAATTTCTCAGCAGCAATATTTTCAACTACAAAACAATGAAATGACATTGTGAAAGTGCTCATGAAAAGAAGATGTGAAACACCCAGTCAAACATCATTTTGGTATAAAAGTTACATGGAATTTTGAACAACCAATATTTGAAAGAATATTATTCTGACAAATCTCTCCTGTGGATTCTTCAACAAAAAAGCTTCAAGGGGAAAAAAAAAAACATAATATCTGAAAATGCTTCTAAATAATGAGTGAGAGCATGGCTGCAATAATTTAGAGACAAAAGAGGTGGAAATGAAAGGACATAATGCACTTATTACAGGTTTTGATGTTGGAGAACTAATAAAACCAATTAAAAAATGGTAGGAGAAGGGATAGTGTAAATGAAAAGTAGAACATATTGGCTGATCAACAGATACTAGGAGTGAAAAGGAATCTTTTACAACTGAAATGATATAACCTTAAAGCTAATATATATTTTGCTTTACAAGCATCAACTCTAAGGTTATATTAATGAGAAAGAGAGGAAATGAAAGTTATTTGCAGACATTAATACTGAAAATGGAAAAAAATAGTCTCAGAGCAGAGTTGTGGTTAAAATTATTTTAGAAAAATATTAAAATGAAGATAATGTTAGAAAAGAGTTCAAAACATACCAACAGCAAATGAAATAACATGGAGGATAGGGACAAAACAAGCAGTAATCTACTAGAATATATAAATGCATACACATTTATAGGCATACTACTTTTTTGCAGAACAGATAAAATACATATAAGTTGTATCAATACCTATTAACAGGTTTAACTTTTATAACATAGGAAAATGTTTTCAGTTTAACTTAGCAAAATTCAACTTTATGTTGTATGCAAAAGTCATAACTAAAATAAAGTGAATTGAAAAAACCAACAATAAAAGCATGAACAAAAATATATCAAGAAAAGCAAGCAAGAAAAAAGCTTGGGCCATGATCTTGATCTAAAACCAGGTAGATTTCAGGTCAAGAGAATTAAACAATACAAAGTAGGACACTTTCTAATTCTAAAAGCTGCAATTTATGGTGAAGATATTAATATCTATTCACCAAATATCAGTACAGATTTTATAAAGCAAAAATGATAGGAGATAAAAGGAGAAACAGACATATTAAAAATAGGAAAATTTAGCACATCTTGCTCAAACTGAAAGAGATCAAGAGAACAAAACGTAACATAGACTGAAAGTAAAAGGTTGGAAAACAATCCTACAAGTAAATGGACCAAAAAAGAAGGCAGGAACAGGTATAGTTATATGAGATGAAATAGACTTCAAATTAAAAAAAGGTAAAAAGAGACACAGATGGGCACTACATTATGATCAAGGGGAAATACATCGGGAAGAAATAACACTCATCAACATATACTCACCAAATGAAGGAGCACCAAAATATATTAGACAATTATTATCAACTCTGAAAACAGACATTAAATATATATATATATATATATATATATAGAGAGAGAGAGAGAGAGAGAGAGAGAAAGAGAGAGAGAGAGACTTCAACACTCCACTCTCACCAATGGACAGATCAATGAGACAAAAATAAATAAAGACACTAGAGCCCTAAATAAAGACATAAAGACATAGAACTCATGGACTTAACAGACATCTATAGGACACTGCACCCAAAAAAAACTTGAATACACATTTTTCTCAAGCGTGCATGGATCATTCTCCAGAATTGATCACATACTGGGCCACAAGACAAACATCAACAAATACATGAAGATCAAAATCATTCCAATTATCTTCTCTGATCATAAAGACATCAAACTAGAAATAAATCATGAAAAGAAAACAAGGCACCCTCCCACTTCATGGAGATTGAAATCCACATTACTGGAAGACCACTGGACTAATGAGGAGATCAAAGAAGAAATTAAAAAATACTTTGAGATGAACAAGGAAGACATCACTTTCCAGAATGTATGGGATTCAGCAAAAGCAGTAATAAGAGGAAAATATATAGTAATACATGCTCACATCAAGAAACAGAAAGAACTCAAAGAAACAATCTAATCTCACATCTCAAAGTGCGAGAAAAAGAACAACAACAATAAAAAAAATCTAAAGCCAGTAGAAGAAAGGAAATAAAAATCAAAGCAGAAAAAACATAAAACATAAATAAAATGAAATAAAATGACACATAAATTTAAAAAAAAATCCAAAAGAACAATGAAACCAAAAGCTGGTTCTTTGAAAAAATAAACAAAATAGACAAACCTTTAGGCAGGCTCACAAGGAAAAAAACCAGAGAAAACATATAAATAGGATTATAAATTAAAGAGGAGAAATCACAACAGATTTGATAGAAATCAAAAGAATAATCAGAGATTACTATAACATTTATATGCAAATTCAACAATCTAAAACTGGACCACCACATGCCAAAAAAATGAAACTAGACTACTACCTCTCACTGTGCACAAAAATCAACTCAAAAGGGGAAAAGAACTTGACATAAGACCTGAAACTATAAAATATATAGAAGAAAATATAGGTAAAACACTACAAGACATACATCTTAGTAACATCTTTAAAGACTCATCACCCAAAGCAAAGAAAGTCAAAGAAAAGATAAACACCTGGGATTATATGAAACTGAAAATCTTCTGTAAAGCAAAAGAGACATTAACTAAAACAAAGAGACACCCCACTGATTGGGAAAAAATTTATGCACTCAAAAAAAAAAAAAAAGGTAAACAATACAGTCAGGAAATGGTCAGAAGAACTTAAATGATACTTCTCCAAAGAGGAAATGCAAATAGCCAACAGGCATATGAAAAAATTTCAACATCCCTTCTACTCAGGGAAATGCAAATCAAAACCACATTGAGATATCACCTTACACCAGGAAGAATGGCACATATCAAAAAAAAAAAAACAACAACAAAAACTAACAACAACAAATGTTGGCAAGGATGCAGTGGAAAAGGAACTCTCCTACATTGCTGGTGGGAGTGCAAACTGTTCTAACCACTATGGAAAACTGTCTGGAGGTTCCTCAGTCTACGAAAAATGTAGCTACCATATGAACCAGCAATTCCACTCCTAGGGATCTACCCAAAGGACACAAAAACATTGATTCAAAAGAACACCCGTACCCCTATGTTTATTGCAGCACTATTTACAAAAAGTAAAACCTGAAAACAACCCAAATGCCCAAAAATAAATGACTGGATCAAGAAGATGTGGTATATATGCACAATGGAATATTGTTCAGCAATCAAAAAAGGTAAACTCATGTCATTCGCAGCAAAGTGGATGGAATTAGAAGGAATTATGATCAGTGAAATAAGTCAGAAGGATAAAGAAAAATATTGGATGGTTTCACTTATAGCAGGAATAGAGGGGAACCAAGTAAGACATCAGTGTAAAAATAATAATAATAGTACAAAACACAACAAAGAAAAACCAGACAATATCAGAGACAAACTACAAGGGAGAAGGAGGGACAGAGATCAGAGGGATGGAGGGAGGAGCACAGGGACTGTGGTGATGGTGCACAGGTGCATTGGTGAAGGAAATTATATGGGGACTACACCTGAGGGGATGAGGGAAAGCAAATATTGTTTAAAAGTGAACAATGATGTAAAAAAATTTAAAAAAAATAAAAAAACCCTAAAAAAAAGAGAGAGAAAATAAAATTTTAGCAAGGAAATAGAAGACCTGAAAACCAAAAGAGAGTCTATACACATATAATAAACATTTTATCCTGAGAGCATCAATTATATGTTGTTTTCAGTGTAGAATAATAGATTAACTTTGGCTTTATTTTTGGATTAAATTACTAAAAAAACAAAATACAGACTCACAAACCTGCAATGCAATACTCAATTAGCAATAATTAGATTACAGAAGATTTTTCCAACAGAAAATTTAGAAATAAGGTAATGTCAAGTGAGAAAACTTGAGCTGCATAGAGTGATTAGAATTGTGTATTCTTATGTGACTAGAGAAAGCTGAAAATATGAATGTGGTAAAACACATACACACAACAAAAGACAAGAAAATCATTCTAATATGTTTCCAGTGGTTGCCTCTATGTGGTTGAATTACAGGTTTGCAGGTTATTGAAATTTTGTCTTGCTCATCTTTTCCATATTTTATACAATCAACATACACCTTTTCCAGAAATACTTTTGTTGTAGGCAGGTTCTCAGATACAGAAGATGAAAATAGTGATAATCCCCATTCATGCCATATTGTCATCTTTTGTCCACACAAGGACTGTTTTTTTCATTTATGTCTTTACTCTTAGACTACTCCTTTATTCATCCCTACTCCTTTATCCTTTCCTTCCATAAACCACTATTATCTTGAATGTAATGCATACCACTTTGATTATATGTCTTCTTATAAATATTTCTATATTAGTAGGTAAATTTTAATTTACACTAATACAGAACTCTGAATTTTGCAAGTCATCTGCACCAAATCCAATGCTAAACGTACAGGTAAAGTAAATTGATGTTGGGCCACCCTGGTGGTGTAGGAAATTGAGCACAGCACTGTGAAGCTGTCCACAGCCTCTGCAGTGCAAGTTCAATCCTGGCCAGCCGTGGAGATACCCACATGACACGGTAGACTGCTCTTCTCTCTCCTGCTGCTCCCCTCAGCAGTGTATTTCAGTCAGTTGGCCTATTCTATTCCCTGCTCTGTCTCTGGTCAATCCTTTCACCCTCCAGTACGAATGGCCTATACCCCGGTTCTTGTATTTCTAAATAAATAAAAAAAGTAAATTGATATTAAAATATGCAACAGAAACATATAAAGGTATAATAACATATAAAATTGCAGGGCATCCCCAGTGATGTAGTGGTTGAGCGCTGGGTTGCGAAGCTGCCCGCAGCCTCTGCAGAGCTGGTTCGATCCCCAGCCACCAGCAAGGGTCCCACATGACACGCAGACCTCTCCTGCCACCTGTTGCTCCCCTCAGCAGTGTGTTTCGTCAGTCTGCCTGTTCTGCTCTCCACTCTGGCTCTGGTGAATTCTCTCACCCTCCCATGCTTCTGACTGTACCCAGTGCTTGTATAAATAAACAAATAAATCTTTAAAAAATAAAAAAAAATTGATTGAAAAGGAGAATAAATCTCTAAGTATAATGAAAATATACTTACATACATCAAAAATGCTTAGTATTTCAAAATAAGCTAAAAGATATCAAGAAAATGATTTGAGATTTAAAAAAAACATAAACTTGAATTATAAAACTCAGAAATCAGTGAAAGAAGTTAATGTTAGAAAAAAACATTTCACAAATTAATTGAAACTAGTAGAAAATAATATCAAGTATGAGGGCAATTACAAAAGTAAAAAGGAGCAAATGATTGAAAATCTAAGGGAAATGAAAATAGAATAAATATTGAAAGAAAGAGACAAATCATGAATAAGGAAAAAGTAGAACCAATACATGAATATAGGGGTTCCTGGAGAAAAATTAAAAATGGGAGCAAGCAATATTAAAAACTAAAACTTTACATATTTTTCTTGAAATAAATACACAAATTGGAAAGTAATTAAAAGAATACACTTTGTACCCTAGAATATCAATCCAGGAAAAAAAAGAAATTTGCATAATCTGTACACTACAAAGAAAAAGAAAATATCCCATGGATATTAAAACAAATTGAATGTGTGACTTTTAAGTAAAATAAAATTAGATTATCATAAGAATTTTTTAGAGTAATTCTTTTACACAGACTTCAAAATAGGTCTAGAAATCACAACCCATAGACTAAAACTGAAACTTTCCTTAAGAGATTGGCTTTCTTCTTCACATTTTGTAGCAGTTAGATACTTCTTCCTAACCAAGTTACCTTTGCCCTAATTTCCCTTCAGTTTTCTCTATCCCAATGAGAAGTAAATAGTCATGAAATCAATTCCAACTCGAATAGTATCCCAAAGAAAGGAGAATTTTAAAGAAAAAATAACTGGAGATAATCAAAATAAATACACAGTTACCAGAATTTAGGGGTTGTAGCAAAGCAGTAATAGAGTGAAGTACATTGTAATACTATTTACACTTACATCAAGAAAGAAGAGATTTTGCAAATAAATAATCTAACCTTATGAATTAGGGACAAGAAAAAAAAAAAAAAAACAGGTAGGGCCTCCCCTGGTGGCGCAGGTGGTTGAGCGCCCTCCTGTGAAGCTGTCCGCAGCCTCTGCAGTGCTGGTTCGATCCCTCCCCGCTGGCGAGGGTCCCACAAGGCACCGCAGACCACTCATGTCAAACCCACTGCTCCCCTCAACAGTGTATTTGTCAGTCTGCCTGTTCTGTTCCCCACTCTGTCTTTGGTGAATTCTCTCACCCTCCTGCACATCTGGCCTGTACCCCAGTTCTTGTATAAAATAAATAAATAAATCTTAAAAAGAAAAAGAAAAAGCACAAGTTAAACCAGATCCAGTGGAAAAAGGATATAATAAAAAGTAGAGCAGAAATAAATGAAAATAGTAATCAAATGGAAAGTCCACAAGGTAAATGAAATTTAAAAAAAAATTTTGGCTTAGACAATGGCAAAAGGTAAGTCTCTTAAAAATGCTGTTGAGAAAAATGGGACAGCCAGATGTAAAAGAATGAACTTGACCCCTATCTCACCATAATCAAAACCTGACAATAACCTGACAATAAATGGGTTAAATTATTTGATATAAGTCCTGAAACTATAAAATACATAGTAGAAAAATCTCAAAACATTCCATGATATTGGTTTCAGGGATGTTTTGGGGTACTCAACTCTGATAGTAAGGAAAACAAAAACTAAAAGAAACAACTGGGACTACATCAAACTAAAAATCTGCACAGCAGAGAAAATTATCTTTAAAGTGGAAAGTCAACATACCGAGTTCAGGGATATTTTTCAACACCACAATCTAACAAAACTAAAATCTAAGATCTACAAAGAATTTATACAAGCCAGAAAATGAAAAGCTCAATCAAAAAAATAGGCAGAGGAGTTAAGTAGTATGAGGTGTCTCAAAATACTGAAAATAGATCTACCATGTGATCCAACATTCTCACTCCTAGTTATCTATCCTAAGATAGCAAAAAATTATATGTAAATGATATATACTTATCATGTACATATGTATGTACATGTATATTTACATAATTATTTGTGTGACTATTTGTTCATCAGGAATCCACAATTTATATTTTGTAGATATTGATACTGTAACTTTCCATTATTTTATTTCCATATGCTTCTAAAGCCTTATTGAATCCTCCTCACTTAATATGTTAGGCATACTTGTGTAGCCTGTGACATAATCATGGCACTATACCATTTAATTAATGATTGAGATGACAACTCTCTGGAAGCCATGGTATATTAGCCATAGTCAATAGTATTTGTCTTAAGTTTAACAATAGAAATATTTAACAATTACTGTGCCATGGCCATAGTAATTGACATAGACATTTGTTCAATCAGAACAAATTTCCTATACTTGCACACCCCAGTTAAATATCGAACCTTCTCCTGGAGTATTTTTTTCCTACACGCCTGATATATTTTCTAAGAAGTTGGGACTAGTTTTCAGTGAAAATCATATATCATGAAATATTTTCCTTTTCTGTTAATGGATAAAATAAAGAAGAATGAATGCCCATATTCATTCAACAACTGCTTGTAGAGATCAAAAAGTGCCTTGTAAGGAATAAAGCAAAAAAATAGGACATAAAATGCACAGATTATAATGCTATGCTGCTTTTCCAGTCACAAAATAATATTTAGATATTGGTAATAAGATAATAGTTGTTTCTTTCTCTCACAATATTCTTTTTTAAAAAAAAAAGATTTATTTTTATTTATTTATGCATACAAGAACTGGGGTGTAGGCCAGAGGTACAGAGGGGAGCTAAGGGAGAGGATTCACCAGAGACAGAGTGGGGAGCAGAACAGGAGAATCTACTGAAATACGCTGCTGAGGGGAGCAGCGGGCAAGACAGGAGAGGTCTGTTGCACCATTTGGGTTAGCTCCCTGGCTGAGTATCAACTCAGGCCTTGGTAGTGACAGTGCTGGACCTGAGTTTGAAGAACCTCAAGGAAGTAGGTTATAAATATCATTCCTAGGGGCAAACTGAGACCAAATTAACAAATGTGACTACAATGAGCCATCAATTTCTCCCTATGGGGAACGTGAGCCTTACCATGCTTTGGTTTTCTTTTATTTAGGTTTTAAGTTTTTTAGACCTAGGGCCTCTCTAATGGTGCAAGGGGTTAAGATGCAACATAAAAAGTTATCCGACCACAGCATGAGTTCAATCCCCTAACAGGGAGATACCCACATGGCGTAGCAGGCCTCTCCTGATTCGCCCATTACGCCCCTCAGCAGTGTATTTCAGTCAATCTGTTCTGTTCCCCACTCTGTTTCTGGTGAATCCTCTCACCCCCCATACCTCTGGCCTGTATCCCAGTTCTTGTATGCATAAATAAATCTTTTTTTAAAAAAATAAGCTTTTTAGACCTGAAGCCATAATATGAGTGAAATCAATACTATGGATCTCTGAATCAATATTCAAAAATATATTAAGTACAGTTAATTTTTTCTATCACATAATTAACAACAAATATATAAAATATAAAAACACAATCTTATAAAAGGTTAAAAAGATTAAACAGCATGCAAATAATAACTTTAATGTGTTCATAGATTTCTTTTGGTTTCAAGCTACTTGAAATTTAAGCTAGCTGAAACAATGAAAAAATATATTGAATTAATAATTGAAAATTCTGGGAGATTTTGTTTCAAAGTCACTTGATCTAGGGACACAGACAATTTTTTTCTTACCATCTCTCTATTATGGTCTCAAGAATTTTAACTCCATTATTAGTTTCTTTCTTTAAGAGAGTCACCATCTTTGATCTAAGCATCATTAGGAAGGCTCTTTCAATAATTCCAAGAAAAGTATCATTGCATCTTTGTCATATTTACAGACCATCTGCCAAATAAATAAAATATAGTGCTCTGACCACTCAGGTGAGACTCATATCTCAGAAATAACTGAGGGGAAAATATAGCTCCTCAGAGTAAAATCACATTATAGTAAAATGCAAAGTAAGAATGGGTAGTAACTGATTACATTTTCTGTTACATTTTGATTAAGATACTTTGACATTAGTGAGACCCTTAACAGAATTAACCAATTGACAAGAAGAAAAGTATTCAAGGGCAAACTTGTAGAAAAATAAACAACAGAGGCCTCCCTAGTGGATCAAGGGGTTAAGACACAACCTATGAAGCTGTCCATGGCCACTGCAGCATGAGTTCAATCCCAGGCCAGGGAGCTACCCGCATGGTGCAGCAGACCTCTCCTGACTCCCCTGCTGCTCCCCTCAGCAGTGTATTTCAGTAGATCTACCTGTTCTGTCCCCCACTCTGTCTCTAGTGAATCCTCTCAGCCCCTATACCTCTGCCCTATACCTCAGTTATCGTATGCATTAAAGAATAAACTTAAAAAAAAAAGAAAAGAAAGAGAAACAACAGTTAGCATAGAAATGGATGGGGTATTTTAGCACATCAAAGAAGTTATTTGTGGTGGGCGGAATTAAGGGCAACACTAAAATGTCTACGTCCTAATCTCCAGATGCTGTGACTATATTTCCTTACACTCAAAAGGAATTTTATAGGTGTGATTTAGTGGATTTTGAGATGGAAGTATTATCCTGAATTATCTGGGTTTGCTCAGTGTTATTACAGAGGTCAAATATGATAGATATATACCAAACTATGTATTACATTTCAGTATTATTATTTTCCTTGTCTATGACATCTTCCATTTAATAATGTGTATTATATATGGACATATATATATATGTACACACATACAGATATGTGTTTGTGTGTGTACATATATATATATCTATATACAAATTTCAAAGGGGAATGATAAGGCAATTATATAGATTTTTATTTGAATTAATAGTCTAGTGATTTCTATTGCTTGTATTGGCTTTCATTTTTTTATTGAGATAGTTGCAGACAATTTTCTGGTAACTGTATTTTCAGTGAATATGAACCTCAAACACATTAACAATGATATACTAGCATTTAAGACCCACTGGAAATGTGTGTGCATATGTATAACAATGTAAAACATAAATGCATACAACACATATGCATGCATAGACATGCAACATATACACAGTTTTTAAAAATGTAATGGTCCTATAGAACCTGCTCATGGAAAGTGTATTTACTTCATATGAACCCTATTTTCTAGCTTCATAGGGGCTTAGATTATTTTCTATTGAGTTTTCTTGTTCACTGCATTAAAGAAAATATCAGGGTATAATTTGTTAAGCCACAAAGCTTAGCTTTTCTCAGCACATTTAAATCTGCGACTGTGCTGTATATAAAAGAAAGACATAAATGAAGATGTGAATACTCTGTTAGGGTAATAAAATTCTTAATAGAATATAAATTCCTGTCTTGAAATTTGTGAAGGTGTGTAACATTACTTGCATAAAATACCATATATAAACTCATATAGATCTTAATGTGTTTGTTTTAAAATACATTTTTATTTGGCTTGAAAGTAGTTCTTTTTATTGCAGACTGTTATTATATTTGAAATCATTATGATCCTTAAGCACCTGGTTAATCTTTTACTTAAATTTTGTATCAGCCAGGTGTCCTCTTACAGGATCACATAAAGATTGGACCTCATTTAAGTGTGAAATAATCCTGTTGCTTCTATGTGAGAGTGAATGAGCCCAGGATTAGATCAGATAAAACACACTCAAGCTAAAGTGCACAAGGTGGATTATGCAAGAAAAGAGGATTTAGTGAAGAACGGATCCACAACTTTTTGTTAACACAGAGAATGGTGTCTTTTGTAAGCAACATTTGTGGAAACTCAACTGGAGCTTTAAAAGCGTTGTCTTTTGTTGTACATTTCTCTGCATACATTTGCTTTATAGTTGGGAGTGCTAACTTTGGAAGCCATGCTGGGCCAGGACTCATGCTCATTTTGCCTAATGAAAGGCTAAGGATGTACTTTTCCTCATACATTCTTGTTTTGTCTTCTTTGAAGTTTATTAAGCTCTCCTGAAAGATGTGAAGTTCATTAAGCTGTTATTATCATGACCACAAATTAAATATATGTTCCCTGGGGAATGCTAAGCTTTAAGTATGAGCTACTATAATAAACTATTACTATAAGGTTTACTTAATTACTAATATACTACTTCTTCTTCTTAATATACAAAAAGAAAACACACCTATAAATGTCTATGAATGTATATTCTGAGTTTTGTTATGCATGTTTAATTATTAATGTTTTAATGTCTCTTCTGAAAGTCAAAAGTTATATATAAATCTGACAGGTATAAGGCATATAGGCAAAAGATCCTTTAAACATTACTAACATAAGATTTATTGTTGACACTTCTAAATATCATATTCTGTTCAACCCTCTAGGAGAGAAAATTTTCTATATTCAGACATATTCCTTCAGCTTTCAAATTTTGATATTTCTGTTTTAACATGAGTCTTCAGTGAGACGGGAAATACACATTCTGCTGCATTCGTTGATTTTAGCTCGTGATAGAACAAATTAGTGATACCTCTAATTAAGAGATTAAATAATTATCAAAAAATTGTGCTCAATTACTTCTGCCCTATTAGAATTAATTTTTTAAGTATCTATGCTTTTTGATCAACCAAATGATTCACTATTAGATATCAATAAGTAATTCTCATGCCTGCCAATACTTGCAGCACTGTACTATGTGTCAAACTTTCTATTTTTGTTAATGTACTTATTATGATGAAGTAAATGTGGTCAAAACCAGGTAATTCTTAAAGCCTATACATAAAATTATTATTTGAATTCATCATTTTTGATTGAGAAACTTAATACAACTGAATTTTAAAGAATGAGTCTATCAATAATGTCTTCTTTATAAATTTATGTAATATTGCCCAATAAAGAGACATTTAACTATATTTAGTACTCTATGGAAATATTACATACACAGACATAGGAAAATAAAAACCCTATTTTTAGTATCATGGGATGTGATTCATGACAGGATTCTCTGGCTACTTCAAAATACCTTCCCCTCAATTCAACACACATGCATTTTTACCAAAAGAATATTTTATTAGATAGTAACTTTGTGGAGATTGTCTTAAAATGTCTTAAAACTCTAGTGATACATTAAAAAAATTAAACTGGCAAATTAAACCAATAGAGGATAATAACAAATGAATCATTAGTTATTATTTTAATGTTGTATTAAGCAAAAGAATGAACATAAAAATAGCTTACCTATGTTGGAAAGATATGAGAGGAAGTGCTGGTCAGTGGGACTTGAATGATTGAAGTAGATTTCTGGCACCCTCACTTGGTTATTTCATAATTCAGAAACAAGTCTTCCACATAAATAATACTAGGATTTTACTGACAGCTCCCCCAAATTTGAGCCAAATTCAGAACCTAGTTCCCTTAACTCTACTAGAACACTTAATATGCTGATCTTTTTCCTTAATTACATTTTCCTTTTAATCAGATTTCCTTGGCTATTAAAATTATACTTTTGTATAAGGAGTATTATGTGTAGACTTCTGTAAATCCTCTGTGGAATGGAACAAGATATAAATATATAAACAATGCTACAAATGATAAATGACTGTTGTTTACCTTTATTTACATTAAAATTTCTATTATTTATCAAATGTAATTCACCAAGTGAAACTTATATACTTTTTTTTTTCACTTAACTTTGAAATATTTGGCAAATGAGCCAGAGTTGAATAAGCTTTTCGTATAGATTTTAAACATTGGTAAAATTATAACTATAATTTATAATTGTGACTTTCAAAGAATGGTCAGCTGATCAAGTGGTCCACATAAAGTTTAGCCGCTTGGCCAGAATAAAAACAGTTGTTCATTTTTTTCATACATTTCAAAAATTTGAAATAAACAGCTGATTAAAATTATCATTAACATCCAATATCTTGCTTAATAATATTTACTGCTATTAAAGGTTATGAATATCCTAAAAAGAATATGTTTTACAGTTTATCTGAGTTGTATTTATTTCATGAAGAGACAGTTCATACTGATTATTTTATTGTACTGTGGAATAATATACATCACATATGTTAAATCTGTATTTTTTACTTTAACTAAAAGGTTGTGCTATGTTTCTAACTTTTACAAATTGCAAATGGCTAAAAATTTGGTTGATAAAAAGCAAAAATCTTGAAAATCAAACAGCAGTATTCATAATAATAATAAAATTTTAAATGTTGAACAATGTTCAGTGAGAATATAAAATGTAAATCAGTATGCATAGAAATAAGAAAACATACCATATGTTTTTAAAGGAAGAAATAAAGGAAACTGGAAATACAAAATGTCACATGTAATATGTGAAAATTCAGTTTTATTTGATTAGTTACAGATTCTAATCCTAAAAATGCTATCTTGTTAAAAGTCTAGTACTAAGATCTTTATGCAATTTATAAAGCAAAAATAGTTTGTTGGAAAATCAGAGTTCTCCAGAATAATTATGGAATCACACTTTTTAACATTAAATTCATCTTTCTACTAAAATAGAAAATTATCAACATTTTTCTCTACTATTTGCAAGTAACATTGTCATGAAGCTCATAAAATCATCTGCAAAATGACAAATATGCTCAGAAGAAAGCAATGCAAATTGTTGACAAAACTCCTTTATCAAATGACACCATTTGTCTTTGCATATGTCAAAACCACACAATCACAAACAAAAAAAAAAATATGTTTGGTGGGCATGAAGAAATTTTGACATAATATTGGATGAAACCTACGAAGAAATATTTCATTGTGTTTTTTCAAATTATGTTTATTAAGGTAAAGTTGATTTATATCATTGTATCTGCTTTGGGGGTTATAGGTTTAAACTTCTACAAATGTGTATTTTCACATCATGCTCATCACCAGTGTCCCAAAATCCTCCACCATGTTCCAATTAGGCCCTCCCTCCATTTCTCCTACACTACCACCTTCAATGAACTGTTCAGAGGTTATTATTGGTTTAGTTTTGACTCATCCTATTTTCTGTTTCTCTATATTCCATGTGAAAGATATACCGTCTGGTATTTAGTCTTCCTTCTTCTGAGGTGTGTTTCACCTCCCACTATCCCCCCCAATTCTATCCATACCCTTCACAAATGACAAGAGTTCATCCTTGTTTACAACAACAATATACATAATATGTAGATATAGATAGATGATATAAATATACCATATTATTCTGATCCACTCCTATGTCCTTGGGCAATTAGGCTATTCTCATAACTTGGCTATTTTAAAAAGGATTGCAATGAACGCCGAGGACATAAATCCCTTCAAATTAGTGTTTTTGCGTTCTTTGGGTAGACACCTAGGAATGGAAATGCAGGTCCATATGTTAGATCTATTTTTAATATTTTGAGGAAATTCCATACTGTTTTCCATTGGGACAAGATAAGTTTACAGCACCAACAGAGCACATGGGTTCCTTTTCTCTCTCTAATAAACACTTGTTTCTGTTCTTTTCAGTGTGAGCCATTCTCACAGGTCTTAGGTGGTATCTCATTGTGGTTTTGCTTTGCATTTTGTAATGCCAAGTGATAATACGCAGTTTTTGATTGACTTTTTTTTTAAGATTTATTTATTTATTTATTTATACAAGCACTGGGTACAGTCAGAAGCTCGGGAGGGTGAGAGAATTCACCAGAGCCAGAGCGGGGAGCAGAGCAGGCAGAAGGACCAAAGTACACTGCTGAGGGGAGCAGCGGGCGGCAGGAGAGGTCTGCGCGCCATGTGGGACCCTCCTCTGGTGGCTGGGGAGCAGCCGGAGATCGCTCAACCGCTGCGCCACTAGGGAGGCCCTTAGTTGACTATTGACTATCCATGTGTCTATTTTAGAGAAATGTCTATTTAGCTCTTCTGCCAACTTTCTAATTGGATTCTTTCTTTCTTTCTTTCTTTCTTTCTTTCTTTCTTTCTTTCTTTCTTTCTTTCTTTCTTTCTTTCTTTCTTTCTTTCTTTCTTTCTTTCTTTCTTTCTTTCTTTCTTTCTTTCTTTCTTTCTTTCTTTCTTTTTGCATGATTTCTTTTTTTTTTTTCCAAGATTTACTTATTTATACAAGACCTGGGGTACAGTCAGAGGCGCGGTAGGTGAAAGAATTCACTAGAGACAGAGTGGAGAGCAGAACAGGCAGACGGACCGAAGACACCGCTGAGGAGAGCAGCGGGCAAGGCAGGAGAGGTCTGCATATCATGTGGGACCCACGCCTACTGGCTGGCCGGGATTGAACCGGCGCTGCAGAGGCTGCGGACAGCTTCACAGTGCAGCACTCAACCCACTGCGCCACCGGGGAGGCCCTGCATGATTTCTTTATATATTCTGGATACCAACCCTGAGTCACACATTTTATGTGTAAATATTTTCTCCTATTCCATCATTTTTATGTGCTGATCATTTCTTTTGCTGTATAGAAGGTTTTTAGTTTTTTATAATACAATTTGTTTATTTTGCTTATCTTGTCATAGAGTGTTTCATCTATTTTGTTTTTCTTCAAAGTATGTTATAGATCTATAACATGCCTATTGAGCTAATTTTTGTGTGAAGCATGAGATGGTCATCCAATGTCTTTCTTTTGCTATGGCTGTCCAGTTTTCCTAACACCATTTATGGAAAAGACTTTCCTGTTCCCAGTTTATACTCTAAATTTTTTGTCAAAGATTAACTATGGGGCCTACCCTGGTGGCGCAGCAGTTGAGCACTGGGCTGCGAAGCTGCCCACAGCCTCTGCAGCACCGGTTCTATCCCCGGCCACCGGTGAGGGTCCCACATGGCACGCAGACCTCTCCTGCCACCCGCTGCTCCCCTCAGCAGTGTATTTCGTCAGTCTGCCTGTTCTGTTCCCGGCTCTGGCTCTGGTGAATTCTCTCATCCTCCAGTGCTTCTGACTGTACTCAGTGCTTGTATAAATAAATAGATAGATAGATAGATAAATCTTAAAAACAAAGATTAACTATACACCTGTGGATTTGTTTTAGGGCTTGCAATCCCATTCCATTGGACAGGGTGTATGTTTTATTCTAGTAACACTGTTTTTATTACTATAATTTTGTAGTATACTATTTAGTCTGGAAGGTGATACCAGAACTCTCCTCTTTTTAGTCAGGATTGTTTTGACTCTTCAGGGTCTTTCTGGTTTTATGAAATTTAGGTTGCTATTTCTCTGTCTTTGATTAATGCCGTTGGACACTTGATAGGGAATCCAATTAATTTATATATCGCTTTGGGTATGGGTAAAGTAATCATTTTAAAAATGTTTATATTTTTCTACCAATCATGAATAGGGAATACCTTTCTATTTCCTTGTACATTCTATTTCTTTTATTTTTGTATTTATTTTTTTAATTGCTTTCATCCATTGCTTCTCTCTTTGCTCATACTGCATTTATTGTGCTCCTTAATTCTGCATCACAATCTCCCAGCTCACAGGTATACCATCATCTCACAATAATATTTTGTCTCTTTTTTTTTTTTTTCAGATTTATTTATTCATACACACAAGAGTCGGGACACAGGCCAGATGTGTGGGAGCGTGAGAGGATTCACCAGAGACATTGCCTTATAGTTTTCATTATATAGGTCTTTCAGCTTCATTGCTAAATTTACTTTAAGTGATTTAATTCTTTTTGTTGCAGTTGTGAATAAGATTGTTTTCTGAATTTCTTTCTATTTTAACTTATTTTTGCATATAGAAGTACAACTTTTTTTTGCAGATTATTACTACTTGACAGAATTGATTTACTATTTCAATTATTTTAATGGAGTATTTAAATTAATCACATACATACATGGTAATATATATTATCATGTGATCTGCAAATAAAGTTTTTCCCTCTTCTTCCTCAATTTCTTTTCCTTTTCTTCTTTCCCTTTCCTGATTGCTCTGGCTAGGACTTCCAATACTACTTTAAATAGTAGTGGTGAAAGTGGACATCCTTTTATTGTACCAGATCTTTGAGGAAAAGCTTCCAGTTTTTTACTGTTGAGTATGATGAGCATCAGTTTGTCATTCATTACCTTTATATGTAGAGGGATGTTCCATCTATACCTGCTTTTTGTGGGTTTTTATCATAAATTGATGTTGAATCTTGTCAAATGCCTTCTCTGCATCTATTGATATAATCATATGACTTTTACTTTCCTTTTTTTAATCCAATGAATTTCATTGATTGCTATTCAGATTTTGAACCAGTCCTGTGTCCCTGGAATAATCCCACTTGATCATAATGTATGATCCTTTTTATTTATTGTTTTATTCATTTTGGTAAGATTTTGTTGAGTATTTTGCATCTATGTTCATAGGAGGAATTGATCTGTACCTTTTTTTTGTGATGTCTTTATTTTTTTAAAGATTCATTTATTCATACATACAAGAACCGGGGTACAGGCCAGATGTGCGGGAGGGCAAGAGGATTCACCAGAGACAGAGCAGGGAACAGAACAGGCCGACTGACTGAAATACACTGCTGAGGAAAGCAGCAGGCAAGACAGGAGAGGTCTGCCTCATCTTTATTTATTTATTTTTTTTTTTGTGATGTCTTTGTCAGACTTTGGTATCAGAGCGAAGATGGCATCAAAAAATGTTTTTGGAAGCTTTACCTCTATCTCTACTTTTTGGAGGAATTTGAATGTATTAGGTACAACTTCATCTTTAAAAGTTTAGTAGAATTCACAAACGAATGTACTGGACCTGGATTTTTATTCTTTGGGAGACTTTTGATTACTGTTTCAATTTCCATGATTTTGATCTGCTTAGGTTTTCAATATCTTCCTGGTTCAAACTTTGAAAGTTGTAAAACCACGAAGATTTTCTTGTCAGTTATTCAATTTATCTACTCAGAGTAATAGAATCTTCTACATTTCTGAAGTGCCTGTCACAATTTCTCCTTGTTTATTTCTGATTCAATTTCTTTGAATTTTCTCCCTTTTTTCCTTCATAAGTCTAACTAGAGATTCATCTACTATGTTAATTTTTTCTCAAAGAACCAGTTTTGATTTCACTGTTCCTTTCAACTGTCATTTTGAATTCTATTTCTATTATTTCTGCTTTAAGATGCATAATTTTCTTCCATTTACCAGCTTTGATTTCATCTATTATTTTTGTAATATTGAGATGAGAGATAAAGTTGTTTACTTGAACTCTTTCTTGTTTCTTGATATGGAACTGGATAGTTACATATTTTCCTCTTGGTAGTGCTTTGCTGTGAGCCATAGACTATGATTTTTTTGTGTGTGTCTTCATTTTCATTCATCTCCAGGAATTTATTTTATATTTCTTCCTTGATTTCCTCATTTATGCAATGGTCATTCAGATATATTGTTCAGACATCATATATCAGAGGGTTTTTTTTTGTTGTTGTTGTTGTTGTTGTTTTGAATTCTACCTTTACACTTTTGTGAATAGAAAAGATAACTTGGGGGCCTCCCCTGGTGGCACAGTGGTTGAGCACTGGGCTGTGAAGCTGCCTACAGCCTCTGCAGCGCCGGTTCGATCCCCAGCCACCGGTGAGGGTCCCACATGGTGCACAGACTTCTCCTGTTGCGCCCACTGCTCCCCTCAGCAGTGTATTTCATCACTCTGCCTCTTCTGTTTCCCGCTCTGGCTCTGGTGAATCCTCTCACCCTCCCGTGCTTCTGACTGTACCCAGTGCTTGTATAAATAAATAAATAAATAAATCTTTAAAAAAAAGAAAAGAAAAGAAAAGATAACTTGGTGTGATTTTAATGTTCTTAAATTTATTGATATTCATTTTGTGACACATAATGATGTGTTATATCCTGGAAATGTTCTCTGTGGATTGAAATGAGTGGGTATTTAGCTTTTGGGGTATACAATATCCCTATGAATACACATTAAGCCCATAAATCCTAATTCCTCATTTTAGCCTATATATATCGTGTTTCTTTACTTTCCGGTTGCTTCTCATGTATTATTTCAGTACTATGAGGCAATCCACAGTCACTGCAGCATGAATTCGATCCCTGGCCAGAAAGCTGACTCACATGGTGCAGCAGACCTCCCCTGCCTTTCCCGCTGCTCCCTCAGCAAAGTATTTCAGTCAATCCACCTGTTCTGTGACTCACTCTGTCTCTGGTGAATCCTCTGGCCTACACCCAAGCTCTTGCATGCATAAATAAATAAATCTTTACAAATTTTTATGCTAATAAAAATTGAGATCCCAAAGGACAAATATTACATGATTCAACTTTTATATAAAATATTTTAAAAAGACAATTTCATTGTGACAGAAAAGTTGAATGTTATCAGAAGCTGGGAGGAAGAGTGGTGGGAAATTATTCTTTAATAGGTGCACAGTTTCTCTTTGGGGTAACAATATATTTTTAAAGTAAATCGTGGTAATAGTTGTATAACATTGCCATTGTAATTCCATCTTACCAAAAAAAGTTAAAGTGGCAAGTTTTACATGTCCACAATAAAAATGCTTTTAAAAATTAATAAAATAATATAAAACATTAAAGGTGCTTAGACATTGACTGGGAAATAGTAAGTACTGAAATCAAAACAAAAATCCCCAAAGGTGACATAAAGATTTTCTAAGACATACAAAAGCTGAAATTATCTACCATCACTATAAGAAACATTAAAAGAAGTCCCTCAGGCAGAAGGAAATGAAAATCTGAGTTTAAACAAAGAGCACCCAAATGGTAACATGTGGGTAAATATAAATATTTTTTACAGTTATTTAAATATTTTAAAGGATAATTATGTAAAATAAAGCATAATAAATTATTCTTAGGTTTATAGCATATTTGGAAGCACTGTTAGGGCAATAGCATGAAGTCAGAGAGGGGAGAAAGGGAGAAATGTTGTCATGAGGTTTTCATATTCTACATGAAATACTTTTATATCACTTGATAATACACTCTACTAATTTAAATATGTATGCAATAAACCCTAAAGATACCATTAAAATAACATGAATTATAACTAATGAGCCAATGAAGGGGATAAATGTAATCATAAAACTCAACTAATATTCTGTGCACGAATCTAGTCTGCAGCATGCAGCCCTGGATATGTCTGGTGGATGCCACTATGGAGATCCAACAAGAAAAAGAAATTGGAAAACAGAATACCCATCCTTTTGAGGAGAGAGTCCACTTTTGTTCAGCAGGTTTTAGGGAAGTGATGACAACTGCTTCCTTCTCTGAAAAAATGGTTCAGATATGGGGGAAGGATTTCAGGACACTATAGACTCCGTAATTAACAACTGAAAAGAAGACTACTTATAGGAAAGCACCTTGAATTACCCCTAAAATCCAAGAAAGAAGCTACCACATCCAAGAGTACCAGTGAGCTGTCTGATAGAACATGGAGCTCCAGTGGATGTGATGGGTCAGATGAAGATAAAACACTTGACAAATCACATACAAATAATGGATATGATTCTGGAATATATAAATTTTGTTACAGGGATATATTATGTACACAAGATGGGGTCAATATAACTGAAAGGCAGTTTATTGACTGGGAAATTAACGGTGACGAGGAAGATGATAGTAAATGTTTTAAGTTTGAAGACACTTGAGTGCTCTGGGAATCTCAGATTGTGCTTCTTGTGCAAGTAGTCTTTGACAAGTGAGGAGAAGTTATCTGAAGCTCTTCTGACAAATTCTACAGAAATTTTGGTGTATTCTTTGGATAGTGAAAGAGAAGATGGCTCAGAGAATGTCTTGTTCATTGATTCAGATTAATCTCACAGATACCACATGGATTTGGGGTGAGAATGGTAAATCTGGTAAAAGACTAGTAAATCTGAGATCACTTTGAATACACCCAGAAACAGACAAGTTTTCCCAGGACTCAAGAAAATTCACAAAAAAAAAAAAGTTTTTTTTTTTTTTTTAAGAGGTAGATTAGCAGAAAGAATGAATGGGCTGCAGAATCAAGAGAGATCTGCCACCACTATGTGAAAATACCAATGTGTTTCTTATCAAAAGATTCCTTCAGGTAGAAAATCTGGCTCATAAGTGGTGAGAATTCTAAAGCTGCATGAGGGCTGCACTACACAAGTTGCCATGCATGAACAGTGAATGGGGCTGCAAACCAACAGCTCTTCTCAAGTTGAGGCCTCCAGTACTAGTCTGAAGGTTCTCTTCACTGAGGAGACAGCAAGCTACCTCTGGAGTGTTCCTCAAGAGAGTGTCCACATTTACCCACCCTGGCAGAAGCTTATTATAACACATGAAAGTTTCCCTATTACTATGAATATTTGTTTTTGTAAAAGAAAGTGGTTGCCAAAGAAAATTCAAACCCAAACATGAAGTGCAGTTTTGGGGCTCATCCCTTCAAATAAGAAACATCACTTTGGCCCAGATATTTAGATTTAAGAGTCTAACAAACAATTTACTTCAGAGTCAGGTTATGTGTAGTGATCTCTCCACAATGGAGACAGACAGGACCCACAGGCACAGAGAAGCAAAACACTCCCCCAAGGGGTTCTCTCCTGGATGCAGTAGATCTTCAGGGGGTAGGAACATGGTGTGGATTTGGGGTCCGTGTGATTATGCAATGTTTTACTCTCTTTCCTGTAGGTGTCAGCAGGGATGGGGCTCAGCTGAGCCATTCAACTCAGGCTCAGTTAAAGTTCAAGTCTGCCCTCTTGTGCAAAGATGACATTGGAATGTTCAGCAAAGTACACAGATTGCACTATATTGAAGGACTAAGAGTTAGAAGGGAAGACCTGTTGTTTAATAGGAGTGGAGTTTGTACAGAAGGCCACAAGAAGAAGGACACCAGTTTGATTGACAACATGTCATCTTCAGCACTGGACCTAACCCAGCGCTGACCCAGAATGTGAAGATGTAAAAATTCATCTGCCTCGTTCTAGCTTTTTTTATGTACTCACTGCTCATCCAAATCTGGACTAAGATGACAAAATTGAAGACCCAATTGCTAAGTTTTATCAACCTTTAACTCCTTGCCTCTTAGGAGAAATTTGCCACATGATGATCTCAGTACCCATTGCAGTTTTTATGCCAGAGTGATTTATCAAAGACCATAGTCATTTCACAACTAATTAGAAACTTTCCTGAAAAAAAAAAAAAGTGATTGGCATCAAAAATTCAACAGCGCTCCCTGTGAATCATCCCCATATCTGCCTTAACAGGCAAAGGATAGGCCCTCAGTGAGGACAAGGCCTAAGTAACTAATATGTTTCTTATTTTCGAATTGGAAGGAACTGAAGGCTGAACTGTGTACTGAGGTACACAGGGTATTGAAACATGGTTGGCCTATGGCACAATTCTATTCTAAAGCATATTTCAGAATAGATATATTAACATTGGATTGCAAACCAGATGAAAGGAAACTTCCTCAACTTGATAAAGGGCATTCACAAAGAAAGGAAAACAAAAACTGAGGTCAATATCATGCTTAATGTTGAAACACTAAGTGCTTTTCCCGAAAAATTATGAACAAAGTAAGAATGTTTAATTTTTACCCATTGTGTTTACTGTTGTACTATATATTGGACTGAAGACAATAAGTCAAGAATAATAAATAAAAGTAGCCATATTGGAAAGAGAAAAACAGGTCTTTATACACATGTTACATGGTTGTCTATATATAAAAAAAAATAGATGGAATCTATAATAAATTCTACTAAAGCAATGAGTGAATTTAGTAAGGTGAAAAATTTCAACATAAAAACTAAATTGACTTTCTACTATAAAAAATAAAGGATAATGCCATTTATGATAGCAACAACATTTAAAATAGGAATCTGACTAAAGGCGTACAAGATGTCTGTTGACTGAAAACTAGGAAATATGGCTGAGGGTGATAAAAAAAGACTAAAATAGATAAAAAGATATACTATGTTCAAGAATCAGAAAATGAAATTTTATTTTAATTTGAATTATATCAACTGATTTTCTTAAATTTTTAATTAAATTATTTTTATTTTAATTATTTTAAAAACAATGTATTATTTTATTGCTATTGAATTATCATTATTTAAAATCTAATGTTATGGAAGTTTAATATTTCCTCCCTCTGGGGTAGCCACATAGCAACATTTATTAAGATCTCAATTAGGGCCTCCCCTGGTGGCGCAGCGGTTGAGCACTGGGCTGCAAGGCTGCCCACGGCATCTGCAGCACTGGTTCAATCCCTGGCCACTGGCGAGGGTCCCACATGGCACGCAGACCTCTCCTGCCACACCAGCTGCTCCCCTCAGCAATGTATTTTGTCAGTCTGCCTGTTCCATTCCCCGCTCTGGTTCTGGTGAATTCTCTCATCCTCCCGCGCTTCTGACTGTACCCAGTGCTTGTATAAATAAATAAATAAATCTTTAAAAAACAGTATGGGTTCATGTGAATGAAGGCTATATCTGGGAATTAAAGTAGTAGAGCAGCATGAAAAGAAAAAGCAGTTATTCAGATTTTCTATAAACAACTTATAAAGAAACTAGCAAACATATTAAAAATGGTACATTTTTCTGTAGTCATGATTTTTGCTCTATTTTCAAATTTACAGATATTGTCCACTATTAAAATATCTCTTATTTTGTCCTTTTAATGTCATTTAGAACACTGTATAAATTATAGTTATAGCTTCACAGCTCTTCTGATGTAGGTTATGACAACACTCCTACCACCAAAGCACCAATTACCTGAGGCCAGAGACCAAGCAGACTTCAACCCCTTTCACTCCACCCTCAACCCTGTCCATCTGGTAGGCTCAATTTGGTAATTGGATTTCTATGCTTTGTTTTGTTGAGCTTTGTATTTTCCTTTGGTTTTTGTTTATATTCCATTTATGAGTGAAATAATCTCGTATTTGTCTTTCTCCTTCCATCTTATTTCATTTGACATTCTCTCCTCATTTCATCCATGTTGTTACAAACAGAAAAAATTCAGCATTTTTAAAAATAATTGAATAGGATTCTATTGTACATATGTCCAAAACTTCATATTAAATCTATTTTTAAAGTTTGAGAAATTTTATTATTTTCCATAGGAAGTGACCATGTCTACATCCTACCAACAGTGTATGAAGTTTCCTTTTTCTCCACACCTCCCCCAACATTGTTGTTTCTAGAAGTTTTGATATGAACTAAGTTCACAGGTGTGGGATATTATCTAATTGAGGCTATGATTTGCATTCTCTGCTGATAAGTGATGATGAACAATTTTTCATGCATCTGATGGCCATCTATATGTCCTCTATGAGGAAATTCTTCTGTCCATTTTTTTTTAAATTGGTTTGTTTTCTTGTTCAGTTCTGTAATTTCTTTACAGGTTCTGAATCTCAGCGAACATGCCATAGACTGTATAGTATATATGAAAGCTGCTAATAGAGTTGATCTGAAAAATTATCATAAGAGAAAACATTGTAACTATGTTAGATGTGTGACGTGCAAGTATTTTCTCCCATTCCAAAGGGATGATGTGCAAATATTTTTGCCCATTCCAAAGGGTATATTTCTACTTTGAAGACTCTCATTATAACTTTGGTAGGGATTGCATTGAATCTGTACATTGTTTGTGTAAGATGACCATTTTAACAATGTTAATCTTTCTTATCCATCAGCAGCAGATGTCTTTCCATTTCTTTATGTCTTCTATTTCTTTTAACAGTATCTTATAGCTTTTGTAATATAAGCCTTTCACCTTTGTTAAATGTATTTCTATGGTGAAATATTACTTAGTCATAAAAAGAGAAAATCCTGCCATTTGTAACAACATGGATGAATGTTAAGGGTACGATGCTAAGTGAAATAAATCAGACAGAGGGAAAACAAATACTGGATAATCTCATTTATATGTGGAATCTAAAAAAAAAAAGTGAACTCATAGAAACAGAGAACAGATTGTTATTTGCCAGAAGTGGGATTCAGAGAATGAGGTAAATGGGTGAATGTAGTTAAAAGGTACAGATCAACAGTTACAAGATAAAATGTGATAATTTAATGTACAGCATGATCACTATAGTAAATAATATCATATACTATATTTGAAGGCTGCCAACAGAGTCGATCTTAAAAATTATCATAAGAAAAAACATCAAAACTGAGATGATGGATTTTAACTAAACTTATTGTGTTAATCATTTCATAATAGATACATATTTCAAATCATTGTTGTATATCTTAAAATAGCAGATTGTCAGAAATTAGTTATACCTCAATAAAATGAGGGGAAATTAAGACTATTTTTTTATGTTTTGGAGGAACTTTTTCAACTCCCCTTCCAATTCTGCTGGTTTAAATTTACTTTTATCAAATATTATTGAAAATGATAAGGACCTTTACCCAAGATTGACAAGATACGCCATAAATCTACAGGTCAAATTTGACTGTTAAGGAAGTAATTATATTCAAATTCCTAATTGGTTAATAAGACTCAAGAATTACACTTAAAACTTCAATATAGGAATAAAACAAGCGCATGGTAAAATTGCAGAAAAATGAATTCTTTCTATGTAGAAGTATCTGCTAATTTTTCTCTAGTGAGCCTAACTGGAGGTCTGGTAATGATTGTTGCTATTTTATAGGAATTGATTCAATGTTTTATAAAGATGAAGGAAGATGGAGTAAAATAAGGAAAAAAATAAGATTATTTTTTTCAATCTTGCAATATCATAGCCCCACACTCATTTAACAAAGGCATGCAGAGTATCTTGCTGGATGTTTATTTTGTCTTAATTTACTTTGTTCTGTCTAAAATCTAACTAACCTGTGCAACTAAATAAGATTTCTTGTTTCCTTGTCAATTTGCTTATTCTTCAAACCAGGTGTCAAAAATTGTCTATGTAACAGAGTGCACTATATGCATCAGGAAGCTTCTGAACTAAATATATTACAAACAAATCATGGTGGTAAAAACTTCAAATATGTGGTCTCCTCCTTTACCCATCTCCACCTCTGTCATTCAATTTTTCCACAGTATTTCAAACAAAAGAATAGCCAATTGCTTTAGGGGAGTGCTGAAAATGTTTTGAGCCAAAGGTGATTTCTAAAATTTCTGTACATGTTATTCCTTTCCTCAAAAAAGCATAACACAAATCCTTTGGCATACCTAATATGTAGTTGATATGATAGGTGAAAATATGAAACTTGAGAGTGATACATACATATATATAAATATATATATATATATATATATATGTGTGTGTGTGTGTGAGAGACTCTGAAAATATCCTATTGATTTCATGTTATGTTATTTGTGTGTTTTGTACTATTTTAGATCATAATTGTCTATTATGTATGCATATATTTCTAAATGTATGGCAAATATACATCTGTGTATCACTTCCCAGGGTTAATACTTTTTAAAATATTTTTTGCATGGCACCTATTCTCAGTCAGATGCGAACACTTTACATTGATTATAAATATTTCCATAAAATGAATATAATATTTAAAACATAATTTTTAAAGGTTAAAATCAAGCCACTGGATATTGAATAACATATTGAAATGATCTCAGGAATACTTATACTTAGGCACCACTTTTTAATTTAAACTCCTGTTATTACAGTAACTAGTCACAAAATGGCCCCCTATTTATGCAATATGTTAGCTGCAATGTTACTTAAATTGAACAGATGAGTGCCTTCTAATAATGTATGTTTACTTCATGAACTTGTGGGCAATTACATTGTAATTATGTCTTTGTAGGTGCTTTTTACTGACATATAGAGCGCCAGTGCATTTTAAATGTAATTGCAGTTCTCTGTACCATTTAGCAAAGCTGAAAATTGTTAAAGGTTTGTAAATTACCTACATTTAGACCATAGGCAACTAGGCAAATTAAGTGACACTGTCAGTAATGTTACAGCATAAATTGGTACCAAGTATAAATTCAAGGTAGAATTTCTTTTCTAAATTAGAATGTTGTCTATAGAGTGTCTTCTAAAAAAGATAAGGGGAAAATAGTGTGTACTGCCCATGAACAGAATAGATCAGCCTTTTAATGCACATGAAAAACACCTGGTCTGCAGTAATGTTTAAATTGCAAAGTTGTTTAAGATTAGGAATTTGGATTGGTTTTATAGAGCTCAGGAAAATATTGGTGGCTCTAGAGAAGACACTTCATAGAGTGTTCATGGAACCGCATAGCGGGGTGGAGGGGGACGGGGGATTACACAGTAAGGAGAAATCTGGCATTTAGAATTTAACAGAATTCTGTCACTTTTTATCTGTACAGGCTTGCTCAAGTTACTTCATTCTTGAGCCTCAACTTTTAAATCTAAATATGAGAATAACAATAGTTTTAAAGAGCTACTGTGAAGCTTAAGATAAAAAAAGGATATAGACCTTCAAAATAATATGAGTTCTCTTAGTCTTATCTTCTCTTCATAGGTAATTTGTTTTGCTATTAATATTTTTCCTTAGATTTAGTTATAGGTTGTTCTAAGGCTGTTTTGAATGCACCATGGAACAACAAGGCTTCCACAGATTTTCTTCACCCCATGGGATTTAAAAAAAAAAAAAAAACCTACTGACAGTTGTATACTGAAAAATGCTCACTTTTTTTCTGAAGCAATGTCCCATTGAGGAGGCTGGTCTCCAAAGAACGGTAATGCCAGTTAAGGAAATTAATTGTGAAAGTATTACTCTGTCATTTTGTGCCTTCGGGCCAGTTGCTTATTGATGGCAAAGGTTTAGGTTCAGATAAAAGCATTTCCCCCTTGCAAGCACTCTCCATTTAAAGGGAAACAAATATCCCGGCTTATCGACTCAGATAACTTTGCTGTGCAGAAACCCATTCTTATTGGGTCATTTTATTTAAGTGTAAGATTAGAGAGAGAATTAGTCCAAAGCTATTTTCTTAAATTACAAATAATGAGTTGATACTATAGCAAAATGACATGAATTTAAAACATCCCACATTCACATCATATATACATGATTAAAATGAATATTTTAAAGAGGACGATACTGTAGCTTTGTAGAGAGGTACTGAGCAAGCATCCTAAATCCTGTATGTAATGGGTTTATTATCATTTAGCAGGTAACCTCAGGCATGCCATTTGTCACTCTGAATCAAATTCTCTCTTTATAAAAGCAACAATAATTAAGAACTCACATTCCTTTTAGCAGTTTTTAAGATTATAAATGAGATGATGTATAAGAAAAGTCTTTATCAAGTACCTCTATAGTACAATATTTGTGATATACCAATTTTTCTAGACATTTGGACTGGAAAATTAAAACTTTGATATTGTGGTTCTCTTTCTCATATTTTTAATATGTTTTTTCCTCTTGTCTAGAGGTGTAATTGAATATTGGATTTTGTAACAGGAAGGATAAAGAAAAAGTCACCAACAATTTATACTACAGCAAAAAGTTATGTGAGCCCTGTAAGGTGTTACAATGTTTTACTGATAGTGGAAACTAATAGAAGTGAATCAACGGCATCTCTCTCATGGTAAAGGAAATTGGGGCAGTGCCCTCCTGTGGGGCAGTGTGTTCTGTGGACAGAAACAAATTTTACTTAAGATTGGAGATGGATAGAACTTCTCAGGAAGCTGCTGCTTTTTAGAGCAGATTTTGAAATTTATAAGACGCGGAAGGAGGTTTTCAGGTGCACAGCACCCGAGTTGCTTGGGGTTAAGTATAATTCCAGCGAAAAGTGTGAGGGTATGCCGGGGATGATAAGCACGTCGGGGTCAGCAATTCCAGGAAACTTACCGGGTTCCAGATTACGAACCAGTGAGTAGTCAGGCATTTTCATAACCTAGTGAGGCCAGGAGTCTATGTTCCATTCTGAAGTCTTTTGTTCTAGCTACATTCTTTAGAAACTTCAAGTCTGAGTTTCAATGTCCTCTCACAATTGGCCCACCTATATGTTCCCTAATTGAACCTACAGATACCTTGTTTACATACAAGGTTTTTTTTTTTTTTTTTTGTCATTTTGCGGTCCTTCCTACTTCTGGGTCTGTTATTATGTTCTGGTCTTTTCACTTGAAATGTTCTAATACTTGACTGTCCCATCTTTCTGATTACTTCCTTGGGGAATCTACGACTGCTGTACACAGCCTTCATGTCAGCTCTCTATGGGTTTGCGATAGCTGAAGAGAAAAAAAATACCCAAAGGCATGTCCCCTTCCCAAGGCAACCTACAGCCAAATATGTAACGGGAGAGGGGGTTAAAGTCCTGGCTTCCTAGCACTGACTTGGAACAACTATGTTCAGTAAGCTCAATTCTCAATTCCTTCATTGCACGATTTCTATGTTGACTTCTGTTTTTTAAAATTATTATTATTGTTTAGCGTCTACTACTTAACTTAGTGATAACTGTATAACCTAGTGATGGTAAAGATTTACCATCACTTACCATACAGGACGTTTGTTTTCCACAGTGTATAGTTTCTTTAAGTATGTTACTCTTTCAACCTTGACAAAATTTTTGATCAATTATAAAATAAATAATAACCATCAGGTATTAATAGTACAGAATACAATTTTCCAGAAAATATTTGAAAACGTGGTTATGAATGCTACACAGCAGAAAATTAAAGGTAAAAAAAATAAATGTTGAGACTGATTTCTTCATTTAGATACAGAACAAAGAATAACCTACATTATGACTGCTCATAAAAAAAAATGCTGTTCAGCAACATGGGTTTCCAACATATTGATAACCTGTTTCTGTCTCCCCCTTTCTCCATTAAATTGAACTTTCTGAATTATTCATGAGGGCTATTTTAATAGGATAATTTTTTCTTGCAAACGCTGACACTAATACTAAGGAATATCTCTAGGTATTCATCTTGGATAAATAAGGCTCCTGGTAACTAGTTTTCTTGATGCTTTACCTTATTCAAATGAACATATATGGAAGTAACTAATGTAGACCATTTTTTTACCACTTAATGTTTTCGATATTTTTTTCCATATATGTACAGTCAAACATATGTTTACTCAAGAATTAGCTAGGATGTTGAATTAAATGAAAGTAAAGCAAAAAGTTAACCAATTCTCAGGTGAACTCAGGTAGAACATTAAGAAGAAATTTCAAGTCCACATTTTCCACCTGTGATGACAGCTCTCAATGACTCTGGGATTTTCCCATCCCTCCATAATAGTTTGGCTTCATTCAGATCTAATCATTCACTTGAATATGTATATTAGGGGTTTTATATTCAGGGTAGGAGGATTTTAGGGGGGTCATGAATTCCACACTATCAGCCAATTCTGTGCATGAATTTTTTCCTGAAAAGTTATACTCTAGTAATCACAAATTATCAGAGGTATTCTTGATTACTCTATCAGTACCACCTCTAAATGGTAGAATTCTCAATTTCCATAGAAGTCTTCATCAACATCGTCTAGATATCTGTCGATATGTGTGATTTGGGCATGGGAGTGGATGATGATTTGTCTTTCATTAAATTTATTATGAAGATCCTATATACAGCATTTTCAGCAGTTGGAGAAATTGTATTTTGTGGATTAATTATATATATGTATATATATATACATATATATATACTTAATACAGTTTATGTTTGTTTGTTTTTAACTAATATCTGAGAATTCCTTCCCTGGTATCTATAATTCTGCTCCTGTATTTTTCTAAATATTACCCCAAATCACAACATTTTCATACTGACAGATGCTAATTAAGACACTAAGTTAAAATGTGGGATTATATCTTTAACCTACTCTATTAGAGTAGTACTATGTATTTTAAATAGTAATCAGATTACTTAAAGATGTTTATATGTCTATATATAAATGAAGTTGTTATGTAATAATGTTGAAGACACTGCAGTGTTTAGGGTAATAAGCTATTTTTATTTTAATTATAATGTAAACTAAAAACTTTTACCTTTATGAAATTAAATTCTAAAAAATTACGCTCATTTCCTCTCCCCACCCCCATGTGGTGGCTTTCTAATATTTCTAATAGTTGTGTAGTAAATCTGATGAGACTTTTGAGATATTGAGGGGATGTCACTGTTGGAATGTGTCCTGAAGGCTTTTTTCTGTCAGAGGAGATGACAGTGAGTATCCCCATGCAGATTAAACTGGTGTTTACAGATGTGCCTTGGGTGTGCATTTCATCCCACTGTGATCAAGTCATTCCGCTGATGAGTGCAAGATAGACTTATCAATTAGAAGGGTGATGTGCACTCATTTTCCACAGGGCACAGCCCTGGAGGGCTGTCCTTAGCACAGATCAATTTCTTGTTCTCCTTCACAATGATACTACTACAAACATTTCATCTTTACTTGTTCCTTTCCTATTTGGGTGGATCATCAGGAAAAAATATGCTAAAGATTAAGGTGACTTCTGTCCTAAAACTCAAATCACTAAATGTGAATTAATGAGGGTAAAGATAAATATCAGGAATCACTTTCTGGATATGTGAAAGGACACCCATGTGGCCTTGTCAGACATCTAAATATATCAGACCTTCATGGCAATTTGAAAATTGCGTTAATATTTTCACTGAAGAATTCCTATAGACAAAATGAATGGGGTATCTAATTCTGGGTAAAAGTTGAGTAGGGGGCATCCCCTGGTGGCACAGCAGTTGAGCGCTGGGCTGCGAAGCTGCCCGCAGCCTCTGCAGCACCGGTTCGATCCTCGGCCACCAGCGAGGGTCCCACATGACGAGCAGACCGCTCCTGCCGCACCCGCTGCTCCCCTTGGCAGTGTATTTTGTCGGTCTGCCTGTTCTGTTCCCCACTCTGGCTCTGGTGAATTCTCTCACCCTCCCGTGCTTCTGACTGTACCCAGTGCTTGTATAAATAAATTAAAAAAATCTTAAAAAAAAAAAAGTTGAGTAGTTATCAGATGCCATGAATGGAAGCACCAAAGCTACCCAAGAGAACACATTTCAGAGCCCCCAAGCCATCCTACCTCTAAACATACTGTTCTAAAGAAAGCATTTCTAATATCCATAAAAGAAAACTGGCTGTTGCCATCTGATACTAAAACCCAGTTCTCTGCATATCAATTTCTTATTTCATTTCAGTGGGAAAGTCCACAAAGAAATATCCTAGGTTTTGAGAGGTATTGCTTCTTTTTTTTTTTTTAAGATTTATTTATTTTTTTATACAAGCACTGGGCACAGGCAGAAGCGCGGGAGAGCGAGAGAATTCACCAGAGCCAGAGGGGAGAGCAGAGCAGGCAGACCGATGAAGTACATTGCTGAAGGGAGCAGCGGGCGGCACGAGAGGACCCTCGCCCAGCAGTCAGGGATGGAACCGCAACCCAGCACTCAACTGCTGCGCCAGCGAGGAGGCCCTATTGCTTCTTTTTTTCATAAGTATACTGCAATACGCTGAGTTGAAATGTCATGCTAAGGAGGAAAATGTGTTACATTAAGATTCGTTGAAGTTCCTGGCTCTGCAATTGTTTAACTATGAGATTTTGGAAAAGTCACTTTTTGAGCCTGACTTGCTTTATCTATAAAATGTGTGAACAGTCTCCCATGTCCCACTCAGGACAATGTATTGAGTAACCTATACTGCACAGCACTAAAAGAGACTTATGTTGTGATTCATAGGATTTAGCATAAATCTCTTGTTTCTGAGATGCAACCAATAAATATCTGGTTTTTGTTGATTTAATTATTAATTTTAAAAGACTGTAATTTTAGTATGGTGCACTCCTTTTCTTGAATCAAGATACAGCAGCTATTTTAGCCAAGCTAGCTAATTTTTTTTTAAATGTTAACAGAATTAAGGATCCTTATTTATAATATTTTGTCTTTGAGGCTGACTTGCTTTATTATTTTTATTGCAGTACAAAATTGTATATGTACAAGTTCACACCTCTTCAGCTGTATCCACCCACAGTACATCCACCATCAAAGCCCCAGTAATCCTTCACCATAGTTAATGGGACACCCTCCCTGTCTTGTCCCTCACCCCACATCTTTTTTTTTAATTTTTAAAGACTTATTTATGCATACAAGAATTGGGGTACAGGCCAGAGGTGTGAGGGGCAAGAAGACTCACCAGAAACAGAGCAGGGAACATAACAGTAAAAGTTGGCCCTCATCCTATGTACATCCCACATCTTTCTAATCGCCTAAATTTTGTACTAAGATTTCTAGGATTTATCTTTGTTTCTCTTTGTATTTTCCTTTGCTTGCTTGCTTTACATGCCACATGTGACTGGAAATGACTCATATTTGTCTTTCTCCTGAATTATTCCACTGATCATATCCCTTCTCGTCCATCTATATTTTTGCAACTGACAAAAAACATATATTCCATATATTCCACAGCTTCTTTATCCACTCATTAGTTGTTGGGCACTTAGGTTGCTTCCATAACTTGGCTATTGAAGATAATAATGCAATTACATAGGAGTGCATGTATCCATTCAAATTAATGTTTTTGTTTCCATACTTTTTTTAAAAAAGATTTATCTATATATTTATACAAGCACTGGGTACAGTCAGAAGCAAGGGAGGGTGAGAGAATTCACCAGAGCCAGAGCGGGGAGCAGAACAGGCAGAAGGACCAAAGTACACTGCTGAGGGGAGCAGCGGGCGGCAGGAGAGGTCTGCGCGCCATGTGGGACCCTTGCCGGTGGCCGTGGATCAAACCGGCGCTGCAGAGGCTGCAGGCACCTTCACAGCCCAGCTCAACCGCTGCGCCACCAGGGGAGGCCCTGTTTCCATACTTAATGGTAAAATTTATAGATCAGATGGAAAATATATATATATATATATATATATATATTTTTTTTTTTTTTTCAGTTTTGAGAAACCTCCATACAATTTTACATAGGGGCCAAACCAATCTACGTTCCCTCCAACTAGGTATGAATGTTCATTTTTCCTCCATATTCTCCTCAACACTTGTTTTCTGGTCTTTTTGATATGAGCCATCTTCGTAAGCCTGAGATGGTATTTCTTTATTTGATTTGAACTGTCCTGGTAATATGATATAGCTAGCATTTCTTTTCTATGCTTGGACACCATCTGCATGTCTTCTTTAGAACAGGGTCTGTTTAGTTCTTCTGCCCATTTATTTTTAATTTGACGATTTATTTTCTTATTAAGTTGTATGAATTCTCTGCAGAGTTTGGATATTTGCTCCATGTCAGATGAAGGATGTGCAAACATTATTTCTCTAAATTAGGTTGCCTTTTTGTTTCATTAATAGTTTCTTTCGTTGTGCAGAACTTTTAAATTTAATGCAGGCCTAATGTCCATGTTCTCTTTAGCTTCTATTTCATTGGAAATAAATCCACAAAGATATCACTAAAGCCAGTGCCATGGGCAGTTTTGCCTTTATTTTCTCTATGCATTTCACGGTTTGAGGACTTAGGTTCAAGTCTTCAAACCATTTTGAGTTTATTATGGTTTATGGTGGGGGATAGTGTTCTAGTTTCATTCTTTTGCATGTGACTGCCAGTTTTCCAGATTTCTTATTACAATCAAATACCAGTAAATAAAACATTTCCCTCTCAGCAAATAGTGCTGGGAAAGCAGGTTATGGTTTCCACCTGCTCCTCCAAGTCTAGTTTAGGTGCTGCAATCATAAAAAAACAACTCATAAAAATATCATGAAATACATGAAAATTCTATGTAATCTACAGATAATGTTTCACAATATTTTCTTTGTGTCATTACTAATAATAATTAAAAGTTCCATTAAATACAATTGCAATTTATGATAAATTTGATTTGTTTTTTTGTTTTTTTTTTTAAAGATTTATTTATTTATTTATTTATTTATACAAGCACTGGGTACAGTCAGAAGCGAGGGAGGGTGAGCGAATTCACCAGAGCCAGAGCGGGGAGCAGAACAGGCAGAAGGACCAAAGTACACTGCTGAGGGGAGCAGCGGGCAGCAGGAGAGGTCTGCGCGCCATGTGGGACCCTCGCCCGGTGGCCGGGGTTCGAACCCGCGCTGCAGAGGCTGCAGGCAGCCTCACAACCCAGTGCTCAACCGCTGCGCCACCAGGGAGGCCCTATGGCTATTAGTTTTTTATGAAGAAAATTCTACAAAGTAATAACTCATCCTAATGTCTGAGAATAGCTTGATTCAAATGTCATTTCTGAAGGCCAGATAGTCTAGATATTTATCCATGATATTTTTGTTGTATACTTTAGATCCACCAACTTTTACTAATGAGTCCATATCAGAAAACAAATATGACAAATTAAAGTGAACAGAGGGGAACTGATGATTATTGCACCCAATCAGAGAAGGTATAGCTTACTCAGGACTTTGAGCGGTTAACTTTCTAAATTCCATTTCCACAGGTGAAGAGGATCTAGGCCACATATTTGGTGAAGGAGGTGGGGACTGACTTAATTCCAAAGCACATATTCTCTCTTTGTGATGCTCAAGCCATAAAGAAAAAAAATGAAAGGCCAAATTTTCAAGTATTTTTCCTCATACTTTTGAAAACAGGATATTTTCATAATTTTATCCAGAATATGTGTGCATGCATAAGAATTAAGTTATTTCTTTTACCAAGTTTATTTTTTCTAAGAGATTGACTAACTTTATCTTTAACTTCTTTTCTCCTCCTCTTCATTTCCTCGCTTTCTTTTCTCAAAATAAAATTAGACATTGTTTTGTATTGGCTTACTCCAGATGCCAACTTTATGATAAGACTATGAGACAAGTAGTTTATTTGGAAGGTGATTCCAGAGAACACCTGAGAAATAATAGAGAATTATAATCGGGAAGAGAAGTTGATAACACAGAGTATAGTAATGAGCTGGTTGCAGACTGTCAGGCCCTGACTGTCTGCCTCCTCCTTTAGGAGACAGAATGGAACATGTCCCAGAGCTGTTCTAGTGGAACGGTGAGAAAATTGGCTGGACTGTTTATATATCAACTCCTAAACATCATTGCTGATACTGTTCCCGAGGAGGGTTAACCCCCAGTAGCTCAGGCTGCCCTATGCACAGCTACACATGCTTCTGACAACAGACAGAGCCCCAGGGAGAGAGTTGCAAGTGTTCACAGTGTGAAGCCATCTGTATGAGTAGGAAAGGTGAGTGTCCAGGGGATCTTGGTGGAGCACCTATAGTGACTGCTACAGACACTGCCTTAGATTCCATTCTGCAGTCAGAAGAGACCATTATCTGTTCTATGTTGTTTAAACACATTTAGTTTAACAATGAAATTGAACAACAAACATGCTACAGTCAGAAAACATCTGACCCTTTTCTGTAGAGAAAAATAAATGCCAGTAGTCAGACAGAGAATAATGGGTCTGGCCTGACCTAGATTGGGAGGAGTTTAGAATTCAGTCTCCTGGGAAGGAAGGTCGTACAGTGCTCAGAGTAGCTGGGGTGAGTGGAGAAAGCTTTTCACCCTTTCACTTTCAAGAATATTGTAAAATGAATGTAGCATTTAAAAAGAATTTCTGATGACAATGTTAGCAAGATTCAAAAAAGTGTCAATTTCTAAAGCAAATCATTAGCTAACTAGATTTGTAACAGTTAAATGATGAAAATAGACATCAATCTGTGCTTAGAATTTTATTTTGCATCAAACTTTTGCTCTGTCTAAGATTTTAATCTATATAGAAAGCAAAGCAAGCTTATATATGTTAGAAAACAGAAAAAACTTACTGAGAGACAATGAGAAAACACTGCATGTGAGTAATTTTATCTTTGTATTAAGCCTCAAACCTGTTCCTGTAGTCCTGATCCTTTCCATTTCTTGAAAACTCAATCAGGAATTTGATTTTTAGAGGAAATTAATTCACATTCCAAAGTCACTCTTGGAAGAAGCAGCAACAGTGAAGCCATTGAAGCAGCCCAGTGAAGACATTGAACTTGTGTCCTCCCTCCACATTCTCACAGGTAGATTGCAGCATAACAAAGCCAATACACCCTGAAGGAAAAGCAGATCATTTTATTACACACTCGGGATATTGCCCAAATAAGGAGGAAAAGGACAATTGGGTTGACTGAATTGTTGAGGTGATGTGAGCCCCGGTAGTCCAGAAGGCCCCACAAGCAACAGAGCAGAAATGACAAGTTGCCTTGCCACTGTAGTCCCTGAAAGACCCTGATGAACACTGGAACTGCAAAAGCCCAGATGTAGTAGGCCCTGGCAAGCACTGGAGAAGGCACTGCCAGGAGGCATAGACATAAGGCTCTACAGAGGCAACTAGATGTCTGGGTCTCCACTGGCTTCAGTTCCTACAGAGTGAGCCAGAGAAACACTGCTTGAAGAGACAGTTCAGCATATAGGAGTGGTATTGATTTATTCCTTGGACACTAATGGCCAGTACAGATGTCATCAAGGTGGATAATGAAGAGATCCATGTTTAATTGAATAGGAGGTAGGTAGAATGAAGTAGGGAATGCTGGTTATTGGACTGTCAGCATAACCAGGGGCCCATGGGTAGGGGGAGTGAAGGTAATATGGAGGCACATTCTGTTGAAGGAAGGGAAAACCTTATGGAGAATATGGGATGCTCCACACAGACTGGGTCCCCATTAACAAAGCAAGCATTCTGATCTGCACTACCTCTTTCACTCGTGGTATTGTAACTTGCTTTATCAATTATATGGACTGCCAAGTCTCTCATCCAAACCCACAGATAGGTGTGATATTCGTCTATCACAATTTTGAGTCACCCACACCAACATTTGGACCACACCAAGGCCCTCTCCTGCCCTGATGACTCAGCAACAACAACGTAAATCTTGAGTATATATAGAAGACTATAAACAAACACCACCACCTCTGGGAAAAGTAAAATAGCTTAACTTCCAAAGTTACTGCTAAACATACTAAAACCAATATTTAAATAGGTAAATCTCAAGTAACAAAATGGGCAGACAGAAAACATAACACATGGGTATATGAGATTTCAAGGTCTCACAAGATGAGAACAACTCTCCATAATCCAAGCACAAATGAACAGAACAGTATATTTGCCTATCAGATAAAGAGTTCAGAATTGTTAAAATAAAGAAACTCAAAGAGATAGAAGAAAACTCAGAAAGACAAGTCAAAGTAATACAAGAGAACTCAGAAAAGCAAGTCAAAGAGATATAAGAAAATTCAGAGAAACAAACTAATAGGCACAGAAAAATGTCAATGAACAGAAAGTAGAAATTAACACTTTAAAAAGGAATACAGATATTTAGGAGATAAAGCTCACAATGAATGGGATAAATATCTATAGAGAAAACTAAGGAAATAGAAACAATGAAATGGAGATCAGTATCAGTGGATTCAAGTGTAAGAAGAGAGAGAAATGGGTGTATAAAAAAGTGAAGAGAAAATTCAAAATTACACAACTATTTGATTATTAAGAAAACTACCATAAAATAGTGATCCAACAAGGGAAATAGTGAGAGTGAAAGAGAGGTTCTATTTGAGGAAATAATGGAAGAAATGTCCCCATAAATGAGAAATACTGAAAACTGACTGGAGAACTAAAGCATTCAAACAGGTATTCAGGGAAGAATAAGACAAAGAGAGAAGGAAAAACAAAGGGCTATATTGGTGGACTAGGAGGGGATTTGGTGCTGAGGACCCTGTGGTGCCAATACCTGATGGGGAGAATCATAATGTTACCACAATAAAAATAATAAATTATTAGAAAGTAGATGAGAGGGGAAATAAAACTATAAAAGTGAGATAAGCAAAGACACGTAGAACTGAAAATTATCTGAAAGAAGTTGGGTATGCTGTTCTTGGCACATAGAACTTTCTAGCTACAATAGGTAAAAGCTTACAAAGTTTGAAAGAGCTTGGCTGTCAGCAACCATGACCCTGACAATTTCTAAATGTAGACATTTAACAGATCCTCTTATTTCCAGATCTTATTTTTTTTCTTCCTATCTTATTTTATTCACTTTAATGTTTTATTCGGTACTATCTAACATTAGTCTATTCTATTAAATTTAATCTCTGATGCAAACCCTGACAAAGCTCCAAAACTTTAGCTCCTATTGCATATAAAATCTTTCCAATTATGTCTCAAAATTCCCTTAAATAAATGCCTCTTGTCTGAGCCTCAACAACATTCTCTTAACTGTTCTTCCTATTTTTACTCTTGTTCTTTTCCAAACTTTTCTTCACAGAAGCGTCAGAATGATCATTTACAATTCATAAGATGAATTGTATCATGTTACTGACCCCTGCTTAAACTTCTTCAGAAGAATGACCATTGAATTTAGAACACAATGGGCAAAATCCTTAACAGGGAATATGAGTTTACAGGATCTGGTTTTGGGCTTCTCTCCAATCTACTGTCCTTCTTTGTTTTCTTTCAATCCATTGTCCATCACCTCTTGTCTTGAGTGAAGAGCACTCATCTATTGTTGAGTCTCAAAGCCTTTGAACATTCTCTTCTCTCTCCCTAGTCCACCTCACCTCAGGTATAATGACAAAGTCTCACAGAGGGTTGCTAAAATCATCCCTTAAGACTATCAACATTAGCTTTGTCCCAGTAAAAATATCTCAAAGCATTTTCTCTTTCACCTTTACTGCACTTATTTGTAATTACATATTAATGTGTGTATTTTTCTTATCTTCTAAAAGGAAACCTCTCTTAAAAGGAATCTGCTGACTGTGAATAACTGTCAAACAACATTTTCACCTCTATCCTATATTTGACTCCCTGCACAGCCTTCTTCTTCTTCTTCTTTTTTTTTTTTTTTTGGTTTGTTTACATTTAGTTTTTTTCATATATTATGTTCTGTTTACAAAATATATTCACAAAATTTGGACATGAAATGAAGTTCATCTTTCTGCTATAAAGGCATTTTCTGCTATAAAGGAAGATAGAAGATTTTCCATCAATGTTCCAGAGCCCAGTTTCTAGCTTTGTGGGTGTCCATAGCAGATGCATGAGTCATGGATTCCAGACATCATTTCATGGAGGTTATGCAATAGCTGTGGCGGAATCACTTGTGACTTCTTCCCTCTAGTTAACAGCTACACTGTTGAATTACTTCTCAATTATTACAGGGTATTCTATTTATAAGCCACCATTCTCATAATAGTTATCTCTGGTGAAACTGCTTTACAGTGTTTCATAAGATCTAGATTAGAATTTATTTCTTCAGCTTTTCAATGAATTTGTAGGATTCTAATCCAGTTGTTAAATTATTTTCTTTTTTCAATTAATTTTAATTTTTATTTTTATGCATCATTTTTATTTTTTCACAATACAGGCTATTCCCCTAGGTGTGATGACCATAGCTTCCCCTTTTCTATATACAATGTCAGAGGTATCTGTTTTCTGTATTGACTCTTCACTATTACAATCAGTGATAATGTTTGTGTTGTTCATCCCTTTTTATTCACTACCGAGCAAGATAAGCAAACATGTAGATGATTAATGAATGAATAATTGAAGAAGTTAATAATTTTAGCTATTACATATTTTAAAATATCACATTATTTAAGAAACAATAAATTATGGCAACTCTCTCTCTCCTGGTAAAATCCATTCCTCTTTAATGTTGTGGCAGATTCTTAGACCTTAATATTCATGAATTCAATATGTTTTACAACTGCCAAGATACATTATCTTGATAAGAGTGTGACTTTGTAAACATATAATATATAAAAATCTCTGCCTATATATATATTTATAAATATATATATAAAACTTAGATGTGACTCTTTGCTTTTAACTTTTGTCCTAAAATAAATGCCATAATTTTTAAAGCAAGAAATTTAGTATCTATGAACAATATCATGGTCTGATTTGTACCATCAGGGGTAGAGTTTTAGTTGAAAGGCCTTAGCTCTTGAACAGAGGAAAGTTTGAGGTAGCTTATGAGTGAAGAATATGATACCCTTACACATCATTTAGTAAATCATGTTACTTATACAAACAACTTATCCAAATCTGCATATTACTTTTAGGAAAGCAATAAATATACATTTTATTCAATTGCATTATAGTACATGTACTATTAAAATTCTAATTACTGTTATTGGTAATTATTACATTATATATTTGCAATATTTATTTATATAATTTGCATTTTCCCATTATTTATTTATTTATTTTTAAGGATTTATTTATTTATTTGTACAAGAAGTAGGGTACAGGCCAGATGTGCAGAGGGTAAGAGGATTTACCAGAGGCAGAGCGGGGAACAGACTGATGAGATACACTGCTGAGGGGAGAAGTGGGTGAGACAGGAGGTCTGCAGCACCATGTGGGACCCTCGCCGACCAGCCCGGATCTAACCAGCACTGCAGAGGCTGCGGACAGCATCTTTATATTAAGGTAAATATATGGATACTCCTTCAGGTTTTACCACTATAGTCTAACCACCACCAAATAATTGTTTCTTTCTTTTTCTGTTCTTACCTTTCCGCCACATCCTCTCTGCTTCGGTGCTTCAGTAGTGCAATAAGCTTTCAAGGGTTAGTTTTTTTTTTTTTTTTTTTTTAGAGGCATGTTTTATTTATTTGTTTGTTTATTTATTTATTTATTTATACAAGCACTGGGTACAGTCAGAAGCGTGGGAGGGTGAGAGAATTCACCAGAGCCAGAGCAGGGAGCAGAGCAGGCAGAAGGACCGAAGTACACTGCTGAGGGGAGCAGCGGGCGGCAGGAGAGGTCTGCGCGCCATGTGGGACCCTCCTCCGGTGGCCGGGGAGCAGCCAGGGATCGAACCGGCGTCGCAGAGGCCGCGGGCAGCTTCGCAACCCAGCGCTCAACCGCTGCGCCACCGGGGAGGCCCTCAAGGGTTAGTTTTTAAGTTTGTTTTTACCTGACTCTTAGTTTAGTTAATTTATATTCCACGTATCAGTGGCACCATTTGATAGTTATCATTCTCCTTCTTACTTATTTCACTTAACATTATTCCTTCCATCTCCACTCATGTTGCTGCTAATGTCATGTATTTATCCTATTTGATGCCCGAGTAATATTCCATTGTGTATACATACCATGTCTTCCAGATCCCGGGACTGGTTTTGAAGCTCTGTTTGTTTCCATATGTTGGCTATTGTAAATAGTCAAAAACATAGGGGTGCAGCTTACCTTTTGAATTAGTGTTTTTGAAAAATTTTGGGTAGATATCTAAGAGTGGAATTTCTGGTTGAATGGCAGAGCTCTTTTTAATGTTTAGAGAAATCTCCATACTGCTTTCTATAAGGACTGGACCAGCTCACATTCCTAGCAGTAGTATAGCAGTAGTATAGAAGTTTTCCCTTTTCTCCATATCCTTACAAGCACTTGTTTCTGGTCTTTTTGGTGTGGGTCATTCTCACAAGTGTGAAATAGTATTTTACTGTGTTCTTGATTTGCATTTCCCATGAGATAAATGATGATGAACATTGTTATCATGTGCCTGTTTGCAGTCAAAATGTCTTTAGAAGAGTGTCGCTTTAGTTCTTTTGCATTTTTTATTGGGTTATGTGTTTTCTTTTTGTAGAGTTTTATGAGTTCCTTGCATAACTTTAATATTAGTACTGTATCAGATGCCTGGGGTACAAAAATATTATTTCATAGTTTGTTCAATAAATGGTGCTGGGAAAACTGGGTCACTACATGCAAAAGAATGAAGCTTGACTACTACCTCACACCATGCACAAAAACCAACTCAAAATGGAGTAAAGAACTAGACATAAGACATGAAACCATAAAATACATAGAAGGAAATATAGGCAAAACACTACATGACATGCACCTCAAAGACATCTTTACAGACACATCACCCAAAGCAGTGATAGTGAAGGCAAAGATAAACATCTGGGACTACAGCAAATTAAAGAGTTTCTGCATAGCAAAAGAGACAACAAACAAAACAAAGAGAAACCACCCCCCAACTGGGAGAAAATTTTTGCACACAACACTAATGATTAAGGACAGATCACAAAAATCTACAAAAAGCTGATGAGACTCAACAAAAACAAAGAAAATTATCCAGTCAAAAAATGGACAGAAGAACTAAAAAGAAACTTCTCCAAAGAGGAAATGCAAATGGCCAACAGGCATTTGAAAAAATGTTCAACATCTGTTGTAATCAGGGAAAAGCAAATCAAGACTACAATGTGATACCATCTTACACCAGTGAGAATGGCACATATTAAAAAAAACTAGCAACAACAAATGTTGGTGAGGTTGTGTAGAAAAAGCAACTCTCCTGCATTGCTGGTGGGAGTACAAACTGGTCCAACCACTATGGAGAGCTGTGTGGAGATTTCTTGACCTACTAAAGATATAGCTTGCATATAATCCAGCAATTCCACTCCTAGGTATTTACCCAAAGGACACAGAATCATTAATTCCAAAGAGCACCTGCACCCCTATGTTTATAGCAGCACTATTTACAATAGCTAAGCTATGGAAACAACCCAAATGCCCAAAAATAGATGACTGGATCAAGGAGATGTGGTACATATACACAATGGAATATTACTCAGCAATCAAAAAAGATAAACGCATGCAGTTTGCAGCAACATGGATGGAGCTAGAAGGGATCATGGTCAGTGAAATAAGACAGAAAAAAAAAGAAAAATACTGGATGGTCTCACTCATAGCAGGAATTTAGAAAACCTAAATAAGGGACTAAGGGACTAATTACTAATACAAAGTAAAAATCAAAATCAACAAACAACTATAAACCAGAGACACACTACAGGGGGGCGAGGGGGAGGGGGCGGGGAGAGGAAGGACTAGGGTCAAAATAAGGGGGGTTGCAATTGTATGGGGAATATAACCAAAATGAAAAATGCATACATTTTGCAAAAATGAAAAATGATGTAAGAATTATATAAAATAAAATATTTATATATATATATTCTTTCATTCAGTAGTGTATCTTTTCACTGTGTAAAAGCTTTTTAGTTTGATGTATCCAGTTCTCTTTTGTTTGCATTGCAGTTTGGGGTAAATCACTTCAAGCATCACTAAATCTTATGCCATGAAATGGTTTACTTATGCTTTCTTCTGTCCTACTTGTTTACATTTTATATCCAAGGCTTATATCCATTTTTGTGTGTGGTTTGTGATACTGGTATAGTTTTATTGTTTTGCATGCAGTTGTCCAATTTTCTTACCACCTATTATTGAAGAACCTGTACTTATTCCAGAATATTTTCTTGGCTCTGTTGTCACTTATTAATTGTCCGTATAGGTGTCTGTTGATTTCTGAGTTCTCAATGATATTCCATTAGTCTGTATGTCTTTTTTTTTATTCCAGGATATTTTGATTATTATGGCTTTGCAATATAATTTGAGATCTGGAAGTGTGCTACATCCTTCTCTTTCTTTTTTGTCAGTATTGATTTTGATGTTTGGGATCTTTTGTGATTTCATATAAATTTCAGCAGTGTTTGCTCCAGTTCTATGAAATATGTCCTTAATATTTTTATTGGTGATGTTCTGAATCTGTGTATTATTTTGGGTAGGATGGCCATTTTGAAAATTCAGATTCTTCCAATACATGAGCAAGGAATATTTTTCAAATTCTTTATGTTGTCTATTTCTTTCACAATATCCTATAAGTTGTCTTTGTATAGATCTTTTAAATCCATTGTTAGGTTTACCCCTATTAACATTTTTGGTGTAATTGTAAACTGGACAACTTTCTTATTTTCTTCTTCTTCTCTCTCATTATTGTGTATAGGAAGACAACTGATTTTTATGTGTTGCTCTTATACTCTGCCACTTTTCTGAACTGATTATTTGATGAGTTTTCCCATGGAACCTTGAGCATTTTCTGTGTGTACTATCATGTCAACTGCAAATAATGGCACTTTAACTTCATCTTTCTCAATTTGTATTTATTTTATATTTTTCTCTTGTGTAATTGCTCTAGCTAGAACTTCCAATACTACTGTGAATGTAGCAGTTGTGAGGTTGGACATCTTGTCTTGTATGAGAACTTATGAGAAGTTTTTAATTTCTCACCTTTGAGAATGCTGCTAACTGTGAGTCTGTTATAAATAGCTTTTATTGGGCCTCCCCCGGGGCACAGTGGGTTGAGTGCAGTGCTGTGAAGCTTTCTGCAGCCTCTGCAGCACGGGGCTCGATTCCCAGCCAGCCAGAGAGATACCCACATGGCACGGCAGATCTCTACTGTCTCACCCACTGTTCCCCTCAGCAGTGTTTTCTGTCATCTGCCTGTTCTGCTCCCCACTCTGTCTCTGGTGAATTCTCTCACCCTCCTGCACCTCTGGCCTTACCCTAGTTCTTGTATAAATAAATAAATCTTAAAAAAATAAATAAATATCTTTTGTTATATTAAGATATGCTCCCTTTATCCTTATTTTTGAAGGTTTTCATTAACAATGAATGTTAGATCTATCAAATGGTTTATTATCAACTATTAATAACATATGGCTTTTGCCTTTCTTTTTTGTTGATGTGATGAAATACATTGATTTTTGGATGTTGAACCATCCTTGTGTTAATGGTATGGAACCCACTTGGTCATGGTGTATGTTCCTTTTAACGGATTGTTGGATTCAGTTTGTTAGGATATTATTAAGGATTTTTGCATTCAGTGTTCATTATGGGATTGTCTGTAATCTTGCTTTTTCTGTTCTGGCTTTGGTTTTTATTATAATGATGGTGTATTACAGTGATGTTGTCCTTATAAAAATATTTGGAGGGTTTTTTTCCAACTTTTTTGAAGAATTTGAGCAGGATAAGCATTAGTTTATCTTTGAAGGTTTGGTAGAATCATTTGTGAAATCATCCTGCCCTGGTCTCTCCCTGGAAGAGTTTTAATTACTGTTTCAATTTCCTTGCTTGTGATTGGTATTACTATTTCTTCCTTATTCAGTATTGGATGATTGTATAATTTTAAGGTTTTTTTTCCATTTCTTCTCTGTCATTCAATCTATGAACATATAGATGTTCATAATAGTGTCTATTTATCTGTTTGTCTATTTTGTTTATCTTTTAAAAAGAGCCCACTTTGTTTTTATTGTTAGTTTTATTGTCTTTTTAATTTCTATTTGTTATATATATCTGCTTTGATTTTTATTATTTCTGTTTTGGTGCTAGCTTTTGTATTTGTTTTTTTCTTCTTTTTCTAATTCCTCCAGTTAAGAGAGAATGTTATTTATTTGAGCTTTTTCTTGTTTCTTTATGTGGGTCTTAATTCCTATATATTTCCCTCTGAGTATTGTTTTTACTCTGTAGGGTTTCCTCTAGGTATGGCTCCTCTTCCTCACTGGTCACCTGTATGAGAAAGCAATGGTAGTATCTAAAGGGAGATGGTGAGGGCTCTGCTGGTGTTGACAGGTGCTGTTGGGGTCATATGGAATGTCATGAGGCTCTTAGCCACTATGGCTTCTTCCTTGTTGCATATCCTGGGATCACCAGTCTAGCATTTTTTGCATTTTTATCACATCATACTAATCATAATCTACCATAAAATTTACAAAAAATATAAGTTCTTGATCTTAAAATACATTTCTCAAAAAAAGGTTCTTAGAGAAAGTTTATAGGGAAATTTTAATTTTTTCTCTAAAAGGACATATACCTGCTCTTAATTAAAACCCAATACCAGAAATGCCGCCACCACTAAAGATCCAGAAATAACAGTCAGCAGCACATGGAGGAACCAGTAAGAACAAATATTGCCCAGGCAGATGCCATGCTCAGCATGAAAGTTCACTGCTACCACTATTGCTAAGGACACCAGTACAGAAACCAAAGCTTACCAGGAAGCAGCTTAAGTCCACAAGGCAGCAACTAAGTCCTTCACAGTCCTTATAAATACACCTGTTGACTCAGAAAGTTGGGAGAAAACATGCACTGCAAAAACCCCACCTTGGAAGTTAGACCTCAAAAGCAAAAATAGGGGGAGCAGGGAGATGGAAAACTACAAAAATTGGCAAGTTGAGTCCATATGGCTACACAATACAAGAGAAGAAGACCAAATTTCCACACTCAATTGTAAAACCATAAAGATCTGCTTTTCCCCTCTCAGAAACAGAATCCCAAATTGGTAAGACAAAGTAATTCAAAGAAATGGAAGAAAATTGTGAAAAACTAATGTTCTGAGAGAATAAACAAACAGAAGATTCAAAATGAACCTTTAAATAAGAATAAATTGGAGATTCAAGATAAAAAAAGAGCAATAGATAAGATGAAAAGTTCAGGAGAAAGCTAAAGAAGTAGAATAGACCAAAGGAAAGAATGAAACACTATACTTGAACATGTGAATGAAAAAAGAATTTGCATAGAAAAGGAGAGACATTAAGTAAAAATAAATGAATAAATACTCTGAGAATTATCTAGCTCCATAAGGAAAGGCAATATAACAATCATAGTATAAGAGAAGGTGAGGAGAGAGATAAGGGAAACATATTTAAAGAGATATTAGAGGAAAATTTTCTGAACCTGGAGAAGGTACTAAATATTCCAATCCAGGATGAAAACATAATCCTGGGGCACCTTAACAAAACTGGTCTTATTTAGACCAAGACATTTAGTGGTTAAACTTTAAAAAGTTCAAGACAAAGAAAAAATATTGAAGCTATCAAGGAGAAAGAAGAAGATAACTTAGAGATACTCTAATCAGGTTAATATCAGCCTCCTCTGAAGAAACACTATATTCAAGGGGAATATTGAATGACATGATAAAGATAAAAACTGACAGCCAAGAATAGTCTATGCTTTAATACTCTCCTGCAAATATGAGGGAGCAATAAAGACCATCTCACACAAAGAGAAACTGAGGAATTTACAAACACTATGCTTCCCCACCAAGAAATATCAAAAGGAGATCTCAGTGATCAAAGAGAGGAGCATAAACAAAGATATAAAAAAAATAGATAGAAGCACAATAATTAAGGACAAATGGCAGCAACAGACTTTTGTATATAAATAACCATACTGAAAACAGGTATGAACACTATATAGTGAAAAAGGGAACATTACACTAGGAAGACATAACACTAAATGAATACACACACACAATGGAAGAATGCCAAAACATATTAGGCAATCACTACCAAATATGAAAACAGACATTGGGAAAAAGCAAATCTGTGATAGGAAACTTCAACATTCCACTTTCACCAATGGACAGAACAAATAAAGAGAAAATAAAAGGGGACATAGTAGCCTTAAACAAAAAAAAAAAAAATTAGACAACAGAGGGCTATAAGTCATGTATAGGGCCATGCACATCAAAAAATATGAATACACATTCTTTTCAAAAGCACATGGGGCATTCTTTAGGAGTGGCCACATATAGAGTCACAAGGTAAGTAACAATGAATTCATGAAGATCAAAATTATACCAAGCATCTATTCTAATTATAAAAGTATCAAAGTAGAATCAACAACAAAAAGCATGGGAAATCTCCAATATGTGGAGACTGAACAACACACTGCTGAAAGACCTAGAATTAATGAAAAGATAAAAAAATAAATACTTCAAGAAAAATGGCAATGATGACACGGACTTCCACTACTTTTTGTCACAACAAAAACGGTACTAAGAGGGAAATATGTGACAATATAGGTCTACACCAAGAAACAAGAAAGAGTTCAAATAAACAACCTTATCTCTCATGTTCATTGCAGCACTGTTCACAATAGCCAAATTACGTAAAAAACTTAAGTGCCTCAAAACAGATGAGTGGATCAAGAATATGTGGTATATATATATATATATATATATATATATATATATATATATACACACACACACAACACACACACAAAATGGAATCAAAAATATCAGCAATCAAAATAATCAATTTGTGCCATTTTTGGCAACATGGATGAAGAGGAAGGGATTTTGCTGTCAGAAGGAGAAAGACAAGTACTGGATGATATCACATATATGTGGAATGTAGAGAAACCAGCCAAATGGTCAGATAAAAGCAAACCGGAAACCTAGACCTTGAAAGCTGATTATGTAATTGAGGCATTAAGAGGAGAAGGAGTAAACACAAAGTGGAGAAATGCCATAATGGAATATGGTGGCAGATTATGGGTACCATGGTGGTTGAAGCACTATGGTAATAACAATCACCAGAAGTGTATATCTTATACTTCCAAATATAATGTAAACAACAATGAAAAACAACAATGTGTCAATAAAAAATATTAAGAGCAAAACAAAAAAAAATAAGTTTTTAAAGTAAACTCATATTTTACATTCTCAATCACATTTAACTAAAATGTAAATAGTAACTTGAAACTTCAAAAATGAGAGAGAGGTTGAATGCCCAACCCCAAACAGCAAAATAGAAAAGTTTTCTTTGCATTTGAACATTTTTTATCAGAAAATACTACTTTCTTATAATTATAGCAGAAAGCTACATAACATAGCAACTTTTATGTTCATTCAAGGAATGTTAGGCTCATTTGAACATCTAAGATGAAGAAAATTCTTAGTGGAAGCTTTGGAATAAAATGGAAATTAGAAATTAGAATTTTCTAAAGAGGAAAATTTAGTTGGCTTGAATTTTGGAGGGCATGCTGTGACTATTTTTATGAAATATATAGGAAATAACATGCACCTCTAGAGGTATGTATCGATGCTGGTTATAATAGTAATGATTTCATATTTTAAAAATTCAGGAAATTAATTGCAAATTGTATATGATCTGGCTCTTGCCTGCTCCTCCTTCATAAGATTTTGTTTATTTTTCATTCACAATGTTCCAGCTATAATTCTCTCATTTCAGTTCTAGAAGACTCTTCAGTTACACTATTCTCTTCTATAACATTCTATTATAAAATGTTCCTCCTCCTCTACCACCTATGATGGAATTTAAGGTTCAGGTGACATGTCCTTATCTTTAGAAAACCTTTTGAAACATTCCATGCAGGGCCTCCCTGGTGGCACAAGGGGTTAAGAAACAACCTATGAAGCTGTCCGCAGCCTCTGCAGCACAAGTTCAGTCTCCAGCCAGGGAGTTACCCACATGGCGCAGCAGACCTCTCCTGACAAGGCTGCTGTCCCCATCAGCAGTGTATTTCAGTCAATATGCCTGTTCTATTCCCCACTCTGTCTCTGAATCCTCTCACCCCCCCACACTCTGGTCTGTACCCCAGCTATTGTATGCATTGATAAATAAATCTCTAAAATAAAATAAAAATAAATAAAATTTAAAAAAAAACATCCCATGCAAAGTAGTTCTACTGTATACTTCCTATTTGCTTCCTTTATGGCACCCAACATTATTTGGGATTAAACATTTTCTCAAATAATTGTTTATTTTTATTGTGGAAGCTTCAGAAGAATAAAAATCATACGAAGTTCACTGACCAATCTCTGTAAGATAAACTGCCAGGGTTAGCCGTTCATTCTACTTTCCTAGAAACAATAATGAAAAAAATTCACCACTGTAAGGTAGATTCTATCCCCTCAATTCCCCTAGTCCTGCAGGATTACTCTAGAATTCATTTGTTTTATCTTTATGTCTTTATTCTCCTCTTGTTCCGGATGAAGGGAAGTGTCACATCATAAATTTTGATAAATCTGTTTAATATTTTAATTATGCATGATAAAATAATCTGAGTTTAGCTTAAACAATAAGGACATAGCTGGCATTATAACATATAGAGGAAAGGGAGGGATAAGAACAAAGAAGGAGGAGCACAAGGACTGTGGTGGTGGAATATGGGTTCTTTGGTGGTAGGTGTACTACAGCAACAATACTTTAAGGAGGGAGAGATTATACACTTTATAATGCAAACAATGATCTAAACCAATATTATTAAAAGTATTTTAGGGTCCCCCTGGTGTCACAAGAGGTTAAGCACTGCACTATGAAGCAATTCTCAGCCTCTGCAGCATGAGTTCAATCCCCGGCCTGCCAGGGAGAAACCCGCATGGTGCAGCAGACCTCCTCTGAGTTGCCCGCTTCTCCCCTCAGCAGTGTATTTCAGTGGATCTGCCTGTTCCGTTCCCCATTCTGTCTCTGGTGAATCCTCTCACACTCCTGCACATCTGACCTATACCCTGGTTCTTGTATAAATAAATAAATCTTAAAAACAAATTTAAAAAAGTATTTTAAAATTATACAGAGCAGCTAGGAAGTTCTTAGGTTGATTAATTGAATTCTTTATATCATGGCATAGATAACATTTTACAATGGCTCAGCATTCACTCAGCCCTCACAGAAGCTTAAATTGTCACAAAAATATTGTATATCTTTGTATACTCTGTTCCCTCTCTCCTGAACAATAAAAATTTTAGCTAACAACCATTGAACATGAACTGTGGCAAGCACTACGCCAAACACTTCCCCTTCATTATTTCATTAAATCCTCACACAATTCAATGAGATAGACATTATTTTGGTTTTACTGATAAGTTTAATAACATACCCAAAGTCACACAGCTTAAAGGTAGAGAATAACATACCCAAAGTCACACAGCTTAAAGGTAGAGAAGCCAGGAGGTATAATTCTGTCAGTTAGGTTCAGTGCAGCTGACCCTAACATAACCACTTCATAAATTCAGTATCTGACCCGGTGTTTTAGAAATAGACTTAAGTAACGTTTACAACAATGTCCTGTTCCAGTTTCCATATCCCTCCCAATTCTTATCTTCAAAAAATCACTTTGTATTAAACATTGTTGGCTCTTAGCTCACTACAATGTAATTATGTTTGCATAGATCACCTATGAGACATCCTTTGTTTTCAATTTTAATCCCAAGAATCCTTAAATCCATGGTTTACCATATATGTTCAATAAAGGTTTATTAATTGAATGAATGATTAATATTCTGATTTAAGCTCCATCTGAAACATGGACCAAAGTATCCCATTAATACATATTTTTTAATGTTGGGGTGAATCTGGGGGAAAAATGCTATTCCTAGGATGAAAACCTAGCTTCTGATCAAATAAACCATCACTATATTTCATTCAAACACATTTTTAAAAAGCCACAGCATGTAACATTGTTCTTAAGAAAACGTTAAGTAAAATGGTTTTTTCAGCTGGTTAGAAAATGTGCTTCAAGTTTAAAACTACACATCATTGTTTGTACAAATTGATTATTCAGGATAGACTTCAATGGAATCATACTTTGCTAGCAAAGAAGGCAGTTTTGGCAATAGAACACAGTAACAGGCAACAGTCACTTATATTTTCCAGCTGAGATCAATGGCCCCTAATCCTATAAACCAGACCTAAATATCACCTGATAGGAAAAGATGACAGTGAAAATGTGAGTGAGAAAGTTATAGCATATTCAGATTCAGGAGATTTTTTTCAAGTTATAATCTCTTTTCATACTCTATAGGAAAGCAGTACAATTTTAGATTTTGCAATTAGTTTACCCTAGGTGTTAAATGAAAAAAATATTTTGAGTAATGTAAATTATTTTTGTTCACCTACTTCAAGCTGTTTTATGCAGACATTGATTTTTTTAAAGTCCTTGGTAGCATTTTAGAGTAAGCATTTTAAATATAAACAAATAGTTTCATTTCAGGATGGATTATCATCATTCCAGTGAGTCAGATACCCAAAGATAATTAAGTTTTAAAGGTTAAATAGTTAATATTCACAAAAATAACCACCATCGACTATAATAAATGAAAAATAAAACAGTTTAAATAATTAAAAAAAAAACTTTGGAGGTAAACATAATAGTGTCCTTTAGTCTAAAAATAAGGTTCAGAATTTATTTCCTCAATTTATTACAGTATTTTAAAATGCACAGTAGCCAATAGAATTATCTTACCTACCTATTTAAATTTATTGTGTAATTATTTTTGTTTTTAAAGATTTATTTATTTATTTTATACAAGAACTAGAGTACAGACCAGATGCGCGGGAGGGTGAGAGGATTCACCAGAGACAGAACGGGGGAACAGAACAGGCAGAGTGACGAAATACACTGCTGAGGGGAGCAGCAGGCGCAACAGGAGAGGTCTGCCAAGCTATGTGGGACCCTCGCCTGCCTGCTGGGATTGAGCTGGAATTGCAGGCTGCAGACAGCTTCACAGCACAGCACTCAACTGCCTGCGCCACCAGGGGAGGCCCCTATTGTGTAATCTTTAGTGAATCATATATTACCATGTATTACTGTACATTGAGAAGGAGTTACTGTTGGGCTTGCAAACATGCAATTTACAGTTTCTTCTTCCTGTTTATTTTATTTTCCTCCCTAGGCATCATTCTCTTACATTTTATTGCTTTTTGGATTTATTAATTTATTTTTCATTACTGTATGATTTTTAACCCTCTCGATGGTAAAGGTCATGCTTTATATTTCTTTGAATTCCAGGCCTCAGAGTACGAATTATGTTTCAAATAAATATTCCTTCACTCATAGGGCACCTAACTGAAAAAAATTTGGCTGAACCTTGTTTAGAGTATTATTAGTCAAAGTGGCACTGTAAAATAGATTGTCATGTCAAAATTCTATCTAATAACTGTTTTTACATCTAATACTCTTCTCAACAACACAATATTGATATGAAGGCAATTATAGAATTTTGCTGAGAACATTCAAGTGAACACAAAAACTGTGGAGGTTTCCTCTTCCTGGATAGAAATATTCAGTGTTTTAGAAAATGTTAATCTCTACAAATAAATAATCTATAAATTTAATGTATGCCTTTAGGCTTGTAACAAGATGTGTATTTTTTGGTAAACTGAAGGACAAATTTTAGAATTGAAAATGAAACTGTAATTGCTAAGATTATATTGAAAGAAAAGTAACAGAACAGGGCCTCCCTGATGGTGCAGCATGTTGAGCACAGCGCTATGAAGCTGTCTGCTGCCTCTGCTGCATGGGTTTGATTCCTGGCCAGCCGGGGAGAGTCCTATATGGTACAGCAGACCTCTCCTGTCATGCCCGCTGCTCCCCTCAGCAGTGCTTTCTGTCTGTCTACCTGTTCTGCTCCTCACTCTGTCTCTGGTGAATCCTCTCACCCTCCCACGCCTCTGGCCTGTACCACAGCTATTGTATAAATAAAAAATAAACCTTTAAAAAAAAAGAAAACATAATGGAACAATGAGGTATACTTTACTTCTTGGATAGCATGATATATATACACACATATATATGTGATAAACAATATATATGTGACATATATATCATATGATATATATATCATATATATTATATATATCTTATCTAACTTACTGGTTAAATAATATAATATTATCAGGGAACAGTAGAAGAAACAAAAATTAAGAACTATTATGATATCTTATGTTGGCAACCCCCTCTGAGAGTTCCTATGTATTCTCTAATTTACTTAATCTACTAAAATGCATTCTGTCAGTTACAGCTTTATATCATTTGAAGTTATGCTATAAAATGCATGTTTGTTATTACTTCTTTTATGTAGTATGTAACTTTTACTTCTTTTAATACTATCTTATTTCAAAGATATATCTTTTTCCATCACTTTATAATCAATTACTATGTGCGATTTTGCTTCAGTAATGGTATTACCACAACATAGTGGAGTTTATATTACTTTATCTTTACAAACTAATAATTTCTGCAATAGAACTATTTTACCAGGTTAATTTTTAGTAGATTATTGAGAGATTGGAGTTAGTCGTACCATTTTATTTTGTGTTACTGTGTTATCATCCTTTTTTATAAATTATTTTATTTTATATAATTCTTACATCATTATTCATTTTAGCATAATGCACAAATTTTCATTTTGGTTATATTCCCCATAAAATTCCCACCCCCTTTCTCTGACCCTAATCCCTCTTCTCCTGTCCCTGCCCCCACTGAAGTGTGTCTCTGGTCTACATTTGCTTGTTGACCTTGATATTTCCTTTATTGCAATTAATCTTTTTCCTGGTCCCTTATTTAGGTTTTCTAAATTCCTGATATGAGTGAGACCATCTGTTTTTTTCTTTTTCTTTCTTACTTATTTCGCTGAGCATGATCCCTTCCAGGTCCATCCATGTTGTTGCAAATTGCATGAGTTTATCTTTTTTGATTGCTGAGTAATATTCCATTGTGTATATATACCACATCTTCTTGATCCAGTCACCTTTTTTGGGGCATTTGGGTTGTTTCCATAGCTGAGCTATTGTAAATAGTGCTACTAAAAACATAGGGGTGCAGGTGCCCTTTTGAATTAATATTTCTGTGTCCTTTGGGTAAATACCTAGGAGTGGAGTTGCTGGATCATATGGAAGCTCTATCTTTAGTAGGTAAAGAAATATCCACACAGCTTTCCATAGTGGTTGGACCATTTTGCACTACCACCAGCAATGCAGGAGAGTTCCTTTTTCTCTATATCCTCACCGACATTTGTTGTTGCTGGTTTTTTTGTTTTTTTTTTTTTTTTTAATATGTGCTATTCTCACTAGTGTAAGATGGTGTCCAATTGTAGTTTTGATTTGCATTTCCCTGATTAAAAGTGATGTTGAACATTTTTTCAAATGCCTGTTGGCCATTTGTATTTCCTATTTGGAGAAGTTTCTTTTTAGCTCTTCTGTCCATTTTTTGACTGGATTATTTTCTTTGTTTTTGTTGAGTCTCATCAGCTCTTTGTAGATTTTTGTGATCAGTCCTTTATCATTAGTGTTGTGTGTAAAAATTTTCTTCCAGTTGGTAGGGTTTCTCTTTGTTTTGGTTATTGTCTCTTTTGCTGTGCAGAAGCTCTCTAATTTGATGTAGTCCCAGTTGTTTATATTTAACTTCACTATCACTGTTTTAGGTGATGTGTCTGTAAAGATGTCTTTGAGGTGCATGTCATGTAGTGTTTTGCCTATATTTCCTTCTATGTATTTTATGGTTTCAGGTCTTATATCTAGTTCTTTACTCCATTTTGAGTTGGTTTTTGTGCATGGTGTTAGGTAGTAATCAAGCTTCATTCTTTTGCATGTAGCAACTCAGTTTTCCCAGCACCATTTATTGAACAAACTTTTTTTTGTTCCATTGCATATTCTTTGCTCCTTTGTCAAAGATTAGTTGACCATAAATCTGTGGGTTTATTTCTGAATTTTCTATTCGGTTCCATTGGTCCATGTGTCTGTTTTTGTTCCAATATCATGCAGTTTAGATTATTATGGCTTTGCACTATAGTTTAAAATCTGGGAGTGTGATACCTCCATTCCCTTCTTTTTTTGTTGTTTTTTTTTTTTTTTTCCCCAGGAGAGCTTTGGCTTTTCCATATGAATGTCATCAATAATTGTTTTATTTCTTTGAAGAATGTCATTGAAAATTTTATTGGAATAACATTAGATCTGTAAATTGCTTTGGGTAGCATGGCCATCTTGATAATGTTAATTCTTCCAATCCATGAGCAGAGGATGTCTTTCCATTTCTTTGTGTCTTCTTATAGTTCTTTTAACAGTGTTTTATAGTTTCCTTTGTATAGGTCCTTTACCTCTTTTGTTAGGTTTATTCCCAAGTATTTGATTTTTTTTTTGTTTCAATAATAAAAGGGATAATTTTTTTTTTCATTTCTCCTTCTTCAGATTTATTGTTTGTGTATAGGAAGGCTACTGATTTTTGCATGTTGATTTTGTATCCTGAAACTTTACTAAACTGATTGATTAGTTTTAATTAGTTTTTCTGTAGAGTTTTTGGGGTTCTCTATGTATATTATCATATTATCTGCGAATAGTGATAGCTTAAATTCTTCCTTCCCTGTTTGGATTCCTTGTATGTCTCTCTCTTGTCTCATTGCTCTGGCTAAGACTTCCAGTATTATATTGAAGAGCAGTGGTGAGAGTGGACATCCTTGTCTTGTTCCAGATCTTAATGGAAAAGCTTTCAGCTTTTCACCATTGAGAATGATACTGGCTATGGGCTTGTCACATATGGCCTTATGATGTTGAGGTAGGTTCCTTGTATCCCGCGAATTTCAAGGGCCTTTATTATAAATGGGTGTTGTACTGTGTTGAAAGCTTTCTCAGCATCTATTGATATTATCATATGGTTTTTACATTTCTTTTTGTTGATGTGTTGGATAACATTAATTGATTTTCGGATGTTGAACCATCCTTGTGTCCCTAGAATAAATCCTACTTGGTCGCGATGAATTATTTTTTGGATAAATTGCTGGATTCTGATAGCTAAAATTTTATTGAGGATTTTTGCATCTGTGTTCATTACAGATATTGGCCTGCAGTTTTGTTTTTTTGTGTTGCCCTTGTTCGGTTTTGGTATTAGTGTAATGTTGGCTTCATAGAACGTGTTTGGTATTATCCCTTCTTTTTCAATTTTTTGAAAGAGTTTGTGAAGGATAGGCACTAATTCATTTCTGAGTGTTTGGTCGAAATCATTTGTAAATCTGTCTGGTCCTGGACTTTTGTTTTTGGGAGATTTTTGATTACTATTTCAATTTCACTGCTTGTAATTGGTCTGTTTAAGTGTTCTAATTCTTTATCTAGCTTTGGGTGATTGTAGATTTATAGGAATTTGTCCATCTCTTCTAGATTGTTGAACTTGTTTGAATATAACTGTTCATAGTAGCTTCAGATTATTCTTTTTATTTCTGCTGTATCTGTTGTGATTTCTCCTCTTTCATTTGTGATCCTATTTGTGCTTTCTCCCGATTTTTCTTTGTGAGCCTGGCTAAAGTTTTGTCTATTTTATTTATTTTTTCGAAGAACCAACTTTTGGTTTCATTGATCTTTTGGATTTTTTTTTTTTTACTTTCAATTTCATTTATTTCTGCTTTGATTTTTATTATTTCTTTTCTTCTACTGGTTTTGGGGGTTTTTTTGTTGTTGTTGTTCTTTTTTCTAGTTCTTTGAGCTTTGAGATTAGGTTGTTTCTTTGAGTTCTTTCTTGTTTCTTGATGTGAGCCTCTATTGCTATGTATTTTCCTCTTTTTACTGCTTTTGCTGTGTTCCATACATTTAGGAAATTGGTGTCCTCCTTGTCATTCAACTCAAAGTATTTTTTAATTTCTTCTTTGATCTCCTCATTAGTTCAGTGGTCTTCCAGTAGTATGGGTGTCAATCCATGAAGTAGGAGAGTTCCTTGCCTTCTTTTTATGGTTTATTTCTAGTTTGATGCCCTCATGTTCAGAGAAGATGGTTGGTAAGATTTCAATCTTGGTGTATCTGTTGATGTTTGTCTTCTGTCCCAGTATGTGATCGATCCTGGAGAATGATCCATGTGCACTTGAGAAAAATGTGTGCTCAGATTTTTTTGGGTATAGTGTTCTATAGATGTTTGTTATGCACATGAGCTCTAGATCCTTATTTAGAGCTTTACTGTCCGTACTAATTTTTTGTCTCATTGATCTATCCATTGTTGATAGTGGTGTGTTGAAATCTTCTACTATGTATGTGTTTTCTCTGATGTGTTTTCAGAGACAATTATAGTTGTCTGATATATTTTGGTGCTCCTTCATTTGGTGAGTATATGTTAATGAGTGTTATTTCTTCTTGATCATAATGTAGTGACCATCAGGGTCTCTTTTTACCTTTTTGAGTTTGAAATCTGTTTTATCTGATATAAGTATAGCTGTCCCTGCCTTCTTTTTTGGTCTATTTGCTTGTAGGATAGTTTTCCATCCTTTTACTTTGAGTCTATTTTTATCTTTTGCAGTTCAATATGTTTCCTGGAGACAGGAAAAGGTTGGGTTTTGTTTCTTAATCCAACCTGCGACTCTGTGTCTTTTTATTGAAGAGTTTAGTCCATTTACATTTAGAATTAATATTGATATGTTAGTGTCTGTATTTGCCATTTTGTTTGTCTTTCCTCTGCTTTTATTTATTTATTCTTTTAGTAATTTTTTTTCTTTTTTTGGCTTTGTTTCATTGTTATTCATCCCTCTGTTGGTTCTGGCTTTAGGACTCCTTTTAGTATTTTTTGGAGTGGGGGTTTAGTTGTAATGAAATTCCAGAGTTTCTGTTTGTCTGGGAAGGTCCTTATTCTTTCTTCATAGAGGAAGGAGAGCTTTGCAGGATAGAGTATTCTTGGTTGTCATTTGTTGTCTTGGAGTCTGTTGACCATGTCCCTCCACTCTCTTCTTGCCCTTAGTGTTTCTTCAGAGAAATCTGATGTCAGCCTGATTGGTTTTCCTTTGAATGTTATCTGTTTCTTTCCTCTTGTCAGCTTTATTATTGTTTTCCTTATCTTGGATTCTTGCAGCTTTACTATTATGTGTCTTGCTGTAATTTTCCTTTCATCATGGAAGTTTGGTGTTTTTCTTGCTTCTTGTATGTCTATTTTCAGCTCCTTCTTCATGTTTGGCAAGTTCTCTTCAATTATTTCCTTGAATATTTTCTCTGTTCCTAGGTCTCTATCCTCTCCTTCTAGGATTCTTATAACTCTTATATTTCCTTCCTCATGGAGTCAGATAGTTCCCGAAGTCTTTCTTCAGTCTTTTTCATTCATACTTCTCTTTCCCTTTCTGTTTTGGTTCTTTTTATTTCTGTGTCTTCGAGAGTGCTTATTCATTCTTCCATTTCATCTATTCTGTTATCACTGTTTTTTCCCAGAGTTCTTTGGCTCTTCTATTAATCCTTTGATCTCCTGCATTTCCTTCACTTCCCTCTTTAGGGACTCAATTTCATTCTTCTGAGCGTTGTTTTCCTTAATGACTTCTGTCAGTTTTTTAATCATGGCAATTTTAAATTCTCTTTCTGGAAGACTCAGAAGTTCTTCCAAGTGACTTGTTGTAATCTGGTGGGTGGTTTTCTTTTTGTGGTTTGTCTTTTTCCTGAGGACTTGCTTGGTTGCATGTAGTTTTTCTTCTCCCTGCTGCTTGTTTCTAATTTGTCCCATGTGTTGGGACACTGTGTTGCTGGTACTGGCTGGCATCTTTTTGTTGTGCTCTTTTTGGGGTGTTCAAAAACTAGTGGCCCAATCATGTCAAAAACTGTTATGTCTGAATTCTGGTAGGGCAGTAGTACTATGAATATATTAGTGGTCACTGTCACAGAGAATCTCCTCCTTCTGTATTTATTTAATTCCAAGGAGGGTCTTATGGTCCCACAGTCTACCCTGTGGTGGCAGGATCACCCACTGGGCTCCAAATCACTGGATTCCCCTCTGGGTTCAGACTAGTGGCTAGACGGGGCTGGGCTTGTGGGGGCTTTACAGCTCACTGGCTTGTGGGGGATTTTCTGCTCACCTCTGGCTGTGGGGGCAGCTCTTTCCCAGCTCCCTGCAGTCTAAGTGTGTTGCAGACACACAAAATGCCCCTAATCTAAAATGGTGAGATGGGAGAGCACTTCCATGCACCCACGGTCTGCCCCAGCACTGACTGGATCCTCCTCTGGGCTCTGGCAGTCTGATGAGGCCTGGCTTGTGGGGGCTTTTCAGGTCACCTCTGGCTGTGGGCACAGCCCTTTCCCAGCTCCACACAGTTTAGGTGTGTTGCAAACACACTAAAGTTCCCTGATCTAAGATGGGGAGTCTGAAAGGCACTTCCCTGTTGTCATCCTTTTTATATAATAAATGATATATTGTTAGAGATTTACATGATGTATATAATATAAATATTTTCGGTTTTAATGGGAAACTAAAGATACTCTATAGCTTTAATTATTAATGGAATCTATATATTTTTATTTATATATTCTTAGGGATTACTTTTAGGTTTTTAAAATAATTGCATGACTATATTCAATATTTCTATACTTCCAACCACTGTAAGCATACCTTATTACCAGTTTTAGCTTGTTATATACTTCCTTCAAAGGATGTCTACTAACATTATATTATGTTTTAGAATTACATTTTTACCTTCTTTAATCATAAAAAGATGGTTAATAGTTAACATTTATTAAGTTTCAAACATACTTTGTTAATGATAATGTACATTATTATTTCATATATTTCACATCTTTCATCTGATTTTACTTTTATTGTACCAAAAGTCCATACTTTATTATTTAAGTGATTTAGCCTATGGGAAATGTTTTTATTTATTTTTTTATGTTTGCAAATATCACTTATCTTATTTTAAATGCAAAATTAGCTAAATAAAAGTGTATATTGACAGGGCCTCCCCTGGTGGCACAAGTGGTTGAGTGCAGGGTTGTAAAGCTGTCTGCAGCCTCTGCAGCGTGGGTTTGATCCTGGCCAGCCAACAAGAATCCCACATGGCACAGCAGACCTCTCCTGTCTCATTCGCTGCTCCCCTCAGCAGGGTATTTCAGGCAGTCTGCCTGTTCTGATCCCCGCGCTTTCTCTGGTGGATCCTCTCACCCTCCTGTGCATCTGGCCTGTACCCTGGTTCTTGTATGCATGAATAAATAAATCTTAAAAAAATACATTGACATATATTTCCCTCTATTATGGAAGATACAATTCTGATAAATTTTGACAGTAATTAATGCCAGATAACCCTGGAAAATCATTGTTTCTGTTAGTTTAATGTCATTCCTTTGTAAAGAAAACATATATTCCCCTGGAAGTTTTCCAGATAATTTAATTATGGATGATAATTTAATTATGGAGTATGATTCGGTATCTAGCTCCCTGAACCTCCAATCTAGGACAACAATATGTAAAGATAATATAAACTGCCAAATGTCATTAGGATTTGGTAATCCAGTCCCTGATTCAGCAGTCAGTTTATTTCCACTCCAGGTTGGAGGCTATGTCTGTTACTTTTGCATCCTTATACCTGAAGCAACCTGAAATCACAGACCCAGACAGCATGTAGTGATTAACGGAGAAATTTCAGACTCTTTTAAAACCAGGAAAGTTGTGGCAAGTCCTTAGCAACAAGAAGTAAAACTGATTCCAGGACACTGATTGAGCTAGGTATGTATATCTCTGGCTTGAAAGGGACATTTCTGATGACTACTTCCAGCCTGGAATCTGAGTACTGATTGCCATATTGCATTTATGACCTATTTCTGGTACAAAACATTATTTACTTTTGAGTCAATTACTTCTTTTTAATTTTTCCCTTCTCTTTAATTAATCACTGTTCTGTTACTGGAAAAAGATAATCTTGACTTAGAATTTGCGACTCTTTTGCAAATATCCTCATTAGTAGAATGATAATTTTCATAGTCAATGGAAAGCAAGATCCATTAGATGTTGGTGGATGATATCTAGACATGTGATGTTGGACATGGTGTGTTATGTACATTTGTCAGGACTGAGGCTATTCTCTGAAATTCATACAGTGTTGTGGACCAATGTTACCTCAATTAAAAAATAATAAATACAGTATTTGAGTTTTTCATACTTTTGTAACTGATTTTTAAGTTGATGTCATTATGAACAAAGAAGACTTGATAAAATATCAATTTTCATGAGTTGATTGACACTTGTGTTTTGATCCAAAATGTAGTTTCCCTTCAAGAATATTCCATGAGCACTTGGGAAGAATGAGTAGTTATAATTTTGGAGGGAGGAGACAGTGTCATATAAATATCTATTGAGAACATGTGGTCTAATGCATCATTTAAGACTATTGTTTCCTTGTTTATTTTCTGTCTGGTTGATAGGTGCATTGATATTAGTGGGGTATGAAAGTCCCCTATTGTATTGCTATCAATATCTATATTTAGATTCATCAGTTGTTGTTTTACATATTTTAATGCTTCTTAATTTGTGGCGTATATTATGTCTTCCTGAAATATGAACAGTATTCATAGCTGTCTCTTGTTATCTTTTTTTTTTTTAGTTTTAAGTATATTTTTTCTAAGTATGACTGTCCCTTCATTTTTGAACATACCATTTTATTGTAGAATTATTTTCTAACTCTTAGCTTTGACCTCTGTTTATATGTGGAGGGTAAGATGGGTCTCCTGGAGACAGCAAAAGGTTAGGTTTTGGTTTTGACTTGGCCAGACTCTGTTCCTTTTGATTTATGAATTAAGCTCACTGGTGCATAGGGAATTTATTGATATTTAAGTATTTACCACAATTTTGCTATTTTTTTCTAGATGATTTTTCAGTTTATTTCTATTATTTTGTTCTCTTCCCTTGCATTTTAAAAGCTACCTTTTGTGCAAATGTTAGATTTCATTTTCTTCATTTTCTTTGTTTTTTCTAGATACTTTTGAGGTTGCCATGAGATTTATATATAGGGTTCTATGTTAAATTGATAACAAGTTAATATTGAGCAACTTCTGCCAGTCCTCATTTATATTCTGTCCCCAATATTTTCTGTTTTTGCAGTTTGCTGTTTCCCAATGAGGCCTGTTTTGTTTTATAGAGGTCTTCTTAATATTACTTACCAGGCTGGTTTATTGGTAAATTCCTTCCACAATTGTGTCTATAATTCTCTTTATCACTCTTTCAATTTTGAGTATTATGTTAGCTGGGGAGGGGGTACTTTATTTAACAAATATTACTGGAAAAATTTTACAGTAACATGAAAAATAATGAAACTAGACCACTATTCACACCGTACACAAAAAATAATTCAAAGTGAATCAAGGCCATGGTGGTCATAAATGAAAATATGTCATACACAGTAGAAAACATAGGCTAAGACTTCATGACGTTTGCTTTATTTTTTTGGTGATCCAACTACTATAGCAAAGAAATTAAAAGTGAACTATGCAATGGGACTACATTTAGTTGAAAAGCTACACAGTGAAAGAAACATAAAGTGAGAAGACATCTGACTGAATGGGAGAAAATAAGTGCACATCATATGCATCACATGTCTGAAAAGGTATTAATCAATATCAACAAAGACTTCATACAATGCAATAAGAAAACAACCTAATTGAAAAAATGGGTAGAAGAACCTAAGTAGACACTACTCCAAAGAAAACATGAATGGCACTAGAAAAAAATATATATGCACAGAGACCAATGGAATAGAACTGAGGGCCCAGAAATAAACCTTAACATCTAAGGACAGTTTATCTTTGGCAAAATAGGCAAGAATATACACAGGAGAAAGAAAGTTATGTTTAATAGTGTTGGAAAAACTGTACAACCACATGCAGAAGAATGAAAGACCACCATCTCACAACTTACATAAAAATTAAGTCAAAATGGATTAAGAACATGGACAGAAGAACCAAAAATATACAATACATTAAATAAAAATAAGTAAAACACTCCACAACATTGTCTCCAGTGGAGACTGGTCTCCAATGGCAAAAGGAGCAAAACAAATATAAACAAATGGGATCACATCAAACTAAAACACTTTTGCAGAGCAAAAGAAACTATCAGTAAAACAAAAAGGCACCCTACTGAATGGGAGAAAATATTTGCACATAACATTGGACTAAGGGATGGTATCCAAAATATAAAGAACTCATACAACTCAACAAAAAGAAAACAAGTAACCCAATTAAAAAAAAAATGAGCAGAAAAGCTAAGCAGGCACTTCTCTAAAGAAAACATACAGATGGCCAGTAGGCGCATGAAAAAAATATTCATCATCACTTATCATGAGAGAAATGCAAATCAAAACCACAGTGAGATATCATCTCACATCCCTGAGAAAAGGCCCACATCAAAAAGAACAGAAACAACATACTGAGGATGTGGGAAAAAACAGCATTCATACACTGTTTGTGGGAATGTGAATTGGTCCAACCCATATAGAAAACTATGTGGAAGTTTAATAGGAGACTAAAAGTGTATCTATAGTGATACTTAGAAATTCCACTCCTACTTATCTACCACAAAATACAAAAAAGCTAATTTGAAAGGATATATGTAATGCATTCATTGTAGCACTATTTAAAATCGCTAATCTATGAAGCTATGGAAAAAGGTTAGGTGCCCAAGGACATAGTTGTAGATATGTGTGTGTGTGTGTATGCACACACAATGGAATATCACTTAGCTATAAAAATATGAACTATTATCATCTGTGACAACATAGATGGAACTGGAAAGGATAATGCTGAGTGAAATAACTCAGAAGGGGAAAGAAACACTGGATGGTCTCACTCATAAGTGGGATATAGAGAAACATAACAAAGGGTCGATCAAAAGGAAACCAGTAACAAACTCCTAACCTCCAAATCCAAAACTGTAGCAACCAGAAGGGGAGAATGATGGGATGGGAGTATGTGGTGTGTGACCCAAGGGAACATGGTAGAGATTTGTTAGCGTGCACACAGGGTGTGAAAGTGTACCTTTGTAGAGGTGTGAAGTTGTAAAGCTGGAGCAGATATAAGGATGTTAATCTACTTTACCTCAATCAACATAATTTGGGAAGAAAAAATATATACTTATGGTCAACAGACATTAAAGAATGCTTATCATTAAGGAAATATAAATTGAAACCACAAATAGATTGCCTCACACCTGTGAAAATGGATTATATCAAAAAGACCAAAGATGACAAATGTTGGGTGAGGTATGGAGAAAAAGGAACTTTCATGCACTCTTGGTGGGAGTGCAGACTATTTCAACATCTGTAGAAAATAATATGGAAGTTAATGAAAACTCTAAAAATTGATGACAATATGATTCATGACATTTCACTCTTATGTATCTATGTAAAGAATATAAAATCACTATTAGAAAAAATAAATGTTCACTGCAGCATTATTTAAAATAGCCAAGGTGTGGACACAATCTAAGTATACAAGAAAAAATGAGTACATGAAAAAAATGTGGAATAGACACAAAATGCAATACTATTCAGCTAAAACAAAAGATGAAACTGCCATTTGCAACCACATGGATGAAACTGGAAGGAATGATGCTAAGCAAAATAATTCTGAAGGAGAAAAAAGAACATTCACTCATACGTGGAATATATAGAAACAAAGTTAAGGAACATACAGAAACAGACCAAAATGAATTCTTGAAATCTCAGTGCAGGATGGAAGCTAGCAGAACGAAAATGTGAAGGAGTGGAACAAATGAGAACAAATGAGGAGGTGGCCCAGGGACGACAGAGGAGAATTTTGGGGACTTTGTTTATAGGCATCACATGTTAACATAGATTTGTAAATGTGGTACCCATACCCCTAAAATATATGCACGTTTGCAAACCAGTGTCACCCCAGTGAACATAATACACATATTTTAAATTAAAAAAAATCCAAAAAAACATAGCCATGAAATCTAACAGTAGTATAAACTGAAAAATATTATTAGAGAAAAAAGACACAATCATGTTAGGTAAATATGAAGAACCAGGAGTTAGAGATGATGTTATGTCTTATTTTATTAGTTTTACAGAGCTATTATAGAAACAGAAATGTCTTCTAATATCACAATTAGTTGAATCAAGAAGCAGGGCTAGATTTTACATTTTATATTTACATTCCATATATGGGTTGTTTGTTTTAACACCATTCTTTTTCTTTCTCATTTCCTTTGTCTTACTATTTTTTTTTATAATGAGCTTAATGTTTTTTGTTAAATAAGTTAAATATTTGTACTCACCATTTTTTAAGTACTGTATACCAAGGCAGCCTGTCCTGCTACTAATAGCTTAAATGGTAGCAATTTTTTTTGCATCAGTCTCAAGATCAGGGCTTTTGTTTTGTTGTTGTTGTTTTTTAAGATTTATTTATTTATCCATACAAGAACTGGGGTGTGAGCCAGAGGTGCAGAGAGGATTCACCAGAGACAGTGGGGAGCAGAACAGACAGATCTACTGAAATACACTGCTGATGGGAGCAATGGGTGGGAAAGGAGAGAACTGCTGCACCATATGGATTATTTCCTGGCCAGCTGGGGATCCAACTGCTACAATGGCTGGCGATAGTTTAATCGCTACCAGGGAGGCCCAAGATCAGAGCTTTTGAAGAACTGAAACTCTCATTACCCCAACACTTCTGTTAATTGCATTGTTAATAAAACAATCCAGGGTCTCCGTGGTGGCATAAGGGGTTAAGTCTCAGCACTATTAAGCTATGGCCAGACACTATAACATGAGTTCAATCCCTGACCAGGGAGCTAACCCACATGGCGCAGCAGACCTCTCCTGTCTTGCCTGCTGCTCCCCTCAGCAGTGTATTTCAGTCATTCCACCTGTTCTGTTCCCCACTCTGTCAATGGTGAATCCTCTTACCCCCAACACCACTAGCCTAAACCCCAGTTCTTATATGTATAAATAAATAAAAATAAATCATTAAAAAAAAAGATTCCTTGACCTTTTACCTTAGCTCCCTTAGACTAAGCATATGGTTGGCTATATTCTTGCTTATTGATGCATTCACTCAATGAATAAGTAATGAATACCTACTATGTGACTATCTCCTGCTTGCAAGAGATGACTCACTTTGACATTTGTCTCAGACAAAAGTGTTTCCATTTGCATGATAAATTGTATGGTCCCTGTAAATACATGTCTGTGCTAATCTAGGCATGGTGATGCTTGAACAACTCAAATAGACAAAACCTCCTGCCTCTTTAATCTCTAGCCACTTTAATTCTACCATGAAAGCTCCCTTGTTATAACCACAGAGGTCAGAGTATTCTTAGAATAAAGAATGGTTTACTGCTTTCTCTACTCAGAGCTTGATGGACACTAATTGTGTCCATGAGCAGAAATGATATCCCATTGTAGATGGATAAGAATCAAGAGCACTGAGAGACGGCTGTTGTCATCAGTGATGCCAATTGTTAAACACTCCTTCCAGCTCCTTTTCTGCTTTTTCATTTGGTTTCTTACCTCTTTTCACTTGGCCCATTACGAGAAAGAGGAGAAACTTTAAAAAAAACAAAAAAAGAACAATGACCATTTCTCTGATGGGTTAGTGAATATTGGAAAAAATTTAATTTTTGAACGTGTAGAAAAGTAAGTGTTACATATTCCAAATATTTTAATACTTAGATCTTTTCAAATTTGTTTGAATTTAAAAACCCTCCCATGTTCAACAGCTCCCAGAAATGTACAAGTTAAAAGCCACAACTGTATTTGAAATATTATAATCTAGTAAATATAAAAATTATAGACTAGACATATTTATTCAAATCTTTTAGTGTGAAACTTGTATTCTGCATGTTTATATTTCTTTGTATATTTCACTAATACTAAAGTATAATGTGAGTGATTCTGGGGCCTGATCTTTCTCTACACACTCACACACAAACACACACACAACAAGATCTCATACTACTATGACACATTTTGTGACAATGAAGTATATATATTTATTTTTATTTGTCTTTTTTTTAAGGTTTTTTTTTTTAAGGTTTATATATTTATTTATACATGCACTGGGTACAGTCAGAGGCGCGGGAGGGTGAGAGAATTCACCAGAGCCAGAGCGGAGAGTAGAAGAGGCAGAGTGATGAAGTACACAGCTGAGGGGAGCAGTGGGTGGCAGGAGAGGTCTGCGCACCATGTGGGACCCTCACCCTCTGGCCGGGGATCGAAACAGCCCTGCAGAGGCTGAGAGCAGCTTTGCAGCCCAGCGCTCAAACGCTGCGCCACCGGGGAGGCCCTATTTTGTCTTTTTTTTAGAATGAATACATTTTACAGCAATTCTTTATTTAGAACTTTAGACTAATTAAAACCACAACACTATTCACACATAAATATTCAAATATAAAAAAAGATGTGCTGCTTTATGAACAAAGTTGGCCATTAGCCATTGTATTTTGGTATTTGAAATTCTTACCAAAAAGAGAAAATGTTTATCACTTTGGCCAGGTAAGGTGTAATTATCTCAGGAAAATAGGAGGCTAGAAAGGCTAGCTGCAGAAATTTCCCTGTTTGGAAATGAAGCTTCTAAAGACTGGTACAGCAGTAGGCAGAATGAGTTACCTCCCATTATGTACCATAGCCCTTCATGAAGGTAAAAACCAGGTTCATTTTCTTGGGGTATCATATAAATTATAAATTCATGTGTACCACTTCTACTACTTAACTCCCCAGCACAAACTTTGTGAAAAGTCATTGTCAGAATAGAGGTTTATATACATACCTATTTACTTTGTAATCTTAAACAGATTAATATTAATTCAGAATTGCCTCTAAGTAGTAGTCATAATTACATTATTAGTTTTTTTTTTTCCCCTCATACTCGTTTGTTTAGGTTCCCTCACAAACATTTGGCAGAACATCTTGACCAGACATACAAATGATAACTATTTTCTTTTTCTTTTAGAATTCACAAAGTACTTGTAATTTGGTTCTATTAAAGTTTATGAAGAAGAATACGAGATATGTCGCATCAGGGTTACACCTGATTTTTATTGAGAATGTCGGGGTACTTATAGTCTAGGTCACTCCATACTTGCCATACTTAAAAGTCCATTACCAAAACTCAGTTGAATTATTTTAAATGAACCTTGAAAACAGTTCTTGGAACCAATCAACTTTATAATCAAGACATTCAGAATGAAACTGTTTTAGAGTAATATTAAAATTTCATTGTAATGTGCTGTGGGGGAGGTGGAACGTCACATCTTAGAGACCCCTTAAAATTCACCCTTCACTATGATTCCATCTGGAAGAGATCTCTTACTATGCTTAACCACTATTGCACATTGTGTTCAAAGTTGCACATTTAATGTTATGTTCTCACACATGTCTCACACACTAAGTAGATCATGAGCCTGGAGTATATGAAACAATTTCCTAACATGAATATTTATACATATGTGTGTGTGTATATATATATATATATATATATATATATATGATTAATACTTCTTACTATTTTACTGCAAAAATAGAAGGTAGCTCAGAACCTTGATTATCAAAGAAAGCCAGATCTCTTTAAAAGCTCAGACATCATCTAGTCAGGTGACCTTCAACATTTTGTTTAAATATTTGAACCTATTTTTATGAAGACTTATAATTCATAAGTGTAATGTGTAAAAGATAAGCAAAGGACCATGGATAGCAGAACATATTTTCGTGAACCTCCAGAATACATTGTAACCACTTTCAAAAAGCCTAGGAACCAGTAAAATAATGTCTGAAAAAACTGATCTCTTCAATTTAAAGATGAAACAATCACAAGAGAGGCTTCAAAATTTATACATTACCCATTATTAGTAGTAAAAACATTTCAAGCACATGCCCCAACATTTATTTAATCATTACTATGTTATGTATACTGCAGAGTATTACCTTACTTTCTATATTATATTGAATAAAATTCTAAACTCAAATCATTGGTATGTATCAGAATTTACCTTTGTTTAGTCTGTTATGTCAGTAAGGACATAATTTGACTTTCTGAAATGAAACATTTGTAACGGAAAACATATGCAATGGCAAACATCCCTCCATTGAAAAAACGCATTGAAAAATTTTAATCAAGATAACATCCCAGAGTATTTTTCCACATTTATTTATGTTAGTTGCATTTATATGCTATGAAGTATAATATGTGTTGCTACATCAAAATAAACCTCATCTTTTCTTTCAAAATTTTATGTAAGATAAAAATTGAGTTGAGCATACTATGTACATGCACTCTTAAGACTTTTTCATACGTCTCTTCTAGATTGCTACCAGATATATATTTAGATATGTTGAAATCATGAGAAAAACTCATGTTGTATTTTCCTCCTGATGGAAAAATGCTCTAGAGAGAAACTATTCTCTGTTCCTGCACAATTTGTAGTCTTTTTTTTTTTAATAGAGACATGTTTTATTTATTATTAATTTGTTTGTTTGTTTTGTTTATACATGCACTGGGTACAGTCAGAAGCGCAGGAGGGTGAGAGAATTCACCAGAGCCAGAGCGGGGAGCACAGCAGGCAGAAGGACCGAAGTACACTGCTGAGGGGAGCAGCGGGCGGCAGGAGAGGTCTGCGCGCCATGTGGGACCCTCCTCCGGTGGCCGGGGAGCAGCCGGGGATCAAACCGGCGCTGCAGAGGCCGCGGGCAGCCTCGCAACCCAGCGCTCAACCGCTGCGCCACCAGGGAGGCCCACAATTTGTAGTCTTAAGAATACTGGATAGTTCAAAGCAAAACCTCATTCTGTTTTGAATTTCTCCCATTATTTATATATTCTGAAGTCATATCATTTCATTCTCATTTTTCCCTTTCTTCTGAGGGAGCAAATAAAGGACAGTTTTATGAAGAAAAGTAACTATCTGAGAACAAAATTGCACATTCATTTATTCAGTGAAATGATTTCTTGTGTTGATTATTCCTAATTTCTTGTGTTTCTTATTTTTCTATGATACAAAGAATATAAAACTTCCCAACTGGATCAGGTAGTACATCAAAGCTGCAGAGACTATTAATTTGCTTTATGCTGCCTAAATAAAAGCCACAAATTCACTTGATAACTCCCAAGTTTATTCTTTCCTCTTCTCTAGACCTGCATTTGGATGATACTTTATTCAGTGGCTACATTTTGTTATTTAAACTGTGCCAATCTGAGGAAGGGAGAGGTATTTTATTATCATTTGATTTCTTATTATATCACCAACAATTCTTCATGTCAATAACTATATTTTCTACAGTATTATCATTTAGAACAACTTCAAAATATTTGATTGTATGAATGTAATGAAGTTCACTAGTATATTACACTTAGGCCTTTTCCATTAAAAAACTCGTATATTGGGTTTCCCAGGTGGTGCAGCGGTTGAGCGCTGGTTTGCGAAGCTGCCCACGGCCTCTGAGGCGCCAGTTCGATCCCCGGCTGCTCCCCGGCCACCGGAGGAGGGTCCCACATGGCGCACAGACCTCTCCTGCCGCCCGCTGCTCCCCTCAGCAGTGTACTTTGGTCCTTCTGCCTGCTCTGCTCCCCAGTCTGGCTCTGGTGAATTCTCTCACCCTTCCGCACTTCTGAATGTACCCAGTGCTTGTATAAACAAAAAACAAACAAAAACAAAACAAACACATAAATAAATAAAACATGCCTCTATAAAAAAAAAAAAAAAACTCATATATTACACTTAGGCCTTTTCCATTTTTCAAGATTAAAAATAGTATGAAGAACACAATCATAATTTCTTTTGTTCATTTACTCAATATTCAGCAATCTGTTTTCCACCCCACAGTTGAAGTATTTTTTTTTCCAAGACAATTGTGCCAGTACTTAATTTTTTTCTAAAAATTTTGACAAGAAATTTGTTATTTCAGGAAAAGAATAACGTTCTGAAAAAAAGAGATAATTCTGGTGCTTTTATGTACCGCTCTGCCTGCTTTCACACCATATTGCCCCTTTTCTTGCTTTCCCATCCACAATGTTCACCTGTCAGCTCCTTGTGTTCACCAGATCTCCTCCTAGTTTAGGACATTTGCACATGCTGCTTGTCTGCTTGATACCTGCTTTCCCCCCTCATTTGATTAACATATGTTCATCATTCAACTTTCAGCTTAAAGAGCCCTTCCTGAGAGAATTCATCATTTTTTTTTATATTAAAAAAGCAGGTTTATTAGGGAAGGGATAAAACAGTTAAAGACAATTGCATAGGCACAAGCGGGCAGGAAGAGCTGCCCCTCAAGGGACAGGTTTGCTGAGAGAGGCCTGCATGGTTGCAGGCAGGTGGCCTTGAGAGTTAACGGGCAGGCAGGAAGCTTGCTGCCCTGCAGAGGGAGAGCGTTGGTGAAGAGTCACCTGCATAGTCACAGATGGGCAGAGGGAGTGCTGCCCATCATTGTTTTTAGACTGTTTTAAATAATTCTACTAAGAGCACTCATGTTTCAGTTGCCACATATTTGTATGATTTATAATGCGTCTCTATCAATCTGTAACTTCTTGAGGCCAGGAACTGTTCATCATTGAATACTCAGTTCCTAGAACATTGATTGACACAAGTACCAGTATGTGTGTGTGTGTGTGTAAAATATCCATCAAACATATACTATGTGCCAAGTGCCATGCTAATTGTATCCATTTAACTTTTCTTACCTATGTTCTTAGACTACCACATTTCTTGACGAAACAGTTCAGTCAAAGGAATTGCACATTTTTACATCTTTTTTTTAAGATTTATTTATTTATGTATACAAGAACTGCAGTACAGGCCAGATGTATGGGGGTGGTAAGAGGATTCACCAGAGACAGAGTGGGGAACATAACAGGCAGATTCAATGAAATACACTGCTGAGGGTCGCAGCAGGTGACCCTGCTGCACCACATGTGTCGCCTCCCTTGCCAGGGATTGAACTCACGCTGCAGTGGCTGTGGATAGCTTCATAGGTAGCATCTTAAGGCCTTGTGCCACCACATTTTTATTTCTAAATTTCACATCATTCATTTGCTTATAAGGAATGTTCTACCTAATTAAAATCCTAAGAGCAGTGTGTAAGAGTGAGAACATCTTTACACTTTATGAAGAAATAATTCAATAATAAAGAGAATAGCTAGAAGGTCAAAAGACATATCAACAAAAAAATTCCTCAAACTAATAAGAGACATGCAGATTAAAACAGCAATGAGATACTACATACAATCCATAAAAGAACACATGTCTCAAAGATCCTCAACAATGAGTATTAGAGAGTATTGAAGAAAAAATAACCCTATTACAATATTGGTGGGAATGGGAACTAGTGAACCTGTTATGTAAAGAGGACTGGATTTACCTTAAGAAATTAAAAACGGGGCCTTCCCTGGTGGTGCAGGCGGTTGAGTGCCACGCTGCGAAGCTGTCCTCAGCCTCTGCAGTGCTGGTTCCATCGCGGCTGCGCAAGGGTCCCACATGGCACAGCAGACCTCTCCTGTCTCGCCTGCTGCTCCCCTCAGCAGTGTATTTCGTCATTCTGCCTGTTCTGCTCCCCATTTTGTCTCTGGTGAATCCTCTCACCCTCCTGCACATCTGGCCTATACCCTGGTTCTTGTATAAATAAATAAATGAATAAATAAATAAATATTTAAAAATATTTAAAAAAGAAATTAAAAATGAAAATACTGTATGAGCCAGTAACCCCACACTTGGGAATATATCCACAGAGTATGAATCCATCAACAAAAATATCCTACACAGAACAGTATTTATTGCAACATTTTTTACAATAGCTAGAACATGGAAGCTGACTAAATATCCTTCAATGGATGAATGGATCAAAAAGATTTGGCTCATACATATGGAATGTTAGTATAGCCAAAAGAATGGATGAAATGAGTCCATGTTCAAAATAATGAGAAGAATTTGTAAAAGTTATATGCAACAAAACAAGTCAGAATGATAAAAATAAACATTGGACATTCATACAACTGACAATTTGACACACTCAAAAACTACTGAACATCAACAAACATCCTGGGGGGTTCTCTTTTTTTTTTTTTTTTTTTTGCGTAGAAGAACAGGATCGCAAGCCATAGGTGCGGCGAGTGAAAGGATTCACCAGAGACAGAGTGGGGAGCAGAGCAGGAGGATCCACTGAAATACACTGCTGAAGGGAGTAGCCAGTGAGACAGGAGAGGTCTGCTGTGCCATGCGGGTTAACTCCCTGGCTGGGGCTCAAACTCAGGCCTTTTCAATGATAATGCTAAGACTTAACCCAAAGGTCACCAGGGAGGCAACATATTGAAGGTTCTGTGGTAAACAGGTGGTGGGAGGGAAAGAAATAGGGAACACAGGGATAGTGGTGGTGGGAAAATAAAAATGTTTAAAAACCTGAAATAATGTAAGATTGTTTAGATATAAATTTAGCATTAAGTTTTAGAAAAGGAGACTATAATAGCTTATTGTCTCAAAGATAGTAAAAACAGTAATGATTTTCACTTTTTGTGAATACATTTTGAGTCTAATGCTTAAAAAAATCATATATGACTGGATTATTTTCTTTGTTGTTGCTGAGTCTCATCAGCTCTTTGCAGATTTTTGTGATCAGTCCTTTATCATTAGTGTTGGGTGCAAAAATGTTCTCCCAGTTGGTGGGGTTTCTCTTTGTTTTTGTTATTGTCTCTTTTGCTGTGCAGAAGCTCTTTAATTTGATGTAGTCCCAGCTGTTTATCTTTGTCTTCACTATCACTGCTTTGGGTGATGTGTCTGTAAAGATGTCTTTGATGTGCAAATCCCGTAGTGTTTCACCTATATTTCCTTCTATGTATTTTATGGTTTCAGGTCTTATGTCTAGTTCTTTAATCCATTTTGAGTTGATTTTTGTGTATGGTGTGAGGTAGTGGTCAAGCTTCATTCTTTTGCATGTAGCGACCCAGTTTTCCCAGCACCATTTATGGGCAGAAGAGCTAAAAAGAAACTTCTCTGAAGAGGAAATGCAAATGGCCAACAGACATATGAAAAAATGTTCAACATCACTTGCAATCAGGGAAATGCAAATCAAAACTACCATGAGATACCATCTCACACCAGTGAGAATGGCACATATTAAAAAAACTAGCAACAACAAATGTTGGCGAGGATGTAGAGAAAAAGGAACTCTTCTGCACTGTTGGTGGGAGTGCAAACTGGTCCAACCACTATGGAGAGCTGTGTGGAGATTTCTGGACCTACTAAACATAGAGCTTCCATATGATCCAGCAATTCCACTCCTAGGTATTTACCCAAAGGACACAGAAACATCAATTCCAAAGAGCACCTGCACCCCTATGTTTATAGCAGCACTGTTTACAATAGCTAAGCTTTGGAAACAACCCAAATGCCCAAAAGTAGATGACTGGATCAAGAAGATGTGGTACATATATACCATGGAATATTACTCAGCATTCAAAAAAGATAAACACATGCAATTTGCAGCAACATGGATGGCGCTGGAAGGGATCATGCTCAGCGAAATAAGCCAAAAAGAAAAAGAAAAATACCGGATGGTCTCACGCATAGCAGGAATCTAGAAAACTTAAATAAGGGACCAGGAAAATGAATATAAGAAAGTGAAAATCAAAATCAACAAAACACTATGAACCAGAGACACTTTTTGGGGGTGGGGGGCGGGAGGGGAAGGATTGGGGTCAGAATGGGGCGTTTGCAATTGTATGGGGGAATATAAAAATAAAATTTAAGATTAAAAAAAAAAATCATATATGTTCATATGCATATATGAAGCATATATGAAGATACTGCATGTAATTTTAAATGAAGTACAATTTTGATGAAATTTTTTCTACATTTTAAAAAACAATGGTATCAAAAAAATAAATACCTAAAGGGCCTCCACGGTGGCGCAGAGGTTGAGCGCTGGGTTGCGAAGCTGCCCGCAGCCTCTGCAGCGCCGGTTCGATCCCTGGCTGCTCCCTGGCCACCGGAGGAGGGTCCCACATGGCGCGCAGACCTCTCCTGCCGCCCGCTGCTCCCCTCAGCGGTGTACTTTGGTCCTTCTGCCTGCTCTGCTCCCCGCTCTGGCTCTGGTGAATTCTCTCACCCTCCTGCGCTTCTGACTGTACCCAGTGCTTGTATAAACAAACAAACAAACAAACAAATAAATTAATTAATTAAAAAACATAACTCTAAAAAAAAATACTTAATAATAAACCTAAATAAAGAGCTGAAAGACATGTACTGGGAAAATTACAAATCACTGCTAAAATAAATAGAAGACACAGAGAAATTGAAAGATATTTCCTGCTTATGGAGCAAAAGAATTGGTATTAAAATAGCCATCCTACCAAGAAAAATTTACAGATTCAATGCAATTCCAATAAAAATCTCTATGGCATTCTTCAAAGAAAAAGAACAAATATAGTTGAAATTAATACAGAATCACAAAAATACCTGAATAGCCAAAGCTCTTGTAGGCATTACACTCCCAGACTTCAAACAATATTACAAAACCATTTAATAAAAGCAACCTGGTGTTGGAGAAAAAATACAGACACACAGACCAATGGAATCAAACTCAAAGAGCAGAAATAAAACCACACATATATGTGGTCAACAAATGTATAACAAAGGAGCAAAGAATATACACTATAATGAAGGAAACTTCTTCAACAAATGGTGCTGGGAAAACCAGACTGCCACATGCAGTAGAATAAAACTATCACACACAATACAAAAAAAAAATAAAATTCAACCCAAAATGTATGAAAGACTTGAATGTAAGACATGACACTATAAAATATATAGAAGAGAATATAGGCAGAACACTCAATGACATACACCTCAGAAACCTCTCTGAGGACTCGTCTCCAGAAGCAAAGAAAACAAAGGTGAACATAAACAGTTGGGACTACATTAAATTAAAAAGCTTCTATTCAGCAAGAGACAGTAACCAAAATGAAGAGATACCCTACTGAATGGGAGAAAATACTTGCATATCAGACAACTGATAAGGAATTGATATCACAGATGTAAAAAGAACTCACAACTCAACAAAAACAAAGCAAAAAAAAATTAAAAAATGGGTGGAGGAAATAAAAAGTCACTTCTCTAAAAAAGAAAAGCAAGTGGACAACAAGTATATGAAAAAAGGTTCAACATCACTAGTTAACAGGGAAATGCAAATCAAAACAACAATGAGATACCATCTCATACCTATGAGAATGATCCATATTAAAAAAAAAAAAACTGGCAACCCATGAAATTTTATTTAATGTTACTCTTTATATACACCCACACATATACATATATGTTAAATAAATAAATATAGGATCTGGAAAAAAAAAAAAAAAACTGGCAACAACAAATGCTGGAGAGGCTATGGAGAAAAAGGAACCCTCTTACACTTCTGATGGGAACGTAAACTTGTCCAGTCACTATGGAAAGTTGTGTGGAGAATCCTTAAAGCACAAAAATTTATCTGCCATATGATCCAGTGATTAACTGTTAGGAATCTACACAAAGAACAAAAAAAAATACTAATTTGAAAGGAAACCTGCACTCTTGTATTTACTGCAGCACTACTTGCAATAATCAAGATATGGATACAACTTAAATGACCCCAAAAAGACTAATTGATCAAAAATTTGCAGTATATATGCACAAACGAATACTACTCAGATATCAAAAATAATAAATTTATGACATTTGTGGCAACATGAATGGAGCTGAAAGGGATTATACTAATCAAAATAAGTCAGAAGGAAAAAGATAAATATCAGATGGTTTCGTTATATGTAGAATATAGAGAAACTGAACAAAGGGCCAAGGAAGAGACACACTTGCAAGCTGACTATAGATCTGAGGCATACAGCAAAGTAGGATTGGGGCATGGCGTCAAACAGGGGAGAAAAGAGCACAAGGGACTATGCTTATGGCTCACGGGTGAGATGGTGATAGGAAAACTACAAGGACTATGCCTCAGGGAGAAACCAATTATGGTACTAAAATGAACAGCAATGTAAGAAAATAAATTTAATTAAAAATAAATAAAATAAAAGCTATAAGTGAATAATAGCTAGAGCAGAAGTGGGGGAAATATGAAGAATTCAATTATATTGAATACCTTTGAGAGATTAGTTAAGCTGCCACAATTTGATTTGGCATATTACAAACCGTCAATGATCTTGACTGAAGCCATTTCATAAAATGGTAGAAATGGTAGAGATGGAAGTTAAATTGAAACCACTTGAAGATAAATCAGAGATGAAGATGAAAACAATTTACACAACTTTTGAGTACTTTTATTTTAAAAAACAACAGAGAATGAATTGGTAGCTAGAGAGTTAAGGGAGGAAGAGTATATGTTTTCACATAAGAAAATTCAGAAAAAGAGAGCACAATAGCATAATGGCAGACACAAAACCTTTGTTTAGGCAAACCAGTAGGAAACTCGAGGCATATTCTGATTCTAACACTGAAAGTCCAGTAACAGACCTATAATCCAGGCAAACAGAAAAGTTGGTCAACCTGCTCTATATCCTGAGATTGAACAGAACATCTCTAGCTATCAGTTCACAGATGCCTTATTTTCAAGTAAACCAATACTAAATTTATGCTTACTTTTTATGAAACTAGAAAACTGTATTCATATCACAGTAAATGCTACCACCAGTTACCATGAAGATCATGCCAGATAGCAGGTATTTAACTTTAAATACGTTACTTTCTCTCATAACTCTTCTTATATGCCCTATCGATTCCATTTCCTAAGAACTTAAATTATTCTCTTTCCAAAGTTCCCCTTGATCTAACTATAGCTCTCTATGCTGACATCAGTGCTTCTAGCTGGATTCCCTACTTCATTTTTATCCCATTTAATCTACTTCCACACTGTATTCAAACAGTTAAAGTTTAAATCACTTATTTAATAATTTCACTCAAATGACCATTTATTGCTTTTTACCCTCTTTCCTGAAATCTGATCTCTTTAGCATTCTGCATACTATGTTTCCTTGATGCTTTGTTCACATAGTCATCTGGAACTTGAAAGTTTTCAGCCAGTCAAACAATAAGCAATTGAATAAAATCTGAAAGCAATTTTTGAATTAGCTCTTTAGACATGACAAGATATGGCAGAATCCTAAATTCATGTTGTAAGCAGGTCCCGGCAGTACCCAATGTCTTCTGGAAAAGGTAGTTTTGTTGGGGCTGAGGAGCACCACCTGGGAACATTGCCCCTACCCCATGGCTCCAAGCATGGGTCCCTGGAGACAAAGGGCCCACAAGCATGGTATGACCTGAGTTCAGGCCACACTGTACTTTTCCCCCTTCTATTTCTGACTCTAGGATCCTAAATGGACTGATCAAGTGTGAACTAAATGGACCAATCCTGTTCAAGGTCACTTCATTAGTTAATTATTCAGATTGAAAATGGAAAACAAGCTGATTGGTGCTAAATGGTCCAATCATAATCTTAGGACTGAAAACGGTCCAATCAGTCTTGGTAGTGTAGGGCATCCCAAAGGGAATATATGACAGAGAAAGAACCAGCTTGAGTCATTCTGTTCCTGGCTTCAGAAGAAAAAAAAGTGTCCTGGGGCCTCCCTGGTGGTTCAAGGGGTTGAGACACAACCTATGAAGCTATCCACAGCCATTGCACCATGAGTTTGATCCTCGGCCAGGTAGCTATCCACATGGTGCAGCAGACCTCTCCTGACTCACCCACTGCTCACCTCAGCAGTGTATTTCAGTCGATCTGCCTGTTCTGTTCCCCACTCTGTCTGTGGTGAACCCTCTCACACCCCACCTCTGGCCTGTGCCCCAGTTCTTGTATGCATAAATAAATCTTTTTTCTTTCATTCTTTTTTTTTTTTTAAGAAGTGTGCTGTTCCCAGTTTCTAAGAGGAAACTTTTGCTGAACTAACTTTAAAGAAAAAAGTTTTGACAGATGGCCTTTGGAGAGAGATGCATCGATCACCTCAGTGGGATTCAGTGGACCTGCCAGATTTCCAGATCTCCAGATCCCCACAGACCCTCATAGAGACTTAGCAGCTGCACCTACCTCTGGCCCTACACCTGACACTGGGGGCAGGGGGCACAATTTGGCCCAACATTTCAAACAGCTGATGACAGGCTCTGATTCTCTGGCACCACCTCCTTGGGCTGTTAATTCTATCACTGTCTGACCCAACCTTCAGACTGCTGCTGTGGACTGCAGCAGTGTCACTTCATCTTTCATGAGGGTCCTTTGTTTGGAACTTCTGGACATTGAGGATGCTATCTGGGGTCAGAGAGCTGGTAACTTGTGACCTCAAGAAATATTTCCTTTTTCCCAATCTCCTGTTTGTTAAATCAACTCTGTTATTATTGGACTCTGAGCCTGAGTGGTCTTGCAATTGTGCATGCGGTGAAAACCCACTGACAATGAACTGTTCCCATGCTTTGGCACTGTCCCATGACATTGTTTGAGCTCTGCCTGAGCATTATTTTGCACTCTTTTGTACCATTTTGATGTTACTAAGTGAACTAAGCCAATCTTAAGGGTTACATACTGTAATTTCAACTGTATGACAATCTGGAAAAGGCAAAATTATAGAGTAAAAAGATGAATGGTTGCCAGGGAAAGATGAATAAGTTGAGCATAGAGAAATTTTAGGAAAGTGAAACTGCTCTGTATGATACTATAATGGTGGATACCTGCCATCATAAATTCTTCCAAGCACATAAGATGTGCAAGACAAGTGAATAGTATTGTAAGCTATGGACTTTGGCGATAAAGATGTATCAACGCAGGTTCATCAATTGCAGAAATTACGTCACTCTAATGGGGGGCATTGATATTTCAGAAGATTATACATGTCTGGGAGTAGGGGATATGTGGAAATATCTGTATCTGTATTCAATTTTCTTGTTAACCTAAAACTGCTCAAAACTATAGTCTACTAATTTACCAATACCTCTCTACTAGTAAAAATATTTTTGAAAATTAAAATTAATATGTAAGTTGAATAAGATTTTAACAATATGAAATCTTTCAAAAAATAAAATGAAATTAAAATCTTCAATAATATTTACACACACTACCATAAATCTAATCTTCACTTTGTGAGTTAATTCTGATTACTGAACTTTGTATTTTCTACTTTTGCAATCTTGTATAAAACATAAGAACTTAATCATATCCAAATCCTTTTTGGACTGAGTTCCAGGTTTTCTGCTGCCAAGCCCACATCATGCTCATAAATTGGGGTATTTCCCTACATATTCCAAGCAGTGTATCTTTTATAAATGTCTGTGCATATCCCCTTAATATAAAATTCCTTTAGAAAATAGTAATGCTAATTTTCCTCACATATTTTTATTCACTTGTTTCTCATTGGGAGCACCCCAGTGTATAGGACCACTCAGGAATATTTGCTACATTTCCCAACAGCCTTGAAATTACATTTGGTTATCTGACTGGGTTTTGGTCAATGGGAGAGAAGAAGCTATATCGTTTTCAACTTCTAAGAAATAATTATAAAGAAATATGTGATGTTTCGTTTTCTTTTTTCACCCTGCTTTGGTGGACTGTTGAGAGGCTGCAGTAGTTGTCTCCAACTGTTCAAGATATTGAAACAACCCAGTAAGAGGCTGATGCTTGAGAGTGACATCAACAACAGGCCTGAAAAAAAATCCTTCATTTGTATCCCTCTCCAATCCCCAACAAGCACATTGGCATCCACCCATGAACAAAAGTGCCTTTGTAAAGTTTTGGGATACAGAAACATATGGTAAGAAGCCTAGAATGAGACTCACTCACCACACTGGTCAAAAGCATACAGATGTTGATATTGGTGCAGACACTGCAGTAGCCTATGAACCTGCAAAGTCCCCTCTTTGTTGTGGTCTGGAAGCTCTAGTTAACATTGCAGTCACATCTAGATAATATTGTCTCAGAAAATCACCCATAGATGAAAATTCCTTTATATTTCCAGCAAAAAAAAGCTCTAACTAGCACACTGTTAGATCAGATCATATATGTGTGTGTACATATATACATATATATGCACACACACATATGTTTGGATGCAATGGAGAGGGTATAACATTTGACATTATTTGCAGCATCCCTCCCAAAGACAGTACAGCTCAGGGCCATAAGGGATGTCTTTGGTCCATGATTTCTTCCAGTAGGAAAAGTGCAGTACAGAACCCTGACAAAGAAGTCTGTTTCTCTCTTGCCCTATAGACAAAGCTAAAAAGGGAGCTATAATACTAGGGCACAGGAAGAGACTAGAACCAGGAAAAAGGGCAGGTAAACCTTTCAGAGGTCATTCAAGGTATGCAGATATTACTGAATGCATCTTCCTCATGAAGTCCATCTAAAAGCCACTGAGATGTTTTGCTCACATATCACATATCCCTTCAACTTAACTATGGATACTCCCAACACTTCGTGCACTTAATCCATATACACCCCTACCCTGACACTGGCTTTCTGTTTACATTTCTGGCAGCGACAATGAGAACTACGGTTTATGGCTCCTAAGCAGGCAGAGAAACTCCTGCCCAAATCTGCAAATTTGCAAAAGACCACAAACCTAGCTATAACTCCACTCTTGGGAAAACTAAAGCAAAGCTTCAACACTTAGTCCAGTGCTTTGCAGGATCAACAGAGGGTATACAAGCTTAAGAATTCTGCCACAGGACCTCCCAGGTGGCTCAAGGGGTTAAGTCCCAGCACTATGAAGCTATCTACAGCCACTCCAGCACAAGCTTGATCCTGACCAGGGAGGTGGCCCTCATGGCACGGCAGACCTCTCCTGTGCCTCGCCTGCTCCTCGCCTGCTGCTCCCCTTAGTAGTGCATTTCAGATAAGCTGCCTGTTCTGTTTCCCACTCTGTCTCTAGTGAATCATCTCACCCCCCCAAACCTCTTGCCTGTACCCCAGTTCTTGTATGCATAAATAAATCTTAAAAAATTAAAAAAATATTCTGCCACAGATGGAACAAGAAATGCATGAAAACATATCTAAAAGATCTAAGAAGGTACTAAAAACCTTAGCAGAGCTGATTGGGAGGTATATATCTCTCAAAGGTAGTTGTGTATTGTAAGAGGGGTTGCTATTTCAAATGCAAAAATAGCAATGGAGAATTTAAAGTAACATAAAAGTGAAGGAAGTGACATCACCAGAGATCATAATCATCTATCTGTAATTGACCCAAAGACATAGATATCTGTTATTTACCCTATAAAAAATTCAAAATAGCCATTTAAGTAAGCCTAACAAACTGTAAGAAAACAAAGAAATCAGCATGATCAGGAAAATGAGAAGTATAATAAAGATATAAAAATCGTTCAAAGGAGTCAAAGAGAACTTCAGGATCTGGAAAATACAAGAATTGAAAAGAAAAAGTCAGTGCAGCACATCACAGCAGAATTCAGAATCAAGCCAAAAAAAAAAAAAAAAAGACTCTGTGAATTAGAAGAAAGATACTTTGAAATTGTTCAATCAAGGAGAACAAAGGAGAATGAATGAAAATGAGTGAAGAAAGCCTATATAACTGATAGGATACCATCAAAAGAAAAAAAAAAAACGCAAATTATTGGAGTCAAAGAAGAAGAGAGGGGAAAGGAAGCAAATTTATTTTAAGAAATAATGACTGAGAATGTCCCAAATTTGGGAAAAGAATTGGATAATCAAGTTTATGAAGCTCATAGTACACCAAACAAACTCTATGCAAAGAGATCCCATCCAAAGCACATTATAATAAAACTGCCAAAAATAAAGCAAAAAATCTTAAAAGCAGAAAAGAGAAGCTTGTTATACAAAATAAACCTTTCCTATAAGGCTAAAAGGCAAGTCTTGCAGCAGAAACATTGGTAGACAGGAGGGCAGGATTATATATTTATGCTGAAAAAAATAATATAGCTGCATAAACAATACTCTCTCCAACAGTGTCCTTTAAAAACAACAACAACAAAAAAAAGAGATGAAGATTTTTATTAAAAAATAATTGAGGGGGTTGCATCCCTGGTGGTTCAAGGGGTTAAGACACAACCTATGAAGCTATCCACAGCCACTGCAGCACGAGTTCAAACCCTGGCCAGGGAGCAACCCATACGGTGTAGCAAACCTCTCCTGACTCGCCCACTGCTCTCCTTAGCAATGTGTTTCAGTCTATGTGCTTGTTCTGTTCCCACTCTGTCTCTGGTGAATCCTTTCACCCCCTACACCTCTGGCTTGTGCCCCAGTTCTTGTATGCATAAATAAATCTTTAATAAATAAATAAATGAATAAATAAATAATCGAGGGAGTTTATCACCATTAGACTTACCTTGTAAGAAATATTAAAAAAGAATTCACCAAGCTGAAATGAAAGGGGGCTCAATTAGTAACATGAAAAATAAAATTATGGACCACACCGACAAAGGTATGTAAATAATCAAATTCAGGTTTCTTAATACTATAATATGTTAAATATGTTAGTGTGTCAACAACATATCTCTAGTAGTAGAAAGATTAAATAACAGAAATATTAAGAACTAATACAATAATGTCCTAATAAATGTATAATGAAATATTAATTTTGGCATAAAAACATTTTTAAAGATTTATTTATTTATGTATTTATTTATTTATACAAGAACCACCGGGGTGCAGGCCAGATTTGAGGGAGGGTGAGAGGATTCACTGGAGACAGAGTAGGGCACAGAACAGGCAGACTGAAGAAATGCATGCTGAGGGGAGCAGCGGGCACGACAGGAGAGGTCTGCTTGCCATGTGGGACCCTGGCCGGCCAACCGGGATCGAAGTGGTGCTGCAGAAGATGCAGACAGCTTCACAGTATGGTGCTCAACTGCCTGCGCCACCCGGGGAGGCCCTAAAAACATTTTTGAAAGAGAGAGTAAAAAGGTTAAGGTTTATGAACATTTAAGTTGTTATCAACATGAAATAGACTAATATCTGACAGTATGTTTTACAGAAAGCTCAGGATAACCACAAAACAAAAATGTATAGTACTTTCACAAAAAATTAAGAAAACAGATTTGAGGCATACCACTATGGAAAATCATCAGTATAGGAATATAAATGAGAGGGAGGAAGAAACAAAGGACCTGCAAACCCTCCAGAAAACAATAAAATGACATTTGTAAGACTACCTATCAGTAATTATTCTAAACTTAAATACACTAAATTCTCCAAACAAAATGGTGAATCCAACCAAAAGGTTTACAGTATCTAGATGCATAAAAACTAGACCCAATAGATATATGAGATTTCAAATTTAGGGCACAAATTTGTTCAAAAAGAAGGATGCAAAAAGATTGTTTGTTTTTTTTCTAACCACTTGTTTTGTTCCTATATTTTCCACATATATGAAAACCGTCCTTGGACACTTAGATTGTTTCCCTAACTTGTCTATTGAAAATAGAGCTGCAGTGGACACAGGAGTTCGTTATCCCTCAAATTAGTGTATTTGCATTCTTCAAGTAGATAGCTAGAAGTGAATTTGCTGGATCATATTGTAGACCTATATTTAAATTTTTAAGGAATCTCCAGTTATTTCCATAGATATTGGACTAGTCAGTATGCCCGCCAACAGTGTAGCATAAACCTACCAATAATTGTTGTTTCTAGTCTTTTTGTTATGAATGTTTTTTAGTTCTTCAGTCCATTGCTTATTGTTTTTTTTTGTTTTGTTTTACTTGCCTTTTTTATGTTTTTGTTATTTATAGATCTTAGCCATTAGCCCTTTGTTAGATATGATATGCAATACTTTCTCTCATTCTCTAAGTTTTCTTTACATTTTAATGACAGTTTCTTTCCCTGTGCCGAAACTTTTTAGTTTGATATAGTTCCTTTTCTTTCTTATTTTATTATTGTTGTTATTGGAATCAAACACCAAAAAATATCACTGTAGCAAATGTTGTGGAAATTTTTGTTTATGTTTTCTTCTGTGTATTTTGTGACTCTGTTTCCACATTCAATTTTAATGCATTTTAAGTTAATTTTTTATATGCTGAGATGGGTAGTCTAGATTAGTTCTTTTGCATGTGACTGCCCATATTCCCAAAACCATTTATTGAAGAGGCTTTTAGTTCTTGAAATTATACTCTTGGCTTTTTTTTTTTTTTGTAGATTAACTGTCCAAAGTATGGGTTATTTCTAGGGTCTCAATTCTATTTCACTAGTCTGTGTGCTTATTTTCATTTCAATACCAAATTGTTTTGTTTATAATACCTTTTTTGTGTACTTTGAAGTCTAGAGATATGAAACCACTGTTCTTCCTCTTTTATTGTCAGGATTTCTTAGATTGTTCCTGGTCTTTTGTGGTACCATATGGATTTAAGTAACATTTGTTATGATCTTTGTAGAATGTCATGGAAATTTTAATTTGAATATGTATATTGCTTTGGAAAGATGGTCATTTTAACAGCATTTAGCCTTCCCATCAATGAGTGCAGAGTATCTTTCTATTTCATTGCATCTTCTATTTCTTTTATCAACTGTAAGGAGTGTAGAGTAACTCAGGTTCTTTTCTACCTTCCAGAGGCCTTCAGGACATCCAGCAAACAACAGCTAGCCCATAATCTTGAAAGTACCCCCATGCACAAAATGTAGAATTTATATGACCATAGCCCTGTGCTGGTTATGTCTTTGTATAGTATGAAGGGAGTAGAACCCCTTTCCTAGGGGGCTAGGAAGTTCAGTTGCTGTCTGCCTGCCTCTCTGCCTGCTGGCCTGCCTGTGTATCTGGTCCCCTGTTTCAGCATTAAAGGTATGTTAGATATCTCTAAGGCTCCAAGATTCTTTATCCATTTGCCATATCAATAGTGAACTTGCCTGGCCTAGGACAGAGGCACAACACCAACAACTTACTGTTTTCATTATTTAGCTCCTTTGCCTCCTTTGTTAAGTTTATTCCTAAGAACTTAATTATTTTTACAGTGATTGTAAATGTGATTGTTTCCTTTATATCTTTTTTATCTACTTGGTTTATTGTATATGTGAACACAATTGATACTTAAAATTTATTTTGTACCTGCCACTTTCCTATATTTATTTTTTTCTAATAACTTTCAGTGAGCCTTCATGGTTTTCTATGCATATTGTCATGCCATGTGCAAAATGCAATTGTTTTATTTATTCTTTCCCAATTTGGATTCTTTTTTTACCCTTAATTATTTTAATTAAGGCTTCTAATACTACAATGAATAGTGGTGGTGAAAATGGATACTCTTGTCTTATATCTGATTTTTTTTTAGGAAATTTTTTCAGTTTTTCTTTTTCAACTTCTTAATATGATGTTAGCTCTGAATTCGACATATATGAACTTTATTATATCAAAATGTTTTATCTGTATTCCTTTTTGAAGTTTTTTGTTATAAATAGATATTGAATTTTATAAAAAAAATTTATCCACATTTATTGATATAATCATATTATTTTTATCTTTTGTTGATGATACAAATGATATTTATGGCTTTTTGGTTGTTGAACCATCCTAACATCACTGGAATAAATCTCATGGTGATATCTGAATAAAATTAATCTCATAAAATATGTTGGTAAATATTCCCTCTTCCTTGTTTTTTCTGAATAGTGTGAGAGGTGGTATTAGTTCATTTTTGAAGATATATTAAAACACACTAGTGAAACCATCAAGTCCTGGAATTTTGTTTTTGGGGATATTTTATTTATTACAATTTCAATTCCCTTCCTTGTAATTGGTCTATTCAATTTTTCTATTTCTTCCTGTTTTACTTTCAGAAGCTTGCATGCTTCTAAGAATGTGTCCATTTCTTCTGGGTTATTCAACTTATTGGCATATACATGTCCATAATAATATCATAAAAACCCATGTATTTCTAAGATATCTGTTGCCACTGTTATCTTTCAAGACTGATTCTATTTATTTGAGTTTATTTCTTAGTGAGCCAATTTGTGGGATGTCTTTTTTTCCCCCAAAGAATGAACTTTTGACTTCACTGATCTTCTTTAATTTTTAATTTTATTTCATTCGTTTATGTTATGATTTTAATCATTTTATTTATATTACTGGTCCTGGTTTATTTTGTTCTTTTTTTTATTATTCACAATGTGTAACAAAAGAATATTTAGCTAAGTTCTTTCTTGTGATTTGAGTGGATCTGTATAGTCTTGTTCTTTCCTCAGTACGATTTTGCTGTGTGCAATAGATGCTTACAGCTCGTGTTTTCAGTTTTGTTTCTCTCCTGGTATTTTTTAATTATTTTCTTTGATTTTTTTATATAATCTGATAGTCATCAAGTAGGATTTTGTTCAATCTCAAGATATTAGAAGTTTCTCCTGCTCATTTACTGTGGCTTATTTCTAGCTTGAAATTTGTGATCAGAGACTATTTTTGATATAACTTCAAAATTAATGAATTTATTAATGCTTATTTTGTAAACATGTGCCCTATCATTAAGAATATTCCATGTGCACTTAAGGAGAATGCATATTCAGCTTTTTGGCAGTGCAGTGCCCTATTTATTGATTTCATAATGTAAGACATGTTGGAATTCCCAACTACTATTGTGTTGCTGCTAATATCTGTTTTCAGACTTGAAAACATTTGCCTTGTATATTTAATGCTTCTCCACTTGATGATAATGTGTGTGAATGTGTGTGTGTGTGTGTGTGTGTGTGTGTGTTTATGTCTTCCTGATCTATTGGTTAAATGCCCATCTCTTTCTTTCTCGCCTGTTTTACCTGGAAGTCTTAAGTGTTTTCTAAGTAAAGTTGGCCTGCCATTTTTGAGGTTCCATTTGTTTGTATGATTGTTTTCCAATCATGTACTTTGAGCATATACATTTATTAATTGATCTCAACTGGGTTTCCTCAAGACAGGTGAAAGTTTGTTGTTGTTTTTTTTTTCTCTTCTAAAAAGTCACTCCATTCCTTTTGATGTCACATTCAGTCTATTTATATTGAGTGATTGTTGATATGAGGATTTATTACTGACATTTTGTCTTTAGTTTTCTCCTTCTTTCTATTTCCTTGTAATTTTTTAGTATGGATTTTAATCTCTTTGATTTAGGTTGGAGAGTTCCTTTCACCATTTCTAGTCGAGGAGGTTTAATGTCAAATTCCTTCAGCTTCTTTTTGTCAGGAAAGGCTTAAATATTTCCTTCCTATCCTATGGAAAATTTTGTAAGCTATAGTATCTTATGTGACAGTTGTGTCTTTAAGTATTTTGAATACTTAATTCCACACACTCTCTGCTTTTAGGGTTTCATAGAAATCAAATGCAAACTTAAAGTGTCTTTAGAGGTTTCCTGTTTTTTCCCCCTAGTCATTTTAAATATTATTTTTTTGTCTTGAATTTTTGGTAGTTTCACAAATTTGTGCCTTGGTGTATGTCACATTACATTTAGCAAATCAGGTGTTATTTTAGTTTCCTTTATTTTTAATTCTTCCCCAGGTTTCTGTCTATTCCTTCTCTGGAATATCCATTATCCTTTATTTCCATTCCTGATGAAATTTATATTGCTCAAAGAGTTTCTTTTTTTTTTTCTTCACCTTTTATTTTCTTCATGTTTATTTCTTCCCTTATATATCATTTGTTAAAGATCACTGATTTGATCTTCACTTGTTCTAGTGATCTTTTCCCATAGTCTATGGCAGATTTTTAAATATCTGTTATTGATCATTTTACATCCTTCAATATCCTTACTTTACCAAGTAAAGCTTCAATATTTATTTTATGTTCATTAATTTTACTGTTCATGACATATATATATACACATATATGTATATATTTATATATGTGTGTATATATGTATATATATATGTGTGTGTATATACACATATACACATATATATATATATACACATATATACACACATATATAAATTTCTTTCTTAAGATCTGTTAGTATTTTAGTATTCACATGACTTATTTATGGGTCTGATGTTTTTGATATTTGAAAAATATATACACACACATATATATATACACATATATGTATATATTTATATATGTGTGTATATATGTGTATATATATATGTGTATATGTGTATATACACACACATATATATGTGTATATGTGTATATACACACATATATATATACACATATATGTATATATTTATATATGTGTGTATATATGTGTATATGTGTATATACACACACATATATATGTGTATATGTGTATATACACACACATATATATATACATATATACACACATATATAAATATATACATATATGTGTATATATATATGTGTGTGTATATATTTTTCAAATATCAAAAACATCAGACCCATAAATAAGTCATGTGAATACTAAAATACTAACAGATCTTAAGAAAGAAATGGGCAGCAATTTAATAACAGTAGGTTACTTCAATATCTCCTTTTTAAATATAGATAGATAATCCAGCCATAAATAAATAAGTGACTTTTGGATTTGAACTACACTATAGAATAGTTGAACCTTAGCAATATATATAGAGCATTACATACAACATAACTGATGTATATTCTTCTCTAGCATAAAGGAAACTTACTCCTGGGTAGATGATGTTAGGTGACACAAGAAGTTTTAGCAAATTTAAGATGATTCAAATCATAACAAATACATATTCTGATTACAATGCAAGAAGCTTACAGTCAATAACAAAAGCAAAACTAAAACATTCATGAATATATGAATATTAAGCAGTATATTACTGAACATCTAATGGGTCAATAAAGATATAAAAATGTGGAATTAATATATTGAGGCATAAGGACATAAAATCACAACATACAAAACTATTGGATGGAACAAAAGCAGTACATTTTTTTTTCAAATATTTAATTTTTATTTATGCATACAAGAGCTGGGGTAGAGGCCAGAGTTATGGGGGTGAGAGGATTCACCAGGGACAGAGTGGGAAACAGAACACGCAGATAAACCAAAGTACACTGGTGAGGGAGCAGCAGGCAAGTCATGAGAGGTCTGCTGCCACATGTGGGTTGCTCCCTGGCTGGCCGGGGATTGAATTTGTGCTGTGGAGGCTGCAGACCACTTCTTAGGCTGCCACCCAGAAGGCCCAACAAAAGCAGTACTAAGGAGAAAATTTATAACAATGGCTACATTAAAAATATTAAATAAGTAATCTTGAAAAAGCAAGATAACAAATAAGACTTAATCAACTGTATTGAAAAAAAACAGGATAAGCACAAGCAGAAAAAAAAAAAAAAAACCTGTTCCCAGTTTATAATGGTCACACAAACTGAGTGTGTATACTCACACATAGAGTGACAAGCTGACTCAATATCTTACACCACTCACACAAATTAGGCTTAAATATAACACCTGAAACCATAAAACTCCTGAAGGAAAACATAGGTGGAAAGCTCTTTAACACTGGTCATGGCAACATTTTTTTTTGCTATGACACCAAATACACAAGCAATAAAAACAAAAAAAAAGTTGTATAATATGAAACTAAAAAGTTTCCACACAACAAAATAATAAAAAAAGTGGGAAAAAAAACTATAGAATAAGATAAAGTATTTGTAAATCATATTTTGAAAAGTGATTAATATCCAGCATATATAAGAAATTAATACAACTTGGTAGAAAAAAATTACAATACTGTTAAAAAATGGTCAGGGAAATTGAATAGAATTTTTAAAGTTTTTATTATTTATTTATGCATACAAGAACTGTGAGCAAGAGATGATATTCTCTCTTCTCTTCCCCTGTCATTTCAAGTTTCCTCTTAATCTAGATGAACCATGGCATTAGCAAATTTGTCTAATGCGTCCATATCCCACCAGGAACTCGTCACTATTTCTCCTTATCAGATGTTTTTATGGAAGAACTTGATCCTAGTGTCCCTTTGCCACCATGTTGATGATGTCAGCCCTCATAAACTTTTGAAAGGTACCTTCACTTTGTTTGACCTTGCTAAGGGTTTCAAATACAGACATTGCAGCATTAGTACCAATGATAATTCCCAAAAATTATGTGTTCTTGAGGGTTTTATACTGATTTTCTATAGCCTTGATACTAGATGGACAACGGAATGCCTCAGGAATGGAGCACCCAGTTGTGGATCCTCAGAACCTGATGGTCATGCTGTCTGAGCTGGGGCCCGAGTGATCCATGAAGGCAAAACCAAGCCCCAGAGGCCCACTTTTCTATTTTATTTATTTCTGATTGTTTCTCTCTAGGTACATTTTGGCTTAATAAGGAAGTGAAAAAAATGTATTATAAATGATTATAAAGAAATGAAAATTAAGATATTACCCATATGATCTGTAGAACACAGCAAAAACTATACTAAAAGGAGATATATATATATATATATATATATATATATATATATACACATATATGCCTATATCAAGGACAAGAAACGTCAAGCAAGCAGTCTAACACTACACCTCAAGAAACAAGAAAAAGAAGAAATGAAACTAACAGCAATTGAAAAGAAGGAAATAATAAAGTGAAAATAAATTAAATAGAAGTCAAAAATCACTTGAAAGATTAATGAAACCAAAAATTAATTCTTTGAAGAACATGAATAGACAAAACCCTAACTATGCAAGCAAAGGAAAAAAAAAAAAAGAAGAAAATTCCAATAAGAAGAATCAGAAATGAAAGAAGAGAAGGTACAATTAATGGACATTGCAGAAATACAGAGGATCATGTGAGACTACCAAGAATGTATTTATGCAAACAAATTGGAAAAATCTGGAATAATTGAATAAATTCTTAGACACATAAAATTTTAAAATTGAATCAGAAAGAAATAGGAAAGCTGAACAGACTTACTAAAAGCAAATCAACTGCAGATCCCACCCGAGTGTATGTGTGGACACTCTTCTATCACAATATGTGTTGTTTTGAGCTGAAACATAATTGTTTCTCCAAAAAAGCAAAAGCCCAGAACCAGAAAGCTTCACAAATGAGTGCTACCAAACTTTATCAAAAAAAAAAAAAAAATTAATACCTATCATTCTCAAAGTCTTCCAAAAAATTGGGGAAGAGAGTGTGCTTCCAAGCAAATTTTATAAAGCCAACATTATTTTATTTTATTTTATTTTACTTTTTTAAAAAGATTTATTTATTTATGTATACAAGAGCTGGAGTACAGGCCCAGAGGTGCAGGGGGTGAGAGGATTCGCCAGACAGAGTAAGGAACAGAACAGGCAGATTGACCAAAGTACACTGCTGAGGGGAGCAGTGGGTGATTCAGGAGGGGTCTGCTGCGCCGTGTGGGTTGCTCCCTGGATGGCCGGGAATTGAACTCATGCTGCAGTGGCTGCAGATTGCTTCATAGGTTGCTTCTTAACCTTTGCACCACTAGGGAGGCCCCCAACATCATTTTAATGCCAAAAGCAGATGAGGATATCACCAAAATTAAAAAAAAAAAAAAAGATAGAAAACTATAGTTCAATATCCTTGACAAATACAGATAAAACTTCCTCAATAAAATTCAATAATGCATTAAAGGATCATGCATCATCACCAAATTGGATTTATTCCAGAGATACAAGGATTGTTCACCATATACATATTGATGAACATAATTTACCACATCAACAGAAGACAAGACAAAATCATATGATCATATAAATAGATGCAGATGAGGCATTTGAGAAGATTCATCATACAGTCATCATAAAAACTCTAGCAAAATGAAGACTGAAGGAATATACTGCAAAAAAAATGAAGGCCATAAATGCCAAGCCCACAGCTTGAATCATTTTTAATGGTGAGAACTGAATTTTTTTCCTCTAAGACCAGGTACAAGACAAAGATGTCAGTCTCACTACTACTACTGTTTAACATGCTATTGGAAATCTTAGATAAAGCTCCTAGCAAAGAAAAAACATGTAAAATAAAAGAAAATTTGAAAATAAGTAAAATTATTACTATTTCCAGATTAGATGATATACACAGAAACCCCTATAGAATCCACTAAAAACTATTAGTAACAATGTATCAGTATCTACCCAAACATTGCAAAAACACTACTTTGAAGGTTTATATGCTAGCCTATGTTCATTGTTGCACTATTTATAACATTGAAACAAGTTAGCTATCCAAAGTCATATGAGTACATTGAGTTATATATACATAATGGAATACTACTCAGCTATTAAAAATAGATAAACTCTTGCCATTTGTAACAGCATGCATGGAACTGAAAGGATTATATTAATTGAAATAAGTAAGAAGAAGAAAGACAAATATGGGATGTTTTTGGTCACATCTGGCATAGAAAAACAAAACAAAGGAAATATAAAAATTATACCAAACAAACAACAGACATATCACTGCAGATTACAGGCTACTAGAAATTTTGAGGGTGTACTAGTGGGAACAAAAGGGTAGGAGTTCCAATGGTCTATGGTAAAGCAGTTTGGGTGCTTTGATGGTGTATGTGGTATGGTTACATACATCTGAGGATGTGTGAACCTATTTCCCTAAATCATATCCAGTATGTAAACCAATGTTACCTTAATAAATAATATAAAATTAAAGAATTGATAAATAAAATACTTGATTTTTACTTATACAAATCCCCCACATACTGTTAAATAAAGACTATACATATATGTATAGCACATACATACATGTCATGTATGTACACACATGTATGTACACACAGGTTTTACATGTGTATATACATAGAGGTATATCTGTATATATAATCTATATGAATGGTTAATAGTCATATGAAAATATACACATAAATTTCAAATAGGTAGTAGCTCTTGATACATATATAGAGAGAGAAATATTGGCCTGTTTGATTACATATTTGTATACATGAATAACTACCCAATTTTATAGCTTAACCAGAATTCATTCAAAGCTGAGAAATTTTAAACTGAACAGAAATTTTATGAAGAGAGACGTATTTTAGCTTAAACTTTTGCTTAGGACTGAGAATTGATATTCTGATTGAGAAATGATGTTCTGATGCAAGCACCTATTTTTATTTGTAATAAAGTATGAAACAGGCATTCTATAGTGAATGCATCCTTTCTATGCTGTGATTTCCATCAATGTATAATTAAAAGTGGATTTCCTTTTCCTTTTTGGCTGATGGGAGGGAGGGTCGGGTAAACCTGGTTAAAAAAGGGAGAACAAAGAGAACTTTCATGAGTTCCCCTGCAAACAGTCTATCAGTTACAATTCCTAGTTTTCAAATAGCTGTACCATTCTAAAGAAGTTCTGGAATAAAAAAAGTCGAGCAGGGGGTCCAAGAAAAATTCAACCTGCATGCCAACTAAAGGAAAGAAAGAAAAAGGCAGGGGGAAAAACTCTATCTTTTGTTGTAAAAAGAACTAATGAAGCTGCTGTTAGAACTGTCCATAGTGACACAACAAGATTGTACACCCACATGTATTTTTGAAGTGCCAGTCACCTTCTTAATGGGAAAAGGAAATGTGCAATTTAAAGGAAGTGGTAGCAAACTGTTTTTAGTGAGGGCACACTTTGGCTGGTATTATTAGGTCCCAGAAGTTAGTGCAAAAATGCATAAGTTTATCTACTTGGTAGACAATTCAGGGATGGACTGGTGTGGGTAAAATCTCATTGTTATTATAAATTGCTAATTAAATAATTATCAATTAGTTGGCAGACAGAACTCATTCCAATGTATTCCTGGGAGTTGTCAATAAGGAAAAACAGTAATTTTGATAGCATATTATATGTTTTTACTAGTTTTCACTTAATATATTATCAATAAAAATAGAAACCAATTATAACAAGCAAACATTAATTTAACTACATTAATAACTACATAATTATTGTAGTTATATGGAATTAATTGTGCTATATTACTTAAAGGAACAATGTAATCGTCTATTTTTCCTTATGAAAAAAAAAGTAACAACTCTAAATTTCCTAAGATAACATAGAAATTATGTGGAAAACAAAAATGTCAACAAGGACCTCCCTGGTGGTGCAAGGGGTTAAGCCCCACAATATGAAACAATCCGCAACCTCTGCAGCACGAGTTCGATCCCCTCCCTGGCCGGCCAGAGAGAAACCCACATGCAAAGCAGAACTCTCCTGTCTAGCCCGCTGCTCCCCTCAGCAGTGTGTTGCAGTCAGTCTGCCTGTTCTGTTCCCCACTCTGTTTCTGGTAAATGCTCTCAACGCAACTCATCTCTGGCCCATACTCCAGCACTTGTATGCGTAAATAAATAAATCTTTTCAAAAAATGTCAACAAAAATGCTATTTTTAAAATCAGAACTATGTTTCTTCATTTATAATTGCAAAGTGTTTTATTTAAAAATTTGGTATATTCATTTACTAATATTACATAGACCACTTAAAATAGCTCATCATTTAAATATCTAATTAGGAAGGAGTAAAAATATTCAGAAGAAAAGAAATCCATATATAATATATACACACATAATATATATAATATGTAAAGCAAATATATATCTGATTACCATATACTTCAAAATATTATCTCTCTACTCTATCTATCTCCCTCTCTTAAATCTATCTATAGACTTTATTGTAAATTTAGAACTTAGGGATGATTATTAATAAGATCCACAGAAATGGCAATTGAGAAATATTTGGTCTTCAAAGAATAAGAATTTTTTTAAGTAATTGTTATAAAGTGAAAATCAAAATCAACAAGCAACTATAAACCAGATAGTTTCTTCAGGGTGGGAGAAGGAAGTAGAGTCAAAACAGGGGTGGGAAGAGCACAAGAGACTATGGTGATGGTACACATGTGAATTGGTGGTGGGAATTTCATGGTGATTATAACCAAGATGAGAAAGCATACATTGTACAAAAATGAAGAATGATGTAAAAAATATACAAAATTAAAAATATAATAAAAATATTTTTTTTAATTTGAAGTTTAGATCAGGGTTCTGGGAGGAAAGAATACCCAAAAAATATAATATCTAGAAAGAGGAAGTTAAATTTCATTGATATTTAAATATTGATGGGATTGGAGCAATCCAATATGATTGATACATGCATAGATCATTTCTAACTTTATAGAGGAATACGAAGTTCTGAACCTCTCCAGTTGTCTTATTTGTTAACCATAAATTTGAGAAGGATTTTGAGTTTACAAAAAACTATTAAAAATTTAGTAGCTTGTTTTGAACATGGCTAATATGTAAAATAAGTTTATTTTAGCAGCTACTGAGAAAAAAAAACACTTTTCTTTCTAATGATATATTTTCTACTGTAAATATGTGTAAGATTCCATTCTGTAATGCAGATAATAACATTTGATGCTTTGACTTTAAAGCTATTTTTTTGTACATGAGAACCATCTTGATTATACAAACTCAGCCTTCCATATATTCCATGAATTATCTCACAACATTTAAGGTGTCTCTCATGACAACCTGATGTCCCATCTAAACAATAATTTACTTTTGGAGACTTGGAATAAATTGACATCTCAAAATCTTAAAAGAGCTTCATTATGGCAAGTTCCTTAATTTGATTTACTTTAAGGAATACTTAATGGTTAAAGGTTCTTACTGTGTTGTTTTATTGAATTCTTGTTCTTGGTTCAAGATTGATCCACTTCAGCCTTTCAGCAGGGAGCAGTTTTCCAGCAAGGCCCAGCAGGATTCAAAATCAATAAGGTTAATAGATGTGGGACCACGCAGTCAGAGGTGATATAGCTGGCATTTCTGATGCCAATGAAGACAAGTTCTGATGTCACTTAGTACTGGCAATGATGTTACCTGCATAGCTGTTTTGTGTTATGTATTAACAGATGTGTGAATGGCCCATTAATCTGAGTTATTTGAAGTGGACTAGTTTAAATTTTTTTTTATATATTTTACATTATTACAAAGAGCCATAATTTCTGAAATATCAAATGTTCCTTTAATATATAAAAGTAATGTTCAGTTCTCCCTTCTTTTTTTAATACCCCACCCCCCACACCCCCACCCCAGCAATAGATTATGACTTCATAAAATGTTAGCTAAAGAACTTAGAAGGTATTTTGTCTGGTGAAAAAAAAAAAAACTTTTATGAAAGGAAGTCCCCTAAAAAAAGGTGTTTAGATAACAAAATTTGGCAACTCAATATAGAAAACTTTCTTGTATCTAGTCATCTAAATAAAGCAACATGAAATATAAACTCACAAAGCCAAGAATGGATAGTGAAAATTTGTTCCTACTGTACTCTAGTAAGCCTTCTCTTTAAGAAGCATGTAGAAATCAAGAAATCTCTTACAATTTTTCTTACAAAATGTACCATTTATAGACATCCCACAGGAAGTAAAGCAGCTGACTACAGAGCAGATACATTCATATCTTCAATGTTTCACATAAACATGTCAATAAATAAATAAAAGTACCATAAAGGTAATAATAATAAGTTGGAAAATCTGTCCCTCTGTCTTTGGGGAAAAACAGTACATATAATTTCAAATAATTAATGTTTATTCTACTGTTCAAATTATGGAATCATCTTTGCCAACTTAGTATTCATATCAGAATCTGTTCACTATTTCCTATTTTTATTTTTTTAAGAAAACAAACTAAACCAATGAATAATCAAATCTTTAATGTTTCAAGAATTTCCTTGAGAAACTCAATAGTGTTCACATATCCATCCTGAATGTATCCAAGTTTATTTCATCTTTAGCAGATTTGCCATATTCTCAAAAAATAATGTTTCCGTTCAATTTGGAAGCATCAGATAATCATTATTATCCTGTTCAGAAAAAACTTTGCCCATGGAAATAGAATGTACATAAACAAAGTAAAGCAGCAGCTTGAATTACAGAATTCTTTTATTGTCTCCCATGCTCATTAAATAGTAAAACATATTAGATTAACTTGAAAAGCTTCAAGTCTGAAGGAAAGTAGATTTTTTTTAATTACACTGGGAGATCTCCTGTTAATTAAGTTATAATCAGTTAGTATTGATCATTATCCCTTTCTTTTATGATGAGGATGTTAAGGATGATGATGGTGGTGATGATGATGATGTAAAGTGCACACAAAATGATGGAAATATGTTAATCTGAAAAGGACTCTTTTGTATGAAGGTTTACATGGTGGTCTTGTAAATGCTAAGAAAAATGCAGAAGCAAACATACTGGGCTGTTAACTAATCCAAATGTAGGCATTTCCTTAATCTTAAATTTACCTTTCCATTTTGATGTTTGACATACTAGACAAACCTGTCCCGAATTTGAAATTGTTTGCTGAGGATAAATACCATTCTTCTTCTGCTCTCTCTCTCTTTTTTTAATGTCTGTTGTACTTATCTTGTAGTGGGAAAGCACTTTTTTTGCCAGTTGCACATTTTTAAAAATCATGTCTAATTTGAATAAATTAACATATTGTCATCAAAAATTAATTCTAAAAAAGGAATGATAACTAGGAAAGCAATTTAATTGTGTATTTTGTAAAAAGACAGAAAAAAACTTTGCCAGTAGCAGGGTAGCTCAGTTAATTTTATATGCTTTGATGTAAATTTGGGGGTTGCTTTAATTTCAAAACATATTTTTTCACTTAATAAGGGAGACAAAAGAAACTTTCAACCTTCATCTACAATTTATTATCTCAGAATGTTTTGGCTTCTCAAATGTGAGAACATGATTGTTTTTATTTCCAGGAGGAGATAATAACACTGAAGCAATAAAAAAGAGTCAAGGCAGCTTGCACAGCACAGGAAGTTCACAGCCAGAGACTTAATTTCTCACACAATGTGCTGTGCAATGGGCCCATTAACATAGATGAATAGGCTCTTTAAAGGTTTTTTTTTTTCCTTCTTCTTCTTCTTCCAGATATGCAGCTGCCGCTGAATGGTGATATGTTAATAAGGTACTCACTCGCCTATTCTTCAGGTACTCTGGCATTCTCTACCTAGGTAATCTCCATATAGGAAAAGCTATTAGGGGGTTGTATCTGCTACCATACCTTCAATTATATTAACACCTGCACTGATAATCCACGTAAGGTAAACTAGTAGGGGGCCTATGGCCTTAGTCCACCCCTTTTCTCCCTACAAAGTTACATCTTGGGGGAGGGGGAGAGAAAAAAAGGAAGAAGTAGAAGAAAAAAAAGGAAAGTCACTTTTATTACACATCAGTGGGAACCTTCTGAAAAAGCTTTCATGCCTAGGAAATTGTTATTTCTTCAAACAGCTGACAGCCTGCAGAGGAAACTCTTAATGGAAACCCAGATCCTGCATTGTTATGCATGGCCCTCATGTAGATTCAGGGGGGTGGATTAAGTTAGCTTCCAAAGGGTCTATTGTGTGTGGCATTAATTTGCAGAGCTCTTGATATTTGAGTTTGAAGGTTTATAACCTCAGTGTTTACTTAGATGAACTATATCCTAGGTTTGTTTATTTCCATCTGCAGTCTCTTATTTCCTAGTAAATGTTACATTTATATTTGTTGACAGTAAGAATGTTGTTATAAAATCTGAAAGAAATAATTACACATACTTACATTCATTCATTTGTAAACCCTTATGCCTGATGCTCCAGGGTCACCCTTCTCTTTATGTCTATAAATGATTATACAGATAAATTCATGTCTCAAAAACACATATGCCAGCAGCACAAAGATAATATTGCTTGGAATAAATGAATTAATCATTATTTATCCAAAAATGGTGACTTTCTGTGAAATTCACATAACCATCTCTTGTTTCATTCATATAGCAATATTATAAAAACATGCCCCCCCAAATCTGTGCCTTTTAATTCCAGATGAACAAATCTACTTTAGAACTGATCATCACTTTCTTTTGTTACTGCTTGAATGATTTACTTGTAAAGGGTCAGTTGCAATTTTGCAACTTTGAGGTTTATTTAGTGTTTCCAAATTGCTATTTGCAAGCAACTCTGTGTGGTGTTTTAGATGCAGGAAACCTTCAAAAGTTTCATCCTCCAAGATTAAATTGAAAATTTACATTTAGAAACTTGTTCAGCACCACCCCTAACCCTACTCTTCCTTTTTTCCCTCCCTGGATTGTATAGGCAGTTGTTAACATGATTTAAAATTCAATATGAATGGCTGGGGGGAAAAAAGGCATGCCCATTGGAACTTAACTCTGGTTTTAATCTGGATTTAGAGGCTCAAGTGAATAGAAATACATTATGCTTGCACAACTGAACTTTCCATTATTTCAAAACCTTTTTTATAGAAAACAACGTGTTGAATATTTTATTGCACATTTTTTTCTATTGGTTAGTATTTTTGATGTCTAACAAACGTCTAATAATTTAAAATGTTATTCTTCATGGAATTATCTATGTTAGCATTTTTATTAATAGGTTTTGTGATATGGTAATGAGATCATTTACTATCTTAAACATCAGCGACCAGAGGACCTAGTTTTGGCTCTACATCATCTTGTATTGGTCTATGAACACTTTTGGGTCTGACTTTTTACATCTATAGAAGGCAGAGTGATAATGTGATTTCTGAGGTCTCTGTGCAATGATTCTCACCAAACTATGAAACATCTTTCTTATAGAAGGAACTCCCAACAAAGCTAATATATTTGGACCTTCCTTACTTTGAAAAATTTGATTTGTCTAACTACAATTTCTGGGTTTGTACATTTATTACTGTTGCTTATAGCTGCCAATATTTGTGTCACCTACTATATATCATTTTTATTTCAAGAGTAAACTGTTGATTGGAAAACTATTTTTGGGAAATTTCTGACAAATCTTGTTGAAAACGCACTGGTTCATTTGAAGCAAATTTTTAGGATATGTTTAACCTGCCAAGTAAACTTGAAAGATGGATCTTATTAACATTGGATTGTTTGTTTTTGTTTCATCATACTGGTATTCAGGATGTTCCTGTTTCCTGAAGGTAGTCTATCCCAAAATAGAACTTAACTGATTTATTCAGAAAACGTTTCCTAAGCACCTATTATATGCCAGACATTGTGCTATATACTAAAGATGAGGTTATACTAGAAAAATGGCTCCTGTTCTTGGGTAGATTATTTAGGAATAAGTGCCTCTCATACTGTAGACACATAGCAAGTGCTTACTGAATAAATGTAGTCACATATGTAAGTATGAATAAGTAAAGTATACCCTTAATGGATTTGTGTTTTGCTTAATGTAGATAAAGTATATATTTGGTTCTGTTCATTTAAGCAGTAATCAATTGCTGCTGAGTTGTAAAATTTTATTAAAGAAATTAAATAGTAAATGTTGATATGAAAAGGTGAGAACCATTATACACACTGCTTTTAAATGCTTACCAATATATGTTGATTCCAAGTGATTTAATGTGTGCAGAATAGCTGGCTCCTTATGCTTCATTTGATGTAGATTTGTCAGAGTATTATATATAAAGTTATAGTGTAGGTGGAACAACAACAATAAGAAAACACTAGAATTGCAAATGCCACCCATAAGCTGGAGAAAGAACTCTATGGCTCAATACCTGGCACCAAAAGGAAGAAAGAAATAGAAATCAACTTCTAGTTACTGCATAATGATAATAAAGTGAGCAAGACAGTAATGATGACAGTTGTTTTATATACTAAGCTTACTAAACACCAAATTTTGTCCTGAATTTTGGGAATACAAATATTTCCCAAAAATATTTCCCTGATAACCCTTGGAGATAGGCATTATTATCCCCATTATACAGGTAAATGGATTGAGGTATAAAAAAAATAGTTTGTTCATCACAAAGGTGACAAATGTAGAGCTTTACCCCTTTACCCTGCACTGCATTATTATTCTTATCCTATTATGCCCTGGTGGGTCTGATGGTTGCTAACATTGTTTTTTTCTGCAATTCCTTAGGAGACTTCTGGGTACAAAAAACAAACATTAATCACAGCTTAGTGCAAGAATGGATTTCAGGACTACAATCTCTCAAAGAGAAATCTGTTAAGCTTTTGTCTAAAATCTAGAAATATAATTTTTTCATGTCAATAACTGCAAAAGTTATAGAGAATTATATTGGAATATCAAATGTGTCTGCTTCTTAAAACTGTATGTATGTGTGCGTTTATGAATAATATGAAGAAGATGGTAATGATTTAACAGTGGTTTGATGAAACTTGCATACTGACCTATTTAGAGAATAGCACCTGTATGTAATCATCATAACAAGAAGTATGAGCACCTACATTTGAATGAAAAACATAAAAGAACACATATTTTAGTATTCCAAAATGGATAGAAGGTTGGAGAAAAAGAGCTACAAACAGGTTGGTATTAAATGTCTGATCCACTACTTTAACAACTGTAAAAACATATTTGATCACTGATGTTATTTCTGGAAAGGTCAATATAATACTATAGTTTTGCACACAACATGCTCTCTTCATGCTTCTAGAGCTACCATTTCTTATTTATTTTACCAGCAGGATCTTGTTATCACAGTTTGTTGACATTTAAAACTATAAATTAGTAAATTGATACATGTAAAAAGAAAACTTGAACCTAGCTTTAGTTAAAAAATGGGAACATAGAAACTTGCCCTTAGGTCTTTTCAAAAATATTACAAATAAAACCAAAGTTGGCAAATATTATTAAAATGAAAACATAAGGAATAATTGCTATTTAATAAGTGCAGGTACAAATAATGGAGGGAACATAAATATTGGATCTCAGCCTGATTTGTTTGAAAGAGGTGATTTAGAACAAATACTTGCTAACACACTTATCGTTTGCCCTTAAGGCAATACCTTTATCATTAGGCCTCTATCTTCCTCTGTATCAGATGTGGATGAGAATGCATGCCTTTCAGCTTTGTAGTAAGAGTTCAAGGGAATATGTATGAAGCATTGAACACAGTGTTTATACTTAATGTTGAATAATTGGTGGTCACATTTTTGTAATGACTAGATGCCTGGGAAATCAAAAACTCAAGAGAAGAATGAAAAAGGATATTAGTAATAGAAAGATAATGCAATATATAAAAAGATGATTAAAATGGACAGCCTTCAAGGAAAGAAAAACATGTCAAAAGTCAAAATACTTAAAAAAGGGCAACAATACAAAACTATGGGGAAATTAAACAAAAACAAGAAAATTCGATTTTATATGGAACTTTTGTCAAAGAGCAGTTGGACAATGTATAAAGAACAATATGATATAGCAGAAGCCCTGGGAAGTCTTGAAAAGAAAACAAAAGAAAAACAAAGAAACATGGGAAAGACAGGGGAAAAAAGCAAATACAGAGAATAAAGGTTTGACGTGTACATATGTCCAAGCCAGTAGAAAACACAGAACTCTGCTTTTAATTTTGACAAAAAAGAAATACTATAAAAAGGTATAACAATGTTAGAAAATTTTAAATTATCAAGTTAAAGCAAATGCGATGATTAAACATGATATGTATGTGTTTTAAATATATATGGAATTTTAGCTTTGAGGCACAGAGAAATCATTTGATTTGATTATAAATGTACCTATTAGATGCTAAAAATGAGAAACTTGTTGTTTACTCCCAGAGAAGACACATTTCTCAAATTGCACATTTCTCAAATTTATTTTATATTAATAGATACAATAGAGCTTTTATTATTTAAAAACACCCATAGCATCATTTTGTTGAATAAATAAAACAACAACAAAATTATTTCCAGCCATACATCAAGGCACCTAAAAATTCTTTGGGGATCAATTCCCTTCTGTAGCAGTGTAACATGTGTATAGCTACCACAAATCTAAAGGCAAATAGACTTGTTCTTCATTTGTCCTTGCAATGAAGTATTTGTTTGCTGCTGTTAATTTTTTTCTGAATATGCCAATTCAAAAATCTCACCCTGACCACATTTTTGAGTTGTTGAACCTCCCTGCCCTTGTGATTCCATCTATAAACACCAGAGAAGCTCTCTCATTACCAAACTAGTTGCCTGAGTCCTTAAAGCTGAGTCCCCTCTCCTGCAGCTGGAGGCTGTTCTCAGCTCTCCAGCCCCCAACGCAGTGAAACAGGCTGGCGACGCCGTCACTAAGCTCTAACTTCCACAGCCTGCAGACTTCGAGAACCGTTTTGGAAGCGTGGCAAGACAAGAGAGAAGCAGAGGTAATCCTTCTGTTTCTATATCCATTTTTTTTTTTTTTTTTAAGAATGAAATAGTTCCATCTGGAAGGAACAACTGGGCAAAAGAGGGGGAGGGAAGAAAAGTTCAGCGCCAAAACGGATAAACCAGAAATAAATTCATTAGGCTAGGAAATAAAGTACCAACACGGAAGAGCCTCTGATGTATCTTTTTTTTAATGAAAGCCTAATAAAAATGAATGAACTATTATTTTTAAGAACTATATAGGAAGGAAAAGTGCCAGTGAAGGTTTTTTTTTCATGGAAAGTAAACTGCAGCCTAATATCTAATCACAAGAGAATTTGTGGGGTTTTTGTTTGTTTGTTTTTTTAATCTTACTGGAATTCCAAATTGTAAAGGACTTTAGAGATCATATTGTCTGTCTTGAATGATCACACCTTCTTTTTTTTTTTTTCTTTTTTTTTAAAGGGCTATCTGCAAAGTTTTGGACCGGACCTCTTCAGACAACTGGAAGCACAGTGTACCCAGGTGGTGGATCTTGTCTGTGGCAATATATTTTTCTGTCTGTCCAATTGAATATCGCTGCAAAGGGAATAAAATCCCATGTAATCTCCAGCAGTGACAATTTAATCAGTTGTGTAAGGGGAAGAAGCAGAGTCCCCTCATTTTCATATTTGCATATTTGATTTTTGCACTGGGGAATACAGGCTATCTTTTTCTATTACTTCCCCTTCAATTTTAATATTTAACCCTTTTATGAGCAGATTTTTATTGTGGTAGGAAATACTGAGTCAAACTGGTCTAAAAAATATTCCATTTCTGATATAAAACACTCAATGCAGAACGCTCTGTGTAACATTTTGCCTACAAGGATTCTATATGCCAGACATGGCTCCCATCCACCCAGCTTCTGCACGTGATGCATCCACGATTAACATTTAGAGATCCACCCTGAAAATGCAGGCAAATGTTAGAAGTACAGTGCAAACGGATGAGAACTGTACTATAATATGTCACCCCATTTTGTTAAAATTTCTGAAAACGAGAAATGTGTTCTGAGAAAGTATGGTTTCTAAAATACCTTATATCTGTGGGGTCAGATTTTATGCTGTTGTAGAGGAGCTATAAATATTGTTAAATTAATAAAAATCCATTGTTTTACAATCTACAGAATGATATTACTGTCCATAAAATAGCAGCTGATGATGGGATAGATTTTAAGACAAACTAGATGCAAGTAATTTGAAATCTTCATCAGTTATCCTTGTATGACCCCCATGAGTGTATTAAAAATCTATTCAGTAATGTTGAATTTGAAATAGAGGAACATGATGACTGTTTTTTGTTGTTGTTTGTTTTTCTTTTTAATGCATCAATGCATGTTAGTCTCTACTTGTGAAAGCCCCCAAAGTATGCTGGGTAATTTAAAAAAGGGTGATGTTCTACTTGCTTAATAATTAAAATTTCTTTATTAAAACTGAACTCTGAAGTCAGTATTTAACAGCACAAACAATACTGATTTTGATTTTATGTAGTTTTGCAAAAAGATATAAAAATATTAAAAGTTTTGAAGTTTTCTGTTCATTAATTCAATCCATGCCTGTATTCACACACTAATTAATACACACACATGCGCATGTGTGTGTACACACATACACATATGATAACTGTTGCTCATCAAATTCTATGACAAATTGCTAAATTTGGAATTCTGAAAAATATGTGTTTTATTAAAAAACAGAGTAGATTGTTTTTTTAATTTACATCCATAAAACAAGTGAACTAGCACTATACAGACATTTGTAATCATTTGATGACAGGTATAAAATGTTTTGGGAGTTAGCATAGATTCACATTAAATTCAAGCACCTATCAAGTTTTAATACGCTCTTGTTTATTTAAATATGCATTCTGATGATCACCCTTTCAAAGAGGTTGCAAATATATGAATACATGATCCAATGATTACATATTCAAATTAACCCAGTTTCTTTGAATATGGTCTAATGATTGAATGATCCCCCAAACACTGCAACTCCTCAGGGAAATATGCTGATGCCTCAGCACATATCTCAAAGCCTGGAGAGTGCTAGATCTACCTAGGATGCCTTGCAGCATGGAAACTCTGCCCTAACTAAACACAAGTTTTAGACTTTAATCACAATGCCTAGGTTCACACTAAAGCAATTAACCAACTCATTGCTTTCAGAAGAGCCAACCGCATCAGTATCTTTCTTTGAGGCAAACTGACAAAACTGGATAGAGCAATGACTCAGGTGGATTTGATTACCTAAGAGGTACAAGACTCTGAATGCAGACTTAATAATTTCAGAATAGGAATTTCATCTGCAATTTATTTTTTATAAGTTGCCATTTCATAGTCAACATTTTAAATTTAAAGATTAAGGTGAAATAAATTATTCCATTAAACAATTGACAAGTTGTTAAGAGTTGCCAAATATCAAAGTGAAGACTGAGACCAAATGATAATGATCTGTTTAATAATTTGGAATTTTTTGGTTAGTTTTGATTTATTTTTTTATAAGGGGTGGGAAAGGGCTAAAACCTAAAATAATTAGACTTACTTTGAAAATTTAAATGAGATTTTAAAAATATCTAAGGAAAATGTAATTTGAAATTGAGTGGCCAATTTAGATAAGGTTAGAAAGTTGTGAGTGTATACATATGAATACATAAATGTTTATAGGAATGTGTACTTTTTAAAGCTAGTTATTTCACTAGTAACTGTTGTACTTAGTGACATATCAAATGTAAACTCAAGATCTTCTAGTATTTTCTTCTTGGTATCCTAATGAGATGCCTCTGCAAGCATGTTAATAGTATTTTTGGTTAGTATCATTAACATGCTTTTTCAAAAAGAATAATACTGAGGGAATTTCAAAGTTTGTCCAGTTTTAAAGACAAGTATATATAAAAGATCTGAGCAATAAAAATTTCCCAATGGATTTGACATTTCTTAGCATATTCTTTGATTATCCTAAATATTCCTCATATGCTACTAAAATGTACTAAACAACAAGGGGCATACCTCCCTTAAAATGCTAAGGATTTCTTGCTTCCAGTATGTGTTGACCAGAAAGAAATCTGGGAGGTTATGTGGTCTGATGAACCTCATTGGAGCTATATCCCATTCTTGAATGCAAACATATGCATTGGTATGAAAAACTTTTTAAGTGTCAGCCTGAATACCCCAAAATTTTGGAATTCAGCACTTTATTTTACCACCTTCCACAAAGGTAAGTAAACTCATGGAATTTTAGTGTTAATGAAGTTGAGAGCCTCTTAAGTAAAAGCATTTATAAATTAAAATGGAGATTTATTTTTTAAGGTTTTCTGATGATTTGGCTTGAATCAGAGAGGACATTTAAAAATTTCGCTAAAACATTTCCCTGAATCTTACTTTTAAGTCTGAAAGTCCCTTGCACTTTTTTTTTTTCTTTTTGTGCTCAAATATTTAGATAAATGATAAAATAGTTTATCCAGTGCTTTGGCAAAATAAATTCCAACCAAAATCCACAATCATCCTGATTCCTAATATTCAAAGCAAAATGTTCTGTAATTTTGCATTTCCAGTTGACCTAATGAGTGTCTGAAGGAAGTAAAGTATCTAGGAATCTGAGGAGGAAAAATGCTGTAGAGACCACATTTTCTCACCATCACTTAGAAAAACCTGAAGGAGATCAGTTTTTTTTTTTTTTTTTTTTTTCTTTCTTTTTTTTTTTTCCTGTTCTAACAGAAAAATAGACATATATAAATAAGTCTGAAGAAGTATCTACGGAAAAACTTTTGGCAATATGGAGTATAGTTATAGCCTGTTCGAGGGTTGATTAAAAGCTGACTGTGACTGGAACCTCCTCCCATTTGCTGCTAGTTGAGGCTGCTGCTGTAGAAGAGGCTGCCTCTCCCCACAGCCTGATGTTCCCAGCTCACTCTCCTCCTTCAGTCTATTCTTGGCTGTGGATTCCCTTGTGCTCTTTGTGCACTTTAAGTTTAATTTTGCATTTAAAAACTCAATTGGCTCATCTGTTAAGCATTAAGCAGCTCCCTTTTGAGCCACAGGGGGAGCCCTGGGAAAACCCACAGCTGCTGGAACATGGAAAATGGGTTTAAAAAAACAAAACCATTTTGAAACTTTAAAGCATTTTAGCAGCCGTGGATTTCCCAGTCCTTCCCCCAAAATGGCTCATCTATTTAACTTTTATCTGGTATTGGAAAACACAAACCAGAGCATTAAATAGCCCTCAAATGACTTTTTGTTTAATACAAAATGATAGTAAAAGCTAAGCAAAGCCATGTGGGAGGATCTTGCAGAGAGCTATGGCATAGTCTCCCTCCAGTTACAGAAACAATTTTGAAATCCAGTCATGCCTGCTGGAAACACAACCTTTGCTCCACTCACTTAAATGTCCCCGCCCAAGAAGAGGTGGGGGCAAGTTCAAAAAAAGTCCAAATCCCAGCTTAGAAAATGACAATAAGATTGATGGAAAAGTTAATAGGCTGGGGATATTAATGAAATATTTAATGTTTCATAATGATTTGTCAATGACTAAAAGTTTTTGTTTGATTATAGTCAGATAGGCTTTAGATAAATTTAAAGCATCATTTTTCTCCACATTCCCCAAACATTTCTCTAACTAGCCTGAAGTCTCACTAAGGGAGGGCTTCAAGTCCCCTAGTTAGTCATTTGAATAATGGTACAATGCATCAATTAAAATCAAAATATTCTTTGGGAGGGTGAAAACTGCATGCCTGCTATTCCTATAAATACTTAATAGGGACAAAAGTTCCACATTGTTACTGAGTAAACAAGAGGTTAAAGGAGATGTCTTTGTTTTTTTTTTTTGTTTGTTTGTTATTTGTTTTTTAAGATTTTATCCATTTATCCAAGAGCTGGGGTACAGGGCAGAGGTGCAGGAGGGTGAGAGGACTCACCAGAGACACAGCAGGGAGCAGAACAGGCAGATCGACCGAAACACACTGCTGAGGGGAGCAGCGGGCGAGACAGAAGAGGTCCGCCATGCCACATGGGCCTCTCCTCAGCCGGCAGGGAATTGAATCAGCACTGCAGAGGCTGCAGACAGCCCCACAGCTCTTCCCTCAACCCACTGCGCCACCGGGGAGGCCCAAGAAGAGATGTCTGAATCATAAAAACTACCCAAGGAAATTTCTTCATCATGTGTGGAGCCTGATATGAGAAATCCTGTGTAACCAAAATATAGTGGAGCATGGACATGAAGAAGACCTAGGATATCTTGAATTCCTAATAAGGGCTACACTGGAATTGGGCAGGGCAGGTGGAAAAGAAGCATGCTTAGGAAATTGGAAAGGCACAGCAGCAATTATTTCCTTACCATTTTTCTATGACTTTTGCCATAATGATAATCACAATTCTTATTAGAATTCAGGTATTTTAACTCAGGGACTGTGAAAGTGCAAGTCTGATGAATAAATGATATCCAGAATATCTCTCATCCAAATTCATTCATTCTACACCTCAGTATCAGATTCATAAGTAGATTTATATAAGTTTTGATTCCCAGTTCAATTTTTATCTAGCGATATCTTCTTTGAGAGGTATATCAGTGTTACCTGGGTGAGGATGGATTATTTAGTTTGTGAGTATGCTTTATGGAGAATTTTTCACTACATAATTTTAAATAAACATATATCGAAAATTTTCAATTTCAATATTATATTTTCTTCTTTATCACTGCCCAGTATATCCTCGAAAACATTATTATATATTGATATGATGTTGTAGTAGGAGGTTGCATATATATCACTGATGACTCAAGTTTTATGATGTTCTACAGAAGGACTGTACATAATTCTGCAAGGCTGGATACTAAAAAATGGTATAATAAATTTGTAGTGGAAATAAAATTACATAATATTCAAGCCAATATGTACACTGACAAATTCTGAAATTATGAGGAAAGAATTTAAAGGGGATCTTCAGTATTGAAAGATCAGACAAGATGTCCATTTACCTATTCTCAAGCTTGAATATTAAAGCTTCAATTTGGGATAATGAAAATAATATATCTATATATATAAAAGAGAGAATATTCATTTTTTTAAAGATTGATTTATTTATTTATACAAGCACTGGGTACAGTCAGAAGCGTGGGAGGGGAAGAGAATTCACCAGAGCCAGAATGGGGAACAGAACAGGCAGACTGATGAAATACACTGCTGAGGGGAGCAGCGGGCAGCAGGAGTGGTCTGCGCACCATGTGCGACCCTCGCTGGCAGCCGGGGATCAAACCGGCGCTGCAGAGGCTGCAGGCAGCTTCACAGCCCAGCGCTCAACCGCTGCACCACCAGGGGAGGCCCTAGACTATTCATTTTTGTATTCAAAATTATTACCAGGATAAGCAAATTTTTATTAAACACCTACTATGTATCAGGTACAGTGTACCAGGCATACTAGCTTTCTGTGTCCAGGGATAAAACTAGTGACCAGTTTCCATGTACTTTAATTACTATACCCATTTCCTTCTACTTGGTCCATGTTGTTTGAATTTCAATTGCTATTCCAAGTTTGAGAAGGGGTATTCAAAGCTTATACACTGATGTCAGAATTAAACTACTCATCAGTTAGGGTTTAAATATATAGTTTGCAGTTTTTACATTTATATTCTCTATAAGTAAATGAAATCCATTTAATGGAGCAGAAGTTAAATAGAGAATAAACAGTGACTGATCTAAATTGGAAAGTAGAGATAGTCTCTAACAATGCTTTTTGGATTATTACACTTTCTTTTCCTCTCTCATTTTAGTTTTTATTTGGATTATGGCCATATAATCTCACATAAGTCCAGAAGCTTCCTTTATACCATAGAGGTAAAGGGTAAAGGTGAGAACATAATATGTTGAACAATTCCAGAGGAAAGGTTGATCTTCATCATGGCTTAGTGTAAGTATGACAGAGAAAGCTCTGATTACCGTGACTTAGGTAATATGCCTTATCCCTGCACCCAGATAGTGACCAGTGACTGTAGCTTACTGTGGCATTCTCTTATAGGAATGTTAGCACACTATGGCTTATTTATTATGATTGACCCTTCTACAAATCAATTGATTAAAGAAGCATATGGAGGTTAAATAAATCGTTCAAGGTGACACAATTAACAACTAACGTCTTAGCAGAACTAGGTATCAAATCCAATGAATTTTGTTTCAGAATCAGTGCCAATATATTTTATATTACTATAGCTATATACAATTTCTTTTGTACAGCCTATATCTGGTATCTCTTATTTTCTGCAATTTTAGAGATTTTTATTGTGAGTATGCAACATATTTATAACTGCACCAACAACCCTCAGCTTATAAGCAGATATATTGACAAATGCTGAATCATGGAAATCACTAGTGTGCTGATAACCTTGTTCAGACCTTTGAGTTAGTGATCCTTGAAATTGCCCTTTTTCAAAAATTTTGATAGGAAATAATAAATCTCTCATTGTTAAGTCATTTTGGTTAAATATCCTATTATTTGTAGCTATAAACATTCTAGCTGGCACTGAGCTATAAATTGTGGGTGTTTCATTTGATTTGTCTTGGATTAATCCAAGTCTTGTTGAGCAATCTGAGACAGAGTAGCATTCAGGATGGTAAGTGACTTAAAAGAGAATGTGTTTTTGTGGGGAGGAGAGAGGAAATGTACAGGAGACACTATACTGTGTTCAACATATTAATGTTCATACATGCAGGTGGAAATATCAGATCAAAAGTGGAGATCAGAGACTATCATACAGACATAATATCTAGGTTAATGAAAGTCAAACCACCAAGAATATTTTCATTTTTTTCCCTATACCTTACTTGTAAATGTGTCAACTACTTTCAATACATCCAACTATCTGATTATTTATTAAATGTTCAATAAAATTAATTTCTAATATTGTTCCCTATATACTGGATTCCCAACCCAGCGTCTCTTTCTTAAAACATGTCAATGGTTTTCCAGCTCACTCATAGGAAATCAAGCTTGATATAAAGGATAAACTACTTTGTTCACAAAGAATGCATTTTACTTTTTTTTCCTTTTCATTCCCATCTAGATACCTAATTCTTTATTATATAAACATTTCCCCTCTCCTCTGTAATATTCTATTTTGTGAGCCCCTCCATGGTTTTCTTTTTTCTACAGATTATGTACATCAACGCCCCGCTGGAGAAGCAATAAAATAGGAAGTTCTAAGATTTCTCAGATTGGGGAAAAGACAATTGGAGGGGAAGGAAGGACATGGGAGGGGGATATCTATAGAGAGAAAATTAAATTAGTAAATTTTTGTTCCATTGTATGTCATCTTGATGGCCAGGATGGGAATATTTTGTGAGAGGAGGTAAGTCCATCTCACTGACTGTTGATGAGAGAAGCATTATCAAATGACCTTTGGATGTGGTGACCTTAGTAAGAGCTATCTTGGAAGTATGATGCTGATGGAAACAACAAGAGTGGCTTCAGGGCCTCCCCGGTGGCGCAGCGGTTGAGCGCTGGATTGCGAAGCTGCCCGCAGCCTCTGCAGTGCTGGTTCGATCCCCGGCTGCTCCCCGGCCACTGGAGGAGGGTCCCACATGGCGCGCAGACCTCTCCTGCCGCCCGCTGCTCCCCTCAGCAGTGTGCTTCGGTCCTTCTGCCTGCTCTGCTCCCCGCTCTGGCTCTGGTGAATTCTCTCACCCTCCGGCGCTTCTGACTGTACTCAGTGCTTGTATAAATAAATAAATAAATCTTAAAAAAATAAAAAAAAAAAAAAAAAAAAAAAAGAGTGGCTTCAAGAAAGAGAAGGTGAGGAAATGCAATGAGAACAGGTCATCCACTGCTGCAGTTCATTTGTGTAGGTGAGAACAGAGTTAGTCAATGGCTGAGAGGGACACGACTGGTTGTTGTGAAATGAGTGAGACTAGTGCACATTTAAAAATTGAAAATGATCTTCTTGGACTAACTGGAAAAGAAAAGAAACAGACAAACAGACAGTGTTCATTGTTCTTCCCAGATGAAACAGTGGGGGGAAAAATCTAAACTCTGGTAGACATTACTTTAGACTACTTTAAGACAATTCTGATTTAAAAAATAGGAGATAAAGAGAAGAGTTAGATGGCATGCTTATAATTTTTCAGATTTTAAACATTCAAGAATAGTACATTTTATTCAGACAATTTGTGTTACACTTATTTATTATTTCCTTAGACCAGTTTTTACATATTTGAAAATAACAAAGCAAAATCCAGATTGACCAAAGGAGGAAGGGTCCAATGCATTATTTGGAAGATTATAGATGCTTTGGTCATGGGTGTGGTGTGGTAATATACATCTGAAGAGGTGTGAACCTGCACCTCTAAATCAAACACACTGTTGTAAACTAATATTGTCTCAATAAAAAAAATTACAAAAATAAATGTTTTTATATGGCAGGTAAAATCATAGTTCAGCTAATTATTTGCTCTAATAATAAATACCAGAAGCAATAACCAAAGGTCAAGCTCCTAGAGTCTTTCATGTTGACCTTTGTTCTATTATGAACTTTAAAATCTGTTTTACATCAGATCCTGCAGGAAATAGAATAGGAGAACATGGGAAAGGAATATATTCTGCTAAGGTTGTTTTAGCAGGAGTATTGAGGTTACCAAAGAGAAACAAACAGCACTTAGTGAGGGTTTTCAATATGAGTAAAAACACTTTGATGTGGAATGATTTTTAAAAAGTAAAAGAAATGTACAGATTTTATATAGAAAATATCAAAACAAAATCCAGTTTGACCAAAGTTATGACAAAAAGGAAAGTTACAAAGAAGTGAGTGTGGGTAAAGTAATAGAGCATAAAGGGTATTTATAAGTCTTTTATTAGGATTCATTGTAATCATTAAAGACCTTTATTTATTCCTGTGAAGTTTTAAATTAAGCACCTTTAAAAAAAGAATTGTGTGGTAAATTTAGAGGAATACGTATAAAATATGATAAATTATTCCAGGGCCCACTTTTGGGATGTTATTATGTACTTCATTAAAATTTCAGAAAAATATTCTGCTTTTGCTATGTGAAACATCTTAGTATATAATGGATTTTATAATTTCTATTTCTCCTCCCATTCCTATCATTCTCTAAGATGTGTTATTGGTATGGTATCATTTACCTATTCCTAACAAGGTTAACAGCAAAGTTAATTTGTCAAAAGTTCCAATGGGGCTTCCCAGGTGGTGCAGGAGGTTAAGCACAGCATTATGAAGCTATGTGAAGCCTCTGCAGCACGAGTTCAAACCCCGGCCAGGGAGCTACCCACATGGCGCAGACCTCTTCTAACTTAGCTGCTGCTCCCCTCAGCAGTGTATTTCAGTCAACCTGACTGTTCTGTTCCCCACTCTGTCTCTGGTGAATCCTCTCACCCCCCACACCTCTGGCCTGCACCTCAGTTCTTGTGTGCATAAATAAATAAATAAATCTTTCAAGAAAACAGTTTCAATGGATGTTGTATGGTAATTATAGTAATAAGTAAACAGTTGGACAGCTACTTCAGCAGAGCCTATCTGTATGAACTAATATTTAACACACTCTTGTGAAAACTATTACCTCATGTGTTGCTGCTCAACATAAAGGGCATAGCTGGAAGGGCAAAAGACTTACCATAGTAATTTACTCCATGTAAGTAGTTGTTCAGTTTCTGTAACTGTAAACTTCTTTAGCTTTAGGGCTTGGAACTAGCGAGAAGGACACAGTGCACATTGAATCACTGCCCATCTGGTAAAGATCACCACATCATTCATGATTCATTTTAAGTCTTTCATATTCTTTGAGTCTTTTTTAAAACTCTTTCCCTCTAGTAGAACTTATTTTTCCCTTCTTGCCTTCCATTCTTGGGACAAAAAAGAATATTCCTAACTATTCCACTTATTATTAAAATTATTCAATACATTTATGCATAATCCTAAATGATATTTATAATTTTGATTCTTTGCACTAAGATTCTTAGAATGGGTATCCCTCTGATTTGTCCTGTCATAATAAGCAATATTGTATGTGAAAGGAACTTACAAAAGCAGTAATCACATCTTAGAGTTTGACCATATATATATATTTATATATATGATTTATTTATTTATGCATACAAGAACTGGAGTACAGGCCAGAGGTGTGGGTGGTGAGAGGATTCACCAGAGACAGAGTGGGGAAAAGAACAGGCAGAACGACTGGAATACACTGCTGAGGGGAGCAGCGGGCGAGACAGGAGAGGTCTGCTGCGCCATTTCGGTGGCTCCCTGACTGGCTAGGGATCGAATTCTTGCTGCAGTGGCTGCAGATAGCTTCATAGGTAGCATCTTAACCCCTTGCACCACCAGGGAGGTCCCTGACCAGATATTTTAAATTTGTGAAGATGTCACAATTAAAATAAACATAAAATAGCCCCAGATATATTTCTTAAAAATCAAAAAATCAAAAAATCAGGGGCCTCCCTGGTGTCGCAGCGGTTGAGCACTGGGTTGCGAGGCTGCCCGCAGCCTCTGCAGCTCCGGTTCTATCCCCGGCTGCCAGGTGAGGGTCCCACATGGGGCGCAGACCTCTCCTGCCGCCGCTTCGCCCCTCAGCGGTGTACTTTGGTCCTTCTGCCTGTTCTGCTCCCTGCTCTGGCTCTGGTGAATTCTCTCACCCTCCCATGCTTCTGACTGTGCCCAGTGCTTGTGTAAATAAATAAATAAACAAACAAACAAACAAACAAATAAATAAATCTTCAAAAAAAAATCAAAAAATCAGTTTTATATTAATTTCAAAGTATACATTGACTTTGTTTTCTTAAAACCATTCTACATTTTCTGCTAAGAGTAAACTAGGCATAAGAAAACAATAATATCTTCAGAAAATATTATATTACTTTAAATACATTCAAATCATAAAAATTCTGATGCAGAGTTAATTTTGAAAAATAACCTACTTTCTTTTTAGTAAAGTTTCGATTGCCAGTTTAAGCTTTTAAAATATTTTTTATTGCATTCTTAGTAATTTCCCATGGAAGCATTTCCAAAAGCTTAGCAAAACATTTATAACTTTATAAAATCTTTTAAATTAATTTATAACTTAGCTATGAGGTTCTTTTGGGGAGATTCAAAACAGTGGGTGACCCTATATCCATAATGCATATGCTTAAATGTTTTATTACAACACAGTGAATTAGGATGGAATTACTTAACTTTAGATATCAGCATTTCATTTAACTGCAATCTATTTGGCCCTTAAACTAATTTAATTCCATTTTATTCAATTGCAAGCTCACTTTTGTGTGTTCTGTTTAATTTTCAACATAGAATGGCTGCAAGTAGGAAATATGGGAAAATACTGCCCAGTTCTAACAATTTTCTTAGCATTTTCTCCAAATAGTTGTTTAAGAAGATCAATGTTTCCTCATAATCTTGATTAGTGACACATTGTCTTGATGACTTCTATACATAATTGTACCTCCTAGTGGTCCAACATTTTGGTCTCAGTTGTTACTTTGAAAATGAACAGTGTGCAGGTTTACCCTGATAGCACATTGCTACAGTCATAAATGTCTTTTATGTTTTTTGTCCCAGAGTGACCTTACACTTTTTAAGTTATATGTGCTGTCTAATAAATGCTTTAAAGGTTATGTATTTTACTCTATGAGGCATTACAATCACATTCACATGATGATCTATATAATATTCTCATTGCTCATCTCTAACTAAAATTAAATTTTAACTTGGATCTCCCAAGTTAATACAAATGTTACAGAGAGATGTTGCTTTAATATCTAAATAAATAAATATTTAATATCTAAATAAATATTTTCTAATTTTGTTATCTGAAATGTAACCTGCAGGGTTTTTTTTATCTTTTTTTTTTAATTGAGGTGATATTGGTTTACAACACTTATGGTTCAGAGTTGTAGGATCAAACATTTTTAGGTAAATGTTAGTGTACCACTCCCACTACCATGGTACCCTTTGTCCTCCACCATAGTCCATTGGTTTTCCCTCCACACCATGGTCTCCACCTTCTCCCTGTCTCCCTGGTAGCCTTCAATTCTATAGTAATAATTCTAGGATGCGTTATTGGTTTCATTCCGTCTGATCGCTTTCTTTGTTTCTCTATACCCCCATATAAGTGAAACCATTATCTTTCTCTTCTGATTTATTTTACTTAGCAGTATCACCTCAGTTCTACCCACATTGTCACAAATGGCAAGGAGTTCATCGCATCTTGTTTATAACTGAGAAGTATTCCATTGTGTGTGTGTTTTATATGTATATATGTGTATGCATGCATATATATACATATATACATGCATACATACATACCACATCTTCCTAATCCACTTATCTTGGGCACTTACGTTGTTTTTGTAACTTGGCTATTGTCAATAATGCTTCAATGAACACAGTAGTACATATGTCCCTTCAAATTAGTGTTTCTTCATTCTTTGGGTAGATACCTAGGAATGGAATTATTGGATCATATAGTAGATCTGTTTTTAAAAAATCACTATAATGTTTTCCATAAAGGCTGGACTAGTCTGCATTCCCAAAAGTATATGAGGGTCCCTTTTTACCTCACTGAGATTTTCCTATGTGAAAGATTATATAGTCTTCTTAAAAATAAAATTCCCATGGAAACTGAAACAAAAAATCAATGTTACAGGATGTTATATTGGGCTCTTTCAACTCCAGTTTATCAGAGGTCATAATATTCAGTGGCAAGTACTCTTTCATTTAACTATTGAGGGCCTCTTCAAAGAATGCAAGTCTTGCAAAGGAGAACCTAAAAATCTGTTTTATAATTCTTAACCACTAGCAGCTTCCACCTCATATTAAGTACAGATTTAAATTACATACAGGATAGGTCAATAATGAGAAGGTGGATTTTTACTTGATAGAATTATTGATGGCTGTGGAGTACCACCTGTGCCTCTGTGGAAGAAAAAAAAAATGCTCCAAACTCACCTTAAGTCTTTTGTGAAAGAGACATTAGTGAAACCACCCAGACAGTTTGATAGGTATTCCCTAAAATACCAGACATATTACTGAGAAATTTAAATGATGCAAATTATATAAAACTCCTTGTGTCATTAAAATAAAGTATTATTATGGATGGTTAGAATATTTCCATTGACAGTTTCAAAGCTACTTTGGTGGGTAGTGTTGTAGTATTGACATTGAACCTGTGACAGGTATTTCACTGACTGTCAAAACTTGGAAACTGGGCCTCCATGGTGGCACAAGTGGTTAAGATGCAACCTATGAAGCAATCCGCAGCCACTGCAGCACGAGTTCGATCCCCAGCCAGGGAGCTACACACATGGTGCAGCAGACCTCTCCTGTTTCACCCGCTGTTCCCCTCAGCAGTGTATTTCAGTCAATCTGCCTGTTCTGTTTCCCACTCCCTCTCTTGTGAATCCTCTCACTCCCCCACTCCTCTGGCCTGTACCCCAGTTCTTGTATGCATAAATAAATAAATATTTAAAAAACAACAACAACATTAAAATAACCTAAGGTAACCTTCCTAAACTACTTATATTTCCTATAGGATTATAAACCTACAGAGAGATTAAATACAAAATTATTCAATAATTTAAACTGAATATTCCTGTTAATATACATAGTGCTTTATGGTGATCACAAAAGTCCCCTTAACCTCTCAGTGGGTATCTTCTCATCCCAACAAATGTTGAGGTCATCACTGAGGAGTGGATACAGTATAAGATCTTGTTAAAAAAAAAAAAGGTACAGAGGGAGTAAGTGACTTTGAACTATGAAATCTTAGGGTTAAGTATAGCAAGGAACTCCTTCTCTGTGATTATTTCTTGTAGAATTGTGATTTCATTCATACCCTTTCTATGATCGATTATATATATATATATTATATATTATATATATAAAGTAACTCACCTACTGTATGGATTTTAGACATTATTAGTATAAAGAAATTCATTCTTCTACTTGCGTTCATATTACCATGGGTTCTATAGATATGCATATTAAACATACTTTATTCATTGGTACAGATACAAATAGTGGCTGTGGTTGGAATTTAGTGCCACGATTCATTCATTCATATAATTTATGACCCATAACCAGATGTGGGTCCTAGGGAAAGATCAGCTGGAGTCATTTTAGAAACAGCTGAAGATAACTACATGGGGTTTGAATGGGGTACCTCTATGGAAATTGGTCACAGCCATAATGATGAAGGAGGAGAAGGAGAAGGAGAAGAAGAAAGAACTTATATAATGGTCAAGGAAGAATGAATAAGAAATAATACATGCAATGGCCAGAGTTTTATCAACCCCAATAAAGAAAGCCATTTTTTTGTCCCTTAATTTTCTTCTTTCCCCTGTTTCAGCATTGGGGGACTCCAGTGAGTGGGAAGAAAAAGAAATTTAATGACAAGTTTGGAAAATATTGCACAAGTCAACCATGTTCCTCACTTTCCCAATGTACCTTCTCATTTAAAATGGAGAAAAGTGAAGACAAGGCAGAAGCTCCAAAGTTAAATGAGTTGCATGGGACTGGACATTGCAGTTACTGAATTTAGTGCGCATTTTTGATTCAAAGTGACTGAAAGATTTTTAAATTTCTGAGAGTGATCAAAGAACTGAAATTTCACCCCAGGTATGGCAAAGACTAGCCCCACTGGTGACAGTTTGAATGGAAGTAGTGGTTTTCTAATTGTATAAATCTCATTTCTTCAATGGTTGACATGTATTTAGATAATTTTTCAATTGTATTTTCAAATCATCTCTCTCAGAGTTGGGCAAAGTGTCTCTACAGATCAAATCTTGTCTGTGACTTACAGGTGTGGAACATTTTGTCACACTATATGACTTTAGGAGTTCAGGATATGTTACCCTAATTATACCATTTTGACATATTGATTATTTGAGTTATATGTAATTTAAAAAACAGCAAATACAGGGAAAGAAAATCTCTGAATTCTCCTATTTTCCTGAAAATAAATGCTATCCATGGGAAGTTTAACAAACCAGAAAAAAAATGCTTTTATTATCATTGTATTAATTTTCTCTTGAGATTACATTGATTTACAACACTGGATATGATCCATAGGTAGAGTTTTCACATGGTGTCTATTGATTGTTACCACATCATGCCTACTAATAACACGATAGTAGCCCTTCACTGGGTCCACTGGGTCCCCTCATCCATTTTATCCCCAATCACACACACACACACACACACACACACACACACACACGAGGGATGACCCTCTGGTAGCTTCAATTGTGTAGTCATATTTCTAGGGTTTGTTTTGGTGCTTTGTTTTGTTTTTCTATATTCCACATGTAAGTGAAATTATCTGGTATTTGTCTTTCTCCTTTTGACTAATTTCTTTTTTTTAAAGATTTATTTATTTATTTATACAAGAACCGGGGTACAGGCCAGATTCATGGGAGGGTGAGAGGATTCACAAGAGACAGAGGGGGGGAACAGAACAGGTACTGATGAAATACACTGCTGAGGGGAGCAGCGGGAGAGACAGGAGAGATCTGCCGCGCCATGTGGGACCCTCACCGGCCAGCCAGGATCCAACAGGCGCTGCAGAGGCTGCATACAGCTTCACAGAGCTGAGCTCAACTGCCTGCCCACCAGGGAAGCCTTCCTTTTGACTAATTTCACTTAGCATATGCCTCTCCAACTCTATTTGTTGTTCTAAATATCAAGCTTTCATCATTACTTAAAGCTGAATCATATTCCATCCTTTTAATCCATTAACCACTTATTGAGCACTTTGGTGGCTCCCATAACTTGACTATGTAACTCAAACAAGAAATGAAAAAATATCTGCAGCCAAACAAAAATGAAGCTATGAGCTATCAGAGTTTATGGAATTCAGTAAAATAAGTAGTAAGAAGAAATTATATCAAGAAAAAATATCTCAAATAACAAGCTAATTTATATTTTAAGAAACTAGAAAAGAACAAAACAAAATGAAAGCCCAGTAAAATGAAGAAAATAATAAAAAAATTAAATATTAAATGATATAGAAATAAATTAAATGATATAGAAATTAAATGATATAGAAATTAAATGATACAGAAATAAAAAACCCTCAAAATATTACTCAATACTAAAGCTGGTTCTTTGAAAAAAATAAACAAAATAGACAAACCCATAGCTAGATCATGAAAATAAAAGAGAGATTCTAATGGAATTAGAAATGAAAAAGGAAGGGCCTCCCCTGGTGGTGCAGGTGGTTGAGTACAGCGCTGTGAAGCTGTCCACAGCCTGTGCAGCGCTGGTTCGATCCCGGCCAGCCAGCGAGGGTCCCACATATCGAGGCAGACCTCTCCTGTCTTGCCCGCTGCTCCCCTCAGCAGTGTATTTTGTCAGTCTGCCTGTTCTGTTCCCCGCTCTGTCTCTGGTGAATCCTCTCACCCTCCCATGCCTCTGGCCTGTACCCCATTCTTGTATAAATAAATAATTAAATATTTTTAAAAAAATAAATGAAAAAGGAAAAGTTACAATGGACATCTCACAAATGGACAGGATAATAAGAGACAAACATGAACAGCCTTATATAAATAAATCAGAAAACCTAAACTAAGTGGGCAAATTCTTAGAATCATACAATCTTTCAATGCTAAATCATGAAGAAATAGAAACATGATTAGACTAATTATAAGCAACGACATTGAAACAATCAAAATTCTCCCCCCAAAAAACAAAAACTAAGGATCAGATGGTTTTACTAGTAAGTTCTACAAAACCTTCAAAATGACTCTAATTAATGACCTATTTTTCTCAAACTCTTCCCGAAAAAATTGAGATTGAGTCATGAGAGAGTGCTTCCAAACATATTTTATGAGGCCAATGCTATTTTGAAAAGTATACAGAGTGTATGGAAACATCACAAAAGAAGAAAACTACACAGATGTAAAAAATACTAAATAAAATCTTAGTAAATTGAGTTCAACAATATGATAAAAGGATCATACATCATGACCAAGTAGAATGTTTTTCAGGGACACAAAAGTGGCTCAACATCTGTTAATCAATTAATGGCATTCCCTGCATCAACCTAAGGAAAGATAAATATGTTATGGTCATATCAATAGATACAGTTAAGATAAATGGTAAGATTCAATATCCAATCATGATTTAAAAAAATCTTAAAAATGGGGAAAGAAGATACATACTTCAACAAATAGAGGATACATATGACTAACCCATAGCTAACATCAAACTCACTGTCTAAAAACTGGAAGTTCTTCCTCTAAAATCAGGTAGATGACAAGGATGTACACTTTCCCCACTGCTATTCAACATACATTGGCAGTTCTAGCTACATCAATTAGGCAAGAGGAGAAAAAATATATATATATATATATATATATATATATATATACAACACACACATATACATATATATACACATATATTTTAAAATATATATATATTAAAATTGACTTTTATCATAGGAGTGAAGTATAAAATTCCACACCCATACCCAGACACATTTTTGTCACAAACTATCACAACTCCCATGCATTCTATGGATGCACTATCTTTCTTTAAAATATATTTTTTTAAATTTTTTAAAGATTTATTTATTTATACAAGCACTGGGTACAGTCAGAAGCGTGGGAGGGGGAGAGAATTCACCAGAGCCAGAGCGGGGAGCAGAACAGGCAGAAGGACAGAAGTACACTGCTGTGGGGAGCAGCGGGCGGCAGGAGAGGTCTGCGCACCATGTGGGACCCTCCTCCGGTGGCCGGGGAGCAGCCGGGGATCGAACCGGCCCTGCAGAGGCCGCGGGCAGCTTCGCAACCCAGCGCTCAACCGCTGAGCCACCGGGGACGCCCAATTTTTTAAATTTTTTTTAAAGATTTATTTATTTATTTATACAAGTACTGGGTAGTCAGAAGTGTGGGAGGGTGAGAGAATTCACCAGAGCCAGAGTGGGGAGCAGAACAGGCAGAAGGACCGAAGTACACTGCTGAGGGGAGCAGTGGGCGTAGCAGGGGAGGTCTGCACGCCACGTGGGACCCTCGCTGGTGGCAGGGGATCCAACCGGCTCTGCAGAGGTTGCAGGCAGCTTCGCAGCCCAGCGCTCAACCGTTGCACCACAGGGGAGGCCCTCTTTCTTAAAATTAATTTAATCTACAATGAGATGTCTATACCTTCCTTCTATTTTCATAATAAGATGGTATTTGATCCTGAATAAAGTCACCTGTTTGAAATTTACTCATTTTTTCCTCAGTATCTCCCATGTATATAGGAGTTATATATGGTAATAAACTTTTGCTTGTTATTCTCATCTTAATCTCTTTTATACAAAGTCGCATCAAGAACTCAAAAGGAAAAATCACAAATTATTTTTTCCTCCTGTATAGTTGTAAATAAAGTTTTATGGAAATATAATTACCCATTCTTTTAAGTGTTCATTTTGGTTTCTTTCACATTATAACAGTAGTGTTCAGTTGTATAACAGAGACCACAATATCCTTATCTTAAATATTTCCTATCTTAGCCTTTGCAAAAAGTGTTTTCACCTTTCTCAATTTTTTGAAACCTAATTATTTGAGTTTTCCAACTATTACAATGAAATTGTCATTTTTGTGTGTGTTTTTATCAGTTGTTTAAAAATTTCCAGAGCTATATGACAAAGTTTTATGACTTTTAGGTATTTTTTGGCTTGTAATTATTAGCATTGATTGCACCTCCTTTTACATTTTATTGAACTTTACCTTTCATTCACTTTTGTTTAATTTTTTTTATAAATTATATATTTTTAAATTTTTTACATCATTGTTCATTTTAAAACAATATTTGTTTTCCCTACCCCCTCCCCCTCAGGAGTAGTCACCATAGAATATCCTTCCCCAATGCACCCGTGCACCATCACCACAGTCCCCTGTGCTCCTCCCTCCCTCCTTCTGATCTCTCTCCCTTCTCCTCCCCTGCAGTGTGTTGCTGATTTAAAATTGCCCGTTTTTGCTTTGCTGTGTTTTGTACTTTTATTATTTTTTTTACACTGATGTCTTATTGGTTTCCCCTATATTCCTGCTATAAATGGAACCAATCGGTATTTTTCTTTTTCCTTCTGGCTTATTTCACTGAGCATAATTCCTCCCAGCTCCATCCATGTTGCCGCAAATGACATGAGTTTACCTTTTGTGATTGCTGAATAATATTCCATTGTGTACATATGCCACATCTTATATTACCCAAATTCTTCTGTGGCTGGCTGTGATTTCCTTATCTTATTTTAATGTGATCTAATGAGATTACTTACATTCCCCCCCGCCATTTGTGGGTGTAGTTGTAAATCCTATTTCTCTCTGTTCATTGTACATACTTAAAATATTAACAAATATATTATCAAGACATTTTCTGCTTATTTAGGATTTAGTCAAATATATTTAGTCTCTATAATAAGATGAGACCCTTGTCTCCTTCTCTTCATCTTCCTCAACTGTCCATACTAAAATATTATAATACTTTTGAATATTATATCTAATATGAGAATATTTTTCTTAAATTATAGGCTATTTATATAAGATTATTCATCTTTATAAAACATTTTCTTTATTTTTTTCTCACATTTCCCTTCTTAGTGTCAAAGTTTGTTTTGCAAATGTACATTCTCAATTTTGTTCAGCAAAATTGGTCTCTGTGTGTATGAAAAAAATATTCATGGTCTGTGTGTATGAAAAAATTATTTTGTTTTTTTCACATGAATGCTTCCCAATATCAAAGATGTTCCTTTAAATTTGTTAACTCCTCTGTAAATAGCTCATTAAACTTTCATCAGTGAAAAATTTAGAGTGTTTTGACTGTCTTCTGTCAGAGTCCTGAATGTGACAGATTTTATTTTTTATTTATTTTTTAAAGATTTATTTATTTATGCATACAAGAGCTGGGGTACAAGCCAGAGATGCAGGCAGGGAGGGTGAGAGGATTCACCAGAGACAGAGGGGGAAACAAAACTGGCAGATTAACCAAAGTACACTGCTGAGGGGAGCAGCAGGTGAGTCAGGAGAGGCCTGCTGCACCATGTGGGTTGCTCCCTGGCCAGCCAGGGATCGAACTCGTGCTGCAGAGGCTGTGAATTGCTTCAATGCGTGATGTTTAACCCCATGTGCCACCAGGGAGGCCCATGAATATGACGGATTTTATATCTTGAAAACCAAAGAGATTATAATGCAAACTATTTTTCATTATCATTTTAGTAAATTGTCTGCACACTAATAAATGTCTAAAATCTACCCATATATTCATATATGTATATACTTAGATATGTGTATACATCTATCTATATATATATCTATATCACAAATGCATGTACACATATATGTTTTAAACACAGGCTAGAAAAAGTACATGTAATGATGATATAATTGGCAAGCCTATAATGTATCTAGGGAATAAATCAACCATAAAAGTAATGGGAACTAAATGATCCTCCCCGGTGGCGCAGCGGTTGGTCGAGCGCTGGGTTGCGAAAGTGCTGGCAGCCTCTGCAGCCCGGTTCCATCCCTGGCCACCAGGTGAGGGTCCCACATGGCACGCAGACCTCTTCTGTCACCCGCTGCTCCCCTCAGCAGTGTGTTTCATCAGTCTGTCTGTTCTGCTCCCTGCTCTGGCTCTGGTGAATTCTCTCACCCTAACAAGCTTCTGACTGTACCCAGTGCTTGTATAAATAAATAAATAAATCTCTAAATAAAAAAAAAAAAATAAAGGGAACTAATTGAAGAAATGTATAAAATTTCATAAATAAACTAATTGTATTAATGAACTAGAAAAATACCCCCCCCCCACACACACACACAAAGAATCTGAATTGTGCCCGAGTTAGGATGCACTTGGTTTTAAATAAAAGAAAACAAATCTCAAATGGCAGCAACAATGAAAGATATTGCTTTCTCAAAATACTATCAGTGAGAAAAAAATGTCATCAATTAACTTGTTATGTGGCATTATTGGTATTTTGTTAGAAAAGCAAATTATTGGCAGCCTAACCAGAATTACTGAATCAGAATATCTGGGGGTGGTGCCCTTAATCTGAGTTTTAACAGATCTACCAGGTGATCATACGTCATGCTGATATTTAAGAGGCTTAAACAAAGGAGCTTTTATTTGCTTATAAACTGGAAGTTTAGATTTGGATTCTGCGGCTTAGTCTAACTCTTTGTTGTTCTACCTTCCACTAATAGTTTCATCTCATTCTGCTTCCTTTGATAATCTATATGCATTGTCAACAATATTGGGGGTCTAGACTACCTCAAGAAGTTGAGAAAGAAAGATTAGGTGACATCTGAGAGTGCTTTTATAGAATTTATATGTGAGTTCAGAATAATTTAGGATAAATGTAAGCACTTGTCAAATTACATGTTTTCAGAATACAAATAACTTTACGCTTCATGAGTTCAGTATGTTTATACTAGTTCTGTGCATTTTGCTCTGTTCGCAGTTTTTGTTTTGTTTTAAAGATTTATTTATTTATTTACACAAGAACCGGGGTACAGGCGAGATGCACAGGAGGTTACGAGGACTCACCAGAGCCAGAGAGGGGAACAGAACAGGCAGACTGACCAAACACACTGCTGAGGGGAGCAGCTGGCGCAGCAGGAGAGGTCTGCCTCGCCATGTGGGACCCTCGCTGGCCCACCGGGATCGAACCGGCACTGCAGAGGCTGCGGACAGCTATACAGCACTGTGCTCAATTGCCTGCGCCACCAGGGGAGGCCCTGTTTGCAGTTTTTATCTTCCTCTCAAAATCATTGGATTTGTATATAGGCAAATATGATTGCTGAGGGCACAACTCCTACTGCTATATGTTAAGTCTTCCATTCCCATTTCAACCATAGCCACTTAAGTTTTACCCATTTTATGCTTTATACATCTGCATAAAGTTCCATCTTAAAAAAATGGAAATGGCTATTTTAAAAAGAGTTGGACTAGCATCTTAAGTAAAACAAAATAACTCAAAATTCTTTTGCTCTCTCCCAATATTCTTTTCTCATTTTCCTTACAATTTCTTTCCAGATGCCTACAACCATATGCAGTCCTCAGATCCTAAAATTCAAGTAGACACACACTTCCAGTAGTCACATCCCTGGTAATCCAAAATTATCTTTGCCTGTTTCATAATAAAAAAATCAAAATCCTGTAGCACATAAGAAGTTATCAAGATATTACAGAATTCTCTGATTAAAAATACATATGTGGATATAAAAAGTAGATGGGAAAATCCCCAGAATGCATTTTGTTTATGTATTTATTTGCCCTCCAGAATTTAATTTTAATATTTATTTTTGGTTTTATTTTCAAACATCCTTGTTTATTTTTTTTCACAGTATTGGGATTTTTCCCCTCAGGTGCAGTCACAAAAGTTTCCCACCACCAAAGTACACAGAGTCCTCCACCACAATCTTTGACACTCTTCTCCCTTCCCCTTCTTACATTCCCCGCCTCTTCCCCACCTGAGTATCTCAGCTCTACAGTCTGCTTACAAGGGTCAGTCTTACAGATTCCTTTTCTCTTTCTTCCTTTAGTTGCTCTAGGTTCTACATGTCAGTGAAACCATCAATTATTTAGCTTTCTCCTTCAAGCTCACTTCACTTGGAATCCTCCCATTCATCCATGTTACTTCAAATGGCATTGTTTTATCTTTTAAATCACTAAGTAGTATTCCATTATGTACATGCACCAATTCTTCTTGTCCACTCATCTTTTCTGGGGCATTTAGGTTGTTTCCATATCTTGACCATTGAAAATAGGGCAGCTATAAACATAAGAGTGGAAGTTTTCTTCCAGATTGTTTTTGTGCTTTTTGGAGAAATACCCAGGAGTGGAATTCTGGGTCATCCAGTCAATCCATTTTTCATCTTTTGAGGATTATTCACTTTTCTTTCTTTAGGGGCTGGTCCAGGCTACATTCCCATCAATTGTTGGTGCCTTGCCCTGTGACATCGGGACATTTCCTCCTTCTGGGATTAGCTGTGCTCCTTTCGGTCCAGTGCGCATGACGACCTCCGGCGCACCAAATAAGGTCATGTGTGTAATCATTGGCTAGGCACTGTTGGCCTACTTCTTCTGCTTTTCCCCGGCTATAAAGCCCCGCTGAAACCGAAAATAAATGAGACATGCTTTAGCTGAATCAAGTGTACGTGTCTCCCTCCGTGGTGTACCCCTGTTCTTTCAGGTCACTGCTCTCCCCCCGAGAACCTCATTGATCAGTCTGCGGGCTCGGACAATCAATAGTGTAATAGGGCTCCTTTTTCTCTACATTCTTGCCAGCACTTGTTTGTGTGTGGTTTTTGTTTTGTTTTGTTTTTTGATATGGGCCATTCTCACAGGTGTGAAATAATATCTTGTTATGGTGTTGATTTGCATTTTCCTGATGATAACTAAAGATGAATATTTTTACGTCTCTGTTTGCCACCTGCATGTCTTCTTTGGAAAAGTGTCTATTGAGTTCTTATGCCCATGTTTTAAATTGGGTTGTTTATTTTTTTTTTTGCTGAGATGCATATGCACTTTGCAGATCTTCAGTATCAATCTCTTATCAGATGTAGTGTGCAAACATTTTCTCCCACTCAGGCTGTCTTGTTGTTTTGGTTACTACTTCTTTTGCTTCACAGAAGTTTTTTGTTTTATTTTGTTTTTGATATACTCCCACTTTTTTATTTTTTCCTTTATTTTCTTTGCTGCTGGAGAGGAGTCAGCAAATATGTTTCTGAGATTCATGTCATGCAGTGCTTTGCCTATGTTTTCTCCTATGTATTGTCTTGCTTCAGGTCTTACATCTATGTCTTTTATCGATTTTGAGCTAACTTTCATATATGGTATAAGATAATGGTATTTTTTTTTCATTCTTTTGCATGTGGCAGTCCAGTTTTCTCAGCACCATTTATTGAAGATGCTTTCATTGTTCCAATGTGTATACTATGTTCCTTTGTCATGTATTAGTTGGCATGAATGTGAGGTTTTATTTCTGGGGTCTCAATTACATTTCATTGGTTTGTGTGTCTTTTTTTTGTTGTTGTTTCAGAATCATGTCATTTACATTTTTGTGGCTTTATTATATAGTTTGAAGTCCAGAAGTGTGATACATCAAATTTTTCTCTTCTTAGTCATGAGAGCTTTGGCTTTTTGGGATGTTTTGTGGTTCCATATGAATTTCAGATGTCTTTGTTGTATTTCTTTGAAGAATACCATTGGGATCTTTTGTTGGGATAGCCTTGAATCTATAAATTGCTTTGTATAGTATGGTCATTTTGGCAATGTTGATTCTTACTGTACATGAGCACCATTACATGAGCATGGTGTATCTTTCCATTTCTTTGTGTCTTCTATTTCTTTTAACAGCGTTTTACACTTTTCTTTGTAAAAACACTTCACGTCTATTGTTAGATTTATTCATAAGTATTTATTTATTTTTATTTTTTTGGTGAGATTATAAATTGGATGGCTTTCTTAATTTCTTCTGGTTTACTACAGATATAGGAAAGCCACTGATTTTTGTTAGTTGATTTTGTAGACTGCCACTTTGCTGAGCTGGCTTATTATTTCAATTAGTTTTTCTGTGGCATCTTTGGGCTTCTCCATGTGTGTTTTATTATCTTTAAATAACAATAGCTTTACTTCTTTCTGAATTTGAATCATTTATCCTTTTCTTTTGCCTAATTGTTCTAGCTAGGACTTCCAATATTATGTTAACAGTAATGGTGAAAGTGCACATCCTTGTCTTGTACCCGATCTTAGTGGAAAAATTTTCAGATTTTCACCATTGAGAATTAGTTGTGCATTTGTCATATATGATTTTTATTATGTAAGCTACCTTCCATTTGCCTCCAGATTTTCAAGGGTTTTCATCATGATTGGCTTCTGAATCTTATCAAAAGTGTCTCAGCATCAATTGATATGATAGTGTGTTATTTTTTCCCCTTTCCTTTTGTTCATATGGTGATAACATTGATTGATACTTGGATATTGTACCACTTGTGTTCCTTGTATAAACCCCATTTTGTCATGGTGTATAATCTTTTTAATGCATTGTTGGATTCGTTTTGCTAAGATTTTATTGAGCATTTTTTTTAAGATTTATTTTTATTTATTTATTCAAGCACTGGGTGCAGTCAGAAGCACGGGAGGGTGAGAGAATTCACCAGAGCCAGAGTGGGGAGCAGAACAGGGCCAGAGTGGGGAGCAGAACAGGCAGACTGAAGTACACTGCTGAGGGGAGCAGCAGGCGGCAGGAGAGGTCTGCGTGCCATGTGGGACCCTCCTCTGGCTGCCATGGAGCAGCCAGGGATTGAACCAGCGCTGCAGAGGCTGTGGGCAGCTTCGCAACCCAAGCTCAACCGCTGTGCCACCGGGGAGCCCCTATTGAGCAATTTTTGTGACTGTCTTCATTAGGCAGATTGGTCTGTAGTTTTCTTTATGTTGTCTTTGTTTAGTTGTAGTATTAACGTTATGTTGGCTCCTTAAAATGTGTTTGGAAGATTTCCTCTTTTTCAATTTTTGGAAAGAGTATGAGTGATACAAGTATTAGTTTTTCTTTGAAGGCTTGGTAGAAAACTGACTGTGAAGCCATTTGGTCCTTTTTTTGTTTGGTCAATTTATTTATGTATTTTTTAATATTTTATTTTATATAATTCTTACATCATTTTTCATTTTTGCACAATGTATGCATTTTCATTTTGGTTATATTCCCCATACAATTGTACCCTCCCTTATTTTGACCCTAGTCCTTCCTCTCCCCGCTCTTCCCCCCCACATAGTGTGTCTCTGGTTTATAGTTGCTTGTTGATTTTGATTTTTACTTTGTATCAATTAGTCTTTTTCCTGGTCCCTTATTTAGGTTTTCTAAATTCCTGCTATGAGTGAGACCGTCCAGTATTTTTCTTTTTCTTTCTGACTTATTTCGCTGATCATGATCCCTTCCAGCTCCATCCATGTTGCTGCAAACTGCATGCATTTATCTTTTTTGATTGCTGAGTAATATCCTATTGTGTATATGTACCACATCTTCTTGATCCAGTCATCTATTTTGGGGCATTTGGGTTGTTTCCATAGCTTAGCTATTGTAAATAGTGCTGCTATAAACATAGAGATGCAGGTGCCCTTTGGAATTAATATTTCTGTGTCATTTGGGTCAATACCTAGGAGTGGAATTGCTGGATCATATGGAAGTGCTATGTTTAGAAGGTCAAGAAATCTCCACATAGCTCTCCATAGGGGGGAGTGTTTTGATTGCTGTATCAATTTTCTTGTGTGTGATTTGTTTCTGCAGGTTTTCTATTTCTCTGCTATGCAATCTTGGATGATTTTTTTAATTCTATGATCTGCCCAATTCATCTTGTTGTTGAATTTGTTTTCCTATAAATGTTTATAATAATTTCTTATTATCTTAATTTCTACAGTATTATAACTTCTTTTTATTTGAGTTTTCTCTCTCTTTGACAAAAAATGAGTTCCTGTTGTGATACTCCAAATTAAAAAAAAATCTATAAAATGACAATCCCTGTGTAACATAATATATTGAGAGGTTTTGGAGGAAAGAAATTATTTTGTACTGTATCTCTACTGCAGAGCAAAGTGTGTCTACCATATTATATTGTCCTCTATTTGGAGAATTGCAATATGAAATATTTAGAATAAGTCACATCTTTTAAGCCTATCTTAGAGTTTACACTATATTGATCTGTATCTACATAAAGCGTACTAAAATTATATATGATGATACTACTTCATATAAATTCCATGCTGTGGGATAGGAATTTATTCTTATTAATCCATATTATAATTATTAGATAATATGATAATTATTAGAGTATATATAATATGATAATATGCCATATATTATAATTAATATTTTAATTCCTATTTTAATTTCTATTTTTTTTCCAGTTGGAATTTTGAAGGGAGTTTATTCACTTAGTTCTAGATAATCAGTAAAATATTCTGTTTTATATATTTCCATTTCTCTATGCCTTCTTCCTACAAAGCAATCCCTTAAAGTAGCTTTAATTAAAAGTTTCTGTTATCAAAATTGTGTGTCCTCTTACTCTAGCTGACTAGTTTCTTGTCTATCTTTATATGTAAATTGTGCTAAATTTAACTAGGACAAGGAAACCTAATTTAAAATTCCTATGACTCATTAGTCACATCCCATAGTGTTTGCGGAAAGTACTTTTTATCAATGTTTTTCAATCCTAAGAAGTTGAAAATATATGTCTTGTTAGCAAGACATTGGGAAATTAACAAATATAGTTTGCTAAGATCAGTGTCCTGTAATAACTTTGTATTTTCTCAACTTTAATAAATACATCGATATAATTTAAATTTTGTCATTGAAGTAGCTTGACAATTCCCTCTTTAAACAAAGGAGGATATTTGTTCTTTCAGTTACAACCCTGACTCCATCACATATACATTTTCCATTTTGTGATCATGTGAGTACATGTTTTGTTTTGTTTTCATTTCAACTTGTTTTATTCTGTAACAATGGAGCAAGAAATTCTCATTTATGGATCCCCCTTAATCTTATTATTTTCCATGAATTTTTAAACAATCTGCTACCTCCTCTTCATTGAAAGAAGACCTTCTTGATCCCAGTTCTCCTACTCCACCTCATGGAAGTACATGACAGTGATTATGCTTAATGTAGACTGATAGTTCACTTAATGAGGACAAAATAAGACTTTGCATGTTAAAATTGTGACACATATATATATATATATATATATAGAAAGAAAGAGAGAGTTTATTTATATCAATGCATTAATGAATGGCAAAGATCTTTAGAATAGGTCAATATTGGTGAATAAAACATTGGGGCTTCAAATATGTCTTTTTATGTCAGTTGCAATAACTAAAAATGCATATATGCAAATTTATGCTATTAGGATAGTTGGTCTTTGATCATTAATGACAAAAAGAGCAACATTATAGCATGGGTGACCATGGGAAATCATGGTATTTTAGTGTCCTTAAAATACAGGCAAAAGACTTTGAGTGTTGAGGCCTTGAGTTCAATTGCTTTTCAGTTCTCAAAGGACCTCATGCTATCTGGAACCAGCTTCATATCTAACTTTATTGCTCCCCTGCCATTCTACATATTGTCCTTGAAATTGTTGATAATCTATAGGAGACTACTTTGTGTTTTGTTCCACCAGATGAGGAGGATATAAGTTAAATTTATTCCTAAACAAAAATGTCTATGCTTTTAATAACAGAGTAATGTAGTCTCATGGAATGTGATTGGGATCATTCTATTTTCTTCAAATTTTTAGAGCAGCTAGAGAAAGTTAGATATCATTTCCTCTTTGACGGTTTCATAGAACTTACTGATACTGGGCTTTTGTATTTTCAGATATTTCTTTTATAACTATTTCAGTTTCTTTGCTTGTAATTTGACTGTTGAGGTTTCCAATTTCTTCCTTATTCAGTATTGGAATACTGTACGCTTCTTAGAATTTATCCATTTCTCCAGATTTTCCAAGTTATTCATGTAAAGATATTCAAAGTAGCCTTTCATGATTCTCTGTATTTCTGAGGTGTCTGTTGTAACTTCTCTATAATTTCTAACTCTTTAATTTCTTACTCTATTTATGTGATTTCTCCCCCTTCTTTTTCTTTTGAGCCTAACTAGAGTTTGTCTATTTTATTTATTTTTTCAAAGAACTAACTTTTGATACCTTTAGTTTTTTGAACTATCTTTATGATTTCTATTTCATTAGTTTCTGTTGTAATTATTAAAATTTCCTTCTTTCTACTAGATTGTGGTTCTGTTTGTTCTTCTTTTTCTAGTTCCTTAAAGTGAGATAGACATTTATTTAAGTTATTTCTCATACCTTTTTTTTTTAAGATTTATTTATTTATTTATACAAGCACTGGGTACAGTCAGAAGCGCAGTAGGGTGAGAGAATTCACCAGAGCCAGAGGGGGGTACAGAACAGGCAGACTGATGAAATACACTGCTGAGGGGAGCAGTGGGAGATGCAGGAGAGGTCTGTTGTGCCATGTGGGACCCTCACCGGCGGGCAGGGATAGAACCTGTGCTGCAGAGGCTGCGGGCAGCTTCGCAGAGGCTGCGGGCAGCTTCGCAGCCCGCCACTCAACCGCTGCACCACTAGGGGAGGCCCTATTTCTCATATCTTAAGGTAGGCTTTTACTGCTATATTCTTCTATTTAGAACTATTTTTCCTACTTCCAGGAGGTTCTGGTAGGTTGTATTTTTGTTTTCATTTGTCTGCCAGTATTTTATTTCATTTCTTTGATTTCTTCATTATTCCAGTAGTCATTCATAGTATATTGTTCATTATGCAGATATTTTTCCTGTTTTCTTTGTGTGGTTGATTTCTAGTTCAATATCATTGTGATAAGCTTATTATGAGTTTAATCTTCATGAATTTATTGATACTTATTTTGTGAATCAACGTATGGTATATTCTGTGGAATGATACATGTGCACTTGAGAAGATGTGTACTTAACAGTTCTCAGGTATAGTGTCATAAATATTTAGTAGGTCTATCTGGTATGTTTGCTTGTTTAAAGCTATTATTTCCTTGTTTTTTATTTGTCTGCTCTATCCATTGATGCATGTGTAATATTAAATTCCCTTACAATTATTGTGTTGCTGTCAATGATTTTTTTTTAGGCTTGCTAATAGTTGTTTTATATATTGCTGCTCCTTTATTTGGTATATATCTGTTGTTAAGTGTTATGTATCACTGATTTATTCATCCTTTATTCATCCTATGATAGCCATCCATGTGTCTTATTACCTTATTTTAAATGGAAGTTTATTTTATCTGAAGTAAGTATGGCTGCATCTGAGTCACTTTGGTCCCATTTGCTTGTAGGATTTTTTTCCTATCACCCCCTTTGATATTTTTTATCTTTATAGCTCAGTAGAAGTATGTAAGAGTTCTTTCAATTTTTCTGTAGGGAGTGTCTGGTGTTTGCAAACTCCTCAAAGATTTTGTTTGTCTGGGAATGGCTTTATCTTCCCTCATATCTGAAGAAGTATCTTGCAGTATCTAATATTCTTGGCCAGCAGTTTTTAACTTAGCAATTTTTAATATATCATTCCAGTCTTTCCTTGCCCACAGAGTTTCCTAAGAGAAGTCAGATGTAAGCCTGACAGGGCTATCTTTATAGGTTATCTGCTCCACCGTCCTCCTGCTGCCTTCAATATTCTTTCTTTTTCTTGGACTCTCACTATCAGGTGTTTTGAATAGGTCTCTACATTTAGGTAACTCGGTTATTTTGTTTGCTTGCTTTTAGCTTCATGTCTTTCCATATAAATTTCCTTCCTTATGTGGAATTTCCTTCCTTAATGGACTCTGGATGATTCTCATCCATTATTCTTATGTTGACTTTTTTTTAATGATGTTGAATTGTTCTTAAATTTCCTCTTCATTTCTTTAGTTTATATCTCATTTAAATCTTCCACTGATGTCCTTAATGTATTACTATCTTGAGGTCATTGATTTGATCCTCCATTTGATCTATTCTACTCTCATAGTTTTCTTTAGATGTCTTGATCTCACTTAATATGCACTTGACTTTCTGAAATTCTGTCATTTCCTTATTTAATATCAGTTCTTATATTAATTTATTTCATTTGAGCTCATTATTTTGTTTTACTAAATTTTTTTGTATTTCTATGATTTGAATAGTTTTCTGAGTTCTTGTATAATTATTTGACTTCTTTTTATGATCCCTATTGTATCTCTTTGAATTGCCTTTCCGAGTTTTCTTCTATCTTCTTGCATTTCTTAATTATAGCAGTTCTGAGCTCTGCATGATAGGGTGATATGGCCTTCCATCTTTTTGTATCTGGATTTTTGGAGAGTTGATTTTACTTGTGATGTAATGCTTTCTTTTTTAAAAGGTTTTATTTATTTAAACAAGAACCAGGGTACAGGCCAGACGTGCGGAGGATGAGAGGATTTACTAGAGACCGAGTGGGGAACAGAACAGGCGAATGACCAAAATACACAGCTAAGGGGAGCAGTAGGTGATACAGGAGAGGTCTGCCTCACCATGTGAGTTGTTCCACGGCCAGCAGGGATCAAACCGTCACTGTAGAGGCTGCAGGTAGCTTCCCAGCACTGCGCTCAACCGCCTGTGCCACCAGGGAGGCCCTGTAATGCTCTCTTGAGATATTATAATTCCATGTTATTTTTTTGTCTGCCTAGTTTGCTATTTGAGATCTATTTCATTACTATTTTAATACCTTCATTGGTAGCTTAATTTACACTATTTTACTTTTTCTGCAGATTCTGATATCAATTTGTTTTATTTTATTTTACTTTGCTGTCTTTTGTATGCACTGAGTTGTGTTTTGTGTTACTGATGAGTAAATTGGAGTAGAGGTTTGTAACATTCCAAACATCAGATACATGAGTTAGTTTGGGGTTGGTTTCTGTTTGAAGTAGCCCTTATATGCCCCATCTCTGGAGTTTGGAATGAGAGGCTCAGCAGTCTCTTTGTTATCAGTACTCCTAACAAGGTAAGCATCTTGTCCCAAGACGTGGGAAGTGGGGGGTTGAAGATCAGACTATTTGCTCTGTTGTTATTACTACAGGGAACCCAGACTGTTTGGTGTACTCCAGGTCCTCCACAAGGCTGTCCCCTCATTCATGTGTGTGTAGCTCTATATAACTTCTGCTCCCTCCCCTATGATCTCTGGCTGAGCCAAAGCCCTTCTACTTTTGCCCGATATTCCAGATCATAACACTCTTCCTCTTTCCACCCAACTCTGCTCAATATATTGTGAAATGTTTCAGTATCCAACCTGTTGAAGTCTATACTGGTCTCTGCTGTCCAAACAATAATACCACTACTATTAATAAGGCTGTCACTTTACACTATTTATAAGACTGTGTCCCCCTGATTTGTTGCTCAAAGAATCACCACACCACCAGTAGGACCTAGGCCCTGTTGTTACCTTACCGACTGGTAGATAGGCTCCCACATCTGATGGGTGAATGCCTGATATGGCAGGGTTATCCCACCTAGTATCCAGACTTCTGAAGCTGGTAGCTGGAGGATGAGAGGAGCCCAGCTCTTGCTCATGAACCTGTGACTGGCATCTGGTGACTGGGATCTCATAGTTGGTATCTGAAGTAAAGGAGTATCCTGGTTCATGTTCACAAAATTGAAGCTGGGGATTGTATTCCCGCAGATGGTATCTGGAAGGCAGGAGAAACAGCTTTCATCCCAAGTTGCTGGAGGCCTTTTGCTTATGAAACTTTTGGATGAAGGCAGGGCTTTCTTGGGTGGTTGTAGGAGCTAAAGACGTAGGGTTCCTTGACTGGCAAGTGGAGGCTGGGATCAACCTATCTCTTACTGATACAAATGGTGGCTAGAGCTGGGCTCCTGCACTGGTAATGAATTTCAGGGGAGATAATTTGACTCTAACTACTGGCAACTGGAAGCTGAGTTCCTGCAGCTGGTAATGGATGCTGGGAAAGTCTGTTGGATCTCTCTGTTGGCTGCTAGGGTCTTGGCTTTCAGGCTGGTAATAGATGCTGGGGGCTGTCCTGTTTTGCTGCCAGCAGCTAGAGATAGAATTCCTTTGGTGGGTAACTAGAAGATGGGTTCCTGTGGCTGGTTATTGGGTGCTGGGAGAATTATAACTCTCACTGTTGTAACTGCCAGCTAGTGGCCAGGTTCCCAGGGTAGTTGACAGCTGGGCTTGGACCTCCTCTTATGGATGTTTCTTCCAGTGCATACCGCAGCTCTCTAGTTTTCCTTTAGTAGTAACTGGTTTTATTCTGCTCCATTGGAACTTAGAATATCAAGAGGAAGTGAGCCTTCATCTTCCCTCAGCTGCCATCTTGCCTGAATATCCTCCATAGTGATACTTAAAAACTCAGAGAAAGATGAGTAAAAAATACAGACGAGCTTATAAATTTGAACTAATAAATTTCACATATGCAAGAAACATCTTAATTAATATATATTCTTCCCAACAATAATGTTTGCAATATAGAAAAAGCCATTGCATACTGAAAAATCACAAAATTAACTTTCTAGAAGTTGTCATGAGAAATCTGATAAAATTTTAATTTAAAAAATTTATATTGTTTGTCATCCTCAGGGTTGGAAACCAAGCAAAAATACCTCTCTATTCCAGATGTTATCATGGATGGCATCTATACATTTGGATGGTTTTGTCTCCTCTTTCAGTTCCCAAAATGCCAGAAAGTGACAGACCTATAAAGGTGAGACTCTATAACCAGGGTTAAGTTTTTTTTTTTTTTTCCCCCTCCAAGAAGTCATTGTAAGCATCCACTTCATAGTTAAAGTAAATCATAGCTCTTTGAAGTAGTTTGTTACACCTGACTAATTGAGCATTGTTCTCAATTATAATCTTTATATGAGGATGTGGTTGCATAATCATGTTTTCCCTTTATATCTTAGTAGAAATGAGGATAGATTAGCAGTGAGCCTATGTAAATAGCTGAATTAGCATAAAAAGTCAGAAGACTTAAGAGGGGTCATTGGAAGTCACCTCATTTAAAAATGTTTCATTTCAGTTTATAAAAGTAGCATCTGAAATTGTAGTGCTTAATTTGATTTGAGGTTAGAAATATCATGAAACTTTGATTCTTGACTCAGCACAGTCTGAATAGTATCTAAGTGATATTATCAGAACACTTTATCCAAGGGTCTGTTCATCTAAGTGCTAATATTGTGAGGTATCTGGAATAGTCTTTTTCCACAGTTTTTCTATAAAGTTAATTGAAGACAAAAAAAAACTGATACTTTTCAAAAGAGTTGTCAGACATATGTCAGAGTAAAACAAGGATGATCTATAGATGATAGACACCTGTCACTGAAAAAAATTCAAATGTAAAAGGATTAATGAGAATTCTTAATAAGGATCAGTAAATCAGTATATATACTCATGTATATACTCATATATATATACTCATGATTTTATAATGTTTCACAATCTCCAGAAACATACAAATACACACACACACAAGCACGTGCATGTAGGAAAAATATCTACTACTCTATTTCATAAGTACTTTGACTCCTGCTTTTCTGAACATAAATGATGTTCATGTGTTTTGTATTTTTCAAATTTACCTACTTTCTAAAATGAAGTTGTAACTCCAAAATCAAGTCTTATGCCAATGCAAAGCTCAGTGGACATCCAATAAAACAATACTTTATTTATTTATTTATTTATTTATTTATTTATTTATTTATCTATTTAAAGATTTATTTATTTGTTTGTTTGTTTATTTATTTATTTATAGAAGCACTGGGTACAGTCAGAAGCGCAGGAGGGTGAGAGAATTCACCAGAGCCAGATCGGGGAACAGAACAGGCAGACCAACAAAATACACTGCTGAGGGGAGCAGCGGGTGTGGCGGGAGAGGTCTGCGAGCCATGTGGGACCCTATCCCCAGTGGCCGGGGATAGAACCAGCACTATACAGGCTGCGGGCAGCTTTGCAACCCAGCGCTCAACCGCTGTGCCACCAGGGGAGGCCCAATACTTTTTTAAAAGATTTATTTATTTATGCATACAAGAACTGGGTTACAGACCTGAGGTGCAGGGTGTGAGAGGATTCACCAGAGACAGAGTGGGGAACAGAACAGGCAGATTGACTGAAATACACGGCTGAGGGGAGCAAGGGGCGAGACTGGAGAGGTCCGCTGTGCCATGTGGGTAGCTTCCTGGCCTGCCAGGGATTGAACTCACACTGCAGAGGCTATGGACAGCTTCACAGTGCTGTGCTAAACCCCTTGCACCACCAGGGAGGTTTAGGCCAGTGGTGGAACCTAAAACACTCTTTTGTCTTCTTGTTTTATCTTTCATATTTTAAACAGGTGTCACTTTCACAATCAGTTCAATGTGATCTTTTTCTTTATTTTGGGGGGTTTTGTGATTGTCATGTCATGGGCCAAAAATGGAACAATAATAAGAATAACTGATCAAATAAAATAAGATTTCATGAGTCCTAGATATGAGTGGCGAGACAGAAAGAAGGAGAGAGAGAGAGTGAGGAAGAGAAAGGACTGTTGTTTGTAAGACAGAGTATTTATTAATACATACAGAAGGAATAATGGAATTAGGAATAATTATTGTTCAACCAGCATTGTAAATGTTGGATAAGAATGACAACATTGAGACCACCTTGGGAAGGCAACCGGAGCACCCAGAGAACTTACCACCTTCCACAGAGAAGATCCTGGGACCACCCAGAATGGCAGATGTCTCACAAACATCAGCAAGACTCTGCCACCCCAACCCAGACAGACAGAACCTAACCAGATTTACTACCTACTATGGAACCCCACTGATGCCTGCTTGTAACTACTAAGTTCCTGTGATTTCCCACAAGGTCACCACCAGCACCCACACAGACCCGGACCTAAGTCAGGGAGTAAGCCAAAATAGCCAGAGGCCACACAATCATCCTTGATACCCTACCCATTGTTTGCTCAGATAGATGTTCACCAAACCCAGTAGAATGAGCACTCACCTATAACACATGCCCAGATAACATCAGCTAAGGGTTCCACCCACTGGCCCCAGCACCAGAATGAACAGTGTTGCAGCTGGTAAACACCCAGATTTAGAGGGGGAGGCAGACTCAAATCCAACAAAATCCCCATCTATACCAGAGCAAACCTGAAAACAAACAATGGAGAGAAAGAAAAATATAAATGGTCAAGCAAGCCCTCCAGTTCACAAAACACCAGAGAAAGAATATCAATCTCCAGAACACAGCAACAATAACATGGAAGTATATTTCTTCTTGTCATGTGAAGAATTCAAAATTGCTACAATTAAGAAAGTCAAAAATTTGAACAACACAAACGAAACTCAAAAAAAAGTAGATTATGAACATATGCACAGATGCAGAAAAGGAAAAGAATGCTGTGAGAAATATAATCAACATACAGAAATTAGAGATTAAAACATTATATAAGAAAATAAGGGAACTGTAGGATGTAAAATGATCAATGGAGGAGGTTAAAAATAAAATCCTGAGAAAGTCATGAAAGTGGAATAAAAGATAGGGAAGAGTAAATCAGTAATCTCCAAGACGTGAACACAATAAGAATCAAGAAAGAAAAAGAGAATTACAAAGGAAAAAGAAAGAAGAAACACTTCATGAATTATCTGACACCACAAGTGTAGGGAAAATAAGAGTCATAGAAATCCCAGAAGGAGGAGGGCCTCCCTAGTGGCACAAGGTGTTAAGACACAACCTATGAAGCTATCTGCAGCACAAGTTCAATCCCGGGCCAGGGAGCTACCCACATGGTGCAACTGATCCCTCCTGACTCACCCACTGCTCCCCTCAGCAGTGTATTTCAGTCTATCTGCCTGTTCTGTTCCCCTCTCTGTGTCTGGTGAATCCTCTCACCCTCTGCAACTATACCTTGTACTCCAGTTCTTGTATGCATAAATAAATAAATCTTTAGGGCCTCCCTGGTGGTGCACCAGGGAGCTGCCCGCAGCCTCTGCAGTGAAGCTGCCCTTAGCCTCTGCAGTGTGGGTTCGCTTCCTAGCTGGCCAGGGAGACACCCACATGGTGTGGCAGATCTTTCCTGCCTTGCCCGCTGCTTCCCTCAGGAGTGTCTTTGGTCCATCTGCCTGTCCACTCCCTGCTCTGTCTCTGGTGAATCCTCTCACCCTCCCATGTCTCTGGCCTGTACCCCAGTTCTTGTATAAATAAAGAAATCTTTAAAAAATAATGATAAACTGGAGAACCATGCTACCCTCCCCCACCCACAAAGTTGGCACTCTCTGACCAACAGAAAGGAGGGGGGGAGGAAACAACAAGAACAAACTACAGATTAAGTGGGACACCTGAGTAAAATGGAACCACACCCTGTGAACTGGGACTGTGGAGAACCGTGCAGGAATTGCCATGGAGGTGAACAAATGGCTCTGGCCACCATTAGAGGAAAACAAGGACTCCGCGGAGACCTACACATAGCCCAACACCAGCTGGTAAGCTTGTGCAAAAAAGCAGCACCCAGGTATGCTTGAAAAGCATACATAGATCGCGGCTGCCCAGGTGCCCGCACCCGCGACCTAGGTTTGTGGGGAGACTCACGGGAGCCCTCACTGAGGTGAATGTCCCTCACTGAGTAATCAGAAACCAGGTGGCTGGACATGGGAGCAGGATGCAAGAGGCACCATTCTGTGGACACTGAACTGGGCTACATCCCAAGTCCTGTATCTGAGGGCTTTGGAACTGAGACTCGGGGCATGGAATTCGGGGTATGGGATCCCCAGGACGGCAGGGCACAGGGCAGACACAGCACCCCTACACCACCGAGGCACTCCACACCACCCCTACTCTGTTCCCAAGACCCACAGAGAAAAACAAAAAACAGTTCTGGAAAGACACTAGGAAAGATCTCTGGCGCCACCTAGCCACTAGAACAAAATCACCAACATCCTGATAATTAGAAACCAGGGATCCCCAAAACACCCTCAGGTTCTGAGAGAGGATGGGGCATGCAAATGACCGTAAGAAGGGAAATAAGGCATGGAGCAAGGTCCCATTCTGGAACTGACAGCCAGGCGCAGGATCCGGGGTATGGGACACGCCGTAGCAGCAGGCATTGCACAGGGTGACAGACAGCATTTTGGATCTGATAGCCCTGGAACTGAGACCTAGAGTGCAGAATTCAGGGTGCAGGATCCATACAGCTGCAGGCACAGCACCGGGTGAACATGGGTCAGACACAGCACCCAGCTTGAATAAGAGCCCCTATGTGAGGTGCTCCCCTCCACCTACCCTGTCCATTTCTCCGAGAACCACTGGGAAAAAGCACAGGTCAGCAAATACAGGTCTCTGGTGCCACCTCGTGACCAGAACAAAATCACCAACTAGCTGATTCCCTGTTGGAACTGACAAAATACAGAGGGAGAGAACTGTACGGGACAGTGCTCAGCAACACAGCATCAACACCCTGGTAGAGTTTTAGCCTACCAGTGCTGGTCTCAGTCTGGTAAGCAGTTTCCAACACCTCTAAAGGAGAACTCCAAAGAGATGCCTGCCAACACCAGTTGCACACCATCCCAACACATAGAACTAATTAGAAAGTAAACAACAGGGAGAAGAAAAAATATAAATAACCAAGCAAGCCCACAGGAGAAGGACACACCACAAAAAGAAATACAGTCACCAGAGCTCAACAATGACATGGAAGAACTTCTCAGCCTATCAGATAGAGAATTAATGATCATCATGATTAAAAAACAGAAAGAAAATGAAAAGGAAAAAAAATGATTTGAGTCAAATAATCAAATAATCACTGAACTGAAGAATGAAATTGAGACCTTAAGAAATGAAAGAAAAGAAATGCAGGACATTAAACGATTCCTAGAGGAGATAAAGAACACTGGGAAAAGCAATGAAAATATAATTGATGAAATGGAAGAACACATCAGTACTATTGAAGATACAGAAATAAAAAGAGCCAAAAAGAGAAAAGGAGAGAGAAGTGCAAATGAAGAAGAAGTATGAGGATACTCTTAGACAATTATCAGACTCCATGAAGAGAGGAAACGAAAGCGTTATAGGCATTCCAGAAGGTGAGGAGAGAGACAAAGGAACTGAGAAATTATTCAAGGTGATAATTGAAAAAAAAACTCCCCAAGTATGAAAAAGGAGATGAATATAGACATACAAGAAGCGAGAAGAACTCCCAATTACCACAATGAAAAGAAAAGTACAGCAAGACACATAATAGTAAAGCTTGCAAGAGTCCAAGACAAGGAAAAAATAATGAAAATGGCAAGGGGGAAGAAAGAGATACTTACAAGGGAAAACCAATCAGGTTAACTCAGACTTCTCTGAAGAAACATTATGGGCAAGAAGAGAATGGAGTAACATATTCAGCAAACTTCAACACAGCAAATGCCAACCAAAGCTCTCCTTCCTCTACAAAGAAAAAAATATGGAACTTCTCAGACAGAGAAACTGCAGAAATTCATTACAACTAAACCCCCACTCCAAAAAATTTTACAAGAAGTCCTAAAGCCAAAACCAACAGAGGAATGAACAAGAAGAAGAATAAAGCAAGGAATAAAATCACAGAAAAGACAAACACAATGGCAAACACAGATGCCAACATATCAATATTAACTCTAAATGTAAATGGATTAAGCTCATCAGTAAAAAGAGAGTAGCAGGCTAGATTAAAAAACAAAATCCAACCTTCTTCTGTCTCCAGGAAACACATTTAACCACAAAAGGTTAACACAGACTGAAAGTAAAAGGTTGGAAAACAATCCTACAAGCAAATAGACCAAAAAAGAAGGCAGGAACAGCCATACTTACATCAGATGAAATAGACTTCAAATTAAAAAAGGTAAAAAGAGGGCCTCCCCTGGTAGTGCAGGTTGTTGAGCACAGCACTATGAAGCTGTCTTCAGCCCTGCAGCACAGGTTCCATCCCGGCCTGGGGGCGAGGGTCCCACGTGGTGCAGCAGACCTCTCCTGTTGCGCTTGTTGCTCCCCTCAGTAGTGTGTTTTGTCAGTCTACCTATTCTGTTCCCCACTCTGTCTCTGGTGAATCCTCTCACCCTCCCATGAATCTGGCCTGTATCCCTGTTCCTGTATAAATAAATAGATAAATCTTTAAAAATAAAATAAAATAAAAAAGGTAAAAAAAAGACATTGACGGACACTACATTATGATCAAGGGGACAATACATCAGGAAGATACAACACTCATAAACATATACTCACCAAATGAAGGGACACCAAAACATATTAGACAATTATATCAGCTCTGAAAACAGACATTAAAGAAAATACATTGTGGGAGACTTCAACACCCTACTCTCACCCATGGACAGATCAATGAGACAAAAAATAAACAAATACACTAGAGCCCTAAATAAAGACACAGAACTCATGAACTTAACAGACATCTATAGGACACTTCACACAAAAAAATCTGAGTACACATACTTCTCAAGTGCACATGGATCATTCTCCAGAATCGATCACATACTGGGCCACAAGACAAACATCAATATATACATGAAGATCAAAATCATTCCAACTATCTTCTCTGATCATAAAGGCATCAAGCTAGAAATAAATCATGAAAAGAAAACAAGGCACCCTCCTACTTCATGGAGATTGAAATCCACACTACTGGAAGACCACTGGACTAATGAGGAGATCAAAGAAGAAATTAAAAAATACTTTGAGTTGAACGAGAAGGAGGATACCACTTTCCAGAATGTGTGGGATGCAACAAAAAGAGTAAAAAGAGGAAAATATATAGCAATACAGGCTAATATTAAGAAACAAGAAAGAACTCAAAGAAACAATCTAATCTCACATCTCAAAGAGCTAGAAAAAGAACAACAAAAAACCATAAAGCCAGTAGAAGAAAAGAAATAATAAAAATTAAAGCAGAAATAAACAAAGTGGAAATTAAAAAAATCCAAAAGATCAATGAAACCAAAAGTTGGTTCTTTGAAAAAATAAACAAAATATACAAACCACCAGCCGGGCTCACAAAGAAAAAAAGGGAGAAAACAAATATAAATAGGATTATAAATGAAAGAGGAGAAATCACAACAGACTCAGCCGAAATCAAAAGAATAATCAGAGATTACTATGAACACTTATATGGAAACAAATTCAACAACCTAGAATAGATGGACAAATTCCTAGAACTATATAATCATCCAAAGCTGAATAAAGAAGAACTAGAACAACTAAACAGACAAATTACAAGCAGCAAAATTGAGGCAGTAATCAAAGCATTCCTCAAAAACAAAAGCCCAGTCCCAGAGGGCTTCACAAATGAATTCTACCAAACATTCAGCAGTGAATTAGTGCCTATCCTACACAAACTGTTTCAAAATATTGAAAAAGAAGGAATACTATCATATATGTTCCACAAAGCCAATATTACACTAATACCAAAACCAAACAAAGACAGCACATAAAAAGAAAATTACAGGCCAATCTCCCTAATAAACACTGATGCAAAAATCCTCAACAAAATCCTTGCCAACAGAATCCAACAGCTCATCAAAGGGATAGTACACCACAATCAAGTGGAATTCATCCCAGGGGTACAAGGATGGTTCAACATATGAAAATTGATCAGTGTAATCCAACAGATCAACAAAAAGAAAAATAAAAACCATATGACCACATCAATAGATGCTGAGAAAGCATTTGACAAAGTCCAACATCCATTTATGATGAAGGCCCTTGATATTCTCAGGATAGAAGGAACATACCTTAATATGATAAAAGCCATATATGACAAACCCACTGCCAATATTATTCTCAACGGCAAAAAGCTGAAGGCCTTTCCTTTAAGATCAGGAACAAGACAAGGATGTCCTCTCTCACCACTGCTCTTCAATATAATACTGGAGGTCCTAGCCAGGACAATAAGACAAGAGAAAGACATACAAGGAATCCAAATAGGGAAAGAAGAAGTAAAACCATCACGATTTGAGATGATATGATAATATATAGAGAGAATCCTAAAAACTCCACAGAAAAACTACTCAAAATAATCAACCAGTTCAGTAAAGTAGCAGGATACAAAATCAACACATAAAAATCAGTAGCCATCCTATACACAAATGATCAATCTGAAGAAGAAGGAATCAAGAAAACCATTCCTTTTGTAATTGAAACAAAAAAAATCAAATACTTGGGAATAAACCTAACAAAAGAGGTGAAAGACCTATACAAAAAAAAAAAATTAAACACTGTTAAAACAAATTGAAGAAGACACTAAGAAATAGAAAGACATACCCTGCTCAAGGATTGGAAGAATTAACATTATTAAAATGGCCATCCTCCCAAAAGCAATATAAAGATTCATTGCTATTCCAATAAAAATCTCAATGACATTTCTCAAAGAGATAGAACAAATACTGATGAAATTCATATGGAACCACAAAAAACCATGAATAGCCAAAGCCCTACTGATGAAAACAAAGGAGAAAGGAGGTATCACACTTCCATACTTCAAACTATACTACGAAGCCATAATAATTGAAACAGTTTGGTATTGGAACAAAAACAGACACACAGATCAATGGAACCGAATAGAGAGCCCAGGAATAAAGCTACACTCTTATGAACAACTAATCTTTGACAAAGGAGCAAAGAATATGCAATGGAACATGGACAGTTTGTTCAAAAATTGGTGCTGGGAAAACTGGACCTCCACATGCAAAAAAAATGAAACTAGACCACTACCTATCACTGTGCACAAATATCAACTCAAAATGGATAAAAGAACTGACATAAGACCTGAAACCATAAAATATATAGAAGAAAATATAGGTAAAACACTACAAGACATACATCTCAGAAACATCTTTAAAGACTCATTACCCAAAGCAGTGATAGTGAAGGCAACCTGGGATTACATCAAACTGAAAAGCTTCTGTACTGCAAAAGAGACATTAACCAAAACAGAGACACCCCATTGATTGGGGAAAAAAAAATCTTTGCACTCCAGTCAACTGAAAAGGGACCGATCACAAAGATATACAAAGAACACACATGGCTCAACAAAAACAAAATAAAAAATCCAGTCAAGATATGGGCAGAAGAGGCCTCCCCAGTGGCACAGCGGTTGAGCGCTGGGTTGCAAAGCTTTCCGCAGCCTCTGTAGCGCCAGTTCAATCCCTGGCTGCTCCCCCGCCACCGGAGGAGGGTCCCAAATGGCGCGCAGAACTCTCCTGCCGCCCACTGCTCCCCTCAGCAGTGTACTTTGGTCCTTCTGCCTGCTCTGCTCCCCGCTCTGGCTCTGGTGAATTCTCTCACCCTCCCATGCTGCCTACTGCACCCAGTGCTTGTATAAACAAACAAACAAACAAACAAGCAAAGGAATGAATAAATACATCTTTAAAAAAAAGTCAAGAGACACCCTACTGAATGGGAGAAACTATCTGCCCAGTTTACATTGGACAAGCTCTATAAAGAACTCATACAACTCAACAAAAAAAGCAAATCACCCAATTACAAGATGGGCAAAGGAGTTAAATATGCACTTCTCCGAGAAGAAGACATGTATATGACAATAGGCACATGAAAAAATGCACATTATTCATCATGAGGGAAGTGCAAATCAAGACCACAAATGAGATATCACCTCACACTTGTAAGAATGGCCCATATCAAAAAGGTGAGATAGAAACTGCATGTGCTGTTGATGGTATGGAGACAAAAGAATCCTCTTACACCATTTGTGGGAATATAGACTGCTCTAGCCCCTGTGGAAAGCAGTGTGGAGATTTCTCAAAAGATTGAAAATGTATTTCCCTTATAAAACAGCAATTTCACTCCTAGTTATTTACCTGAAGACTATAGAAACATTAATTTGAAAGGAAATATGCACTCCTATGCTAACATCATTGTTATTTACAATAGCCAAGCTATAGAAGCAAGCTAAATGATCATAAATTACAGATGAGTGGATCAAGAAGATGTAGTATATATGCACAATGTGATATTACTCAGAGATATAAACAAACAAAAAAACCATGCCATGTGATGAAGCTGGAAGGGATTATGCTAAATAAAGTCAGGAGGAAAAAGATAAATAAATATTGGATGGTTTCTCTTATACATGGAATATAGAGAAATCAAACAAAGTGTCAGGCAAATAAGACAAAACTTGCAGGCTGAACATAGATTTGAGGTATAAAGTGCAGGGGATGGTAGGTATGGTATTACATGGGTGGGGATGGAGAGATATAGGGGTCAAAATGGGGGAAAGAAGGGCATAAGGGACTATGGTGATGGATCAGGTCTGCTATGGTGATGGGAAAACTACAGGGACTACACCACAGCAGACAAATCAAATACTATCCAAAAATTACCAAAGAAATGTAAGAAAATGAATAAATAAATTAATAAAATTTTAAAAAATTACATTATACTATCTTTATGTGACTTATTTTCTGTGTTTTAATTAGAGCTAATTTATAAATTATCTCATAAAGATAATGCTTTTCAAAAATCTCCTTTGCTTTTAGAGGGATATTTTTTTAAAATTAAAATGTGTTAACTTCTCTTGGCTTATCCTTGACTACATGTTTCCCCCCACTCACATTGAGTAAATTTAAGAAGAATGTGGATACTGAAGAGTAATGATATGCTATTCTTTGTATATGAAAATGGCAGTCCTGACCTGCCATTAGTTGGGGCACCTATGGTTATGATAGATTTTTTCACGATCCATCTGCTTTTCCTTCCAGGCACTCCAGGTGTCTCAGGTTGAAAGGCGTCATCAGCGGCCTCAGAACAGAGTAGCGTTAATGAGGGTGACCCTGACCTTATAAGAATAGTGCTCTGATCTTCTGACCCAAATGAAAGAAATACTTGAGCAGTATATTTAACAGTAACTTTGGATTAGTTCTGTGAGTAGAAATATAAATGAGAAAATAAATTCCACTCCTAACTCTTGGTTAACCATATGATATTTGAAACATAAAGATTAAAATGAAAACTATTACACTCATAAATTGTCACATTATAATTAAATTTAGCTAACATCAAAATTACCTTTTCTTTAATACCTCCTTAGTTATTAAGAGCCAATTCCTATTATAATAACTAAGAATATTAAAAATTCTTTAAGATTTTTTCTTTTAAAAAGATTCGTCTATTATCTACTTATTAGTTATATTCGAAATATATACTGAAATTTTACTGTTAATAGAAATTTGAAATACCATTTTCATCAATTGAAGTATATTTATAATGCTACCTAATAGTGTTAAGTAATTTTTTTCACTATGATGAAGACCCTTTTCAATCTGTATTTAGATACCAACCGTGCAGTTAATTAAACATTGACCATGCAGCTATCTCTATTAATAATGATTATTTATAATTAGACTCTTTAATCAGTTTTACTACAATGCTTGCATATAAATCCAATAATATTTTAACTATCTGATAGCATTTGGAAATTCCACTAGTATCAAATATTCTAAATATATTGTCCCTAGATACAAATTATGTGAAAAGACAGAATGAAATTATTATTTTTTTTTATTTTTAAGACACTGCATTAATTTTCATGCTAAATCATAGGTATTTAGGTGTGATGTATTTCTTGGTCATTGAAGTAAGAAATAAGCTGCTCTTATTTAAAAAAACACATAATTCTTATTTTTCTTAAAAAAACATAAAATCACTCCCAATGAATAGTGGTTATCAATCCACTATTTGTCTAATTCTTATGCCCCCCAAAATGGTAACCAGGTTTTAGATTGACTAAAAGTGTATGAAAATGAGACACTTTTTGACTGTAGTTGTGTAAAGACAGGACTGGGCACAGTGCAGGTTTCCTGATCCCATGCAGACCGAGTAAAGGAGGAATCAGAGTCCTCAGTGGTTTTTTGCAGGTCTTTTATTGGGGTTCACCAGGCATATGGCAGGCAGGGGTGCTGGCTGGGAGGCTGGCAGGCCTCCCAGCCCCCAGCAAGTCTTCACTCTATCTGGGCTCTCTGGCGTTCGTTCTGCTGCTTCTTGGCTTCTCTTTCGGCTTCTGCTTTGGCTTCTTGGCTTTCTACTGGCGTCTCCGTGATGCCGACCTTAAAAGCCCAGTCTTAGCCCAGGTGAATCCCATCTACCTATGCCCACACCCTATTCCAGGTGCCCGCCATCAGGCATGCATTCAGGACAAGGATCCATCATCTATCCCGATGGCGGAAGGGCAGAAAAGCCTGATATTTTCTTTACCCTACAAGCTGTCAACTTCAAGATAAGACATAAAATCAGATTTCTGGTAACTTCTAGAAGAGTGGCAGCACTATCTCCACTAGCTAAACATCTAACACTATGTCCATCTGGTAGAAAGTATGTAAAGCTGTGATAACATCAGTTATTTCCCCTTAAAAGCTTTGATTTCATTAGATGTGATTTTTCTGGGCTAAATTTCAGTTTATTTTTCAATTTATTTGTCTGGGTCAAATTTCAATTAATTGTATTCTGCTCCTTTAAAGGCTGTTGGTTGATTCAGTTTGATAACGCCTCAATTTCTGCCTGAACAGTTATGGAATGTGCCAGTGTTTTGGGAAATGTATCTAGGTTTGACCTTTAGGTGAGTGAATGTCAACGCTGTGACACATGCACACACAAATACACACACATGTGAATGGTGAGTTAAACTCTCCATGTGAAAGACGTACTTATGTACACAACTACATTTTCATGACGCCAGATACCATTGTATCTCCAATTTTATGGAATTGTCTCTTGTCAGTATATGAACTATATTCCAGTTATTGAAGAAAGCAATTGATTAATTTTGAAGATCCAATTACATCATAACTAAAGGCATACTATATATAGATTAAAAAATAACTTATTACAGGAGATAAGTGATACATGGTGGATGCCTATCTTGTGGTTCTAGAAAACTAAACTGATGAAAACATTGCTCATTACTGTGACTTAAATTAAGAAAGCTTCAACACACGGGCAGCACCTTTTAAAGTAGTCTTCTGGTAACCTCTAACTATTCCAGGTTACAATTCACAATAAGAGCAGAAATTTAGAAGTCTCCCTAAAGAAAGTAATAACAGAATTTAGTTCCTAGTGGATTACAGTCCACATTATGAAACTACTGCACATTTGGCACAATTATGCACCACTGGCAGTCTTCTCTCAAAGGAAGTCTCATGTTAAATGAACACTTCGAATCATATTGGAACTCATGCATCTTGCAGCTAACACTGTGTTAAGTTAAGCGTCTAACACTATGCCCATCTGGTAGAAAGAGTATCAGGGCTGCAATAACATCAGTCCTTTCCCCTTAAAAGCTTGTATTTCATTAAAAGGTGACCTGTCAAAGTGCTTTAGAAAATGAGATACTCTATAAAATGTGCTGAATAGGACAGAGGGGTATTCAGTACATAAATTACTGTCTTATCCATTGTTGTTTATAAGGTTTTCCAGGATCGTGCAAGTTGACTTATTTTTTGTTGTCCTATGAAGTCGGTCTAGAAGATATTTAGTGGGCAATGAGGGCTGAGTAATGTCTATTTGCAATATTTATTGGCTATTACTCTACAGAGTATGATTGGGATAGATTTTCAAATGAGAATTTAGAGAACTCAGAAACAAAATACAAGCCTCAGTCCCTTCCAGAGCTAAACATTTGAGGAATTGAATTTCCAAAGATGAATACAAGTTTATACTTGTCACCACACTCTCTATTGTCACTACATGCTCCACATAGGGTGCTTAAAAAAGTCCATCCCTAACGTTTTGCAAAAACGTAATCATACAATCATTACATGAATTCTAGCCCAAATCACCTCGAGATATCTGTTTGGAACATTGTATAAAAACACAAATCAAGAAAGTAAAAACCCTGCTAAGCAATTCAATTAGGAAAAGTTCAAATTGACAGTTACTTATCAAAAAGCCTCTGGAATTACTGTTCAAAGACAATTTATTTCATATACTTTTTTGAAATTGTTTTATTTTGCTTAAATGACAATGTCCTGAACTAGATTATCCAGATTTGAAATCAAATTAGAAATAGCAAGTCACAACAGGGACAGCAGGCACTCTGAATATTAGTAAGAGATGATAGCATTAAAAATTTCAAAAAACTGCAGCAGTTTTTTTTCATGATTTATTTCCCCTTCAGTAGATTATATGAGGGAATAAAACAAAATAATCTTGGCTGCATTTTGCATTTACATGTTTTTACATGTATGTTCTTACAATCATGTGTCAATTTTTCAATATATAGTGTCAGAATTGCCATGCATGTTTAAATTTATTCATAACTCTTCAAAGTTCTACGATGTGGTTATTCTGTTTCTCAGTTTATTTCATCATTCAATAAGGATAATAATCATTATTTCATAAAAATAGATAAAGGGAAAGGTAGGAGTTTGTATTTCAACAGATTCCGAGCTTCTCACTGTCTAATACTAAAGTATTTTAATTTGTGTTTAGCAAATTAAAACTAAGGATGCTAACTGAACAAGGCTACATTTAAAAAGTAAGGAAATTTTCTATTTTATAAAATTTTATTGGGAATGTGTTAAAGTAAATTTTTGAATGTTGAAAATATCTATCGGTGACATTTTAATTGTTCTGATAATGATATTACACTAAATTCAAATTTGCAAGAACAGGTTTTACATAGCTTGTATTATATTATAGTCCATTGAATATTTAATTTTTATCTAATTATCAAAATATCTCTCTTCTAGGAGATTCCAGGAGAGTATCAAGTAAAACAAAACAAAACAAAACAAAAAATAAAGCTAGGGCCATCCTAGGTATTTCCTTTTATTTTCATGTATTAATTTTCAAAATACAGACTTACAATTATAACAATTTTTAAATTTATATTGATTTGATAATGTATGCTATAGCTTATTGCTACATTCATCATTTTTTTAAATTTCAAATCTCTGTTTTTGGATTATAAATTCTATTTTTTTGTTTCATGAATTCCTCATTTAATCTTATTCCAAATTTAATATGAATTTACTATCTATGTACTAACCACATGGTTAGTACACTAGTAACCACTACTTATTATTACTTATTTATCATTATAATTACAAAATTAATCCATGAATGTATGCTTGCTGAATGCATGAGACAAAGATTGGAACAAAATAAAATAAAATTTATAACTTTTTTAGGTAAATTTTTATTTTCTTCTTTAAGCCATTTTTATCACTTTTTTAGATAGGAAAATAAATAAATGCTATATTTTTTGAACATGTTGGATTACAGCAAAGAGATAAAAAAAGTTTAAATTTCCAATGCAAACATTTGATTTACAGATTAATTGCAATTTAAGTGTATTGAAACTTGTTCAGCTGGGATAATTAAAGGTCTTGTTGTATGCTCCAAATACCCTAAGTAAAAATTACAATTCCAGGGACACGACTCATGAATAAGAAAGAAAGGGGCATTCAGCTGGTAAATTTCAGCTGGTAAGAGACCTGACTTTTTGAATCAAAGTATATCTGAAAAATGCTGAACCTTAGGTCACCTGAGTAGAAAAGTCAGGGTTTGAGAGTATTACTTTGTTCCAGTTGCCAAGACAACCATTTGTTTTCACTATATGCTCAGATGGTGGCTCATTTGGAAACTGCTTTTTAGGATTCCTGGTCTCCCCAGTCTCTCCATCTCCCATAGTAGAGGAATGAATAAAGTAAAAGCAAAAAACAATAATTTTAAAAAGGCAATTACTTTGTAAGTACATTTAACTGTAACCTTAACATATTACAACCTGGCAGAAGAGTGGCATTTCCATTGCCCCATGCCCAAGCTGTTTCTGTGCCCCATCTCTTTACCATAGAGCTGGAAACAAAACTGTTCATCCACCCCTGCAAATGTGTGCAAATCCTGGATGTCAGCTTTATAGCCACTCCATGCATAACTACATCCCAGATATAACTACCACTGCTGCTGCAAAGACACGTGGACCCTGGATCCTAGCACTGCAACTACCACAGGTTGTTGTACTGAACCCAGTGCCAAGATACATATCCTCAACCATGATGAGAATAGAAGGACTCCAGCAACATTTGCAACAGAGAATCTCAACAGCTTTTCCTGTTACTGCAAATACCCTCCTCTTTGCTCAGTCATCAATGACACTGTCCTTAACTATTGGTGCACCACAGAGACTACGTTGTGTGCCCTCCCCAGATCCACCACACCAACTTGGTGGTCTCATTTCTACATCAATTAAGGTCTTTCCTCCGTGAAGCCAGTTCATAGAGTGTGAAAGAAGTGATTGCTCCCTTAAGTGAACAGACATATGCTAAACTCTAAGAAACATGAAGTCAAGGAAATGACACCACTAAAGAAACACAATGATTGTGCAATAAATAAAACTAAAGAAATGGATATCTACAAAATTTCCCACCAAAGTATTCAAATAATTATTTTAAAGGTTTTAGCAAGCTCTAAGAGACCACAAAGAGACAACTCATCAAAATCAGGAAAATGTTACATGAACAAAGGAAGAATTTAAAAAAAAATGATCACAATAAAGAGCCAACTGGCAATTCTTGGCGTGAATAATGTAATGAAAGAAATGAGAAATACAAAAGTTTCAACAACACATTTGAGAAGCAGAAAAGAAACTTGGAAACTTCAAGAAAATTCACTTGAAATTATTCAGTCAGAGGAGAAAAAAAGAAAAGTATGAAAAAGAGTAAAGAAAGCATCTGGGGTTTATGGAAAATTCTCAGGTCTACTTATATACATATTATGGAATCCCCCAAAGAAACAATAAAGAAAAAAAAGCGAATGTCATCGATCTTTTGGACTTTTTTTCTGTTAATTTATTCTCACTCTAATTTTTATTATTTACATCCTTATACTTACTTTTGGTTTCATGTTTCTTCTTTTTCAATTCCTTGAAGTATAAGTTTAATTATTTATTTGAGTTTTTTTGTGTTTCCTGATATGTCCTTGTATTGCTATGTACTTTCCTCTTAATGTTGCTTTTGCTATGTCCCATGTGTACTAATAGATCATGTCTTCATTTACATTAATCTTCAGAGATTCCTTTAAGTTTTTTTGATTTCCCCATTAACTGATATTCATTCAATATAATGTTCAGTCTTCACATATCAGAGGTTTCACCTTCTTTCCTTTTGTGTTCGATTTGTAGATTGATACCATTATGGTCAGAAGACACTTGATATAATTTCGATCATCATAAATTTATTGGCATTTTGTGACCCAACATATGATCTAGCCTCAAAAATGTGTACACAGTTTTTGTGGGGTGCAGTGTCTATAAATGTTTTTTAAGCTAATGTGGTCTATTTCCTTATTTAAAGCTATTGTTTCCTTGTTGATTTTATCTCTGGTTGATTTGTCGATTGATTAAAATAGAATGTTTATATCCATTCTACTGTTGTGTTGATGCCAATATCTGTTTTCAAATTTGTTAATAATTTGCCTTATAATTCTTGATGTTTCTTCATTTGGTGCATATATATTCATAAGTGTTGTGTCTTACTGGTGGATTTATCCCTTCATTATTATAAAATGCCCATGCCTATCTCTTGTTATCCTTTTTTTTTAGCTGGAAGTCTGTTTGATCTAAGTGTGATCATCCCTGTCTTACTATTTTTTTAAAAATTTATTCATTCATTCATTCATTCATTCATTCATTTATTTATTTAGAGTGATTATCAATACATGGGGTTTTAATAATGCCATGTAGTCATTAGTTTTCTGGTTATGTCTATTCCCTTGCTTAGATTTTTTAAAAGATGTATTTATTTTATTTATGCATACAAGAACTGGGGTACAGGCCAGAGGTGTGGGTGGTGAGAGGATTCACCAGAGACAGAGTGAGGAACACAATAGGCAGACTGACTGAAATACACTGCTGAGGGGAGCAGTGGGTGAGACAGGAGAGGTCTGCTGGGCCATGTGGATATCTCCCTTGTCACGGATCAAACTCATGCTGCAGTGGCTGTGGATAGCTTCATAGGTTGCACCTTAACCCCTTGGGCCGCCAAGGAAGCCCCTTGCTTAGATTTTTTGTTGGTTTGTTTTGGTAGAGTTTTCCTATTCAGTGTAGATAGAACTCATTCAGGGTTTCCTACAAAGTGTGATCTAGGTTTGCAAGATCCTTGAGTTTCTGTTTTTCTGGGGTGGCCTTTATTGCTTCCTTGAAGAAAAGTCTTGCAGGATATAATATTGTCGGCTGGCAATTTTTATATTTTAATAATTAGGCTAAGTCATTCCACTTTCTTTACACCTTATGTCTCCAAGCACATACAAAAATGTGGTATGTGTTTGAAATAATGACATGTTAATTCAAATGAATAACAATTATATTACAATGTGCATAATATCATCCAATTAAATACCTCTTTATATATATAATTTTAAGAGAAACAAAAATAAATAACAATATTTTGAATTCTATATAAAATAGAAAAAATATATTTACATTTTTGTTTATATAAACAACTTCCCAAGTCTCTTCAACAAATAATACTAGCAAAACTTAATGGTCACATGCAAAAAATGAAAGCAAACCACTGTCATACACTGCACATAGCTATTCAAAATGTATTAAAAACTTGAAGGGCTGAAGCCATAAAATACATAAAAGTGAACATAGGTGATATACTACATAATATTTGACTTACAGATGTGTTAGGAGACTTGACTTCAATGATAAGGAAATCAAAAGAAAGGTAAACAAATAGGAATACATCATCCTAAAAACTTTCTGTATATCAAAAGAAATGATTATTAAAACAAAAAGACATCTTATTTGAACGTCATTCTTCTGATAAGCAATTAATAACTAAGATATAAAAACAGTCATAAAACTCAACAATAAAATAACCCAATCAAAAAATGGGCAGCTTTGAACAGTCAATTCTCCAAAGAAGACATGCAAATGACCAAAAGGCAAAGGAAATAAATGTTAATCATCATTTATTATTAAGGAAATGCAAATCAAAACCACAATAGGGTACCACATGATGCCAGTGATAATGGTCCATATTCAAAAGATCAGAAACCGGGCCTCCCTTGTGGTCTAAGGGTTAAGTCTCAGCACAATCACCACTACTGCCTGAGTTCAATCCAGCCATACATATGACACAGCAGACCTCTCCAGTCTCACCCACTGCTCCCCTTAGCAGTGTTCTTCAGTAAATCTGCCTCTTCTGAATCCTCTCATGCCCCTAAACACCCCAGTTCTTCTATGCATAAATAAATCTTTCAAAAAAATCCACAAAAGATCAGAAAATAACTCATTGGCAAGGGTGAAGGGAGAAAGGAATCTTCACACATTGTTGGTGGGATGTGAATTGGTGGATGCCCTTACCCAAAAAAAAAAAAAAAAACAAATAGATGTACCTATCATATGACCCAGCAATTCCACTTCTAAGTAACTAACAAGTGACTGAATAAACAAGATGTGGTGTGGATACACAATAGAATACTACTTATCTATAAAAAAGATTAAGTTTTGCCATTTGCTACTACATGAATGGAACTGGAGTAGATTATGCTAAATGAAGTATGTCAGTGGGAGGAAGACAAATGCTGAAAGATTTCACTCATGTTGTAGTATAAAGGATTAAGGGAAAGGAACAGACAAAAACAAACTAAAACAAACCCCTGAGTTCTGATTGAAGAACTGTGTTTACTAGATAGAGAGGAGAGTGTCTGTTAGCAAAGGATGGAGGAGGTACAATGGACAGTGAAAGAGGTTTATTAGCCCTTTGGTGATGGGTGAAGTATGGCAACATATTTGAAGAGGTATGAACCTATACTCCTAAATCATGTCCAGTGCTATAAACTAACAAAACTGCATTCAAAAACAAAACAAAAGAAAAACCATAAAATCTCCTTTCAGAAAATACATTTTAAATTGAAATATTAAAGTACATACAGTTTGAACGTCCAAAATGTCTTTTAAGTTATGCATTTAGCTTAAAGTATCCTGTGTATATTTATTTATTTATTTATTTATTTATCTATCTATTTATTTATTTATTTATTTATTTATTTATTAAATATTTATTTGGGCCTCCCCAGTGGCGCAGTACTTGAACACTGGACTGGGAGGCTGCCTGCAGCCTCTGCAGTGCCAGTTCCATCCCTAAACACCAGCGAGGGTCCCACATGGCGCACAGACTTCTCCTGCCCTGCCCGCTGCTCTCCTCAGCAGTATACTTTACCGGTATGCCTGCTCTGTTTCCCGCTCTGTCTCTGGTGAGTTCTCTCGCCCTCCCACGCTTCTGACTGTACCCAGTGCTTATATAAATAAATAAATAAATAAATAAATAAATAAATAAATAAATAAATAAATAAATCTTAAAAAAATAAAATAAAATAAAATAAAATATTTATTTATACAAGAACCAGGGTACAGGCCAGATGTTCAGAAGGTGAGAGGATTCACCAGAGACAGAACGGGGAACAGAACAGGCAGACTGATGAAGTACACTGCTGAGGGGAGCAGCGAAGGGGAGTAACCGATGAGACAGGAGAGGTCTGCTGCAGCATGTGGGTTTCTCCCCGGCTGGCAGGGATCGAACCCATGCTGCAGAGACCGCGGAGAGCTTCACAGTGTGGTGCTCAACCGCGTGCGCCACCAGGGAATCCCTCCTATGTATTTTTAAATCTACTGGTTGCAACTGAGAACGTCAATAAAAAAATTGAAAATGAACATTGTTGAAAACATAACATGGTCATGATTTCTTCAAGGTTCATTCCCCAATTGCAAATATATAATTTTGTATCCAAAATGTATATAACACACATAAGGATATATATTTTAATATCACACTTTTAAGAATCTTTGTGAGATATCCAAAAAATTGTAGAATGTATAGAAGATTAAATAATAATTGTAACTTTGATATGTTAGACATAATAAAATAATTTGGGGCATCATTAATTTTGATTTTTTAGTTATAAGCTCAGACTTTAGCATTGTTAGCATCTTTAGGAACCTGAAACCAGTATCTTCTTCCTATTCAAATTAATCAGAAAAGGAAAGCTAATTTCAGTTAAAGTCCTTTATTATTTATATATTTAGTATTGGAGAATGTCACTTATATCAGCATGCATATCTAATATCATTCAACAGACTTAAACACATTAGCCCATCTAGAGATAGAATTAGTTAATGGCCTTATGCTACCTAAAATTTTTGGCTTGAAGCAGCATTATTTCATTTATATTTATTGTGGACAATTTACTACCTCTACTTATTTGAAACTGGTGTATTTAAAAGCTTTTATTTGTTTTTATTATAACTATCATTATTAATGAGTAATTAAAAGTTTGAGGTAGGTGATTTAATGTATATGATATTTTTGATACCTGTTCAAAGACTTTAGCCACATGTTAATCAAAGAGTTAAGAGAATACAAGTAAATGATCCATATCTACATATTGTGACAAATCAGAGGCACATTTCCTTAAACTTAGTTTGCATATCTAGTGTAAGATTATTTCAACTCTTACTTTCCCATGATTTAAATTATCACACTTCTGATACAGGAATGTATTTCTTATGTGAGCTGGTTCTACTACCATAGTGATCTAGACAGCTAATACTGAAAGGTAAAGGCAAAAGCTGAAACAAATGTTTTAAAAAAGCAATTTTTGTGGTTAAAGAAAATAGCAGGTTAAAAAAGTGATAAAATAGAAGTATGATTGAAACTAGTGAAAATGATGAAAGAGATTTAGAAGGCTTTTTATATAACAATTCTGAAGGATTCAAGGTTCTGTGTCTATTGCATACTGTATATTGACCTCCTGGATTCCATGACCTCTGCTTTCTAAGAGAATTTCTTTTTTCATTTCCACTTACTGTACCAAGAGTTCATCAACATTGATTTAACACACCATCATCTAAAGGATGTGATAAGTTGGTGTTTATATCTGTCAAGGGACCGAGGAGATGAACACTGGGCATTATCAAAAGGTGTAATTTTAGGTTGTTGGATACCCTGGCATTTTTCTTAATTATTTTTGACATTTTATCTATTTCACCATGAGCTTCCTTGGAGGATACAGATAAAAAAATGTTCTTCATGACTCAGAAGAAGAAATATATCTTCTCTTAATAAATCCCACCTGAAATCATATAGGGGAAGGAAAGAAGGAATAACGGTTAACATTTATCACATGTACTGTTTCATTTGCTAAACTCTTTTTGGAAACTGAAAGACAGTTTCTTTTCAGCATGAAGAAGATTTCACATAAAATGTGAGCATATGAGGAAAAAGAATTTTGGATAACTATATAAGGACCTGTCCCAGGAGAAACTGAAATATGGGCATTACATATCCTGCCTGTTTTTGTACTAAGTTTCCTGAAGACAAAACAACATTTTGTTAATTGGGGTATCCCGACATCTTGGCAGAGTTTCTGGCACATAATAGGTATGGAATAAGCATATATTGGACTATTTTGTATATCACATGTCATTTCAATTCAAATGCCATGTATCTTTTCAGAAATAAGTATGCTAAATCAAAGTAAAAACTAAAGACTACCCCAAAGACATTTAGTGGCTAATATAAAAATTACTTTGTAACTTTTGTTGTAATATTTAAAACAGATTCAATAAATAACCTCTATCACATCTGCTTTGTTTCAACATAAATCTTTATGCTAAAAATTCCTATCATGTATGTTATAGAAGATGTTATTGAATCCATGGTTTGGAAATGCTAAGAAAATATTGAGACTGTGGCAACAGCTTTTGTTATGTTTGGTCTCTGTATTCCTTGGCTTAAGAGGGGCAGTGTCTCTCCGAACATGGTCCTTGTGACTCATGTCTCCTGGTATTAATGTAGTATACTTTTATATTGAATCCACATAGTGCTTTTGGATTGAGTCAATATGACTTTTTTGGTTATGTCCTAAGAAGTCTAATAGCCTCCTTCTTGCTCTCTTATAAGAATTATTTTTTTAAAGATTTATTTATGTATGCATACATGAACTGGGGTGTAAGCCAGAGGAGGAGGGGGTGAGAGGGTTCACCAGAGAGAATGGGGAGCAGAACAGGCAGATCTACTGAAATACACTGCTGAGGGGAGCAGCAAGTGAGGCAGGAGAGGACTGCTGTGCAATGTGGGTTGCTCCCTGGCTAGCTGGGGATCGAACTTGTGCTGCAGTGGCTGGCAATAGCTTCATAGTACTGTCTTTAACCCCTGCACAACCAGGGGGGACCCTATAAGGAATATTCTTGACAATAAATATTCTCACCATGCAAAAAGACTCACAATCCACAGCCTGTCATGCTGTAAGTCCAAGATAGACACATGGAAAACTCAGATGGAGAGGTAGGGATGGATGACAGCCTACTTCCCATATTCTCGGCTTCTCAGATGAGGCATCAGATATGTGAGAGAAAATCTCATTCCAAACATGCAACCCAGTAAATATTTCAGGTGATTTTGTTCCCAGGTGCTTTCTGACTGAAATCACAATCAAACCCCAAGCAAGAACAAAGAGCTAAGCCTAATCAATTTATAGAACTAAGTTTGGGGTTGGGTTATTTAAGACAACAGAAACCAAAACAATTTCATCTAAGGGAACAGAATGTAACAAAATGCTATCATATTCATGGAATGTCATTTGTTAAAGAGGGTCCCAGAAGTTAGTAAAATAATTTTTGAAATTAAAATAATAAAATGTATGCACAATCATTCTGGACATTTTATATAAATTGAATTATTATTACAGTATGTGATATTTTGCTGATAGTTTATTTTCATTTAGCCCAATGTTGTGAAGCTTCATACATAACAGTATGTATCAGCACATGATGTTTTTTGATTTCCATATAGTAGTCCATAGCATGACTATACAATTTTCTTTTTTCATTCATCAGTAGATAGACATTTGGATTATGACTTACTTTTTAAAAAGTTTTGCTCAAGTAGAGTTTTCATACAACAAAATGTACCCCTCTAAGTGTAACTCCAATGAGTTTTGACAAATTTATGAGTTGTGATATTTGGTTTGCCTGATTTTGAAGTTTATGTAATTTCATGGTTAGTGCTTTTTGTGTCTTTAATTTTCCTCTTGTCCCGAAGACTGAAATGTTCTCATTTCTTATGTCCTTAGATTTTATATAACCTACAACATATCTGGAAATGACATGTGTAAATAATATGTAATAGGGGTTAAGCTACCTTTTTTTTCCCACATGGACATCAACTATTCAGTATCATTTATGGAAAATATTTTTTTCTTTTTCCAAAGCTTTTCAGAATCCTGTTGGATTCTGTCTCTGTATGAATGAGGATCTATTTCTAGATTCTTTATTCCATTGTTCCATTTTTCTATTCTTAAATCTATCCCATACTGTTTTTTTTTAATTGGTTGTTTTTGCCCACACTGTTTTAATTCTGTACTTTTATAGGAATTGTGACATTTAGTTGAGCAAGTTCTCATACTTTATGTTTGATGGTATTGGCATTTTTGAGATATGTGAAATCCACATACATAATGACTCCAAATATCAAAACAATTAAAACTATTGGCATTTTAATGAATCAATTGATGAACTTGAGAAAGGCATATTTCTCAAATATTGTCTTCCATTTCAAAAATATGATATATCTTCTCTTTATTTGGGACTTATTAAATTTTACTTAGTTTTGTAATTTATTTTGTTTAACTTATATATATCCTTCATTAAATTATTTCCATTTTATAAATTTGATAGTAGTGGAAATAACATTTTTAAACTTTAATTTTAAATATCTACTTCATGCTTCTTTTCAAAAGTTCAAGTACATATTTTGCGAATGATGGTTTCATTTCTTCTTTTCAAATTATTTTAGTGTCTTTTTTTATCTTGCATTATTGCACTGATGAGTATGTCTAGGTACAATGTTGAATAGAAATGGTTATAATGGACACCTGTGGACAGCCTCAAAAAGAAAGCTTCCAGTATTTGACCTGTGAATATGATAACTGGATGTAGGTAGTGTGTGTAGTGTTTGTGTGTGTGTGTGTGTGTCTGTCTGTCTGTCTGTCTAGAAATTATATCTTGGAAAGGGTTATACCTACAAAAATGATTTCGAATTCTTCTATAAAGAACATTTATATTACCTTTCCTGATTACTTATTTATTGATAATTTCTTCTTATTATTTACTAATACATATTTATTTTATACTTATGGTAATGATTCAATACCAAGCTATTTATTTTGTTGCTCAAATTGTTACAGTGTTAACCATTAGAAATTCTTTCAAGTTGACTCCTGTGTTCCTGTGACAAGCTCTCTGCCTTTTCATCTTGAACTTTTCTGTATTTTCTTAAATAGGAAGATGCTTTGGACTCACATTCTCTGAACCAGCACTAGAATTAAGTCATTTCTCTAAAGAACCTTGGTTTCTTTTATTGGAGAATGTTATTTAGAAAACTAAGACCTAGGCTTTGAGTGTGGTCATTGCTACCATGTTATTTATTTTTTATTTTATCCTGGGTGACAATCTTTGTATTGGAAGTAGAAAACAAATTTATTTTCAATGCAATTACCATTGTGTATGGACTTTAAAATGTTATCTGATATTTTATTTGTATTTGATCAGCTTGCTTTAGATCTTTCTTTTATTTGTTATTTTCATTTTAGTAAATGTTTTTTATTACATTTCTTTTTTTAAAGATTTATTTATTTATTTATTTATTTATTTATTTATTTATTTATTTATTTATTTATACAAACACTGGGTACAGTCAGAAGCATGGGAGGGTGAGAGAATTTACCAGAGCCAGAGCGGGGAGGAGAACAGGCAGACTGATGAAGTACACTGTTGAGGGGAGCAGCGGGTGCAGCAGGAGAGGTCTGTGTGCCATGTGGGACCCCCACCAGCGGCTGGGGATAGAACCGGCACTGCAGAGGCTGCGGGCAGCTTCGCAGCCCAGTGCTCAACCGCTGTGCCACGGAGGAGGCCCTCTTATTACATTTCTTTTCTTAAAGTCTCATATCCTAATAAGGTATTATAATACATCAAAATTATTTTTTGTAAATAATAGCATAATAAGCCTCTATGGGTAGTCAAACATATTAAATCTATTTTCAAAATCTACACATATAGGTGGCCTCCCTGGTGGTACAAGGGGTTAAGTTTTAGCACTACAAAGCTATCAGCAGCCACTGCAGCACACATTAGATTCCTGTCCAGGGAGGTGACCCACATGGCACAGCAGAACTTTCCTGACTTGCCTGCTGCTCCTTTCAGCAGTGTATTTCAGTCAATCTGCCTGTTCTGCTCCCTGCTCAGTCTCTGGTGAATCTTCTCACCCCTCACACCTCTGGCCTGTACACCAGTTCTTGTATGCATAAATAAATAAACCTTTAAAAAAAATCTCCATATACAAATACAATGTCAGTGTACAATTAGATGTTTTTGCCACTAACAAATTTTTAGAATGTTTACACTATTTAGAATGTAAAACTAAACTGAGAAATTTGAATGATTTGATAATAATATATTCATTTTTAAATTATAACAAGTCTCTTGCAAAATAAAAAAAATACTGGGAATGTTTGGAAAAGATTAAATGGTACTTGACGAAGCCTTGGAACATGTAAGTGGTTATATCTGTTTTGAGTAAGATGCGTGATAGAGTCAGCACAAGCAATGAATCACAGAAAAGAATGGAAAGAAGAGTGGACCATAATTTCTTTCATGAGAAACAGGCAAGGAATACAACCTGCAGGTGTGAGGGTCAACTACAGGGGATTTACATACTGAGGTAACCCTGGAATTCTTAGTTTTATATATTATAAACGTGTGTTTGATTTTTCTGTTAGAAAGCATTTTATGTTAAAGAAAGTTTTTAATAATAGCTTTATTATCTTTGGCTGAGAATGCTATTTTTTCTATATTTAGAATGTAGTGATATTGCTATCTGGAAACATGCATGATACTAATAAACATTCTATTGTTTCATTTCTATGAAATAGTTATTATATTACATTGTTACACTTAAGTTATATCTTAAACCTTGCAACTACTCCTCAAAGATTGCATTATTATCTTACTCATAAAGAATCACATTTGATGACTTTAAGTTCCTTTCAGCAATATAGTTACAGAAATAGTTAGAAAAATCATATGCATTTCATCATACACAAAATAATTTCTCAAAACAAACACTTTTAAGCAATGTGTACCTTTTTATACAAAATGTGTAACCGATCATCACTGCAAATTAATACTACCTTCAGTGTCTTTTTTTTTTCTCCACAGGTGGTTATGTGTTCCCTCTAGTTTAGTTCTAATTTCCAGTTTATGACACATTTGCAAAGCGGTTGAGTAGGCATTTTGATGTTAGTAAAATTGTGTGTCTTATGGAAGATCAAGTCTGTAAGATTAACCTCAATAACACTGATCTTAGTAGTAATTTTTTTCACCAGAAGTTATTAAACATATATTTGGCTATTATTGAATGGCTGGCTCTCGGTAGTGCTTAAAAATATTTATATCTTTGGACTGCCAACTTTTGTATGGTCCTTCATTTCTCTTTCTCTTCTCCAGTTTTTCATTCATTTCCACAATTTTTCACACATTGGTTATCTATGTTAAAATATATTAATTAGCCATATTTTTAAAAATGTAGTTTTACTTGAAAATCTGAAGAATGAAACTATAGCCTTAAAATACCAAGTGATAGAGTTAGATTTTTGATGTCTTTCTTAGTGCCCCCTTCAATCACATAATATAAGTGACTGCCAAATCTACTAAAACATACATTTCTTGAATAAAACAACTTAAATATGTTTATTTTTGTATAAATCTATATATGTGCGTGTGATGAGTAGACAAAAATTAATTTTATGCACTACTATATTTATACATATACATGCAACACTGGTAAACATTTTTGATTAAAAGTATAATCTATCTTGTGTGACTATTCATAAGAGAAGTCCTAATTTGAAACAATTTAAGGAGGACTTGGAAAATACAGTTAAGCATCTTACCTTTCCAATATACAAAGCAAATAGTTAATCAAGGCAGATAAATACCAGAATAAAAATTTTAGGAAAATATAAGAACCTGAATAACCATAGGTCTTTTAGCCAGATCCAATTAGTTTAATAATTAAAAAAGAAAAGCAAACATACATACCCAGGGGTCATTCTTATGCTATAATATCCAGTGTTAGTTGCAACATCTAAATTAAATATAAACATTTTAGTATAACAATATGTTCATAGCACTCATAACTTAAAAAATAAGTAAATTCATAAAAGTCAATGCTTTCTTTTGTTATTTCAAAGTAATTCTCTAACAGGTTTTATGAAAAAAAAAAAACATGAAAATGGAAAAACTAACTATATATTTAAAAAAATCTATTTACCTTTTATCCAGTCTGAATAGATGCCTTTTTAATTATTGCTATTTGTTAACGATGCCTTTGCATCCCCTAGAAGATTTAGCCTGAATAAACTGATTTTTTTAAAAGTTTCCTTCAGTTACAGGCTAATACAGTAAGAAGTTCCATACATTTGGAAGTAAAATAGTCATAAAGGCAGAAGTATTTAAATGAGTAGAGCAAGGAAGTCTTGCCAAAGGAAGTAGAAAAGCTATATGGTTGGAGATACAAGAGCCAAAATGAAACACACAGTTGAAACATTTAGGATGATTGTGAAAAAGGGTCTATGTTCACTTGTTAAAGAATGTGCTAGGGCAGACTAAAGCATTTGAATAGTTCTTTCACAGGTCACAGAGTCCATTCAGCCTGCAGACATTGTTATTAACCAACAGAAATAGATGGGCTTAATTAATATTCTGAACATACCTGGGAGAACATTCTTAAGGAAATCCACCCTCTGGTGGTATGGAAATCAAAAAAAAAAAAAAAAAAAAAGACAGAAAACTTAACAGTAAGCAGTAAAAATGAGATCTAGATAGTAAAGTCAACTGCTCTCCAAGTGGAATGCCAGTTGCAAAATAAAAGTCTTGTTTGTGTACATTTCTGTTGTAGATGGTTGTGCCTTGTGAAATAAAGTTGAACAGCAGTTTGAATTTATTAGGAAATATATTCTTTCCATTTCATCAAATAACAGGCAAAAATAAGTCTGACAAATGTTGTAGTGAATTCTTACTAATTCATGTAAGTATGAATAAGTAATGCAGTAATTTATAAATTTAGTTTTATTATTACAAAATGAATAAAAAGAAAAATGCAACATAAATATTAATTAGTATTTTAATGGAAAAGTGGTTATGTCATTGGTTGGAAAAACAGTAACTATCCACAAAGAATGTTTAAGATATTTCAGAAGGTTTCTGTATAATTTGTTCATTTGAATGTTAATCTTCAGTATATTATTAAGTCTAAATTTCTCCCACATAGTTATGATATGATAAGCTATGAACTTTCCTCTCTTTTTTTGGAACATTTTACATTTGGGATATCGTTTATGCAAAATTAACTGTAAGTGAACTTTTAAAGTCACTGTTACAAATAGAGGTCTAAAATATAATCTTGAAATATAATTTTAAAATAAAGGATAGGGGCTCCCCTGGTGACACAGTGGTTGAGTGCTGGGCTGCAAAGCTGTCCGCAGCCTCTGCAGCACCAGTTTGATACCCGGCCACTGGCGAGGGTCCCACATGGCGCAAGAGACCTCTCCTGCCACTCCCACTGCTCCCCTCAGCAGTGTATTTCATCAATCTGCCTGCTCTGCACCCCACTCTGGCTCTGGTGAATTCTCTCACCCTCCAGCACTTCTGACTGTACCCAGTGCTTGCATAAATAAATAAATAAATCTTTAAAAAAATAAAATAAAATATAGGACAAAATGAGCTATTTCTATATTTTTGATGTTGTTTAAGAAAATACATATATAAAACATGCATATTTAGGTAAAAGTGGTATAGATATACACATATATGTGTAGTACATATGCTTATACTTTTGCACACATTCATGAAATAATAGAGAATAGTGCTATAAAATATTTAAGAAAACAAGATAAAACTTATTGAATAATTTAACAAAGTACTTACCCTATTTAATACCTGCATTTAACAAAGTAATTCATTTTGAAATGGCAGTCAAGGTCAAGTATTATGTGCTCAGACTTAACATAACGTATATAAAACAAAATCCCTTTTGAAAAATAGAGTCATTCATTTCTGACATACAAAAAGCTGTACTTTCTTTGTCTTGCTACTTTAAAGCCTCATGATGGCATTTTCCCTTTTTTATGGTCCTTTAGCTATAAATGTTTCTGTACTCAAAAATCATGAAAAACTGCAAGTAGCAAATGCTGAAAAATGTAACAGATGTATAAGTGCTCCTTGGGATAAACAGATTATGGACAATTAAGTCATCATATTATGGTCTCTGCTTCCACTTGCTTTTGTAATGTACACCTGTGGCTTATTAGGAATATAACCATAGCAATAACAAAAAATTCCAGGTTCAATGGTAATCTTGGAAAATCTGTTTCCTTCTTGAATATTTCTTAGGAAAAGAACAATGAGCAATGTGTAAACAAAGCTGTGGATGTTTATCATTCAATTTGCTATTTATATATTGTAAATATATTTCAAATTGTTTGATGAAAGGTAGAATTCTAAAAGTGTTAAATACAATAAATGGCCCTTGTTTGGATTCTGCTTAAAATAAACTAAACTAACTGTAAAAAATATGAATAAAAGTGAAGAAATATGTAAACTGATGGATATATTGATACTACTAAATTATATTTTTCACTGGAGAGCATGACTTTTTCAGGGGAAGTATTTATAGATAAATGGTGTGCTGTTCACAATTGTTTCAAAACAATGTGAAAGAGAGTGTGTAGGGAGTAGGTAGACATATTGTGGTGACCTTAAAATGTGTTCTAAAATTCTTTGATAGTCCTGTTTTCAAAATTGGAGTTCAGTTATACTCTTTCCTTGAGTTTGCACTATCATGTGGACTTCTGATGAATAGAATATGGCAGAAACAAAATTATGGAATTTCCAACAGCAAATTATAAGAATAATTGTGATTTCCTTTTCATCCTCTCTCTTGTATTTCTTGCTATGTGGTTAAATTATGGGCATGCCTTGAGGACTTTTCAGTCATCCTATGTGATGAGTCCCAAGGGACTGTGAGGCCCTACTACTAATAATCTTGTCATGAAACACCTTGGAAATGAATCCTCTGACTCTGGCCTACTTCAAATGACCACAGCCCAAGACAACACGTTTACTACAATTTCATGACTAATTCTTAGAACCACACAGTGACCTGCTCCTAAATTTCAAACTCACAAAATTTGTAATACTAAATGATTTTTGTTTGTGTTATTAGGTTGCTATTACTTTTTATTAAATTTTTGCCACAATAGATAACCAAAGCAAATCTATGAAACCAGATTCTGTGGAAAATGAGTTTTTGATGCTGGACAATGAAAACATGAGAGAGTATTAGAACATTTTACCTACATTCATGTATATTTTAATAACTCTATAACTTTTTAAAATTGATTTTCAATTTTTATTTTATAAAGATGAAATCTAGATGGAAACTATTGACAACTAGTTAAAATTGGCTGGGAATTTTAGTTTTCTAAATAAAAATTCCTTTTAATGTTCTTTGCATATATTTTCCCTAATAATACCTGCATAAACTAAGATTATGCTCACTGTTTTCTGGCAACTTTCAAAAAATAAATCTTAATGAAAAAACCACACAAAAACATATAAGACTATAAAACATTAAGAGCACTTTCCCATATCATAATCTTTATCACTTTCCCACAAATAAATATACTTTTAATAAAACAGTGTTTTCTTGGCAAACACAGTTTCCCCTTGAGCTCTAACTGAAGCAAAATATTACTATAAATATGAAAAGATATCCTTAAAGATTGCAGTGATATGACTATCTACATCTCTCTCTAAAATGAATAAAATCACTGAGTGTATATTCAATAGCCTTGATCTAAGTGTTAAGTGAAATTGAAATGCATTTTATCCTTGAGGACAACAAAGGATTTTTCCAATAAAGTGAAACTAAAAGATTTATTTTAAAGTTTTGAGTCTTGATGCTCAAAAATGTGAGTTCTTCATACCATAATTGTAGAAAGCATCTGTAAGCAATAAATATGTGTTTTCTATTATCAACTATAATTAGGCATTTATGATACCTTTTATTATATTGAGTTCTTATATTTTCTCTGTGATTTATTTGTTTTGTCATATTTGTAGAGGAGGAAATAAAACTTTAGAGAATGTCCTCTTGCTATGATTAAAATTAATGATTCCTAATTTCAGATTTGCACTAGCCTTAATCTTAATCTCTAAATATCTAAATGTGCCACTATGATTCCAACATGGTGCTATGTTATTTGTAGATAGAAAAAAGTGAATTACTAAAGCTCTCCAAGGACAATGTCCAATAGAGGACTGGTCACTGTCTGAGTTCCTCACCCCCATGAACGATTGATTGCAAGGCCACTCAAGTTCAGGACACACCAATAATGGGATCTATTTAACAAACAAGGGAAACAAAGAGTTGCTAAGGCCACAAGTGTCCAGCTAACTCATCCTAGAGAGTCCACAGTGTTTAGAAGTCCCAAACAAAAGCCTGCTCCTCCAAGATGAAAATTTTGTCCAACCAACAAGGGCCTGGAGGTCATGGCATCCAGCAAGTGGCCAGCCAGGATCCACCTCATAGTGGCAGCCTAGATGGAGTTGCTCACAGACACAGCCAGTGAGATGATGACATAGCAGCCTACAGCAACAGTCCAAAGTTCTGGATGAACAGCACTGAATGTTGGAACAGACAGCAACAGAGACAGCAGCAGCAGAAGGTGGAGGGCAATCTGATAAACAGCTTTTCATGAGCCTTTGGCCAGCACCAAAAACAGCTCAGTGAGACACTAAGCCTCAGGCCTTTGTACTCTCTCTCCAGGCTGCTGGAAACTTCTTCTTTCTTTGGAGGCCAAGAAGAAAATGCTCAGAGTCTGGGTCTCTCCAAGTCTGGAAGTCTGGAAGATTGGTGTAGGGAGTAGGGGAATGGATGAGGGACTTTGCCTGCTTCTTTATCTTTCCTTTTAGAGTCTCCCACCTCCTTACCTCCTTTGATATTTCCTGCCTCCACTTTCCAACTTGGTCCTTTCAATTTGCGAGGTTCCCCCAGGGTAGGAACACCTAGCTGCAGCATCCTTTGGCACAAGCAGGGAAAAAACACCACATTTTCCCAAGGACCCCGCTTCCCAGCAGGCAGCTAGAAAACACCAGTCCTGCCCTACAGTGTAACTACACGGCCCCATAACAAAAGGACTACAAGCATAGCTTCTACCCTCAATGCAGAGAAAATTTTAGAAAACAAAGCATTAAATGGAAAATATTACACCATAAAATTATCATTGGTGCACTGCATGCAGTTGCTGCCATTGAAATGGAGCTCTACATGACTTAGGGATAATGTGGTTAGCAGCAGTTGGAGAAATTTTCATAGAGTTGGTAATATTTTAGGTAAACTTTCGTAATATCATTTTTGTAGACAAAAGTAACAATATGGCTCTTCCTGGTTAACTTAATCTCCATTTCCACCCTCCTTTCAGTTACAAGAGAGTCATATAATGATTCTGAATGATGAGACTTAAGAGAAAATCAGTTGAAACCTGTTGTCTTCCTCACAGTCCTTTTCATTTTTGCCCCTTCTGTTTGGAATATACACGTGAACACTGGCACTACCAAAAAAGTACCCATAGCCCCAGGGTCAGTCACTTCACTGAACCAACACCAGTCACTACTCTTGTGAGGTTTCTTGTCATGTGAAATAAACAAACTTATCTTTGTCCAAGGTTCTATTATTGGATTATCTGTTTTTTTATTGCCACGAGCATTCATAACAGATATGAAGGATACGCAATATTCTAAGCAAGAGAAATACCACCAAAAATGCACTCATTTGGGCATGTTTTCTTAACTGATGTATGAATATATCTAGTACTAATCCCAAGTTCAATCTCTAATAAATCATGATAGAAGGAGAGGGTCAGTGTAATTGTTTCTTTTTTTTAAAGATTTATTTATTTATTTATTTATTTATACAAGAACTGGGGTACAGGCCAGATGTGCGGGAGGGTGAGAGGATTCACCAGAGACAGAGCAGGGGAACAGAACAGGGAGACAGACGAAATACACTGCTGAGGGGAGCAGCGGGAGAGATAGGAAAGATCTGTCACGCCATGTGGGACCCTTGCCGGCCGGCGGAGATTGAACTGGCGCTGCAGAGGCTGCGGACAGCTTCATAGAGTGGCGCTCAGCTGCCTGCGCCAACAGGGGAGGCCCAGTAATTGTTTCTTTAAAATCCTATGTTTCAGTTTCCTCCTTAGGGAAGTGTCTGAGATCACTCACTGAAAATTATGAGAATGAAGACTATGAGATTGTGTGGAGAAACATCCTGAATTACTTATGTAAGGAATGTAAATTGAACTCCCATAAAATGAAATGTAAGACTGAGTAAGCAAATGTAGAGTTCTGTTGCAAATTTGTAAACTAGTATTTTTTTTACCTTTAAAAATTTACGTACTCAACTGTAGGTAGTAGTTTGGTTTAAATTAGTTTGTTTTAGTTTTTTTTTTTTTTTTTAAAACTTCTGATAATTTGGAAGGAATGTTAAGATACGTTTTCTACAAACTATGAAGGAAAATCATGACCCTGGTTTTCCAGGTTAAGAGACTGATAATGTTAATAACTGACTGAAATGAAACTATTTGAAAGGAGTGCTTTTCTTGGAGGGAGGGAGATAATTTCTCAGTTGGATGTATTGTATTCCACCCCTTATGTGGACTTGTCATTTAAGTTGCCGAGAACTGGTACATAGACAAAGGTTGTGGATTATGAATGGAACGCTACATTTAGAAGTAACCAGGAAAATAAACAAAAGTTCCACAAGTGGTTGATTTAATAAACTGCTAAGCTAAAATTGCAGGTATCAAGAATAGAAATATGAGTTTCCATGAGAGGAAGGCAAAAGTACAAGAAAAGAAAAAAATATATAACTAGAGATAGGGAAGAGCAGTCCAGAAGCTGAATTGTCAAGAAAGCCAAGGGAGACTGGTTTGGGGCTTAGGAATTCACTGTCAGGGGTAACACCCTTGTATGGGAAGGATCTGGTGACCTAGAGAACAGTTTCGGGATTTGTGAGGAGAAAGGTGCCTGTATTTCAAGAGTGTATTAATAAATGGGAGGAGAAAAACTAGAAAATGTTTAGCAGCTGTAGTTACGAAAATGAAAACTTCCTAGCTCTGCCCCATAAAGAGCTGATTCTAAAAAGAAAATATGAGGGATTGATGTGAAATTTCATGGTAGAAGAGGTTTATTCTTATCTTTCAGCTGTTTGAAAAGATAGATCCTGGAAGCATAAAGTCCTTTTGGTTCAACAATTAAAAAAGAATCTTCAAAATCCTTTGCTTTGTTTCACTATAGTAACTGTTTTTGAACTTTTGAAAAAAAAATGTGTTAATCTTTTTGTGTTGTGCAAAGATTATAAAAAATTATTTTCACCACTTTATAATAATTGACCTGAATGCATTAAGAAAGTTTCAGGTATTTGGCTCTTAATGAAAAAGTTTCTTCCTACTTTTAAATATAAAACAAAAGTTTTTACAGTATGTTTAGAAAGAAAAAAATCCTTTGTTCATAGAAAACCTTTAAGTGTATTTTTACACTTCTGCTTTTGTATTTAATTTTATAAAATGTAATTATTCTTTGCTATCTACAGTCTAATCATTATTGTATGGCATCAGAAAGCCGCAGCCCACATTTTATTATCATGGCTCTCCACAAAATTGCCTTTATAGAATTATATACAATAATTTGATTTAAAAATTATGCCACCACTTTTATCAAGGTTCTTATGTAGGAAATTATCATGAATGAAATATCTATATTAAATATTAAAATAAAGACAAGCAATAAAATGACTAAAAATGAATCCAGTGCCTTATGCTATCATATCTTTTATTTAAGGTCCACATGATTGATTCTTTTTAGGTGGCTCATGCTAAGAAAACAGATAAAAGAAAAAAGTAATATAGTTAAAGGGGGTGAAAAAATCATGCATTTTAGATCTGAGTTTCCAAATTATAAAAGGAAATATGCTTTTTGTTAAATGAGAGCTCTATTAACGATCATTTTCTCCATCTTTTCTTGGTATTCAGGAAGCTCACGATGATACTTTGTTGGAAAAGCACTCAATAGATTAACTTCTACTCTGTCTTGATACTTGGGTTTTCTATTCTTCACATCTTATTGGTTTGTTGTTCTACAATAGCAATCTTTAATGTCATCTTATATACATTTTGGAATTGGGCAGGACATAAATGATAAATGATAATTATAGTATTGCCAAATCAACTGAAGGTCAATAATTAAATGCATAGGTAAGATAATAGAACAAATTTAAAAGGAATAAAATAGCCTTAATTTAAAATTATGGATTTAAACAGCATGGATGTTGAATCGGTTTTACTAATAAACCTACTAACATTCCCATTAAAATAATCTATAGACAAAAATAGAACAATGGGCATATTATTAATTTTAAATGCTCTAGAGTGTATAAGGTATGCAATGAAAATTAATATCAATTAAGGGTAGCAGAAATTTCTATGATCTGAAATATTGGAAATACACTCATACTAAATTGTGCCATTGTCAATTCAGCAAACCTGGATTAATCTTGAGTTCTTGAGACTTCAATTTTCTCAAATTTTACATGGAAAAAAAATTGCCTTTCAAGTTTCTCAGAGACTTTTTGTTAGCAGGCAGAATAAGGGACATCCCACAGTCACCCAAAACTGCATGCTCTAAATGGGTTTTGCCATCTGTCAAATAAATATAACATATATATATATATATAAGCCTGACTGCAGAATTGAGGATATTAGAAGAGGAGGTTGGGAGAGATAGAAACAAAGGAAAGGAGTGAATGGATTGTGGTGGAGGAATTTTGGTGCTTTGATATGGATGTGGTATTGTCGCATATGTCTGAGGAGGTGTGAAACTATACATCTAAATCATAGAGTGTTGTAAAACACTATCATCACAATAAAAATGATACAATTAAAATGATTAATAAAATAGTATTCCCAAAACATCTTTGGTGCATAGTGTGACTATACTCAAAATTAAGGCAGATTATTCAGAGAGATTGATAAGGTCAGGGGCCTCAAAATTTTTCATTTTTGTTTCTACATTTACCCAAAAATTGTTTATAGGATTAGTAAACACTCTTTTGAGGGCAAAGTGAAATGAGACATTACCTTCTAAGGAGAAGTTCTAGTATTTGTTTATGCTGAGAATAAGCAAAAGATATTTTAAATTAAAGGTAAAATTTAAGAGGAAGCTTTGAGCATCCAGAAGACAATTTTCTATTTCCTAGCATAGAAAATCAGTCAGAAGGGAAGCCTATACCATAGAAGGAAGGATCAGAAAGAGAAGTTACATCAGGGAGAATAGAGGAAATAGGCTCAGAGAAAATTTGCTGGGACTTTGCACTTGACTCTGCATTTACCATACAAAGTTTCCTTTAAAAATTATTAGAGGCTTTCTTATGATTGGATTTAATTTTGAAATTATAGTAAAAGTTGCAAGTTTGTTTGCTGCAAGAAATTTTAGGACTATTCCTGGGGATGACTGTCAAGTGGATCTGTGTAGTTTATCTGGGAAGGAAGAATGATTATAGTATCTGTTTTAACAGGTAGAACTGAACAAAACTGTGTAGGCCAAGGAAAATATGTGTATTCTACTCTGTACTGAGAAACTAGCTGAGTTTCAGACATTTTTTTTGTTTGTTTGTTTTTTATGTCGACATGGAAATCAAAGAGCTTTTCAGAAAAGTCAAATTGCCTTGTGAAAGTGAGGAGGAGAGAACATTAGCTGTCACAGGCAGATGTGGGTGCCACTCCAGGATAGTCTCAAAACTCCTTGTGATATAGGGCAGCAAGAGACAATAAAACTAGGCAAGAAAACTGCTCAAATAGTTTATCAGTCACTGCCTGAGTTTTTGACCCAGATGTACAATGGTTCATAAAACAACAATAACGGGGTTTATTTAACAAACCAGGAAAAAACAGTTAATGAGACCAAAAATGGCTGTTTACCTCACTCAAAGCAGTGTCCAGTGTTTTCAAGTCCTAAACAAAAGCAGCAAAGATGGTGTCTTCCCTCACTGAGGACACAGAGCTCCTCTCACAAACAATAGGCCACATTACCAAGATGGAGTCTTCCCACCATTGAGGACCTGGAACACGCGGCAGCCAAACTGTAGGCCAGCTTTTAACTCACAAAGACAACAGGAGACACAGCAAGAGATTCTCCTGGAGCTGCGGAGATGCCCCAGCACAGCACCAAACAAGCAACACTCAAAACAGCTGCTACAGCAGCTGAATGACCCAACAAATGGCCACACTCACTCGGCTTATCAAGTCACCTGGCTCTGGTTCTTTGCTTTCCCTGCCAGGCTGTAACAGCAGCCAAACTGGGAACAGTTTCAGTCACTCAGTTACTTGCAAAGCCTCCAAACTTTCCTTCTTTGAGGTTGACTGCTGGAGGCCTCTTCATGTTCGAGGCCCACGGCAGCCTTCTGGAAGATTGGCACGGTGGGGACCAAAATCACTGACCCCAGAAATGCTGAACCTCAAATGCTGAATCCTCAAACACTGAATCCCAAATGTTGAATAATCTTCGGCTTCTTCTGCAGTCCCTTATATTCATTATCAGTCACTCCACCCCAAAGTGACTGATTTCTGGGGTTATCTGTCCTCACTAGCAACCCCCTCCAGGGACAACACCTATAACAGTCTTTGGCTTCAGTCACCAGTTTCAATTCACCAATATACTGATATAAAACAAAGCATTTCACTTCACTTCCTACCTTCATACCCTAAAAAAAAAAAATAAACTAAAAAAAGAAAACAAACCTTGCATACCACTGGGGAAGAGCTAGTATTGTTAGTAGTCCAAACATAACTGTAGCATGTACCACTCTGTGCTATAGGCACATGACCCTTCACAACCTTGGGAAGCTGGCAGCCATGGGACATTGGTGGTGATACCCAGAGAAGGCCATTGTCCAACACAGCAATGCTAACACCCATGCAACAGCGGTGCCTGCCTGTGCTGCAGGTAACAGGGAGACGGATCAGGACCAATTTGAAAATGGAACTGTTATTATGTCCGGCTACTTTCTCTGCCTAAGGGAAATGTAGCCTTTTCTGTCTATGGACCTGGAAAACAAGAGTAGTAGAAGGGGAGAACTCTACATCAAAATAAAGGGGCCAACTCTGTCCGGTGGGAGTGAATATGATTTGGACAAGAGGGAAATACCCTCTGGGGACTCGTGAAAACACTTGGGTGGGATATGTGTCACAAAGCCTCAGCTCCTGTGTAATGCATTTGAAGACATGCAGCAGTGAGGTTCCAGTTATCCATGTAAATATGATCTCATTTAATTGATGGGTTACCGTGACCTGGGGAAATTTTGATTCTATTGTATATAATAGTTATCTTCTGATTTTTATGAAAATAGTGTTTCAGTAGTGTTTAGAAAGATTAAATTCTAATTTAAGAAAAGAGAAATGACCTAGCAGCAGGAAAATATTTGTTGTATTGCTTTAAAAATTGAGAAGAAATTTCAACATTGGTTTTAAGCAACACTATCCTATTTAACATGATAATTTATATATGTACCTCAAAGAATATGAAAACTGACCAAAATTTTGGACTATTGCTCAGAAGTTTACAAAACTACAATAATGTAGTTCCTCAGATTTTTTTTTTTTTTTACCTTGAGACAATGTTAGCATAACTTAACTTCTAGTCTGTGTTTTCTAATACCTCTGAATAATTGCTAACATCTTGACTTCATGTATATTGCAAGCTTCATGTTTCCTGAGCTGGTTTCTAAATATTGCTATTTATCTGAAACATAAAAGGCTCTTTATAAGCTGTATAAGTGGAGATAAAAACATCAGGTCTGCTGCTTCTGTATGGATATTACAAGACAAATAATAGAGACTGAAACATTTAATCAGACCTAAAACTTTCTTTTTAACTATTTTAGACAAATTACTTATGTTATCTTACTTTCACCTTCATTCTATATAAAATAAAAATGTCTCTTTTCCACAACTTATATAACTGCTTGAGAATCCTTAACTTTCTTTTGTTTATTATATCCCTAGGCAGTTTTCTCTCAGGCTCGAAGGAACAGATTCAAGTTTTTTTAAGCAAATTCCTTTAGCTTTCAAAAAAACGGAGATTATAGCTTGAACTCTTAGAAATGGGAGCAGAAAATCAGGAGTAACTTCTGCCTAAATGAAAGTTTCATTAGGAAAAATGAACTAATCATCCTTCACTGAGGAAAATTCTTCTGTTCAAAAGAACACAGTCTTTGCCACTAAATATATTTAACATAATTTATATCATTATTAAAATCACTACATTAATATATATGTATATATACATATTTATATATTGGAAACACAGATAATGGACCATATTTTACTGCTTAGTATCATTTCTAATAAGAATTACTAGCTATTGTGATACTATATTTGAATATGAATGAGAACATATGGAAGCAAATATATGCACTGTAGTGCTGGGGATATGAAATAAACTTATTAAATAGGATCTTCTGTAAAATTCCACATGCTGTGGTGAGCAAGTCAGTACATAATAGCAGGGTTGAAAGATCAATCCAAGTTCCATCCAATAGCAAATTTTTGCATTGAAAAAAATCCAAAAGTCTTTCATACATCTAAGTTCTGACTTGTCAGAAGAAAAATTCAGTACAGAGAAATAGAAATTCAAAATATGAGTAGTTAATATCTATGTCACAATATCTATGTCTGTTACCTTAAACAACACAGGATTTTACAGTATCTCAGAGACCATTTTCTTTTAAAAAAAGTAAAAGGAAAATGAAAGTAAAAAGACAAGAGTAATTATGAAAGGCGTGACAATCAAGAAATACCACATATGACCCAATAACTTGACCTCTTTGTATTTATCCTAAGAATGCAAAAAAAAAAAAACACCCACAACCCTCTAATTTGAAGGAATTTTTACACTCCATATTCATGACAATACTATTTACAATGGTCATTATGGAAACAACCTAAATGCCCAGCAGTTGGTGAGTGGATAAAGAAGGTGTGGTATGTAAAGAAAATGGAATACTACTCAGCTTAAAAGAGAAGAAATTTCATCATTTGTGATAATATGGCTGGAGCTTGAAGGGATTATGCTAAGTAAAATAAGTCAAGGAAGAAAAACAAATACCTGATGATTTCACTCATATGTAGAGTGTAAAGAAATAAAACAAAAGAACAGACAAAACTATACCAAAATAAACTCAATTAATCTAACTGTAGAACTGAATGATTAAAGGGGTAGTACAGGAGGCAGGGAGCTGGGGGTGGGAGGAGGGAGGACAAATGAGAAAGGGGCCCAATGGTTTATAATATGGGACTCTGTGTATTTTGTTGGAAGATATGTTGTGGTAACAAATCTGAAGAAGTATGTACCTATTTCCCTAAATCATATACAGTATTATTTTTTTAAGATCTATTTATTTATACAAGAACCTGAGTACAGGCCAGATGCGCGGGAGGGTGAGAGGATTCTCCTGAGACAGAGCGGGGAACAGAACAGGCAGACTGAGAAATACACTGCTGAAGGGAGCAGCGGGCAAGACAGGAAAGGTCTGCCATACCATGTGGGACCCTTGCCACCTGGCATCAAACCAGCGCTGCAAAGGCTGCAGACAGCTTCACAGCACAGTGCTCAACCACCTGCGCCACCAGGTACAGTATTTTAAACCAATGTTATCTCAATAAAAAATAATTTTAAAAATCAGAGTGGTGAGATAAAATAAACAAGTTAGTCATAGTCATGGTTTAAATCTACAATAAGGTTTATTGAATGCAGAAAATAATTTTCCAAATAATTTCCTATAATTAATATTATAGGAGACGTGGAAAGCAAAAGAGAAATATTTGTTGAAATCCACTATGTACTTGGCTCAGTTTTTTAACCCTCACAACTACCCAATGATATAAATATACTAATTTCATTTCAAATAAAATAAAACAGAGTAAGTTGATAAAAATGACAGAACACCACACTTTAGGACTACAGAGAGATATGGATAAATGTGGACATATGTAAAGACAAAAAAATGCTTACAAATGGTGAAATGGAGAAAAAATTAATTCAAATCTAGCTTATTTATTCTCCTCCCAAATTAAGATGTATTATAGACATCAAAGGCAAGCAGAAGAGGTTAATGTTAAGAGATGTGCTTTGGGGGACAACAGGAAGATGTTACCAAAAGAAAAATTTGAAAATGCCTAGAAAAGATCAGGCAAATATCATTCGTTGGAAAGAAGAGGGATTGACTTCTTGTCTCCACATTATTTCCTTTCTTTATTGAAGATTACTTTTCATCCACTGGATAACTGATGAAAGATCATTGGCAACCTGGAAGCCAATAGACCAGATGCAGAGAGTGTAAACAAATTAAAAAAGAAAACAGAAATCACTCCCAGTCCAAAGATTTGGCAAAATGGGGATTTCTCTGGTGTGGGGCATTGTAAAGTTGCTGAGCAACCTGAACAGGAAGAGAAAGAAGTATGTGACCACCGAATCAGTTTCCAAAATGATGTTGCCAAAGTAGGGGACTGATATTTCCAAAGGTGTGACCTAGCTTGTAAGTAACAGAGTTTGCCAGGTGATTGCCTAGACTGTAAGAACCACCTTAGGCCCCCTTGGGATTGACAAGATCAGATGCAATGCAATAATTTCTAATAATGGGGCACATTCTGAAACACCTTGATGTGGTCCATCCTGCAGCAAAGTCTTTAGTGGACATGGCCAAACACCAAGATGCTGGGCTTGGTGACAGCATAACCTCAGAGAATCTGCTTGCTGCAATTTCTGAAGCAGAGGATACCCTATGTGGAGAAAGGTTTGCACCCATAGATCATCATTCAGGTTTTCCATACAGCAAACCTGTTGGCAGTTAACAAAATCAAAGAGATTGCTATGACTGTAAAAACAGGCAGATGAAATGGAGCAAAGGAGTTACTAGAAAAGTGTGTTATGACTTCTCTGAGTTCCAATCTGAACTCCCAGCAGAAAGTCTTCTTCACTAAGTTGGTATTGAGTGCAATGATAATGCTTTATGATTTCCTGCAGCTTAATATGATTGGAGTCAAAAAGACTCAATGTGGGGCCTCCCCTGGTGGCGCAGCGGTTGATCGCTGGGTTGCGAAGCTAACCACAGTCTCTGCAGCGCCGGTTCGATCCCCGGCCACCGGGTGAGGGTCCCACATGGCGCGCAGACCTCTCCTGCCGCCCGCTGCTCCCCTCAGCAGTGTATCTGTCACTCTGCCTGCTCTGCTCCCTGCTCTGGCTCTGGTGAATTCTCTCACCCTCCCGCGCTTCTGACTGTACCCAGTGCTTGTATAAATAAATAAATAAATCTTTAAAAAAATAATAAAATAAACCATTAAAAAAAAAAAAAAAAAAAAGACTCAATGTGAAGCCCTAGAGGAGTTCCAGCTGGTAGCTGGGCTTGCATTCAAGGAGACTTTTCTCTTATGCTAGGTTTGAAATGCAACGTCAAATGTACAATAATCTAGCAAATGCATTTTAAATGTTGAGCTTAAGCTGAAAGCTGAGAAAGATAATTCTGAAGTTAGAGACCACATATCTAAGGATTATCAGGTTGTTAAAAATAGGCTAATTTTCACTGCCTGTCACTATCAAAAAGCCAATAAGCAGAGACAGGAATTGAATCTATAAGCACTTTTATTTTTCAGATTGCTGGCTATCAGTCAGCAGCAGGCATAGGACACTAAAGAGACCATTCTGCCATGGTCATTGATCTGAAAGAACAGTGGGTCTAAAACTCTGAAGAAACTGTTCAGTCATCTCATTTCGAGCTAGCCTATTTATAAGTAAAACAAAGACAGTCATAAGCAAACATCCTATCAGAACAATGTGTCATAGTTGATGTTTCTGGTATTCATCACATTCAGCCTTCAGAAGTTGTTATCAGCCTCCTGGTTATCGTCATGCTGGTATATCTGATAGCACCAAAGTCCGGCCCTCCTTTGGGCATCATTGGGGTAGGAATTTGAGTTTAAAGCAAGAGTTTTATTTTTTTAAAGATTTATTTATTTATACAAGAACTGGGGTACAGGTCAGAGATGCTGGAGGGTGAGAGAATTCACCAGAGACAGAGCGGGGAACAGAACAGGCAGACGGACCAAAGACACTGCTGAGGTGAGCAGCGGGCGAGACAGGAGAGGTCTGCTGCACCATGTGGGTTTCTCCCTGGCCAGCGTGAAATCAAACTCGTGCTTCAGAGGCTGCTGACAGCTTCACAGCACAGTGCTCAACCCGCTGCACCACCGGGGAGGCCCTAAAACAAGAGTTTAAAGTAAATAGTTATAGAGTGAGAGCCTATGCTAGGTGTGTATGTGCAGATTCCTATATGATATGATGCCTTTCCCTTCCTCTTTAGTCCCTTATCAAGGTGATTGTTGATGCTGAGTGGAACATTATTTATAACAAGTTAGAGAGGATTAATTTTTCTGGAGCCAAAGTAGTCTGGTCCAAACTCCTCATTGAGGGCATAGCAACCCAGTACTTTTCTGCCCCCAATTATTTTCTATGGAAATGTTCTGTGTTGACCGAGTTCCTGAGGATGATCTGAAGAGAACAATGATGTCCTGCAGAGAGTCAATCCAGACCAGTGTGAACACTTTGTAGATGTTCTGGATGCATAGTTTGTACATTATACATCCAACAAAGGGATAATATCTAAAATCTGCAAGGAACTCATACAGCTCAAAAAAAAAAAAGAAAAGAAAAAGAAAACGAAAACGAATAACCCAATGAAATTATGGACAGAAGAGCTAAATAGACACTTCTCCAAGAACACATATAGATGTCCAACAGGTAAATGAAAAAAGTGTGCATAATCGCTTATCATCAGGGAAATGCAAATCCAAGCCACAATGAGGTATCACCTCACTCCCATAAGAATGTTCCATGTTAAAAATACTGGAAACAACAAATGTTGGTGAGAATGTGGTGATAAGTGAACCCTCATAAACAGTTGGAGGGAGTATATACAGGTCTGTCCCCTATGGAGATTTCTCAAATAGATCTACAATATAGTCCAGCAATTCCATTACCTGGTATCTACCCAAAGAACTAAAAACACTAATTCTGAGGGATAATATGAACTCCCATATTCATTATAACAGTTCCTACAATAGCTAAATTATGGAAACAACATAAGTGCCTAAGGACACATGGAATTAGAATAGGTTATATATCTGCACAACAGAATGCTGTCAGTTATAAAAAAAAATTGAAATCTTTCCATTTGTAGATGATGTAGATGAAATCTTTCCATTTGCAGAAATTGGAAGGGATTATGTTAAGTAAAATAAGTCAGAAAGAGAAAGACCAATATATAGAGATGACTTCATAACAGTGTAAGTTCACTGCCCCACCCTAAGGAAGGATAGATGCAGGTAGAATGTGTGAAGCTAATAAGGACTGCAAAAGAGGACCAAAGGAAGAAGCAGCAGGGGAAGGAACAGAGATAGAGAAAGAAGACTGGAGGAGGCACGTGGGACAGATGGACATATGAAGGAGAAGCCATGCTTGTTTATTGGCCATGGATTAGGGCCAGGGACTTGGAGGACATGAAAGGAGACACTTGAAACAGATGTGGGTGAGACACCTATAGGGAGGCTGACAATGGCAGCCTTTATCTTGACTTTGATTGCACTCTTTTCCTTCAAGACTTTCCTGGCCCCAACTCCCCCTTACCTATGGGTCCCCCTGAGAAGGTGACAAGCTTTTTGACCTCAGCAGCCCTGGTTTGAACCAACCCTCTTTGGCTGGGAATTTAACCATGAGTGGATGAGTAACTTTGGGTGTTTGACTTGGAAACTATATTCTTCTTCTTTTCTCTATTGCACACTAATTATTGCACATTATTAAAAAAATATTGTACACTCTTAAAGTTACATTCTGTTGAAGTTCTTAGGCACTAGAATATGTTTTGTCTTGATTTGGTGGATGGCAGTACCCATTTAAAGCAAGCAGGTTTGGAGGCCACAGAGTACCCCTCATTCTGCCCATTAACAATTTCAGTTGTGTGTGGAATAAATAGAAACAAAGAAAAAGACAAGAACAAAACAAAATGAACCATTGAAATTTGACTGCAGAACAAAGGCTACCTACCAGAAGGGAGGGGAGAGAAGTGGGACCAAAGTGGTGAGGAAATGCAATGGACTATGGTGGAATGTTACTGGGATTTTGATGGGGGTGTGGTATGGTAAAGCATATGTAGAAGCCTGAACTTAAAACAAGGTTACCACAATAAATATAATTTTAAAACTCCTCAAAGCAAATAACACTGTATTTTTTTAATACAAATTTATATACAGCAGCTCCTTCAATAGTCATTTCATTCAAAGTCATTTCTCTATGAAATTTATGAGAAAAGGAAAACCTGACAAAATTTAAATGAAACCACATTATTATTTAAAAGACCTGCGTTTGTTTTTATCTTTCCTTTTAAAATCACAGTTTCAAGAATTCATCCATAAAGTTAATTGATGACTTACTGTTTATTGTGACAGTCATCTAGGAGTATTTTTCAATATTTCATATATATGATAGAATTGTATCCCTTCCTTTTGAAGTAAGAAGGGCCATGTGATTTTTAAGACAAATTATGGATTGATTTGTGTATTCCCAAATTTATATGTCGAAGTCTTAACCCTGGAATTAACTGTATTTGGAGATAAGACATCTAGGAAACTAATTAAAAATAAGTGAGTTTACAAGAGTGGGCCTTAATCTGATAGATCTGGTGTCCTTGTAAGAAGAAGAGATCCAGAATTCACTCAGTGTTTACACAAAAGAATGGTCTCATGTGAGAGCACAGTGAGAAGGCAGCAATCTACAAGACAAAAAGAGAGGCATCAGAAGAGACTAACCCTGCCAACACCTTAATCTTGAACTTCCAAGACTCCAGACTTGAGAACATAAATTTCTGTTGTTTAGGTCACTCAGACAGTATTTGTTATGACAGCGCAAGAAGACTAACATAGCAACTCCCAAAGGGAAATATTGTGTGAACAAGAGAAAATAAACCTTTTCTCTTTGTTTTATTAAGACCCTGAGATTTGCTGTTTTTTTTTTTTTTCATCATGGCACAACCTGGTCTTGTCTGATTAATATACAGCTTGTGTTTACTTCTGTCTTGCTAATCTGTTTTATAGAATATTTGGTATATAGTAAGCAAAAAATATATTTTGTGATATAAAATAAATTTATTAGTAACTAGTTTGTTACTCTCTGGTATAATAAAATAAATGGACTAATTATAAGAAAACTTTTTAGTTAAGGGAAATGTAATCTTTTATTTTCTCTTCTATGGTTCTTTGCTGCTTCTCTCCTTAGTGTATTTATCATCAATTCTATTTTCCATGTAAACTTTTGCTGTGACCACATATTTTTGCTTTGACTATTACTGATATAATTGACTCCAAATGTTTGCCTCATTAATACATTGTAATGATTTTTGAAAGTGGTCTCCCATTCAGTAGGGTGTCTAATTCAGTGATTGTTCCTTCACTATGCAGACCATTTTTAGTTTGAGGTAGTGTCATTTGTATATTTCTAGTATTATTTCCTTTTCTGTTGTAGTCAAGCCCCCAAAAAGCTCTCTGAATCCAATGTTAAGGAATGTCTTACCTATGTTTTCTTGTACATATTTTAAGTCTTCAGCTATTATATCCAAGTTTTTGATCCATTTTTAATTATTTTTTGTGTATTATGCAAGATAATGGTCTAGTTTCATTATTTTGCACATAACAAATCCAATACAAATGTTTCTATTGTATCTTATATTTATAACTAGTCTAATTACTATTGCTATGATGAAGATCTTGGGAGTAGTATAGCTATATTAAACACTTTGGAATATTTTGAACTGCCTATTGTTTTCTGGCAAATATTTCTTCTAAAATATTTTAGAATCTTCTCAATTCCCCAAATCCTTGCAAACATTAGATATTATTATTTTTTTATTTTTTAAAGATTTATTTATTTATGCATACAAGAGCTGGGGTACAGGCCAGAGGTGAAGTGGGTGAGAGGATTCACCAGAGACAGAGAGGAGAAAAGAAAAGCCAGATTGACTGAAATACACTACTGAGGGGAGCATCAGGCGAGTCAGAAGAGGTCGGCTCTGCCATGAGTTTAGCTCCTTGGCTAGGGATTGAACTCATGCTTCAGTGGCTGCAGATAGTTTCATAGGTTGAGTCTTAAATCCTTACACCATCAGGGAGGCCCATAGATATTATTATTTAAGAATAAAAAGGAGGAGGTCAGGTGGAAAAATGTACTGAATAAAAATTTGCCAAGTATACTGTCCCAAAATACCATTAAATAGCTTCTATGCTTTTTTCCTTTCTTTTTTTTTTTTTTTTTTTACCAAAAATCCCTATTATTAGGGCCTCCCCTGGTGGTGCAGCAGTTGAGAGCTGGACTGCAAGGCTGCCCGCAGCCTCTGCAGCGCCAGTTGGATCCCTGGCCTCTGGCGAGGGTCCCACATGGCGCACAGAACTCTCCTGCCGCGCCTGCTGCTCCCCTCAGCAGTGTGTTTCGTCCATCTGCCTGTTCTGTTCCCTGCTCTGGCTCTGGTGAATTCTCTCACCCTCCCGCGCTTCTGACTGTACCCAGTGCTTGTATAAATAAATAAATAAATATTTAAAAAATAATAAAATAAATCCCTATTATTATATTCATTTGTAAACACTTTTTTTTTTTTTTTTTTTTTTTTTTTTTAAATATTAAATTTTATTTTTATATTCCCCCATACAATTGCAAACGCCCCATTCTGACCCCAATCCTTCCCCTCCCGCCCCCCACCCCCCAAAAAGTGTCTCTGGTTCATAGTTTTTTTGTTGATTTTGATTTTCACTTTCTTATATTCATTTTCCTGGTCCCTTATTTAAGTTTTCTAAACTTTTTGCATGAATAATATTAGTCTGACAGATAAATAAGCAGCTTTGATTTTCACCATTGCCTCTTTATCATTTTATTTCATCAGAGACCTGAGTTAAGTGTATATTGTCCCTGAATAAGGCACACATCCGTCACTCCACCAAGAACTGAACTTCTTGGCCCTCCTGTGCCCACTAGTCTTCAGCTGGATGTAAACTCTTGCCTAAAGCTATTTACACCATGATCAGGCTAGTAATTAGCAAAATGTTTAATATAATATAGAAGCAATTAGTAGGTGATAACATGCAATTAAGATGTGTTTTCAGATTAAAGATTTTATAGTGCTCTTTTTCTTGAAAAGATAAAGTGCCTATCTCAAAATGTCAAACTGCGGTGATTTAATCTGAATTATTTTCAATTAATATGCATGTATTCTTGTGATGTGTTCACCGTTGTTATTGACATTGATAAATTAAGCTCATCCCAGTTGAATTTATCCTTGAGACTCTCTATATTTCCTGAATGTCAGCTCTTCGTTCGTATTTTTTTCTTTGCCTACAAGCTGTGCACGATGTAACTCTAAGTCCCTTGATTCATCTCTGGGATTACAGTAATGTGTCAGTCTGGAGGAACAATAATCTGAAAGGGCATTGTTATAAGTAGAGTGTTAGAATATAATTGTTTGTCATGTCATTTCTCCTTTATAAATTCCCTTGTGTCCTGTTGAAGTAATTTAGACAGCTAAGATGACAAGAGTCTTGAGACTGTACTTATAGAGTTGTCCAACACATATTTAGCCTACTCTGCCTTTTGAGACCAACATGTCTGCAAAGTAGGAAATGCAAATATCAAATGAGTTTTGACTACAGTGTGGACTTAATTGAGAGTTTACACAGGTTATTCTTTGTATAAGCATTATGTCTTCTAATTCATCAGTACTTGTTGGGACAATGGCTATTAAACGCCATTTAAAATTAATTAGATATTGTCATGAGTGAGCACAGCAGCTATTAAAGATAACTTAGAGGAATTAAATATTTAATGTGAAGGATTTGTGTGTGTGTGTTTAAGGAATGGGCAAATGAATGAGTTAGGAGGAGAACATTTATTTTTCACTCAAAGAACAAAGAAATTTATAATTTTATATCAACTTTGCCATTTGTAAATTAATACATATGAATGACTTAGCAGTGATATATAATGCCATTATACATTGTGAAAACATTAGGAAGAAAATTTAATGTTTTTTTTTTCTAAACAAAATTTGGAGAAATATTCCAAATTTAGATATATCCTTTATAAAGAAGTACAACAACTTATAGTTGTTTAGTGATTAAATTGTATTTTTTACAAATTATAAGTAAGTGTAATTTAAGAGGTAACAGTTTACAGAGCAATGAATATGTCTTTTACTGTGATGGGTTTATAAATATATTTATTAAACTTATTTTAGATTGACTGAATTTGTTTTTACTGGTTCAAATTTACTAAAACAAATGACATTCATGTTTTGGTAAAAAGTTATGTTGTGATAAAGGAAGAATTTAATACTTATTTACTTGGTAGGCTTTGTGAGTTTGACTTAATGATTATATTCCATGATCTTTGAAGTGGAGTGTATCCTCTTAGGGAAAGCAGATAACCTTGGGGGTCTGAAAGCAAAATATTCAAAGTGTAAATTATGTTAATGTTTTATCTAAACTTACAATTATTTGGTATGTAATTGATATATCTAAACTCACAGTGTTTTGCATCAAGAGTCCACTCAGTGTATAGGTTTTATATGAACATGTGGTGTGCCCTTGGACAAGAGGTGCATGGAGGTAACAATGGAGGGAATCTTCACTGCATTTTTTTTGCTTATTTTTTATTTCCATACAGTGTATAGTTAAGTGGTTTTGTTGACTGTGTTACTTAAGTTTTAATTAAGCTATCCTTAAAATTGACAAGTGACTTTATAAAATTCCTCCAAAGAAAATGCAGCTGAACATACTCATCATGAAAGTGCAAGTGAATTTCAACAAAAATCTTTGCATAATTGGAGATGAAATTGAAAAATTAGCATCCTGAGTTAGTTAAGAGTGGCTAATATTGCACTTCTTTCATTTGGGACTACTTGTCCTTGAGAAGAATCTCTTTCAGTGGTGATAAATGAGCAGGTATCAAAATAAATTGAACTTAAAGGAAGAGCAATAAATACCTATATTTTAAATTATTAAAATAAAAATTTATAAATAATGATTTGCAATGTTCAATATTCTGAATGGAATTGCTTCTATCAAATATTGAATGATAAAGCCTTGTAATATTAAGATAAAGTAGATATTTAGAAATTGTGTGCATGCCAGATGATTTCAGCTTTCTGAATGACTATAAACATTCATGGAATGACTGTACATACACATCAGTAGAATATATGAGGTCAGTTATTTCAAAACTATATTCATTGATGAATATTGGGTCAAATCAAGAAAATAATGCCTATTCTAAAATTATGGGACATAGGGCCTCCCCGGTGGCACAAGGGGTTAAGCCACACTCCATGAAGCAATCTGCAGCATGAGTTTGATACCCGGCCAGCCAGGGAGAAACCCACATGGCAAAGCAGACCTCTCCTATCTTGCCCACTGGTCTCCTCAGCAATGTGTTTCAGTCAGTCTGCCTGTTCTGTTCCCCACTCTGTCTCTGGTGAATCCTCTCACCCCACCCCCGCATTCTGGCCTATACCCCAGCTCTTGTATGCATAAATAAATCCTTTAAAAAATAAAAATATGGGACATAGAGAAACAAAACAAAGGAACCAGAGGGGAGGGGTTTTTGGGGTCAAAAGTAAGAGAGGTCCTGAGGACTGTAGTGTGTCTTTCGGTGGTGAGCCCAGTGTAGTAGCAATCACCCGAGAAGGGTCAACTTCTACCTCTATTCATATTCAGGATTGTAAGCAGTTCCTCAATAAGAACATTAAAGTGAAAAGTGAGTTTAGGATGGAAAATGAAATTTAAACAAATTTTGATAATTTGGCAAACACTTTTGTTTAAGCATGTATACAAGCTTAAACACAAATATGTGTAAAAATATATACTCTTGAACCCATATGTAAGCATGTGGAACAATTCATTATTATTCAATAAATATTAATAAGCTTTAGTAAATATAGATAGAAAATATATGAAGGGTATTGCTTTCAAAGTGACCACAGCATGAAATTCTTATGCTTGCTGCAAAATCATTTCAAAGAAAATATTATTTCAATGAAAATTATTTCGAAGAAAAATTATTTCAAAGAAAACCAATCTAATAGTGAATAGTATTTATTATTAAAAAATATGATATTTATCCTCTGGTAGGAAGAAAACACATTTTTTCTACATAAATACAATAATAATTATATAGCAAGAACATATCTTTCATTCATATAAACATATGCAAAATATGTATATTATTAAACCATGCAATGAATAATTTTATAGTTAAATATCAAATATTGGGTGATTTATATTCACAAAATGTCACCAAATAAAAATGTTGCTTGATTTTATACAATCCCCATTACTTTCAAAACTCTTAATACATAGAAAAATGCCTTACCTATAGTAGATGGACAATATTTGTTGAATAAAACCTAAAACCTATCATTCAAACAGCATTTCTCACACATTATCATTAGTCATACCAATTACCTTCCTCCCTCCCTCCCCAGCAATCTTTTTTAGAGAACCTGTTACTTTTTGTCTACAGCTAATGGTCAATTGATAGGCTGCACCCTCTAATTCACTCTATCCCCAAATGAGAAACTGATAGTACAGAGTAGGCAGGGGCAGAGCACCTAATTAGTCTTGGTAAGGTCTCTTGGGATCCAAACCAGGCTGAGAATGTGAAGCACTTGGTGTATTCAGAGTAATAGGATGACTAAACATGCTTTTTTAAATGTTGCTTTGAGAATTGTCATGAATAGTATCCTGGGTAAACCTATTCTCAAAGACATTATATTCATGCTGTAGATTAGACTAAATGTAACTAGAAGCTCAGAACAGATAATCAGCATGAAGGCTCTAGCTATTTGATTTCTAAACTTCAATGAATTATGTACTTAAGTAAGGCCAACTTTCCCATGACTCATAAAATGAGTCATTACTTAAAAATTTAATTGAGGGCCTCCCCGGTGGCACAGTGAGTTCAGCGCAGCACTGTGAAGCTATCTGCAGCCTCTGCAGTGCCGGTAAGATTCCCATGGCCAGGGAGCTACCCACATGGCAAGGCAGACCTCTCCTGTCTTGCCCGCTGCTCCCCTCAGCAGTGTATTCAGTCCATGTGCCTGTTCTACTCCCTGCTCTGTCTCTGGTGAATTCTCTCACACTCCCACGCCTCTGGCCTGTACCCCAGTTCTTGCATAAATAAAATAAATCTTTAAAAAAAATTTAATTGAGCTGGTTTTCTAGTTTAAGAAAATGTCTCAAACAATTTTTATTGCCCAACTGAATGTGAATAAATACTGTATCCAAGCATATGTCTAATTCTTCAGTTTTGTTCTGATGTATTTATAGAAGAGATATATTAGAAAGAAATATTAATCAACAAATTGCATTAGCAAATTTATAAAAAATATTGACCTATTTAAATTTATACATTTGCAATAAATGTATATAGATATATTCCTAAATTAGTCACTTTAAATAATCAATATTAAAATTTATTTAATATTAAAATTTTGTGGATTTGTTAATCTTTTGAATTCAATCAGATCAATAAAACATTTTAAAATTCTCATTAATTTTTTCTAGAATTGGAAATAAAATTTTTTTCAAGTTTATCCACCTCAATAAACAAGAATGCTTTATCTATAAATCATTTTACACAAATAAAAGGTTTGTATTTTATATAAAGCTTTCAATAGATTATGATTAAATCCTTTTTATTATAAAATGAGAAAATATATTGAGACTAATTTTTAAGAAATGCTATAGAGTTTATTTAAACATTCTAAGTGCATGATATTATATGATAACTGACCTTACTCACATCAGAGAAATTGTGCCCATCAAACGCTAAACTCAGTTTCTAATATTTGAATAATTTGAAATTAATTTCTCAATCACCCCCTTATATGTGTCTGATCATAAAAAACACACTCATTCCTGAATTAGTATTATGATAAATATCAACATCATAAATAAAATATGGGTATTTAGGATAGACTAATAACGTAAATATTTTTTAAGATTTATTTATTTATTCATATAGGAACTGGGGTACAGGCCAGAGGCGCAGGAGGTGAGAGGTTTCACCAGAGACAGCGTGGGGAACAGAACAGGCAGACTAACTGAAGTACACTTTTGAGGGGAGCAGCCGGCCAGCCAGGAGAGGTCTGCTGTGCCCTGGGGGTTGCTCCCTGGCCAGGGATTGAACTCGTGCTGCAGTGGCTGGGGACAGATTCACAGCACTGCGCTTAACCCCCTACACCACTAAGGAGGCCCCTAATAACTTTAATCTTACATGTGTTTTTAATCAGTTAATAAGGAGTGTATTTGCTCTCTACATTAGTCAATGTTTAAAGCTCATGGTGATTAATCAAAATTATGAGTCAACAACACTAACCTCCCAAAGTAAATTTCATGTGTATGTACTATTCATAAACATTTATGAATATGTAGATTTTTAAGTCATGGACTGTTTAAGTTCATCAGTAACTAAGCTAAAAATCTACAATGTGGCCATTTAAAATCCTATTGATCAAATTTAATTCCTCTGGGTGATTTAAAGGACCGATTTACATTTCCAAGCCTTTAAGGAAAATTGAAAGAAGGGTTTTAACAAACTGTGCAGTTTAGTTACAATTGTTTGCTAACAGAAGACTGATTTTATTTCATAGCAAGTTAAAATTACCTATAGCCTCAATACCTTAACTAACGTACAGACTTAATTATTTCCTACCAACATGTATGCATGTATTTATAAATTGTGGACTCTTGGCTTTACAATATGTAGAATAACTAACTAATTTTTAAAATCCCATTTTAAAACTTAATTCAAGGAAAACCTCTCCACCTGACAAAGGGAATTATTGCTGGAGATTAAACTGCTTGATGTTCTCTATTGTTCTATTTGAGTCAGGAGGGAATATTAATTGAGATGTGCCATGGATTCCGGTTTGTGTTCCATAATGGCTCACAGGTATCCTGGTGGTCCTTTCAACAGGAATAGTATAAATGTGAGGAATAGGATGGATCATTTCAAACCATAGCAGTTAAACTTTTGTTCTTTTTGGTACAAAAGGTAATGGTTTGTGGATTTGCTTTATTTTTGTGCTGCTCTGATTTTTTCCCAATACACCCTAATGTCTGCTATTCCTCTGTGAGTCATCAGCAGCTGGAACCAGTGATACCACAGGAATTTGCTTCTGGAAAAGAGCTCTAATGGATCTTTTACTTAAGTTCAATTCTCTTTAATTCTAGTATGAAACACAAGTTACAAGGAGAGAGAAAAAAAAATATTTTGCACTTTTCTGTTTCAAAGGGTCTCCATATCATGCTGACATATTTATATTTCTGTGCAGATATATGATGAAAATTAGATCTGTTTATCTCAACAATTCTTACGAACAAACGCAATTTAGTTGAAAAAAGGAATATTTTACATTACTACTGAAATAATATGTCTGCTGATTTTCTTTGTTTATTGGCTTTGTTTTACAGTATTTTATTTTCTTTCACAAATACCAAAATCAAAATTTAAGTATTTTTTTTCCCACATAGAATCCACCCAATATCTGCTAGTCTACCTCTGATACAATTGTTATAATCTCCATTAGCTATAAATACTCCTGTTTTCTCAAAAAAAAAAACACGGGGATTTTGATTTAGATTTGCAAAGAGCAGCTTGAAATATCGCTATTTTCTCTCTTTCATATTAAAAAAAAAATAGAAAGTTAGCAGGCTTTGATAGAGGGAGTTCCTGTGGTCTGATGGTCACTTACCTATATCAGAGATGAGGCTACATATTTTACAAAAGAGAAGTCTGGTTCACCTGTAGTCCAAGTGTTGGCCAATTTAACAGCATTCTGAATAATAGAGCCCAAATGGCAGGTTTCTACTTTTATTTAACTCTTCATGTGGAATCTCAGATTTCTTCAAGTAAAACAGGATTTTACAAAATGCTAGAAATTGTTACAGGGAGCCTATTAATTAATACATTCTTTTACAGGTGGCATAAAGAAAATTTGCAGCAATTATAAACATAGATGGTAGCATACCTTTGCTGATTGGAAGGATAATAAAATAAGTCAAGATCTCTGACAGCAGTTTAAGAAGTATTCAACCTTGAGACCCCTCTTCTCACTCTGCCCTCTTTACCTTTTCAGATTAAACTTTTTCCATCAGATTCACCTGTTTGTGTTTCTCTGTTGTCAGTACCCAGCTCAGTTCCCACTATGTCTTGTATTGCTCAGGCAGCTTCATCTACTGAACCCTTTCCTTCAAGAGACATGGTTTCCTGAGACCCTAACCACATTTCTTTTCCCATATATCTTAATGGTAAGGTGTAGAAAAGGATCTACGGATTTGCCAACAAACGCTTCCAAAAATTGTAAAAGTTTACTTTTCAAATATTTTGATAGAACATGTAAATAAAATAGGAAAGAGTATGAAGAATTTGGTAAATTATTGGTACATAAAACTCTTATTTCCATTATCCATCATATCTCCAAGAAAATGAAATAAATATTTCTCTAGGCTGAAAAATTTGATACAAGATTTTATGTACAATTTTTATATTGGGCCTCCTTGGTGGCACAAGGGGTTAAGATGCAACCTATGAAACTGTCCACAGCCTCTGCAGCATGGGTTTGATACCTGGCCAGCCAAGGAGATACCCACATGGCGCAGCAGACCTCTCCTGACTCACCCGCTGCTCCCCTCAGCAGTGTATTTCAGTCAGTCTGCCTGTTCTGTTCCCCACTCTGTCTCTGGTGAATACTATCACCCTATGTGCCTCTGTCCTGTACCCCAGTTCTTTTTTTAAAATATACATTATTTTATTTTATACATTTTTACATCATTTTTCATTTATGCATAATGTATGCATTTTCATCTTGGTTATAGTTCCCATACAATTCCCACCCCCCTTGTTTTGATCCTATTTCCTCCTCCCCCACCCCATAGTGTGTCTCTGGCTTATAGCTGCTTGTTGATTTTGATTTTTACTTTACTAGAATTAGGTTTATTCCTGGTCCCTTATTTAGCTCTTGTATGCATAAATAAATGAATCTTAAAAAAAAAACCACAATTTTTAAATATTTCTAAGAAGGAAATTTATCCCCTTATGATAATATTTTTTATTGATTGAGGTTATGTTGGTTTACAAAATGTATATGATTTATAGGTATACATTTACACCTCTTCAGGTGAATTTTACCACTCACACCCACCACGGTGATTTATTGGCTCTCTTGACCTCTTTATCTTCACTTCGTGACTTATCTGTCTAGTAGCCTCAACTGTATAGTCAGATTTCTAAGGTTTGTTTTGGTTCCCTTTTTTGTTGTTATTTATTTTATTTTTGTTTATCTGTATTGTATATATGAGTGAAATCATCAAGTATTTCTCTTTCTCCCTCTAACTTATTTTACTTACACAATTCCATTCAGTTTCATTCATGGTGATGAAAATGGCAGGATTTAATATTATTTAATAGATGAATAGTATTTCAATCATGGTAATTCACTTGTCAGTCACAGGCACTTAAAATTTTTCCACAATTTTCCATGAACTTAGTCACATACCCTTTGACATGGTGTTTTTGCATTATTCAGATAGATAGATATCTAAGATGGAATTTTCAGATCATATGGTAGATCTAGTTTTAATATTTTCAGAAGATTACATAGGGGCTGAGCAGTCTACTTTCCCGATAATAGGATATGAGGTTTCTTTTTTCATGGCAATCTCATCAACACCGCTATTTCTAATCTTTTTAATATGGGTCATTCTCAGGGGTGTGAGGTGGTATTGCCTTACGGTTTTGATTTGCATTTCCCTGGTGATAAGCAGTTTTGAGCATTTCTTTTTCATGTGCCTGTTTGACTTTTGTATATCCTCTTTGGAGAAGTGTCTGTTTAGTTCTTCTGCTTATTTTAAAATTGGGTTGTTTCTTTTAGTTGCGATGTATGAGTTCTTTGTAGACCTTTGATATTCGGCCTTTGTTTGATGTATAATGTGCCTCCCATTCTGTAGGGTGTCTTTTTGTTTTAACAATAGTGTCCTTTGTAGTGTAGTAACCTTAAAGTTTGGTGTAGTCTCATTTGTTTATTTTTGCTTGTATCCCTTGCTGTTGGAGTCAAGTCTCCAATCCAAAACAATGTTGCGGATTGCCTTGTCAGTATTTTTTTCTATCAACTTTATGGTTTCATTTTTTTTTTGGGTAGGGATTTTGTTTTTATTGATCTTGCTCAGGGATTGTGATTCCTGATATTTTAGTCATTGTTTCTTTCCTCTCTCAATTCTTTTTTTTTAATTTAAATATTTTATTTTATATATTTTTTACATCATTTTTTATTTTTGCACAATGTGTGCATTTTCATTTTGGTTATATTCCCCATACGATTGCACCCCCCATTATTTTGACTCTAGTCCTTCCTTTCTGCACCTCTCCCCCCCACCCCAGTAGTGTGTCTCTGGTTTATAGTTGCTTGTTAATTTTGATTTTTACTTTGTATTGATTAGTCTTTTCCCTGGTCTCTTATTTAGGTTTTCTAAATTCCTGCAATGAGCGAGACCATCTGGTATTTTTCTTTTTCTATGGAAACAACCCAAATGCCCAAAAATAGATTACTGGATCAAGAAGATGTGGTACAATGGAATATTACTCAGCAATCAAAAAAAATAAACACATGCAGTTTGCAGCAACGTGGATGGAGCTAGAAGGGATCATGCTCAGCGAAATAAGTCAGTAAGAAAAAGAAATATGGTTTCATATTTTACATCCCAGTCTTAATCCAATTTGAGTTAACTTTTAGGTTATGAAATAGCATATTTTGATTCTTTATTGTTCAATTTTCTTAACACTATTTCATTTATTTATGATCTATTTATTTTTCCTTCCTTCTGTTGATTTTTGGTTGTTTTCATTTTCTACATTCTTAAATACTAAGATTAGATTGTTTGAGATATTCTTATATCTTGATGTGGACTTTTATTGCTACATTCTTTCCTCTTAGTACTGACAGTACTGACATGATACTGTGCCCCATAGATTTTAATAACTCATATCTTCAATTTTATTATCTCTGGGTATTTTTTTTTTGAGTTTTTCTTTGATTTCCTTGTATTGTGTAATCCATTTTTGTTGGGTGTAGCACCCTACAAATATCTACTAAGCCTATGTGGTCTAAATTTTCCTTTAAGATGATTGTTTCTTTGTTGATTTTCTGTCTGGTTGATTTGCCCATTGATGAAACAGGGATGCTGAAGTCCTCTACCATTACTGTTTTGCTAACAACGTCTGTTTTTGTGTTTTCTAGTAGTTGTCTCTTATATTTTGATGTTCCTTCATTTGGTGCATTGATGAGTGTTATGTCTTTAGATTTATTAATCACATTTTTCTACTTATTCCTGACTCAGTCTAGAAAGGTTTCATGTTTCTAAAAATTTGTCCATTTTTCCAGATTTTCCTATTTTTTAACATAAAAACATTCATAGTTATCTCATTATCTATTGTATTCCTGAGGCATCTGTAGTAACTTCTCCCTCATTTCTGATTCTATATATTAGGGTTTTCCCCATTTTTTATTAGTTAATCTAGCTAGAGTTTTATCAATTTTGTTATTTGTCATTTTGTTTCATTGATTTTTATATGTCTTTTGGACATCTATTTTATGTATTTCCACTCTAATTTTTATTTATTTACATCATTTTACTGGCTTTTTGTTTTAATTATACTTCTATTTCTACTTTCATAAGATATAGTAATAGATTATTTATTTGAGCTTCTACTTGTTGCTTGAAGTGGTCCTGTGATGCTACACACCTCCTTCTTGTTACTCTTTTGGCTATGTCCCATAAGTTTTGGTATATTGTGATTTCATTTAGAACCCATCCTCCATTCTCATATTATTTATTTATTCTGAAAAGATTTATTTATTTATTTATACAAGCACTGGGTACAGTCAGAAGCGCTGGAGGGTGAGAGCATTCACCAGAGCCAGAGCGGGGAGCAGAGCAGGCAGAAGGACCGAGGTACACTGCTGAGGGGAGCAGCTGGCAGCAGGAGAGGTCTGCGCATCATGTGGGACCCTCCTCCAGTGGCCGGGGAGCAGCCGGGGATCAAACCAGCACTACAGAGGCTGCGGACAGCTTCACAACCCAGCGCTCAAATGCTGCGCCACGGGGGAGGCCCCATTCTCATATTATTTAATTTCATGTTTGATTTCTTCATTAATGTCACAGTCACTCACTATTGTGGTTTTCAATCTCAACATATTATTAGTGTTTTCCTTTGTTTTTTTGATTATTGATTTCTGGTTTAAAACCATTATGATCAGACAAAATATTTAATATGATTTCTGTCTTCGTGAATTTATTGACATCTGTTTTGTGACACAAAAAAGTGGTATATCCTGGAAAATGTTACATGTGCTCTTGAAAAGAATGTGTACTTAGCCTTGGGGGGGTATAGTGACCTATAAATATCCAATAGCCCCAGCTGCACTGGAATCTACTGAAAAATGGATAATCTATCCTATTCCTATCTAAGAGATCATTTGTCCAATTAGTGTCCCTCTGGTTTGCTGCTCCAAGAGCCACAACCTGTGGAGATCAGACACTAGTTTTCTTTGCTAGGGCCTGGCATGTCTGCTCCACTGCTTTCCAGGACCTCCCAGGGCTGGGTTGATTCCAGGACCTCTTTGGAGTTTGCTGTGTCCAACTATAGTGGGTTTGCTTGCTGGGCATTTCCAGAAGTTGCTGACTTCTACTGGGGCCTACCTTGATGAGTACCATGTCTTTTCCTGGGATTTGCTGAGTTTTAGGGGGTTCCTACCACCCGTGGGACAGCTTCAGGTCCTACCCTGGGCCTCACCAAGAATTGTGAATACATTTTTTGTTTGTTTGTTTGTTTTCAGGACCTCTCTGAGTACTGATGAATCTGGTTCCAAGTCCTGATTCAAGTCCTGTAGTTTACTGAGAACTACACTGATATTCACAGTCTAACTTTGATAATTCTATATCCATATCCTGGAAGGGATATGGATGTGTGGACATCTGTAGAAGCCTGCTGTGGTGGACCTGCTTCTCAATCCCATCTCAGAGGTTAGCTAGGTCACACAAATGTCTTTGGAGTCCTTTGGCAGGCCCTCTCCAGGGATTACCAAAGCTTCACTGATGTCTACAAAGGCATCCTGTAGCAGATCATCTGACAGATCCCTTCTAGAGCTCACTGGGACTGGACTGATGTCTGTGGAGGACTGGTATAGTGCGTCTACTTTCAAGCTGAGGCTGAGTCAAAATCTCAGGAAGCCTGCTATGACAAATATGCTTCTGGCGCTCTTGCTGGAGCTCACTGAGGCTATGCAATGTCTGCAGGGGTTTTTTATGCCATATAAGCTTTCAGGTCTCTGTAGTTCTTGTTGTATAGACCCTTTACTTCCTCAGTTAGGTTAATTCTGAAGTATTTGATTGTTTTTGAAGCAATTATAAATAGAATTATTTTATTTTCTTTTTTTTTAATATTTATTTATTTATTTATTTATACAAGCACTGGGTACAGTCAGAAGCGCGGGAGGGTGAGAGAATTCACCAGAGCCAGAGCGGGGAACAGAGCAGGCAGAAGGACCGAAGTACACTGCTGAGGGGAGCATCGGGTGGCAGGAGAGGTCTGTGAGCCATGTGGGACCATCCTCTAGTGGCCAGGGAGAAGCCGGGGATAGAACCAGTGCTGCAGAGGATGTGGGCAGCTTCGCAACCCAGCACTCAACCGCTGCGCCACCGGGGGGGGCCCTGTTCATTATTTTTTAAAACTCTTTTTAGCTTAGTAAAATAAACATAAAAAATCTAGTCTGAAGTTTTATGATTCTCTGAATAGGAGTTAGTTATGTCAACTCTTTTCTATAGGTATAGGTGTCACAGGAAAAAATTCCTCTGTTGTCTTTGTTTCACCTGCCTTCTGTCTTCAGGTTTCCTTATGCATATTTCTAAACACGTTTCTAATGATTCACCTTCTTTGTGGCTAGACTTCACTCTTTCAGAGTTATGATGTGATCAATAGAAGTTTTATTTTTTTAAGTTTAATACAGTTCACTTAATGCTTTCCTTTATGGATTTGTACTTTTATATGTCCTTTCAAAATAGTCTTACTCTGGGTATATGATGACGTGCTACATGCCTTTTTTTTCAGTACTTTACTATTTTTTACTTCTATATTTAGTTTACTAACTTCCCAGGATTGTTTTCTGTTTTTAGGATGAGATAGTGATAAATTTTATACAATTTTAAGTGGATAGTTCAATTTCTAGAATTGATTTTCCTAAATGGGACAATGTAAGGATGAAAAGGGATGCTGAAGTAATTGCATTAGGCCAAAGCATCAGAGTACAATACACTGAAATTACTCTCCTCTCCCTTTGCATAGCACTAAGTTTGTCCCACAGCAAGTGCTCAGAAATGTGTGATTTGGACTTATACCTATGTGTATTTTATTGCATAAATACCTTTATAATTTTCTTGATATACTGTAGCACAATCTCTTCGATCTTCTTCAAGTATGCCCTCAGTATTCTTGACTGTATATAAATTTTGCAATATGTTAACTTCCATAAAAAGTCCTTTTGGAATTTTTTAGTATGCTCTGAATTTAAAAATAAATTCAAGAAAATTGTATCACTGCATTGTTGAGTTTTCTGGTTTGTAAATGTGGTATATCTCTTCATTTGCTCAGATTTTCTTTATTTAATTGACTATTGCATAATGTTTTTCATTTTTTCATCTTTGTTAAACTATTCTCAAGTATTTGATAATTTTGATATAACTGAAAATTAGAGAAATGTTATATTTAAAAATATTTTACGTTTATTGTTATTGTTTAGAAACTGTTGTGTATGCATTATGTTTTTATAGTAATATTGCTTAGCATTCTCTTATTAATTTAAAGTATGTGTGTATTATTTTTGGATTTTTAATGTAAATAATCATTTCACTTAGAATTATGATTGTTCATATTTTTCCTAGTCCTTCATTATTTTCTTCATGCTAGTCTGTAGTAATTAAGTATTCTGTAATTTGTAGTCAGATAGTATTTCTACTCTTACACAGATCAGTAAATAAAACTATGAGAAGTTAAATAGTTTTGTATAAGAACATTGCAGTCATGGATGCATCTTTCTAGTGTTTTCCATTATACCACATCAGTATTGTCAACTGTGGTTGCATTGATACAAAATTAGGAAGAAATGAAAATGAGCAGTTAACACAAAGAATTGCAGTACCCCACTATGTTCATCACCACAATTATCACCATCTCTATGGGGAAAATTGGTGATAAATTAGTGTCTTTTTCAGTAACTATGTCTTGTTTTATTTCTCCTATCCTATACTTTCTGAATATAACTAGATTTGCAAAATTAGAATCCCAGGAATGAACAAATTCCATTTGAACTTAGCTCGGTGTTGAACTTAATGGTGTTAGGTATTAACTTAGTGCAAATATTCTGGATATTTTTATTTTTATTTTTTTAATTTTTTAAAAGACTTATTTATTTATTTATTTATTTATTTATTTATTTATTTATTTATTTATTTATTTATAAAAGAACTGGGGTACAGGCCAGATGCATGGGAGTGTAAGAGGATTCACCAAAGACAGAGCAGGGAGCAGAACAAGCAGAATGATGAAATACATTGCTGAGGGGAGCAGTGGGCAAGACAGGAGAGATCTGCTGCGCCATGTGGAACCCTCAAAGGCCGGCCGGGATCGAACTAGCACTGCAGAGGCTGCGGACAGCTCCATAGTGCGTCACTCAACCACCTGCGCCACCAGGGGAGGCCCTGTTCTGGGTATTTTTAGCTAGTTTTAATCATTCAAAAGTACCACTGCTGTTGAATAAAACTTTAACTCCTTGCATTTTTTGTTCCTGGGAGAAAACTACGGCATGAAGAAAACATATTAGTCTTTGGAATTAGAAAACATGTAATTTGCTGTGGAGTCCACTGTTAGAGCCAGTTACCAGGTTTTCAAAGCATATTAGATGGTCCTTGGTGTGTGTGACTACCTCCAGGACTTGGTTCAGAAGGGCTGGTTTTGGGGTAAATTTCTGCTTCAGGATCTGCAGTTGGGTTCACAGATTATAGGTGTGTTAGCAGGTATGTGGATCAGGTGGCTCATGTCAAGTTCCTGGGGAGGTTCCTGATGGATCACTGGATGGTCTGAGCAGGCACAAAGGGCCCTGGACAATGACTAAGGGAGATTGAGTGAGTTCAAGCCACATCAGGATTCATAACTCGACCTGAGATTTGGCTCCAGAGGTAGGGATAGACATATCTCCCCACCAGTCTCTAGGTGAGCAGGATAGCCCCTGACCATAACTCGTGAATTTGGAGCCAAGATATAGTTACAGGACCACTTTAGAACCTGAAGTGAAATCATGGTTTGTGGGCTTACCTGTGAGATCACAGATAAGTGTTTTTCCTAATGGGACTCTGGAGACAGAAATGTTCATGGATCACAGCTGGAGGGTCTGAATCCAAGTCAAAAGGTCATTTTAGGATCTGCTGTCATTCTGAATTTGTCTGGCCTACCTCTAGTGTGGCACAAATAGGCGTGTCTCCTGGTAGGTCCCAGGAAGACAAAACTGCTTGTGAACTGTGGCAAAATAGGGCTGTAGCTAGGTTATAGAATCAATCACATCAGAATCTAAAGTCATATGAATTGACAGATTTGACTCCAGGAGTTTCCAGATCACAGTTGAGTGAGACTGGCACTCAGTCACAGAGTCATTTCATGGTCTATATCATGGACTAAAGATTGTGGGTCTATTGCCCATAACTCTTCCTCTGTCCCTTGGCACAAGGTTCTGTGGTAGGACAAAGAGCAAACAGGGCCGTGACTGTGTCCATAGGAAAATGGATCTGTTTCCCAGTCTGTAACTGGGACCATAACCACTAAGTCAGTTACTTGGGCATAGGCCTGCCTTTTCAAAAGGACTCTCTTTGTTCTTAAACTCCATTGGATTTCATATTCTCCTATCCGGATCCCAAGGTTCCCTCAAAGGCACATTTCACTATGTGGTGAAGGGTGAGGAGTTATGAGTGAGGGATCTCCTATTCTACCACAAAATGTGATATCATGCTGACATCACTCCTTCACTGGGAAATTTGCATGCATATTAATAAATGAAAGAAGCCTCATACGACTTAATGGAAAACAAAACTAGTAGGATGGGTATGGTGCAACTGGAGCCACCTCAGCTGTAATCTTGTTACAGGGCAACCCTGATATAAATGGTTTGCCTGATTGTGAGTCCTCACCTGTGCACTTAAAGGGGACTTAAACTGCAGGCACACACAAAAGGTTAACAAAAGGTTTATTTACGAGAAGGGGAAATGAGGAAATTAACAAATCAGGGGGAAAAAGAGGGAGCTAAATTCTTAAATGCGTCCTACCCATTCCTCTGACCTGGAATCCCAAATGACCCACGGAGACCAAACGCTGTCTGGCCAAGAGCACAAACCAAGAGCAGGAGCCACGAAAGCTACCCCCACTCACATGGCCAGTTAAATGCCCAAACAGGGAAAATGGCTGCTTAACTCCATCCTCAGGTCCTCGCAACCTCCCTTTGGGTATCATGGGATTTGTAGTTCCCAGTGTCTTGATGAAGTGGTGGTGGCATCCACAAAGCCTGTATGGAGTTTGCTCAGGACATCTGTAAAGGCAGGACTGGCCACAGTGCAGGTTTTCTAAGATCCAGCAGACCCGGTAAAGGAGGAGTCAGAGTCCTCAGTGTTTTTTTGCAGGTCTTTTATTGGGGTTCACCAGGCATATGGCAGGCAGGGGTGCTGGAGGCCTGCCAGCCTCCCAGCCCCCAGCAAGTCTCCACTCTATCTGGGCTCTCCGGTGTTCTCTCTGCTTCTCTGCTCTTTCATTCGTTCTGCTGCTTCTTGGCTTCTCTTTCGGCTTCTTCTGCTCTTCTTGGCTTCTCCTGGCGTCCCCGTGACGCCACCCTTAAAAGCAGTCTTAGCCCAGGTGAATCCCTTCTACCTATGCCCACACTTTATTCCAGGTGCCCGCCATCAGGCATGCATTCAGGACCGCAGCGTTGCGTCATCTATCAAGCATACCCTCTAAGCTTCCGGGCAAGTATTTGATGAGGGAGAGAGAAACAGCTCAGCAACTGGAGGGACAGCTCCCTCTCGGCTATGCCATGTCAGTCTGTTAGAGGGGAAAGGATGTTGTAGGGTAAGGTAAAAGGTATCAGGCTTTTCTGCCCTGCCATTAGGATTGCCCTGACTGATGGGGCACCTGCATTTGTTACATTGTTATCAGTTGTGTTGTTTACTTTTGTGGGCTATAGCAGCAGTATTGAGATACTCGTCCAGAGAAACAGAGGCAGGAGAGACGCCAGAGAAATGGGGAGAAAGAACCCCAGAGAAGCCCAGAGTGAAGACCTGACAGTGGCTTGGGGGCCTACCGGCCTCCTACCCCCCATCCCCCCCAGCACCCCTGCCTGCCACGTACCCAGTTGCCGCACTACATGTAAAAGGTCAGTAAAAGCCTGAAAAGACCACTAAGGGCTCCAGGACTCTCCTTTTCCTGTCTGCTCCATCATAGAGAACTAGCTCTGTGCCCTTCCTGGTACTACACCCTCCAAATGGTTTTGCTCCTGCCCACTGCAAGTGCTGCTATCACCATGGACCTCACCACCTCCTCGTTTTCTCCCACCTCTTCTGCAAGAAACAGATACTCATTTTGGTGGTTAAATTGGATGCTGTTGGTAAGACTACCATACTGTGTAAACTGAAATTAGGGGAGATAATCACCACCATCCCTACCATTGGTTTTAATGTGAATATAAGAACATTAATAGGGATGTTGGTTGTAGCGCAACCAACCCATACCAGGTAGGTTCATTACCGTTCTAGCAGCCCTGTTGGTGTTGGTATCTTCATGCTCTCCGCTGTTCATCAGCACAGTACTCTGTCGCACTCTGTCACACTCCATTGCACTCTGCTGAATTCCTCCATCCTCGGCACCACATGCACTGCACTGCGCTGCGCCACACCACACACGCCACTCCACACAGCACCACACCATTTGGCCAAGTGTGCATGCACAGTGGGAGGGCAAAAAAGCCTGATGCTTTCCCACCCTACTTACTCCACTTTGGTGGTCAAGATAAAATTAGACCTCTCTGGAGGTGTTACTTCCAAAATATCCAGGTTCTTATTTTGTGGTAGGTAGCAATGGCTGTGAAGGAATTGAGGAAGGAGCAGAAGTGCTGCAGAAAATGCTTCAGGAAGATGAGTTGCACAATGCAGTATTGCTGGATTTTGCAAACAAACAGGATTTGCCAAGTACTATGGCCATTAGTGAAATGATAGGTAAATTAGATCTTTAGTGTCTTTGTAACAGAACACGGTATGTTCAAGCCACTTGTGCTACACGAGGAACTGGTCTATATGAGTGTCTTGACGGGCTATCAAAGGAGCTTTAAAAACATTAAATGAAACTGCATATCCAACCAAGGGCTTGCTTGATAGAATTGGTCTAAGCTTGTTACAACAAAATTAGTTTGCAACTTGGTTATTAAACAGTATTTGGAACTGATTTGGGCAGAATATTACAGCATTTAAACAAATTTTGTTGCCAATTATTGTTTGCCAAGTACAATGGTGCTATTAGCAATATGCTTTGGTTTAAAGAAATGGTCCTTAAGAGCATACCTTAATATCATAAAGGTCATATATGACAAGCCAACAGCAAGTAACATTATCAATGGTGAAAAGCTCAAAGCATTTCCATTAAGATCTGGAATAAGACAAGGATGTCCACTCTCACCACTGCTTTTCAATATAAAACTGGAAGTCCTAGCCAGAGCAACAAGACAAGAGAAAGACATACAAGGAATCCAAATAGGAAAAGAAGAAGTCAAACTATCACTATTTGCAGATGATATGATAATATACATAGAGAACCCCAAAAACTCCACAGAAAAACTAATTCAACTCATCAATCAGTTCAGTAAAGTGTCAGGATACAAAATCAACACGCAAAAGTCAGTAGCCTTCCTATACACAAACAATAAATCTGAAGAAGAAGAAATCAAAGAAACCATCCCTTTTATTATTGAAACAAAAAAAATTAAATACTTGGGAATAAATCTAACAAAAGAGGTAAAGGACCTATACAAAGAAAACTATGAAACACTGTTAAAAGAAATAGAAGAATACACAAAGAAATGGAAAGACATCCCCTGTTCATGGATTGGAAGAATAAACATTATTAAAATGGCCATCCTACCAAAAGCAATATACATATTCAATGCTATTCCAATAAAAAATTCAATGTCATTCTTCAAAGAAATGGAACAATTATTGATGAAATTCATATGGAATCATCAAAAACCCCGAATAGCCAAAGCTCTCCTGAAAAAAAAAAGAAGGGAATGGAGGCATCACATGCCCAGACTTCAAACTATACTACAAAGCCATAATCATCAAAACTGCATGGTATTGGAACAAGAACAGACACACAGACCAATGGAATCGAATAGAAAATCCAGAAATAAACCCACAGATTTATGGTCAACTAATCTTTGACAAAGGAGCAAAGACTATGCATTGGAGAAAAGAAAGTTTGTTCAATAAATGGTGCTGGGAAAACTGGGTCGCTACATGCAAAAGAATGAAGCTTGACCACTACCTCACACCATACACAAAAATCAGCTCAAAATGGATTAAAGAACTAGACATAAGACCTGAAACCATAAAATACATAGAAGGAAATATAGGCGAAACACTATGTGATATTCACATCAAAGACATCTTTACAGACACATCACCCAAAGCAGTGATAGTGAAGGCAAAGATCAACAGCTGGGACTACATCAAATTAAAGAGCTTCTGCAAAGCAAAAGAGACAGTAACCAAAACAAAGAGAAACCCCACTGACTGGGAAAACATTTTTGCACACAACACTAATGATAAAGGACTGATCACAAAAATCTGCAAAGAGCTGATGAGACTCAAAACAACAAAGAAAATAATCCTGTCAAAAAATGGGCAGAAGAGCTAAAAAGAAACTTCTCTGAAGAGGAAATGCAAATGGCCAATATGCATATGAAAAAATGTTCAACATCACTTGTAATCAGGGAAATGCAAATCAAAACCACCACGAGATACCATCTTACACCAGTGAGAATGGCACATATTAAAAAAACTAGCAACAACAAATTTTGGCGAGGATGTGGAGAAAAAGGAACTCTCCTGCACTGTTGGTGGGAGTGCAAACTGGGCCAACCACTATGGAGAGATGTGTGGAGAATTCTGGACCTACTAAACATAGAGCTTCCATATGATGCAGCAATTCCACTCCTAGGTATTTACCCAAAGGACACAAAAACATCAATTCCAAAGAGCACCTGCACCCCTATGTTTATAGCAGCACTGTTTACAATAGCTAAGCTTTGGAAACAACCCAAATGCCTAAAAATAGATGACTGGATCAAGAAGATGTGGTACATATATACCATGGAATACTCAGCATTCAAAAAAGATAAACACATGCAATTTGCAGCAACATGGATGGCGCTGGAAGGGATCATGCTCAGCGAAATAACCCAGAAAGAAAAAGAAAAATACTGGATGGTCTCACTCATAGCAGGAATCTAGAAAACTTAAATAAGGGACCAGGAAAATGAATAACTATAAGAAAGTAAAAATCAAAATCAACAAACAACTATGAACCAGAGACACTCTATAGGGGGTGGGGGCAGGGAGGGGAGGGATTGGGGTCAAAATAAGGGTGTTGCAATTGTATGGGGAATATAAAAATAAAATTTATTAAAAAAAATAAAGAAATGGTCCTTAAGTTGGAAATAGTTATCCTCATTCAATTTCTACCCTTAAACCTCAAGGCCTGGACATAGTCTTTCTGACACCTTAAAATAAATCTTTTTGAATGTTTTTTGAGCCCACCCCAAATAATGTTTGCAAGTTATGCCTGTGTTACTTTACTGATACCTTTATCATTCCTGGGACAGTCTGCTGACTTGAAAGTGTAACAATTTGTTTTTCTCCCTTGCCAAAAAATCTTTTCTAATACTGCTTGTGCCAGCCAGGGGAAGGCTCCAAAATACTATTCAGATCTCCTAGATTGAGGAACTTATTTTTCCCCCATTCTTGACTCCTGGTTTCCATCAGTAAATTTAACCTTGGTGTGGTTTGGATTTGGTAGCTAATTCTGTAATGGTTGCATAGAGTCCAATTTAATACTTAGCAGGTTGTCTTAGTTTATAGTGTATCTTTTTTGTTGCATATTGCTTTTAGAATCAACCTCTTTGTGCAAAATATCACAATACTGTTTATGTTTTAGTTGTTTATTATCTTTTTTAGTTGTTTATATCCTTTTTAAGAGATTTTGGAAAATTCATCAAATTCAATGAATAAGTTTTCTTTGTAGCCCAATTGGAATTATTTCTTATAATAATGTGTAAGAAAATGTTTTCTAAGTGTTACAGGAAAGTGAGGGATAATTAGCACAAAGGGTTTTTAGAGCAATGAAATACCCATATGATACCATAATGGTGGATAAATTTCATTACATATTTGTCCAAACCTATCAAATACCTGATGTGAGCGGCTAACTTTTAGGTAAACTATGAACTCTGGATGATAATGTGTTAATATAGGCTTATCAATAATCACAAAAGTACCATTCTCTTAGAAGATGATAATTGGGGGAGGTTCTGAATTTCTGGGGCCAGGTAATCTATCAAAAAACTCTGTACTTCCACTTTTGCTGTAAACTTAAAATTGCCCTAATAATAGCTAACCTAATAAATTATAACCTAAAAATTTATGTAAAATGTATATTCTTGTATATTTGTCAAGAAGAAAATATATTGGAAAGTGTATGGCTAATATAAATGTCATAATATTGAATCATCTTTGCATTTTTTTACTTGACCAACTAAACAATGTTGAAGTAATGATATATTAATGCATTAATGCACTCAAATTATTTCTTTAGCCCTCGTCATTTTACTAAACAGTAGCTATAAGGAGATTAGCTTTGTTTTCCTGAGCAGAGAATCAACTTATTGACCAATAAAAAGTGTTATTATTTACTCTTAAAATTTATACAAATTATTTTTATAAATATTTTTATTTCTTAGAAACTTCATAAAAGAATTATAGAATTGTACCTATAAAATTCAGTGGTTTTCTCCTTCAGTTTAGTGGCAATGGCTTCATATTTGCTAATATTTAATTTTTACTGTTTATTAATATGCAGTGTTGTACCATATGGTTTTCAGACTATCCCTCTATATTTTATCAGTTTATATTTGAAAACAAGTGAGGCTTTATATTTTGTAAAATAACCTCTCAAAGGGTTTAAATTGATAAAGCCTTCTGACATTTTAATGTATGAAAGAACTCCATGGTGAAACTCTATAGAGTGTTGTTTTTCTATTTTTGTCAACTCATTAGTTTTATTTCAATCTATTGGTGAAGATTATACATATACATATAATATATATAAAATATCTTTATATATATAATCTATATTTATATCCTCCTGCAAATATTGTCATCTTTACCACAGTCATCATAGACATAGTGTGTACATACTATTTCACAGGGGGATGCTGATGGGAAAAGTATCTCTTCCCCAGCTGGACATGTTAACAAATTCTTGCCAAACTAATAAAGAAAGAAGTAAAAGTACATCCTTCTCTTGATCCAATTAGGATAAATTTATTTTATTTTAGCTAACATTCTGATATTTTATTTAACTAGAAGGTAAATAATAGGCAGGTTAATCTTTTTAGGGAAGTACTTATTTTCGTAACTAGCATAATATTTCTGGAATCTTTGCTGGTTATATCCAGAACAAATATAACAAAGATCATGTTTATTAAAAGTCCCTTTGGTTTATCCTAGATTACTTTTCAAGATCTAGTACTATACTCCCCTTATTATTTCCTCTTCACCATGTTTTTCCTCATTTTAAATTCTCCATTGAGACTGCTTACCAAGTTGATTATCCCCGAACTCTCACTTTATAAGTTAAAAAAATAGTATATTCAATTACCCCAGAACAAATATAATTTATAAAAAAAATAATTTGCAGTGCTAGCTCTTTGGAGGGATTTTTACCCTCCTCTGTGAAAGTGTCTAATGAGAGAGTGTGCATTAGGAGAGGAATACATGATTTGGTTCCCAAATTCCTTGCCCTATTTATTATTATGTTTTAAAGTTGCAATTAGTATTAACATTAGGAAATGGATGAAAACGATGAATAGAAAAAGTTAATAGATGTTAGCATTCTAGTTAACAAAGGTTTGATCTTTCAAGAGTGGTTATACAAATGCGGTCTTTGGAAGATATGTAAGTCTCAAGTATGTCTGACAGGAGTTTTGCAGCATATGTGAGAGAAGGGTTTCAGTAGAGAAAGTATGAATTGTGCTACTTGTACACCATAATGCTAGAGTTGGAAGGAAATGACATTGTCTGACCCTCATTAGCCTCACAGATAGAGCTCATCTCCTCTTTTTTATACTTTTATTTATTTATATATTTTTCATCATTGTTCATTTTTAAACAATGTTTGCAACCCCCCCACCTCTGACCCCCACATGTAGTCCCCATAAAATTTTCTTCACCAATGCACCCGTGCACCATCACCACAGCCCCCTGTGCTCCTCCCACCCTCCCTCTGATCCCTCTCCCTCCTCTTCCCCTGTAGGATGTCTCTGATTTATAATTGTCTGTTTTTGTTTTGTTTTGTTGCATTTTGTATTGCTGTTCTTTTTTCCCCTGATGGAGGAATATAGGGAAACCAAATAAGTTCATCTCTTCTGAAGACGAGTGATAACAGAGTACAATAGGAGTTTAAGCAGGCTGTTGGAGGAGACATATTATAATTGGGAAAATGTTTCCATCCAAGATAAAAAGTGTGACTGTTAGAATAAAAGAAGCATCTAAAAATTCTGTTAACAATATTGAATTTCCCATTGTGCAGTTTTCTCCCATTTCTAAATCATTTGTTGGGTGGTAAAGAAAACAAACAAAGTTAGGTGAAAATTACAAAAGAAGTATAGAGAAAAAGATAAAAAAGACAGAGAATAAACAATGTAATTAACATTTTTTCTGACAAAACTTGGAACAAAAACCTACAAATAGACACTATAGTTAAAACTAGCAATATTCAGGGCCTCCCTGGTGATGCAAAGGGTTGATATGCAACCTATGAAGCTATCAGCAGCCATTGCAGCAACAGTTTGATCCTCGGCCGGCCAGGGAGCTGCCCACATGGTGCAGCAGACCTCTCCTGACTTGCCCGCTGCTCCCCTCAGCAGTGTATTTTGGTCGGTCTGCCTGTTCTGTTCCCCACTCTGTCTCTGATGAATCCTCTCACCCCCTCACGCCTCTGGCCTGTACCCTACTTCTTGTATGCATAAATAAAATAAATCTTTAAAAAAAAAATAAAGCTAGCAACATTCAGTTTTGGTAATGGTACCAAAACAACATCCCGCATATAGTGCTTGTGAACATGTAAGTGGGCAGGGACACTTAGTAGGGCTACAAATGTAAAATATATAATTATAAAATACAACAATGCTATTTGACCTATAATTAATTACAGTACAATATATAACCTGCCACTAGGAAACAGTCATGACAAAAATACTGCATGTAAACATATGGATTTTCTTTATCTACACTTTTAAAAAAGGACCCAAATGAAATTACCAGTGATAATGGATAAGCAGTTTAAACAAATTAAGACATATCAGCACAACAGGATACTATACAATATTTTAATAAATTATTTTAAATACAGGGGAAGTTATGTAAAGTAAAAATATAGTTAATAGAGGAAGAAAACATTTCTAAGTAAGACGGAAAGCAATTCTCACTGCATTACAACTGAAAGTGTTCGCCTGCAGATGTGGAAATGAAAAATATCAAGAAGTAAATGATAATCTGGTAAAAACTGGTTGCAACATAAATTACATGCAATAATACCGATTTTACTTAATATGCAAAGAGTTATTGAAAGTCAATAGGAAAATAATAAATACACAACAGCAAAGTTAAACAAATAGCTAATTTTCAGATATATATATGCAATTGTAAAGTTAGAATTCTAAACTTTGATATTAAAATTCCAGTTAAAATTAAAATTTAAGGTTTTAAAATTAAAACCTTTCATATTGGCAGAGATTAAAATACAGTAGTATGAAGGCATGGTGAGGGTGAACATATAAATGAGGTTTCAGTGTTTTTCTAGGTATGGCAATGGTAACATATTTGGAGATTTATATGGCAATAGCTATAACAATTTTAGATGTATTTATTTTTTGACCACCCCCCCAATTTACATTTCTAGGTTTCTATTTTGCAAAAATACTAGCACATATCTTATGTTTATATTCATGAATGTCCTCTGTAGCATTGCTGGAAAGCTAACAATCAAAAATGAGTTAACAGTACAGTATGGTAATCAAAAAGAAAATAGAGGCATATCTATTCTGCCAATATTTGAGATTCTGAGGACAAGTTAATAAATTGGATTCTTATAGCAAATAATGCTGAAATTTTGTCTATTGTATGTCTCCATTTGTGTAAAGACCTGGAAAGATACATGAGAAAAAGATGCAGTGGATGGGGAAAATAATGAGTTTTTCAGTATATATAGTTTGTTCTTTGTAAAATTTTCAACCATGAAAATGAAAATATTTTTCAACATAAATGTCTAGACTATAATAAATAATATATAAATATATGGGACTATACCTAATATACCTATTTAGTATAAAAACAAGTATAAATATACTTATTTCTTAAAATATATATCATGCTATATACTTTATTTGATATATATTTATCAAATATAACATTAAGTATATGCTATAGTATACATTATATTATATTTTTAGTTCAGTACTGAAAAATGAAACCTATAACAAATATTAGTCATCAGTAACCTGGATGTTTACATAGTGTATTTTTGTGGGGTTTTCTTTATATTCAAGTTATTTTCAAATTATTTTATAAACATTATTAGAATTTGTTTATAGAGTAGTTATTGGCATATACCTATATGAACTAGTTCAGATATTTTCAATATACTAATTAAAGACTTCTTATATTTCCAGTAAATTTTATTGTATTTTACATTAAAATTTTTCTACTATTTCAATATTTTGGTTTACTTTCAGTTTTCATTTACATACATGTATTTATTAAAAAAATATTTCTCTTCTACAATTTTGTATACTTTCTTGTTAACTTCACATTTCCATTTAATTGTGGTTACTTTTTAAATTTCCTCTTTAAGGATGTTGGTGTTTGCCAAAAACAAATGTTAGCCCAACCCACCTCAACCATAACATATCAATAATCCTCCAAGTCACTCCACACCCTGTGACTCAGCAACTATAAAATATTTGAGTACAGGCTGAAAGAAACCAAAAAACAATACAAATAAAAAAGTAAATAAAAGCAAATATTAAAGATAGTAAATACACTAATAAATTTTTCACATACAGATGTTATATGGCTATAGTAATGAGACTCAAACAGTCTAAAGAAAACTCAGAAAGGAAAGTCAATGAATTACAAGAGCACTTAGGATTGGTAATCAAGGATATACAACAAAACACAGTAAAAGAAATTCATGAGCTCAGAAAAGAATCAATGAAAAGAAGACAGAAATACCACAGTATTAAGAAAGCCAAGAAAATAATATGGAATCTTCAGAATGGGGTGTGGGTAGAAAGCCTATTCAAGGAAAAATAGAGGAAAACTTCCCAAACCTGGGGAAGGAATTATATACACAAATCCATGAAGCTAAAAGAACATCTGGTTACCTAAAGGCAATACGATATATATCAAGTTGCACAGTATTAAAATGAGCAGGAGAGAAAGACAAAGAGAGAATATTGAAGGTAATTAAGGGGAAAAAAAGAAAGCAGATAACAAAGTCCATCAAGCTTAACATCAGATATCATGATAGAAACACAGGCAAGGGGAGAATGGAATAATGTATTCAAAATACTCAAAAATAATAACTACCAGCAAATGATACTATATCCTGAAAGACATACTTTTATATAAAGACATATGTTTATATATAAAGAACTTTCCAAACAAACGAAAGTCAAAAACATTTGCAAACAATAGACCTCCCCTACAAGAAATGTTGAGAGGAACATGCTTACCTTAACCAAAGAAAAGAAAATCCACAAAAAATTAGATAAGGGAGTAGAACTAGAAAACTAAAGGCAAAATAGCAATAGCAAATGCCCATATATCAACAATTATTCCAAACATAAGTAAATTGAACTTGACAATCTAAAGGCACAATGTGGGTGATTTGATCCAAAACCAAAATCCAACTTTGTGTTCTTCCCAAGAGACACATCTGAACGCCAAAGAAGTGTAAACATAGCTAAAAGGAAATGGCTAGAAAACAATCTTAAAATTAAGTAGAAACTCCCTCCAGGGACAGTTAGATAAAGTAAATCAAATAAAGTAAACTTCCAATTAAAAAAGTTATCAAGGGACTCAGAGATGGACATTAGCTAGTGATTAAGGTACCAGTGTGTCAGGAGGACAGACCACTCTTACACTCTTTTTGTTAATTTATTTTTAAAGATTTATTTTATTTATACAAGAACAGGGTACAGACCAGATGCGCGGGAGGGTGAGAGGATTCACCAGAGACAGAGCCGAGAGCTGAGAGCAGAACAGGCAGACTGACGAAACACACTGCTGAGGAGAGCAGCTGGCGATACAGGAGAGGTCAGCTCGCCATGTGGGTTACTCCACGGCTGGAGGGGATCGAACCTACACTGCAGAGGCTGCGGACAGTGTCACAGCGCTGCACCCAACTGCCTGCGCCACCAGGGAAGCCCCAAGACAGAACACTCTTTAACACAGATGACTCAAACAAGGAATACCAAAATACATAAGAAAATAATTAACATACCTGGACCTCCCTGGTGGCACAGGCAGTTGAGCGCCGCGCTGTAAAGCTGTCCTCAGCCTCTGCAGCGAGGGTTCGATCACAGTCAGCTGACGAGAATCCCACATGGCGAAGCAGACCTCTCCTGTCTCGCCTGCTATTCCCCTCAGGATCCACACACAAATATGAAATCACTAATTAGAAGGGCTATATGCACTCTTATGTGCATTACAGTACTATTTACTATATCCAAGTTATGGAAATAAACCAAGTATCCACTGACAAAAGACTGCATTAAGAAGATTTATCTATACAAAATGGACTACTACTCAACTGTAAAAAAGTAGAATTCTTACCACTTGTTGTCACAAGTGGAATTGGAGAGGATTATGCTAAGTGAAATAAGTCAGAAGGAGAAAGTAAAATGCCAGGTGAGTTACCCTATATGTGGAATATATAGAAAGCAACAACAAATAAACACAAACAGAACTAAAAAATATTTCTATGCACTTAACAGTCATTTGCACGATTGTCATTTTTCTCTATTTTTAAATATTCACCAATTCATTCAAAATATGAATTGGTTATTTTCCAGTTCTTCTTTTGGATTTCTAGCAGATAATCTTTAATTTTATGTTATATATATATATATATTTTTTTTTTTTTCCATTTCCTCCTGGATTTTTGTTTTTCTACTTTAAGGTCTTCTTTCAAACAGGAAATTGCTTCTTTTTTTTTTTTTTTTACAGATTTATTTATTTACACATACAAGAACTGGGGTACTTGGGCCTCCCTGGTGGCGCAGCGGTTGAGCGCTGGGTTGCAAAGCTGCCCGCAGCCTCTATAGCGCCGGTTCGATTCCCAGCTGCTCCCCGGCCACCGGAGGAGGGTCCCGCATGGCGCGCAGACCTCTCCTGCTGCCCGCTGCTCCCCTCAGCAGTGTACTTCGGTCCTTCTGCCTGCTCTGCTCTCCGCTCTGCGTCTGGTGAATTCTCTCACCCTCCCGCGCTTCTGACTGTACCCAGTGCTTGTATAAATAAATAAATAAATAAATAAACAAACAAACAAATAAATAAATAAATAAATAAATCTTAAAAAAAAAAAGAACTGGGGTACAGGCCAGAGGTGTGGAGGGATGAGAGGATTCACCATAGACAGAGTGGGGAACATAACAGGCTGATTGACTGAAACACACTGCTGAGGGGAGCAGCGGGCGAGTCAGGAGATGTCTGCTGCGCCATGTGAGTATCTCCCTGGCCAGGAATGAAACTTATGCTGCAATGGCTGCAGATTGCTTCATAGGTTGCGTCTTTTTTTTTTTTTCTTTTTTCAAAGATTTATTTATTTATTTATTTATTTATGCAAGAACTGGGGTACAGGCCAGATGCGCGGGAGGGTGAGAGGATTCGCCAGAGACAGAGATGGAAACAGAACAGGCGAATTGACAAAATGCAGTGCTGAGGGGACCAGAGGCTGAGACAGGAGAGGTCTGCCGCATCATGTGGGACCCTCGCTGGCCGGCCGGGATCGAACTAGTGCTGCAGAGGCTGTGGACAGCTTCACAGCGTAGCGCTCAACCACCTGTGTCACCAGGGGAGGCCCCATAGTTTGCGTCTCAACCCCTTGCGCCACCGGGGAGGCCCTGCTTCATTTTTTTTTAAAAGAAAAAAAAATTGAATAATTATAGTCCACATTTTTAAAATTAATTCCTATAAGATGAGTAACATTTTTCTTATGTTTAGATTCTTTTGTTGGAAAGTTATACTACTTTTATTTTATTATCTCAGTGTTTTTTTTTTTTTTTGATCCAAGTTTTGTTTGTGTCCTCTAAAGTCTATTGTTAAATTACTTGGGTTTTTCTGGACTATTTGAAACAAGTTCCTTTGGGCAGAGAGAAATCTGTAGAGTATCCCAGATGGTTGAATTTCAAAATGCAAGTTTAAATTCTCTGTTGGGCCACATTCTATGTCTCTGTGCTACACAACCCCACTTCTTTATTTTTCTGAACTGAACTTAGTCTAGGACTCCTGTCGCCAGCATTTCACCTCTGCACTTGCTCATGTTCCAAAAAGGGATATAATATTTCAAGTCTGGTAATGCCTCACATTTTCAGAAAGTACACATTTGCTAACAGTGAAATCTGTTATGACAATTCTTTTGCAGAATCCTATTTTTAACTCTTTTTCTTTCCTTTTCCTCCCATAACAGTCTTTGAGCACACTTTCAGATTTCTCAAATCACAAATGTTGTGATTGTTATTGAATTAAATTAGTATATTAATTAAGAACTAATCTTAAAATTATTGATTAAACTCCAATGTTCACCACTCATTTTCTTTTTTTTTTTTTTGGCATCAGTGTGCAGTTCATCTAAGACAGCTGTATCGCTTTTTGATTATTATGACTAAGCAGGAACACATTGACCTTTCTCATACCCTGAATAATTAGGAATGTTAATAATGGGTTGTTGCCCCATTGGAATATGTATAATGGACTTATTTCCTTTTAAAATACAGAAGGGTTTAAAAAAATAAAATACAGGGCCTCCCCGGTGGCGCAGCGGTTGAGCGCTGGGTTGCGAAGCTGCCCACAGCCACTGCACTGCAGGTTCGATCTCCGGCTGCTCCCCGGCCACCGGAGGAGGGTCCCACATGGTGCGCAGACCTCTCCTGCCGCCCGCTGCTCCCCTCAGCAGTGTACCTCAGTCCTTCTGCCTACTCTGCTCCCCTACTCTGGCTCTGGTGAATTCTCTCACCCTCCCGCGCTTCTGACTGTACCCAGTGCTTGTATAAATAAATAAATAAAATTAAAAAAATAAAATACAGAAGGCATTATCTCTTGACTTCTTGCATGTAAAATGATGAATGAGATATTTTAGAAGAATTTGTTTATAAGAATTTTCTTTAATTCATTCCCCAGTGATATTGTTTTTTTAAAGGATGTGACATCTAGAGTAACTTTTTAAATATTAATCCATTGCTACATTATCTACAGACCTTTATCAAAGTTTCTGCTCTGGTCTCCAGAACTTTTCCTGATTTCTAGCCTACATTTGAAATTTATTGATTATGTTGGTGCTGATGTAGGTAGGGGTTAAATGCCTGTGTTCATAATGCTATCCTACCTGACATCTATTAGCTTATTCAAATGAGACCAATAAATAACAAAACATTTATGTGACTTTTATTTTAGAGTAACCTTCTCTTACGATAAATTGCTGACACCTGCAGATGATTTACTTTTTTCAAAATCCTGTAAGTTTTCCATTTTTACTATGAAAACAAAAACATTAATGAAGAACCCAGGAAATCACATTTTAGTCTGCACAAAGGAATTTATGACTAAAATGTCCAGAGGATTTCTCATTTGACCTGTAACCTTACTTTGAAGTTAACTCCAAAAGATACTCTTAATTGCTGGAATCTCAAGATTATTATCTTTACAAGTCGCAGTTATGAGAGTTTTTGTGCTCAGATATTCATACAAAGCCAATCTTCATACTTCACAGTCACATCACAGGTAAAATCATACGAATTATTTAAAACTTATTGAACCAGATTCTCCCAGTTAAGACACAATTCACTGTTTCAGTGAGCCAAATAAAACTAGTTTCCTGAAAGTGTTATTCAGTTTCCAAAAGTGCTTGGCTTCCTCCCAGAAAGTAGTTTACACAGTGACACATTTTGAGTGATAAAGTGATATGAAGAGGTACTTATATACTCCTAAGAGCACACATCTGCAAATAACTGGAATTGCCCTCAGAATCTACAGAAATTTCCTTAAATGTCTTTAATAGAGCAAATTTTCATCTTTTCTAGTGAATATCTGTTTTGTTTTGGTATAATCAACTAAGAATTGTCCAGTGGCATTATATAATTTACAAAAGTCAAAGTAGATGATTTAGTAAACTAAATAGAAATATCTCTTATACAAAATTATACATTGTAACTTTATGCCATTATTGAAATGCAAATTAAGGACCCATATACATTATAGAATATAGTGTAAACCATCCTTTGTGCTTAAATAGTAATGAATAATGGACACATAATGTATAATAAGTGACAGTTATTACAATGTTTTACCACGCTAATTTCTTTTGGGATTATAGATAGAAAAGAAACAAATCATTTTGGGTATTACATGTTCTGTTAAATATTTCAATCATTATTGCAAGAATCATTGAAGTACTTTAAAAAAAGATCATGAGGTCCTGAAAGGGGAAGAAGTTATATCTGATGATTTTTCCATTTTGAACAACTAATTACATAGGGACTATGGCCTTTTTAATATACTGCACATAAAATTAAGATTTGTGATTCCAAGTTTCCTTATTTCAAAATGTTATTGTTACATCAATTGTTACTTTTTTGTTTGTTTCTGATAGGGCATTGCTCTTACTTCAAAACTGGTGATTCTTCTAGTAACACAAATTTGTTTCTCATACATCCTATACTTAATAGAAAACAGTGTTTTCTGAAATTTAACAAATGCTGCATTTAAAAGAATTTTCCTATTTTTTAACATTTAAAATAATAGACTAAATGGTGAAATCTTAAAGTTTCTGTGAATTAAATCTATATTACATTCTTGATTTTTAAAATAGCAATAGGTAATTTAATTGATCCTGTATTTAGGATTTGGAATAATTAATCATTATTCAGTTATACGTATAAGTAGTCACCTAACATTGTATTGTACATTTTGCATCCTTAATGACAAACAATAATGTGTTTAAAGTGTTATTATTACCAAATTGTTTAAATATACTTAGTTTTCCATTTTTTGACACCTTAAAGTAAAACTAAGTTTTTCAGGTTATGAATGATTTTACATTTAGGGTTGATTACAATCTATCACTTCTCTCTTCTTTGCTTTACTTTTCTGTCCCCCAGTTACTTTAAGGAATGTGAATCTCAGTAAGTTACATTTATTTTGAAAGAAAAATACTGTTCAAAACAAGTTCCACTACTAGTGGAAATTATGTGAAGGTGTTTATATTTTTTTTTTAGGCAAGTGTGATTTATTTCATATTCCCTCTCTGTAAGTCACTCTAGTCTATTATAATAAAAACTAAAAATAAAGGATATGCTTTATGGATCAATGTTGATACACTACTAAGAGTATAAACATGGTACATGTTTGTTAAGAGAGTTTAGAAAGGTTACTTCAACAAAGTAAAAATACTGCACTTAACCATAATTCCCATTTACATATGAAATGATGAAAACATCTGTGGACAATTATAAGAATAAACATTTTCATGAACATTAATTAAGCATAGTAATATATCAGTAATATATCAGTCAGAGAAACTATTAAAAACAATGTAATTTTTATTGTATGTGATGACTTAAAAAAAACAAATTTTATATGGAATATAATTATATTCATATTGAATTGGCTTCTTAAACCATTCAGGTTATTTTCTGTTCATCCAGACATATTTTTTAAAGATTTATTTATTTATGCATACAAGAACTGGGGTATAGGCCAGAGATGTGGGGGTGAGAGAATTCATCAGAGACAGAGTGAGGAACAAAACAGGCAGATTGACTGAAATACACTGCTGAGGGAAGCAGTGGGCATGACAGGCGAGGTCTGCAGCGCCATGTGGGTTTCTCCCTGGCTGGGGATCGAACTTGTGCTGCAGTGGCTGTGGGTAACTTCTTAGGTTGAGTCTTAGCCTCTTGCACCACCACAGATGCCCTCTCCAGATATTGTAATATTATATTCTGAATTTGGAGAGAAAATTATAGGCCCTACTTAACACTCAAGTTATAAAGCACATGAACATAGTAATGTTTATGTATGTCTATTGGTTTTTTAGACATGAGTATTACAGTAAACTAATTGTTTATATTTTAAGCAACAAAATTGACCAATTCCTATCCTTTTTAATATAGGTAATAACAAAAGTAAGTTTTTTTTCATTACTTGTTGATAATTAAAATTTTCAACTCACTGATATACATTTTACATTGTATAACACATCCAAATTTGACTATGCTGATTAAATTTATATCAATTTTACATGGTATTCAAACAAATTAATTTAAAAGTTGAGAACTATGTAGCTAGTACAGGTAATAGAGAAAATGTTAATGTATTATAATTATTGTTAATTTTTAATATAGCAGAAATGTAATGGTGTAACAGTTCTGTTATAAAGCTTGTTTGGGATTTGCAGTTGTAAATAGCCTAAATAAAATAGTAACAAGGAGAAGACATGAATCAATGTTACATGCAAAATCACCTAGTACAAGTATCTGAAAATTTATAGGTATTCAATAAATATTTGTTGAATAGTTTAAAGGAAACTAAGTAATGAAAGAGTAGTATTTGTAAAGTAATATTTGTACATGTTTTGAGTCGAAGTAATCTGAGAAATTTAATGGAGATTTATTTCACTTAATTCACTTAACTATTTTTGATTGATTTTTCAGAAAATTCCTTATGGTTGCAATAATTTCCCAGGATTCCAATTTTGAATCATGCTATGCATAGTTTATAAAAAAAAATGTGCTTACTTAGGCAAATTCATAAACCTAAGAAGAAAACTTTTCAAATATTTTCTTTAGACTGAAATCTAAATATAGTTAGGTTTTCTATTGCTGATTTAAAATTAGGCATTTAAAGTTTTGTATATGTTTTATAGCATTTATATCTTATATAATCATCAAGGGGATAGTTAAAATTATTAAAGACAATTGTGAGCATATTCTTACAGCTAATTACACTGACTGACACTTAAATATTTTCCATATTAAATTGTGTCCAATAATGTGTTTTATTTGTTTTTGTTTATTTGTTTTGATTTTCCTATCTGCTTTCCCCATTTGACTCAGATAAAATTAACAATCCATTCATTGCATTGTGCAAAGTAATGTGGGTAAATAATAGTGATAAAATATAAATATAATTTTTTTATAAATAACATATGCTTCATTGAAAAATAAATCAGTATAGAGGCTTTTGAAAATGTTATCTAATTAAACCCTCATATTCTATTATATTGGAGTCAACTCCTCTGGTGCACAGACATGATTATTCAATTTTTAGGAAAATTCTGATTTAAGTTGTTGAAAATTATTATTATTTGAAGAATTTATAAAAACCTATCATGAATTAAGTTATACTGAAAACACAAAACTCAAACTCATCAATTTGCAATTTTTGCATTATATTTCTTTCGCTTTTAGGTTTTTATAATTATTGCTTCTGCTGGTGGAAATAATATATAAAATAAAATAATGTAGCAAGTATAAAATACAATATAATACTGTGTAACTGTGTATCTCTTCCCAACTCTGCATTGGAAGCTTGGATATGGCCACAATGTAAGAATTTATACCACAAGAAACTGGCAAATGCAAATCAGTTCCAAGTTTTTATTGGCATAGTTCAGTTCTCACAGCTCAAAGATTAAAAAATATATAAACTATAGAAGTAGAAAGTTATACTCAGGGAAATTAACCGATTTACAAATATCACTCATCTCATATGCCTTAAGACCAAGAACTGACTTGTTCTACCTGACTCCAAAACAATATGTGTGCGCATTATTTATATGTTATATATGTTTTGCTTTGTTGTTTTGAAAAATTACACTTCATAATGATTAATATCGTTGAACTTTTCTAGGTGCTGGGTTCTCTAATGGTGTTTCAAATGTCTAGTTAAAACCTTCATCCTTATTTTGTGAATAAATGAAGTATGACTTTGATAGTTTGCCTTTGCCAGTGTCAGGGTTTGAACTCAGGCTGCTCTGACTCCAAAGCCAGAGCTCTGGTCATACTATCTACCTAAATGAAAATCAAGGAGTGATTTCAAACAAACAAACAGGAAATTATATGGAGAGACAGCATTCACACAAACTTTTCTAATATAATTGACATTTTAACTTTAATTCCTTCCTATTTTTAAATACTGTAAGTTTGTTGCAAAATTTATCTGTTGCCTTTGTTTCTTTTTCATGCTGGTAAGAAATGCATCTTTTCATCCTACACTGTCCAAGGGCAAGACTTCTTTTCAGGACTTTCTTGAAGGAAAAGAAGTCAAATTATAATATTTATTCAGGTACAAAAAGAGACTTCAGTCTTATTTCAGGAAGCAGTATCAAGAGGCAAATGTTATTTAAATATATAACATTAGGCTTTTTAGTCAGTTTTCCAGGCTATTTAAGGTAACTGAATATCAAGCTAAAATAATGAGAAGGACTAAAGTGGAAAATAATTCATAAGATTATTGTTAGAAAAGGAAAGTCCTAAACAAGACATGAAGGTTTTGGAAAGAGAAATTAATGATAAAATGAGGTCAAGAAAGAAACAGTAAATATCAACCTTTCAAGGATAATAAAAAAAGGAAGGGGATTTTTTAAAATTATATATATATATATATATATATATATATATTACATCATTGTTTGTTTTTAAACAATATTTGCTTCTGCCCACCCACTCAGGTGTAGTCCCCATAGAATTTCCTTCCCCACTGCACTTGTGAACCATCACCTCAGTTCCCTGTGCTCCTCCCTCCCTCCCTCTGATCCCTCTCCCTTCTCTGCCCCTGCAGTATGTCTATGATTTATAATTGTCTGGTTTTGCTTTGTTGTGTATTGTACTGTTATTATTTTTTTACACTGATGTCTTATTACCCTCTTTTCCTGCTGTAAGTGAAACCATCTGATATTTTTCTTTTTCCTTCTGGCTTATTTCACTGAGCATAATTCCTTCTAGCTCCATCCACGTTGCTGCGAATGGCGTGAGTTTATCCTTTTTGATTGCTGAATAATATTCCACTGTGTATATATACCACATCTTCTTGATCCAGTCATCTATTTTTTGGGCATTTGGGTTGTTTTCAGGTTTTACCTATTGTAAATAGTGTTGCAATAAACATAGGTGTACAGGTGTTCTTTGAATCAATATTTTTGTGTCCTTTGGGGTGGAAAGTCCTAGCAGTGGAATTGCTGGGTCATATGGTAGCTCCATTTTTACTAGACTAAGGAAACTCCAGACAGCTTTCCATTGTAGTTGGACCAGTTTGCACTCCCACCAGCAATGTAGGAGAGTTCCTTTTTTCCCCACATCCTCACCAACATTAGTTGTTGCCAGATTGTTGTTCTGTTTTGTTTTGTTTTTTAAGATTTATTTATTTATTTATACAAGCACTGGGTACAGTCAGAAGCTCAGGAGGGTGAGAGAATTCACCAGAGCCAGAGCGGGGAGCAGAACAGGTAGAGTGCCAAAGTACACTGCTGAGGGGAGCAGCAGGTGGCAGGAGAGGTCTGTGCGCCAATGGGGACCCTCGCCCAGAGGCCAGGGATTGAATCCGTGCTGCAGAGGCTACAGGCAGCTTCGCAACCCAGCACTCAACCACTGTGCCACTGGGGAGGCCCACTAGTTTGGTTTTTTTTTTTTTTAATATGTGCCATTCTTACTGGTGTAAAGTGGTATCTCAATGTGGTTTTGATTTGCATTTCCCTGATGATAAAGGATGTTGAACATTTTTTTCATATGCGTGTTGGCCATTTGTATTTCCTCTTTGGAGAAATGTCTTTTAAGTTCTGCCCATTTCTTGACTGGATTGTTTACTTTGTTTTTGTTGAGTCATGTGAGTTCTTTGTATATCTTTGTGATCAGTCCCTTATCAGTTTTATGGAGTGCAAAATTTTTTTCCCAACTAGTGGGATGTCTTTCTGTTTTGGTTAATGTCTCTTTTGCTGTACAGAAGCTTTTCAGTTTGATATAATCCCAGGTGTTAATCTTTTCCTTGACTATCTTTGCTTTGGGTGATGAGTCTTTAAAGATGTTATTGTGATGTATGTCTTAAAGTGTTTTACTTGTATTTTCTATGTATTTTATGGTTTCAGGTGTTTTTTTTTTTTTCTTAAAGATTTATTTAGTTATTCACACAAGAACTGGGGTACAGGCCAGATGCATGGGCGGGTGAGAGGATTCACCAGAGACAGAGCAGGGAACAGAACAGGCAGACTGATGAAATACACTGCTGAGGAGAGAAGCGGGGCACAACAGGAGAGGTCTGCGGACAGCTTCACAGCGTGATGCTCAACCAGGGGATGCTCAACCGCCTGCACCACCAGGGGAGGCCCTGGTTTCAGGTCTTATGTCTAGTTCTCTTATCCATTTTGAGCTGATATTTGTGCACAGTGAGAGGTGGTAGTGGTCTAGTTTTATTTTTCTGCATGTGGTGATCCAGTTTTCCCAGCACCATATATTGAACAACTGTCCAGTTCCATTGCATGTTCTTTGCTCCTTTATCAAAGATCAGTTGTTCATATAAGTGTGGTTTATTTCTGGGCTATTATGGACTATTCAGTTCCATTGGTCTGTGTGTCTGTTTTTGTTCCAATACCAAACTGTTTTAATTATTATGGCTTTATAGTATAGCTTTAAGCTTGGAAGTGTGATACCTCCTTTCTCTAAAAAAGGAGGGAATTTAAAGATACACACTCAGATTGGTAATAGCAATGAAATGAAGATGGTGTCTTTATATTTTCTGAAATGGTTGCCCTCCAATGAACATGCTGCTATTTGGATTAACACATTTTTTTCCCTAAATTATAAACTTATAGGTGAACCTTATTAAAATATTTTTTGAAAAAATATATGTACTCATTTTTAGTTACTATTTTCCTCAGATGTTTTATTTGGTTTTAAATGTAGAAAATTTCCATTTGAAGATAACTTAAAAGTACATCAGCTACAATTTTTAATCAAATGAAAGTCAGTATTTCAAAACCGCAGGTTCATTACCGGATGTGAGTTGTGTTTGCTTGTTGAAGATCTCTTTATATCATGAGCTTCATGTAATTTTTACAGTTTAAATTTAAACAATGGAATTCTGATTTTTTTAACCTTTTTGCAAATTTGATTTTTTTCTGTAAATAACTATGAAATCTCTTGTTTATATTTCACTTTTAAGAAACTTTATAAAAACATAATCTCTGGAATAATATAGAAAGACTCAAAGCATTCTATAAACTTAATAATCTATCTACAATTTTATTTTTAAAAAAATATTTATTTATGTATTTATTTATTTATACAAGAACCGGGGTACAGAGCAGATGTGCGAGAGGGTGAGAGGATTCACCAGAGACAGAGCAGGGAACAGAACAGGCAGACTGACGAAATAGACTGCTGAGGGGAGCAGCAGGCAAGACAGGAGAGGTCTGTCATGCCATGTGGGATCCTTGCTGGCCAGCGGGGATTGAACTGACACTGCAGAGGCTGCGGACAGCTTCACAGCGTGGCACTCAGCTGCCTGCGCCACCAGGGGAGTCCCTATCTACAATTTTATAACAGTTTTTTATACTAAAATGCTTTATGTCTTTCAGATAGTGCAAATTCAAGCAGACTGATACTCTATCATTTCAACTTCATGCATGTTAAAAACATCACTTTCACATGAACTGAAATTCTGATATTTTTAACCATTCAATTTTTTTTGATTTACATGAAGTAAATTTTAGTTTAGAATCATTAAGTCTAAAACAGCCACAGATAATACATTCATAAATAAAAATCTTTATTTCACTGGAAATTTATTTTCAATAACATATCCCAAGTTATAACTTTGTTATTACAATTTGTCCCTAAAGACATTTTTAATTGTCAATATTATGTCTAAATCACCTTCACATAAAATTTGTTATGAATGTATCTATCTTTAATGTATGTGTTTAAAGTAATTTTAATAGATCTCAGTCATACAAGTTGTGACACAGATTTTAAAAACCTGTTTTATGTTAACCACATAATCATTTTATATTTTTTTCTTCTTACATTGTTGGTTTAAGATATTTAATGATGATAAATCATGAGCATAACTTAAAATATAAAAAAATAAAGTTTGATGAATGATGAAAAATGAATTATTAACCTCTTAAAAAGTTTTTCTAGTGGGGTCTGAATTTAAATTTTAATTGGTAGTTAAATAAAATAAAATTTGGGTAAATGATTTTATATTTACAAATTAGAATGAAATTATGTTGAAACTTGTAAAAGCAGATAAGCAAAAGAGCCATATAATTCTATCAATCCAGAATTTTTATTTGTGTACATATATGTACATAAAGAACTTATCTGGATGAAAATGTTTCTGATAAGGCAATGCTAGACATCTTTATTCATACTATCATTTGCAGAAATACAAGTTGACCATTTTAAAAAGAAATATTGGTCTTGAAAATGTTCTGACCTCATCCATTTATTTCCTTGGTGAGGAAAGTGAGGTCAAAGGAATTAAATAGTTTATCCAAATTTCATAGCTATTTAAAGGCACATAAAACATTTTTATCTCAAGAAATAGAAAGTAATATCCTGTAGGATTGTATTCTTTTACTTATTTCATTAAAATTATTCTGAATCTGCGCATCTACAAAACATGTAGTATAACATAGATGTTTCTTATCTGATAGGGGGCAAAATAATAAGGTTTTGTACAAGTATCTCTGTTGGGGGGAGGTGCACCCCTGAGAATCATTGGACTTCTCTATAATATTTTCTTTTCTTTAGTCACCTTGTTTATAGCTTTAAGTATAAATGAGAAATATTCTTTTTGTTAGCCTATTTTTAAAGCTTAATGTACTTATTAGAAATTTTTATTCTTTCAGATAATTCTATCTGAAATAATATAAAAATTAAGAACTTCAAAAATAGAATGATGAATATATCCAGTTTGTGGAATATCTGTTCCAAAGTTTGTGCTTTGAGAAAGGAAAAATTATCTCAGAACAATGTGGTAAAACTTCATTGCATATTGTCATTCCCCTGTTGTAACCATCGTTGATGCCAACACATGTTCTGCATAAGTAGAGAAACACAAATTGAACTCAAAATGCCCCGAGAGTATTGTCCTTCATAACACCATGGTGTCCCGTGTGTGGCTGAATGAATAACAAATGACTGAGCTATTAAGATACTAAACAAAAGTCATCTAGGCCCATAATACTGATGTAACAGCATCTCAATACTATATTTGTTTTCATTAGTTTGTGTAGAATAAATATCTTTAAAAAAAAACACACTAAGCTGGGTATCAGTCTTTTCAAGGATTTTGAAAAAAGAAATGTCTGCTCTAGCTCTCTTTAGTGGTTGTACATGTTTAATATCACAAGCATATCTTCAGATGTGTTATTGTTCAGCTACCAGGATTTTTTTGAACAAGGTCTACTTCTTGCATTTATCTTTTTAAGTTTATCTTAATCATCTTCAACTCCCAAATATACAACTAAAATGGAAATTAATTGTTGAAGTGTACTTGGATCCACTTGTTTGTTGTGTTATTAATAATAATAGTTGAGGCATGTAGCATTTGTGGTTGTGCACCCAGATTCTAATTTTCAGTAAAATCAGATTCAGTTTTTTAAATTATTTGAGAGTATGAACCAGGGACTCAAAGTTCACCATATTTAAAGCATATATGCGTGTGTGTGTGTGTGTTTGTGTGTATCCCCCTTCCCTCACAGAACCTTGATGATTAAGAGGGAGTTTATTACTGTCTTTCCAAATGTGAGCCTGTGAGCTTGGGTCCAAGTGCTGTGCTTGTGCACATGCATAAGTGTCACATGTGGGTTGTACTCATAGAGTTATTGGAAAATGAGTCATAATGTTCTGCTTTCATTTATATTTCATAAATATCCAAATTATCAAGACATAATGAAGTGCACATTAAGACTCGTCCATTGCCCCAGATATATAACAGTTTCTTTTTTTCAACACAGTGATCCCCTCCACCATGAATATTTCCTATAAAATAGCATTTGCGATGCATTAATCTGACCAGACTATAAAAGCCTCAAGATTTCTGTGCCAATTTCCAAAGTGCAGGCGGATGCGATGGAGCACCAGATTATATGTGAGTAATTTTATATATTTTCCAATAATCATCTATGTTGGAAGACACATCTTAGTTTTAAAATTAGTTAATTATTACTTAGGTTCTAGGTTCATTTTTAAAAATCTTTTTACGAAGGAGAAATATTTTCCCCTCAAATTAGCACAAATATAAGATAGAAAGACCAAAGAACATAAATGCCATGGGCTGCATTTTGCAGGGGATAGGTTCTGGTTGAGTGAAATCTGGGATGTGTGCCAAATTAATAGAAAAAATCCTGTTCTTCCTCTCCAATGGTCACAATGTTCATTATTAAGAAAAACATATGAACCACAGGATTTTATTTTAATAACACCAATGTCTTCATTAATTTGTATGTCCTTTTAGCTTCATTATTGAGCAAATATTGAATGAACACAGCACATATTATTGTTGGACTTCCCTTACCAAACCTTTCTTTCCCCTTTTATCATTCGTTCAAGGACTATCAGGTGTGTATTCCTATTTGAAAAACGGGCCCTCAAGAGTTGTTTTCTTACCTGGGTCTAAGCAGAGAGTTTTAGCTTGGATTGTCTCTAAAGGGGTGTGGGAAATGAATTAAGATTCTCAATTAAAGTCATAATTATTTTTCTGTGGCTTTAATACTGTCAGGTCAAGAATGTCTCTCTGTCACCTGTAACTGAGATGATATTTCCTCGATGGTCTCTGGGCCTCCTTCTAAATCAAGAGTGGTGATAGCCAACACTGCTTTGTATCTGGAGAACAAATAGTGGCCTTTGTCCAACACAAGTCACTAAACAAACTTAATCTCTCTAACACTGTGACAGATGACATTTAGATGTCCTTGTTACCCTTAAAATGAGTTTTATTGACAATCAGAGAACAAAAAGAAGGCCCAGATAAAGCCCAATGTTTTATAGGCTTGCTAACAACATCTTAGTGCAGAGGGTGAGGAGAAAGCCTGAAGTTGCCCCCATTTTCCCCTGCTTTGCTATGTCACCATGACAACAGATATAGAAATCACTTAGTGACTCCTAGAAAGAAAACACAGTGACACAGTACCCCTTGTATAGCGAATCAAACTAAAGCCTTCATTCAAATGGCTATTCAGCGTGGGCATTCATGTAGAGGATAGGGTGGGTTTTACACAGGTAACTACAAGAGAAAGGCCAGCAAACCCTCCAGCCACAGCATATGGCAGCATCTCTGTCTAATTAATGCATCCTCAATAGAATTGATCCATTTTAAATTTGTTTTCTTTACTTGAAACATCATTAATGTAAAGGGCAACATTAATCAACATCTTGGAACTTAAAAGGGCATTAAAGAGTGATCTTTTTCCACATACAACGAGAATCTTTTCAAGTAGTTATGTTAACTGCAGTGGATTCTGGGCACATTTTGAGTTCTTAATCAGAAGGCAAATCTAGAGAGGCCTCTACTGGTGAGTCTCTCTCTGTGCAGTTGTCTGTGTGAATCTGTCCTGGAAAAACAATCAAGAGAATGACTTCAGATTTTATTAGAAAGATGTACACAAGATGAATCACCTATGAACATTCTGTACAAAACACTGGATAATTCACACTTTTGAAGTTGTCATATCTAACTTTTTTTTTCCAGGTAATAAAAGTTCTATGTAGGAGCTGCTTGAACAGTTTGAGATATGTTATGTTAAATTCAACAAGGAAATAACAAGTAATACTTTTTTTTTTCCCACTGTGTACATAAGTCTCTCTTGCAAGTTTAAGATTTAAAGCTACTGTTTTGGTAATTATACTTCTTGATATTGTATGTGTGGGGGATTAGAGAGTATGGGTGGACACACTGTTCACACAAGTACCCATATATTTCACTCAACTAATAAAAAATAAGATAAAACTTTTAGATGAAGTATACAAAAAATATTTGTTTAATTGAAAGGCAAAAATGTGTAGTCAAGATTTCCTAAACATAATGAAGAAATATGGATCAAATATAGTCATTTCAAGTGAGACTTAAGATGAAAATATCATAGCAGCATTTTTCATCAAATTAGGTCATCACTATTTTTACAGTAACTTCTGGGGGAGAAATGAAAGAACATTTTATTTTTCCACTGGGAGTTCAAAATTATTTAATATTTCCTAGAATGAGGTTATTTATGAACTGTTCCTGTATAGAACAGCTCAGGTATTTTTCTCTTTGATAATATGACCTGGCTCCACAAGTATCATTTCACTTTGAAATTTTTCAAAAGATGAAATTGTAGTTCCTTTTCCCTTTTGTTTTCATTTATATTTTCAATATTATTTTAAATCTTATAATATCAGGATGCTATTGAAATTTCCCTTCAAATATCCCATATGCTATTTTTATTGCAATGACATGCATTTTACATTTTACATGTATTTTACATGTATTTTAGGATTACTCCCCAACATATTTTCACTCGGATTATTTCACATTTGAAATTATTTCATCAATATTTGAGAAAAAACTTTAGTCAAACAGTGTTTAATAGGGTAGTTTGGTTAGCATAGTTCAGCAAATTACCTTCTGGATTATGCAGGTAAATCCATGATTTTCTTTTTAGTAAATTGTTAGATGTTTTGGTATGACTACCTTACAATCCCAATAGTGACACCTACTGGTAGAAAGAAAATCAAAACTAGTTTTAGTTTTCCTTTACCTTATAGATTGGGAGAATGTTACCAGGTCTCAGTTGGTATAATGTCACTTATTTATAATTACCTTTTAGGGTCTTTTAAACATAGAACTACATATTCCCAAAGCCATATACATGAGAGCAAAATCCCCAAGCAGTAAAACGTATACATTTTTAATTTATGACAATAGAGAACATCACTACAAAAATAATGTGTTTCAATGTCTAGATATAGAATTACAAGATTTTGGTTATTATGTAGCATAAACATAAGAACACCAAATTCTGAAATACTCTTTCTGAAATTGCATATTTTAGTTAAAACTAGAAGATCAATGTTCAAAATATTGAACAGAAATACTTAACATTTATCTAAAGTTTCCATAAATATTTACTAAATGTGTTATGGTTAGAAAGAGCAGGAGCAAAAAGAATACATGGGAATCTATAGAAAAGTTGTTAACAGTGCTATGTTTTTATGCTGATTTAATTAGAAATACTCCTCTAGAATATTAATTTATCATCTATCAGAATGAAACATTGGAATCACTTTGGAATGTGATAATTTCTCAACTGGAGTAGATGAAAATGGATTGAGTAACATTAGTTATAATGAGAACGTACACTGCATCAGAGGACTAACCATTAAAAACAAACTTTGCAAAACAGAGTGACAGTTTTTGAGAAGAGGTATAATCATTATTTCGCTGGGAAGTGTCAGTGATGTCCCACTGTAAATTATACTTGATAATTTATTTACGATATTACCACATGACCCAGAGAATTTCTAGTTCTTCACAAAGCACATGAAGACTTTTATAAGAAACTATTTTAGAAAATTATCCAAACATCATAAAATGCCTATATAGTTTATTTATTTATGTTTTTTGATCAGGTAGCAATTCACTTGTCAAACTGTAAAACATAGTATCAGTAATTTTGGAGTTTTGCAAGCACATGAGAAAAATGGCAGACTAGAAAGAAATCAGTTTAAGTACAGGTTTAATTAGAGTGGGCTTTTTGATGGAAAATGTGTCTGATATTTCATTCAGAAACTCAGATTCTTTTAAATATTTTCAAAGAAAATGTGATATCTGTTCCTAAGAATATTTTGCTGCAGAGTTTGTGGTCAGACATATGGTAAACCATAGGATTGTTTAATCCATGGTACACATTTGTGACTACTTTTGTAATATCACTGTGAGGAAACGTGCAAATGTCTCACAAATTATGCAGTAGACAGTTATATTGGTGTCTTTGAAACCATCTTTGGCTCTGCTGTGTGCCTTTGTTTGTACAACTTGAGCGCATGCTTCAAAATGTCATCCAGATTACAAGCATGCAGGGAATGAAGTATTACTTTACTATCAGAAGCATGTTACTTTATTTCATTAAATAGTTCATCAGTAGCACTTGGTAAAATCAAAATTTCTTCCTTGTATTTCCCCCAAGTAATATTTTATAATGTTATTATTTGTGATCTGAAAAAATCTTGAAAAGTTCCTCCTGATAATAAATATGGGGAAACAAAGGACTTTTGAAGTCATGTAAATTGCAGCATAAAAATCACAAAGCACAACATTTATATAAAATCATTTGGCAAACAAAACCCTAGCAACTAAGTTGGGATTCAGTGTGCTCAGAGTGCAAATGAGAACAGAAATGCAAACACAATAGATTGGAAAGTTTGGGTTTGGGTTTTCCTAAATAACTGAACTGACAATTCAGCTGGTCATTAGATATAACCATAAAGAAAGACCCTGTTTTGCCTTTATAGAGAGTTCATCCAGAGATTGCACAAGGGATTTACACAGAATAAAGCTTCACCAAACCCAAGGGCTGTCAAAGGGAAATGGTATCCAGGAGGACAGGGCAGGCCAAGCATCCCTTCAACAGCAAAGCCACACAAGAGAGCCAGAGGCAGCGCAGCGGCTGCCAACACAACTGCCTACCACGTCTGCCAAGGAGCCAGAAGCCGCTTGTGGGAAAATATCACTTACCCTTAGCATCTGGGTCCTGTGATTGTTATCCAAAGAGACAGAGTGGTAAGATATAGTGGGAGAAACAGCATCCTATTAAATACACACACACACACATGCACACACACAATATTCTCTGTGCAAAGAAAGAGAGAAGCCATATATGACCTTGAATTTTAAAGACTTTCTATAGTTGGTATTCTTTTAAACAAAATTTATTTTTAGTTACATATTTAAAATTCATGATGAGATGAGTTTTAGTAATTTCTTTACACCAAGAGCTTCGATCTATAAAGACATACAAGATTATTTTGTATGTGTGGAATGCTGATGTATATAGTCAGTCCAGTGTGCCATTTTATTTATTTGGAGTAGCTGGTTGTAGCTGACTGACAGGATTATTTTAAAACTGAATCTTGATCATGAATAAATAAACTAAATGAACTTTGGTGTTAAACCATTTATTTGTTATTCTGCTATTACACCATATTTAAGAGGCTGTGCTCTTAACATGAACTCATAAAATAATTGGTAACTTATTATTCATTATGTACTATAAAAGGATAAATATTATTAAATAAAATATAAGTATGATTTATATGTGATTATATATAATACTGCATATGCATATAAGTTCTGTAAAGTCTCTTCTAAATTATACCCTTTCAATTTACATCTAAATAAGTGGTTTTGAAATTTCCAGATGTGACAATATGATCATATAAATTCACTCTGTATTGAAATATGGATATGGAGGAGGGAGAGAATCTGAAGAATTTAAAAATTGGAGACACCTTGTGGTTAGTGCAAAAGACTTAACTTTTTAGCAATATATTTATTCTTTGAAGAGCATCATTATTGTAGGAAGAAAGTATTAACCTTTTTTGACTTTAGCAAAAGGGCAAGAAAAATAATATTTCTATTTCAATATACTGCTCTGATATCAAAAACAGAAGTGTTGTTTTAAGTGTTGATGGCAATTTGATATACCCCAAAGTAAATTTTCATATTTAAGTTCATAACAAGTCAATATTAAAACACAAGTTAATGGAGAACATTTGGGGTAATAATCTCTCAGTGGATTTATCCTTAAAGTTCTTATATTCTCCATGAATGAAATTAAAATTTCAGTTACTTTTGGATAACTGAAAAATGTGCATTAGCAAGCCCAAAACATCCAGTTGCTTCTTTATGCAAGTTTTGTGAGATAAACCATACGTTTCAATTTGATAATGTACATAATGACATACATATAACTACTTATGAACATATTCCAAATTTGCATAAACTATATTATATGGACATTTATTTTTTTATTTCTATAATTACAAAGTAAAAGAGGAATGTTTACAATCTAATAATAACATGAAGACTGTGTTCAACGGAGATGAAATCTTGTGGATGTGCATAACCAAACTATAAACACTTGGTATGTTTTTGTTTATTTTTATTGCCTTTCATTACCACACATATACACAAAAGAAAATTAAATTGTAACAAATAATTTTTGATGGATAGATTAGTTTTTTCTGATGCCAAATAATTTCCAAAATCATTTAGATTTAGTTAGATTATGTATAGCAGTTCTATGCAAGCTAGAAAATTGTGTGAAATTATCTCTTTTATATTTCACGTCTGTGTACTGCTAGAAGAGCCTGTAAATTCAAAACATGGCTTAGAAATGGGAATGAAAAAGATATAAAAGAATAAATGGATACTTAACATGTATTTCACTTAGAAATTTAAAATGTGTTCTTGAAATATGAAATATATCTTCAATTTTTATAAACGCATAACATAAACAAATGCTGATCAATTAGAATTTATAAAAAGAAACTTTTTGTGTTATATGTTGCTTCATGTCCCATTTAAGGAACCAAACGTCCTCAGAAAGAGGTGCATAAAACCATATCTGTTTTCCCTAGAGTATTTAAATCATTAATGCACTTAAATCATTCTTAAACTATAAACTTAAAAGCAAATATTTAATTTTAATTTTATTATCAGTTGTTTGTACATATTGGACATTTTTGTTATGTCTTCCTCTTGAAATTTGTGTTTCCTTGTCTGTTTGCTTTTTCTCCCATTTTCAGTTCTCATTGCTAAGGTTTGCATTCAACAATTTCAGTTTTCATTATTTTAATTTCATTTATACTATGTCACTCATCTTTAATAGTTTTATTATTTTTTAAGTTTAACTGGTTGTTTAAACTACCAGTTTAATTAAGGATTCCTTAACACCACTTAACATATCCTAGGATGTAGCATTTATACAAAAGCAATTCCCCAAATCCTAGTGTATCAAAACTACTGAATTTCAATGTATTATAATTGCATGTGGCAGAACCATTTAACCCTTGATGATCCTAACATTTTAAATTGTGAAAAGGAAAATCACACTCATTTACTAAGCCAGCACAGTCTGCATACTTAACTAAACACATAGCCATGATTCCCAGGATTTTTTTTTCCCCTCTAAAATACCAGCTGAAGCTTCAGAGGAGAAGTTACTCTCACATTCCTAGCGTTCATCCAGTATTCTTTACAACTGTCCAAATTGTATTAGAATTTGCTTATAATGATGTTATATGATGTCCTTGTTGTGATACCTGCATTTGTGGAGAACTTAATATTGATTTATGGTATATTTTACCCATCTTTGAGTAGCCTAGATAGCAATTACAGCTGTTGGTGGTATCTATTTTGTCTTTTCATAATTGTCATTTCTTGTTCTACTTAAGATTAAAATATGAAAAATTGTACCACGTGCACATCAACAGTGCATTAGCTAAGTTATCAGCAATATCTGTGAAGAACCATCATTTTAACCATGGTTCTTTACATTACCTCTTCATTTTATTTATGAAAATTTGCATGGTACATTATAAACTTGAACAAGGAATGCATTTGAAGTGGAGCCTCCCTGATATAAAATTCTCATCTTGACCATTACTATCTTCTTGAAAAATCACTAGGGCTTTCCCAGTACCTGCCTGCCTCTGCCTAATGCTTTCTCTCCCTCAGACTAGGATTTCTGACAAGCTAGAGCTGCTTTGTTATTTTTCAACTTTAACTTTGAAGAAGCCTCACAGTTTAGAGTTCTCTTTACTACACTCATTTCCATTCACATTTCATAAAGAAAATTGTATTTTTTACAAGGAAAGTCATTTTTTAATAATAGAGCAGCCATGAAATGAGGTCTTCCTAATCACAAGTAGGTCTGCCAGGTATAGATTTCTTCAGAAGACTTGTAAGAGCTATACCCACATTCAAAAATTCCTCATTTAAACACCAAAATATACTAATGTGTGGATAACACAGCTTGGATTCCTCTCATTAGGAAATTTTTCAAAGACTGTAATTTTTTTTTTTAAGTGGGAGATAGAGAAAACTCTTTTTGCAATTTGGAATTTTTTCCAGGTCAATTATTTTAAAACACACAGTTGCTATAACTGGAGCATTTTATGATTCTATCTTAATTCAAAAAAGTCTTGAACTGCTCAAGGATTTTTCTTGTGTTGTACAATAAAAAGAAATATATTTGAAGGTGAAACTAAATAAATATTTGTATAACAACTCCCTTTTAAACACACACATATGCTTTCTTAGCAGCCACTAAACCCGACTAATTCCTACAAGGCATACATTTTAAGAATCAGTATTGTTTTACTTTACTACATCAGTTTGGAGACCTTTTAAAAATGACTACATGCAAGGAAATAATCAAAGCATCTGCATCTCTTGTAGAGGCCTCTTCTTACGAGGCTGTGCAGGGCATTTGTGGGTGTTGTTATTTTTGTTGTTGTTGCAATCTAGCTAATAAAGGCTTTCTCTTATACAAGAGAATTTTGACAGGGTTGACTCCAGACAGCTTTCCAGCTGAGGTCTGGGGCCTTGCTGAACCTTCAAAATTTTCCCATTTGAGCTGCATCAAAGTGAAGGAAATTCAAGGATCACTAACGTCTCAGATGGTAGCACTTGCCCTAACAACGAAGGTTCAGGAATTCTTTGGAGCAGGCTGAGGTCATTTTTCTCCCCTTTTCTCCTAATGCTTTTCTCTATTAATCAGAGCTCAGAGCTCAGATTGGTCTTCAACTTCCTCCCAATCCTTGCTAAGCCTGTCATTTCTAGCTATTATTTACTTTAATGGACTTTGGCTGATCCCTTATGAAGCTTTGGATCTGAGAATAATAAAGCTGGAGAGTAACGGGCATAGACATGGGTGTGGGTTTGCCTGCAGATTAACCGTGGCAGATGGGCTTTATTGCGGTTTCCTGTGTACTGAGTGTTGATTGAGAGGGCATAATGAGAGAGGTGGTGTCTACACAATGGTCACAGCCACTTCATTGCACTTTGCGTCTAAACAACCCCATTTTTCTAAATCTTTGGGTTGTGAAATTTTAGGAAGTCAGAGCACAAGAACAAGTACAAAAACAACTGTAAATAACCATGAATGTTAATCCAACACTAATTGGTTCCTTCTTTCAATATGAGACCATTTTGCTCAGTTTTTAAAATTCTGGGTAAATTAATGGCAAAGATCGTTAAACAAAATGTTTTTGCAGTAGGTAGTTTGGGATGAAGTAGTGAGTAACATTTTTTTTTTTTTCCCTGTGTGTTGTTTGCTTGGGTTTTTTGTTTGTTTTGTTAAATATATGCCTATTCAATTATTACCACAGACAACAAAAGCTTAAGTTGCAATTATTTTCGCATGCTTTGGGAGTTGTCAGGTTGGAGTTGTTTGCCTGAATTAAATGAAAAAATATTTTAAAAAATAATATCAGAGCAATTATTTTACCCTTTGCAGAGTAAATCAAAAAAATTGCACCCATCTTTATTTCCTTCCTTTGATTTGAGGGTCTGCTCAATTCTGACTTGCCATGCAATTAAAATATTTTTGTTAGAGGTGTTAGCTAAAGGTTCTTTTACACATTCCTCATTTTTAAGATTTCACTTAATTCCTTCCTTTCACCAATGGATTAAATCACAACGATTGGTCCCTTTCTTCCTTTGGGCTTTACCCATCTGTCTTAACACTTTCATCCTGCATCCCTTGGTCTCAGAGGGGTGTTCTGAAAACGAACCGCCAAAATCTGGAGAAGACTCTAGGTCAAGTTTGTGTACAAGAGTTTAAATTTTTAGTGACAGTCCACTCTTACAGCCGCCTGAAAGTTTCCACACAGTGCTGCACAAGCGAGCACCACCAATTATCCTCCTCCTTTGAAAACCATTATCAAGTTTTTCAAAACTTCTTTCATTTCACTGTTGTCATTCAGTGAAAAGGAAACTAACCACCATGTCAAGACAACTCTGCTGCCTAGCAACACAGGGCCACATTTTAATTCTGACTCGCTTCTGGTCTTGACTAATAGAAAGTGACTATGTTAAGCCAGTCACAAGAGTTGTTTGTCACTTCTGAAATGCAAACAAAACTATATTGTTTTCCAAAGTATTGGGTGTGATTGATGTAAAGATTTACAGTAACATCATTCATTTTCCCTTGTGTTTTAGTAGGATTGATGTCATATCATTTCATGCTTTATTAAATACTTTAAAAGAGGTTAAAAAAAAAAAACCTTGATACTTTTTGTCCTTTAAAGAGTCTAAAGAGGGTTTTTTATTTCCAAGTGAACTGAACTCCACTTGCGAAATTTAATGAATCCATTCAACTAGTGTCAACCACATCAATTAATAATTTAATAAGCCATCCTCTATGAAGAAAAATGTAGTTCAAACAATCTGAGAGAAATAGACCAGACCAAGGTCAACATTATGGAGTAGGGGTGGGTGGAGGGAGAAAAGTTAAGCTTTTGAGTTGTGAGTCTTAGAGTTTGATTTATCAAATTTTCCCACAGTCCTATAATTTTGGTTTTTGGTATGAAAAACTGCAGGTTGCTATTGGTGCACTTTTAATTGTAAATTGTAATATGTGTCAATATGTCTATAGTAAAAGCACAGCATGTTTAAATACGCTAAATTAATATAAAATGGTTATTCAGATTTGCAAATTGAGTGTTTATAGCTATGATTCAAATTAATTCTTCTACAATTGAATGGGCACTGATTAATAAGGTAGAAATATATTGCTATGATATTTTAAATGCTCTCTAAAACCACTGGTAGTTTCAGTGTTTTATATAAACCTATAGCTGAATTTCATTTACTAGAAATTGAGATATATTGATATGTGCAATTTGAATATACATATTCTAGCAAAAGTAATATTCTTCAAAATCATAAAAGACCGTACTATAAAAGACAACTTGCAAGCATTAATAATTATTGCTTTGTACTTTTAATAATCTAAGCAGTGATGTAATAATGTCAATCACTAAACAAACTTATTAAAAAGCTATAGCTCAGTAATGTCAGAAATGCACACAAAAGAATAAGCTACATGTCAGCATCATGATAAGGGAGTAGAAATGTATTTTCTTTTCCATTCAGACCTCAAATTACTATCTTTTTCATAAAATCTTAGCTATGTCCAGAAATAAAATCTACCTATTAAGAGGACAAAGGGATGTATCATTTAAAATTCTTTAAGTTCTAGTAGATGTAAATTTTGAGATAAATAAAATGTATTTCAGATGAAGAATAATAATTGATGTTAAAGAAAAGAGGTTTTTTTTTTTTAAGAAAAGAGGTTATTTACCTTGAAATGAATTAGAATTCTAAAAGAGCTTTAATGAACACAAACATTTTATGAACTAAAAGTCTTAATTCCTTAGCAATATTTTGTTCAAATTACCTATATTAAAATTGAATATGAACTCAAGGAATATTAGCTTTTGTGGAACAGGAGTGATTTAAGTTTCATTTTTAGAATGTCTTTGGAATTATCATATAGTCATAGCATGGCAATATGCTGAAATATTCCGGTTTTAGGCATCAGATCTGAGATGCAGCCCATATTTCCATTCTTCAAGCAAGGACACATTACTGACCATCCTGGATTCCAATGATCTTCCTCTGTAAGATAGGATGATAACAGTATTATTAGACTATGGGTGTGTGTGTTGTGTGTGTGTGTGTGTGTGAAAAAACATCTGGCTCATTGAAGGGTTTTATGTAGCAGCAGTAAATAACAATAGAATGTGTTGCTTTAAAGACCAGATTCTGGAATTAATCCAGTTAATCTAGTAACCAGTTGCATGAAGAAGGGGCTTATATTTTCTGATCATCAATAACGTCATCTATAGAATGAGATTAATAATAGTATCTGTAGCTTTAGATAATTATAGCATTAAATAAAATATTGAATATAAAATACATAAACCTTGGTCATTGTGTTATGAGCTCAATTAATAACTATTAGTTGTTCATGTTATAATTTTATGTGTTGATATTCTCTGTCCTCAGATATTAAAATGATTTGTTATCTCACGTTATTTTTTGTGATAAATAAAAATAATATGTCTATTTCAGTGTTGATAAAATAATAAAGTCCATTCTATAGCAGAAGTAGTGAAAAAATAAAAATACACTTTTTATATATTGGTAATTCGATATACATTTTAATCAAATACCATCATGAAATATAATCCAGCATTACTGGTGTATATCTTGGCAAACCTCATTGTATTTTTGCTCCAATTTAAAAGTGACTTGTCAGTTAAATTTAATTATTTTGTACAACTGGTCACCAATAATAGTAGAAGCCAGTAGTAGGTACAAATTTGATAATTTAAAGACCTACCTTGGTTTCACAGAAATTTCCAATAGGACATATTTGTAAGTCAAATGCAACCTATGGATGTTTTTTTCATATACAGATTAGCATTTGCATTAAAATCTGTATTTCTAGATACTAATAAAAAATTGGGACTTCAGGGCCTCCCCGGTGGCGCAGGTTGCGAAGCTGCCCGCAGCCTCTGCAGCACCGGTTTAATTACGGCCACTGGCGAGGGTCCCACATGATGCGCAGACCTCTCCTGCCGCCCACTGCTCCCCTCAGCAATGTACTTCGTCAGTCTGCCTGCTCTGCTCCCCGCTCTGGCTCTGGTGAATTCTCTCACCCTCCTGAGCTTCTAACTGTACCCAGCGCTTTTATAAATAAATAAATAAATCTTAAAAAAAAAAAAAAATTGGGACTTCAAGAGTGAGTCTGCATTAATGGAGCTGAGTAGTGACTGAGTGGCCATGGTTCCTCTTGATGTAAGCTAAATTCCTCCCTCCACCCTTTTAACAGATGCTCTTCCTCATGGTATATTCCATCCTGATTCACCTATTTAAACTAGGTGTCTGACCCCTACAGGCATTTTAGATTTTTAACACAGGAACTCAAATTAGAAATCATGAAAAATTAATTAGCTGAATCCAACATTACCTGCAGCATTCTAGGCCCATTTCACTTTGTAATGTCAGTATGTTTTCTGCAGTATCTTCATAAGTTACTTGGTTTAGCTACTCTTAAAAAGGTGTTAAAGACAAATTCTCCCTAGATTTGTAAGTCAAGTATCTTTTCTCTGCACTGAATGTAGTTTTTCTCTTGGATTGATAGAAAAGAAATTAAGTCCCTAGTTAGACATCCCTAGTTAGAAATTAAGTCCCTAGTTAGACGTCCCTAGTTAACAGAACAGAGCTCTGTGGTCTAAGTCATGAAACTAAGACCCACCCTGGGACAGCACCATGGCCACAAGGATGCTGATGCATTTTCTGCTTTTATTATCCCACCACACCAGACACTTGGTGCCAAATATTCAGAGCTGTCTCCATGTGAACTTTGACCAGTCTCTCTTAGTCCAATTGATGCTTTCTCTGGCAGGAATGAAGTTGGGTACATAAAATATCTTATGTATATATTTACAATCACTGATATAATTCCTTTATAAAAATATTTTATAAATGCTATGCATTATTTAATGTAGATTTAAAATCATTTTAGATTGAGTTGCAATTGCAATAATGAAAATAAGTATAATAATAATATTTTAAAGTAATTTTAGGTTTTTCAAGCTTTTTAAAATAAGATGTGTTTAACTAACCTATTATTATATCAAACAATCTCTATAGAATAGTAAGAAAGTAGAATTTTTTTGAGCCTCTTACTAAATGTGATGCTGTTGCTATTAATTTTATTGTAATTTTTGGCTGTGCATGTAATGTGCTTTTGTTTGTTTTGTTGTATTGTAGGAATACAACACATGAGTAGGTGTATTTGGTATAGTTGAAAATAATTTGGAACATTGCTAGTGGTCTTGGATGTAATCGATTTATTTATTCCCTTGCCTCCCACTTGGGATTATAGTATCTTTCTTATTTATACTGGGCCTTAGTCATAAAAGCAAATTATCCAGTCCACTTTACAAAATATGTGAAATAGTTCAGTACTTCTTTGCTTGAATTCTCAGAAATATAAAACAACCACAAAATATTGGTAAAAACAATTTCGATTAAAAATAGTTTTTCAGTCCTCCCCAGTGGCGCAGCGGGTTGAGAACCGCTGAGACAGCCTCTGCAGCACTGGTTCGATTCCAGGCCAGCCAGTGAGAATCCCACATGGAGAGGCAGACCTTTCCTGTCTCGCCCGCTGTTTCCCTCAGCAGTGCTTTTGGTCTGTCTGCTTGTTCTGCTCCCTGCTCTGTTTCTGGTGAATCCTCTCATTGTCCCACGACTCTGGCCTGTACACCAGCTCTTATATAAATAAAATAAATCTTTAAAAAAAAAAGTTTTTCTACCATCATATGTGTTATACTTGATTTATAAGTATTCTTATTGAACTCCATATAATACTTTTTGTTCACCAAGAAGTTTAAAATAAGTTTCTGCATAAGGAAATTTTTTCATAGGAAAATATACTAAATTTTCATATGATGTCTAGCTGCATATTTTTAATGCTATGTTCATTTCCTGTTATAAGATTTTAAACTCAAAGAAACATTTGGTATCAGTGAAATACAATATTTTTAATATTTTCAAGCCACAGAAATTGTTTTTTGATATATGTGCCAGTTGAATCCCATTAGTAGAATATATGATTTCACTTGTCATGATAGATTCCAACACAAAATAAGTAATCTGGATCTGAGAAAAAGTTTCAATACCCAGTGATGAGTTTGACTCTTTCAGCATATGTATATATATATACACACACACACACACACACATATATATATACATACATACACATACACATATACATATATATGTTATATATATACACCTAGATATATAATTCCTATTCCCACATTTAGGTCTAGACATTTCTTTCAAATCCAACCTAACTTGGTCAAATTTCTCAATTGGTAAGAAAAACAGTAAAATATTATAAATATTGATAAATGGGATTATTATTCTAGATGGAGGTTTTTTGGTGCACATGAAGAGCTAGCTACGCTTAGAGACTCTAGATGTGCAGTTTGGGAATGATGTAGTACAAGTCACATAAATGAGGAGACTGCTCTCTACATCTTTTGCCCATCGCAGTGGATTGAGTTTGGTCTCTTAATCCTGAGAAGCTCTTTGTTTTTTGAGAAATCTTGTTCTTTGGACTATTCCAGTTCAATTTTGGGGTGAGCCAAAGTTACATTTATTTGATTCCTAGATACACTCTTCAAAACTACAGAACAAGGCAGGTGGAACAGAGAAATTTCTGGAGTCATTGATGGCAACAATTACACTAGCAGCTAGCATTCTGTTTCTGTCACACTTTATACCCAATAGCTTTGAGTGGTCGTTTATACATGAATTAGATTCATCTGTATCTAGGATTCATCTGTCTTAAAATAATGATGGTTGTGTTATTCCCTTTCTCTCTTGCTCAAAGAAAAATGCTGTAAAGGGAAGGAAAAGGTAGCAATTACAAAAAATGTCAAATCTGCATTCCATCAATATAATGTTGGTTATTCTCTCTGTTTCAGAATCTAACTTCATTCCCTCACTCTCCACATAGTTAAGCCCAATACAGTTTTCTTTTTGTGTGAGTCCAGACCTTAGCTTGGCTTGTTCACGGTGGTGAAACGGAGTAATAAAGCAGTCAAGGCAATGAACCCATTCTGTTTTCTCAACGTTTACTGTGATAGTCAGGCTACAGGAGTTTTCTGAGTCCTGTGCAGCCCTGGTCAGGATGTAATGAAAGTAGAAATGCCCCTGTTTTTTGTTTTTTTTTTTTTTAATCTTTTTGTCACTATATCCTCAGGTCATTATTTATTTTAATGAACGTTTTCAGAATACCTAGCAGATGTTAGACACTTCACTAAGTACTGTAGGCCATACCCAGAAGTTGCACATAACCCATTAATAAAGACAGACATATGGACAAATTTTTCCAGTTAACATAGCCAGTTAACAAGATCAGGATGTTGGGCTATACATAGGAAGAGAAAATGACTATGACAGGTTGGGTTAAATGAAGGGTTCCCAAGGAAGTGGATGCTTTAGTGGATGCATTGAGTACAGTTCTCTGATTATTAGAAAGCAATGCATGTTCAAATATCTGCTAGCATTCAAGAATAGAAGTCATTTAGGAGGACTAGGAAGTGATCTGGTTGGTTAAAACATAGAGCATGATTGAAAAATGAGACAGGGATGATGAAAATTAGATTAGACTGGAAAGATAGTTTAGGGTTATTAACAGAATGTGATTGCTTCCATTAGTAACAAGATATTTTTTCTCAGACTGTAAATGCACTTGCATTTTTTTTAATTAATCAAAAGGGCCTGTTGTGTTTGTTTCTTTCCATGAATATATTTTTGCCCAAGCAACTTTTTATTTACATGTGAAAGAGAGACACTGGCTGAAGATTAACTCACTGGTAATTTATATGTTATTGATAAATAAATGAACTTTGAGATATTTTTAATAATAAAAAATATGAAGATATCTGTTTACTACCCATATAGTTGGCAAAATGAATTTTGAGTCATCCATATAATGGATGCACTAGAATACTATGGATTCTCTAAAATGAGATTATAGTATTTTAGATTTAAAAAATCAGTAGTAAATACATAAATTGTTAAGAGATTAAAACCAGATTTCAAAATGCAAGTAAAATCCCAACTTTCAAAATATACACATCTCTATATAGAAAAACACCTTCGAATATACATATATATTATTTGTGGTCATCTCGGTTAATAGATGATCTAAACTTTATTCTCTTTATTGTATATGTTGTTTTTTTTTCTACAATAAATATGCATCATTGTTTTAATCTAGGAGAAGAAAATGCCTAAACTCAATGGGGAAAAATGAACTCATTAACTATAACAAGGGGCAATTTCAAATACTCATACCCAGTTAGGTATTCATGTGTAGATGTAACATTAGAATAAACATCAAGATGCTTCAACTAGTCTTTAGGCTCATGATGTAATGATATCATAAGAGCAACTCTGCCTTGAAAGTTGGATGAATTTCTCATAAAAAGTAAAAGGTTGTTGACATCTTTTATAACTTTTTTGCCACTATTATATATAAATACATACACACACATAGTTTTAGATATGACTTATCCTTCAACAATTCACCTTCTTTAGATAATTATGTAAATGTATATGCATATATATAAACTTTATTCAGTTTTCATTATTGCCATATCCTTAGTTGCATACAGTTTCCTTCAATCATCCATTCTTAGTTGGAAGATGTAGTTGATTACTCTTCTGCTTCACTTTATTTGACTTTCTTTAAATAGAAAATATGACATTCTACTTATCTAGAAACTTAATAAATGGCCAGAAATTTAATTATTTTACATATGTAAATGCAAAATTACACTGTATATTGCCTTTGAAATGTTACTTATCCAAAAATTTCTCATTTTCAATAGATTTAAAAACAAAATTACCTAATATGAAACTTAAATAAAATTATTTTATCTGCTCCCAAAACAATTTTAGAAAAATAAAAATTTAAAAAGATATGATTCTTCATGTTTAGTTAGGATCTTGAATATGAGTATCAACATTCATTGATAGCCATGATAATTGCAATGTTACTTCACTTTTGAGTAAGGAATTTTGGGCATTTATCAAAAAGGCAGACATAAATCATCATTGTGTTCCTTTGTAAGCAAAGAAGTAGATGCAATACAGCGTTTATACCAGCAGTTTCGTCTTCTCTTCATGATGTGGCAGATTAATACCAGCTTAGCCCAAACATCCAAAGTTATGCTGTTGGCAATATAGCCATCTGTTTTTAATGAATATCTGGGGTCCATTTTTCAGTTAAGCTTCTCTTATTGTGCATGTTGCTTTTTGCAGAGCTATCTGCATAATTGCTTAAAGATTTTACTGTAAAATTAATATCCTTGGTGTGAACAAGGGAACAGGGCAAAAACCGGGATGACAGAGTCTAAGATGAGGTGAAAAGCAAATCCAATTTTTCCCTGCACCATAGAAACCTCGTCAGGACTAGCTTTATCTGGTAATCCACATTTAAACTTTAACCTGTAGGGGCCTTTTTGTGGTAGATTATGTAAGCATAAAAGGAGGCTGAATCACTAATCAGATTAATTATATTTTGTAAGACTGAAAAGCTTCATAAAAAAGACTTGGTATCCAAGTTACACATTTTTGTTGTTATTGTTGGCAGAGGAGAAGTTTGTTATTTAAGAAAAAGAAAAAAGAATGACGTGGAAATGCTCAGATATCTGCAACTTTTAATGAACTGATAGCAACCAAGACCAAAGACCAATATAATTTATTTTAGTTCATAAAATTAGATCATCACAAAATCAGCACAAATATTTTCTCACTTTAATCATATTTTAATATGAGAAGGAAACATTAGATACAAATTGTTATTGTTACTATTGCATTTTCATATTTTGGTATTCTAATATATCTGTCCTATATGCATCTAAAAATTATATATTACATACAGGTAATATTATAAATGCAAAGTATATAGCATATATAGAGACTACCAGTTGATGATTTACTATTCTAAATCATTTCTCAAAGCATTTAATAAATTCGTCTTTCAGTCAAATGTAAGAATATTTGATAGAAATGGGGAATATTCTTAGGTGTAAAATAAAAAGGGATCATCCTTGTAGGTCCAGCATATTATAAAGTGTTATGTAAGAAAATATAGGCACACATTTCTTTGTTTGTTAAAAAGGAAAGAAGGAAAATATACTACTAAACTAAATATTTGCAAGGAAAGTAAATCTTTCAAAAAAGAAGCAAATGAGTTTTGTGGTTGACAGTCTGAGGCATGACTAGGTAATTGTGGGGAAAATGCAATTGCATGTAACATTCTGCACACCAAAATCTCCCCTTTGAAAACTCAGTCCTTACATGTTAAATCAACACATGGTGTTCACCACATGGTATGCTTCTTAACAAAACTGCTCCAATGATAATCTTGGTAAAAGAGCATGCTGAATAGTAGTTATCAATAATTGTTTCATGCTATCTTGTACAGGACATCATATAATTCTAATGTCTAATTAGGCACATAAAAACATTACTTTGGTTCATTTTTCTCAGCACAACTTATATCATCCTTAGTAAAGTTCAGTTTATAAAATTATATATCCATATCTGTGGAACTCTAGATTTTAAATCAACTGTACAAAATTGCTAATCAGAATTTGCAGGTCTCTAATCAAAATGAGGAAACTCAGCCAAATGAGATAACTGTGTATATATTTATTGTATAAGTATATTATGCATAATATAAAATAATATCTCAAACTATTCCACAATATTTTAATAGTGCCTTTTGCCATGAAATACAAATGCCACGTTTAATCATTCAACATAAGCTCTTTTCTGTACAGCTGGAAAATGAGTGAGTTGTGTTTTTCTAATTTTATAATAACCAATAAAACTTAAAATCATTCAAATATGTCTTGTTTTAGGTATTTTAAGTATATATTTACCTATGACTTTGAAATATTAAGATATTTTATATTGCTTTAATTCCCATAAAGTAGATTATTTCATTGTATAAGCTTTTGTTCCATCTCAGTGTTTTAAACACATCCCCTCAAAACAAAAACAAAAAAGACAAAGTATGCGCACACACACAAACAAAAAAGCTAACAATGAGTCCTCATGTCTTTTAAGGATCTATCATCAGTGATTCTCTAGCAATTTTAACCTCTGATGAACTTAAGCCAAGGATGGGTAATTAATGTAATGCTGGTGACATTCAGCAAGATATTGGGCATCTAGTTCTTGCAGAGAACTGATATTGTGCATCTAGTTCTTGCAGAGAATCAGACTAACTCAAGACTTTCACGTAGGCCATATGTAGCTTTCTGATAGTATGTAATCTATAAAATGGGGGAAAAGACCGTACTTCTCTCTAAAATCACTTGTAACTTGAATATCTAGTAACACCAAATATTGTATATAGGTGATGTTTGAAGCAGGGTTCATCCTTAAAAAAATACAGAGTATTCCAGACAATTGCAGGGGAAATAAACTAAATTGCTATAACCTTAGATTGACTCTATTAAATAGCACAGTCATCTCTACAGTACAAAGATCACAATGTTCATAATCTCGTGTTGTACATAATATAGGCAGCGGTTTGAATCATTTATTCAACCCCCATGTCTTCAACTGTTCTCAGATTGGTAATTTTGCCTAAACTAGGCACTTATTTGATTAATTATTTTTCTCTTTGTGCCGTGAATGAATTTTGACAGTTTTTACCTTGTCTCAGCATATCCACTTTAGTCATAGAAATAGGAGTCAGGGGATTCAATTCTTGAGTGATTATACTTCTTGGGTCTCCAGTATGCAAAAAAATAAGAAGGATTCAAAGAATGAACAGAAATACACATTGTGCTTCATTTTCAGATTTTTCTTGTTAAAATTCTCAAGGTTATCTTTCAGGTAAGATTTTTTTTTTTTCCCGATGAAGGAAAAATTCTCTGCAATGCTTGAAATAAAAATAAAACAAAACAAAACAACAAAAAACCTTACATGACTGCTTCTAAGGAAAAACATTCCCCTTTGGAATAGAGAGCAGCTGTGGAGACATCTGTGGGCTGAACAGAATCCTAAAAGAACAATCGTGCATACATCTGTGGAGATAAAATAAGTGATGGCTAAAATGTGAATTGAAAGCTCACATTCTCTTGATACTATTATAAATATATAAGAATAAAATGAGTCTCATAAAATATATATTTTTAACTTTACCATCAATTATGGTAAATTAAGATGTAACCATGAAAAAGGAAAATAAGTAATGGATTAAGTAATGGATTAAGAAAGTTTAGCTGGAGAGGAACAAAATTGGTCAGTGTTTCCTTTTTGCAGGGTAGACCTAAGGACACATTTACCTTCTCTTGGTGAATACCATTTATTTTCATTATGTCATCTGTAATGAGAAAAACTTCAATGGTATACACCATATCACATGTAACTTATGCCACAATGCATTCATTCCTCAAAAATTTAGAATATTTTTTCAAACCTTCACAATGTGGTTTTGTAAAATTTGAACTGGACAGCAAATAATAAAACATACTTGAGAGACTGAGAAAAAGAAAATATTTTGTAAAATAAAATGATATAACAAAAGATCTCTTTAGATGTCATCAATATTTACCCTTACTTTCCAAATAAAATGTCCAAGTCTAGAACAGCAAATAGATTTGGCCAAAATCGCATGGAAGGTGGCAAAATTGGGTGAAGAACTTAGATATTCAGGTTTTCAATCTAAACCATTTAATATTATGCTTCTAGTTAGTACTGTTGGAAATATTTTAACAAATTTTGTTAAATAATATTATGTCTCCAGACATAATTAAATGCTAGTTAGCATTGTGATGAGGGAGCATGCACTTATTATAGAGAAGAGTTATATCAGACTTCATATTCTGACAATTCATTTTGCTATCTAAATTGTTCCAGATCATAGAACAAGATGGAAAATTCCTGAAATATTCAGTATACTTTCAATCTTTCTTATTAAAAACTAAACAAAACAGGGCCTCCATGGTGGCCTAGGACTTAAGTCTCAGTGTTATTCCTGCTGTGGCCTGTGTTTGATCCCCAACCAGCCCACAAATGGTGAAGTAAACCTCTCCTGTCTCACCTGCTGCTCCCTTAGCAGTGTATTTCAGTGGATCTGCCTGTTCTGCTCCCCACTCTGTCTCTGGTGAATCCTTTCACTCCCCGCAACTCTGGCCAACACTCCAGCTCATGTATGCATTAATAAATAAAAATGAATTTTAAAAAAACTAAACAAAACAATACACAAAAAGCATACATCAATCCCACTTATCCATGAAGTTAAAAACTCTTCTATAAAACAATGGGAGAGCAGGGCCTGCCCTGGTGGCACAGCGATTGAGCGCTGGGCTGCAAAGCTGCCTGCAGCCTCTGCAGTGCCGGTTCAATCCCCTACCACAGGGGAGGGTCCCACATGTTGCGCAGACCTCTCCTGCCGTGCCAGCTGCTCCCCTTAGCAGTGTATTTTGGTCCATCTGCCTGTTCTGTTCCCAGCTCTGGCTCTGGTGAATTCTCTCAACCTCCCGCGTTTCTCACTGTACCCAGTGCTTGTATAAATAAATAAATAGATAAATCTTAAAAAAAAATGGGAGAACAAACTGAACTGCATATGTATAATGTGACCAAGGAAGTTTTATTTTTTTTATTTCAGTTTTTTAAAGATTTATTTATTTTTATACAAGAACTGGGGTACAGGCCAGAGGTGCTGGAGGGTGAGAGGATTCACCAGAGACAGAACGGGGAGTAGAAAAGGCAGATGGACCAAAATATACTGCTGAGGGGAGCAGCAGGCACAAAAGGAGAGGTCTGTCGTGCCATGTGGGTATCTCCCTGGCTAGCGGGGAATCAAACCCACACTGCAGAGGCTGTGGACAGCTTCATAGCACTGCACTCAACCCATTGTGCCACCAGGGAGGCCCACCAAGGAAGTTTTATTTAAAGAATTTAGTGGTAGTAAGTCTGTTTCAGTTTTTTTAAAGATTTGTTTATTTATGCATACAAGAGCTGGGGTATAGGTCAGAGGTGTGGGGGGTGAGAGGATTCACCAGAGACAGAGAACAGGCAGATCTACTGAAATACACTGCTGAGGGGAGCAGCGGGCAATTCAGGAGAGGTCTGCTGCACCATGTGGGTTGCTCACTGGCTGGCCAGGTATGGAGCTCATGCTGCAGCAGCTGCAAACAGCTTCACAGGCTGCGTCTTAATCCCTTGAGCCACCAGGGAGGCCCCTGTTTCAATTTTTTATTGAAATACCATTGGTTTACATTATTCCTGGTACTTTGGAATTATAAAATATCTTCCTTCAGGTATAGTCTCCATAGAGCACCCCTAACCAAAACACCCATAGCCTTATATCATAGTCCATTGTCCTTTCCCTTCACCCTCTCTCCCATCCCCATGCCTCAATTCTATGTTCAGCTTTCAAGAGTTAGATTTAAAGTTTGTCTTTGACCCTTTGTTCAGTTTATCTACGTGCCACATAAAATTGACACCATCTAGTTTTTAAATCTTTCTCCTTCTGACTTACTTCGCTTAGCATTATCCCTTCAACTGCCACACACATTGGTTCAAATGGCATGAGTTTAGCTTTTTTGAACTGTGAGTAGTATGCCACTGTCTTCTTCACACATTTTTCTGTTTGGGGGGACTTAGGTTGTTTCCATGATGTGGCAATTGCAACTAGTGCTGCAATAAACACAGGAGTGCAAGTGTTTTTTGAAATACTGTTTTTTAATTCTTCAAGTAGATACCTAGGAGTATATTTGCTAGCTTGTCTGAAAGATCCACTTTAATTATTTAGAGAAAACACACCGCTCTCCATACAGTGGGCAGTACTACATTCCTAACAGTGTGAAAGTGTTCCTATTCCTCCACATGCAGCCAGCACTTGTTTCTGTTTTTTTCTCAAAGTTTAAGGTGGTATCTCATGTAGTTTTGATTTACATTTCCCTGAAGGAAAGTGATAAAGAAGATTTTTTGATGTGTCTGTTGGCCATATGTACGTCCTCCTTGGAGAAATGCTTGTTTCTTCTCTACCTATGTCTTGATTTGCTTATATGGTTTCTTTTTCTTGAGTTGTAGAACTCATTTTAGATCTTTGATACTAGTTCCTTGTCAGATGTATGGTGTGCAAATATTTTCTCCCATTCAATAAGATGTCTCTTTATTTTAGTTATGATTTCTTTGGCTGTGCAGAAAATATTTAACTTCATGTAGTTCCAATTGTTTATATTCTCTTTTAGTTTCCTTGCTGTTGGGGACAAATTCACAAGGACATCACTGGCACTTATGTTGTGAAGTGTTCTGCTAAGTTTTCTTCTATGCATTTTATGATTTTAGGTCATACATCTGAGTCTGTTATCCATTTTGAGTTGATTTGTGTATGATGTGAAATAGTAATTTAGTTTCATCCCTTTACATGTGACAGTCCAGTTTTCTCAATATCATGTATTGAAGAGGATTTTCTTGTTCAGTATACACTCTTGGTAATTTTGACATAGATTTACTGTCTATGTAGATGTGAGTTTGGTTCTGAGCTCTCAATTCTATTCCATTGGTCTTTGTATATGACTTTGTTGTAGTACCATGCTGTTTAAATTATTATGATTTTAGAGTATAATTTTAAATCTGTAGTTTGATACTGGCATTCTTCCTCTTTTTTATCAGGATAGCTTTGACTATTTGGAGTCTTTTGTGGTTCCATATTGATTTAAGTAATGTTTGTTCCATTTATTTCAAGAATACCATTGTAATTTTTATTGGGACTGCATTGAATATCTACATCGGTTTGGATAGGATGTCAATTTTGACAATGTTGATTCTTCCAATCTGTGAGCAGGGGATATCTTTCTATTTCTTTGTGTATTCCTATTTCTTTTCACAGTGTCTTACAGTTTTCTTTGTATAAAGCCCTTCATCTTCCTTGTTAGGCTTATTCCTGGTTACTTTATTTATTATTTTTTTGATGTAGTTGAAAATGTGATAGCTTTCTTAATTTTTTCCTTTTCTGGCTCATGGTTTGCAAATAAGAAGGCAACTGATTTTTGTGCACTGATTTTGAAACCTACTGCACTGCTGTACTGGTTTATTGTTTTAGTTATTTTTCCTATGTTTTAGTTATTTTTCTCTATGTGCAATACCATATCATCTGGAAATGATAGCTTTACTGCTTTCCTGATTTAGATTCACTTTATATTTTTTCTCTTGCCTAATTGCTCTAGTTAGAGCTTCCAATACTGTTCTAAATAATAGTGGCGAGAGTGTGACCCTTGTCTTATACCAGATATTAGTGGGAAAAATCCAGTTTTTCACCATTAAGAATGATGGTGGCTATCATTGACAATTATTATGCTAAGTTATGCTCTTTTATCTGTTTTTCTTTCAGATAGTATAGAATGAAACAATGGCAATATTTTCAGTTTTGAAATTCTAGAGGCAACTTATTACTCAACACAATGAATATTCTGCTTAACCATGTATTATAGCTATTACAGCTAATATATAGTACTATAGGCATTATGAGAAAAGAGATTAAACCAGCAATACTTAAATACATATGCTTAATACTTGAGAAGTCCACGATAATCACCTGAGTCAACTGAAGTATTATGAACAGTTATATAAGCAAAAGGAGAATCACAGATATAATCAAGAAATATCAACTCAATAACAATATATATTTAGACCAGTCAGAAAAAAAAATGGCTTTTTTTTAAGATAGTAAATAAATATTAAAATATATATGTAAAGTCTTATTATGGTCCTGGTCTGAAAGGTTTAATAACATAAAGAGGTGAATTTTCCCATAGTAGTAAATTTGTAAAAGTTATTGAACATGCCAAAGGGTTTTTAATTCAGAATTTTGAAAAATGATTATAAACTTAATTTGGAGCACAATAATAGGAAAAATATGAGAATTTCAAAAATAATATTAGAAGAATAATGAGGGTGTCTGGTTGTTAACATTTTAACTTGAACTCTGAAGAGATATATATATATATATATATATATATATATGTATATATATATATATGATTTATTTATACAAGCACTGGGGTACAGGCCAGAGGCAATGGAGGGTGAGAGAATTCACCAGAGATAGAGAAGGGAGCTTAACAAGCAGAAGGATGGAATCACACTGCTGAGGGGAACAGCAGGCGGGCGAGACAGGAGAGGTATGCCTCGATATGTGGGAATCTCCCTGGCCAGCCAGGAATTGAACCAGGGCTGCAGAGGCTGCGGACATAACAGCATTGTGCACAACCCACTGCACCACTGGGGAGGTCTGAAAGATATTTAATTAAAACAATATGATACTTACATAAACATTAATGTAGCAAGATATAAGTATCAGAAACATGCACAAGGACATGTAATTAAGTATGTTAGGATGTATCTCAGGTCATCCAAGAAAGTAATTCAACTTTTATATTGATTCAGCTCACAGTATCTGATGATTTCTGATGAGTTAAACATATAAAGTTAAAATGATCTCATAAAAGTACTATGATACAAGATAGGTCAAGATTTATGTAAACTTGGATCATGGATGACTTTCTAAGTATCTGACAAAAAAAAATAAAACTATAGAGGAAAAATATTAAATAATAATTTTCACATTTTATTGTCACTATATTGCCACCTCCTCAACTGAGTTCTACCATGTGAGTTTATTTTAACTGCTAAAAGCTTCTAGGAAGAAAATTATTAAAAGGGAACTGGGTACTAAGGGTTTAAGGAAAAAGCAGTAAGAATGTGAGAGACATGCTCAGAAAAGTGAGTGGGATGTTTGTTTGTTTATTTTTACTTGAAATTTCCTACTCCGTTTTCAGAACATATCTCCCACCTTCTTACTGTTCTGCTTTCAAGTCTTCATAATGACAATTAACTTGGGTAATAATTGTAATTTATTATTATTATTTTTAAATTTAAATTTTATTTTTATATTCCCCATACAATTGCAACCCCCTTATTTTGACCCCAAATCCTCCTTTCCCCGCCCCCCACCTCCCATAGAGTGTCTATGGTTCATAGTTGTTTGATGATTTTGACGTTTGCTTTCTTATAGTTATTCTTTTTCCTGGTCCCTTATTTAAGTTTTCTAGATTCCTGCTATGAGTGAGACCATCCGGTATTTTTCTTTTTCTTTCTGGCTTATTTCATTGAGCATGATCCCTTCCAGCTCCACCCATGTTGCTGCAAATTGCATGTGTTTATCTTTTTGGAATGCTGAGTAATATTCTTTTTTTTTAAATTTTATTTTTATATTCCCCATACAATTGCAACCCCCTTATTTTGACCCCAATCCTCCCCTCCCGCCCCCTACCCCCATAAAGTGTCTCTGGTTCATAGTTTTTTTATTGATTTTGATTTTCACTTTCTTATAGTTATTCATTTTCCTGGTCCCTTATTTAAGTTTTCTAGATTCCTGCTATGAGTGAGACCATCTGGTATATTTCTTTTTCTTTCTGGCTTATTTCGCTGAGCATGATCCCTTCCAGTGCCATCCATGTTGCTGAAAATTGCATGTGTTTATCTTTTTTGAATGCTGAGTAATATTCCATGGTATATATGTACCACATCTTCTTGATCTAGTCATCTATTTTTGGGCATTTGGGTTGTTTCCAAAGGTTAGCGATTGTAAACAGTGCTGCTATAAACATAGGGGTGCAGGTGCTCTTTGGAATTGATGATTCTGTGTCCTTTGGGTAAATGCCTAGGAGTGGAATTGCTGGATCATATGGAAGCTCTATGTTTAGTAGGTCCAGAAATCTCCACACATCTCTCCATAGTGGTTGGACCAGTTTGCACTCCCACCAACAGTGCTGAAGAGTTCCTTTTTCCCCACACCCTCGCCAACATTTGTTGTTGCTAGTTTTTTTTAATATGTGCCATTCTCACTGGTGTAAGATGGTATCTCATGGTAGTTTTGATTTGCATTTCTGCCCATTTTTTGACTGGATTATTTTCTTTGTTGTTTTGAGTCTCATCAGCTCTTTGCAGATTTTTGTGATCAGTCCTTTATCATTAGTGTTGTGTGCAAAAATGTTCTCCCAGTTGATGGGGTTTCTCTTTGTTTTTTTATTGTCTCTTTTGCTGTGCAGAAGCTCTTTAATTTGATATAGTCCCAGCTGTTGATCTTTGCCTTCACTGTCACTGCTTTGGGTGATGTGTCTGTAAAGATGTCTTTGATGTGCAAATCACATAGTGTTTTGTCTATATTTCCTTCTATGTATTTTATGGTTTCAGGTCTTATATCTAGTTCTTTAATCCATTTTGAGTTGATTTTTGTGTATGGTGTGAGGTAGTGGTCAAGCTTCATTCTTTTGCATGTAGTGACCCAGTTTTCCCAGCACCATTTATTGAACAAACTTTCTTTGCTCCAATGCATAGTCTTTGCTCCTTTGTCAAAGATTAGTTGACCATAAATCTGTGGGTTTATTTCTGGATTTTCTATTTGATTCCATTGGTCTGTATGTCTGTTCTTATTCCAATACCATGCAGTTTTGATGATTATGGCTTTGTAGTATAGTTTGAAGTCTGGGAGTGTGATGCCTCCATTCCCTTCTTTTTTTTTCAGGAGAGCTTTGGCTATTTGGGGTTTTTGATGATTCCATATGAACTTCATCAATAATTGTTCTATTTAATTGAAGAATGACATTGAAATTTTGATTGGAATAGCATTGAATCTGTATATTGCTTTTGGTAGGATGGCCATTTCAATAATGTTTATTCTTCCAATCCATGAGCAGGGGATGTCTTTCCATTTCTTTGTGTATTCTTCTATTTCTTTTAACAGTGTTTTATAATTTTCTTTGTATAGGTCCTTTACCTCTTTTGTTAGATTTATTCCCAAATATTTGATTTTTTTTGTTTCGAAAATAAAAGGGATTTTTTTTTATTTCTTCTTTTTCAGATTTATTGTTTGTGTAAAGGCTACTGACTTTTGCGTGTTGATTTTGTATCCTGACACTTTACTGAACTGATTGATGAGTTGAATTAGTTTTTCTGTGGAGTTTTTGGGGTTCTCTATGTATATTATCATATCATCTGCAAATAGTGATAGTTTGACTTCTTCTTTTCCTATTTGGATTCCTTGGATGTCTTTCTCTTGTCTTATTGCTCTGGCTAGGACTTCCAGTATTATATTGAAAAGCAGTGGTGAGAGTGGACATCCTTGTCTTGTTCCAGATCTTAATGGAATTGCTTTCAGCTTTTCACCATTGAGAATGTTACTGGCTGTTGGCTTGTCATATATGGCCTTTATGATGTTGAGGTACGTTCCTTGTATCCCAAGAATTTCAAGGGCTTTTATCATGAATGGGTGTTTTACTTTGTCGAAAGCTTTCTCAGCATCTATTGATATTATCATATGGTTTTTATATTTCTTTTTGTTGATGTGTTGGATAACACTGATTGATTTTCGGATGTTGAACAATCCTTGTGTCCCTGGAATGAATCCTACTTAGTCATGGTGGATTATCTTATGGATACATTGTTGGATTCTGATAGCTAAAATTTTATTGAGGATTTTTGCATCAGTGTTCATTAGGGAGATTGGCCTGTAGTTTTCCCTTTTTGTGTTGTCCTTGTTTGGTTTTGGTATTAGTGTAATGTTGGCTTCATAGAACATGTTTGGTATTGTCCCTTCCTTCTCAATATTTTGGAAGAGTTTGTGAAGGATAGGCACTAGTTCGTCTCTGAATGTTTGGTAGAATTCATTTATAAATCCATCAGGTCATGGGCTTTTGTTTTTGGGGAGGTTTTGATTATCATTTCAATTTCGCTGCTTGTAATTGGTCTGTTTCGGTGTTCTATTTCTTCTTTATCTAGCTTTGGGTGATTGTAGAGTTGTAGGAATTTGTCCATCTCCTCTAGATTGTTGAACTTGTTTCCATATAACTGTTCATAGTAGTTACTGATTATTCTTTTGATTTCTGCTGTGTCTGTTGTGATTTCTCCTCTTTCATTTATGATCCTGTTTATTTGTGCTTTCTCCCTTTTTTCCTTTGTGAGCCTGGATAGGGGTTTGTCTGTTTTATTGATTTTTTTTTGAAGAACCAGCTTTTGGTTTCATTGATCTTTTGGATTGTTTTTTTTTAGTTTCAATTTCATTTATTTCTGCTTTGTTTTATATTTCTTTTCTTCTACTGGTTTTGGGGTTTTTTTTGTTGTTGTTCTTTTTCTAGATCTTTGAGCTTCGAGATTAGGTTGTTGCTTTGAGTTCTTTCTTGTTTCTTGATGTAAGCTTCTATTGCTATATATTTTCCTCTTATTACAGCTTTTGCTGCATCCCATACATTTAGGAAATTGGTGTCCTCCTTGTCATTCAATTCAAAGAATTTTTTAATTTCTTCTTTGATCTCCTCATTAGTCCAGTGGTCTTCCAGTAGTGTGATTTTTAATCTCCATGAGGTAGAAGAGTTCCTTGCCTTCTTTTTATGGTTTATTTCTAGTTTGATGCCTTCATGGTCAGAAAAGATGGTTGGTATTATTTCAGTCTTGGTGTATCTATTGATGTTTGTCTTGTGCCCCAGTATGTGATCTATCCTGGAGAATGATCTGTGTGTGCTTGAGAAAAATGTGTACTCCGTTTTTTTGGGGTTTAGTGTTCTATAGATTTCTGTTAAGCCCAAATGCTCTAGGTCCCTATTTAGAGCTTTAGTTTCTTTACTTATTTTTTGTCTTGTTGATCTATTTATTGCTGATAGTAGTGTGTTGAAGTCTCCCACTACGTGTATGTTTTCTTTGATGTCTGTTTTCAGAGTTGACAACAGTTGTCTCATATATTTTGGTGCTACCTCATTTGGTGAGTATATGTTAATGAGTGTTATTTCTTCTTGAAGTATTGTCCCCTTGATCATAATGTAGTGACCGATGGGGTCTCTTTTTATCTTTTTGAGTTTGAAATCTGTTTTATCTGATATAAGTATAGCTGTTCCTGCTCTCTTTTTTGGTCCATTTGCTTGTAGGATTGTTTTCCATCCTTTAACTTTGAGCCTATTTTTATCTTTTGTAGCTAAATGTGTTTCCTGGAGACAGCAAAAGGTTGGGTTTTGTTTCTTAATCCAGGCTGCAATTCTGTGTCTTTTTATTGAAGAGTTTAGTCCATTTACATTTAGAGTTAATATTGATATGTTAGCATCTGTATTTGCCATTGTGTTTGTCTTTTCTTTGATTTTATTTATTCTTTTAATAACTTTTTTTTTTGGCCTTCTTTCGTTATTTGTCCCTCTGAGGTTCTGGCTTTAGGATTCCTTGTAGTATTTTTTGGAGTGGGGGTTTAGTCGTAATGAAATTCCTGAGTTTCTGTTTGTCTGGGAAGGTCCTTATTCTTTCTTCATAGAGGAAGGAGAGCTTTGCAGGATAGAGTATTCTTGGTTGGCATCTGTTTTCTTGGAGTCTGTTGACTATGTCACTCCACTCTCTCCTTGCCCATAGTGTTTCTTCGGAGAAGTCTGATGTCAGCCTGATTGGTTTTCCTTTGAATGTTATCTGTTTCTTCCCTCTTGTCAGCTTCATTATTTTTTCCTTGTCCTGGATTCTTGAGAGCTTTACTATTATGTGTCTTGCTGTATTTTTCCTTTTGTCGTGGAAGTTTGGTGTTCTTCTTGCTTCTTGTATATCAATTTTCAGCTCCTTCTTCACATTTGGGAAGTTCTCTTCAATTATCTCTTTGAATATTTTCTCTGTTCCTACATCTCTCTCCTCTCCTTCTGGTATTCCTATAACTCTTATATTTCCTTTCCTCATGGAGTCAGATAGTTCCCGAAGTCTTTCTTCGGTCTTTTTCCTTCGTACTTCTCTTTCCTTTTCTGTTTTGGTTCTTTTTATTTCTGTGTCTTCAAGAGTACTTATCCGTTCTTCCATTTCATCTATTCTGCTTTCATTGCTTTTCCCAGAGTTCTTTAGTTCCTCCATTAATTCTTTGATCTCCTGCATTTCTTTTGCTTCCCCCTTTAGGGACTCAATTTCATTCTTCTGATCGTTGATTATTTTTCTCATATCATTGTTTTCCTTTATGAGTTCTGTCATTTTTTTTTATCACGGCAATTTTAAATTCTCTTTCTGGAAGGCTCAGAAGTTCTTCCAAGTTACTGTCGTTGCAATCTGAGGGGTGGTTTTCTTTTTGTGGTGTGCTTTTTTCCTGAGCAGTTGTTAGGTTGCATGTGGTTTTTCTACTCCCTACTGTCTGTTTTCTAATTTGTCGTATGCATTGGCACACTGTGTTGCTGGGACTGGCCGGCATCTTGGGTAAACTTCTCTGCTCCCCTCTGGCTTCTCTGGGAGCCATCGGTTTCAAGCAGTCTTTACTGAAGAAAAGACCCAGTTCTAAAATGCTGATGTAGGGACACACTCCCCTGTGCGCCTGGTCTGCCCCGGCAGTGGGTTCCCGCTCTGGGCTTGGACTGTAGGCCAGAAGGGGCCTGGTGTGGGCGAACTTCCCCGCTCACCTCTGGCTCCTGAGGGAGCTTTCTGCTGGTTTCAGGCAGTCTTTACTGAAGAAATGTCCCTGTTCTAAAATGGCGATGCGAGACGCACTCCCTGCGCATCCGGTCTCAGGCACACTCTTCAGCGCGCCCGGTCTGCTCCGGCTGTGGGTGCCCGCTCCCCCTGTGGGCTCAGACTGCTGATTGGAAGGGGCCTGGCGTGGGCTAACTTCCCAGCTGGCCACTGGCTCCTCCGGAAGCCTTCTGCCATTTTCAAGCAGTCTTTTCTGAACAAAGGTCCCTGTTCTATGGGGTGTTAGTGACTTTTTTTCTGGTGGCTAGGTGGCACCAGAGATCTCTCCTAATGTCCTTGGGGAGCTGTTTTTTTCACCCTGTGGGACAGGGAACAGAGCGGGAATGGTAGAGTAAACCTCAACGGCTTTGGGGTGCTGTGTCTGCCTTGTGCCCCACCATCGTGGAGAACCCACACCCCGAATTTCGTGCCCCAGGTCTCAGTTCCAATCCCCTCAGGTCCAGGACGTGGGCTGTAGCCCAGTTCAATGACCTCAGAAATGGCGCCTTTTACACCCCTCTCCCGTGCCTGGTCGCCTGGTTCCTGATTACTCAGTGAGGGACTTTCACCTCAGTTAGGGCCCCTGTGCATCTCCCCACAAGCCTAGGTCGCAGGCGCGGGGACCTGGGCAGCCGCGATCTGCGTTTGCTTTTCAAGTGCACCGCTTTTCCGCACAAGATTACGGGCCGGCCCAGGGCTGTGTGCAGGTCTCCGGGGGTCTCTGTTATTCTCTAATGGTGCCTGGAGCCATTCGCTCACCTCCGCGGTGAATCCTGCAGGGTTCTCCACAGCTCCAGTTCACAGGGTGTGGTGGCTGAAATAGTTCCTTTTCACTCACAGTCTCGCTTGATATGTAGTTTGTTCTTGATGGTCGTTTTAGTTTGTTTTTTTTACTCCTCTCTGTTGGATGGAGAGTGCCGACTTTGTGGGTGGGGGAGGGTAGCAGGGTTTTGTGCTTTCCTCCCTTCTAGTCCTCTTTTATGGCAACTTTCTTCTTCGGGTAGTTTGCTGGAGTCGTCCATTTATCTTCCGTGTCCCAGTTCTCACTGGGACCTGCCGCTTTTCCTCCCTATTAACTTTTTTTTTTAATGGGAGATCTTACTCGCAGTGTCTCCTCGCCGCCATGTTGATCCGCCCTCTTCCCTGAGTAATATTCTTGACCTACTAAACATAGATCTTCCATGTGATCCAGCAATTCCACTCCTAGGTATTTACCCAAAGGACACAGAAACATTAATTCCAAAGAGCATCTGCACCCCTATGTTTGTAGCAGCACTATTTACAATAGCTAAGCTTTGGAAACAACCCAAAAGCCCAAAAATAGATGACTGGATCAAAAAGATGTGGTACATATACACCATGTCATTTATTATTTTAAGTCACTATTATTTCTTCTTCACAATGTGTTCTAATATGAGAATTTAGACTTTAGGTTCTTAGTACCTCCATTCAACAGCAATATAAGTGAAACTGAATCTTTATTTTTTAAAGATTTATTTATTTATGCATACAAGACTGGGGTAAAGATCAGTGGTGCAGTGGGGTGAGAGGATTCACCAGAGAGAGAGTGGGGAACAGAACAGGCAGAGTGACTGAAATACACTGCTGAGGGGAGCAGTGGGCAAAACAGGAGAGGTCTGCTGCACCATGTGTCTAACTCCCTGGTTGGCCGGGGATCAAACTAGTGCTGCAGAAGCAGCTGATAGCTTCACAGTGCTGTGCTTAACCCCTTGCACCACCAGGGAGGCCCAAAACTGAGTCTTTAAAATGATCTAACCACTCTGCTAAACATAAGGAAAACACATTTTATTTTTCAAGTTACTGACTTTTAAATAGATCTTGTAAATAAAAATTCATAAAGTATGTATGATATTTATTTCATATTTTGTGTATATATGCCATCAAATATTGTACCTATACATCACAGCATGTACACATGATGTGCAATAATCACATCATTATTTAACAGTAAAACATTTATATATAATAAAAATTAAGCTCAATTTTGAAATTTTTAAGGCAGGTAATTATTTTTCCTTCCATTTTCTCCCTTTATACTTATGATGTCTTTAACTAGTACCTTAAACATGCCCTGTCATTTTACTTGGGAGCAGATAACATAAGCTATCTGCTTTAGTTATCTTACATTACCTGCTTTAGTTATCTTAAGTTATATCTTAAGTTATCCAGGTTTATGAAAATAAATTGTTTTACAAGATGAAAACTAACAAGAATCTTATCCATATTTAATTTATGTGATTTGGGATAATTCAATTTGGGACTTTTGATTGGAGGAAACTTAATTAAGATTTCTGGAACTGGGCCTCCCCTGGTGGTACAGCAGTTGAGAGCTGGGCTGCAAAGCTGCCTGCAGCCTTTGCAGTGCTGGTTCTATCCCCAGCCTCTGGCGAGTGTCCCACATGACGAGCAGACCTCTCCTGCCATGCCCGCTACTCCCCTCAGCAGTGTATTTCATCGTTCTGCCTGTTCTGTTCCCTGCTCTGGTGAATTTCTAACCCTCTCACACTTCTGAATGTACCGAGTGCTTGTATAAATAAATAAATAAATCTTTAAAAAAAAAAAAAAAAAAGATTTCTGGAACTGAGTTGATCCTGTAAGGAGTTAAGAAATTTGGGAACTTTGGGATGAGGTGGATATATCTTGCATGTTGGATGGACATAAATCTTTAATATTTGGAAAGTAGAATGTTATAGTCAGAATTAGAATATCCCAAAGGTGTCCACATCCTAAACTAGAGAACCTGTGAACTTTTCATGTTACATGGCACAGGGGATGTTCCTATTGGAATTAAGGCTGTTAATTAATTAAACTTGAAAAAAAGTTCCCATATAATTCAAAGATCTTATAAGTAGAACAGAGAGGCAGAGGAGAGAAAAATCTGTGTATGGAGCTGTGAAAAGTTTAAGTCTGATGTTATAGGTTTTGAATGTGGAGAGAGAGAACACAGGAATAGTGTCTAGAAACTGGAAGAAGCAATGAAGAAACTGTCCCTTAGAGCCTACAGAAAAGAAATACTACCCTGTCAACTTCTTTATTTTAGTTCATTGAGGTCCATTTTTTCCTTCATACTTCCAGAACTATAGAATATTAAATGTGTTGTTTTAAGCTACCAATCTTGTCATTTGTTGTGAAACCAGGGCCTTAGGGTCCACAAACTTGCTTTGACTTGAGTGCAAGCTATTCTAGGCAGGGACAGAATTTTTCTCTTTTATGTCTGGCTTCAGGATCCTAAATGAACCAATCAGATTCAAGCTCAATGAACCAATCAGGTTTGAATTAAATGGATCAATCAGGTTTGAACTCTCCACCTGTCACTCAACCTTGTGTTAATTTTTCAGATTGAAAATGGAAAGAGAACTGACTGGTGCCAAATGATGCAATCAGATACTTAGGATTGAAAACATTCCAATCAGGGTTATAGCGTGGAGAACCCTGAATAGGATATAAGGCAGAGTAAGAGCTTTAGTCTTTAGTCAGTTACCAGCCAATCTCTGAAGAGGGAAGATTCATCGGGCCACCTTCAAAGAGGAAACATTCATTGGACCACCTTCAATGTAGTCAGCAGACGGCCTCCAAAGAAAGAGAAGCATGAAGTAGATGACTTCTTTGGGATTCGCCAAAGTCTGTAGACCTGACCTCCATAGATCTTCACAGATACCTGGCCACTGCACCTGCCTCCAGCCCTGCCTCTGACATAGGCTCCAAAGGGCAATGTGAGTTTTGTCCCAAGGTCTCAAAGAGCTGTTGATTGTTGGTGTATGTCAGCAATTCACAAAGAGCTGTTCACAGCAACTGGTTCTCTGGCATCAACTCCTGGGCCTGTTGAGTTTGTCACTGTCCAGTCTTTAGACTGTGTCTGTGAGCTGCTGTAGTGTCACCTCATCTTCCACAAACAGCCTTTGTTTGAGACTTTAGACACTGTGGAAGCTATCAGCAGTGAGACATCCAGCCACACATAGCCTCAGAAAATTTTTCTTTTATCCCAATCTCCTTTTGGTTATAAACCCTGATGTTGGGCCCTGAGTCTGATTGGTTCTTGGATTTTTACATGCAAGAGAGAACCCACTATCTCCCACCGTGGCCACTGCCCCTTGGCACTGCCTTGAGTACTGTTTTAGTGTAGTTTCGGCACTGTTTTAGCTATAGCAACAACAACTAACTGAAATTAATTGAAATATACTTAAAATTTTAGTATCTTACATGTAATGATAACTTTAGAAGCCTATCATTGAAAAAAGGGCCACATTTCTTCAACGTGAAACATAATGAGATTCTTGTAGACCATTTTCAAATGCTAAATGGACATCTTGGTCACATTATTTTCTATTATCTAGATATAACAAATATTCAGAGTTTGCATTTTTAAAATAAAGTATACATCTAGGTTATGGCATAGCCATATAAAAGAGAACACTTTTATTTAGTTTTTACTTTCCAAGGTGCAAGGATTTTGTGTTTCATCCAGTCATTCATTCAACATTTTTTTCTGCATACTCAACCTCGCCAGACACTAATTTGGGATTTGAGAATAGAGTATAGAATAGAAAGTTTCATTTTTAGCTTTATGAACTTAATGTTAAAGTATGATGATATAATTGTAGTGTATAGTAGGTGGTTAGGAAAGACCTCTGATTAGCTGCATATAAGCTGACATCTGAATGATAAGTAGGAGTCAACGATGGCAGATCCAGGTTCAATAATTATCAACAGCGGAAACAGTTAGTGGAAAGGTCTTTAGTCAGTTTTCCAAAAGTCAGATGAAAAAGGGAAGCACAGTATCAACTGTGTTTAATACTCCTGAAAGTTCAAGAAATTAAGAGACAATAAGCTATTTAATCTGGCAATGGGAAGGCCCCTAGAAAGCAATAGAGTGGGTAGAGGGGAGATGTTAAGGTGAAGAAAAATAGAGATAACAATTACAGACAATTCTTTCAACAAATTTTACTACAAAATGACAGAAAGCTGCTATAACTGCAGGGTGACGTGAGGTCAGAAAAGTTATTTTTTCCCTTTAAAGGAAGTATCTGAGCACCTCACACTCTGATGGAATGATTTGCAGAAGAAAGAAAATGATTATGTAGAAAGAAGTGGAGTAAATCAGAACAAAGTCTCGCACAGGCAAGAGAAGATGGATTTAGAGCCAATGCGAAGAACTCGGACTTTGATGAGAGCACATAGAACACTAATCCACCGTCACAGAAGGGAAGGTCTGCACAGGTGCAGGTGCTAACATGTCCAATTCAGTTAATGGGAAGATGAGCAGATTCACATTTCATTTCTTCTGTCTTCTTAAGCTTTAAGACATGTTCATTGCATGATAGAATATAAATATGGAATATTTGAAAAGGGAAGATGACTTGAAAAGTTTGATAACCCTTGGTAATGCACTGGTTCTAGGCATGCTTATTTAATGTATTGAGATGGTTGTCTGTACTAAACTTTCCTGAAGAAAAAAGAATTTAACAGCAATTCAGCCCTTTCTCTTATGAGAATGAACCGTAATGTGGTTCCATAAGTACATATACACTTAGAGTATGGACACATACAAGATAGATTCAGTTGAATATAAATAAACTTTGATACTGTGAGGGAGATTATCAACCACATTAATAGGAAAACTCTGTTTTTAATTAGGGCCCAAATTTAAAATAGCTCTTTAGTTTTGTCAGCAGCATAACCTTTCCCTTTCACATCCAGGCAACTGTGGTTTCAGATACTGAGTTTGAATCATTTCACAAAACACAGCAAAAAGCAGAGTAAATGAATTATCCATTGCTCACGCAGGTGGACAATAATCAATATTGAACTTTTGTGCCCCCTTTTGACAATGGGCTGCCTTATTGTACCAAAGTTTCCTAAAGAGATTGTCAGAGAAACTATAAACATATGTAGAAGACGTTTTCATCTTCATCAATGCTCTCTTGGCCAATATGAAGGCAGTGATGAAAAAAGTACACTCATGTTCTAGGTGGGTTCTTAGTTCTAAGAGCATTTCTCTTATTCTGTTTTACACTGCAAGGATGGATATCTTAAATTTTCTACTTTTCCAAGTCCTAGGCGCTAAGTTTCTGTCTCTCTTGGCTAGAGAGCACTTCATACTACAACACACTTGGAATTCTGCATTTGTTAATGAAGTTACCCTAGTGATATCAAATCTTCCAATATCAAATAGTGACTCAAAGTTAATAACTAAATACACAGAGAAAAACTAATTAGAGACAGTATCCAGAGTCATGTTTTAAGTTGGGTAGGATTGGTATAGCCAAGAGCCCAGCTGGCGGTAGCACAAAGAGACACATATTCCATGCCTTATGATAAATTTCTAGCAGCAAATTTAGTATAAGTGATATCAGGAATATAAAGGCAAGTCAAGATTTTAACTTGTGGATCAAAAAGTGCATAAATTAGATTACATGAAAAGAGTAATCAAAACAGACTGGCAGAATCATGGTCTATCATTTAGTCAAAAGACTTTAGATTGTTTTTCTTCTTCTAAATCTTCTCATGGCCTCTCTTGGTAAGATAGTGGCAAGATGTTCTGTGACAAACAAGGCAGGAGGTGGCAGGGTCAAAAACAAACTAGGTTGGGCCTCCTCGGTGGCGCAGCGGTTGAGCGCTGGGTTGCGAAGCTGCCCGCAGCCTCTGCAGCACCGGTTCAATCCCTAGCTGCTCCCCGGCCACCGGAGGAGGGTCCCACATGGCGCGTAGACCTCTCCTGCCGCCCGCTGCCCCCCTTAGCAGTGTGCTTCAGTCCTTCTGCCTGCTCTGCTCCCCGCTCTGGCTCTGGTGAATTCTCTCACCCTCCTGCACTTCTGACTGTACCCAGTGCTTGTATAAATAAATTAATTAATTAAATAAATCTTTAAAAAAAAAAAAACTAGGTTGATGGTTTTAAGTTACAACCCACCAGTCACTTAAGCCTGTCATAATGGTGTTAATGTAAGGAGAGGATGGGAAGTTTGCTTCTAGTAAAAACAAAAAGATGACAGATTAAAGCAATGTGTGTCACAACAAACAAGCATTAGAGAAAGAACAGTAATTGCAAATGTCAGGAAAACTGGAATATACAAAATTAAGACATAACTACAAAAAAAAAAAAAGGGATCCCTGTAGGGATGACACTCTGTAAAACAGTTGCTAATCCTTTATTCTGCAGCATAAAACTTGGTAAACTCGAGGTCTCTGAGAGGACACTTTTTTTTTTTTTTTAACTCATATCAGCAGTATGACTACAATGCCTCACTAAGGAAAATGCAAACCTTGTGGAGAAAGAGAGAGAAACGGTGAGAGTGCTCACTTTGAAGTGAACATTGAAGATTATTAGTGAGATTATTGGTAACTTAATTAAGAAGGCTTATGCTGTCTGTGTTAATAAATTGGCACAATATCATTTCAGAATGAGAGTCCTCAAGGGAAGAAGCATTGCCCCCTTCCATTCATTTGTCCCTTTCTATGTAAGATATGGCATAGAACACAAGGGAAAATAATTGATATCACTATGTCAGAGCTAAAACAGAAATTCAGATCTGAAAACCAATCTTAGAGATTTTAGACAGAAATGACAGGCTGAAATGACCCCTCCCAACAGACTGTGTTAGAAAAAAAGGAAAAGAGGTCATTCCTGGACGACAGCAAAATAATATTAAATGTCAGGAACTGATGCCTGAACAGTTTATGCATGTCACTGTCAAATTGAAACAGCAGAGGCACTTGTATAGATTCAGTAAGCCAGTGGTAATTCAAAGTAATCAATTCAATCAAATTAACTTGTGTTAATTTCAAGAGCCAACAGCATAGATTAAAGTTTCTAAATAGGGCCTCCTCATGGTGCAAGGGGTTAAGCACAGCACTGTGAAGCTCTCTGAAGCCTCTGTAGCACAAGTTTGAACCCCGGCTGGCCAGGGAGCTGTCAAATGGCACTGCAGACCTCGCCTGTCTCTCCCACTGCTCCCCTCAGCAGTGTATTTCAGTAGATCTGCCTGTCTGCTTCACACCCAGTCTCTGGCGAATTCTCTCAACCCCTGCACCTCTGGCCTATACCCCAGTTCTTGTATGCATAAATAAATAAATCTTTTTTTTTTAATTTTTCTAAATAGTCAATTAAACTACAAATTTGAAATGCAATGTTATAATCACTCTTTGCCATAATATATGACTTTGCTGTGAAATATTTTATGGAGAGTCTAAGATAGCATTTCTTTCATTTTTAGGAAATAAAATTGTGTCTTCTTGAAACAGCATTGTCTCCTATTATCTTATTTGGGGCTTGAATCTTGTACCTGGGTTACATATCATGATCAAATAATTAAGGCACCATAGATCATAGCAAACTTCTTGAGATTTTACTTGCATTTCAGTTGACATAAAATGTCATTTTCATTTGTAAAGGAGTACTGACAAAATTATATTGATCATTACTGAAATCTGGCTTAGAAAAGCTTTAAATTTACCCCTGAATCATGAAATCTTAGAACTGAGCAGAAACTCAAAATCTATTTAGTCCAAGGTTACACAGAAAAATAAAGTTAAGGCTCAAAAAACTTGAATATTTAACCAGTACTTAAGGTATTTAGATGAAAGAGAAATGAGTTATACTCAGCTATTTGTGTTACCTGGTGACAGAGGTCAGACTTGTATTAGGGGCATGGATTTGCTTTAAGTAGTTACTTTAATCACTTTACTAAAGGTGAAATATCATTGAAAATATTAGTAACAGAGGGCCTCCCCTGATGGCACAGGCGGTTGAACGCAGCGCTGTGAAACTGTCCGCAGCCTCTCCAGTGTGGGTTCCATCCAGGCCGGCCGGCGAGAACCCCAAATTGTGGGGCAGACCTCTCTTGTCTCACCTGCTGCTCCCCTCAGCAGTGTATTTCGTCAGTCTGCCTATTCTGTTCCCCCCTTTGTCTCTGGTGAGTCGTCTCACCCTCCCACACATCTGGCCTGTACCCCGGTTCTTGTACGCATGAATAAATAATTCTTTAAAAAAAAGAAAATATTAGTAACAGAAATGCTTAAAACACACATGCAGTTCTAACAATGAATTCATTTTGAATTTATAAAATAATACAATGGTGACTTAATAAAATCTAGTAGACTCCTTGTAAACATTAATCAGTTTATATGTTTTTTTCCTTTGTCTTCCCTTCCTTCTCCACTTCCTCCTCCTCCTCAATTTTGTGCATATTTTTATTCCTCTTTTGGTGTCAGGGTAATTTATAAATATCATAAATTCTCTAACACTCATTCCTTATAAAGTTCATGCTCAATTTTCCAGTGGGTTAGATTTAGTGATTCCCATAATCAATATAATGTGAGCATAATAACCATATGTAATCTCAGACACCAGGTCATGAAGACATTGGGATTTTTCTCCTTGCTTTAAATCTTGGATAACTTACTTGGTCGAAACTGGTTGCTGTGGGAAGAGATTGGGGAGAGACCCATGTGGTGAGAGGCTGAATCTTCTTGCCAGTAAGCTGGGAGTGAGTTCTCCTAGAAATGATAGCATGACTCCCAGACAGCTGATCAGATGCAAATCACTTCAGTCCCAGCTGACACCTGACTACAACTTCATGAGAACTGCTGAGTCTGAACAGATAAGCTGCTTCTGATATCCTTACAGTCAGACAATAAATATTTGCACCTTGAAGCCTCTAAGTTTCAAGATAACCCATTATGAAATAGGAGATAATTAATCCGATTATGTTACCTTGGTCATATTAAATTTTAGACTTCCTAAAATTAACTGGAGGTTTTATTTAAAAATGTAATTAAATAAATATCACATAATTTGTGTACAAAGATAGATAATTCAAACAAACAAATATTAAAAACCAACACTTATAATTGAAGTATTCCGCATAATGTTTATATTTTATTGTAGATCTTTGACGATTTTTGATCAGCATTTAATAAAGTTTAAAAAGGTCTTTGGGTATGTCCATAATAAGAGATTAAGAACACAGACTCTGACACTAGATTACCTGGCTTTCAACTCTGGTTGCCCTAAATATTTGTGTCACCTCGAACAAGAAATTTCATTTCATTTTGCCTCAGTTTTTGAATCTTTAGAGATGCAAGTATATCTGGCTCCTAGAATAATTGTGAGGTTTTAATTAGTGAAGTTATATACATAAAAACATTTAAATTGCACTTGAATCATTGAATTATTTTCTATATATTTGTGCTATCATTGTTATTTTATTGTCATAACCAATAAACCCTTTTCCATTACTGTTATTTTTAAGTGTTTGGCATAATCTATCATTCCTTCCTTGGAACATCTCCTCTGTTATGGGTCCCAACAATCTTGTATTTCTTCCTACTTAATCAGATATTCTTTTCAGCTCTCTTTATTTCTCCTCTCCTCACTTTAAGATCTAGAGTACCCCTATATCTGTATGTGAGTCTTGTCTTTTCGCTTTCCAAGATTTATGCCCAAGAAATCTCTTTTAATGTGGTGGTCTATTTAACCAAGACCTTGAATAGCTTGGCTCACACTTCACATTGGAACAATATTTTTCTTCATTCACTACACTGGTCTCCTTTGGAACAATATTTTTCCTCATTCACAACACATCAGCCACACTGGTCTCATTCCTATTCCCCAACAACAAGTCCTCGGGCCTCCAAATCTTTGTACATACTGTCCCAGATATCTTCCAGCAGCACTCTGCTTGCCTTGTTTTCATTCTTTACCTTGGAAAAGGTCTTTTGGATCTATTAATTTCCTCTTTATTGCTCATATACAATTGAATTATGCTTTGTTATGTTTTTCTGTGTTATCCATTCACACATACACTTTTATATGGCTACCGTGGGACACAGGAAGTTCTAATTATTCTTATCAGTAAAGAAATTTGTTAATGTTATGACATCTTACAAAAGTTTACTTTCAATTTTGATAGGACAACAAACAATAGATACAATAAATGTATAAATTATATATATAATGTTAAAGATGACAGTAAAAAGAGGAACAAGAAGAACAGGTTTTTGGAAACATTGGCATCATGGAGTGGGACAGAGTTGCAGCATAAGATATGGTATTCGATAAGACTCTTTGATATGGTGAGATTTGAGCATATTGTTGAAGGCAGTGAGAAATTACCATTAACAATTTGGACAAGACTATTCCAAATAGACAGTACAAATATTGTAATGGGGGATCACATCAGCTTGCTCAACAAAAATCAGTACTAAAGACAGTACTGAAGGCTAGTACTGAAGAAACAGAGGCTAAGGATAGGTCATGCCAGAGAAGGAAAAGGTGCGAGGGAGAGGTTATTTAAGAGGTAACTTTACATTATTTTAATGATAAGATGTTTTTTGATTTCCTAATATTCCTCCCATTTGTGTTATATAAGTCTGTTTATTGATAAAACTTAAGGACCTGATCAAAATATTTCTGTTCTCTTTCATCAATTTTGTCTCATACTCAATGAGATTGTTAATCTATACATCCTAGGTTGTTACTTGTTTTTATCTCGCCAAAGATGACTTTAATCTATAATTTATATTTTGTTTTGTTATATTTGTTCTTTCAGAAACTAAGGCTCCAAGTGACTGAAAAATCTTGCTCATTGCTACCCACCTGGCAGCAGCCCCAAGCACACTGACACGAAATTCTAGTCCCTGATCTAGCAGCTCTAAAACTAATCCTGCCACACATTAGGCAGACAAATGACTGAATTACTGACCTTTGGTCCTCTTTTAAAGCCAATCTTACCTGCAGCCCAAGACTGAATTGCTGGGAGTACATGCAAATCCTCTAAGTCACCACAGCTTTTTTTTTTCCCCAGCTCACCACCATAATCACAAACTTTCTGAGTCACACTCCCAAGGACTCACTAAATTCCATGCTAGTACACACTTTGTATCTGCAGGCCTGGTTTCTAGGATGCTTTACACATTACAGGCTGGCAGCTGGAAAGAGCTCTTTCTCTGCCAGTGGAATGTGGCAGTGGTTGCCCTGCTAATACCTTCCTAGTGCTGAGACTTAACCCCTTACACCACCAGGGAGGGCCCTGCACTATATTTTTGTCCTTGATGATAGTAGTTGTCAGCAGTTACAGATATATAAAGAAAATATATCTTGGTTTATATGAACCAGGTGTATTCAGTGCATGTAGAATGATTATGTAATCAATGTCAATTACAGCATTGATGCTTCTTTATCATTAGTACCGTATCTTTCTTTTGTGACTACATTTAAGAATAATGCAGGGCCTCCCCGGTGGCACAGGCAGTTGAGCGCCACACTGTGAAGCTGTCCGCAGCCTCTGCAGTGTGGGTTCGATCCCAGCTGGCTGGGGAGATAACCACATGGTGCAGCAGATCTCTCCTGTCTCGCCTGCTGCTTCCCTCAGCAGTGTGTTTTGTCAATCTGCCTGTTCTGCACCCCACTCTGTCTCTGGTGAATCCTCTCACCCTCCTGTGCATCTGGCCTGGACCCCAGTTCTGTATAAATAAATAAATCTTAAAAAAAATACATTCTTAAAAAAAATGAATATTGCAGTAAGACAAAAGCTCTTCTTCTCGTTTTCCTATTATAACACATGCCTTTAAAAATGAAAAGTAAGGTTATATTTATCTTGATGTATATTAAAAATAATGAAGAGGATAATTATCCAGGTTGCACTGCAATTTCATGGCATGGCTGTCAGTTGTGAATGGCTCAATCTGTACTCTTGTAGCTTATAATGCCAAAAAAATTTCTTATAATTGAAACACAGTCATTACATTTTCTTCATCATTACTTTCAGTGCTATATCAGTGATATGGACCAGTGATGAGAAATTCAAGTCTGGAAAAATAAAAACATTATGAAAGATAGTCAGACCATTTGGATATTTAATTTTTAATACTGAGTGGCAGGAATAAAGACATGCTACATATTTCAAAATATTCAAATTGTAGTTAGCTGTTAACCAATGGCATTTTTGATGGAACAGTTTTGCACTTGTTGGCTATTAAGTACAAAAGCAATTTGGCTTAATGATATTCACTTCAATACTATGTGATAAATAAGGGTGAACAATCATGGTGTAAGGAGAATGTTACTTCATCATTTTTCATACAGGATTTTTTGCCATGAGAACTTTTATTACATATAAAGCCTACAATTGCTTTTCCATTTTCTCTGATATACTAAAATAATGACATATGAAGAAAGTTGGCTTTTGGAAATATTAATCATAAGTGAATATGCTACTAGACTTATGTAGCACTCTGATAATGTTTTAAAATCATTGCAACTTAAAGTGTTCTGACATCTTGTATAATGAAGAATACTTATAGCTGAAATTATCTAAGATTTGATACAACAGGAATTCTGTTTGAAGGCTATAAAATCTTGATCAGATAGTTAACTGGTAAGAACACAGATGTAATTTGTTGGACACAAAGAATTATAACAAGAACTCTTACAGGGCCTCCCTGGTGGCACAAGGGGTTCAGACACAACCTGTGAAGCAATCACCAGCCTCTGCAGCATGAGGTCGATCCCCAGCCGGCTAGGGAGCAACCCACATGGCATACCACACCTCTCCTGCCTCACCCACTGCTCCCCTCAGCAGTGTACTTTGGTCAATCTGCCTGTTCTGTTCCCCACTCTGTCTCTGGTGAATCCTCTCATCCCCCACACCTCTGGCCTGTACCCCAGCTCTTGTATGCATAAATAAATCTTTTAAAAAAGAATTCTTATAAATAAGATCTAGAAAGTAATTTAAGACTTGAAATAAATTGATAGGATTACTACTGAGTATAATTGAGTTATATATCATTTTCTTTTCTATCTTAATTGTTTTTGCTGTAGTTAATTATGTTAAAGTTCAGTTTGCCTTCTATTTGTGAATTGTTTCTATAAATTATCAAATACTTGATTTTCAATTAAATTTCCTAATAAATTAATCACTAACATATTTGTATTTTAGCACTTGAATAACTTAAGCATCAGATGGGTCATGTCTTGAGAATAGAGTCCCTATTTTAATTGCCTGCTCTTTTCCATAAATTAATGGAACACACATTATAAGTTAGTTGCTAAATAGCAATTACTTGTATAAAAGAAAGGAAAAAATGAAATTAACTTTTTATTAGTAGTTTATCTCCTTTTTTTTAAGCATAGAGTGCCATATTGCAACATATTTGATTGTCTTCTGGTATTTAACTATCTCCAGTGCTAGAATTTCCCATATAATTTTGGCATTACAGCCATTTTAGAATCAACATAAAAGCTTTAAAGTGCACTTCTTTTCTCTCTAAGTGCTTCACGTTCTTATCATTTTCTGTTTTAAACTTAACTAATTCAGCTTTTTATAAAAATAACTTTAAATCTTTCCAAGCAGCAACTAAAAAAGAATATTGATCAAACAATGCCTCAGTATCTCCATCTTTATAACATATAACAGAGAAAAAAAAAAGTACTTCAAGGAATGCTGACAAGATTAAATGGAGGATATTTATGTGTATGTATATATGATACATTTACATATAGAACTCACAGAAACAAAACACTAAAACTTACTAAAATTTAGAAAATGTATGAAAACCTAAATTGGAAAATAATTGAATATAAATCTAGACACAAATCTATTAAAAATACAGTTTGGGGAGGTTTTACACAACTTTTACCTAAATGCAACTGCAAATCTGGATTAAATGATGAATTTTAGTATTAAATGTATGTAAGTTGAAATTTAGGAATTTTTCATGACATAAAATTATGTCAAGAATATAATTAAAAATAGCTAAAGAAAAACTAAAGAAATATACTGAAGACTACCACTGTCCATATCAAATCCACTGAACTTCACAGATTATTTTTCTTTCATATCTGCAAGGAAAATATATTTGTACAGTTATTTAAACTGATTCAATCATAACCATAAAAGGACTACATTAAAATTATTTTTAAGACTGGAATAACTCTAAATGGCATTGAACATGTAAAAAGCAGAAAACATTTTTTCTGAATATTAATGAAAATTTATAAAACTATAAAAATAGAATTTAGAAGTAAAGTATAAGAATAAATAAAAATTGCATTACAATATTAAGTTTTTTCCAAGTATTATGGAATGACATAGTTTGCTATAAATCAAGATATCAATCATTTAAAAAAAATTATGAGTATTTTGAGAGATGCTGAAAAACAGTTCATAAATATTACTGTCATTTTTTAATTTAAAAATCTCTTAGGAAAGTATAAATAGATTTATAAATATTTTTCCTTGCACATATAAAGATAAACATATATGTTCAAATATCAGATCGTGATTAATGGACAAAGATATCAAAATAAAAGAAGTACATACTGTTACCAATATCATTGACTGTTGCTCTAAAATTCTGCTTTATGTAATTAAGAAGAGGACATAATAAAGTTATATTTATTTTAGTAATATATGGAAGAAACACACAAATCAGTGAACAAACAGAGTTAAGAAACAGAAAGACAAGCAATACCCAGATCTCTCCAGAGAGTAAACTCTGACCACGGGCCCAGTATGCAGGTGGTACCCCACTCTAACGGACAGAAGGTCAACAGGATCAAAATAATAAATAGACAATATGGAACTAACAGAAATATATAGGTCTCTATACACCAAAAAAAAAAAAAAGAAAAAAAGAAAGAATAGACATTATTATTTAAAATAATCTCAGTTACACATGGGGTATTCTAGGGAATTGACCACCTATTGGATCATAAGACAAGAATCAACAATCTATGAAGACTGAAGTTGAAATGAACATCTTCTTTGATAACAAAAGTATCAAACTATTCAAACTAGAAATCAATAACAAAAAGAAGCAATGATGTCCTCTAATAACTTTAGACTGAACAATGTACTTCTGGATTGCTATTGGGTGAATGAGGAAATCAAAGAAGAAATCAAAAAGTACTTCAAGACAAATGAAAATGAAGACACAACGTTCCAGAACTTATGGGAAAGGCAAAAGAAGCACTGAAAGGGGAATATATAACAATGCAGGCCCTAATCAAGAAATAGGAAAGTGCTTAAATGAACAAATTTTTTTCTCATCTTGAGGTACTAGAAAATGAAGAACAAACAAAACCAAAAGTCAGAAGAAAGGAAATAATAAAAATTAGAGCAGAAATAAATGAAATAGGTATCAAAGAGAAAGTCCAAAAGATCAAAAAACAAAAAGCTGATTCTTTGGAAAAAAAATAACCAAAGTAGACAAAACTATAACTAGATTCACTAAAAAAAGGGAGAAATTCAAATAAATATGACAAAATGGAGAAGTTATAATACATATTGTAGAAATTCAGGGATAATAAAAGATTACTATGAATATTTATATTGTGATAAGCTCTGCCCTCGATGAGATAGACAAATTCTTAGAATTATACAATCATCTCAGACCGAATAAGTATCAAAAAGAAAATCATAACAAACTAATAACAAGTAAGGGAATTAAAACAGTAATCAAATCTCTCCCAACAAACAAAATTCCAGGACCAGATGGCTACAAAAGAGAGTTCTACCAAACTTTCAGAGATGAACTTATACAATCCCCTCTCAAATACTTCCAAAATTGAGGATGAAGGAATACTTCCAAAGACATTTTATGAAGCCAAGATTACTCCAATACCAAAAGCAAATAAAGACAGCACACAAAGAAGAAAACTGTATAGAAACAATTTCACAATTGAAAACAGATATGAAAATCTGCCACTAATCTTAGCAAACCAAATTCTACAATGCCTTAAAATGATTAAATTTAATGATAAAATGTGATTTATACCATAGATATAAGGATAGTTCAACATCTGAAAATCAATCAAAATTATTCACTACATCAACAAAAAAGAAAGATAAAAAAAATGTTCATATAAACAGATGCTGATAATTATTAGATAAGATTCAACATCTATTTATGATGAAAAATAGAACATATTTTAACATGATAAACATGACATTTAACATGACAAACACATAACTGCTATCATTCTCAGTAGAGAAACGCTTAAAGTTTTCCACTAAGATCCATTATATACAAGACAAGGTTCTCCAGTGTAATCACTAAAACTCAATATCATGAGTTTGAAAGCCCATGATAGAAAAAATTAGGCAAGAAAGATGTAAAAGGAATTCAGTGGAGAAAGAAATAAAGCGATAATCATTTGTCTTTTTTTTAAAGATTTATTTATTCATGCACACAAGAATTGGGCTACAGACCAGATGCGCAGAAGGGTGAGAGGATTCACCAGAGACAGAGCGGGGAGCAGAACAGGCAGACTGACGAAATACACTGCTGAGGGGAGCAGCGGGCACGACAGGAGAGGTCTGCCGCGCCATTTGGGATTCTCGCCAGCTGGCCGGGATCCAACCCAGGGTGCAGAGGCTGCAGACAGCATTAGGCTCAACAGCCTGCCCCACCAGGGGAGGCCCAAAGTGATAATTATTTATGATGATATGATTATGTACATAGAGAAACTGAAAGATTCCATGGAAAAATAATTAGAACTATAAACCAGTTCAACAATAGGTCAGGTTTCAGAATCAGTACAAAAAAAAAAAAAAAAAAAATCAGTTGCCTTCCTATATGCAAACAATAAGCTAGAAAAGGAAGAAATTAAAAAAGCTATCACATTTTCAAACACACACACACACACACACACAAATTAATTAAATACCCAGGAATAAGCCAAACAAAGAAGCTGAAGGGCTTATGCAAAGAAAACTGTAAGACACTGTGAAAAGAAATAGGAACATACAAAGAAATGAGAAGATATTTCCTGTTCATGGATTAGAATAATTGACATAGTCAAAATGGACATCCTACCCAAAGCAATATACAGATTCAATGCAATCCCAATAAAAAATTCAATAACATTCTTAAAGAAATGGAACGAATATTACTGAAATCTATATGGAACCACAAAAGACTCCAGATAGTTAAAGCTATCCTGATAAAAAAAAGGGGGGGGGGTAAGGGTGCCCATATCACACTTCAGGCTTCAAATTATACTATAAAATCATAATAATTAAAACAGCATGGAACTAGAACAAAAAGAGATGCACAAACCAATGGAATAGAATTGAGGACTCAGAAATAAACTCACATCTATATAGACAGTAAACTTATGTCAAAGTTACCAAGAGTATATACTGAAACAAGGAAAGCCTGTTCAATACATGGTATTCAGAAAACTGGATGGCCACATGTAAAAGAATGAAACTAAAGGACTATTTTACAACATATACAGAGATCAATTCAAAATGGATGTATGACCTGAAATCATAAAGTACATAGAATAAAACAGGCAAAACACTGTAACACATAAGCTTCAGTGATATCCTTATAAATTTGTCCACAACAACAAGGAAAACATGGGAGAATATTAACAAATGGAACTACATTTAACTAAAAGGCGTTAAGCAAAACCAAAGAAACTGTCACTAAAATGAAATGCCTTATTGAATGGGAGAATGTATTTGTACAAGAGACTGATATCAGGGCCTCCCTGGTGGTGCAGGCAGTTGAGTGCTGCACTGTGAAGTTGTCTGCAACCTCTGCAGTGAGGGTTCGATCCCAGTCAGCCGCCGAGCTACCCACATGGTGCAGCAGACCTCTCCTGTCTAGCCCACTACTCCCCTCAGCAGTGTATTTCGGTCCGTCTACCTGTTCTGCTCCCAACTCTGTCTCTGGTGAATGCGCTCACCCTCCCACGCCTCTGGCCTGTACTCCAGTTCTTCTATAAAAATAAATAAATCTTTTTTTTTTTTTTTCATAGAGGCATGTTTTATTTATTTATTTGTTTTGTTTGTTTGTTTTGTTTATACATGCACTGGGTACAGTCAGAAGCGCGGGAGGGTGAGAGAATTCACCAAAGCCAGAGTGGGGAGCAGAGCAGGCAGAAGGACCAAAGTACACTGCTGAGGGGAGCAGCGGGCGGCAGGAGAGGTCTGCGCGCCATGTGGGACCCTCCTCTGGTGGCCGGGGAGCAGCCGGGGATCGAACCGGCGCCACAGAGGCTGCGGGCAGCTTCGCAACCCAGCGTTCAACCGCTGCGCCACCGGCGAGGCCCAATAAATAAATCTTTTTTAAAAAGAAGACTGATATCAAAGATCTACAAATAGTTCATGTAATTTAGCAAAAAGAAAACATAACCCAAATTGAAAAATGGACAGAAATACTAAATAGGCATTTCTCCAAAGTAGACATATGTATGGCCAACTTATACATGAAAAGATGTTCATTATTACTTATCTTTAGGGAAATGCAAACACAAAGAGACACCACCTCATACCTGTGAGTATAGATAGATGGATAGATAGATGTAGATATAAACATATATATTTATTGATGGAGATATCAATAAATATATGTGTTATATGTATACAGATATATGTTTAGATATAATTGTAGATAAATATATATGTTTATACGTCTATATTTATTTATATATAAATATATATAAATGCACCCACCACCACCACCCCTCCACACACACACACACACACGTGTATGTGTGTGAGTGTGTGTATATATGTGTGTATATATCTATATCTATCTATCTATGTATCTATGTATCTATCTATCTATCTAAACAGAAACAACAAGTACTAGTAAAGATGTAGACCAAAAGGAACCACCTTACACAGTTGTTGGGAATATAGACTGGTCTAGCCTGTATGGAAATCAGTAAGGAGGGTTCTCAAGATATAAAAATGTATTTGGGCAGATAATCCAGCATCTTTACTCCTAGGTATCTACTTAAATAATTTAAAAAAAAACTAAAAATTTGCACTCTTTTGTTTATTGCAGCACTATTTACAAAAGTCAAACAATCTATGGAAACAATCTAAGTGCCCCAAATGGATGAATGGGTCAAGTCTTACTACTGAGCATTCAAGACAAATAATAAACTCATGTCTTTTGTGACAAACATGGATGGAGCTGGTATGCCAAGCAAAATAATTCAGAAGGATGGTTCCATTTATATGTGCAATAGAGAGAGACCAAAAAACAAATCAAGCTTTAAAATCAAACTTTGAACGCCAACCATAGAAGTTGTGCATTTGACGGAGGCTGTGGGTGAGAAGAGGATGAAATGGGGAGAGAGCACAACAGAGTCTGGTAGAGGATTGTGGGTGTTTTGGTGATGGGTCTATTATGGTGACTACACCTGAAGGGAGAGAACCAATATTTCCAAAATAGTAAAACACTGGTATTTTAATACTTTTTAACAGAAATATTTTCAGGTTTATGTTAGAATTATGGATATGATAAAAAGTTCTATTTAAAAATCAATGGAAGTAAGATGTAGAGCTAAGAAAATTTGGATGGTGGCAGGAAGTCTGAGGAGATGGAGAGTCGAGTTGTGAATGAATGGAATAGTAAGAGTCATGAGAAGAATCAAACTTAAACATGAAAACAGATTCAGAGGGTCATATCAATCCTAGTATCAGAAGAGTCTTCTCAATTTTGGTTAGAAGAGAGCAGGTCAGGTAGTAAAAATGAAGAGAAATCAATGATATTTATGGCCATCTAGGAGGCTCTCTGTCACTGAATTGGCCTATGATTCATCTTTGCTCCAAGTGGTAGTTCCTGGAAAAAAAAAAAAAAAAAACAATCAATGGAGGGCCTCCCCGGTGGCGCAGCAGTTGAGCGCTGGGTTGCGAAGCTGCCCGCAGCCTCTGCAGCGCCTGTTCGATCCCCAGCTGCTCCCTGGCCACCAGAGGAGTGTCCCACATGGTGCGCAGACCTATCCTGCTGCCCGCTGCTCCCCTCAGCAGTGTGCTTCAGTCCTTCTGCCTGCTCTGCTCCCCACTCTGGCTCTGGTGAATTCTCTCACCCTCCCGCGCTTCTGACTGTACGCAGTGCTTGTATAAATAAATAAATAAATCTAAAAAAAATTTTTAAAAAATCAATGGAGAAAATACGGAATTTTTGTGAATGCAATAACTGACTGATATTTCAGAAGGAAAGAAATAAAACCTTTATTAGTTACTTTCACCTATACATATCCTTGCTACAACAATTCTTAACAGAAAAAAACATAATAGTGAAGGGATATATACACCCCTGTATTCATTGCAGCATACCTTACGATTGCTAAGTTATGGAAACAGCTGTGTCCAAGCGATGGGTGCCCAATGCACAAATGTGTGGATTAAGATATAGTTTAAGTACACAATGGAATAGTACTCAGCTATAAAAAAGATGAACTTATCATTTATGACAAAAGGGATAGATCTAGTGGGGAAATGCTAAGCAAAACAAGCCAGAAGGAAAAATACAAATAACAAATGGTTTCACTTACATGTGGAATATAGAGAAACAAAACAAAGCCTCAGACAAAAACAAACAAATAACAAACTGTATAAATATAACTGTAGTTGAGGCCATGGGGTGGGAGGAGGGGCTATTAGAGAGAAAAGTATGGAAAGTGTCCAATGGTCTATGGTAGTAGGAATTTGGAATCTTTGTGGTGTGTATGAAGTGTTAACATACATCTTGAAAGGGTGTGATCCTTTACCTCTTAATCATATAGAGTGTTGTAAACCAGTGTTACCTGGATAAAGAGAAAAAGTGAGTGTCAATAACATTTGTAAGTAGACAATCTCTGGTTGAATATTCTTATATTCTTTGAGTTAATTTTGTATTTCTGATCATATCTTCCAAATCATAAAATATAAATAGCTGTAAATTTGATGACTGGATCAAGAAGAGGTGGTACATATACACAATGGAATATTACTCAGCAATCAAAAAAGATAAACTCATGCAATTTGCAGCAACATGGATGGCGCTGGAAGGGATCATGCTTGGCGAAAAAGCCAGAAAGTAAAAGAAAAATACCAGATGGTCTCACTCATAGAAGGAATCTAGAAAACCTAAATAAGGGACCAGGAAAAAGAATAACTATAAGAAAGAAAAAATCAAAATCAACAAACAACTATGAACCAGAGACACACTATGGGGTGGGGTCAGGGAAAGAAGGGATTGGGGTCAAAATAAGGGGGGTGCAATTGTATGGGAAATATAAAAATAATTTTTTAAATAAAAAAATAAATTAAAAAATTCAAAATCTTAGAATAAAAGCAAGTAAGAAATATTTAATATTAAATGTAGTTGACAAATAGGTAATTATTTTTAAATAATATAAATATTTATAAGTATATGTAACAATAACATGTAAAATATTTTTTAAAAACAAATATAAAAAGAAATCGGAAAAATAGAAAAATAATTAAAATGGGTCCTTTGATGGTGGGTGTTGTGTACAGATATTAGAACAGGTTTGAACTTAATACCTTTCTAAATCATATGCAGTGTTGTAAACTAATATTACCTCAAAATACAGTTAAAAAAGAGGACCTTCTGTAAAATAAGTTACATAAATAGAAATGTAAGTAAAACATGAAAATCTTTTCAAGTTTACTAAAAAGAAAATACAGAAAAATAGGGCCTCCCCTGGTGGTACAGCGGTTGAGTGCTGGGCTGCGAGGCTGGCCCCAGCCTCAGCAGCGCCGGTTCATTCTCCCGCCACAGGCGAGGCTCCCACAAAAAAAAAAAAAAAAAAAAAAAAGAAAGAAAGAAAGAAAGAAAAAGAAAATACACAAAAATGAAAACAAAATAGAAATGTCCCTCTCTTCCCCTTCCATAGTTAATGTTCCATAATAAATGAATAAAATGTTCCTAATTGGAATAAGCATTTTTGTACATTAGTAATAGATGTTTTTTTTTTTTTTTTTTTTTTTTTTTAATTTTCTAGAGGCATGTCTTATTTATTTATTTATTTTTTTTATTATTTGTTTGTTTGTTTGGTTTATACATGCACTGGGTACAGTCAGAAGCATGGGAGGGTGAGAGAATTCACCAGAGCCAGAGCGGGGAGCAGAGCAGGCAGAGGGACCGAAGTACACTGCTGAGGGGAGCAGCGGGCGGCAGGAGAGGTCTGCGCGCCATGTGGGACCCTCCTCCGGTGGCCGGGGAGCAGCCGGGGATCGAACCGGCTGCAGAGGCTGCAGTCAGCTTCGCAACCCAGCGCTCAACCGCTGCGCCACTGGGGAGGCCCAGTAATAGATGTTTTAATGGGTATAATCTTTCTAGAAGGCATTGGATCAATGTGTATTAGATATTTAGTTGTGCATTTGCTTTAAGTAAGCAGTCTTAGTTCTAGAAATGCATCCAAAAAAGATAATCACAGAAGCACCAACTCCTATATTTAGAAGGATATTCAACACGGTATTGTGTATACTCTAGAAACTGGAACTAACACATACATGTATCATAGATCAGAAATATACAACTATAATTGCAAATTTCTTTTTTATTTTAAACGATTTATTTATTTATTTATACAAGCACTGGGTACAGTCAGAAACACGGGAGGGTGAGAGAATTCACCAGAGCCAGAACGGAGAGCAAAACAGGCAAACTGATGAAATACAGTGCTGAGGGGAGCAGGGGGTGGCAGGAGAGGTCTGTGCACCATGTGGGACCCTCGCTGGCGGCCGGGGATCGAACCGGTGCTGCAGAGGCTGCAGGCAGATTGGCAGCCCAGCACTCAACCACTGCACCACCAGGGGAGGCCAGCGAATTTCTTATAAATATATATCTAGCTTGAAATATTAAGCTATTGATGAGTGTTATGATTCAAGGCAATTGCTTCCTTTGTTTTTTATAATTTTATATTATAAAACTTGTTTTTTAATTGTATGGGCATCTCCAATTAATAGAAATTGAAAAACTGAAATATCTTCTGCACATATTACATACTCAAGAATATTTTTGGCTAAAAACATTTTATTGACATATTTTTGCTAAAACTTTTGAGGCAGTAGCACCATGAGAATAAAATCTTAGTCTAAAATAACTAGCTTAAATTTAGTACATGATATATAATTTTTTTCAGCGACAACCTAGTTCTAAAAAATACAGTAATGTCACTCACTAAAATCATTATAATCAAATACTACAATCATCTCTATATACTTGGTATCTTTGCAGGAAACATTTTTTTTTTTTTTTTAGTTACTGCTACAAATAAAATTTTATTTTATCCTGTATCTGGAGATAGAGACATTACAATACAATGTAAAATTACTCACTCAAATCTATTGAAAATTATTAATTTCATCAGTGGTTCCATTTAAGGTGAGATGCAGAATAAAACAAAATAGGATCTTAAGTCGTTAGTATTTTTCAAGCTCAAATTTCATGGGATAATTCTGGAGGATCAGTTGTATTTTTTTATTCAAATCTTATTTGGGGGCACAAAATTCAAACTTTGAAGATTTTTTAAATTATGCATAGTTTTTACAAAAGACTTTGAAAAAAACATTTAGATAAATTTTTATATGACTTATCCAAAAATTGTTTTTTTTTTAATTTAAATCATACTTAAGTAACTTTCTGTGGAGATGAAAGAGGGTATATACACAGGACTCCTAGCATGTAGAAAATTTGTATTATCTTTAAATAACTAAAATCATTTCTAATTTTTCTCTACTATGATATAAGAGTCATAGGTTTAATGATCTGAACCTCTACATTACTTTTTCTGGAGGATTCACCAATGTGGTGTCCTAGTTTACTAAATGTATTTGTGTATGAATGTGCAATGGGAATATATACAGAGCACATATTTACCAAACTATTTGCTTTAGTTTGTCTTAATTTAAACCATCTGTCCTTTACTTTTTATTTCAACCCACAGATTTTGGTCAGAATATTTTCAAAGTAGGTTATCTCAGGTTTCAATCTTATCAGTTTGTCTTCTCATCCTCCTTTTCCTTTCAGTATCTAGTGAAACAACTGTTGTTATTCCTGAGTTTCTCTACCTTTACAACTGGGGAAACACCACCAGTATGACTAACTGGAGTGTGGTGACAGTTATTTTTCTTAATTAGTCAAAATGTGCAATGTGCTAATTACTTGATTCACAAGGAAAAAAATCATTAAATAAAAATCACATTTGACTGGCTTTAGCATTTGAGGGCAAACATATTTATTTAAATGCACAGAACATCTGAATGTTAAATAAGCCACAAAATATGTTCATGGTGAAACTAATTAACACTACAACCAAGAGCACAATTCCCTTAAGGGTTAATTTCTCAATGAAACTCAAAGATACTTTTTGACCTACTATAATGATCCTTCTGCCAAGGTTAAGAGAAAGATATCACCATAATTGGAGCATATGAGTCTGAATTAACCTGATTTAGGTTGGGGAATCAAAGATTTGCGCAAGGAAGGAATTCATAATAATTAGGGTATAAAACATGCAAGCATAGCATCTTAAACACAGCATGAATTAATTATTCAGTTTTGTTCAGCCCATTTGGACTTATAAATTATAAAAGGTCATAGAGAAAGATTGTAGCCCTTAATCCCTTTCTAATGCAACAACTTAAGACTTCTTCAACCTTAGTCCTTGCAAAGCATAGACAAGTATATTTAATATTATGAAATGTTAATACAAAAGGAAATGATAGGTAGGTGCTTGACATATTTGTGGGGCAAAGAAAGATCATGTACTCTTTGTTGTTATCCTAGGAATCAGTTAAATTTCACATATCAATCAGTTTTCACTTCCATTTTTTGCAATCTGTTTTAATAAATTAACATTGCTTTATTTAAGCTTATTTTCTTAATAATGTTGATGTTATCCTTACTTGGTGACATAGGTTTCTGTAAATCGATGAGTTCATGATGTCTATGTGTAGTTCATAGCTCTCAATAAACAAAACAAAAAATAAACTTGGAGACAGTAATGCATTAAATAATGACCCTCTAAAAATATCCACATCTTAATCCTGGAACCTATGATTTTGTTACTTAATATGGTACAAGGAACTTCACAGCCCTCATTAAGTTAGGGACCTTAAAATGAGGAGAATATCCTGGAACGTAGTGGTGGCCCAATACAATTATAAGTCACAGAACCAAAAGGGCCCATGTCAGAAACTGTCATAAAACAATGGAAGCAGAGATAGAAAAGGTGATGTGGTGCCTTCCCGGTGGTGCAGCGGGGTGAATGCAGCGCTGTGAAGCTGTCTGCAGCCTCTGCAGCGCGGGTTCAATTCCTAGCCAGGCAGGGAGATGGCGCGGCAGACCTCTCCTGTCACACCCACTGCTCCTTTCAGTAGTGTTTTTGGTCATCTGCCTGTTCTACTCCCTGCTCTGTCTCAGGTGAATCCTCTCACACTCCTGAGCCTCCAGCCTGTACCCCAATTCTTTTTTTTTTTTTTAAAAGATTTATTTATTTATTTATTCAAGCACTGGGTACAGTCAGAAGCGCGGGAGGGTGAGAGAATTCACCAGAGCCAGAGCGGGGAGCAGAGCAGGCAGAAGGACCAAAGTACACTGCTGAGGGGAGCAGCGGGCGGCAGGAGAGGTCTGCGCGCCATGTGGGACCCTCCTCTGGTGGCTGGGGAGCAGCCGGGTTTCGAACCGGCGCCGCAGAGGCCGCGGGCAGCTTCGCAACCCAGCACTCAATTGCTGCGCCACGGGGGAGGCCCTGTACCCCAATTCTTGTATAACAACACATCTTTAATAAAAAAGAAAAAAAAAGGTGATGTGATGTGATGTGATGCAGAAAGTAGTTGAGGATTAGAAGCAGCCTCTAGAAATTTGAAATGGCAAAAATTGATATTTCTTAGTGCTCAGAAAAAATACAACCCTACCAACACATTTGATTTTAGTTCAAAGAGACCGAGTTTGGCTTCTGAACTACACAAGAGCATCAAAATATATTTGTGTTTATCTAAAACACTAGTTTGGTTGTAATTTGTTGCTGTTACAGTAGAACAGTAATATAGACTATAAGAGAGCAAAGAGGACATAATGCAACCCCTTATACCTGAATATAGTCGTTTATAATGAGTGATACTGTAACTCCAAAAATAAATTAATAACATGACTATTAGAATTAGGAGAAGATTTTGTATAGTTCTCAAGAGTATATGTCATTGTCATTAGGGAAATATCTAAATTGATCCCAACACTTTTACTTTCTACAGACAGCACTAATTTAATTCAAATCAACAAAAAGTTATAAAAGATGTTTTTTGGGTAAGTCTATGGAATCACTGTAGAGAATAAAACCATAAAAGACACATTTCTGCCTTTAGGCAGCTTTCACTTTAGAAGACATAGAAATAAATTCATACAGAATAGGAAATGACACTTGAAATATATGTTTAAAGAAAGTGCTGAGATATTGCAGATTGAAGAAAAGACTTAGCTTGTTGGTTAGGAATTGCCAGATTAATGACATATTGAAAAAAAAGAGTAGTAAGAAGTATAAGGATGGTAATAATCAGATAAGAGATTGCTGAAAAATGTATGAAGTGGAACAGTGTGTAAACATTGTTTCAATTAATTTTGTTGAGCATTTATAAAATTCTTTACCAAGACTCCCAATGTAGAAGACCCATCAATTTCTCCCAGTTCTCCCAGTTCTTGTATTTCTCTTCAGATCACTATCAGCCCTTTAGAGACAACCAATTTCTTAATATTCACCACCTGGCACTATACAGATCTGGTTTTAGCTCCATCATCACTTTGTAACTGCTTTACCAAGACCTTTCCACATTTAGCAACACTTTTATGTCTTCAATTTATGGAAGTAAACTAAGCTAGATTTGAAACTTTTCTTCCCTTTCTCTGTCCTTCCAGGTTGATTCCAACTTTCCTGGTTTCATTCTTTGTTTCACTGTTCGGTCTTTGACCACTTTGCTTAGATGGTCTCAAAACCCCTAGATGTTGTTTGTGTGCTGCTTACACCCTTGTTGTTGTTTCATAAAGGTGATACACACTTATTTTTTGGCTTCTCTGAGCTTTCATCTAATGGTTATTATCCATATATTTCTTCAAAGGCATACCTATATTGGAGTCATTTTGCTCCAAGTGTGGAGTTCTAAAACTACCTGGGGATAAGTTCGCTTCTGGGGGTAAAGCATAGCCAAGACTGACTAATACAGATAACACTCTGACCATTTTTTTTAAATCAATAAAACAAAAACTGAATAACATTTAAGCTACGTAAGTTAATTATGGGACATAATAAAGTGCTTTGCCTAAAGTTTCACCCTTATTTGGTGTCTTTTTTTTTTGGCCCCTGTCCTATATTTCACACTCCAATACTGATTTCCCTAGGATCACTTTCTTAGTAAATCACTTGCATGTGAATCCTTATCTGCTTCTAGTGAACACTTGTAAAGACATTTATGCACTATCAATTATAGCACTTTCTATATCATGCTAAATTTTAATAAGTATCTTTAGTCTTAACTTTATCATGGAAGAAGCCTCCAATTGAGACTTCCAAATATCTAGGTATGGGCTTCCCCTGGTGGAGCAGGCAGTTGAGCACCACACTGTGAAGCTGTCCACAGACTCTCCAGCGCAAGTTCGATCCCGGCTGGCCTGCAAGAATCCCACATGGCACACCTCTCATGTCTCACCCGCTGCTCCCCTCAGCAGCGTATTTCGTCAGTCTGCCAGTTCTGCTCCCCGCTCTGTCTCTGGTGAATCTTCTCACCCTCCCTCACCTCTGGCCTGTACCCTGGTTCTTGTATGCATAAATAAATAAATATTAAAAAAACAACAAAAATGAACAAATATCTAGGTAATATCTCCATTCATTTGCACAACTGAAAACCCAAATTCAACATAGTACAAACTATGTTTTTGTCACTGTCCTTTTATCTCCAATATTATAATTACTCTTAAATTGATCATTTCTTTTGACTAACAGAGAACAAGATAATAAAAATTGCAATGAATATTTTAAAAAAGGGATTTGAACAGAAGAAACTTAAAATAAGGCAAGGTATGAAAAAAAAAAGTTCTATATATTGTCAGAAATGTGGTTTTCTCTCTTTTGGAAGCCAGCAATTAAACAATTCAATATCCATAAACTAATCAGTTTACTAAAATAAAACCAACTATATAGATATAAAAAGAAATGTCCTCATTAAGAGAATATTGCATAATATGGGCCTCCCCTGGAGGCGCAGGTGGTTGAGCACAGTGCTATGAAGCTGTCCGCAGTCTCTGCAGTGCAGGTTCAATCCCGGCCAGCCAGAGAGATACCCACATGGTGTGGCAGACCTCATCTGTCTCTCCCACTGTTCCCCTCAGCAGTGTATTTCAGTCAGTCTGCCAGTTCTGTTCCCTGCTCTGCTCTGGTGAATCTTCTCACCCTCTCGCACATCTGGCCTATACCACAGTTCTTGTATTCATGAATAAATAAATCTTAAAAAAAGAGAATATTGTATAATAATAAATATGTCATTCACATTATTCTTCCTGGAAACATTGAAATAGATTTCAAAAGGATAATGCTGATTTTTATCATATTTACTTTATCACAGATTATTATATTTATCAATTTAATCTGCAATATATTAAATTTAATGTAAAGGATTGACAAGAGACTAGGATCTATGAAATTTGTTCTATAGAGGAACTATGATGCATTAAGTTGTAGTAAGTAAACAGACTAAAAAACCTCTGGATTTATGGAGTTTGTATCTTAATGGACAATGGATAATAATCAAAACAAATGAATAAACAACTGTATACTAGAATGATAACTTTATACAAAGATAAGAGAATGGTAAAGGAATCAGGAGTGTGTTTGTTGTGACTGTGATATTAGATATCATGTTCAGTTAAGTCTCATTAGGAATATGACATTGAGGAAAATCAGAATATGGTAAGAAATTTGCTTTGTGGGTATTTGGGCATAAAAAAAGAACAAAGGCTATTTTTGGAAAACCTCAGAAGAGACCAGAAAAGAGTGTAGTTGAATCACAACAAGAATGGAGGAAGGATGTAGGAGACAAGGTACAGAGGTAATGGGGTGCCAAATGGAGAAAACTCTTGCATATCATTGCAAATACATTGGCTTTTACTCTTAGTGAAATGCAAAACCCTGAAAAGTGGCATGCTATGGTTTACATCTAAAAGGATCATCCTCATCATTGTGTTGAAAACACAAGGTAATGGAGAAAGAAAGCAGTAAGACAAATTAGGAGACTTTTACAGTAACAGAGGAGAGATGATAATTACACAGAGGAGAGAAAAGTGGATAAATCCAGATGGCACTATGAAGGTTATGGTAAGACATTAGATTCTGGTGGTATTTTGAAAGTAGAGTCAAAGGATTTCCTCAGTGATTGGATGTAGAATATGAGAGGAATAAATGAAGATTCTAAGTTTTTTGGTTGAAAAAATAAGGTCTTTGTCATCATCAACTAATATCTGAAAGCAAGTGGAAGCACATTGAGTTTGAAATACGTATTAGAACTTTGCAGGGCCTCCCCGGTGGTGCAGCAGTTGAGCGCTGGGTTGAGAAGCTGCCCTCAGCCTCTACAGCATGGGTTTGATCCACAGCCACCGGGAGAGGGTCCCGCAGGGTGCACAGACCTCTCCTGCTGCCCGCTGCTCCCCTCAGCAGTGTACTTTGGTCCTTCTGCCTGCTCTGCTCCCCGCTCTGGCTCTGATGAATTCTCTCATCCTCCCGCGTTTCTGACTGTACCCAGTGTTTGTGTTAACAAATAAATAAATAAATAAGCCTAGTAACTTAAAAAAAAAAAAAAAAAGTACTTTGCATTAAAATGTCCAAAAGGACACAACATGGCAGAATAGAGAGTTTTGAATCACCCTCTCTCCCCCCAAAAAATAAACTATAAAAAGATAATGTTGGGCCTCCCCGGTGGCGCAGCGGTTGAACGCTGGGTTGCGAAGCTGCCCGCAGCCTCTGCAGCGCCGGTTCAATCCCCGGCTGCTCCCTGGCCACCGGCGGAGGGTCCCACATGGCGCACAGACCTCTCCTGCCCCCCGCTGCTCCCCTCAGCAGTGTACTTTGGTCCTTCTGCCTGCTCTGCTCCCTGCTCTGGCTCTGGTGAATTCTCTCACCCTCCCGCGCTTCTGACTGTACGCAGTGCTTGTATAAATAAATAAATAAATCTTAAAAAAAAAAAAAAGATAATGTTTGCTCATAGGAAGAGTCAAATACTACATCACATCTACAGAGTCTTAGAACTTCCCCATGTAGATTTTGGTTTGGTGATTGCTGAGAAAAAGGAGACGGAGCATGATGGGAAGAGTAGATGTCCCTGTCAGCAAAAGGTGGCAGGTGTTTGGCCATCCAAGTCAGTCTGAGGCAATGCAGTGTGTTGGTAAATTTCCTGGAGGGTTGTTGTTGACATGTGAGTGGGTGCAGACACAACTTGCAGCAATGGGAACTCTGCAGGAGTAGACATGGGAGACTGGAAACTCCACAGTTGGTGTGGGCACAGAAAGCTTTTTCCCCAGACTCCTCCCAGAAGAGATCAAGGAGATGTTAGGCTGATCTAGGCTGGACTCTCAAAAAAGAAAACCAAGAACAGAGAGAGCACTTGTGAGATAACTCATGATCCCTTGGGAAAGTAAATTAATGTGTGCAGATATTGTAGCCTTGTAGAAGTGGCAGCAGAGTTAGGGGCAGGGTAACAACGTTCATTGTTGTAGAAAACAGAATCCAATTTTCTTCCAGTTCCAGTAGGCACACCTGAGTTCCAATGATAAATACAGATTCAAGGGAAAGTATTGTAATTATACAATTCTACAAATGAATGGGACCCAAAAAAATCAGGACAGCCATACTCATATCAGATACAATAGATTTCCAGTTAAGATAGTAACAAGAGACAGGGATGGAAACAAAATGATTAGGTGAAAAATACATCAAGAGGATATAAAATTAATTAATATATATACTCACCAAATGAAGACACCAAAATATATTAGGCAACTCAGAACACAAACACTAGAAAAAACACATCTGTAGTAGAAAATTTCAACACTCTAACAATGAACAAATGAACAAGCAGGACAAAAATGCTTTAAACAATAGCTTTAAACAATATGATCCTAACAAATATCTATAGGACACTGTACCCCAAGGAAGAAGAGTACATATTTTTCTCAAGTGCACATGGGGAATTCTCCAGAATTGACCACATACAGGGTCGCAAGAAAAGCATCACAAATTCATGAATATAGAAAGCACACCAAACATCTTATTTGACCACAAACATATCAAATGAACAATCAAATACAAAAAAAAGAATGCAAGGAAATCCTCTAACACATGAAGACTGAACAACATATTACTGAATTACTATTGAGTTAATGACAAAAATCAAAGATTTCACAGAAATACCTCAAGACAAATGATAATGAGGACAAAGACTTCCAGAACTTAGAGAACACAGCAAAAGCATCAATAAGAGAGAAATATACAGCAATGCAGGTGGCTCATATCAAGAAATAAGAAAGAAAGCAAGTAAACAACATTGTCTCATCACAAGGAACTAGAAAAAGAAAAACAAAACAAAATCAAAAGCCATTAGAAGGAAGGAAATAATAAAAATTAGGGCAGACATAAATGAAATAGGAATCAAAAAGACTGTACACAGATTAGTGAAACCAAGAGTTGGTTCTCTGAAAAAAAATAGACAAATTCACAAGCCATTAATTAGATTTAAAATGAATATAAGATAGAAAACCTAAATCAATAGAATCAGAAATGAGAAAGGAGAAATGACAATACATACTGAGGAAATGCATTGGATCCTAAGAAACTTTATAAAATATGCAAGCAAGCTGGACTACTTAGAAGAAATATATAATAGATTTATACAAACTCCAAGGTTGAATCAGGATAAAATAGACAACTTACACAGTAACAAATGCTGAAATTGAAAGAATAATAAAAATTATCTCTAAGAACAAAAATGCAGAACCAAATGGTTTCTCCAGTGGATTCTACTAAACCTTCGAAGATCTAATACCTATAAAACTCAAACTCTTCAAAAAAAATCAGAGGGAGCAAAATTCCCCAATACATTTTATGAGCTCTACATTACCCTGACTTCAAGACCAATGAAAGACTATACAAAAAACAGAAAGTTATAGACCAATATTTCTAATGAACATAGATGCATATATATATATATATATATGGGTTTGGAGGCCAGTATGGTAGGTATGTCACTAAATGAAAATAACCAAGTATTGAGAGATCTTGAGGAGAGGTTGTTCAGAAAGAGAGACTGACAGGAAGCAACCAATGAAGTACAATAAAACAAAATTACAAAAATAATAAAAGAAGAAGAATGCCATATCTGGGAAGACAAGTTAAATTAATGTCACATGTCAAAAAGGATAGAGTGTAATTAACTAAAGTTGTTTATAGCTCAAGGAAGATGAGGATTAAAAATTTTATGATTGGATTTAGCAACATGAAATTTCCTGTTGACTTGCAGCAATCATATTTGGTAAAGTGGTAGAGGTTAAAACATTGTTGGAGTTGGTTTGCAAGAGGATGGGGAGAGAAGAAAAAGAGAGCACTGTGATACACTTCATGTGTAGGTAACTACCTTACAAGAAAATATTCACAATTTTCTCCTATCCTTTATGAATAATTGTTTTTTAAGATTTACTTATTCATGCATACAAGAACTGGGGTACAGGCCAGAGGTGTGGTGGTGAGAGAATTCACCAGAGACAGAGTGGGAAACAGAACAGGAAGATGTACTGAAATACACTGCTGAGTGGAGCAGCGGGCAAGACAGGAGAGGTCTGCTGCACCATGTGGGTATCTCCCTAGCCGGGGATCGAACTCATGCTGCAGTGGCTGCGGACAGCTTCATTTGGCTGCGGAAAACTTCATAGTGTTGCATCTTAACCCCTTGTGCCACCGTGAGTCCCCCTCCTTTATGACAATTTTATCACCCATCTCAATATACTGTAAGCTATAATCCTATGTATGTTATGTTATTACTATTATTGATTACTATAATTGATCATTTAGGTCAATTAAAATAGGTCACATAAACTATTTGACCTTCATTTGCTCATTGTATGACCTAAATAATTTTATTGTGTCTGAAGAATTTATTTTACCATTTCTTGCAAGGAAACTCTAATGGCAATGTCTTTCTTTCATTTGTCTGAAAAAAGCTTTCTATTTCCTTTGAAAAATAATTTCATTGGGTTAGAATTTTATGTTGGCATTATTTTCTTTCAACTCATGAAGTATTTCACTCCATTTTTTCTTGTTTGCATTGATTCAGATAAGAAGTCCTTGTTCCTCTATATGTTTTATTTTGTTCTACCTTTTTTTCAAGAATTTTCTTTTGATATTCAGTTTTTTGTAGTTTGAACACAATAAACCAAGATGTGATTTGTGTTTTTTTGTTTGTTTGTTTGTTTTGTGTTAGTATCTGTCCTGCTTGATGTTTTTTGAAATTCTTATATCTATGTTTTGATATATGTCCCTGATTTTATTTTCTTTTAAAGATTCATTTCTTTATGCATACAAGAACTGGGGTACAGGCCAGAGGTGCGGGAGTAAGGGGATTCACCAGAGACAGAGTAGGGAACAGAACAGGCAGATTGACTGAAATACACTGCTGAGGGGAGCAGCAGCTGGCAAGACAGGAGTGGTCTTCTTCGTCATGTATGTTGCTCCCTGGTGAGCTGGTGATCAAACTCGCGCTGCAGAGGCTCCGGATTGCTTCATAGTGTGGTGCTTAACCCCTTGCACCACCAGGGAGGCCACTATGTCCCTGTTTTGGAAAGTTATTTTTTTTTTAACTTTAAGATTTATTTTTATTTATTCATGCATACAAGAACTGGGATGCATACAAGAACCAGAGGCATGGGGGGGTGCGAAGATTCAACAGTATAGAGTGGGGAGCAGAACAGGTGAATCTGCCGGTGGGGATAACTTCATAGCACTGAGATTAAACTCTGGGCCACCATAGAAGCCCAGTTTTGGAAAGTTCTTGAGTGTTAGTAGTTCAAATATTTCTTCTGCTTTGTTCCTTCTTTTCTCTCAATTGCACGTACGTTACATATTTGGAAATTGTCCCATATTGCTTAGAATTTTATTTTTATTTTTGCTTTCATTCTTTTCTTCCTCATTGCATTTCACATAGTTTTTATTGAGCTAGCCCCAAGATCACTGATTCTTTTCTTGATTGTCTCAAGTATGTTCCTATCAAGAATATCCTTCACTTTTGTTAGTGTTTTTTATTCCTGGCATTTTGTCTTGATTCTCTTTGAGTATTTCTATCTCTCTGCTTGCAATACCCATATATACTTGCATGTTGTCTACTTGGTCCATCAGATCTTTTAACATCTTAATAGAAGTTATTTTTAATACCCTATCTGATAATGCCAACATATATGTCATATCTGAGTCTGTCTCTGATGATTCTTTTTCTCTTTAAACTTTGTTTTCCTTGACATATGGCATGTATTTCATAATATTTGAGTGAAATTGACATATCTATGGGGACCACAGTCACAAACAATTAAGACATTACCTGAGGAAGGGTCATGATGTCTGTGGCCCTGGCTGGCACCTACCCCAGGCCAGACCTTGTTCCTTGAGCAGAATCAAGAGTTGGGTCTCAAGGCATACCCCGCAACCCCAGGCAGGAGGCTTGTTCCTTCCCAACAGGACTCTGGAAGATCCAGCAGTCTCAGAAAAGAAAGTGCCCTAGCCCATGCCTTTCAGAGCCTGTCTGTGCACACAGAATATGATATCAACCATCTGCTTCCTGAATGACTTCAGGCAGACCCAGGACTTCTTCATTCAAAAGAAATTGTTACCAAGTTTTACCTATTATAAACAGTGCTGCAATAAACATGAGGGTCAGGTGTCCTTTTGAATCACTGTTTTTGTGTCCTCTGGGTAGATCCCTGGGAGTGGAATTACTGGGTCATATGGTAGCTCCATTGATGGTGCACAGGTGCATTGGTGAAGGAAATTCTATGGGGACTACACCTGGGTGGGAAGGAAATATTGTTTAAAAATGAACAATGATGTAAAAAATAAATAAAATAAATAAAAATATTAGTGTATATTGTGAAAAAACAAAAATAAAAACAAAAAGAATTTGTTCAATGCCAGATGTAAATGTCATGGGAATGTTACCTCGTGAATTTATGGACATGTGCCTTGGTATATGGCACCAGGGTCATGCTTTTTGGGAGTTGTCAAGTACTGAGTGATGTGACTATGGCAGACACCTTCCTCTGTGTCAATATGGGCCTAAGAAGTATGTTAAGAGTCTCCATTTGTGTCTGACTCTACTGAGACTTCTGGGGCTAAAACTTTAGTAAAATTTTCCTGTCCTAAGATTCTATTCTGCTCAGCTCAGCTTTTCTTCCCAAGAAATTGGGAAGGCAGGAGATTTGAGATAAGGGCCCAAGTCCCCAGACACCGGATAAGAGCCCTGTTCTGGCACTTATGACTGTGGACCTGTTGAGTGGCCTACCTCTCTGAATTGTGCTTCCCTTTCTGCAGATGAAAGTTGACATTAGAAGCACCGGCTTAGCAGCCTAGCCAAATGGAAGCTCCACAAACACCAGCTGACACGCTACATGCCAGTAGTCTTTATTAAGTGTCCTTCCTGCTTTACTCATCCTCCCCTCCCCAATTTGCCACAGATTCCCCATGAGAGACCACTTGCCTCTCACCTGTGCTTCAGAGTAGAGTTAGAGTATGATTAGATGAGGAGTGAAAATGAAGCACCAAAGATGTCCCTAAATAAATGTCCTCCCTTGAAATCAGAGAAAGGGAGGGAGGGAGGAAAAGGAGGAGGGAGGGAGGGAGAAAAGCATCCCTAGTGAAAGGAATTGAGGTCATTATGACTTTAGCATTAGGAGTGATGTTATATTCAACCACTAGAACAAGACCACTAGAAGAACTTTAAACCATCTTTTTTTTTTTTTTAATCTCCCCTATTTACTTTGAATGTTCTGTTCTCAGAGAGTGTGTTGTCTTACAGCTCTTTCAGTTGCCATTCACTTTTCTAGAGTCCTGTTGATGTGTGTGGAGATGGAAAGTTTTATACTCTTCTGATTAAGTATCACTCTTTTACTAACCTTGGGTGTTGAACTAGAATCTTCACAACTGTTTATTTGATATAGTTTTTGTTTGTTTGATAGTTTGTTTTGTCACTCTGCCCCTCTACTTTTTCTCTGGCTACAGAGTTCCCAGTCTATTTATTTAAAGATCTAACCCACCTTCATAATGAGCTTTCTTCTCTTAGGTTAAACAGAAAGTTTAGTCATGGCAGGAGTGGAAGGAATACCCTTCTTCCACCTGAAAAAATATTAGGAAAGATCTTCTCCTTGGACAGTAGGTCTTTGTTATGGACAACATTCTGGGTATAATTCACAATCATTGCACTTTACCCTTATTCTACCAACAAAAGAAGAGGATCTTTCTCAGATACTAATAATGATAAAGTAAAGGGGTTTTTGAAGGCAAAAACAAGAAATTGTAGGCTTTTATGACTTCTAAGACTGTGCCCCCCAGAAGTTTCCCATTCTTGCTAGTTCTTACTTGGCTTCCAGTAATTTATTAGGATTACCCTGTAAATATTACTGTTTGTTGCTCCTGCAGCTCCTGCTCAGGTAAACAGATACAAGCTCTGTTACTCTGAATAAGTTTCTGTCTAAAATTTAGAGTTGTTTTCTCTGGTATCTATGTCCTATTATAGGTCCAAGTTTCTATGAAAGCAATGTGTTATATTGTTCTTATTATAAGACTGGGAAGGATGACTTCCAAGCTCTCTCCATGTTGGTGCTATAGGAAGAAATCTTTCACCTGACTTTTTAAACTTTAAAACACTTATTTGTGATCTTAAATAAGATGGTAATTGGTAATTGTTACACCAAGATAGGTAAAAACTCCAAATACACTAAAGTTGCACATTTGGAAATTTATATGCAGGAAAGAAGTAGTGGCATGTATGAATATTCTGAGGTAAGTAGGGCCAATGTGTCCAAAGAAGAGTGAACGAAGTGGAATGTAATAGATCACTGACCCAAAGAGACAATGGGAAGAAAAGTTGAGGTCCTTTACAAGTAATTATACATATTTTGGCTATACTTCTTAGGAAATATCTTTGAAAGGCTTTTAGTAGGGTTACTACATGGTCTGATGTGTTTTAAAACCATCATTTCACTCTTGTAGGGATTAGAATAGAAGAGAGGAAGGGCAAAAATGGAGGGAACAAGAGCATTTAAATGTAGTCATCTCTAGATAGGTTATGGGGATTTGTATTAGTGTGGAAGTGGTACATGTAGTGAGAACTGATCATATAAGATTAAGGCCATTAAGATTTGTTGAACTGGATTTGGCGTATGATATAAAGTACGTAATAGAACAGGAGTCCTTTAAAATCTAATGGAAGCAATGGAAATAGATGTGCTACAGATGTAGGAGGGTTTTCTAAACTACATATGCAAACAATCTCACCTATAATTAAAGTTGCTAGACACCTTTCTATTGTGTCCAGAACAGTTTTCTTTTCTCATTGTGGTTACCATGCACTCTCCCCTTACCGTACCTTGGCATTTGGAAAGTGCCTATTTCTCTAACCCAGGCCTGGATCCCCTTGAGTCTTTTGTGACATTCATGTTAAAATCTTGGATATTCTACTGTAATTTCAGTGCAATCTCAAGTTTTGGCATATTTATGTAATCATTTCTATTTCTTTGACTCTCCCTTTTCATTCTCTTCAAATGAGTAAATCTTGCTAATAACTAAAAATTCAATTCAGATATTAATTCTTTTTTTTTAAAGATTCATTTATTTTTATACAAGAACCAGGGTACAGGCCAGATGTGCAGGAGGGTGAGAAGATTCACCAGAGACAGAGCGGGGAGCAGAACAGGCAGACTGACAAAATACACTGCTGAGGGGAGCAGCGGGTGAGACAGGAGAGGTCTGCTTCTGCTGCGCCATGTGGGATTCTAGCTGGCTGGCCGGAATTGAACCCACGCTACAGAAAATGAGGACAGTTTCACAGTGTGGCACTCAACCCACTGCACCACCAGGGAGGGCCCCAGATATTAATTCTTGAAGAAAATCTCAAACCACAACTTTATGCTCAGCTGTCCCCAGTCCAGGAAAGCTACCTGTGACTCTAATGCTCCTTTCATCCTAGGCTCACTTCATTGTACTGCAAGTATCAGACTATTTACTCTCCTTCCCAATGATTGTGACTATCTTTGCAGATTAGGATGAACAGAGACTCTCTATATTTATCTATGTATAATGACAGCAGCGAACAGTCTGTACACTCAATATATATTGATGGGAGAAAAACTGATTTTTTTATTTGTTTGGTTATTTTACTTTACTTTAAATTTTGCAATTTAGAGATTTCAACAAGTTTTGGAAAGTGTCTGTAAAGGAAAATTTTGTCCACTATTCTATGAGGAAATATAAAGTTAAATAACTAACCAACACCCATTTGTCCATACACATTATTTATTTATTTATTTAAAGATTTATTGATTTATTTATACAAGAACCAGGGTACAGGCCAGATGCACTGGAGGGTGAGAGGATTCACCAGAGACAGAGCGGGGAACAGAACAGACAGACTGACGAAATATACTGCTGAGGGGAGCAGCAGGTGAGACAGGAGAGGTCTGCCACGTCATGTGGGACCCTTGTTGGCCAGCTGGGATCAAACCGGTGCTGCAGAGGCTGCGGAAAGCTTCGCAGTACTGCACTCAACCACCTGTGCCACCAGGGGAGGCCCCATACACATTATTTAACAATTTAAAAAAAAAAAACACTTTCAGTTTTGCAAAAGTAAACTCACATGTGTATAATTTTCATAGGAACAAAACTATTATATATGTTATTGGTAGACAAAAATGTATAGGTGTATGAGCGAGACCATCCAGTATTTTTCTTTTTCTTTCTGACTTATTTCGCTGAGCATGATCCCTTCTAGCTCCATCCAAGTTGCTGCAAACTACATGAGTTTATCTTTTTTGATTGCTGAGTAATATTCCATTGTGTATATGCACCACATCTTCTTGATCCAATCATCTATTTTTGGCATTTGGGTTGTTTCCATAGCTTAGCTATTGTAAATAGTGCTGCTATAAACATAGGGGTGCAGGTGCCCTTTGAAAACCTAAATAAGAGACCAGGAAAAAGACTAATCAATACAAAGTAAAAATCAAAATCAACAAGCAACTATAAACCAGAGACACACTGGGGGAGGGAGGGAGGGTTGGGGAAAGGAAGGACTAGAGTCAAAATAAGGGGGGAGGTGCAATTTTATGGGGAATATAACCAAAATGAAAATGCATACATTGTGCAAAGGTGAAAAGAGATGTAAGAATTATATAAAATAAAATATTTAAATAAATAAATAAATAAATACTTTTAAGAATGTATAATTGTATGTTTTATCACATCACCCATTGACCTCCCCAAATAGTAATGCTCATTTTTATGCTCATATGAAGAAAATTAGCTAAAATACTACACCTTAGAATACTATACCTCATTTTTTTTGGACTCAAATAACTATATAAAACAATGTATAAATATATAAAAGAATTTATATAATTATATAAAACAATGGATGGTGCTATATGTAATTGATGTAGTCACTGCAAAATATGGTGTCTGTGACTTGGAGAAGGAGTTGCTATTGACAGACTGCTTCCCCAATATTCAAAGATGAGAAAACAGTGAAATAACTGTCCACAAAGACTTGTACAGTCCAGTTGAAATTACATTTAATCTTCAAAATAAAAGGTTTAGAGATTCAGCTAGCAGGGCTAGCATTACAGTCTAAGATTCAAGTGTTGGAAATAAATTAATATCCAAAGTAAAATTCTACAGATATCAGCAATAGAGCAATTTTGAAAGAAATTATACCTTAGTTAAAAAAGGCACATATTGTGTAATAAATGTTAAAGCAAAATATATTGTGGCAATTTATATCAATAGCTAGCTTACTCTTTCATGAACAAAGGAGGTATATATTTGCTTTACAGTCAAAAGACTCCAGAAGAGAATCAATATATTGGAATGCATTGTCCTATGTTCAAAATCAATTTGAACTTCAGGGGTTCTGATTTTGTAGTGAAATGGTGTCAGGACTTGCGTTTCTATTAAGAGTAGGAAATAAATCTTTTCCTTACAAAAGAAGACTGGAAAAATGGAAAGAGACTCTTTGACATGAAATGTCTTTGAAAATTTGAACATTTTGTTGTTACCCTTATAGTTCAGGAAATATATTGTCCTATTTTCCAATATTCCTTTTTGGGGAAATTGTTAAGAATTTGGAAAATAGTCTTCAAAGATCTCCTCAAGATGCCCATCTTATAAATTTTCCTTTTCCTTTAATAGCTTTGGCACCAGTAGGCAACTGTGCAGCTAGAATAAGTTGTAGGAAGTTTGAAGAGTATAATGACACTTAATGGACTTTGTTTGCTCTACATGGTCCCTAAACATCTACTTATTTTTTTAAAGATTTATTTATTTATGCATACAAGAACTGGGGTACAAGCCAAAGGTGTGGGGGTAAGAGAATTCACTGGAGACAGAGTGGGGAACAGAACAGGCAGAATGACTGAAATACACTGCTGAGGGGAGCAGCGGGCAAGTCAGGAGAGGTCCGTTGCACCATGTGGGTTAGCTCCCTGGCCAGGGATAGAACCCGTGCTTCAGTGGCTGTGGATAGCTTCATAGTATTGCGTCTTAACCCCTTGTACCACCAGGGAGGCCCCTAAACATCCACTTATTACATATACCAAGGCAGGAACTTTGTATCCACTGTATCTCTGAGTCAGTAATTTGGGTAATATTGATATACTCAATCCAAAAGAATAAATGTATATGCTTTTTGTCCTCCTAATAAAATAACTGGCAATACTTTAATAATTTTCACAAAAGGCCAATTTGCACAGAGTTAAATGCAAATTTGATGATTAACAGATAATTTCAATGTTTTATATTTCAAATAGAATCTAGAATATAAACTCTAGATGATGCTCTATAAAATACATGTATATTTCATTTTACTTATTTACTTCTAATTATACAAAGAATATATGAATATACTTAATCAACTTGGAGAAAGAGCCCCCTTTGATTAACACCCTACATGCAGTCCCAGAGCAGAAATCAACATCATTTACCAATTTCTACACACATCTAAGAATATACATAAAATTTATACAATATGGATTTCTATGTAACTGATAATACTCAGTATATATTATATTTCAGTGTTTTTGTCTCCTTTCACATAGTTGAAAAAAAATATATGTCAGCTTGTGATTTTTGCTTTTGTGTAGTAATGTATACATGGATTATTTATAGTTTATTAATATTTCTCTATTGATATTTAGATATTTCAATAATTGTTTTCCTTCATTCCTTCATTCCCTATTCTTCCTCTTCCTCCTTCTCCATTTCCCCCGTTACCACAATGTCTCTCTATAATAGACTAAGAGGAAAGGTTTTGGTTGAATACATATTTATAAATTCATAGATATTTCCTAATTATGCTCCGAAACTCTACATTGAATTAGACTTTATCATCAATATAAAAAAATACTAATTCCTCCCAACCCTAAAATTACTCGATATTATTATACACCCAAAGGATAAAATATGTACCTCATTGTTGTCTATGTTTATTCTCTTCTCATGAATAGTAAAGTTGAGTGTCTTTTAATAATTTTATTGGTCATTTGTGCTTCCTTGACACTGTCTAAATAGTAAATCAATGATTATACTACTGAATAAAGCAATAATATATTTATTTCATTTACTAAATAAATGAAAGTTAATCACTTTCATCCACGAAAATGAAAATGTTTCCCTGGTATTATGATTACAATCTTATTGTGCCAAATATAGAGATTAAATAGTGCTGCTTTATTTTCATTATGTGCAGACAGGTCATATATGATTCCTAGTTAACTATGTTGAGTTTAGAAACTCACTAGGTGCCAAAGTTCACTTATATATATTTTGCTTTTGTGTGTGTGACATTTTAGATATAGCACCTGTAATTTAGTATATTATACCACTACCTGTCATTTTTAGTTGCAAATTAGTTTCATAATCGGTGTGTGTGTTTACATGATAAGTTTATTCATAATCTTTGAAAGAATTATTTGAAAGTTCACATTTGAGTCCTCCTTTGCTCTCATTATTTCCAATTTCCCCATTTCCTTTTCTACTCATGAGCAGAGTTTCCTCCTTTTCTCATCACCCTGCATCACCATACTAGGCCTTCAGAATCTATTTAGACTTCCCAAAATACTTTATTCTAACAGTAATCAAAGTCTTAAGTTAAATGACAAAGATTCCAATGGACAGATTTGCTGAAATTACCTAATTAGAGGTGAAGGTAGTGTACTTCTGATCAGCAGGCCCAGTACTAACATCTAAAACATCATAGACTGTTATCCAGTACTGAATTAATTGGATTTGGTCATTTAATTGCCATAGGCATAGTTAACTTACTATGTGTGGCATAGTCCTTAAGTAGAATATTTTAATTTAATCCTCATGATGTTCTGATTCTCTTTTTCAAGAGGTTAGGAAATTGAGGCTTATATACATATATAGAGAGGAAAATACATACGAGATATGCATTTCATAAATAATATAGAAATAATTTTCAAAGCTAACATTTGTTGGTGTTAATACAGATTATAGATGGTCAAAAGAACAAGGAAACCATGTAAGCACTCCCAAAGTAAAATGTCCCAATTTTAGGTAGCTTGTAAAAACAACTGAGATAAAGGTCGTTTCCAAATTATGCAAGCTCTTTTATTTCAGCACATTCAGTAAGTCCCTTTGCCATTACATAAAAAAAGGAACACAAGCATAATGTGAAAAACCAATAATACACTAAACTGGGTGGATCTTGATTTTGAAGGATCCAGCAGAGAAAAGGAAAGAACCAGAAAGCATGTGGCATATCTGATGTCAAATTTCTTTATATAAGGACATCGCCACAAAAATGTAAATATCTTCAAAGGATTAACCCTTAAACATCATGAAAATATGCACATTTTCAAAGGGGCAAAGCATTTTCTAATCTGAACATCTTTAAAGGGGGGAAATCAATAAATGGCATGAAAAACTTCAAAGCAAGACCTCCTGTCAATGACAGAAGTTCCTCAGCAATGCGGAGGCTTTGAAGGAGGACTCCCAGTGCTGGGAAATCTTTGAAGTGACTGAAAACAGACATTTATAATTACGGAAAGGTGCAGTGTCCAGCAGGGATAGTACAAAGACACGTCTGAGGTAGGTACAGAGGGAGATTGGGAGGTGACAGGGACACTGACCTTGCACCTCCCACTCTAACAGCCTTTCAGGTCAACTCAATAGTTGTATGTAAAATGGCAAGTGAGGAGTGAGAACATGGCGATAGGCAAGAAACCAAATTATTTTAGATCTCATATTTCAAAAAAGGGAAAAAACCCTCAGCATCCCTAAAGCAGATCTTAATATGTACCTCCTGTGCCAGGGGCTTGTGTAGATGACTGATCTATTAAGATCTATCAACACTCATATACTGTAAACAAGAAGTCTGACAATGTTAAAATTAACTTCTTAGGTTCGCAAATGTGTGATACAGAAGTGTTATATTAATGCAGTTTTTATATAACTCAGAATATTCTAAAACATGAAAAATAATTCAATATATGACTTAGCTGCTGTTTGATTTGAGCCCAAACTTTTCTGAGCCAATGATTTGGTATCTATTTCCAAAACTCAATTGAAAACTTTTTTAAATACCATAACAGCTAGGACTAATACTAAACTGAGCATCAAAGACAGCCTACCAAAGTCACAGTAAGACAATTTTAATGTTTTTATTACTTAAACCAGATTTATTTTATACTTTCTTTTGCCTGACATTCCATGGGGTGCAGTTTGCTAACAACATCTTTTTGCTTCTTAGTATCATTCATTCTGAAATCTGCTTTCCTCAAAGGGTGCTTTCATCTGTCAACTATTTATTGAGCACAAAATGTTCTAGACTCTGTTTCAGGTACTTGGGCTACAGTGTTGGACTCAGAAACTGCCTGTTCTTGTGGAGATTGCAACACAAAGAAGGACACAGGCAGTGACCAATGATCAAAACATATATATATATATATATATATATATATATACCTTGCTATGAAAAAACTCTAGGAAAGTTACACGAAGGACTTGGAATGTTCAGAAGAATCACATAGGCTTCCCTGAGGAACCAAGAGTTGAGCTGAAATCAAAAGGATGGATCAACATTAAGTAGGAAAAACTGGGAGTGGATGGGCACATCAGAGAAGTTTGTTAGAGGGAGTAGCAAGTACAAAGCCATGTGAAAGGAAGTAAAAATAAATGATAGGTTTATGGAGTAGTAGGATGGGGAGGGAGGAATAAGATGTTGTGGATATTGTTAAGGCCCTTTGTCTTATTACTAAAATCAGTCAGCAGTTTTTGAAGAATTTTAGATATGTATTTGATAAAATCAAATTTGCTTATTGATAAGTCATTTTTGTTTGAATGTAAAGACCAGAGGGAGAGGAGGTGGCAAGAGTGTTTGAGGGAAAACTAGTTAGGAGGCCACTGGAGTAGTTGAGGCAAGAGATGAAGGTACCTAGGTATAGTGCAGATGATTAGGGGGGACCAGTGAGAACATTTGAGAAATATCGAAGATTTAAAAAAGGGAATACTCACTTGAAAAGAAAAGATAAATAAGGAAGAAGAAGGGATCAAGGATTATGTCCATATTTTGAGTAGGGCTATTCACCAAAAAGGATAACCCTGGAAAAGGATTTGTTACAGAGATAGAACAATTAGCTCAAATTTTTGTATTGAATTTGAGGTCTGCATGTTTTCAATACAAGTGGGCAAGTACTCATTTGTTTTATGAATCTGGAGGAAGGATCTTGGACAGAGGTAAAGATATTTTAAATATTCTTTAGGATAATTAAAGAGATAGAATTGCTTAAGAAGAAGTAATAAAAATGTAAAGAGAATTAAAAGAGGCCCTTAAGGAATAACTCCAATATTAAAGTTTCTGAAGCTTTCATGTATGAACTGTGACTTCCCCCCAAGATTCCCATAGGCTTTATATTTTAAAAATCAATCTGGTATTTCACACATGATAATATATGATATTTCAACTTTTTTTAGTCCTTTGAGATAAAGATGAAAACATACCAGCATATTTTATTATTACATCAGCATTATAATTTTATTTATTTTGGAATTTTACCTACACAATTAAATTTCCAATGAAATAAAAATGGCAAACTCTGAATATTGGTATCTGCTCTTAATTTTTTTTTTTAAGCTTTATTTATTTATCTATACAAGCACTGGGTACAGTCAGAAGCGTGGGAGGGTGAGAGAATTCACCAGAGCCAGAGCCAGGAGCAGAGCAGGCAGAAGGACGGAAGTACACTGCTGAGGGGAGCAGCGGGCGGCAGGAGAAGTCTGCGCGCAGTGCTTAACCCTCGCCCAGCGGCTGGGGATGGAACTGCTGCTGCAGAGGCTGCAGGCAGCTTCACAACCCAGCGCTCAACTGCTGCGCCACAGGGGAGGCCCTCTGCTCTTAAATTTCTAAGTGAATTATTGCTGTTTCCTCCTTGTTGGTTACCTACCTTTGGTCTAGACTCTCAATTCACTTCCATTCAAAATAATATTTGAAGTCTTAGCCAGAACAATCAAGCAAGAGAAAGATAGAAAAGAAATTCAAATTTGGAAAGAAGTATTTGCAGACGACATCATAATATACAGAGAAAACCTAAATTCCATTAAAAAAAAACTATTAGAAACAATAGATACAAACAGTAAAGTGTGAGGTTACAAATTCAATTTAGAAAAATCAGTTGCATTCCTACATGCAAACAATGACCTAGCAGAAAAATAAATCAAGAAAACAATCCTTTTTATTATTTCATCAAAAAGTGTTAAATGCCTAGCAGTAAACTTTTCAAAGGAAGTAAAAGATCAGTACACTGACAATTTAAAAATAATGTTAAAAAATAAGACACAAAGAAATGTGTAAGTATGCCTTGTTTGTGGATTAGAAGAATTAACATTGTTAAAATGGCCAATTTACCCAAAGCAAGATATGGATTTTATGCAACTCCCATCAGGTTTCAAAGACATTCTTTAAAAAAATAAACAAATTTGACTAAAATTTATAGGAAAATACAAAGAACCCTAATAGCCAAAGCAACTAAAAAAATGGAATAATGTAGGTATTACGCTCTCATATCCCAAATATACTGCAAAGTGATAGTAATAAAAAACAGTATGGTACTGTGATCAAATCAGGCACACAGGCCAATGGAATAGAATTGAGAACCCAGAAATAAACCTGTATATCTATGAAGAGTTAAACTATAATAAAGGAGCAACAGGTATACATTGGAGAAAGGGAAGCCTCTTTAACAAATACTGTTGAGAAAACTGAACAGACACATAAAAAAGTGAAACTAGACTTACAATAAAAAATTAACTCAACATGGATTAAAGACTTAGATGTAAGACATGAAGCCATAAAATACATAGTATAAAACTGTATGCATGTGTTCTACTATATAGATAATTACACCACGTCATTGGTCTGACTGATGTATTTGAAAATTCAACTCCTTACCCAAGGGAAACAAAAAGAAAAAATAAACAAATGTGGCTACATTCGAACTATAAGAGCTTCCACATAGTAAAAGAATCTGTCATCAAAATGAAAGGACATCCTACTGAATGGGAGAAAATGTTTAAATATCATACATCTGACACGATACTAATATCCAAGTATTTAAAAAACTCATATAACTCAACAAAAATTAAAATAATTACCCAATCAAAAAATGGGCATAAGAACTAAATAGATAATTTTCCAAAGAAGACATAGAGATGACCAATAGGCAAATATACAAATTCTCATCATTACTTATCATCAGGAAATGCAAATTAAAACCACAATGAAATAATTACTACCTCACAACTGTGAAAATGGCCCATATCAAAAAGACCAGAAACAACAGGTATCGGCAAGGATGTGGACAAAAAGGAAACTTCATACATTATTGTTGGGAGTGTAGACCTGTCTAGCCCCTATGAAAGACAGTATGGAGGTTTCTTAAAATATTTAAAATAGATCAACCATATGATTCAGCAATTCCATCCCTAGGTAATTACCCAAGGACTATGAAAACACTAATTTGAAAGGGTATGTACACTCCTATGTTCATTACAGCACTATTTATAAAAAAAAAATATGGAAGCAAACTTAGTGCCCTAGGACAGATGAGTATATTAAGAAAATTTGGTCTATATCTATAGCTATATCACCGATATCTATATCTGCAATGGAATATCAGACATCTACAAAAAGAGATGAAATCCTGGGCCTGCCCTGGTGGCACAGGCAGTTGAGCACAGCACTCTGAAGCTGTCTGCAGCCTCTGCAGCACCAGTTCAATCCCAGCCAGCCTGCGAGGGTCCCACATGGCACTGCAAACATCTCCTGTCTCGCCCACTGCTCCCCTCAGCAGTGTACTTTGTCAGTCTGCCTGTTCTGTTCCCTGCTCTGTCTCTGGTGAATCCTCTCACCCTCCCGCACATCTGGCCTGTACCCTGGCTCTTGTATAAATAAAATAAATCTTTAAAAAAAAAATAGAACTGCATATTTAGACTAACACTGTTGGATATTATGTCAGCATTTTTACTAAAAATCAAGTAAAGATAAACATCAATAATAAAAATAACAGCCAAAATTATTTCATGGTCACCACACATGTAAATAGTTAGCATTAAAAAGGTTTTTAGCTCAAAATAGATGGTAAATCATTATTAAATACATCAGTATACTTTTATTATCAGACTCCAGGTTCTTATCATAAAATGCAAAACAACTTAAGCTCAAATATGCTTGTTGAAAGTTATTGTTTGGGAGAACGCAAAGACTATAATTAATTCCTGTTAATAATGACTACAAATTATAAATCTTTTAATTAATTAACAAAGCCATGTTAGAGCTGTTTAAATAGAAAAATCAGTTCTTTTAATGTAGATTTTGCTTTATTTATTTAAATATAACTAGTCTTCTTACCATAGAAATGGCATAGTTTATGTTCACATACATTTATTATTCATATTCTAATATTATAGAGCAGGATGATAAAAACAAAAATAGGGAATAGATTGGAAATCTATTATATTGCACAATATTTTGCTTTTATTATACATCATATATTTCTTTATCTGGTACATATATTTTTCATTCAAACTGAATGAGATGCCCCAAATGTTAGATTTAACTAAAGCTAGTATTTTATATGTGAAATATGAATATCAATGGCCTTTCTAAAAATTGTTAAATACTTGCAACATGGTAGAACTTTCAGGCTTTCATTTGCTACCATAGAAAGACTCAGCTAGCTGTGTTACAATTGAGTAAGCATGCATCACTGACTCATTCCCTGTGGTAGCAGATAGAAGTGGCCAAATAATGTGGAACCATCACATGTTCATCCAGGGCCTGAAAACCTGATTATCTCATGCATTCACGACAAGAGCCCAATTTGAGACTGTGCTTCAGTTTTTGTAGTAGATAAATCTATAGTTTTCTGTGGTCACTGAAACCTCATCATTTCAACTATAAACAAAAGGAGAGAAATGAAAGAAAACAGTCATTTTTCAAGATAGCATCAGATTACATGAATCAAGCTTAACTCACTGTAGCACTTTTTAAAAGATTGCTTTGTTTCCTATATCACAACATGTGCATTTGATGGAAGAAACACTTGAGAAGTGGATTTAGCACATTCTCTGTAACATAAAATATACTTAAAAATAACTCAGTGATTACTGACTCTGGAACCCTAAACTGATCAAATTTTTAAAATCTAAGTTAGAAAATAGCTTTCTTATTTCCTGCAATTCTTCTCAAGATTATTACCTTGCAACTTCAGTATTGATCGCTGCTGTCAAATAGAGGAGGGCTTAAGTTACAGATTGTTTTATCTGATAACCATGCAGGTGATACTGTATCTGAAACAGTTTCTTGTGGTGACAAGAGGTGTGGGGAATGACCAGCTGTACCATGGCCCTGCTCCCTGAGCAGCAGCTGCAGTGGTGATATGGTGGCTGGGGTGTGGCTGCTACCCTTACCAGCCCCCAAGCTCTCATTCCCCTACCTCCCCCTTCCCCTGTCACTGGGTTACCAAAAGTGGTGGTTGACATTTTCTCACCCTACTGTCTCAGCACACGCAGCCACATCAGGGCGATATCAGGCAGATTTACCCCAGCAAAGCAGAAGCCTCTGGACAAATACCATGGACAGTTGAACCAGCATGGTTGCTTCAAGCAGCAGCATGCCCTGACCTCAGCACGTGTGGGGTCTTTCCAGGATCCCCTAGTTTCCCTTTTGAAAATAGTGCCAAGATTAAAAATGGACTAATGAGGTTGGGGTCCTCCAGCTCCATAAGGGCTTCAGTCCATTGAGCAATTGACAATGCAGTGAACTGGCCTCCCCAGTGGCACAGCGGGTTGAGCGCACAGTGCTGTGAAACTGTCCGCAGCCTCTGCAGCACAGGTTCGATTCCCCACCGACCAGGGAGATACCCACATGGCAGCAGACCTCTCCTGTCTCTCCCCCTGTGCCCCTCAACAGTGCTTTCAGTCTGTCTGCCTGTTCTGCTCCCCACACTGTCTCTGGTGAATTCTCTCACTCTCTCCGCACCTCTGGCCTGTACCCCAACTCTTGTATAAATAAATTAAAAAAACTTAAAAAAAAAGAAGGGCCTTTCCAGTTGTGCAGCGGTTGAGCGCTGGGCTGTGAAGCTGCCAGCAGCCTCTGCAGCTCCGGTTCGATCCTCGGCTGCCTGCAAGGGTCCCACATGGTACACAGACCTCTCCTGCCACACCCACTGCTCCCCTCAGCAGTGTACTTCGTTAGTCTGCCTGTTCTGTTCCCTGCTCTGGCTCTGGTGAATTCTTTCACCTTCCCATGGTTCTGACTGTACCCAGTACTTGTATAAATAAATTTAAAAAAAGAAGAAAAATAAAAAGAAAATGCAGTGAACTGATTGGTGTTTAACTGGCATCAATCAAAAAAAAAATTAAAAAGGATCCAATCAGGTTTTTAAGGTAGGGATCCTAAAAAGGATGTAAGCAGGCCAGTAAAAAGCTTGAATTCATTTAGCAGATGACTTCTGAGGGAATTCAGCAAATGACTTCAAAAGGGGATTCATCAGAAAGCTTCAGAAGAGAAGCATTCAGTAGATGGTTTCAGACCTTTCAGATTCATCAGGACTTTGAGGCTTTAACCTTTACATAAATTTTCATTAGACCTTTGTAGACTTTGAGAACTCCACAGAACTTTGAGACCTTTGCAGACTCTGACACCTTTGCAGGCTTCAACCTTCATCTAAGCGTCCACAGACTTCATAAACATTCATATACTCCTGTAGACCTCTGCAGACTTCCAGACCTCCATAGTCTTCCCAAACTCTGTAAACCTTTGCAGAGGCCTGGGCCACTGCCTCCAGTTTTTCCTAACATTGTTGCAAAGGGCACCATTAAAAGAGCTATTTGCTGTTGGCTATATGCCACAAAGAGTTGCAATACTAGTGTCTCTGACACCAGCTCCCAGTGACCTATACTGACTAGCACTGCTGGCCAGTGCTAATCAGCACTGTTGGCTCGTGACCAAAACTGCTGACTTGTGTCAGGTCACCTCTGAGAGCTGTAACTGCCTCCTGGTATTGTTGCCTCTAGTGCTGTCAAGTCCAGCTCTGTCATCAGACTGTTGCTGTGGCCTGCTATAGCGTCACCACAGCAGCCCTTGTGATCCCCTGTGCTCCACCTGCCACCATTAGTTGGATCTTGGCCTGTTGTTTACCAATGTGCCACCAGCTTCAGGTTATCATTGAAGAGACAGCTCCATCTTTCATGAGTAGCCTTTGTTTGGACTATTGGATACTGTGGACACTATCTTGTGTAAGATAGCCAGCCACTTACGGTTTTAGAAACTTTTTCTTTTTCCCAACCTCACCTTTGTTAAAAAAACATATTTTCGCACCCTGAGACTGAGTGGTATCTTACAATTGTGATTGTACAGGTGAGAACCCACAGATAGTGACCTGTCCCCCAACTTGGCACTGTTTTATTAGGAAATCTTGTACATTATGAAGCTCAAGATCAACAACCTGATACACTGAGTAATTAATTAAAAAAATGGATTCATCGCAGGATTTCTTTAAGAAGTATGCATGCATAACATGTTTTGGTTTAAAGAAATATGATTACACATAATTTAAAAGAGAGATAGGAATATAAGAATGTGCCATTTCTGAAATGGGGAAAAATGGGGAGCTTCATCATCCTTCCTTTCCCTACCTTTTATTGGTTAAATTTATTTAGAATATAGCAGAAAACCCCAGCTCATGGCACACTGAATATGCTTAATAAGCAATTGTTAAGCTAAAAAATCACAGGAAGAAATTTGAAATAGGTATTCACTACATTAGAAAATGTTCATAAGCTAACTACTAGCTGTGCTGTTTTTCACAAATTATTGCTTCATTTGAAAGTAACTTGGGGGTACGCTTAATCTGATGTACCTTTTTATATTTGTGATTATAAAATATTTTTTTACCTTTAGAGTCATGCCAAAGCACTAATTAATGTTGACAATGCATATACAATTACATCTGATTTAAACAGGATAATCTTTCATGTAAAAGTAACTTTACTGTCAATAAACCTACCAAGACCTTCATGAGCATCTGCCCAAACCAGAGCAATGGCTCTCTACCTAGTATCCTTCCTCAAATTCACCTTAGTCCAATTCAGTTTTCCATCTTCCACCAGGATAATTGCCCCGAGATTCTTCATGTAATTCATTATTTACATTTCAAAAACAAAACTATAGTATGTATGGTTGGAGTACCAACTAATCTAAGTTATAAACTACTTTTATACTCTAAAAGTGAGAAATGTGTACCTTGTACTCTAAAATTGAGAAATGTGCATCAAGGAGTCACTCAATAAGTTCTGAATAACAGGTTGCATACCATCTGGTTCCAGTACTGTTTTGTGACCTAAATAATTAGGTCATAGAAGCACCAGTGTCCTTCTTCTGTAAATGGGGCAATAGCAATATTAACTTCATTGGATTATTCTGAAAATTAAATTGATAATTTAAGTGTTTAGCACATGTTGCTGCAGATTGTCTGCCACTAGGGTATTTGTAAACTTTTCTCCAACCCTTCCCTCCATTCTCCCATGCAGAATAGACACATATTCCATATGTAGGGTAAATGGTTTTTCAGGCTTTTCTGCCCTCCCACCATTAGGATTGCCCTGCCTGATGGGGCACCTGCAGTTGTTACATTGTTGCAAACTGACTTGTTTACTTCTGTGGGCCATGGGAGGAGTATTTAGAGATAGTCACAAGAGAAGCAGAAGCAAGAGAGAAGCAGGACAGAGAAGGGGAGAAAGAAGCCAGAGTAGCCCAGAATGAAGACTTGCTGGGGGCTTGGAGGCCTGCCAGCCTCTTGGCCCCCCAGACACCCCTGCCTGTCGTGTACCTGTTTGCCACACTACATGTAATGCTTAATAAAAGCCTGAGAAAGCCACCAAGGGCTCCGGGACCCTCCTTTACATATCTGCGGGATCATAGGAAACCTGCTCAGTCCTCATCCTGCCCCTACACCATATTACTCATTTTCTTAAGGAGCTTGTCTATAACTCAAAGGTAAGAAATTCATAGTGAGTTAAATCTCACAAAGAACAGGTAGCATTTACCAGGAGGAGGGTTGGGGTGGATCAGGAGAGTTTGAGATACAAAGTCTGTTTCAAATCTTGGGTAAAACCTGATTGGGAAAGATTCTAATGTTACCTCAATGAAAATAATATTTAAAAAAAAAAATTCTTGCTAATTAGATATTAAAATACTAAAAATAAAACAACAAATTTTGAAAAAATATTCCTGGGCCTTTTAGTGCCAGAAAGAGCACAGAGCAGGATATCTATGATGGGAGCAGACCCATAAAAGAGAGACCTGGAACTCTCAGTGCCTTTCTCAGGCTTTTATTGAGCTTTTACAGGTAGTACAGCAACCAGGTACACAACAGGCAGGGATGCCGACAAGTCTTCATTCTTTCCCTGCTCTCTGGCACTCTCTTTTTGCTGCTGCTTCTCTTGGCAAATATAAATACTGCAGCCATGGCCCACAGGAGTAAACAATACAACCAAATATAACAATGTTGCAAAATGCAGGTGCCTGCCATTAGGCATGCAATCCTAATGGCCAGAGAGCGGAAAAGCCTGAAAATCATCTACCCTATGGGCTTTCACTTACAAATTCATTTTATTGAATCAGTTTTAATTCACAAAATGAGAAGCATAACTCCTTTGTGAGGTAGTTAAAAGGTTAACCTTATAAAGGAAAAATTGCTAGTATTTGCTGAGCAAGCTACATACTCTGGTCCCCAGAATTTCCATCTGGAAAATGGGAGTAATAATATATATTTTGCCTGGAAGTTAAGGAAATTATCAATGGTAATAATGGTTAATATATTTCTTTATTTTCCCAATTTTTATTTATTTATTTTTTCCTGTTTTCCAATAGTTGGTTTTTTGTTGGTTTTTGTTTTTATTTTAAAATTTATCATTTTCTTACATTTTTAGACAATATTTGCTTCCCCCCACCCCCTCAGATTGAGTCCCCATAAAATTTCCTTCTCCAAGGCACCCACCAGTGAACGAAAAACACAGTCCCCTGTGCTCCTCCCTCCCTCCCTCTCACCCCTCTCCCTCCTTCTCCCCTGCAGTGTGTCTCTGCTTTATAATTGTTTTTGCTTTGTTGTGTTTTGTACTGTTGTTATTTTTTTTTACACTGATGTCTTATTTGGTTCCCCTCTATTCCTGTTATAAGTGAAACCATCTGATATTTTTCTTTTTCCTTCTGGCTTATTTCACTGAGCATAATTCCTTCTAGCTCCATCCACATTGCTGTGAATGACATGAGTTTATCTTTTTTGATTGCTGAATAATATTCCATTGTGTATATATGCCACATCTTCTTGATCCAGTCATCTATTTTCAGGTATTTGGGTTGTTTCCAGGTTTTACCTATTGTAAATAGTGCTGCAATAAACATAGGTGTACAGGTGCTCTTTTGGAAGCACTGTTTTTGTGTCCTTTGGGTAGCTCCCTAGTAGTAGAATTGCCGGATCGTATGGTAGCTCCATTTTTAGTAGACTGAGGAACCTACAGACAGCCTTCCATAGTGGTTGGACCAGTTTGCACTCCCACCAGCAATGTAGGAGAGTTCTTTTTCACCACATCCTCTCCAACATGTTGTTGTTGTTTGTATTTTTGATATGTGGCATTCTTACTGGTGTAAGGTGGTATCTCAGTGTGGTTTTAATTTGCATTTCCCTGATGATAAGGGATGTTGAACATTTTTTCATGTCTGTTGGCCATTTGCATTTCCTCTTTGGAGAAGTGTCTTTTGAGTTCTGCCCATTTCTTGACTGGATTGTTTATTTTATTTTTGTTGAGCTGTGTGAGTTCTTTGCGTATCTTTGTGATCCGTCCCTTATCAGTTGAACGGAATGAAAAGATTTTTTTCCCAATCAGTGGGGTGTCTCTCTGTTTTGGTTAATGTCTCTTTGACTGTACAGAAGCTGATCTTTGCCTTCACTATCACTGCTTTGGGTAATGAGTCTTTAAAGATGTTTCTGAGATGTATGTCTTGTAGTGTTTTAGCTATGTTTTCTTCTATGTATTTTATGGTTTCAGGTCATATGTCCAGTTCTTTTATCCATTTTGAGTTGATTTTTGTGCATGGTGGGTTAATATATTTCTTCAGTGCATTTTATGTGTTAAACACCATGCTAAGGAATTTATGTAGACAAATTCAACGTTTGTCCAGTGCTAGGCATATAGAAGGCACTCAATAAACACTAGCTATTGCAAATGTTAATAGTGATCTCTTTGTATTCTTATGCCATCGGTAGGAAGTAGATGCAATTCTTCTTGGCCCATGTGCTGAAAATACATATTTTTTTAAAAAGATTTATTTATTTATTTATTTATTTATTTATTTATTTATTTATACAAGCACTGGGTACAGTCAGAAGCGCGGGAGGGTGAGAGAATTCACCAGAGCCAGAGAGGGGAGCAGAGTAGGCAGAAGGACTGAGGTACACTGCTGAGGGGAGCAGCGGGCGGCAGGAGAGGTCTGCGCACCATGTGGGACCCTCCTCCCGTGGCCGGGAGCAACCGGGGATCGAACCGAGCTGCAAAGGCTACGGGCAGCTTTGCAACCCAGCGTTCAACCGCTGCGCCACTGGGGAGGCCCTGAAAATACATATTTTTTTTAAAGTGAATTTTTCTAATGTTTAGTTCCCAAATAGCATTTAATATTTTAAATCAGGTAAGACCTGATTGGTTCCATCTGTATGGTCATTTCTACTTCTATGAAATAATGAACTTTTTTTTAAAGATTTATTTATTTATGCATACAAGAGTTGGGGTACATGCCAGAGGTGTGTGGAACAGAACAGGCAGATTGAGTGAAGTACACTGCTGAGGGGAGCAGCGGGAAAGTTAGGACAGGTTTGCTTCGCCATGTGGGTTGCTCCCTGGCCGGCCGGGTATCGAACTAGTGCTGCAGAGGCTGGGGATTGCTTCATAGTGCGGTGCTTAACCCCTTGCACCATCAGGGAGGCCCAAATGATGAACATTTAATGATAGTTTTTTTTTTTAAAGATTTATTTATTTTATTTATAAAAGCACTAGGTACAGTCAGAAGCACAGGAGGGTGAGGGAATTCACCAGAGCCAGAGCGGGGAACAGAACAGGCAGACTGACAAAATACACTGCTAAGGGGAGCAGCGGGTGCAGGAAGAGAGGTCTGCGTGCCATGTGGGACCCTCACCAGTGGCCGGGGATCGAACCGGCGCCGCAGAGGCTGCAGGCAGCTTCACAGCCCAGCACTCAACCACTGTGCCACCAGGGGAGGCCCTTAATGATAGTTTTTTAACCCATGGATTTGGATAAAGTGGGAAAACACACTACAATGAAATATGTGTGATAACATGAATAGCTATGGTTTTGAATTTTGGAAAATAACCCCTTAGAAGTTTCTAGAAGTAATTGCCCTAAATATATGGGAGATGGAGTTGGAGGAGTCATTGCATTTATAAATATTTTGGAACATTTCTCCTCCCCTAACCCCTTCTCTTCCTTTCTCACTCTTCTTCATTTTGTTATTGGCTTTATTGCTATTATTTGTACTTCCCAGATCCATTTGTGGTAGGTGTGGAAATGTGACAAAGTAATCTTAAAGGCAAGGTATTTTGCTCAAATTGGAAGAATTTCTTTAGTTCCCTGATTTGAAATACAGAATAATTAATTGTTAACATTTATAGATCACCTGTGCCTAGTAAGTAACTTCTGAGTGAACTTTGTACTGTACATATTTTTCTTCCTTTAGCAAATTAGGGGGAAATATGACAAAATGTTGCCCTTTTGGTACATATTTGTATATCTTATCCATAGGTATTTTTAAGCTAATCACCTAAAAAATATTCTCAAATGATATTATCCTAAAAATTGTTTTTCTATAGTCTTAAATACCCACAATTCACCTCAGAGACATACAATAAAGTAAATTTATAACTTGATTTTTTTTAAAGATATATTTATTTATTTATTTATACAAGCACTGGGTACAGTCAGAAGCACAGGAGGGTGAGAGAATTCACCAGAGCGGGGAGCAGAATAGGCAGAGTGACAAAGTACACAACTGAGGGGAGCAGCGGGCGCGGCCAGAGAGGTCTCTGCGCCATGTGGGACCCTCTCCAGGTGGCCGGGGAGCGAACCGGTGCTGCAGAGGATTGAACCGGTGCTGCAGAGGCTTCGGCAGCTTTGCAGCCCAGCACTCAACCACTGCACCACTGGGAAGGCCCCTTTATATGTTTGAAAGTCTGATTTATATGTTTAAAAGCCTGATATCAATGAATGAAACTTATCTTGTGAATCATATTGATATTTCTTTTAAATGTAATCAAAAATTAGTAGTTAAAATTTAATACAAACAAAAAAAAAACCGCATTGATGACAGCTAGTTATATTTGTGAATATAAATCCAGGTGAGAGGCTTGAGAATACAACATTCTCTAAGGATGATAAAAAATAAATTGGAATAAAAGCAAAGAGTGACATGGTAAAATAGAACTTTTTATAGCTTTACCTCTAGAGACTTACCAAAAAAAATTTTTTTAAAGATTTTATTGATTTTATACAAGAACTGGGGTACTGGTCAGAAGCACAGGAGGGTGAGAGAATTCACCAGAGCCAGAGCAGGGAGAAGAACAGGCAGGAGGACCAAAGACACTGCTGAGGGGAGCAGCGGGGGAGGCAGGAGAGGTCTGCTGTGCCAAGTGGGGTTCTCCCTGGCCAGCATGGAATTGAACTGGCGCTGCAGAGGCTGCGAACAGTTTTGCAGCACGGTACTCAACCACTGCGCCACCAGGGAGGCCTCCCCCCCCAATTTTTTTTTTTTTTCCAAAAAAATTTTTTTAAAGGAACAGAAGTACACACCATCTTGTCCTCCTCTTTAAAATGCATTTCATTTAGATGCTCACAATTGCTTTACCTGGATGGTGAACTGATCAATTCCTAGATGGTGATAGTTAATTAAACCCTTTCACTAGCAATGGTTTAATAAGACCAGTCTAACTTCTAAATGTCTAATGTAAATCAATTACATTAGCAGCATAATGAAATATTTTCAAAAATTTTTTAAGCTTTTCTTATTCATGCCAAAATCTTAAAAATACAGATGATTTTGTCTTCGGTAATTTTCTAGTTGTAGGAGAAATCTTGTTTCACTCTACAGGAATGTTCTTTCTGAACACAATATTTCCATCTGGTGAGAAGAGATTTTAACAGTCATTGGTTGTATATGCAAACATAAAAAAAGTCAGTTTGCAATAAGATAAAATAACAATAACACCATTTCTTAAAGATCATACTCAAATTTCCTGCTTTAAATTCTAGGAAAAAACACAACAGGTAGCTTTCCTGTCTACCTGTGACTGTGCAGATGCCTCTCTCTTTCTTTCTACTTTTCCTATGAAACCTCTACTTTTAAAACGAAAAAAAAAAAAAAAATCAACAAACGGGCCTCCTCTGGTGGCGCAGGAGGTTGAGCGCAGTGCAGTGAAGCTGTCTGCAGCTTCTGCAGCGCCGGTATGATCCCAGCCAGCCAGGGAGGGTCCCATATGGCGTGGCAGACCTCTCCTGTCTTGCCTTCTGCTCTCCTCAGCAGTGTATTTCTTCAGTCTGCCTGTTCTGTTCCCTGCTCTATCTCTGGTGAAGCCTCTCACCCTCCCGTGCATCTGGTCTGTACCCTGTTCTTGTATGAATAAATAAATCTTAAAAAAAAATCAACAAACAAAAAGCACCTGGAACAAAGTTGTTGCAATTATTATTTTGTTGGTGGAAGTGTTTCAGGATTTATTTCAACCCTCCAATATCTGCTAAAATCTAAGGCATTTTATTGCCTCTTAATATTTCTCAGTAAACAAAAAAGAAAGCAGAAATGACATAATGATAAATTCATCATCAGTTTTAATCTCAAAAAGAAGAGAGTGAGCCAGAAGACTAGAAATAAGAGATTTAGAGATTTCTGAAATATTTTATGTACAATTATCTATGTTCTAGCTTTCTTATTACTAGAACTAAGGAACACTTGGCTCTACTTTGGCATACCACCGTAGTCCACTGACCTTCTTTCCTGCTTTGCTCTTGCAATTTCTCCCATTATCAACCCCCAACACCCAGTAGCCTCAGTTCTAGGGTTTGTCATTGTTTCGGCTTTATCTTATTTTTTAGTGGTTTTTTAAAATGGTTTAAAAACCCTAAAAGCTACCAGTCAATTGGATATTAGTTTACTTCAGTTATGTAGCCAGCAATATTACCAATTATTATCATCTTTCATCCTCTCTGTGCCTGTTTATAGCTCAAAGGCTGAGTCATACTGTAAAAAGAGAGCAATTTTTGTTCTTGGAAAAATAGCTTTCTGATCTTTTCATGATACTAATTTATAAAAGGCTTTTATCGGGCTAGCAGCTCAATTTTATTTTTATTCCATTAAGGTTCTGGAAGAATTTGATGATGTTATGTTCACAGAATAATAAAAAAATAACATAAAAATTTAAAATTGTTCTTAACAGAATGAAATTATGGCTCATTTTACAGAGCAGCATTCTTCCTCATGGGAAGATAGATAATAAGTTTGTTATAAATTAAATTATAAAGTGTATATTTAAAATAAGTGAGGGCCTCCCTGGTGGCGCAGCAGGTTGAGTGCAGCGCTGTGAAGCTGTCTGCAGCCTTGCAGCGCGGGTTCGATTCCTGGCCAGCCAGAGAGATTGCCACATGGCACAGAGACCTCTCCTGTCTTGCCCGCTGTTCCCCTCAGCATTACTTTGGTCCTCTGCCTGTTCTGCTCCCCACTCTGTCTCTGGTGAATCCTCTCACCCTCCATGCTTCTTGCCTTTACCCCAGCTCTTGTATAAAAATCTTAAAAAAAAAAAGTAATAAAATAAAATAAGTGAAAGTATCACTGTCAAATTTTAAAAGAAAGTGTTTATCAAGAGAAGTCATGAGTTCTAAAATACTATTACAGTTTTTCCCAGCCTCCTATTTATCTTTAACAAATAAAATGTATATGATTATCGCTTATTTTCTGTAGCCACTTTCTGCCTATTTCTCCTTGTAGAGCAATATTAGCTGATGTTTTAAAATTAATACTTAAAGATATCAATATTCAATCAAGTCAGGTTGACTTTTGAAGGCCATAAAATATAATGGTTAGGATTATTGTCTCTGAGATTGAATCCTGTTTTACTTAATAACTATATGATAATCAACAATAAATTTAGGCAAAGCACATTTCTACATGTATCATTTTCCTTATGTGAAAAATGAGAATTTTACATGTTATGAGTAATTATAATTAGTAGAATAGTGGCTGTAATAATACATGTTCAATATATTATAGTGATTATTTATATCAGACAGGAATATTGATGTTAATTCTGAGTTCAAGGATTATCATTTTAATGAACTTTGCTTAGATTTAATAAACATCTTGCATAAAAGCAAAGACTTGGTAAATAATTTTAATAAAGTTTTTGAAACAAATTATCATCATTTATATTTAATAGTTCAACAACTTTATTTTAACCATAGTACAATATATAATAAAACAATAGTTTTCAATATTTAAAAAAGTACATGTTATCACAGATTGTTTTCTCTTTCACGTTAATGGTACTGTTTAGAAAATTGTTTCAAATATTTCCTTCAAATTAGTGCCAATTTTCAGTAAAACTAAAACTATTACATACATTTCAACAGACAATTCTTTTATATACCAAATAGTGCCCATATATTGACATTTATTTATTTATTTATTTATTTATTTATTTATTTATTTGTTTGTTTGTTTGTTTGTTTGTTTGTTTACACAAGCACTGGATACAGTCAGAAGCGCGGGAGGGTGAGAGAATTCACCAGAGCCAGAGTGGGGAGCAGAATAGGCAGAACGATGACCGGCAGCCGGGGATCAAACAGGTGCTGCAGAGGCTGTGGGCAGCTTCGCAACCCAGCGCCCAACCGCTGCACCACCAGGGGAGGCCCCATGTATTGACAATTTTTAAAGAAAATCTTTTTGGCATTTCTTTAAAAAATACAATGTTAAAATTGAAGTGATTAAAATCTATAAATGAGAAAAAAATATGTAAACTTTCAAATTGAGGTATGACCATTAATGATTTAAGGAAAAGTGTAGATTGGCAAATATCCTTCAGGCTATCATTTAAAACCATACAATTCATTTTATTAAATAAATTGCCACTTCTTTGAAGTTTAAATTTTGTCACGTTAGAAAAAGAAACATTAAATACTTTTAAAGTATTTCAGATCATTTTGCATTTTTATTGTAAAGCAAATGCACAAATTTCTATTTTGAAATTTTAGCAAAGGGTTGAGATTATTTTTTTCAGATTTACTGTTTGGGGGAAATAATAGTAAAAGTCTTTTCAGGTATATCAAAGAGTACTTTTTCTTCAAGGTTATTAGACGTTTTCATCATGGGGTTTCTAGCTCACTGATATCTAAATTACCAGAAAAATATGTGTAAAATCACTGTAGGACTTTGAAAGCAAAGAGATAAGGTACAAACCCATTTTAAATCTTCAGTTGGCCTGAGGGTCTAAAAAATATTAACCAGCAATGTTTATTACTTTGTAATATGAGAGTGGTCTTATCTAGAAAGTATTTCTGCCATGTAAATGATATGTGCCCCCCAAGTACTATAACTGTATACAAACAAGGTAAGCTTAACTTTTTAAATAACTTTAAATTTCCCAAACTCTAACTACTATATGATTTTTAAATACAAATGTCTTTCTCCATATGTGTCAAAGTTAATGTGACTTTAGTTTTGAAAAACACTGCTTTAGATTTTGGAAGACATGGTAGGATTCATCTCCAGCATATATGATATTTTTATTGTCTTTTCCTTGTTTTAGGAAATTTTTAAAGTGAGCTGTAGTCCTGCTTTAAGGAGGATAACTGGTTTCTTGAAGATGAAACATTCCTTCTCACAGACCAAGCTGATTATGGTTAGCAAGATCATATTAACTGTACAAGATCAAAGAGGGAAATTAGATTTTGGGGTATGGGGGAGGATGTCTGTGGAAGAATATAGGGACAACACTTCTAAATTGAACAAGATAATATAAGAGGAAATTTCAAAACAAAATATGACTTAAGGTTGGGTAGATAAAGGTTTGGAAAAGCATCAAGCCATGGTATTACCATGGTAAAGATTTTTAAAAAATAATTAAAATCAGTATTTTTTTTTCCCCTCAAACTACATATTTTGGTAAGGAGGTGAATTGGGAGAATTGTGTCAAGAAGTTATAATGATAACTTCTTAGTGTTAAGCTATTCGGTCTATCCTTGTTGATATTTTAAAAGGTAAAGAAATTGTATGAACAAGCATATTAGAAGATTTGGAAAATTTGTAATAACATGATTTTGAAGATTTTTCCATTCATATTTTTTTAAAAATAGCATATTTGTTCTATTTCTTTGAAGAATGTCATTGAAATTTATCAGAATAGTGTTGATCTGTAAATTGCTTTACATAGGATAGCCATTTTGATCATATTTATTCTTCCAATCTATGAACAAGGGATATCTTTCCATTTCTTTTGTACAACAAAAGAGATACTAAACAAAACAAAGAGACACCCTACTGATGGGAGGAAATTTTTGCACACAATACAACTGATAAGGGACTGCTCAAAAAATTCTACAAAGAGATCACATGAATCAACTAAAACAAAGTAAACAATTCAGTCAAAAAATGGGCAGAAGAGCTAAAATTACACTTCTCCAAAGAGGAAATGCCAATGTCCAACAGGTACATGAAAAAATGGTCAACATCACTTGTAATCAGAAAAATGCAAACCAAAATCACATGAGATACCACCTTACACCCATTAGAATGGTACACATTAAAAAAAAAAAAGCAGGAAATAACAAATGTTGGCAAGGATGTAGAGAAAAAGGAATTCTCCTATATTGCTGGTGAGAATGCAAACTGGTCCAACCACTATGGAAAGCTGGGTGGAGTTTCCTCAGACTACTAAAAATGGAGCTTTCATATGACCCAGGAATTCCTCTCCTAATAATCTATCCAAAGGACAAAAAAAAATAATTTAAAAAAGATACCTGCACCTCTATATTTATTGCAGCACTATTTACTATAAGTAATCATGGAAACAAACCAAATGCCCAAAAATAGACGACTGGATCAAGAAGATGTTGTATATACACACAATGGAATACTATTCAGCAATCAAAAATAATAAACTCATGCCATTCACAGCAACATGGATGGAGCTAGAAGGGATTATGCTCAGGGAAATAAGCCAGAAGGAAAAAGAAAAATATTGGATAGTTTCATTTATAGAAGTTATATAGGGGATCCAAATAAGGGATCAGGGACAAAAAATAAATTTATTTTAAAAAAACAACAAAATTAGTAGGCGATCATAAATCAAAGACATTCTTCTAGGGAGGGGGAGGAAAAGGGATCAAAATAGGAGAGAGAATAGCACAAGGGACTGTGATGATGGTTCATGGGCAAATTGGTTGTGGGAATTTTATGGGGAACACACCTAAATGGAGCAATCGTGTAAGCATACATTGTACAAAAATGAACAATAATGTAAAATATAAAAAAATAAAAATATTAATTAAAATGGTATATTGTGGCTGTTTATCCTTTATCAGCTATAGAACCTGATAGTGCTATGAAATTTGAAAGGAGGCTCCAACTTAAGGGAGACAGCACTTTGGAGGATGGATGAAAGTAACTGCAGATGGTTGGATAAGCAGAGAGTAGGCTGTCCACATGACAAAGATGAACTGAGCTAACGTAATGGTCACATGGTTTGGAAAGAGACCAGATTTAACATTTCCAAGTGATCTTGATAGGATTTAATGACTACCAAAACAGAGATAAGGAAACAGTCAAGAAAAAAAGATAGTTAATTTTGTTATTAATTATTAAGAAAATAAGAGGTGAAATAGGGAAGAGATATTTGGACAGGAGGTTTTTAAAGTTGTTCTGAATAAGATAGCTAGTGGGCAATAAAATATATCTGTTTAGGATAGCTTTAAAAGAAAGTCTATTTTAGAATAAGAGTGAGAGAGTAGAGAAACAGCAAATATAAGTATCAGTTCAAGATTAGTAGTAAAGGAAGATAAAAAGATGTTTTTATTTTGACTTGATTTGATTTGGGTGTTGTGGAAAGTAGAATGCTAAAATGGATCCCAGTTAGCATCACCCTTATATAATCTCCTATTTAAATGTGATGAGAACCTGTCAATACAATATGTCACTCTTGAGATTATGGTATTTTATAATGCAAAAGGGAGATTATCCTGGATGTGTCCGACATAATCAGGTAAGCCTTTTGAAAGCAGAGTTTCTCAGGTGGTCTCAGAAGAGGAAGTCATAGAGATGTGTTCTGAATGGCACGGCAGAAGCCACAAATCCATTTGGTGAACTACTAATGGCAAAGTACCTGCACAAAACTGGAAGCAGCCTATAGGAACAACCCCCAACTGTGAGTCGGTGAGAAAACAGGGACCTGAAACCTGCAATTTCAAAGAACAAAATGTCGCAGATGATGTGAATAGCTGAGAAGAGAACCCAGACCTCAGATGTGATAGCAGTCCAGTTCTGTGAGACCCAAAGAGATTTCTCACCCACCCCAACTCTAAGATAACAAAGATATAAAGTTCTTTTTAAGATTTATTTATTTATGCATACAAGAACTGGGGTACAGGCCAGAGGTGCAGGGGTGAGAGGATTCACCAGAGACAGAGTCAGGAACAGAACAGGCAGATCTACTGAAATACACTGCTGAGGGGAGCAGTGGGAGAGACAGGAGAGGTCTGCTGCGCCATGTAGGTTGCTTCCTGGCTGGGGATCGAACTCATGCTGCAGTGGCTGCAGATAGCTTCATAGATTGTGTCTTAACCCTTTTGTGCCACAAGAGAGGCCCAAATTTACAAAGTTTTTAAGCTGCTGAGTTGGTGGTAATTTTTATACAGCAATAGAAAACTGACGCAGTTATTTTATGTTTGTTTTATTTTTAATCTATAGCAGGAAAAAGAAAATGGTTTAAAATGTTAAGAAAACCTAATGGGCATTGTAATGCAATAGTTCTGGACATGGTCAACATGTGAGGAAATGAAGGCTAGAGAAGTTTTGTGTTTTGTGTGTGTGCTACTGGAAACTGTCAGGTGGGGAGTCACAAATAATTGCGGTGTCACTGGTTTTCTTGACCAAGTATGAGAAGGATGAAGAATTCATAGCAGATAAATGACCTTTGGTTTCAAGAGTCTAACTCTACAGTCAGCCAGTTTCCTTTTTAGAGAAAATCTTGTGAAAAGGCCAGCTTTCTCTATCCTAAAAGAAGATTGAGCAATTGATGGATCTGACTCCTAAATTTCGACTACCTGGTGACAGATCATGTTGGTGACTTATTTCAAAACTAAGGTGTATGTAGGATTTAACCTTATAGGCATATTCTGTGTCCCATTTCTTCCATAAAACATTGAAGCAAAGATCACCAAGAGAAAAACAAATAAACAAAAAGAACAAAGAATATTATCTTTACGGCACTGAATAAATGTTCTCCCTGTATGTTAAAATTTGCCACTAAGGCTGAATTTGATAAAAGTCTAATCTTAACTCTCAATTTTTTCTTTAAATATTAAAACTTATTAAATATATGTAATAGTTCATAATTATTATACTTTCTCATAGGTTGTTTTCTTTATCAGTATGAGATGGTGCTTTTTGCCACTACTGATTTTCTCCTTACATTCTATTTTATCTAATAAATATCATCATATTACCATTTTAAAGAGTTACTTGTATATATCCCCATCTATTTTTCTTGTATTACTCTATGAGATATTCTCTCCCATATTTTATGTCTCTTGGAAACATATTAGCTTTAAATTTTTTAACAAGTGTCTCTGAGTCCTCTCTAATAATAAACCTAATCCTTATTTTCTCTGCATATTTCTGTGTACTTGAGTGGAATTTTATTTCTTCTATTCTAGCAATCTTAAGTATTAATATAATTTAATAATCATATTTTACCATAAAAGTACAACTGATTAACACAAAATATTCTTAAATTGAAAGATTCATTTATTTACTCTAAAATATTTTTGAGTTCCCATGTATGTTATATATAACCAATCTTCTAAGTATTTAGAATACAACAAATAAGACCAGAAAATTCCCTTCCTTGATGAATTTTCTTTTTTTTTTTAAAGATTTATTTATTTATTTAAACAAGAACCAGGGTACAGGCCAGATGCACAGGAGGATGAGAGGATTTACCAGAGACAGAGCGGGGAACAGAACAGGCAGATTGATGAAATACACTGCTGAGAGGAGCAGCGGGCGAGACAGGAGAGGTCTGCCGCACCATGTGGGACCCTCACCAGCCTGCTGGGATTGAACCAGTGCTGCAGAGGCTGTGGACAGCTTCACAGTGCAGCACTCAAACTTCTGCACCACCAGGGGAGGCCTCCTGATGAATCCTCTATCTTAATTTATAGCTATATCTGTGTGAGACCCTGTTCTAAGTGTTTTATATATACCACATATTTTATTCGTCACAATAAGCCCACTACACTACTACACAATAAGCCCATTTACAGTGTAGAAAACATTAACATAGTGAGTAAAGTTACTAGTTAAATTCCAACAATTGTGCAATCTGACTACTAAAAGTGACCCTTAATTATTGCATTCAGTAGTTCTTAAAGTTGAATGATTTTAAAATCAGCGTTCAAAACAATTAATTGGTTTGTTATATTGTTTAAAACAACTAAGTTTTTTTTTTTTTTTTAAATAATCTAAGTTTTATTTTTTTTTTATTTTTTTTTTTTATAAATTTTATTGTTATATTCCCCATACAATTGCAGCCCCCCATTCTGACCCCAATCCCTCCCCTCCCGCCCCCGCCCGCCTAAAAGTGTCTCTGGTTCATAGTTTTTTGTTGATTTTGATTTTCACTTTCTTATAGTTATTCATTTTCCTGGTCCCTTATTTAAGTTTTCTAGATTCCTGCTATGAGTGAGACCATCCGGTATTTTTCTTTTTCTTTTTGGCTTATTTCGCTGAGCATGATCCCTTCCAGCGCCATCCATGTTGCTGCAAATTGCATGTGTTTATCTTTTTTGAATGCTGAGTAATATTCCATGGTATATATGTACCACATCTTCTTGATCCAGTCATCTATTTTTGGGCATTTGGGTTGTTTCCAAAGCTTAGCTATTGTAAACAGTGCTGCTATAAACATAGGGGTGCAGGTGTTCTTTGGAATTGATGTTTCTGTGTCCTTTGGGTAAATACCTAGGAGTGGAATTGCTGGATCATATGGAAGCTCTATGTTTAGTAGGTCCAGAAATCTCCACACAGCTCTCCACAGTGGTTGGACCAGTTTGCACTCCCACCAACAGTGCAGAAGAGTTCCTTTTTCTCCACACCCTCGCCAGCATTTGTTGTTGCTAGTTTTTTTAATATGTGCCATTCTCACTGGTGTAAGATGGTATCTCATGGTAGTTTTGATTTGCATTTCCCTGATGGCAAGTGATGTTGAACATTTTTTCATATGCCTGTTGGCCATTTGCATTTCCTCTTCAGAGAAGTTTCTTTTTAGCTCTTGTGCCCATTTTTTGACTGGATTATTTTCTTTGTTGTTGCTGAGTCTCATCAGCTCTTTGCAGATTTTTTAAAACAACTAAGTTTCAATCCAAACTTTTTAAAAATTGAACTCTATATTAAGATCATATGTATAACTTAATAGTTAAAATAAAATATCACATTTTATTTTTATACAAAAATAAATAATCTCATTTTTATCAGATACAGTATTTGATGGGCCCAAAAAATTCTTAAGAAAGCAAAACACCATCATCCTTTGTTATAAACAGTTTTTAAAAGATATGAGAAGAACTTGTCAGAATTCTATCTTATGACTCATTGGCACTCATTAAATATATTTGAATAAGTATCTGTAGCATTTGGAATGCAAAGCCTGATATTTTGAGATTAGGACCAAAGTGCATTGCTGTGCTTACAGTTATATAATACTTTTCTCAGGTTTCCTATGTTATGTTCTTCCACACTGATAGCAGATATGGATAATTTTAGTGCTTCTCTTTCATTAGAGACAGAAGATAGAAGACTTTTCTGTTTTTTTTTTTTTGTGTGGTTTCTTCACCATGGGTCTGTGAAACACTGGTTAGACATACAGATTTACAGATTGTTTCATGAATTGTTCTATAATTTAACAGTACACATGAAGACACAATGCATTACAAGAAATTATAAAGAAGAAAGTACAAATAAAAATTCAGCAAAAACTTAATAGAAGGGAAGGGGCCATTTTTTGTTGTTTCTGCTTTGTAATACGCACATCTTTAATTAAGTGCTCATTAAGTAAAACATCATAAAACTATTAGTACATTTCATAAAAAATTAAGGACAAAAGTTGGGCCTCCCCGGTGGCACGAAGGGTAAGTACAACACTGTGAAGCTGTCCACAGCCTCTGCAGTATGAGCTTAATCCCCAGCTGGCTAGGGAGCTACCCACATAGCACAGTAGACCTCTCTGGGCTCGCCCACTGCTCCCTTTAGCAGTGTATTTCAGTCAATCTGCCTGTTCTGTTCCCCACTCTTCTCTGATGAAAATTCTCACCCCCGCACCTTTGGCCTGTACGCCAGTTCTTATACACATAAATAAATCTTTAAAAAGTCTTGAAAGTTTCTCGATTTATTTTTGATAATATGTATTTCAAGTTGATATTCTAATGCAAGCCTTTGAAAGGAATCATTGAATATATCTTTTGGTAATATTCTTTTCCAGAATATTTTCTGAATTAATATGACCAGAAGAAATATATTGCTCTTAAAATATAAAATTATTATTAAAGTTCAACCATCCAGGGTCCTCTCTTGTAGCACAGGTGTTAAAGACACACAGCACTATCAAGCTACTGCCAGTCACTGCAGCACGAGTTCACTCCCCGGCCACCAGAGAGCTGACCCACCTGGCTCAGCAGACCTCTCCTGTATCGTCCACGGCTCCCCTCAACAGTGTATTTCAGTATATCTGCCTGTAGTGCTCCATATTCTGTCTCTGGTGAATCCTTTCACCCTGCCCCCATACCTCTGACCTACACCCCAGCTCTTGTATGCATAAATAAATAAATCCTGGGCCTCCCTGATGGCACAAGGGGTTAAGACACAACCCGTGAAGTTATCCACAGCCTCTGCAGCAGGAGTCCAATCCCAGAATAGGGAGCTACCCACATGGCTCAGCAGACCTCTCCTGACTCGCCCGCTACTCCCCTCAGCAGTATATTTCAGTTGATCCGCCTGTTCTGTTCCCCACTCTGTCTCTGATGAATCCTCTCACCCCTACACATCTGGCCTGTGCCCCAGTTCTTGCATACATAAAATAAATCTTTAAAATAATAAACATTTCAAAAAATAAAAAATAAAGTTCAACCATCCAGCAGAGCAAATATGAATCAAGTTCATATTATCTCTCTCTTTTTTAATCATCTTACCCTCTACTTGCATTATTTCAAATTAATTACTTAGCAAAGGATAAGAACATCAAATGCTACTAAGAAGAACAGGACATGACAAACTCAGGAAGGAGAGAATCAGCAACATTATAAATTTATATATATAGCAAAAATTTATATATATATGTATATATATATAGTGCAGCCATTTTAAGAGTTCGTAATGGAGTTAGCTACAGAAGAATAAGTATAAGAGGACTAGATCTTTTACAAGCTGGATTTAAAATGGCATAGTTCAGCAGAATGAGTATGGACCTCTTATTGGAGAAATAAGAGAAAATGCAGAACTACAAAAGGACACCCTCTGAGAAAGTTCTCACACATTTGGGCATGTTATCTGGTTAGAATAGGCCAAAATTTGACACTTTTATTTCCAACCTTTGACCCTGAACATCTGGAAACCCAATTTGAGTCAAACAGAAGGAAGTTTTCTTTACTTTAAAAATGTCTGTAGTGGAGGAATGTGGAATTTAAGTACTTAGCATCCAAATTGCTAGCAAACACTGCTGATATTTATGTACTTGTGGGGAGCTCTAAAGTATGGAACTTTGGTCAGGAAATAGATGTTCCAGAACTTTGGCAATAGTGCACATTGTTATTTCTGGTGATGGATTTAGACAACAGCTGAGTTGAGCAAAATCACCCAGTCCTTTGATGTTCTTTGATGTCCTAATTTAATAGAAATACTCCAGTTTCAGAATTTTAAATATGCTGAGGCATTCTATATCCACACACATGCATGCCACATAATAGTATAGGTAATTTTTATTTTAAAGGCATTTTCATCTGTAATGAAAATCTACAATTTTAATTAGTATATTTTAAAATATAAGAAACAATGTTATCTGTCATAGTAACTTCAATTTATTTGGTCTATATTAAAATAAATTATATCACAAAATATGTGACAAATATTAATTTTTATCTTATATAAAATAACTGTGTGTTCATACTTTTGTTGACTTTCTCTGTTATAGTCAATTCTGAATCATAAGATAAGCATTTATCCACTTATATATAACATGGTTAATGAAAAGTAACACACTTCAGGGTCATAGAGACTAGGGTTAGTTATTCAGACACTTTCTGGCTGTGTGATCTCAGAAAAGTTACATAACTTTTTAGAGTCCAGTTTTCCCATCTACAATTGGCATTTTGTTATGAATATATGGTAGTGTTACTGTGAAAAGGAACAGTGATCTATGTAGAACACAGCTATGCCCTCATCATAGCTATCATTATCAACTTTATTATTAAACCGTTGGAAAATCCATCTAGAACTAGAGAAGTTCCAGAATTATTAATTGCCCAGGCAAATCTAAGTATTTACTGTTAGCTTAATAATTCTTACAGCCCCAGGAGTCATGGCAGCACTGTGAAAGAAAAACTATCTTTTCTTTGTATGGAGAAACCACACACAGGGATAATTGGATGTTGGTCAGTTAAAAAAAAAAAAAAACTGGAAAAATTTTATGGCATTTGATTAAATTATATTGCAGAAAACATATCTGCTCTATTATGAATATTAAGTATCATGTAGTAAATGTTAATCATTAGTAATGGCTCTATTTACAACTCACACTGCTATTCTTCCAGCACCCTAGAAAAGACATTATCTTACCATGCAGTTTGCCAAAATGAATTGACTTGGAGATAATGTGATTTCTAATTTGCAGTCTCTTTACTGTCTTTAATTGAACTGACTCAGTTTTTTTGTTGTTGTTGTTGTTTTTTAGTTTCATTTTATTGTTTTGCCAAAATTTCTTTGCAAGACTTGATTCATGCCAGAAATTTGTACTTAAGTATGTGGCAAGAATACAAAATATTTACACATTCCCAAAATTTTATGTATTGTAAAGAATGACTGTCTGTACTTGAGTATTTTATCTTACTGATTTAAGCAGGAATTAATATATGTTCTTAACAAGTTTTGTCTAAATTTGCAAGGTTGAGGCTATTTTGCTACTATCCATAATTACTATTTTTATTTGAAGGATATTTTGATATATGATTTGATATATACCTTACTACAATCTGTATTTTCTGGCATCTACACAGAAAAAAAAAAAACAGTTTACAACTACATGAATTACTGAATTTGTAATTACATTATCTTAAAATCATTAAAAGCAAATAACTAACAAGAAAAAAGTCAAGATTACATCAGCATGTAATAAACATACTATTTTAAGGAAGCAGATGAATACTACCAATTACTAGATATGATCTTGAATCTGAGCTTAGCTATAGGTGGGAGGGCAGGTAATACCATTTAGTTTATTTAAAAAGTACATGCTTTCACTTTCAGCATTTAGAGTTTTTATTGTCACTGTAGTAGTACAAAAGGAAATTTTATTTTTTTAGTTTTTTCCTTCCTTTTTAGTTTATTTTGAAAACTCATCTTTGTTTTATTTACCATCGCAGTTCATATAGCACAGTGCTTTCTGAAAATGCACGTGCAGTTCCCATTATCTTGGGAAACTTGCACGCATCAAGGAAAGAACAACCCCACTGCATAGGATCTTTCATGTGTGGGATTGTGATCGCCTGGTCTACCTTGAGGCTTGCAATGTTCTTTGGGTATTTTATCATCAGGCAAGGTCAATAACATCTTGAACACACAGACATAGACTCTTTTAAGTGACCACCTGTCTGTTCAAATGACCAGAACATCATTTTCTATGTAGACAAATATAAGCATTCTCAATTGCAATGTGTACAAGAATTATACATGATTAAAAGACAGTTGGTGCATTTATGAGTTTAAGGGAATTATGTAGTTTATGGTTCTTTTAGTATTATCCATTGACAGGGGGAAAAAGGAACAGTCTTTTTTTTTTTTTTCCCAAATGTAGTACCCAATTAGATCTTATTATACTCTAAATTTAGAGCCAACTTCTAGCCTATGTGGTTCTATTTCCAATATTCAACAGACTATTCACATTTATCACAGACATGATAGAAACTATTATATTCTACAATGTATATGCTATTTCCAGATCTGTGTGAATTTATAATTATTCCTGACAGGTATATTTAACAACAGCAGCCATATAGTAGGTCCACTTGAAGTAATAAGAAAATCAACAGAAAATTCACACTCAGCAGTGAGAGCCAAAATCATTTCCTAAACAAGAACTCTACCAAAGAAAAAAAAAAAAGAAAAAAGAAAAAAAAGAAGAAGAAGAAGAAAAGAAGGAAAGGAATGGAGAGTGGGAAGAAGGGAGGTGGAGGGAGACAGAAGGAAAAAAACAAGTGCTTCAACAATATATGTGTATAGCACCAATCTAATTGAGCAACATAATTCAATACTCACATTAGGAAAACTGGCTATTGACATTTTTAACTAATCTAATGCTCACAAAATCAGTCAATGTATATGGTAAAGATATCAGGATATTATTGACATTGCATTCTTCAATGCTATCAATAACAGACATAACATGAGACATTATGTCCTTATAATTATTAATTCTTGGTCTGTGCCTTTTTTGTACAGATATATGTGAGTGTGTGTTCTCTTCCTTCTATTCATGCACATTAGTGTGCTTTTGCATATGTATACACATATATACTTCACACAAATATACTTATAAAGCAGCAGGAAGAGACACTAACACAATTATTTTTATTTATTTATTTGTTTGTTTGTTTGTTTGTTTTTAGTGGGACCCTCCCCGGCGGTGGCGGGGGAAGGAACCGGCACTGCAGAGGCTGAGGGCCCCCTCACAGCCCAGCGCTCAACCGCTGCGCCACCAGGGGAGGCCCTAACACAATTATTTTAAATATTAACATTCATTAGGCACATTCTTTGTACCAGATGACCTGGTAGGTATTGATAATACAAAAGTGAACCAAAGAAATACTATCTGTCCATATAAATTTTAAAATCTAGTAGGGGATATGTTAAAACAAAGGAAATCAATAACAGTGGGAGAAAGTGTTGTGATCAGTGTTAGGGAGCACAGTGGAGATATAGTTAATACAATACTGAGTATTAAAAAGGGAAATTTAGGGCCTCCCTTGGGGGCGCAGGAGGTGGAGCGCTGCGCTGTGAGGCTGTCTGCAGCCTCTGTAGCACGGGTGCTATCCGGCCAGCCAGCGAGGGTCCCACATGGCTCAGCAGACCTCTCCTGTCTCTCCCGCTGCTCCCCTCAGCAGTGTATTTAGTCAGTCTGCCTTTTCTGTTGCTGCTCTGTCTCTAGTGAATCCTGCCACCCTCCCGCACATCTGGCCTGTGCCCCGGTTCTTGTTTAAATAGATATTTAAAAAATAAATAAATGAAAAGGGAAATTTAGTAAGAGAAGTAAATAAGCCAATGTTAGGCAGGTAAAGAGGAAGGAAATAATGCTAAGACCAATTTCATTGGTAGAGATGAGCTCAGTTATCCAATTCCCCCCTTTTCTTATTAAAGATTCTGAATTATCAGGATTTTTTTAATTTACTTTTTATATGAGAATCCAGTCTTTTTGTGTTGAACTGTGACACTTTTAAAAAATGAAAGTTAGTGTATAAGCATCTAAAAGTTGGCACAATGCTTTCTTTCTGTCATTTGTAATCCACAGAACATTGCCAATAATACAGGCTAGTGGAAAGGAACAAAAGAAATGATTATGCAGACATAATTTATCTTTCATTTTGGAGTAGAGCCAGAGATAAATACAGTCATCTATAAAATCCACATTGTCAAAATCCCCTGTCTCAATGTCATGACGAGATGCAACAAAGAAAGAGAAATAGGACCAGTTTTTCCCAAACTATGCTTTGTGTGGTAGCAATATGAGTTCTGGAAGGCCAAACAAAGCCACAGGGGAACCTGATGCTAGTAATGTTTTCCACGTAGGTGGGTTAAAAAAATTACATAGATTTAGGTAGTTATTTTTAGGTAGAAATTGTCCAAATGTGTGTAACCTTAGAGAAAAATTTACAATTGCATGAAAAATGTATGAAGGGATTCAAATTGCCCATCTATGTACAGGTTAACATTTCAATAGCAATCTCAACTTATGCCATTTTGTAAATGAGTGCTGATACAAATTGTGTATCATGATATATACTTTATATAAAACATCAAATTAAATCTAGTAAGAGCCCATGAAACAATCAGTTTTTCTGCAAGACAACTTTTTGCTTTTTGCTTTATGCAAGCAAGCATTAGAGTTCACGAGACTTTGGTGTTTAAGAAACACGATAATTTTAAAAGTTTCATGGTTGAATAAATTCAGGAGATGCTGTTATGAGTAATTTTAATGAGAATAATTTACTGATAATTACAGTGAGTGAATATGTCTTAGAATGGGAATCAGGGGCCTCCCTGGTGGGGCAAAGTGTTGAGCGCAGCACTATGAAGCTGTCGACAGCCTCTGCAGCACAAGTTCGATCACTGCTGGCCAGGGAGCAACCCACATGGCTCAGCAGACCTCTCCTGACTCGCCTGCTGCTCCCCTCAGCAGCGTATTTCAGTCAGTCTGCCTGTTCTGTTCCCCACTCTGTCTCTGGTGAATCCTATCACTGCCCTGCACCTCTGGCCTGTACCCCAGTTCTTATATGCATAAATAAATAAATCTTAAAAAAAAGAATAGGAATCAGAAGCCTGATCGCTCATATTAAAGAAAAAACATCATTTAATATTTCTATTTTTGTTAGAAGTGAGACTATATATCTCTTTATTTCACTTTTCTTCCATGTGAAACAACACTTAAATAAGTAATGTGAGAGGTAATTAGCTTTTTGTAGATAAGTATTTGAAAAGTTTGTTTTTGTCATGCTTAAAGTGTACACATTTTGAAAATAGAGTTCCCATTTGGCACTTTACAAAATGCTGATCTTTCCACGTTATAATTAGCAAAGAGGAAAAGAGTATATATTCTATAATATGACTCTATATTAACAGTGTATCAGTCTATATTATGTGATGAAATATACAATATGATACTGTAGGCAGCAGTAACATACTATTTAACATATTAATAGTGTCATTCTATAATTATTTAATGAATGAATGAGGCAAAGAAATGCAGTGCAATGTGATTCACAAGTTTTGTCTAGATTCAGATTCTAATTTACTAGCACAGTAACTTAAAAAAGACTTCTTGTTTATGGGTTCCCTCAGAACATTTTTATAAGAAACAAAATATTATTTGTAATATTAGAAAGATAATTTACAGCTGTTACTTCTATATTTATTTAAAAAGATTTATTTAAAAATATTTATTTATTTATGCATACAAGAATTGGGGTACAGGCCATAGGTGAGGGGGTGAGAGGATTCACCAGAGACAGATAGGGAACAGAACAGGCAATGTACTGAAATGCACTGCTGAGGGAAGCAGTGAGAAAGACAGGAGAGGTCTGCTGTGCCATGCGGTTTAACTCCTTGACAGGATCTAACTCATGCTGCAGTGACTGGCAATAGCTTGATAGCACTGTGTTTTTAACCCCTGCACCAACAGGGATTATTTAATAGAAATAGTTGTAGCAGTAGCTTAAGTATGGAAAAGTATGAATTTAGTATTTCAACATAAAGAAAGTTATTTTCTGGGTGGCACTTTAGTGGGAGGAATTCTAATTACAAGAAGCCATACTTTATACTTGGTAACCCTAAATATAATAAAAAGTTTAAGGACACATGTTTTTTTTCATAGTAGCTAGAAACAGTTCATATGCAATCTATAGAGAAACTGTAATATGTTCACACAATGAAATATTCAGATATGCATACTTATATATGCAACAATATTAGTGAACCGCAAAAATATTAGGCTGAGCAATAGAAAAAACACACAAAAGAATACATGCAGATTAAGCTGCATATGGTAAGCATATTATTTTATTGTTGATGTGACAATCATCACATATTTAGGTGACTAAAACAAGGAATTGGGCAAAAATTTCACTTACCTATGATAATTTTATTAATTAATTTCTTTAGAAGCCCATTATAGATCAAGGAATAATGTAAGTTTAAAAAAATTCAAAAATTGAGCAGTATATTACTATCTTCCATTTTTTTTTAAAGATTTATGTTTTTATACAAGCACTGGGGTACAGGCCAGAGGCACGGGAGGGTGAGAGAATTCACCAGAGACAGAGTGGGGAGCAGAACAGGCAGAAGGACCAAAGTACACTGCTGAGGGGAGCAGCAGGTGAGACAGGAGAGGTTTGCCACACCATGTGGGTATCTCCCTGGCCAGCTAGGAATCGAAACTACGCTGCAGAGGCTGCGGACAGTGTCACTGTGTGGCAGCACTCAACCCCCTGAACCACCGGGGAGGCCCCATTTTCCATTTTTAAAATAGATTCAACAGCAAAATATATGAAAATTAAGAATTTAAGTAATACTGTATGGTCCTAGTAGAGATGTTGAATATTATGATGTAAGTGAAAATATATAGTAAAAACCACTTGCAATATTTCTGTGATAATGACATTAACATATGTTAACCCCATTATGAAATTTAATGACATGTAAAATTCATGGCTTATTTTCATATCTAATAATTTATTGATCATCCCAATTTCTATCTCCTCAGCAGAATGAAATTTCCAAACTTAGGAATATGTAAAACATACAGTTATTCAAAAAAGATTATGTAAGTGAGCAGTCATTTCCATAGTATAAAAATACATATTTATTGTAAGAGCATAATTAATGATCTTGATGAACAAATGGGAAAGAACATATTAAAAATACATAAAGATCTGTGAGTTGTTTGCCTTTATTACCTAACTGACCACTGGCACAGCATTCCAATATGTGGGTAATAATGAAGCTCAGTTGTTTGTATTTTGCTAAATTTTAGTTCGATGAAAGTCTCACTATTATAAAAATATTTCTATTTTTGTCATTATGAATTTTTAGGTAGTGCACTGGTCACTTAGCCTGACTTACAATTTTCAAGTATTACAATTGTAGTAGTAAGTTTTTATTTGCATTCTCATCTTGGCTCTGGAAACTTTTGGGAAGAACCTGCAAAAATGTCCTTAAAAATCTCTTGAAGAGTCCTTTTCTTCCTCAGTCATGTTGAGAAGGTGGTTTTCCTTCATTCTTGCAGGTTTAGAAAAGCCCAGCAGCCTCCCCAGTAGCACAGCGGTTGAGCGCTGGGTTGAGAAGCTGCCCACAGCCTCTGCAGTGCCAGTTTGATCCCCGGCCACTGGGCAAGGGTCCCACATGTTGCGCAGACCTCTCCTGCTGCCCGCTGCTCCCCTCAGCAGAGTACTTCGTTAGTCTGCCTGCTCTGCTCTCCCCTCTGGCTCTGGTGAATTCTCTCACCCTCCCTCGCTTCTAACTGCACCCAGTGCTTGTATAAATAAATAAATAAATCTTTAAAAAAAAAAAAAAAAAAAGAAAAGAAAAGCCCAGCAGGGGGCAACAATGAAAGAAGTGACACTTAGCAAACCACATTGGTCTAATCATTCAGGCAGCTTATTTGATAACTTAGGCAGATAATAGAACTCAGGTTAGCTTCACAACTACCAACAGATGGTGAAACATACTGTTGCTGTTTGTTTGTTTGTTTAACACATAATGAAGTTAAGAAATTTAACTACTGCATCCATGTAATCACAGACTCTGGTCCAAAAAATACATAACTCTCAATCTAATTATTATTCTTGAACAGTTTATGTTCTACATATCTCTGAACACCAAGAAAATGAACTTCTATTTGTCTCTCTTCAAATACAGAGTGGTTTAATGTTATGATAAATCATACTGCACTAAAATTAATAACTATCAGGTGCAGTGTATTATAGTAATTTATAATGTACAGTACAATACTTCTAGTGTGATGGATTATCTTCCTAATGATGGCTTTACCATAATATATCAACTAATAAATATTTCTAAGTTCAGAGTAACATGCTTTAGCATTACATTATTTCTATTACAGAGAATTACATCAGAAGTATTTTGTGTTCTTTTTCATATTCTAATTTTTTTCTTAATGCATATAATCTTGCTAGATACTATTATTTTCTAATCTTGCATTTTCAAACAAAAGCACCAATGAATAGAATGATTTTGGCTAATCTGAATTACACAAATCTTGGGTGACCCTAACATTACTATGGGGGACATATTTTAAATAATTTAACATATTTAAGACATATATTTAACATATTTAAGGTCCTGGCTCCTGGTAGTTACACCTTATTCTTCTCCTCTTGAGTGTGAATAGCACTTGCTTCTAACTGGTAGAATATGGCACGGATGATAGGATGTCCCTGCTTACATATATGACCAAAAGCATGGGGTGTCATTCTTGTGATTACCTTACAGTATATTTTGCTCATTGGAACTGGCAAACTCTAGAGGCACCATCTTCCTTGCTGACTTTGAAAATGCAAGTTTTCAAGAATACTATGACTGCAAGGAAATTAATTCTGTCAAAAACCTGAGGAAACTTGGAAGCAAATTATCTCACTGTTGTTCTAATATGACTGCGGTCCAACCTTCACCTTGATTCCAACCTCAGAGTACCCTGAAGAAGATAATCCAGCTTAGCCATACATCAATTGTGAGACAACAAATGTATCATTTTAAATCACTACAGTTAGGCTTATTTCTTAAGAAGCATTAGAAAAAAGCACATTTACACTAAATAGACTTCATTCTAAACTTCTGATCTAAAGTTATATATATATATATATATATATATATATATATATATATATATATATATATGGTATTCTCTTAGAGGGTATTTCAGAATGCATTTATTGTTATTGAAGAGCCATTATTTTACATCCTTGCTAGTGTATTGACAGTATAGGATTTCCCCCCTCAGGTGTAGTCACCCTAGAACTCCCTTCATCAAAGCACACATAGTCTTCCACTATTGTCCATTATGTTCTCTCTGCCACCCCAATTTTCAACCCTGACCCTCGCTCTTCCCCTCCCACTCTGAAAGCTGAAGATATAGTCAGTTTTCAAGGATTGGTTTGAAAGTTTGTCTTTGTCTGACCCTTTGCTTGTTTTTAATGAAGCTTCATAGCCTATCATATTTGGACAGCTGGGGTGGACATGGAGCAGAAAATTGTGTTATCTGAAACTTAAGAATTTAAAAAGCTCATTCATTGATTAACTTTCAGATATTTTATTATATGATAGGGCAACATATATTAGCTATGTTTGCAGTTTTTAAGAAGATTTATATAGTGTGGCGGATAATAAAAACACAAATTATTTTAATATGTATTTGGTATTATCACAGAGACTTGAAAATGGGGAAGGGAGAGAGAGTGCAGGTACAGATGCAATGATTCTGAAATGAGAATTGCCATCCAGTGAAAGAAAGGAAATTAGTACTTGCTGATCTTCTATGCACTAGGAAATTGATTAATAGTGATTACAACAACAAATAAATAGGTAGTATTTGCATATCCTATGCCAGGTCCCAGGTGTTGTTCTAAATGAATTTTTAATTAAATCCCACAACAATTCAATAATATAGATATTAATCTTACATTACAGATGAGGATACTGAGAGCTTAAGGAATAGCTTGTGAGTGATGAAATAGGATTAATTTCTCTAACTTTGCTTCATGGTTTGGGTATATGCTCTTCCCACCATAATATGCTCTCTTTTAGGAGGGTCTTATCACCTGCCCTTTTAAATTATATACTTCCTGAATTTTCTTTGGCTCCCACGGTTTCTTATATCCTTAAAGTACCAATTATGCTCTATTAAAATTTTTGTATAACTCATTTATTACCCTGAATAGAATGAAGTTGTTAGACAACTGAAACTGTCCAAATCATCTTTTGGTCTCATTGCTGTCACAAGATTTTAATTGATATCGTTCAATAATGGCTGAATAGATGAACGCCTGTTTAATGTTTCTATAGGCAAAAAGTAAACTCATTGTACTTTCTACTGCCTATAAAGATGACCTGAAGGAAGAAAGTCTCCATATTTCTGTGACTAGGATTCATCCTTGCATATAATCATCTTTAATAAAACAAAGTTGAATAAATGATGGAAAGGTATATAGATACATAAATAGGTAACTAAATAGCCATGCCTAAGAAACATTAGGAGGTGGCTTAGGTGTAGCATACACTGAGCATGCCTGACATGGATTATTTTCATTGAAACTTTACCCTACAAGGGAAATATATTCATCCTACTTTAGAGGAGAAAAATAAAATTACAGAAGTTCGCAGCTTGTCCACAGACTCAAAGAAGTGAGATTTTCACCCAGTCTGTGTCTTTAACCACTAGACATACTGCCTCCTATTTAGGTATATAGTTGACTTTCCTGGTTTTTTTTGTTTTGTTTTCCTTTGTTTTTTCTTTTCTATCAATTGTTAGGAGTTAATTACATTCTACTTAGGAGTATATTGCGTTATTTTCTGGAACAATGAAGTTCAAAATGAAAATAGGCCTTAATTACTGTAGTCAAAAGTAATTAGGTAAAGGATTTTGAGTTGAGATCATCCTAGATTACCTGGGTCAGCCCTAAATCCAATCACACATGTCATTTTAAAGAAGAGAAGATGGTTACAAAGAGGAAAAGACCATCTGAAGACAGTTATGAAGATCAGATTGATGCAGGCACAAGAAACACCTGGACCCAGCAGAAGCTGGAAGGACAGGAAAGTGTCTTCCCCAATGTCTTTACAGGAAGCACAAGCCTGCTGACAGCTTTATTTTAAGATTCCTGGCCTCCAGAACTATTTTGGGGGAAAATATGTGATGTTTTAACCATCAAATTTTTGTTAATTTGTCATGGCAACCTTAGAAAGCTAACACACTATCTTTTGATCCTATAAAGAACTCATAATAGTATCTTTCTTGGCAGAAAATTAGTCATACTTTAGACAAACCTGCATTTCAGGTGATCTTTGAACCCTGTAATATTTATGAAGATTCATATAGTAAATTATATCTATATAATTTTAAATATATATATATATTTCTGAGAAGGCATTCAATACACATCAATTCTTAAAGGTGCCTTAAGCAAATCAGGACCATTAATTTTGAATAAGATGGCAAATGTTGACCATAAATGAAGTTCTTTCGGCCTAACCTTTGAATAATTTTGTGCTTCTTGGAGATTAATAGTAGTATTAATAGCCCAAATTCATTAATAAGATACAATTCTAACCCTAGACAAAGTTTTTCACAAAATAGGTCACCTATATCACATGCATTATTTTTTATAAATAAATATCCTTTTGTAAACAGGCTTAAATACTATGTACCTAATATTCTGGATTAGAGAGATAACATGGTGCTGAAGATAAACAAGTTCTTTGGTTCTGGATTATTCTGGATTTACTTTCAGGCCTAATATCTGTTGCATATATAGCCATAAGGAAATTATGTTTTTTGTTTTTTTGGTTTTTTTTGCTATTACCTGATACCAATGAAACAATAAAGAAATTTAGTAGTCCCATTGAACTATTTCCTCATTTTCAAAATAGGACCATTAGATTTTATAAGAATTAGAAATAACATATTGAATTGAAACTTAAAAAAGGATACTTCTTACAGTAGAAAATATACATAAACACTCTATTATGTCTAACAACACTCTAATTATCCAACACAGAAATCATTAATGTAGGCATACAAAAATATTTTCATGCCACTTGAGAATAGCAATAAGACTATAAGTCAGTCATTATTACAGGGAAAAAAGCCTGTAGTCTCATACTTAACTTTTAAATCATAAAGTGACACTGAATTTTGCTTATGGGATTTTGACACTAATTGTAACAACATTATCACATTTCGCCTACAGAGGAGATAGTGTCAACATTCAGTTGATGATTCTGCTCAAATCCTCTTAATGACAGCTCTTATTTTAAAACAGTGAGGAAGAAATCAATGGTGTCTGATTTAGGAAATCCTATTCAGTGTCTACCCCCATCTTGTAAAACTCAATTTACAAAACTCAATCAGTCCTTTTGATCACTTTCGCTAATCCAGTTTAAGAGCTTAAAGTCCTCTCAAGTGACCCTTAATTAATGACTAATATGAATGCTCAGCCAAACACTTGCATTGTATATGGAAGTTAATAAATGCATCTGTGTCTTGGGATTCAATAAAGATCTTCCTTCTAAGAACGGCTGACTGAAACAATGCATACAGTAGTTGTTTATAGACTTCAAATAAATCTGAGACAGATGTATTGATTGTGCTGATTCCTATCCTTTCATTTTACTTTATTGATTCTTCTTCAGAATATTCTTCATATGGTGAAGAAAAGCCCACTGTAAGAATATGATAGAGTATCTATCAACACTTCTACATTTCCTAATGCATAGTCATTTTATATTTCTAGAAAAGTTAAGAGTGGGGAACAGAACAGACAGACTGACTGAAATATACTGCTGACGGGAGCATCAGGCAAGACAAGAGAGTTCTGCTGCGCCATATGGGTAGCTCCCTGGCCAGCCAGGGATCAAACTGCTGTTGCAGAGGCTGCAAATAGCTTCACAGTGTTGTGCTTAACCCCGTGAGCCACCAGGGAAGCCCTAAAATTCATAAAACATTTTTGACTGTTCTTGAGTCACTGAGATATGTTTTCTTGTCTATTATTTTCTTGTCAAAATATATTTCTTAGTCTATTGCTTCTTTCTGATTTGTTCTAATCACATTTAGAGTACATCTAACGAAAAGCAGTAATTATAACACTATTTTACTAACTTTTGCCAAGTAAATTGGCAAAAAGACAGTAAATGATGGACTAATAAGAAAGAGTTTCTTATGTTTAAATGTTAATTTAAAAGAAGGATTAAATTGCCTTGATAATAAGTATCTACCTGTTGATATTTATAATGAATGCAGAAGCATTCTCAGGGACTTAAGTGCTATGATGACAAATGGAACCACCAGCCACATGTGGCTCTTTAAATTTAAATGCATTTAAGTAAATAAGACTTCAAATTCAGTAACTTGGTTGTATTAGTCACATTTCAAGTACTCAATAGTTACATTTGGCTAATTGCTTCCAAATTGGACAGCAAATATCTAATGAATCATCCCAGGAAGTTCTATAGGATGGAGCTGCTTTAGAGGAACAATGATGCCCTCTTCCTTTGACTTTCATTGCTTATGTTAGAAAATACAAAGCAGGAATACTTTTTGTCACATTATTAGATAATTTAAACTTCTCTTTGTTGCATGTAACATTCCATGTTCTTTCAAATATACTTTCCAGATTGCACTTTGCAAAAATGACCCGAGATGATATTTCTGATGGTCTTGCAAACACCATAATTGTTTCCTAGCAGTGATTTGTCAAATATTAAAATATTTGTAATAATTAAAATCCCATCACTGAATTTATGTAGAAAGAATCATAGAGGTGACTGTTATTTAGTTCCCTACTAGCATGCTTTTTAATATTTACATACATGTACATGTTCTCTTGGCACAGTCTTTGATAAATTTGAAATAAGGGCCAACAAGCTCTTAGATTAAAAAAAAAACTCTTTTGTCTTTTACCCATTGTCACCAAAAATAAATGATAAAAATGGTTCCTTTACTGGTTTTCAAAGGAGAGTCAGAAATTATGTGAAGTTGGGACTCGTGAATTATTCATGTGCTCTGATTGAATGGGATCATTATCTCTGGACTTACAAGCTAATAAATACTGTCTAATGCCTGGATACTGTTTTGATGTAATAGTGTCATGAAAAAGAAAAAAAAGCTGACTTCTTTGCAAGCATGAGTCTGAATTAGGGAGGAGCTCCCTGATGAGTTCATTGCGAGTATATGTGTATGCGTGTGTGCATGTGCACACACGCATACACATGACTGTCTGTTTATCCACAAATATGAAATATCCTAGACAATTCTGTTAGTCAGAGTTCTCTCAATCTTTCTAAAGGCATCTTAGTATTGCAATTAAAGATTTGCAGAATAGCTCAGTGATGTGATGCTTGACATTTTTCTCTCTGTATTTTCTCCTACTATATAGTATGTAAAAGTATTTCAAAAAATGCAGATTGTGGTTCAGTAAATGATTATGCCATCTAATCATTTGCAGTGAACAGTCAAATAATCTTAAATTATAGACCAGTGAGTTTTTTTTTTTCCCTCACAGATTGATTTCAATGAATGAATTGCTTGAGTTTAATATCACCATAAACTAGGAGTATAGAAAGCCTGAATTAAGGTTCTGCTCTTAAAAGCAATCACAGAATGATGTGTATTTGTAGAAGGTTTGAAAGCATGGAGATAAATATAGTTGACAGTGGTTTCAAAGAAAGTAAAATTAGAGGTGGACTATGTTACAAAATATCCTTATAAGCCAATAGTTATAGAACTGTAGCAAAATCTGTCAGTCATGAAAGAAAAATATCCTGACTCTGCTGACTAGTTTAACAAAACACACAGTCTTTTCTTTCTGTAGAACACCATGTTATTCAAATGATGTAGAGTCTATTGAGTATAAGAACATCCGACAACAGCCTGTTAGCAATTCAGAAGTTTGCAAAATTTGAACAGGACCCAAAGTATTTCCTGAGATAGTTGGCTCAGTTTTACACAGAACGTAAGGTTATCTTGACTGCTTTTCTCAACATCTAACACAGGCTAGTAAATCACGAAATTTAATTAAGTTTTTTAACAGGAATTAAAGTGTGTGAAACATCCACTGGAGTGGGTGTGAATGTGATTTCAATAATGTTGCACAGACAGGTTTGCCTGCCTTTCTCTATCTGATATAGGAAATAATGGAGAACAACAGTTTGGTTTTTTTTTTAAAGGTAAATATTCTTTATTTGCTAGTAGCTAACAATTAATAGCTAATCCTTACCTGTGTTATTATTGTGTTTTCTATAAAATGGTCATGGAATTTTATTTTTAGTTTGAAAAACTTGAATTTGGGGCACAAAGAAAAATATCAAAAGTATGTAAAATATAGTATTTTATTTATGAATATTAATTCTATTTTTATTTTTATCTTTTAGAAATAGGAATTGTCCCTCCAAAGGGAGAGAATAAGCATTTCATACCCTTACTCCTAGAAGACACAAACTGCCAATTTTTCTCTGGTGCTTTCCACCTGTCAGTGTGCTATGTGCAGACCTGACAGTCCACACATGCTCTGATTCTGCAAGGCCGGCATGGTTGGCAGGACATTCATAATGCACTTATCCCCAAACAGGATCTTTGGCATTCTCCTGTTTGCCCGCATTGTGACAGACTGCACTGCACAGAAGACAGATAGGTAGATGAAAGGCAATGCCTGTGGATATACTCAGCAGGATCCAAGGAACATTACTAGTGTTCTCAATAATTTACTATTAGTATTGCAGAAAAGGTAATGAGTGCACAATTGCGTGATAAAAACACATTTTATGAAGAAAATGTATGCGATATATATTTTGGTGTTGGATTCAGAAGGGTCACACAGCTAGAGAATTGCATGCAACAAGATGAGCAGGGGAACTTTTAGATGTATTTATACAGATTACTCAATTGTGGAAGTATGGTAGATGGAAATGAGAACCATACATTCAGAGAAAAAATAAGAATGGATGGCTTTCTACACAGACTTTCATCACAGTCCCATATATTTTTTCTTATATTTTCTTACATTATGGATATTTATCTATAATTCTAGTTCCAATTTTAAGTAGAATTTTCTGTCATGACACCCTTGGTTGGGTCATTCTCTTAAACACATGTTCAGTTAGCACTGCCCTTCCTCACACACATGTGAATGCCTTTGCTGTCAGCTCTCCTGTTAGATTCTCAGAAAACAATTATGGAAAGAATTATGCATGTGTGTTTAAAATGTGTTAATTTATAATCCATTACAATTTTATACCTAAACTGAGAGTCAAGCCCAAATTCAGTATTTTAAGGGCATGTTCCACATCCTGCATAGTAGTGCAGTGTCACTACTTTGTTGTTGATTTTGTTATTTCCCCTCACATTTTTTAAAATTTTAATTTTATTTTTTTAATTTGTTTTTCACATCATTGTTCATTTTTAAACAATATTTGCTTCCCACACCAGGTGTAGTCCCCATAGACTTGGAGTAGACTTGGAGGCCTACTTTTAGTATTTTACCCTCATATATTAGGACTCTAAAATGCGCTCCATTTGCTGTCCTTTTTGGAACCTATGTTTCCAAATTTACTACTTGCTATTCCCTCAGCTAAATACTATGCTTTCTGTTCTCATCAGAACCCAAGTCAGTACATCCTCTTCTAGGTATTCTTTACTTCAATTATCTAGCAAAAATGGCTGGAACATAAATGTAAGTCTAAAGAGTGAAAGAGGATATAGGACTTTCAATTGCACACCCCATCTTTTCTCTCATTTTTAATTTGCTCCTTGCTACTAACCAACAGTATCTTTCCCTGATGATCATGAATTTAACCTAAAACAGAAATCAATTAAAATACATTTGGTATAAACATATAGTAGCTATAATGCAACTAATAAAAATGACAGATTAGGGCCTCCCCGGTGGCGCAGCGGTTGAGCGCTGGGTTGAGAAGCTGCCCGCAGCCTCTGCAGCGCCAGTTCAATCCCCGGCTGCTCCCCGGCCACCGGAGGAGGGTCCCACATGGTGTGCAGACCTCTCCTGCCGCCCGCTGCTCCCCTCAGCAGTGTACTTCGGTCCTTCTGCCTGTTCTGCTCCCCGCTCTGCCTCTGGTGAATTCTCTCACCCTCCCGCGCTTCTGACTGTACCCAATGCTTGTATAAATAAATAAATCTTAAAAAAAAAAAAAGAAATGGTGAAAAAAAAAATGACAGATTAATATAAATATGGAAATATGTTTATAACCTAAACAACCCAAATTACAAAAATAGTATGTATAGACTAAATCTACCTTTAAGTTGAAACATAGATGCATGTCACTGTTTAGAGAACAGTATAATAGGACATAAATGAACATAATAAAAATATGTGTATGCATATATGTATGTTTGAGCACTGGCATTTTTTTTTAGTTTAAGGTTTTATTTACAAATTTTATAGTTTAAAAGTGAATGAGAATCACTTTTGCAATATTATCAAAATTAATATATTTCCAAAATATGGAAATGTATTGAATTTTTCATTATATTTGTATAGTATAAATCCATAGACATGTACCTTACATTTCTCTATGTAAAATAAAATCCACTTACCAGCATTAATTTGAAGATATGAATGAACAATTCATCAATAGATAGGTGTCAGCAATGCATTGAATTTCATGGGAAAGCCCAGATTCTAATCATAGCTTCCACTACCTACAGAAGCTTTCAAAGTTGCATAGCTCAACTATTTTATGAGAGCCTCTAGCTTTAAAATTAAATTATTATGCAGGATATTTAGAATGTGCAGTGTAAATAAAAATATATGTGGTAGGTCCAGGACTGTAGAAAGGAAACTGGTGGGAAAGTATTTTAACTTCACTTAACTCAGATCTTTAGGGTATTTATAGTCATTGTTGAGAAACTGATGAACTTTATCTATTTCTAGAGCACTCATTTTTAATCTTTCTAGTAGCAAAATGAGGGATAAAATAATTGTGGTGATAGAACAGGAAACTCCTTGCTTTGTTCCCAAGAGGAACATTTAGAGTTAACCAGAGAATCTTTACAATGAAAGGGTTCTGTGGCTTGGGGTGAAACGGAATCATCTCTTGCTACTCATAGAACAACAAGACTGCCACATAAGACATTAGTGTAAAAAATAATGACAATACAAAACACAACAAAACAAAAACAGACAATTATAAATCAGAGACATCCTGCAGGGAGGAGGAGGGAGAGGGATCAGAGGGAGAGAGGGAGGAGCACAGGGGACTGTGGTGATGGCCATGGGTGCATTGGGGAAGGAAATTCTATGGGGACTACACCTGGTGGGGGAAGCAAATATTGTTTAAAAATGAACAATGATGTGAAAAACAAATTAAAAAAATAAAATTAAAATTTTAAAAAATGTGAGGGGAAATAACAAAAACAACAACAACAAAGACTGCACCAGAGAGGACATTGAGGAGACTCAATTTCACTCCATTTCATTGAAAGGGAGCTAGACAGAGAATTACCAAAATACTACAGTCTGGGCAGGGGACACAGATGGCAGGGCTGCCAGCTCAGTCAGAGACCCTTGGGAAGGGAGAACAGAGATGATATGGATGCACACATCTTTGACCCAAGCACAGCCCATGCAGAGCAGCTGGATTGTTCCACATAGGTTGGGACTCTGGTAAGGAAAACCATAAAGAATTCAGGAGAGAAAAAATAAAATTGAATAAAACCACAGCACCACCTGCTGGAAAAGTAAAAGTAGCTCAACTCTCTAAGTAACTACTACAGATGTCTTTTTCTTAAATAGGGAAATTCATTGTAGCAAAACGGACAGACAAAAATAAAAACCTGTTCATTCAAGACTTCAAAGAGAAATGATATCACAAGATCACAGTTCTCCAGAATCCAAACACAAAGATAAGATTATCTCTCCCTCTCAGTTAAAGAATTCAAAATGTCTATAATAAAAGGAACTCAAAGAGATAGAAGAAATTTGACAATGGCAATACAAAGTGATATGTTAGAACTGGAAATGTTAACCAAAAAGAAAACAAAACTCACAAAACAAATTAATGAGTTCAGATTAATTTGAAGAGCATAAGATAGAACTCGAAATTTTAAATAAGAAAATAAGAGATTCAGGGGCCTCCCCTGGTGGCACAGGCGGTTGAGTGCAGCACTGTGAAGCTGTCCACAGCCTCTGCAGCACCGGTTCGATCCTGGCCAGACGGCGAGGGTCCCACATGGCTCAGCAGACTTCTCCTGTCTCACCCACTGCTCCCCTCAGCAGTGTATTTCAGTCAGTCTGCCTGTTCTGTTCCCTGCTCTGTCTCTGGTGAATCCTCTCACCCTCCTGCACATCTGGCCTGTACCCTGGTTCTTGTATAAAATAATTAAATCTTAAAAAAAATTAAAAGAAGAATAAGAGATTCAGGATGCAAAATATTCAACAAATGAAATCAAGAATGCTAGAGAAACATGGAAGTAGCATAGACCAAATGCAGGATTGAATTGATGTCCTCATAGACATGTACAAAGGACTGACTTAAAGAAGAGAGAAATAAATGTAGAAAAAAAGCAAAGAAACAAGAAACACTTTGAAAACTATAGGTTTTACCTATTGGAAATAGTGCTGCAATAAACATAGGGGTACAGGTGTTCTTTTGAATCAATGTTTTTTGTGTCCTTTGGGTAGATCTCTAGGAGTGGGATTACCGGGTCATATGGTAGCTCCATTTTTAGTAGACTAAGGGACTTCCAGACAGCTTTCCCTGGTGGGTGGACCAGTTTGCACTCCCACCAGCAATGTAGGAGAGTTCATTTTTCACCAATTCCTCACCAACATTTGTTGTTGCTAGATTTTTTTTTTATTTTTTAATTTTATTTATTTTTTTTTACTATGTGCCATTCTTACTGGTGTAAGATGGTTTTGACTTGCATTTCCCTGAATGTCCCTAAATAGATGACTGGATCAAGAAGATGCAGTATATATACACGATGGAATATTACTTAGCAATCAAAAAAGATAAACTAATGCCATTCACAGCAATGTGGATGGAGCTAGCAGGAATTACGCTCAGAAGGAAATAAGCCAAAAGGAAATAGCCAGAAGGAAAAAGAAAAATATCAGATGGTTTCACTTATAGCAGGAATACAGGGGAACCAAATAAGAGATCAGTGTTAAAAAATAGCAGTACAAAACGCAACAAAGCAAAAACAGATAATTACAAATCAGAGACATACTGCAAGGGAGGAGAAGGGAGAGGGATCAGAGGGATCAAGTCTCCATAAATTTATGGAGATTGACATTCAACATCTTTTCAGACAATGCATGAAACTAGAAATAACCAAACATCAAGCAAATTAAAAACCACATATTTGTAGAGAACAAACGTAATGCTACTGCAAAATATTAGGTCAATGAGACAATCAAAGGTAAAATAATACCTGGAAGTAAATGAAAATGAAGACACAACTTTTCAGAACACATGGGATACCATAAATGCAGTAATATTAAGAAAGTTTATGGCATGTCTACCTCAGGAAACAAGAAAAATCACAAGGAATATAAGCTCACACATAGGGAAAATAGAAAAAGAAGATAAACCAAAACCAAAAAATCATAGCAGAAATAGGGATTAAAAATATATTCTAAAAGTTCAAAGAAACAAAGTCCTGATTTTTTGAAAATATTAACAAAATAGTTAAAATCTTAGCCAGATTCCCAAAGAATATAGAAAACAAAAATAAAATAAAAAATAAAAGAAGTTAAAATAGACACTACAGAATTTAAAAATATCATAAAACCAGGCCTCCCCAGTGGTGCAGCAGGTTGAGCGCAGTGCTGTGAAGCAGTTTGCAGTCTCTGCAGCACGGGTTCGATTCCTCAGCCAGGGAGATACTCACGTGGAGTGGCAGACCTCTCCTGTCTCTCCCGTTGCTCCCCTTAGTAGTGTTTTTGGTCCATCTGCTCTCACTCTGGTAAATTCTCTTACCCTCCTGCACCTCTGGTCTGTACCCCAGTTCTTGTATAAATAAATAAATCTTTAAAAATATATATATCATAAAAGAACAATGCAAATTAGTATATGGCAACAACTTGGACAACACAGAAGAAATAGACAAATTCTTAGAATCATGCTACACAGCAAGACTGAATCAGGAAGAAGTAGAAAACTTGAACAGACCCATCACAAATAATAAAATTAAAAAGTAATCAAAAGCCTTACAAAAAAAGCCCAGAATTAGAAGACTTCACAAGTGAATTACACCAAACCTTCAAAAGTACATATCTATTATTTTCAAACTCTTCTGTAAATCAAAAATGGAGGGAATACATGCAAATACATTTTCTTTTTTTTTTCTTTTAAAATTTATCATTTTTTTTTACTTTTTTAGACAATATTTGCTTCCCCCACCCCCTCAGATTGAGTCCCCCTAGAATTTCCTTCCCCAAGGCACCCATGCACCATCACCACAGTCCCCTGTGCTCCTACCTTTCTCCTTCCCTCTGATCCCTCTCCCTCCTCCTCCCCTGCAGTATGTCTCTGGTTTACAATTGTCTGTTTTTGCTTTGTTGTGGTTTGTACTGTTTTTTTTTTTTTTTTTTTTTTACACTGATGTCTTATTTGGTTCTCCTATATTCCTCTTATAAGTGAAACCATCCAATATTTTTCTTTTTCCTTCTGGCTTATTTCACTGCGCATAATTCCTTCTAGCTCCATCCATGTTGCTGCGAATGGCATGAGTTTATCTTTTTTAATTGCTGAATAATATTCCATTGTGTACACATACAACATCGTCTTGATCCAGTCATTTATTTTGGGGCATCTGGGTTGTTTAGAGGTTTTACCTATTGGAAATAGTGCTGCAATAAACATAGGTGTACAGGTGCTCCTTTGCATCACTGTTTTTGTGTCCTTTGGGTAGATCACTAATAGTGGAATTGCCAGATCGTATGATAGCTCCATTTTTAGTTGATTGAGGAACTTCCAGACAGCTTTCCACAGTGGTTGGACCAGTTTGCACTCCCACCAGCAATGTAGGAACAACTAATCTTTGACAAAGGAGCAAAGAATATGCAATGGAACACGGACAGTTTGTTCAATAAATGGTTCTGGGAAAACTGGACCTCCACAAGCAAAAAAATGAAACTAGACCACTACCTCTCACTGTGCACAAAAATCAACTTAAAATGGATAAAAGAACTGGACATAAGACCTGAAATCATAAAATATATAGAAGAAAACGTAGGTAAAACACTACAAGACATACATCTCAGAAACATCTTTAGGGCCTCCCCTGGCGGCGCAGTGGTTGAGCACTGGGCTGCAAAGCTGCCCACAGGCTCTGCGGCACCGGTTCAATCCCCGGCTGCCAGTGAGGGTTACACATGACATTCAGACCTTTCCTGCCACAACCGCTGCTTCCCTCAGCAGTGTATTTCGTCAGTCTGCCTGCACTGTTCCCCACTCTGGCTCTGGTGAATTCTCTCACCCTCCCGCGCTTCTGACTGTACCCTGTGCCTATATAAATAAATACATAAATCTTAAAAAAAAAGAAAGAAACATCTTGAAAGACTCATCACCCAAAGCAGTGATAGTGAAGGCAAAGATAAACACCTGGGATTACATCAAACTGAAAAGCTTCTGCACAGCAAAAGAGACATTAACCAAAACAGAGAGACTATCAAAACATTTTTATGATAAAACCCTCAATGGAGAAAGATGCAACATCTTAACAAAATAAAGTCAAAATATAACAAACCCACAACCAACATAATATTCAGTGGTGAAAAACTGAAAGCTCTTCTATGATGGGGGGAAAGACGCAGATGTCCACTTTCACTGATATTATTCAGTACAGAGTTGGAAGTTCTCACAAAAGCAATTACACAAGAAAATTATATAAAATATTAATATTGAGGGGCGGAGCAACATGGCGGCGAGGAGACGCTGCGAGTAAGATCTCCCATTAAAAAAGTTAATAGGGAGGAGAAGCAGCAGGTCCCAGTGAGAACCGGGACACGGAAGATAAACGGGTGACGCCAGCAAACTACCCGAAGAAGAAAGTGGCCATAAAAAAGGACCAGAAGGGAGGGAAGCACAGAACCCTGCTCCCCTCCCCCGCCCACAGAGGCGGCACTCTCCGACCCGCAGAGAGGAGGAAAACAACAAACCAGAACGGCCAACAAGAACAAACGACACAGCAAGCGGGACTGTGAGTGGAAAGGAACTATTGCAGCCACCACACCCCGTGAACGGGAGCTGTGGAGAACCCTGCAGGATTCGCTGCGGAGGTGAGCTCCAGGTGCCATTAAAGAGATACCCCACCCAGGAGGAGACCAGCCCCAGCACACAGCCCCGGGCTGCCCGGTAAGCCTGCGCGGAAAAGCGGCGCGCTAGAAAAGCAGGCGCGGAGCGCAGTCAGGATTGCGCGGAAAAGCGGCGCGCTGGAAAACCAAGTGCGGATCGGAATCGGGATCGCGCACGGAAAAGCAGTGCAGTTGAAAAGCAAACGCGGATCCAGATCGCAGCTGCCCAGGTCCCTGCGCCTGCGACCTAGACAGGAACCAGGCGCCCAGGCATGGGAGCGGGATTCAAAAGGCGCCATTCCCGCGCCACTGAACTGGGCTACAGCCTGAGTCCTGGAACTGAGGGCTTTGGAACTGACACCCGGGACACGAAATTAGGGGCGTGGGTTCCCCACGACGGTGGGGAACAAGGCAGACCAGCACCCCAAAGCTGTTGAGGTTTACCCTACCATTCCCGCTCTATTCCCTGTCCCACGGGGTGGAAAATCAGCTCCCCAAGGGCTCCAGGAGAGATCTCTGGCGCCACCTAGCGACTTGAAGCCAGCAGAGGCGCCTAGAGGAGACAGTGGCCAGCTGGGGAGTTAGCCCACGCCGGGCCCCTTCTGACCAGTAGTCTGAGCCCACAGGGGGAGCGAGCACCCACAGCAGGGGCAGACCAGGAGCGCAGAAGAGTGTGCCTGAGACCGGACGCGCAGGAAGTTTGTCCCACATCACCATCTTAGAACAGGGGCATTTCTTCAGTAAAGACTACCTGCAGAAGGAGGTAGTCACCTCAGGAGCCAGAGGTGAGAGGGGGAAGTTCGCCCATGCCAGACCCCATCTGGCCTGCAGTCCAAGCCCAGAGGGGGAGCAGGAACCCACTGCTGAGGCAGACCAGGCACAGAGGGGAGTGTGTCCCCACATCGGCATTTTAGAACAGGGACCTTTCTCCAGTAAAGATTGCTTGAAACTGACAGATGACTCCTGGAGGAACCAGAGGAGAGCAGAGAAGCTCACCCAAGATGCCGGCCAGTCCCAACTACACAGTGTCACAACGCATACGGCAAATTAGAAAACAGACAGTAGGGAGGAGAAGAACCACACGCAACCTAGCAACTCCCCAGGGAAAAAGCACACCACAAAAAGAAAAGCAGCCCCCAGAATGCAACGACAGTAACTTGGAAGAACTTCTGAGCCTTCCAGAAAGAGAATTTAAAATTGCCGTGATTAAAAACTGACAGAAGTCATAAAGGAAACAATGATAAGGGAAAAATAATCAATGATCAGAAGAATGCAATTGAGTCCCTAGAGAGGGAAAACAATGGTCAGAAGAATGAAATTGAGTCCCTAAAGAGGGAAGTAAAAGAAATGCAGGAGATCAAAGAATTAATGGAAGAACTAAAGAATTCTGGGAAAAGCAATGAAAGCAGAATAGATGAAATGGAAGAACGAATAAGTAATCTTGAAGACACAGAAATAAAAAGAACCAAAACAGAAAAGGAAAGAGAAGTATGAAGGAAAAAGAACGAAGAAAGACTTCGGGAACTATCTGACTCCATGAGGAAAGGAAATATAAGAGTTATAGGAATACCAGAAGGAGAGGAGAGAGATGTAGGAACAGAGAAAATATTCAAAGAGATAATTGAAGAGAACTTCCCAAATGTGAAGAAGGAGCTGAAAATTGATATACAAGAAGCAAGAAGAACACCAAACTTCCACGATGAAAGGAAAAATACAGCAAGACACATAATAGTAAAGCTCCCAAGAATCCAGGACAAGGAAAAAATAATGAAGCTGGCAAGAGGGAAGAAACAGATAACATTCAAAGGAAAGCCAATCAGGTTGACATCAGACTTCTCCGAAGAAACACTACGGGCAAGGAGAGAGTGGAGGGACATAGTCAACAGACTCCAAGAAAACAGATGCCAACCAAGAATTCTCTATCCCGCAAAGCTCTCCTTCCTCTTTGAAGAAAGAATATGGACCTTCCCAGACAAACAGACACTCCGGAATTTCATTACAACTAAATCCTCACTCCAAAAAATACTACAAGGAGTCCTAAAGCCAAAACCTCAGAGGGACGAATAACAATGAAAGAAGGCCAAAAAAAAAAAAGTTATTAAAAGAATAAATAAATAAAATCAAAGGAAAGACAAACACAATGGCAAATACAGATGCTAACATATCAATATTAACTCTATATGTAAATGGACTAAACTCTTCAATAAAAAGACACAGAGTTGCAGCCTGGATTAAGAAACAAAACCCAACCTTTTGCTGTCTCCAGGAAACACATTTAGCTACAAAAGATAAAAATAGGCTCAAAGTTAAAGGATGGAAAACAATCCTACAAGCAAATGGACCAAAAAAGAAAGCAGGAACAGCTATACTTATATCAGATAAAACAGATTTCAAACTCAAAAAGATAAAAAGAGACCCCAATGGTCACTACATTATGATCAAGGGGACAATACTTCAAGAAGAAATAACACTCATTAACATATACTCACCAAACGAAGGAGCACCAAAATATATCAGACAACTGTTGTCCTCTCTGAAAACAGACATCAGAGAAAACACATACGTAGTGGGAGACTTCAACACACCACTATCAACAATGGATAGATCAACAAGACAAAAAATAAGTAAAGAAACCAAAGCTCTAAATAAGGACCTAGAGCAATTGGGCTTAACAGACTTCTATAGAACACTAAACCCCAAAAAAACGGAGTACACATTTTCCTCAAGCACACAAGGATCATTCTCCAGGATCGATCACATACTGGGGCACAAGACAAACATCAACAGATACACCAAGATTGAAATCATATCAACCATCTTTTCTGACCATGAAGGCATCAAACTAGAAATAAACCATAAAAAGAAGGCAAGGAACTTTCCTACCTCATGGAGATTAAAAACCACACTACTGGAAGACCACTGGACTAATGAGGAGATCAAAGAAGAAATTAAAAAATTCTTTGAATTGAATGACAAGGAGGACACCAATATCCTAAATGTATGGGATGCAGCAAAAGCAGTAATAAGAGGAAAATATATAGCAATAGAAGCTCACATCAAGAAACAAGAAAGAACTCAAAGAAACAACCTAATCTCGAAGCTCAAAGATCTAGAAAAAGAACAACAAAAAAACCAAAACCAGTAGAAAAAAGAAATAATAAAAACAAAAGCAGAAATAAATGAATTGAAACTAAAAACAATCCCAAAGATCAATGAAACCAAGAGCTGGTTCTTTGAAAAAATCAATAAAATAGACAAACCCTAGCCAGGCTCACAAAGGAAAAAGGGAGAAAGCACAAATAACAGGATCATCAATGAAAGAGGAGAAATCACAACGGACACAGCAGAAATCAAAAGAATAATCAGTAACTACTATGAACAGTTATATGGAAACAAGTTTAACAAACTAGAGGAGATGGACAAATTCCTCAACTCTACAATCACCCAAAGCTAGATAAAGAAGAAATAGAACACCTAAACAGACCAATTACAAGCAGCGAAATTGAAATGGTAATCAAAAACCTCCCCAAAAACAAAAGCCCAGGACCTGATGGATTTACAAATGAATTCTACCAAACATTCAGAGACGAATTTGTGCCTATCCTTCACAAACTCTTCCAAAAAATTGAGAAGGAAGGGACAATACCAAACACGTTCTATGAAGCCAACATTACACTAATACCAAAACCGAACAAGGACAACACAAAAAAGGAAAACTACAGGCCAATCTCCCTAATGAACACTGATGCAAAAATCCTCAATAAAATTTTAGCTATCAGAATCCAACAATGTATCCATAAGATAATTCACCACGACCAAGTAGGTTTCATTCCAGGCACACAAGGATGGTTTAACATCCGAAAATCAATCAACGTTATCCAACACATCAACAAAAAGAAATATAAAAACCATATGATAATATCAATAGATGCTGAGAAAGCTTTCGACAAAGTGCAACACCCATTCATGATAAAAGCCCTTGAAATTCTTGGGATACAAGGAACATACCTCAACATCATAAAGGCCATCTATGACAAGCCAACAGCCAGTATCATCCTCAATGGTGAAAAGCTGAAAGCAATTCCATTAAGATCTGGAACAAGAAAAGGATGTCCACTCTCACCACTGCTTTTCAATATAATACTGGAAGTCCTAGCCAGAGCAATAAGACAAGAGAAAGACATCCAAGGAATCCAAATAGGAAAGAAGAAGTCAAACTATCACTATTTGCAGATGATATGATAATATACATAGAGAACCCCAAAAAGTCCACAGAAAAACTAATTCAACTCATCAATCAGTTCAGTAAAGTGGCAGGATACAAAATCAACACGCAAAAGTCAGTAGCCTTCCTATACACAAACAATAAATCTGAAGAAGAAGAAATCAAAAAAAACCATCCCTTTTTTATTGAACCAAAAAAAATCAAATATTTGGGAATAAATCTAACAAAAGAGGTAAAGGACCTATACAAAGAAAATTATAAAACACTGTTAAAAGAAATAGAAGAAGACACAAAGAAATGGAAAGACATCCCCTGCTCATGGATTGGAAGAATAAACATGATTAAAATGGCCATCCTCCCAAAAGCAATATACAGATTCAATGCTATTCCAATCAAAATTTCAATGTCATTCTTCAAAGAAATAGAACAATTATTGATGAAATTCATATGGAATCACAAAAAAACCCCGAATAGCCAAAGCTCTCCTGAAAAAAAAAGAAGGGAATGGAGGCATCACACTCCCAGACTTCAAACTCTACTACAAAGCCATAATCATCAAAACTGCATGGTATTGGAACAAGAACAGACATATAGACCAATGGAATCGAATAGAAAATCCAGAAATAAACCCATAGATTTTGGTCAACTAATCTTTGACAAAGGAGCAAAGACTATGCATTGGAGCAAAGAAAGTTTGTTCAATAAATGGTGCTGGGAAAACTGGGTTGCTACATGCAAAAGAATGAAGCTTGACCACTACCTCACACCATACACAAAAATCAACTCAAAATGGATTAAAGAACTAGACATAAGACCTGAAACCATAAAATATATAGAAGGAAATATAGGCGAAACACTACGTGATTTGCACATCAAAGACATCTTTACAGACACATCACTCAAAGCAGTGATAGTGAAGGCAAAGATAAACAGCTGGGACTACATCAAATTAAAGAGCTTCTGCACAGCAAAAGAGACAATAACAAAAACAAAGAGAAACCCCACCAACTGGGAGAACATTTTTGCACCCAACACTAATGATAAAGGACTGATCACAAAAATCTGCAAAGAGCTGATGAGACTCAACAACAACAAAGAAAATAATCCAGTCAAAAAATGGGCAGAAGAGCTAAAAAGAAACTTCTCTGAAGAGGAAATGCAAATGGCCAACAGGCATATGAAAAAATGTTCAACATCACTTGTCATCAGGGAAATGCAAATCAAAACTACCATGAGATACCATCTTACACCAGTGAGAATGGCACATATTAAAAAAACTAGCAACAACAAATGTTGGCGAGGGTGTGGAGAAAAAGGAACTCTTCTGCACTGTTGGTGGGAGTGCAAACTGGTCCAACCACTGTGGAGAGCTGTGTGGAGATTTCTGGACCTACTAAACATAGAGCTTCCATATGATCCAGCAATTCCACTCCTAGGTATTTACCCAAAGGACACAGAAACATCAATTCCAAAGAACACCTGCACCCCTATGTTTATAGCAGCACTGTTTACAATAGCTAAGCTTTGGAAACAACCCAAATGCCCAAAAATAGATGACTGGATCAAGAAGATGTGGTACATATATACCATGGAATATTACTCAGCATTCAAAAAAGATAAACACATGCAATTTGCAGCAACATGGATGGCGCTGGAAGGGATCATGCTCAGCGAAATAAGCCAAAAAGAAAAAGAAAAATACCAGATGGTCTCACTCATAGCAGGAATCTAGAAAACTTAAATAAGGGACCAGGAAAACGAATAACTATAAGAAAGTGAAAATCAAAATCAACAAAAAACTACGAACCAGAGACACTTTTAAGGGGGCGAGGGTGGGAGGGGAGAGATTGGGGTCAGAATAGGGGTCTGCAATTGCATGGGGAATATAAAAATAAAATTTATTATTAAAAAAATAAATAAATAAATAAAATATTAATATTGGAAAATAAGTAAAATTATCATTTGCTGATGACATTATAATATAGAAAAATCACAGACTCCGGAAGAAGCAAATACAGGTGATTCATGTCTCAATATCAGCCTTAGAGATGGATTTGGAGACTTGATTCTAGTAGTAAGAGAAACACAAACAACCCACTTTCTCCAATAGACAGAGCAACCAAACACAGACTAAACAAAGAAACAGTAGTCTTAAGGGGCCTCCCTGGTGGCACAAGGGGTTGAGGCACAACCTATGAAGCAGTCCTCAGCCACTGCAACAGGAGTTCGATCTCTGGCCAGGGAGATACCCGCATGGTGCAGCAGACCTCTCCTGACTTGCCAGCTTCTCCCCTCAGCAGTTTATTTCAGTCAATCTGCCTGTTCCATCCCCTGCTGTCTCTGGTGAATCCTTCTCTCACCTCCCCACATCTCTGGCCTGTACCCCAGCTCTTTTATGCATAAATAAATCTTTTTAAAAAGTCTTAAACAAGGAATTATCAAACATGACATGTCTGAATAGACATTAAATAGGACATTACACCCCCAAAAACTGAGTGCACATTCTTCTCAAGTTCACACAAAACATTATCCAGAATAGATTACATGTTGGTTCATATAACAAAGATAATTCATGAGACTGAAATCATATTGAGTATATTCTCTTATAATATCAATATTATCAATGTAAAAATCAACCAATTAAAAGCAAGGTAAAAAAAACCCTCTATTATATGGATATTGAACAACATAGTACTGAAATGACCATTGGTTAAAAAAGGGAATGAAAGATGGAACTTTAAAAATACCTGGAGACTAATGAATATAAAGACACAAACTATCAGAAGCTATGGGAAACAATAAAGTGGTGTTAATAGAAAAGTATAAAACAAGAAAGGTCCACATCTAGAAACAAGACAGGGATCAAATAAACAACATTATTTCTCACCTAAGGATATTAGAAAAAGAATACACAAAATTAAAAAAAAAAAGTAGAAAGAAGACAATGATAAAAAATTAGAACAGAAATAAATGAAATAGAAATAAAAATGATTAGAAAGATTGTCCAAATGATCAATGAAATCATGAACTGTTTCTTAGAAATAATCAACAACAGGGCCTCCCCGGTGGCATAGCAGTTGAGCACTGGGTTGTGAAGCTGCCCACAGCCTCTGCAGCACTGGTTTGGTTCCACCCCGGCCACCTGGTGAGGGTCCCACATGGAGCGCAGACCTCTCGTGCCACCCGCTGCTCCCCTCAGCAGTGTACTTCATCAGTCTGCCTGCTCTGCTCCCCACTCTGGTGAATGCTCTCACCCTCCTGCACTTCTGACTGTACCCAGTGCTTGTATAAATAAATAAATCTAGAAAAAAATAAAAAGAAATAATCAACAACATAGACAAACCTTTAGGAAGACTCACAATAAGAAAGAAATAAAATAAATAGAATAAGAAATGAAAGGGGAAAATTATAACATCCTGAATTATAACATCCAGGAAAATAAAGGATCATAGAGCTTAATATGAACATATACGTGACAGTAAAATGAATAACCCAGATGAAATGGACAAATTCTTAGAAATCTACAACATTCTGAGACTAAACCAGAAGAAATAGAAAACCAGAAGAGAACAGACTGATTTTAAGAAAGGAAATTGAAAAAGTCATGAAAAAATTTCTCAGAAAAACAAAAGTTCAGGCCCAGGCGGTTTTACCAATTGGATTTCTAACAAATCTTCAAAAATAAACTAATATCTGTCCTTCTCAAATAATTCAAAAAAAGAAAAAGTTGAAAAACTTCCAAAGATACTTTACTAGGCTAATATCACTCTGATACCATACCTGACAAAGACATCACACAAAAAAAGAGGAAAAAAGAGAAAATTACAAACCAGTTTTTCTGATGAACATAAATGCAAAAATTCTCAAAAAATCTTAGCAAACCAAGTTCAACAATTCATCCAAAGGCTCATACAACATGATCAATAGGATTTATCAAGGGACACAAGAGTGATTCTATATCTGAAAAAAATCAATATTATTAATCACACCCATAAAAGGAAAAATAAAAATTGTGTAATTACATCATCAAATTCAGAGAAAGCATTTGATGAGATTCAACATCCATTTATGATTACAAACCCCAAAAAAACTAGATAGGTGAAACATTTAATTACAATGGCAAACAAAAAGAAAACATCATAGTTAATGGTGTTCAACTGAAAGCTTTTCCTCTATTATTGAAAGTCCTACCTAGAACAATCAACAAGAGAAAGATATAAAAGGAATCCAAATTGGGAAAGAAGTTAAATTTTTATCATTTGCAGGTGACATGCAGATGATATGATAAAATAAATGGAAATGCCTAAAGATTCCATTAAAAACCTCTTTGAAATAATAAATCAATTCAGTAAACTTGCAGGTACAAAATCAATTAACAAAAATCATTTTTATAGGCAAACAACTAACTAGAAGATGAAATTAAGAAAACAATCCCATTCACAATTACAACAAAATTAATTAAATACTTGAGAGTAAATTTAATAAATGTGAAGGAGTTATACAATGAGCACTGTAGAACTGTTAAAAGATATATAAGATGATGCAAAAATGGCTAGTTATTTCCTGTTCATGGATTGGAAAAATAAACTTTATTAAAGTGACCATCCTACCAAAATTAATATTAAATTTGAAAGCAATCCCAGTCAAGGCTGCAATGGCATTTTTCAAAAAATAGAACAAACAATACTTAATTTTATATGGAACCACAAATGACTATGAATAATCAAAACATTCCTGCCAAAAAAAAAAAAGAATGGCTGTACCACACTCCCAGTTGTCAAGCTATAATATAAAACTATAATAATCAAAACAGTATGTTTCTGGAACAAAAATAGACACACAGAAATGTTGAATAGAATGGAGACTTGAAATAAATCCACACATCTATAAGCATTAATATGACAAAGGATACAATAGTATACAATTGAGAAAAGATACTCCAACAAATATTGTCTAGGTTAGACAACCACATGCAAAAGAATGAAACTAGATCAACATCTCATACCTTACCCAAAAAGAAACTAAAAAAAAAAAAAGTATTAAAGACATGAATATAAGAACTGAAACTCTGAAATACACTAAAAAATAGGCAAAACACTATACAACATTGGCTTCAGTGACTTCTTTGAGGATTTGTCTCCAATGGCAAGAGAAGTAAAAGCAAATATCAACACATGGGATAGAAGCAAACTACAATGTTTCTGCACGACAAAATACACAATCAGTAAAAAGACACCCTACTGAATGGGAGAAAGTATTTGCGCATCATAAATCTGACAAAGTGCTGATATCCAATATATATATAGAGAGAACTCATGCAAATCAACAAAAATAAACCAATTAACTATATCAAAAATGGATAGAAGAGCTATATACAGTGACCATAAGGATCATGAATACATGTTCTTCATAATTTATCAGGGGAATTTAAATCAAATTCATGAGTTACTTTCTCATATATGTAAGAACAGTCCTTATCAAAAACTCCAGAAACAAGTGTTGGCAAGGACCTGGAGAAAAACAGACACTTGTACACTGTCTCTGAGTATACAGACTGGTCCAGTCCATATGGAAAACATTATGGGCATTTCTCAAAATATTGAAAATAAAACTGCCAAATGAACCAGCAATTCTACTCTGCGGTAACTACCCAAAGAATACAAAAACATGAGTTTGAAGAGATTATATACACCTATGTTCATTGCAGCCCTATTTATAATAGCTAAGTTATAATAGCTAAGTTATATTATAGCCCAAGTGCTCCAGCAGAGGAGAGTGGATGAGAAAAATGGAATACTACTCAGTTATGAAAAAAGATGGACTGCTGCCATTTTCACAACATGATATGCAAAATAAATGAGAAGGAAAGAGATAAATACTGGATAGTGTCAGTTATTTGTGGGATATAGAGAAACAAACAAATGGTCAGACAAATCCAAACCAATAACAAACCCTTGACATCTGATTGCCAAGCAATCAGAATGGCATGGTTATGTGGTGGCAGTGGAGGGAGGAACTCAATGCAATATGGTGGAGTTTTACTGAACTTTGGTGGTGTCATGGTATGAAAACATAATTGTAGAGGTTTGAACTTCTACCACCTAAAACAAATACAATGATGCCAATAAACTATCTCAATAAACATAAGGACTGGAAATAGTTGAAATCCTACAATTTCAACAATATCAATGGACATGAAGGAAATATGCTCAGTGAAATAAGCAAGGCAGAGAAAGACAAATACTCTGAACTTTAACTCATAAGTGGTAAATAGAGACAAACCATCAGATAAACTAAATTTTTTTTTGAAATATCAATTAGTGTTTGCTAGATTGAAGGGCAAGGTGGAGGGGCAAAGTGAAGGGGGAAAAAAGAGAACAGTTGTATGTTAAAGGATAAAATTGGATTTTTGATTGTGAACTTTGTATGGTACAAATACTTGCTCATTTTTAATGATGCACACATGAAACATTTTTTCCACACATGAAATTTATGTATTTTTAAAGATTAATTAATTAATTTATTTATAGAAGAACTGGGGTGTAAGCTAGCAGTGCAGAGGTAAGAGGATTCACCACAGAGAATGGAAGCAGAACAGGCAGATCTACTGAAATACACTGCTAAGGGGAGCAGTGGGTGAGACAGTGTGCTATATGTGGGGTTGGTTCCCTGGCCATGGATTGAACTCAGGCCACAGCTGTATAGCACTGAAACTTAAGACTTAGGTCACCAGGGAGGCCCCCCAAACATGAAATTTAAATGTTATAATACAAAGGTACTTCAATTTAAAAAATATTATTTTCTGATATCTGTCATTGCAATTTCTAGTATGTTCACTAGGTGTCTGGCATAAAATTCAGGTGTGATAGATAACCTATGGTTTATAACTTCTTTACTTGCTATCCTCATTCTGTCCTATATTTAATGACACTACAAGATAGAATGACATTTGTAATCACTGCAATACTGAAACTTTAAGTAGGTGAATCTCTAGATGTGTCTGTATATGTCACACAAAGTGAAGTGTTTTACTGAAAATACTAAAGAACATTTTGTCATTCAGTTGTTCAGGGACCTCTTCATGGGTTTCTGGTGGGTATTGAGGTATTTTATTCTATCTCAATTTGTTTAATTTTGAAGATATCTTTGGTAATACTATAGCAAGGACAAAGAGGCATGCTAAGAGTCTAGTAATAGACGTATGTTAATCACATTCAGTATGTACATACACACATGCGTAAGAGATCTATATATCCATAGTTGTCTGTTCCTCAGTCCTTTCTCCTTAAGAATGGAAAGATAGGACCTACCCTGGTGGCGCAGCGGTTGAGCGCTGGGCTGCGAAGCTGCCCACAGCCTCTGCAGTGCCAGTTCCATCCCCGGCCACTGGTGAGGGTTCCACATGGTGCAACTAACCTCTCCTGTGGCACCTGCTGCTCCCCTCAGCAGTGTATTTCAGTCCATCTGCCTGTTCTGTTTACCGCTCTGGTTCTGGTGAATTCTCTCACCCTCCCACACTTCTGACTGTACCCTGTGCTTATAAAAAAAAAAAAAAAAAGAAGAAGAAGAAAAAGAATGGAAAGATAGTAGTCACATCTTTCCTTGCCCTTGGCTATCGAGATTAGAAAGTTTCAACTCTGTCATAGAAAAACACAATTCAATAATTCAGTGACACTCTTCCAAATTGGAATGCTATATCTCTAAAAATTTCTCAAAATTAAAGTATATATCAAAGTCTAGCTCAGTTTGATTCAAAGTTGAAAAGAATCACCCAATGAATGTGTGCCTCCAGGAAAGAGCCAATAGTATGTCTTTAGACAGGGCCTGTAATCAGGGAAATGAGTGATCAGGAGTATAAGGAGATCTAGATATGCTGGATACAAACTTTACAGTGTAAAGGTTTTCCACAATTACCTAAGAGCCAAATATGAGATATAAAGTTAGAAAGCTAACTTTCAGACTCCAGAAGGATTTGGAAAAAAACAAGCTGGTGAAGGAGATACATGACCAAGAAGGCAATGATGCTATAGCGGGCAAGAAAGGATATGTAATAAATCAAGAAACAGTTTCTAGAACCAACTACAAGGTCAGAGCAAGATATAAGGCAAAAATTCATAGCAAAAAAAATAATAATAGCTTTTATCTCATCAAATTATTAACCAAAAACTCACAGATTCCATTCTGTCCAGGAATTAAATTCCCTCCTTTCCAGGAACAGGGGTAAATATGTACAAGATGTCTACCAGGTATGAATATTGAAAGAAGTAGAATTTAAAGAAGGGGAATCATAATCTTGTATTTTACCAAGATCCATATCACTTACTAGGCATGACAATGAGTTCAATATTAGCAGAAAGCATGATTCCTGAATTTAAGCAAAGGTAATTTGGTAAATAATTTTATTAAAAAGATAAACACATGCAATTTGCAGCAACATGGATGGCGCTGGAAGGGATCATGCTCAGCGAAATAAGCCAGAAAGAAAAAGAAAAATACCGGATGGTCTCACTCATAGCAGGAATCTAGAAAACTTAAATAAGGGACCAGGAAACTGAATAACTATAAGAAAGTGAAAATCAACAAAAATTATGAACCTGAGACACTTTTTGTGGGGTGGGGGGAGGGAGGGGAGGGATTGGGGTCAGAATGGAGGGGTTGAAATTGTATGGGGAATATAAAAATAAAATTTATTATTAAAAAAAATATTTACCACAGTCTAAAATTGTAATCGCTTCTTTTAAACTAAACTTCTTGTACTTCTTATCTCTGATGGGAAATAATAGGCTCAGACAGAAATCTCCTTAGGGGAGTATGAAGGGTAGACCCATGCCCAGCAGAAGCCCACAAAAAGAAGTACAAGCACAGACTCCTGATAAGTTACCTAGAAAGAACAGGGGTAAAAGCAACACCATAGGAAGACCTGCTGAGAGCAGCAGCAATGTGGACACCTGGGAAGCTTATTGGACAAGCACAGGCAATGGCACCATGTCCAGAATAGTGTCACCAACAGCAGCACCAATGTGGGACCTGAGTAGAGGTCCCACACTGGACAAGTGCAGAGATAAGAGTCATGCCCATAAGTAGTCATGTCCACCAACATTAGTATCAGTGTTGGGTCCTGGTAAGCTCCTGGGATGATAACAGGGAGTTGAGTCATTCCAGGCTAAAGCCCCAGTAACAGCAGTACAGGACCTGGGAAGCTCTCTGAATGAGTGTGAAGGCAGATCTGCCCCAGCAGACACCACACCAATATCAAGAAATCTCCACAAATTCCAGGAAGAGGACTGAGGATGAACCTACAATAGCAGACTCCCCCACTATGCATTGAATCCACATAGAGCTCAATTGTCCCTGAAATACATCTCCGTCTACTGGAAAAGTAGAAAAGCAACTTAAGACCTCAGGGATTACTATACCATGTTGAGAGAACAAATCTCCAGAACTTAATCACAAATTTAGGGAAGATATGTTCTTCCCATCAGATACAGAATTCAAAATTGTCATGATAAAGAAATTTTAAAAATTGGAAAAAAAATGAAAGCACAGAAAAACTGAACAAATGTATACAAGAAAACTCAAAAAACGAATGATCTGAGAAAGAAAATTAAATACAAAAGATTGAATTTTAAGCTTTCAATTTTTAAAAAAATGGAGATCAGGGAAATAAAAAGAGAGAAGATGAAAAAATCTAGAGAAAGCTACAAGGTAAAATAGAACAAGTTGGAGAATGATTCAAAGACTGTGAAGTAGAGAATACACAAAGAATCTAGTGGAAGAAAGAGAACTATGAAGAAACACTTTGAGAATTGACTAACTTTCTGAGGAAAGACAATGTGTGAATAATAGGTATTCCAGACAGGGAAGAGAGTTTGAAGAAAGAACTTATTTAAATAAATAACAGGAAAATTGTCCAAACACATAGAGGGACTAAATACAAGTCCATGATACTATATAAAATAACACCAGGGTACCTAAACAAAATGAGACTTAATCTGAGACACACAATAGTGAATAGCGAATTTTCCAAGAGTTCAAGACAATTAAAAATTATTGAATCTGAGGGGAGGGGAAGTAAAGAAAAAAGATAATCAATAAAGGAATCCTGGGAAGACTAACATTGGATTTCTCTGAAGAAACAATACAGGCAAGGGGAACATGGAATGTCATGATCAAAATACTAAAAGAAAAACTGCTAATTAAGAATACTCTATCCTGTGAAGCCACACTTCAGATATGAGGGATAAATAAGGGATTCTCAGACAAATAGGAGCTGAAGGAGTTTGCAAACACTTTCCCCACTAAAATGTGCTGAAAGGAAATTTCATATCTAAACCAAAGAGAGGATCATACACAAAGAACAAAATAAGGAAATATAACTACATAATTTATATATCAATAATTAATCTAAGTGTAAATTGACTGAACTAACCAATTAAAAGTCACAGAGTGCCTGGTTGAATTAGTAAACACTTCCAACTTTCTTCTATCTCTAAGAAATACACCTAAGGTGCAAAGTTAACCATAGGCTCCAAGTAAATCATTGGAAACCAACCCTACAAGTAAAAATGACCCAAAGGAAAGGAGTTATAGCCATACTTATACCTGATAAAATAGATTTCCAGCTAAAAAAAAGGTAATAAGTGACAGAGATGGACACATTATAATGATTAGGGGAACAATACATGAGAAAAATATAACACTCATCAATATGCACTTTCCAAATGAAGTAGCACCAAAACATTTAAGGCAATTACTTTCTAAACTGAAAACACTGAGAAAAGCATATCCATGTCAGAGGACTTGAATACCCTGCTTTTACCAATGGCTAGATTGACTGGACAGAAAATAAATGACTAAATAGCCTGAAACAAAGAATTATACCACATGGACTTGAGAGATATTTATAGAACATCATAACAATAACCAAAAAAGCTGAAAAAACATTTTTCTCTAATGCACCTGACATTCTCTAGGACTTGACTACATTGGATCACAAGACAAGTTAGCAACAAATTCATGAATCTTTAAATAATACCAAGCATCTCCTGTGATCATAAAAGCATCAAACTAGAAATCAATCACAAAAATAAAACATGATTTTCTTCTTTTGTGGAAACTGAATAAGACACTACTAAATTAATATTGGGTTAATTAGGAAATCAATGAACAGACAATGCAGAAATTCAGAGGATAATAAGAGATTACTATGAACATGTGTTCATAGTGATAAGTTCAATAACCTAGAAAAGATGGTCAAATTCTTAGAATTATACAGCCATACATGACTGAATAAGAAATGGAAAACCTAAGTAGATAAATCACATGCAAGATAATTGAAACAGTAATCAAAAACTCTACAAAAATACAAATTTAAGACCAGTCAGCAATTAAAGGCAGATCCACCAAATTTTCAAAGATGAGCTAATACCTATGCTGAACAACTCTTTCAAAAAAAAAAAAAATGAGAAAGAGGCAATACATCCAAAGATGTTTTATGAGGCCAGCATTAATCTAGTACCAAAACCAGATGACAATACAAAAAATAAAATAAAAGTACTGAGCAACTTTCCTAATAAACATAGATGCCAAAATCATCACAAAAAAAAAAAAAAAAAAAAAAACTTAGCAAACCAAATCCAATCACGTATTAAAAGGATCATATATCACGACCAATTGGGATTTATATGGGACACAGACAGGATGGTTCAACCTCTGAAAATCAATGTAATTCACCACATTAATAAATGGAAAGGTAAAAGAAATAGTCATATTGATTGGTACCTAGAGAGTATTTGATCTCATTCAGCATCCTTTCATGATGAAAAAACTCAGAAAACTGGGGATAAATAGAACACCTCAATCGAATAATGGCCATGTAACACATACCCAAAATTAACATTCTCAATGGTGATGACATAGAAAACCCTAAAGGCTACATGGAAAAAATAATTGAAAGTATAAACCAATTAAGCAAAGTAGCAGTTATAAAATCAATACTCAAAAATCAGTTGCCTTTTTCTATACAAACAGTGAGCCAGAAGAGGAAGAATTAAGAAAAAAATTCCATTTACAAACACACCAAAATACATACATACCTAGGAGTAATCTTAGAGGAAGAAAGCACCTAAACAAATAAACTATAAGACATTGCTAAAAAAAATGGAAAATAAAAAAAAATGGATAAATATTCCCTGCTCTTGGATTGGAAGAATCAAAATTGTCAAAATGACCATCCTACCCAAAGCAGAAAACGGTCAATGCAGTCCCTATTAAAATGTCAATGTCATTCTTCAAAGAAAATGTAACAAACATTACTGAAATCCATATGAATCACAAAAGACCCCAAAGAACTAATGCAATCCTGACAAATAAAGAGGAAGAATGTCAGTATCATACTTCCAGACTTCAAACTATAGCATAATGTCATAATAATTATAACAGCATGGAACTGGAACAAGAACAAAGATGCAGAAAAATTGGAATAGAATTGAAAGCCAAGAAATAAACCGATACCTACATGGACAGTTAATTTATAACAAAGGAGCCAAGAATATACACTGGAACAAAAAGTTCTTTCACCCAGTGGCACTGGGGAAACTGAATAGCTTCATGCAAAAAAATAGGACTAGACCATTACCTCATGCCCTACACAAAAATAAACTTGAAAGGTATAAAATACTTGGATATAAGACCTGAAACCATGAAATACACAGAATTAAACATAGGTAAAACACTTCATGGCATTAGCTTCAGTGATATCTTTGTGGATACCTCTCCAGCAATAAGGAAGTCAAAAGATAGTATATACAATTAGAACTACAACAAAAGAAAAAGAAAAAAGATTTTAAACCACAAAAGAAACCTTAACTAAAATGGAGACACCCTACAGAAGAAAAAATATTTGCACATCATACATCTAACAAAGGGTTAATATCAAAGATCTAGAAGTCACATAACTCAAGAACATAATCCAGTCAAAAAGGAAAGAGAGCAAAATAGGTACTAATCCAAAACAGACATACAGATGACCAACAGGCGCATGAATAAATGTTCATCACTTATCATCAGGGCAAAGCAAATCAAAACCATAATGAGATATTACGTCACACATGCGAGAGCAGCCCATCTCAAAAAAGAACAAAAACAACCAGTGGTAGTAAGGCTATGGAGAAAATGGAACCCTCTTATACTGTTGGCAAAAATGTACATTCACCTAGTCTCTATACGAAACAGCATGGAGTTTCCTCAATTGATATAACATTAATCTACCATATGATATAATAATTCTACTCCTGGGCATTAACCCAGAAAATACAAAAACACTAATTCAAAGGGAAATATGCACTTTAATGTTCATTGCAGCACTAGTTATAGAAACAAAGTTATGCAAACATCACAAGTGCCCAAAATAGATGAGTGGATGTGGAATATGTGCTATATAGATATATACAGTGGACTACCATCTGTGGTAACATGGGTGGAGCAGGAGGGGATTATACTAAGTAAAATAAAGAAAAAAGGGGAAGACAAATACACTGTGTGGCGACACTTACATGTGGAATATAAAGAAAACCACACATAGGGCCAGATAAATAAGAATTATGAACTAACTATAGAAAGCTGACTATAGAAATGAGGCCACCAGAAAGCGGGTAGGGGTAGGGAATGCAAATTCAAGGTGGGAGTGGATCACAATGAACTATGGTGGTAGACTATGAATATTTTGGTGGTGGATATGGTGTGGTAAGATAACCTTGGGGGGAAGAACTTAAGTTTCTGAAATACAAAGAATGATGTAAAGCAATATGACCTCAGTTAAAGATAAGGTTTAGCCATTTGTACATGTTTAGCTCTAATACTTTAGTTATCCTTATAAGGAATCTTATAGTTACTGAGCATAAAGAAGGAAAGATCATCTTTCAAAACCTCTGAATTGTATCTAGTGTGCAAAACTGTAACCAAATAATATTTTCCATTATTTCCTGTTGAAAGACAAACTAATAGGGGCCTCCCCTGGTGGCACAGTGGTTGAGCACAGGGCTGCGAAGCTGCCCGCAGCCTCTGCGGCACCGGTTTGAACCCCGGCAGCTGGTGAGGGTCCCACATGGCACACAGACCTCTCCTGCCGCCCGTTGTTCCCCTCAGCAGTATATTTCTTCGACAGTCTTCCTGCTCTGCTCCCCGCTCTGGCTCTGGTGAATTCTCTCACCCTCCCATGCTTCAGACTGTACCCAGTGCTTGTATTAATTAATTAATTAATTAATTAAAAAAAAAGAAAGACAAACTAATAGATTTAAGTGAGACAGAAATAGGTTTGAATGTTGGATTTATCACATATTCTCAGTAATCTTTTAATTACTGAGAATTTTCCTTTTAGAGACCCAGTTTTCTTAAATTTAAAGTGGGAAAAATTGTCTCTAATTTGAAAAGTTACTGTGAAGCTTAAAAGATACCCAGGCACATTGGTGGTACTATTATTGATTGTGAAGGGGGAATTCATCTGACTTCTACCAATTAATCTCATACAAATTTTGAATTTGTCAATAACTGATTTCATTGAAAAAAACTTTATTGTGGATCACTCAGTAGGGGCCAGTCAGCAGGCTACCCTTAGCCACACTCCAGAGCTGAGAGTAGTAAGGATCCTGGTTTTATGGGATTTGTCACCAGGGCAGGGTATTCAGTAAGCAGAATATTGCTTGGACATGAAAATTGCCTAGCTCAGGTTTCAAAACGTTTAAGCAACCATAGGTGATTTCCCTGGACTCATGCTTCTGCCCTCCCCCACACCCCGCCCCACCCCGCCCCACCCAGCCCCGCCCCGTCCCAATTTGTGGGAAAGTACATCCCAGTTAATTAGGTTTTTCAACAAAAGGAAGAGAACAAAGACCAGGTTCTAGGGACCTTGTAACAAACTCCTCCTTCTACTTCATTTCACTGCGCATTCCTGTGGGGAATTAAGGACAAAGTTCTCCTTGGATAGTTACTTCCTGCTGGAAGGAGATGACATCACCCATCACCATTGTAGGGTGGATAGAGGAAAAAAATTTCAACTGACCAAGATGGAGGTATGTCTGGGCATCCAAGGATGAGTTCCTTGCTGTTCATACTCCTGGGAAAGGACCACTTGACATCTCCAGAAGGGAAGGGATCAGGGATTATATACTACAGAGCAAAAATGACAGGAATATACAGCAAATTAGATACACTTAAACGATGTTTTCAGTCTTTTGCCTATTTTCCTCCACTGGGCTTTTGACCTATACATTGAAAAAATTACTCCATGTTATATAAATTGTTACTGTTTTCTGTCTACCTTTTATTTGACTTTGAATTTGCTCCAATTCTATTTTACTCTCTAGGTCCTTCAAGCCACTTGTTTCCCAAGTCTTGCTTCCCTAAAAAACATCTTAGACAATGCAACTGAAAAATCTGATCAGTCCCAAAATTGAACAAGTTTGTAAATGCACTTTCCAGATTTTCTCTTTATTGAGAATAGTTTACAAGTACTCTTTCCTCTTGGATTGTTTTTTCCTCTTTGCAATGATTAATTCTCTTTGTTATAAATATCCTGGATCTGATGCCCTTCATATCCTACTTCACTGGTTTGTTTCTCAATGTTCTTTTATGAAGTCTTCTCAAACCACTAAGTTTTGGGTCCTTCAATACTCACATCCAGTCCCTTATTCTAGTTTCACAATATCGCCTTAGCTCATTTATTTCCATAAATTTAATATTCTGTCTAGACACAGAACTTCCAACTTATTTATAATTAAATGTATAATTACTCCCCCAAGTTAACATATCTAAATCACTGTTCTGGATTTTAACTTAATAACTTTCTCCCTTAATCCACTTTAAATTTCATTTAGTAAATCCCCATCTGTTTATCATCTCATCTACTTCACATTCTTCTCTGTTCCCTTTGCATCTCCAATTCCTCTCAACTCAATCACCAGATTACTATTTTAACAACTTAGTTATATGTTTTAGTAGTAACTGTCTCCTGGCCTGTCGGGAGGGCACTCAACCTTGGTTTTGATTGGGCATAACCAAGTTACCATGAGCCTAAAGAGCCTGGTTTGACTTCCCCAAAGTAGGGCCTCTAGCCCTTGTAAGCTCAAATGAGATTTTGCTAGAGGGGTGGTGGCAGAACCTCCTGTACATGATTTCCAAGGGGCTTAGGCTGATTTATCTCCATAAGTTTGCCCTGACTGAACAAGGCAATAGGTAGCATCTTTAATCAATTTTTATTAATTTCTAGTATTACTTGGCCATTTACAATTTTAGAGTCTGATTTGCACACTTACCTTTGCCCAAGGACTTTGGCCTCCATCAGGAGGGCAGGATCCACCTGATCAACAATGTCTTAGTTCAGGAGAGGGAGATTCTTGACAATGAAGGGCATCCAAATTTTTTTTTTTTTTTTTCTCATCTTATTTAGGTTTATTATTTTTTTTTTTTTTAATAAATTTTATTGTTATATTCCCCATACAATTGCAGCCCCCCCATTCTGACCCCAATCCCTCCCCCCCCCCCCCCGCCCCCCTAAAAGTGTCTCTGGTTCATAGTTTTTTGTTGATTTTGATTTTCACTTTCTTATAGTTATTCATTTTCCTGGTCCCTTATTTAAGTTTTCTAGATTCCTGCTATGAGTGAGACCATCCAGTATTTTTCTTTTTCTTTTTGGCTTATTTCGCTGAGCATGATCCCTTCCAGCGCCATCCATGTTGCTGCAAATTGCATGTGTTTATCTTTTTTGAATGCTGAGTAATATTCCATGGTATATATGTACCACATCTTCTTGATCCAGTCATCTATTTTTGGGCATTTGGGTTGTTTCCAAAGCTTAGCTATTGTAAACAGTGCTGCTATAAACATAGGGGTGCAGGTGTTCTTTGGAATTGATGTTTCTGTGTCCTTTGGGTAAATACCTAGGAGTGGAATTGCTGGATCATAAGGAAGCTCTATGTTTAGTAGGTCCAGAAATCTCCATACAGCTTTCCACAGTGGTTGGACCAGTTTGCACTCCCACCAACAGTGCAGAAGAGTTCCTTTTTCTCCACACCCTCGCCAACATTTGTTGTTGCTAGTTTTTTTAATATGTGCCATTCTCACTGGTGTAAGATGGTATCTCATGGTAGTTTTGATTTGCATTTCCCTGATGACAAGTGATGTTGAACATTTTTTCATATGCCTGTTGGCCATTTGCATTTCCTCTTCAGAGAAGTTTCTTTTAAGCTCTTCTGCCCATTTTTTGACTGGATTATTTTCTTTGTTGTTGTTGAGTCTCATCAGCTCTTTGCAGATTTTTGTGATCAGTCCTTTATCATTAGTGTTGGGTGCAAAAATGTTCTCCCAGTTGGTGGGGTTTCTCTTTGTTTTTGTTATTGTCTCTTTTGCTGTGCAAAAGCTCTTTAATTTGATGTAGTCCCAGCTGTTTATCTTTGCCTTCACTATCACTGCTTTGGGTGATGTGTCTGTAAAGATGTCTTTGATGTGCAAATCACGTAGTGTTTCGCCTATATTTCCTTCTATATATTTTATGGTTTCAGGTCTTATGTCTAGTTCTTTAATCCATTTTGAGTTGATTTTTGTGTCATGGATTGGAAGAATAAACATTATTAAAATGGCCATCCTACCAAAAGCAATATACAGATTCAATGCTATTCCAATCAAAATTTCAATGTCATTCTTCAAAGAAATAGAACAATTATTGATGAAATTCATATGGAATCACAAAAAACCCCGAATAGCCAAAGCTCTCCTGAAGGGCATCCAAATTTTACAGAATCAGGCTCTTCCAAGGAATCCCAACAGTTGTTTCCAAGGTTTCAGAATGGGGACCTGGCGGACGGCTTCCTTTTGATCTATGGGGAGGCCCTTTTCCCTTTTACAATTTTAAGGCCTAGGTATGTGACTCTCTCCAGCATAATCTGAGCTTTGTTCCTAGAAACCTAATTTCCCTTCTCACCGATTTAGAGCCTTGGAGACATTGAGGAATCACAAGGCTTACGCAGGCCCTGGGTTATGAGGTTCTCCACTACTGCTCGAATTTCCTCTCAGGCTTCTTTTTTTAGGTGGTGTTACCATAGGCAGGGCTTTTGGGGTATAGGTTTGAGTTTAATGTGGCCCTTCCCCCTGTGCCTGGGTATAAACCGCAGGATGATGCTAGCACATCCCCCTGAGAAGAACAAGGCCAACACTATCTCCTCAGAAGAACTAGTACCTTTACAATGGTGATACTGCCTTCCAAACTAAGGGTAGTTTCTAACTTATATAACAGATCCCTCCAGAGAAGGGAGACTGGATATTTTGGTACATAGAGAAATATTTTTCCTTAAATATTTTTCCTTATAACTGGATTTTTTAAAGTTAAAGGAAGTTCTTGGTTTGTTCTTTTCCTGACACTTCAACTATTGGCCAAGTCTAGGAGGACAAGCTTCCTTTCTGAATGTTCCAAACCAAGTAGGTGACTCCTCGTACTGGTGATGGGCACAGAGCAGGATCTCTATGACCCCATGCAGACAGGTAAATGAGAGTCCTAGAGCCCTTAGTGGCTTTTTTCAGCTTTTTATTGGAATTTTACCAAGTACACAGCAGGCAGGGGTGCTGAGGGGCCTGGAGGGTGCCAGAACTCCCAATCCCCAGCAAGACTTTACTCTTTCTGGGCTCTCTGGCATTCTTTTGCGGCCTCTGCTTCTCTGCTGGTTCTCTTCTGCTCTCTCGCTTGTTCTCCTCTCTGCTGGTGTCCCTGTGATGCCGCCCTTATAAGCCCCATCTCAGCCCAGATGAATCCCACCTACATATGCCCACATCCCACTCTAGGTGTCCACCATCAGACATGCATTCAGGACCACAGGGATCCATCATCAATCCTAATGGCAGTAGAGCAGAAAAGCCCAACAATTATTTACCCTACACTCCTGCATCAACTAAAAAGTAGGCAAGATTGTCCCCTAAGCTCAAGGTCAGCCATGATTCCTTCAGGACAATGGATATTTGATTGCTAGAAGTCTGCTGAGGAAATGCCTTGCCACTTTAGTCCATCACGGAACTGAACAATCCAGCTTCATGGACTCTCAGGCCTATGGAGACTGGGACAAGCCTTTTTCCTTCCTTTCTGGTGATGGAAGGGACACTCACTCTTTGAATGCCCCTCCTTTTGGCATATGACACACTGATTTTGTCCCAAATTGAAGTATCCGGGCCCTCCTGCTTGGAGACCAGGAGCACTCTCTGAAGATCATTCTCTAGGATATCCTTTCCTGTTTTCTTCCAGAGTGACCTTAATGGGCAACTTCCAATAAGCTGGTATAGTGCCAACAAGGCACAGGGCAGGTTCTCTATGAATCTGGGCAGACGTGTAAAGGAGGAGTCCTAAAGCCCTCAGTGGCCTTTTCCAGCTTTTAATGATCTTTCTACACCATTTGTAGTGAGACAACCAGATGCAGGGCAGGCAGTGGGCCCGGGGAGGGGAGGGAACTGGGAGGCTAGCAAGCGAATCTTAACTTTTTCTGGGCTCTCTGGCATGTGGTCTCTTCATGGGTCTCCACTGCACTCTGCTGTACCCAGTCATCTCTTATGCTGCCCTTATATGCTGTATCTCCACCCAGGTATGCCCTCTCATGACACCCACACCGTATTCCAGGTGTGCACCATCAGGCACACGTGTAAGACCACAGATATCCATCAAAGATTTTAATTATGGGAGGGTGGGCAAACCTGATAACTTCCATTACCCTACAGTGGCTTGCTGTTTGAAGTTCGCCACTTCCTCCTCTGCTGAGTTCGGTTATTGAATCCTCAGATGGCTGCCTCTCCATTGGGAGGATGGCATATTTTATCATTAGCTTTGTCCAATTAACAGACTTCTAGTTCATCTTATTCTCCTTAAGAAGTGTTTGGGATAAGCAGGGCCAGGTGATCCTGGTTAGTGAGTTCCTACTGAGAATCTTTAATTGGTACCACAACTGCAACCGTTCATGCCTAGTCCCTCAGGTATTATTGTCAGTTTGTTTTAGCTTCTAGGAATCTTAGTAAAAGTTTCCATATGACTTTTGATTAATGACCATATTTTAGCAAAAGGAGGGTATTTTAGTCTGCTTACTCATATCCCATGAACCATCTGTCAATATGAAGTACTTATACTTTCTTCCTAATTCATTTAATTTCCTCCAGTCAATTACCTTTTTCTAATACCTGAGGTAAGGTGTCAGTTCTGTCCACATTATAGATCATATAGGACTTTCCTTACAAAGTAAAAAAGTTCATAATTTTCTTTATTAAGTTCCTTATACAGAAACTGATCATTCTCTATTAGACAAAAAAAGTGTGTCAATATTGCAATATTCAGCTTATATCAGAATAATTCATATAAAACAGCATATTCAGTACAAAGAACTACTTTATTAGCAGTCCTGCAGTGAATCTACTTAAAAGACCCACAATGCTTAAAATTCCAGAACTATCCTAAGTAGATGTTAGATTAGTAAATTGATAGATGATGAGCTAGTAGCCTAGCAGAGCTGCACAGTACAGTAGCTTATTCATGAGATTTAACTCATGTCAGTTACCCTCTTCACAAGTGACATCACTAATACAAATACAGTTTTGACTATCATTCAACATTAATATCTGACTAAAAGCTGACAATGGTTTATAAATATTATCCTTTTAGCATCTGAAAGTTTAAGTAGCCCTTATAATTCATTTGATCTTATTTAGCTTGACCACATAAAAGTTCATTTCTAAGATTTCTTTTTCAAATCTGTTTTTTTTTTTTTTTTTTTGCATAATTCCATTACAAAAACAGCTTCATGTTGGGGCTCCTCTGATGGTGCAGCAGTTGAGCTCTGGGCTGCGAAGCTGCCCACAGCCTTTGCAGCGCCAGTTTGATCCCAGGCCGCCGGCGAGGGTCCCACATGGAGTGACAGACCTCTCCTGCCACAACTGCTGCTCCCCTCAGCAGTGTAGTTCATCAGTCTGCCTGTTCTGTTCCTCACTCTGGCTCTGGTGAATGCTCTCATCTCACCCTCCCGCACTTCTGACTGTACCCAGTGCTTGTATAAATATATATTTTTAAAAAAGCTTCATGTTGATATCAAATCTTTCTCAGATCAAAATACCTCCAATTTTCTATACTTTTTTTAAAGATTTATTTATTTATTTATTTATTTATTTATTTATTTATTTATACAAGCACTGGGTACAGTCAGAAGAGCAGGGAGGGTGAGGGAATTCACCAGAGCCAGAGGGGAGAGCAAAGCATTCTATACCTTCTAATACACACATTCTTACTTGTTGTTTCCCTTCATTAAAAGTTTAACTTCACAATTTCTAGTTTATAAACATCTGTAAAAGTTGTTATACTATTATACCCCTTTACTTTATTTTATTTATTTTTTTAAAAAATTATTTATTTATACAATCACTGGGTACAGTCAGAAGCACAGGAAGGTAAGAGAATTCACCAGAGCCAGAGTGGGGAGCAGAACAGGCAGACTGACGAAGTACACTGCCGGGGGGAGCAGCAGGCACGGTGGGGGAGGTCTGTTGTGCCATGTGGGACCCTTGCTGGTGGCCAGGTATCGAACTGGTGATGCAGAGGCTGCGGGCAGCTTCGCAGCCCAGCGCTCAACCGCTGTACCACCAGGGGAGGCCCCATTGTTCCCCTTTAAATTAAAAGGCAAACCAAGTAACTTGTCATATTTTATCAAAAAATCTGAGAGACTTATTATTGCTAGTGATTCTTAACTCATTTGTTTAAACCTTTACTTTATAAAAACTTTGCTTTCGGGCTGCCACTTCTGATTTGGGCTTAAACACAAGCATCTCTGGGCCTCCCTGGTGGCACAGTGTTTGAGCGCTGGGCTGCGAAGCTGCCCGCAGCCTCTGCAGCGCCAGTTTGATCCCCGACCGCTGGCGAGGGTCCCATATGGCATGAAGTCCTCTCCTGCTGTGCCCGCTGCTCCCCTCAGCAGTGTACCTCGTCAGTCTGCCTGTTCTCCTCCTGCTCCGGCTCTGGTGTATTCTCTTACTCTCCCGTGCTTCTGACTGTATCCAGTGCTTGTATAAATAAATGAATAAATCTTAAAAAAAAAAAAGCATCTCCAATTAGAGCTATTTCTTTTGATACTAGTCAGAATTTAAGGACATGAATGATTTGAACCATTAAGTTTTGAACTAGTTCTTCACTAAAAAAATATTCTTGAAAATGTTTAGTTTCTTGTTGGGTACCATCCCAGCCTGGCAGGTTAACTGTAGATCCAAGCAAATGAGAAAATAAAATCTTGGAGCCTCAGGTATATCTGACAGGCCTTTATTGCCGAAGCAGGGGACTGGTTACACAAGCAGACCAGCAGGCAGGGAGGCAGGCAGGCATGCAGGCAGAAACTGAGCCTCCTAGTCCCCATGATCTCTCACTTCTCAGCCCAGGTGTCTGTATTTATAAGTGGGCATGCCCCATGCTCACACTCTTAAGGGTTTTTGTTTTTGTTTTTTTTTGTTTTTTTACAATAATAAGACATCAAGTGTGGGTAGTAAAACTGGGGAGGAACACAAACCTGCAGGTGCTGTCCACAGAGGCTGGTGGCAGGAGACAAAAAAAAAAAAAAAAATGAGTTACTCCATGTTCCTTACAGCATCATCTATAGCCCAACTGTATATGAATTATTAGTTTTCACAAAATTCATTCTTAGGGCCTCCTCGGTGGTGCAAGGGGTTAAGCACAGCACTGTGAAGCTCTCTGAAGCCTCTGCAGCATGAGTTTGATCCCCAGCAGGCCCCAGGAGCAACCCACATGGCACAGCAAACCTCTCCTGCCTCACCCACTGCTCCCCTCAGCAGTGTATTTTAGACACTCTGCCTCTTCTGTTCCCCACTTGTCTGGAGCCGCCTGGAGCATGCGCCGTGTTGCGCAACACACGTGCCATTAATTAGTTTTTGCTTTACCGTTTTGCCTGCTGAGAAACCACAGGTGTTTCCTATTAATCAAATGAGATTGGGAGGTACGATGGGAGGAGCTACCAGGATATAAGAGGAGAACCACAAGAAGGTCGAGAGGTCATTGCGAGAGGTTATTGCGAGAGAGGTTATTGCGAGAGGAGCAGAGAGAAGGTCAGGGAAGTAAGAAAGTCAGGGAAAAGAAAGATATGTAAAAGTAGTAAAAGGAGAAATAAAGAAGTAAATGCTAGCGTCAAGTCGTCAAGCCCCTCATTTCAATCCTCAGCCCTTCTCTTCCCGTGCCTCTGAACCCCGCGGGTCGGGACAGGTGGCGCCCAACGTGGGGCACGGAAAAGAACGAAGGAACCGCTGAAGGACCAGCTGTGGTGAGCCGGCAAGTAAAGTAAAGTAAAGTAAAGTAAGGTAGCTGGGATTCATGGGCAATTCAATGTCCAAGGGGCAGTTAGTTATTTCCCTGGAAGCTCTCCTAAAAGAGTTTGGGGTTCCTCTCAGTAGAAAAATTCTTAAAGGATTTGTAGAGACCCTTAGTATTACTAGTAAATGGTTTCTGAAGCAGGATCAGGTCGATAGTGAAAATTGGAATAAGGTGAAAGGAGATATTGTCTTGCATCAGCAATTATATGGCCTTGAGTCTCTTCCTTGCACTACTTTGACGGTCTGGAGAGTGGTGGGAGATGCTCTTAATGCTGGTGGCACTGCTGCCGTTCAGTTAGCCACTGAGGCCGTCAGGATAGCGAGACAAACGGAGGAAGATAGAAGTTCCATTGTGAGTTCTACATCGGTAAGTCCCCCTTCCTCTACTCAAAAAATACCAACAGCCCCTCCCCTAGATTATTCTACTGATGAGTCGGGAGGAGACGAGGAACAGGATGAGAAAGGCTTCGGTTGTTATAAGCCAGGGAAGCGTAAAAGGAGATGGAAAACACCTGGGGAGCCACCTCCCGGGGGCGCCACCTCCTAGAACACTTGACAGGGTTGATCTTCCATTAATGGAAAGACTGTGTTCTATGATGGAAAGAGTCCTGGTTTCCCAGGCTCCTAATTATGCTTACCCAGTCCTGGAAGGGACAGATCCTCAAGGAGTGCTTACTAGAGTACATGTCTCCATTGACACATTCTCTGGTTTTCTTTTCGCCTCCCCACATTGCGGTGAAAAGACTTCTGATGTCCGCTCACATTTGCTACATGCGTTTGCGGTAATGGGCCGCCCACGTGTCATTAAGACAGATAACGGTCCTGGTTATACCAGTAAGGCCTTTGCCTCCTTTTGTGCGGTCCATCGCATTGTGCACAAAACAGGAATTCCATACAACCCGCAGGGGCAGGGTATAGTTGAACGTGCCCATGGTTCTCTGAAAACTATACTTTTAAAACAAACAGGGAGAGAACACTCCCCCGTTTGACTACAGCTCTCTTTACCCTTAATTTTTTGACCCTAGATACCCAGGGGCGGTCAGCTGCTGATCGGCACTGGTCGCCAGACCCTCGGCAGGTCACGATGCTGCAAGCGAGATGGAAGGACCCAGTTAATAATGAGTGGCAACCACCCGCACCAGTACTAATACAGCTGCCTGGCAGCATTTGTCTTTTCCCACAGGATGCGGAATCACCCCAATGGGTTCCTGCTCGATTGGTTCGGTTTGTCAATATACCTGACCCTGCTAACATTGATGACACAAGCGTCCCAGATGTTAGTACGATGGGCGATTGTGCATCAGCTGCCGTTTTTGCTCCTCATTGATCATCATGATTCCACTTTTCCGCAAGTATTTGCCACTAATCTTACTATTGGTCTGGCTTCCAAGCCATTGGATAGTGCCCCGTTGGGCCAGGATGAGGTGAAATTATTTAATGGCATTTATTCTGTAAACATTAGTTCTACCATTGAATAATTTGTTAGTATTCAGAATAATAGATTATAGAGTTTGTCTGCTGCTGTCTGTCTGTCCCCTCCTTTCTTTTCTGTCCTCCCCAATAATGCAGGAGATGCCACTGGGTTGAGCTGTTCAGCGGAGATTTGCCCCCTCTCTGCCTCCTGGGCCCGGAGTGCGGAGAGAGCGATGATCGCTGTCTACCTTCTATTTTAGTCATACCCGTGGATGTTTCTGCACATCTTTCTCCTGTTCTACCTAGGAGGAGACGTGATTTTGGCATCACTGCAGCTGTTGTCGCTGTTTCAATAGTGGTGGCCGTGGCTGCCGCCACCGTTCGTCACTCAAACTGCTGCAAATGCTGACACTATAAACAATCTAGTTGCCAATGTTGTTTTTGCGTTACCAACATAGCAAGATATGAATGAACATTTATGAAATGGACTTTTGATGCTTAATTGGCAGATAGCTGATGTAAAAAGAGATACACACTTTTGTTAACTGCTCACATGCATTGTAACTTTTTGTACAGTTTTATTTGTGTAATTCCTGTTATGGTGAAAAATATGTTTATGGAAGAAAATAGGTTAAATAGTGTAATCAGAGGACCTTAGAACCACCAGCTCCTGAACCTGACCTCTCAATTGGCGAGACAGCTCATAACTGTTAACAACACTCGGGTTACCCTGTTACAAGTGAGGGTCTCATTGCCTGGTTTAGAGGACTCCTCCCAGAGTTGCCATTTGTGCATTCGGCATATGGTTTCTCCGTCGGCTACGGAGGCGAAACAAAAAACGTGCTATTGCGGTCAGGCAAGTACTTGGCTCCATGGTACTTGACCAGGACTCCCCAGTGGCATCCGGATGGGTCAACTTAGCCCTAGAGAACCTGAGAGCCAAAGACGGGTAAGAGTGTAGCCGTCCAGACCAACCTAAGACAGCGGTCCGGACCAACTGCGCCGGATTAGCGATGACAGGTAAGGCTGGTCACGGAATATGCCAACCTAAGACAGGCCAGGTGTCTCATTTAAAAGAAAAAAGGGGGAGATGTCCGGAGCCGCCTGGAGCATGCGCCGTGTTGCGCAACACACGTCACACGTGCCATTAATTAGTTTTCGCTTTACCGTTTTGCCTGCTGAGAAACCACAGGTGTTTCCTATTAATCAAATGAGATTGGGAGGTACGATGGGAGGAGCTACCAGGATATAAGAGGAGAACCACGAGAAGGTCGAGAGGTCATTGCGAGAGGTTATTGCGAGAGAGGTTATTGCGAGAGGAGCAGAGAGAAGGTCAGGGAAGTAAGAAAGTCAGGGAAAAGAAAGATATGTAAAAGTAGTAAAAGGAGAAATAAAGAAGTAAATGCTAGCGTCAAGTCGTCAAGCCCCTCATTTCAATCCTCAGCCCTTCTCTTCCCGTGCCTCTGAACCCCGCGGGTCGGGACACCCACTCTGTCTCTGGTGAATCTTCTCATCCCCTGCACCTCCCACACTCTGACCTGTACCCCGGCTCTTCTATGCATAAATAAATCTTAAAAAAAAAAATCACTCTTCATCAGCTTTGTTCCTCCCAAGATTTTTTTTTTTTTGCTCAGATTTTAACCCTTGCAGATTTTTTCCCTAATAGGCTGTCTCCTCAATGCACACTGTCCCCTTAATCTCTTCCTCACAGAATTCTCTCTCCTAGAACTTCTCACAAATTTTTTCTAGAAGTCATTGATTTCTACCCTTTGTTGTTCACCTGATAATAAGGGTTTAGGCATTCCCCAGATGTAGGAGGTAAAGAAAACCTTCACTTTCCCAATTTACCTAAGTTTCCAAGTTGTTCCTTGTACAACTGCAAATCAGGACAACTGCAAATATGCTTTCCAGACTTCTTTCCTACAGGCTGAAAAGCTTTCTACCTTGACTTTGCTTGAAACTGAAAGTTAAATTTAAGCCAAGTGTGGGGACAGCTTCACATACCTCCCAGGAGGATTCAAGAATAAGAAGTGTTCTTGAGGTGGTTCTGGTCTTCCAGGGGATGGGCAGCCTGTCCTGGCATCAGACACATCAGAAGAGAGGTCTCAAAGGGACCCCGATTCCTTCATGGTTGCTGTAGTGCCAGGAAGGCACATCTCTGTGATCTGAGCAGACTGGGTAAAGGACAGTACTGGAGTCCTCGGTGGCTTTTCAGGCTTTTATAGACATTTTACTAGGTACACAGCAGGCAGGGATGCTAGGGGGCCAGGAGGCTGGCAGGCCTCCTAGCCCCCAGTGAATCTTCACTCTTTCTGGCCTCTCTGGTGTTCCCTTTTGGTCTCCTTCTCTCTCTTCTGTTTCTCTTTCTTCCAGTGGTTCTGTTCCTCCACTTGTGTCCGGAGCCGCCTGGAGCATGCGCCGTGTTGCGCAACACACGTGCCATTAATTAGTTTTCGCTTTACCATTTTGCCTGCTGAGAAACCACAGGTGTTTCCTATTAATCAAATGAGACTGGGAGGTACGTTGGGAGGAGCTACCAGGATATAAGAAGAGAACCAGGAGAAGGTCAGGAGGTTATTGTCAGTAAGGTTATTGCAAGAGAGGTTATTGCGAGAGAGGTTATTGCGAGAGGAGCAGAGAGAAGGTCAGGGAAGGTAGAAAGACAGGGAAAAGTAAAAGAAAGGAAAAGGAAAAATAAAGAAGTAAACACTAGTGTCAAGTTGTCTCAAGCCCCTCATTTCAATCCTCAGCCCTTCTCTTTTCGTGCCTACGAATCCCGTGGGTCGGGACACACTTGCTCTCTTTCTGGTTCTATTCCTCTGGCGTCTCCGTGACACTGCCCTTCCTTATGAACCCAGTCTCAGCCCAGCATGTCGCATATACCCACCTACGCATGTCCACACCTTACCCCAGGTGCCTGCCATCAGGCAAGCATTCAGGACTGCAGAGATCCATCATCAATCCTAATGGCAGGAGGACAGAAAAGCCTGACAATCATTTACTCTACAGTTGTCAAATTCTTGGTGATTTTGAAGGATCTTTAACTGATTTCTACTAATTAATCCCACACGAATTTTGATCTAACCAATGATTCATTTCAAGCAAGGAACATTTATTAAAAAACCAATACGGGAGGAGTGGCAAGGACCTTGAGTCACACTCCAGGATTGAGAATGTTCAGAGTTCTGGTTTTATGGACGTGACCACTCAGGCAGGGTTAGCAGAGAATCAATATATTTGCTGAGAGTTTTATAAGTAGGGTATTGACTGGACTTCAGAGTTTTCTAGCTTGGGTTTCAGAAATTTTAAGCACCCACAGGTGCTTTCTCTAACACCTCCCCAACTGCTCCCCCACCTCATTAGGAGGAAAAGAACATCCCAGCTGATTAAGATTTCAAAAATGGAACATAATAAACAAGGACCAGGTTCCAGGTTCTTGTAAAAGTACTTAATAAATTACTATTATTATTCCAGTGGGTCATTGTTGTTAATTCCACTGAGTTCATATAAAATTACGCGTTAGTATATCCACATATATCACTAAATAAAGGAAATATACTAAGGGGTGTTAATGAATTCAAATAGTTTCTTACAAATTTGCATTCCTCTTCCAAAGAAAGGTGTAGGATAATTGGATTAATTAGGCTTTTTACGCTACTAGCCTCTGTGGCTATCACCTGTGGCCATGATTGCATTTATGCAGCAGTGCTTGGGAGTGAGGGCACAGGGCACACAGGCCTTATTGTGGACTCCTGGAGTATGGGTGTAGGCATGCATAAGTCTGCACACCTGAGCCTAGAGGCCAAGGCTATAAGGGTGGTGTCACTCAAGAGACTGATGGTTATGGGAGGACAAGTGATTACAGTAGACATGAGACCATGCGAGAACACCAAAGACTCCAGAGAAAGAGTAGAGATTTGTGGGGTCTGGGAGGATCAGATTCCCCCAGATCCCCTTCCTGCCTGGCCCATACCTGCCTCCCTGCATGCCAGCCTCCCTGCCTGGTTTATCTGTGTACCTGGTTCCCTGAGAGCCTAGAGACTGTAAGATCAACTGAGGACACTGTAACTGCCCTTTATCCATCTGTCCTAATCACTAGTGAACCTGCCTGTGCTTGCTAGCACAACAGATGGTTTTTTGAGTATGCCACAGAAAGTTGAAGAGAAGTATTTTTAAAATAAAATCATTTTTCGTGATGCTAGTTTTCATTATGACAATATTAACATCCTAAAACAAGCCATTGAAAACCCACTGAGGGTCCCCAGAGATGTGGAGGAAACTAGGCACAGTGCCAGTCAAAATACAGGGCCATTCCTTACACCACAGACTAAAAATGGAGAAAATAATCTATTGCCCACAGGTTGTTCCTTTCTCATAAGACTTCTTATATTGAACTAAACAAACCTGCCAGTTGCTGAGCAATTATGTATGTAAAGTAGATGGGAAATGTCTCAAAATAAGGTGCTTACTCTGTAGGACACTGAAGGCTATCCTGGAATATGAATCAGGCTAAAATATAAGGCTTTGCTCTATCTACTGATAATGATAGTGACAGGGGATTGATCACTCTTTTCCCTTTGTAACTGTAGCAGCAGGAAGGCCACAAGTCAGGTTCTCTTGTGAACCTATGCAGATGGGTAAAGGAGAGTCCTGGAGTCCTCGGTGGCTTTTTCAGGCTTGTATTGAGTTTACCAGGTACACGGCAGGCAGGAGTGCCAGAGGGTTGTAGGGGCAGGAAGACACAGAGCAGGTTTTCTTTGATAGGAGCAGATGGGGTAAAGGAGGAGTCCTAGAGAGTCCTGGAACCCTCAGTGGCTTTTCAGGCTGCTGTTGGGATCTACCAGGCACACAGCAGGCAGCAAGTCTTCACTCTATCTGGGCTCTTTGGAGTTCTCTCGCATTCCCTCTGCCTCTCGTGGTTCTGCTCTCTGCTCAGCTTCTGCTGGCGTCTCCATGACCCCGCCCTTATAAGCTCAGTCTCTCAGCCCAGGTGCACCCACTTACTCATGCCCACACCTTACTCCAGGTGCCCACCATCAGGCATGCATTCAGGACTGCAAGGATCCATCATCAATCCTAGTGGTGGGAGGACAGAAAAGCCTGATACTTTTTTACCTTACCCTTCAGGGGGCCAGGAGGCTGGCAGGCGAACCTTCACACTTTCTGGACTGTCCAGAGTTCTCTTGTGGTCTTGTTCTCTCTCTTCTGCTTCTCTTTCTTCTGGTTCTGTTCCCTTGCTGGCATCTACATGATGCTGCCCTTGTAAGCCACTCTCAACCCAGGTGTACCCACCTATGCATGCACACACCCTACACCAGGCTTTTGCCATCAGGCATGCATTCAGGACTACAGGGATCCATCATTAATGCTAATGGTGGGAAAGCAGAAAACCTGATAATTATTTACCCTACAGTACCTTTATCAACATATACAGGGAAAATCAGATTCAGTCTTCCTCATTCTATTTCTAGTTTACATGAAAAGGATAGTTCAGGAAGCTAAGCTTTGTGAGACTAGGTTTCTCATGGTAGTCAAAACGTTTATCGTGAAGACAAGTAATATATAACTTGGTAATTTATTTAGCAAAATCTTTCAGAAATTTCCAAACATTACAGAAACTCAAAATAACTCAAAATTAAACCCTGAGAATGGAGTTATTTTATAGTGTCATGACACAAACACCACACACATACACCTTCCATGCCCTACATTAGCAAATCTCAATGCTTTCAACTATCCCAGAATCATTTTCAATACTTGGCAAGTTGTTCCTTTCTCATAAGACTTTTCACATTGCACTAAACAAAACTGCCAGTTTCTGAGCAATTATACATGTAAAGTAGATGGGAAATGTCTCAAAATAAACTGCTTACTCTGTAGGATACAGAGTATCTGGAAAACCTTAGGGCTTCAGAGTTAACATAAAATAAAATATCTAATTTTTTAAAACTTATCAGCTGTGTGGAAAATAAAGTCTGAAAAGACATTTTGCTAAAAGATTCCACAGGAAGGTGACTTACTATAAAGTCAGGCATGGACACGGTGCAGGTTTTCTAGGATCCAGCAGACCGGGTAAAGGAGGAGTCAGAGTCGTCAGTGGCTTTTTTGCAGGTTTTTATTGGGATTTACCCGGTACACAGCAGGCAGGGATGTTGGGAGGCTGGGAGGCTGGCATGCCTCCCAAGCCCCCAGCAAGTCTTCACTCTATCTGGGCTCTCCGGCCTTCTCCCTCTCTCTTTCTCGGCTTCTGCTTATTCTTGGCTTCTGCTGGCATCCCTGTGACGCTGCTCTTATAAGCACAGTCTTAGGCCAGGTGAATCCCATCTACCTATGCCCACACCCTACTTGAGGTGCCCGCCATCAGTCATGCATTCAGGACCGCAAGGATCCATCATCTATCCTGATGGCAGGAGGGCAGAAAAGCCTGACATTTTTCTTTACCCTACAGTCCACCCCCTCAGGGTTTTCTGCCATATAATCTTCATATATACAATTTTCTTAGCAAACATAATGCAGTCATGGCCCACAAAAGCAAATACATCACAATATAACAACAAAATACAACAGAACACAAATAAGTCCAGGCAGGGCCCCAACCTCGTGGCAAAAGACAATTATTGGTACCAGCAGATGAGCCACCACATCTGCTGCCGAAGGCACTGCTCATACAAGGGAGGGGAACCACTCACGGCATCTACTGTAACACTCCAGGAGCCGTCAGGCTTCCTGGCCTTCTCTGGCTGTAGTCTCGGCTACAAGCCACACACCACATCCACCCCCAGGATGCACTCACTCTGGGATTGGCGATTCTATTCTGTTGGGGGTAATCGCCAACCCTCAGGATTTCTGTCTGCAGTCGCTCCAACACTTGGCCTTCACAGCCACCAATGCGACTCGCAGACCTGCACTCAGGCCAACCCACTGCACGAGCACATGGGTCGGGGATCCAAACTCTACATGCGGCTTGGGCTCCACCCCAAGCCACGTTCCCCACCCATCCCCCAAGGACGGGTTCCTCAGCTCCTCACCCTCACTCGGCAACGAGCAGGGCATTACCCACTGGTGATTTTACGAGACTCACTTGTCTTCAGCATACTTAGGCTGCTTAACAGCCGCTTAGGGCTTCTCAACTTAGCATAAGCACCAGCTTTTGCCTTCTCAGTTGGCTTTTCTCCTCTGCCTAGCTGCTGGGCATACACAGGCTGCTTTTGGCCATCAAGGCCCACTGGCCACCCCCAGATTCCTATCTCCTGGGATGTACAAATAGCATCCTCCCCCAGGGTCCCAAAACATTAACTTGCCAAAATTCCTCTGCCTTCTGGCGGGATTGTCAGTCCAATTTCATCAGTCCAAGTCCATTAGTCCAAGTCCATTAGTCCAAGTCCATTAGTCCAAGTCCATTGGCCTCTCCCTGCATCAGCACTGGCGAGCTCCGAATCGTGTTCCTCTCCTCCCTGACGATTCTGCTGCCTCAGGGGTCGGGTCGTTGGCTGGTCCTTTCGGGTGTAGTTGGCCTGTCCTCTCGGGCGTCTCCTCCTCCAGGCATGGTCTTATTCCGTAGCTCCCGGACCTTGTCCACCCTCTGTGCCGCCATGGTGCCTCCAGCGCTGTCACAGGCTCACACAGTCTGTTACTCCTTAGTCCCTCCAGGTCTTCGAAGGGCTCCATACCTGTCTGCATGGATCGTCTTGTTGACTTACACCAATTGTAAAGTCAGGAATGGACACGGTACAGGTTTTCTAGGATCCATCTGACCGGGTAAAGGAGGAGTCAGAGTCTTCAGTGGCTATTTTGCAGGCTTTTATTGGGATTGACCCAGTACACAGCAGGTAGGGATGTTGGGGGGGGGCCAGGAGGCTGGCAGACCCCCCAGCCGCCAGCAAGTCTTCACTCTATCTGGGCTCTCCGGTGTTCTCCCTCTCTCGGCTTCTACTGCTCTTGCTTCTCTCTCGGCTTCTCCTCGTTCTTGGCTTCTGCTGGCGTCCCCGTGACGCTGCCCTTATAAGCACAGTCTTAGCCCAGGTGAATCCCATCTACCTATTCCCACACCCTACTTGAAGTGCCCGCCATCAGACACGCATTCAGGACCGCAAGGATCCATCATCTATCCTGATGGCGGGAGGGCAGAAAAGCCTGACATTTTTCCTTACCCTACACTTACATTATTTCTTTTATTCATTACCAGGTAAATCTTTTCAAACTCTATTGCTATTATTTCTAAATGTCTTGTTCTCCTTAGGTTGTCAGCCACTGCCCCAGTTCCTTATGCTTCTAAAGGACCTAAATTTTCTCCCATTACTAAAAATCACACAAAGCAATTTTAACCTTTCTGTTCGTGACCTATATACAAAGCATCTTTATAGTTGTATTTCCTATGAGCATGAAGTATACCATCCCCATTCAAGTCAAGCCTTATTTTGTTTGTCTCTTCTCCATCAGCTTCCTCAGAGACTAGGGTTAAGTTAAGGGTGGAATTTGAACAACTTTATTTCTGAAATCCTCTCCTCTATACCCCAAATATGCCATCTTTAAAGTGGAGACTCAGCCCCACTTGGGGCTCCAGTGCTTGGCCCCCAGAGCAGTGCAAGTGGCAGTGGGTAGTGGTCATTTTACTGCTGGGTCTCAGACTACTGGCATGCAGCCCCTGGGGGCCCATGGGGCCAGCTCTGGTACAGTGGAGAGACCTGTGGATTTAGTGCCTGGATGTGGAATGGAGTGAGCAGGTGCAAGCTGTGAGCTGGTTAGTAAATGGTCCAATCAGGCTGGTAAGTGGGGGACCCTGAGAGAGAAGAGAGCATGGGAGAAGCTGGCTTAGGGGCCTTCTCCAGTGGCACTCTGGCACTCTCTGAGACTTGGTTGGATAGGACTTGCTTGGAATCCTTGGAATGCTCTGGCCAGGACACTTGCTCACTGGACTCTCTCAGACACATCCTGTACCCCATCTCCAAAGAAAGAAGAGAAACAGAAAAGATTCACAGAGGAAAGAGCTTCGGAGAGGCTGGCTGACTGCATCTGCCTCCAGTGTGCCGTTGACATCACTTGAAAGGAGCACCAGAGGCCCCGGGCCTGGTTTCTCAAAGAGCTGTTTGTTGTTGGTGTGGGCCAGCAACTCACAAATAGCTGTAACACCAGTGACCAGTAGTGACAAGCACTAGTGGCCAGTGCTGTTCAGCACTATTGACAGGTGACAGGCACTTCTTAAAGCTGTTAATCATCCGGTATCACCTCCAGGTGCTGCTACTTTGCTGTCAGTTCCAGTATCCAGTACTATTCATCCTAACCTTCAGAATGTGACTGTGCTGTGTCATCATCTCAGCTGTGAGTGCCTCCAGCTGCAATGAGTTGGACCCTGGCCCATGGCTAGCTAACCACAAACTCCAGGCATGCAGGACACCACCACAGATGAAGGGCTTTTGTTTAGTAATTTTGGAAACTGTGGACACTATCTGAGTGTTTACTAGCTGGCCACTTGTGGACTGACTTTGTTTTCCCTGTTTAATAAACCACATTGTTGTTCCCCGAACCTGAGTTATCTTGCAATTGTGCACAGCTGAATAACCCACAGACAGTGACACATCCTCTGCTGTTACTGTCCTTTGATGAGTTATAACCCCCTTATATCCCTGTTTCAATCTCATAATCCATTTTTCACCACATCCACCAATTTCTCAAGAAAGAAGCCTGTAGTCTCTAAAATCCCTTTGAGTTATGTGGTACTATTTTTGCTAATTTTCAAAGCATTTTACATGTATTTACTCATTTAATCCTTTCAACTATCCATTTGGGTAGATAATATCAACACACCAATTTTACAGATAATAAAAAATGAGGCTCCGGGCCTTCCCTGGTGGCGCAGTGGTTGAGCACTGGGCTGCGAAGCTGCCCTCAGCCTCTGCAGTGCTGGTTCAAACCCCGACAACCGCCAAGGGTCCCACATGGTGCAACAGACCTCCACTACTGCACCTGCTGCTCCCCTGAGCAGTGTATTTCGTCAGTCTGCCTGTTCTGTTCCCCGCTCTGGCTCTGGTGAATTCTCTCACCCTCCTGCACTTCTGACTGTACCCAGTGCTTGCATAAATAAATCTTCAAAAAAAAGAGACTCAGAGAAATCATATAAATTTTCTATAACCACTAAGTCTGTCTTCAGAGAAAGTGCTTAAAGCCGCCAGTAGTTACTTTCTACATGACAATTTCCCTCCCTTTATAACTCCAACTAAAATGAACTTCTGTTTGTTCTATCTCCATATATCTGTCTTTTAGTCTCCTTTCTCATTGACTTAGAGCAGAACGTCATCTTTAATAGCCTTCTAACTGATTTTTCTGCCTCTAGTTTTCAGTTTCTTTTCTTTCCAGTCAATTTCCAAAAAAAGCACAATCTGATTATTTCCTTCTGTCTCTATTTTACTTCTGAATTAATAACACCTTCTTGGGTGCCATTCAGTGTTCTTAATGGTAGTATCTCTACATGATTTGAGAGATAAGCCTTAAAACATATAGATTTTGATAATAAAGTGAAAAATTAAAATCTATATATGTTTTAAGGCTTATCACTCAATACAGGTTATTGCCATGAGTTTTCAGTCACAATCTTTTGTTTTTCCTGAACATTGGCCACTTTCCTGTGTAGAATATACTGTATTTCTAAACTGAGCAGACTATGCTCTGCTTGTTCTGAAGCAAAGCCTAGTAGTGGGTGGAGACTTCAAATCTTGCTTCTTATAGAATTCCAGGCAGTGATGAAGATGACTAATTTTCCTTTCCATTGCACCTCAAATTCAGAATACTGTTGATGAAGCAGAGGCAAGCAGGCCATCCCTTGTTCAGATCATATGTCAATTCCCAGGAGATATGGGTCTGAAACCCTTTCTTATTTCCTCTCTCCTCTCATTCAATATTTGCAAAATCCAGTTTAATACTTAATCCCCTACTATCTCTTCTTTATACTCCCCAACCCAAACTCCCTTCTCATTTACTCTTATGGGAGTCTCTTTGGGCCTCTGCTGCCTAACCGTTACCAGAGTAAACTTTCCCCAGTCTTGTACTGTGCAAATTTTCAGTAGGGAATTCGAGTTTAGTTCAACTTTTTCTTAGGTTTTGCTACTTCTTTCTTCTGAGACTGTCTCCCCTTCGCTCTCTATGCTCAGATGGGTGATTCACTTCATCTGTTGAGGATTAATGATGAAAACCCTGCATGTAATCTTAAACATGAGTATCCCATTTCACCTCAGCTAGGTAAACTTCTGCTCATATTTCTAGGCCCATCTCATTTACCATATTTATGAGGAAATGACTCAATTTTAAAAAAATTACATTTGTTAAAAGATTTATTTATTTATTTAATTTATTTATACAAGCACTGGGTACAGTCAGAAGTGCGCTGGAGGGTGAGAGAATTCACCAGGATCAGGGCGGGGAGCAGAGCAGGCAGAAGGACTGAGGCACACTGCTGAGGGGGGCAGCGGGTGGCAGGAGAGTTCTGCGTGCCAAGTGGGACCCTCCTCCGGTGGCCAGGGAGCAACCAGGGATTGAAACGGCACTGCAGAGGCTGCGGGCAGCTTCGCAACCCAGTGCTCAACCGCTGTGCCACCGGGGAGGCCCAATAAATTACATTTTTTTAAATTTATATCCCATATACACTATGAATTTTATATACACTGTAAATTTATCTTTACAGTGAGAAGGTCATCATTATTGATTCCAGGTTTATAGATGGAAATTGAGGGCTAAGTAATTGTATGGCACCATTAAGGCCATACTGAGTTGGGATCATACTCAGATTCATCTGACTTGAACTTCTGTGCAAATATTTACAGACCAATCTGTTTTGTGTAGTTATATGTATATTACAGTTCTCTCACTTGTTTATATTTTTGGACCCATAAAGGCAAATTCTTTGTCTTCCTCCATTTTGTTTCTACCTATAATAGCTTTAGAGTGTCTTGAACATAGTAGGTCCTCAATAAATACTTATTGAATTGAACAACTGAAAAAAAATTCATTTGAGAATTATAAGGGGCAGGTCAGACAAAACAATGTTCTCTCTGTCTCTCTTTGTCCCTGGATTTAGAAGTCGGGTATATTTGACAGTTGAAATGAGATACATCGAAATAGGACTAAAGCTCCTGCATTTTTATGTCACTGATACCATTTGGTCAATTCAATAGGAATTCTGTTTTTACTTTTGTAAATTTTTCAAGTGGAGGAATAGAGGATGGGATAAAAGAGAAAATAAATGGTCTAAATTTTATGTCTAATTTAGAATTTGTGAAAATCCAGGGGGAAAGAAAAACTAGGTTTATAGTTTTTCTTTTCCTCTCAGTAGAAGAGAAAAAAATAGGGCTAGAAAGACTACTTAAAAAGCAAATGAACAATATAAGCCACATTGAACAGGAATGTTTATCTGGCTACTTAAGAGAGCACAGTGAATTCAAATACTTTGGGAGCATCTTTCCAAGTGCAAGTAGCTCGTTAAAATTTAAGGAGAGCCTTGGGTTGTTGTGAAAGATACTGTGCTTTCCCAATTACAAACAATTTTCACCTGCTCATTAAAGTAGGTCTTCTATACAAGACTTGGATTCAATTCAGTTCAATTAAATAAGTATTTATTGAGTGTCTAGTGTGCCAGACTGGGACACTGTGTTTGAAGCTTAGTTCAATTACCTACGTGTCCAGGACAAAAACAAAAATATTTCTTCCAAAGATCCTGTAGATCTGATGTTCACACTAATCTTGACTGAATTCACTTCAATTAATCTAACTTGATATATTGTTTTGGAGATTTGAGGAATTGAGGTTAAGGAACTTGTGCAAACCAGCAACAGAAGCAAACTGTTGAGCTGTCTTCCAGGGAGAACAACGCCCCCTTTCTCATTTGTCTTCTGGGTCCCTGTGGAAGATTTAGCTTGTTAGCACATTACTTGATTTTACACAAAGACACACTGCACCCCAGTGTATCAGTAAACTAGACCAGGGAATCAATAAAAAACAATCCAAGTATTAATGTGACTTCATGCCAATATCCACTTATTCCATAATATATTAAATATTGAGTTTAGACTTACCAAATCCCTGTGAGATGTTCCCTATTAAAATAAGAGGATTTAATAGATAGTGCTGCCAGAGAAATACTGAAAGAACCAGGAGTGCTCAGCTGAATGTGTATTTTATTGGTTTAAAAGAAATACATTTCAGATAGGTCTTCACTAAGTGTATTCACCTAAGCTAGGTCTCTGAGGTTAAGATACAAATAAAAACAAAACCGGTTAACAACTTAGTAGCAAGATAAATTATATCTGGTAACTTCGTCCTTCAAAACCAAGAATGATGAAAGAATAAATTTGAAAAATCACTATTGTTAGGTCTCTTCTAAGCCTCTATGTATAATTGCTCTGGAAATGTAAAAATACCTATTGTTTCCCTCTCACAACTGACATGTGATAACCCATTCAGTCTTTCACAAGTTTGCTGCAAATGATGCCAGTCAAAGCATCCAATGAGACCCTCCAACATGAGTGTATTAGCCATTATCTGTTACACTTCTGGACCAAAATAACAAATAATATGCCTGGAGGTGTTGCCATTTGTGACTGCTAGTTTCCCTACATGGCATATGCCTAGAGTCTCAGATGGGAGGTGATTGCACAAAACTGTGATTGTGAGATGACTTAGCAGAACCCGTGATGATGTCCTAATGGCCTCCTGCTGAGGGGAACAGGAGTAATTGTTTGTCAGGGGAAGGAACACATCTGTAAGAAGGCATCTTCTGCAAACCAAGCAGTCATGTGGAAAGGGAAAGTGAGAAACGTAGTGCCAGGAGACAAAGTGGAGAAAATGCACAGGTTAAGCCAAATATAGCAATAGCCACAAGAACAGGAATGGGACTAGGGAGGAGCTGGTGGAGCTAGATTGAAGTTGTGTGCTTTGGAAAACAATACAAACAATTATTTAAAAATGAAATGCCTGCCTGCTAAAGTTACCAGTTTCTACTGGCAACCTTGAATCATAATGAAACTGCCAGACAGTGAAATGCTAGAGAAGAAATTAGAGTATCACCCAGGGAGAAAGCTTGCACAATTGTATGTTCTCTAGGAGTGTTTTTAAAGCTTGGTCGTTCTTTTGAGAGGAGTCCTTTCGATGTTGCTTTTGAATCCAATAGCTTCCTTTGTTCGTTGTGTACCCAAGTGATCGAAAATGAACCACTGTTTTAAAACCATTATTTTAAAATCAAGGCAAAATTATTGAATTTACATGCACTAGAAACATCACAGTCATATCATACAATTGAAGGATATGCATAGCCTTGCATGTGGCAGCACTAAGCATCACCTATTTAATCAGAAATAAGCAAGAGCAAGTAAGCTAATTAAAGCTGCAAATGCTAATTTCTCCACCTTTTATCCTGGGTCTAAATTAAGGTTTTATCTATTTTTTGAGGAAATTAAATGCTCATGCCAGTGGAGTCCATCATTATTAAAATATAAATCAAAGTATTAAAGCATATTGGCCTATGGGAAAGACTGTAAAAAAATTTAATGCCCTCTACAAACAGCTGTGCTCCTGAGCCAGTGTTTTTTTGTTTGTTTTCCTGAGCTACCAGATTTATATCTGTTTTAATACTTCTAGAACATCTGAAGATGTCCCCAACAACACAGATTTTAAAATGTGAAATTCTATAGCAAAATTTTTAGAATAAAATAAGCTCTACTCAAATTAACTTTCCCTCCTCATCTCACTTTTCCAGGTGACAAATTCAATCTGTTGTTAACTGCAACTGGATGCAGCTTGAAGTTTAAAGATTTAGAATATTCCCAAGGAAATTTTATATCAAAAAGAGGTCCTTAAAACATGGTAGGTGCTATGTATGTGAATGTCTGTGTATAAAAATCACCTCTTGTCTTCTGTTACTGAAAGTTTTCAAACATCAACAGCCATTTTCAATCACAGAAATTAATAATTATCACTGTAGTACTGATGTGCAGGTAAATTCCATGAAGGAAAGACATAGAGGAAGGTCAAGTGAAGACATGGAAACTGATCTGTGCTTGGTAACTTAGGAAATTAATACTAAGGTTTAAGGTGATGAATGAGAATTTTTCCAGAATGTACCCTTGCTAAATGGAAAAAGTCTTAGGCACATTGGCAAAAGCTAGTAACCCTACAAATTGTAATTCACATACGAGTTCAAAACACAAGGTGAGCTTTCATTGTCTTAGAATTTCTCCCATTTTAGAATCTCTTGATCTCAATAGCTTTCCCTTAATTAAAATGTTTTGTAATTTTGCTGATATCTACTCTAATAATCACACATGTCTTCATAGTATCAATAGTCTATTTACATTTAATTATTAATCTCATTAGAACTAATTCAATACCCATGATCAAAATTTCAAAATAACTGCTTCTGCTTTTTTTCCTACTGTTAAATCCAACAGGGAAAAAAAAAAAAAACAATCATTTTGTAATCTTGAATGGTCAGGTTGCTTTGAATGCAGTGGTAATTTGGATGCCCAAGTGCAAGATACTGCTGTCATGGCAGATAGTTAAAAACAAGCTGTTTCCTTCAGAAACAAATATATCTATGCTTGTGTGGTGTATGTATCATACTACAGATAACTAAACTGATTTTGCTTTAGGAAAAGTCTCAATTAAGACAGATTGCAGGGCCTCCTCTGGTGGTGCAGGTGAGGTGCTCCTCTGGTGAGCACCGCACTGTGAAGCTGTCTGCAGCCTCTGCAGGACCAGTTCGATTCTGGCACCGGTTCGATCCCGGCCGGCCGGCGAGGGTCCCACGTGGCACGGCAGACCTCTCCTGTCATGCCCACTGCTCCCCTTAGCAGTGTATTTTGTCAGTCTGCCTGTTCTGTTTCCCGCTCTGTCTCTGGTGAATCCTCTCACCCTCCCGCACATCTGGCCTGTACCCTGGTTCTTGTATAAATAAATAAATAAATCTAACAAAAATAAAGATTGAATTATATGCTTAAATTTGTACCAATGTAGGCAACACAAGCAAAATTTCTTATCACATTTGTCAACTTTCCCTTGACTATACTGTATTATAAAACAAAAAAGAATACAAAAGTTAGGGTGTCACCTGAGTCTATTGATAAGGCTTTTAACATTTCTGTCAAGTTGTGGCATTGCTTCCGTAGAGTTAATTTCCAAACAGGCCTTCAGTTGGAGTAGCTTATAGGCTCAGTCACTATGGGCTGGGTTTAAGAGTCAGCATCTGAACATGAAGGGAGATGCAATCTGTTTATAAACAACATCCACAGTTTCCAGTGAGTGTAACATAACTTCAGCATACACACATGAGACCCGTATATAAGTAAGGACTCATCTAAGTTCTTAAAGAATCCATGAGAATAGAAATAAAACCTAAAATTCATTCTTGGTAGATGCACATATACATATACAGTTGAAAATAATTCTAACACACTTGAGATATCATAAATAAGAAAACTTGTGACACACTAGAAGTTCAAAGCATTCCATTGCTCTCTCAAAATTAGCAACAGATGTTTCCTTATAAGACATGTATTCATCTCTACTTTTGTCTCTTATCAATGTAGATCAAGATCTTATCACAGTATTACACTAGTGACATGAATGGATCACTTGTGACAGATCCACTGGCTCCATCTTATTGAAGACTGCTGCTAGATTAATCCCACTAAAGTACTATGTAGGGTAATGGAATTTATCAGATTTTTTCCGCCTCCTCCTGACCCCACCATTAGCATCTATGATTGACACCCGTGGTCTCACACGCGTGCTTGATGGCTGCACCTGGAGTGCGGTGTGGGTGTGCGTGAGTGAGAGCACTTGAACTGAGACGCACTACATAAAGGCAGCGGCAGCAGAGGATGGGTGCAGGAGAGACCATGAGAGAATGCCAGAGAGCCCAGAAAGAGTAAAGAATTGCCTGCCAGACTCCTGGCCACCCCACCTCTGGCCCCCGGCCACCCCACCCCTGGCCCCCGGCCCCCAGCCTCTCTGCCTCCCCTGCGCCTGGTTTCCTTATGACAAATGTTGTAGAAAGATTATTAAAAGCCTGAAAAAGCCACTGAGGGCTCCAGGACTCTCCTTTACCCGTCTGCCCTGATCCATAGAGAACCTACCTTGCTTGCATTGCAATGCCTTGCTTGCATTGCAATGGTTTCCATCATGTTCCTTCAAAGACCGTGTCTTCAATGATTCTACACTGTTCATGGAATAGAGTACAAACTCCTTGTACTCACAGTCCACCCTTTCCCAGAGTGCTTTCATAAGTTTTTTCCTTTTAAGTAATATCCTTCATTGTAAAAGTATATTATATTGCAGAAATTCAGGAAAATAAACTTTTTTCTGATGAATTATCATAGCATTGATATCTCACTTCTGTGAATTGCTCTAAATTGGATCTTGATATTTAATTATTCTGGCTGTGTATACTTTTGTCTCTTTATTCATTTTTAGTCACTGTTGATGGCTAAGTATATAGTAAGTGTTCAAGAGTAAATGACCATATTGATTATATCTTTATCTTCCACCACCCATGTAATTTCTTTACAACTTAGTTACAGTTAGTGGATGCTGTTTCAGTTTTTTTACTTTTGTCAAATGTGTCAAAGAAATGCAAACTGTGAAACTGTCATATCATATCCTGCAAGCATGTAGATCATGCTTGAGAAAAATACCTTTGAAAAAAAAAAATAACCAGCTCCAGCCTATCTTTAAAAGTGCATGTTCTGCAACCATCCCAGGCCAGGTAGGTTCATCATCAGTTCAGGCAGTTTGAAGGAGACTCTTGGAGCCCTTGGCATCATCCTCACATGTTAGGAGAGACAAGCCAGCAGGGAGACAGCAACTTGGGCCTCCCTACAAATCCCTATATTCTCTTAGTTTTTTTCCGATGCTCTCCACTGTACTCTACTGCTTGGTCCTCTGCGGCCTTCCCTTTAAGCTCCATCTCCAGGCTCAGGTGCGCCCACTTATGCACACCCACACCACACTCCAGATGCCACCATCAGGCATGCATATAAGACCACAAGTGTGGATCATAGATGCTAATGGCGGGGCTGGGAGGGGGATGGAAAAAGCATGATAACTTCCATTTACCCTACAATCCACCCCCTCAGGGTTTTTCACTGTAAAATCTATACATAAGTTTCCGTTGGTGAATATAGAACACTGCAACCATGACCCACAAAAGCAAGCATAATACAACTGATTATAGCACAATAAAATACAAAAGAACAGAGCTAAGCCCAATTTAGGGCTTTACAATACAACAAAATACTGCTAGGCCAACCTAGGAGCGAAAAGATAAAGAAGTTATTAGTACCAGCCATGGGAGATCTCTCCCATGTGGCAATATACATGCCAATTTTGTGTCTGAGCATAATATCAGAGCTGGCATCAGTGGCCTTCCAGGTCGCGAGTAGCACACACGTTTTGCCAGTGACGAGGCATCAGAGGGCTCTACATGTAACAAGAGTAGGAACTCATAATAGGCCACAAAGTCAACACAAGTGTTCCCTTTAGGGTTGCCTTCTGATCTGCCACCAGGTTGGGTAACGCACCCAAGGTGGCCACTGTGCAGTCACCCCTGGTGTTACTTGTAAAACGGCCTCGGGTCATGACCCCAAGGGGCTGTCAGAACTGCCCATTACATGTGGGAAGCCTTCACAGTTCAGGGCCATTCCCAGTCCACAGTCTGCCCTGGGTCCACCCCGTCAGGTCTTGCAATAAAATGTTTCCCTGCCGTCCAAATCCAGACTTTAGCAGCATATCCGAAGTCTGTATTTGCAGTTGGATGGGAGAAGCAGCACGATGCAGCAACGCCTCCAGGGGGCCAGGCCACCTTTCCTGCTCCTCTCAGTGTTCATAGCACGTCCCACAGGCATCAGCTCCACCCGGCCAGTGTCAGAGTGGGAGCCATAGCTCTTGGTCCTTGCTATAGTAGGCTGTTATAACACTCTATTATCCGTGCAACTTTGGGATTATAGGGTGCGTGAAACTTCCGTTAAACACCCATGTCCTTGGCCCACTGCTGCACCCAGGCACCTGTTAAATGAGTCCCTTGGTCATGCTCCACTACCAGCAGACGTCCATATGCAGCACCCAGGTGTGCCAGTGCTGCCAAAACTGCCTTTTGGTCTGCATATGCAGCATTATAAGCTGCCAATAAACCGGTAGCAATATCAACACAGGTTGCCGCATATTGCTGTCCATCACAGCAGGGTAGTAGTCCAATAATGTCAATCTGCCAGCGTGTGAGGGGCACTGGCCCCCACAATACCTGGCCTGTGGATCAAAAGGATACTGTGAGTGAGTCCTAGAACACACCACACATTGCTCACAGACAGCCTGAATCTCCTCTACAGTAACAGGTAGGCCCCAGGCATGCACAGTGGTCCATATTATCTTTTTCCCTATATAGAGCAAGCATCTATGCAGCTACTGTGCCACAACCCACCCCAGAGCTGCTTCAATCTTTCCCACCCGGGCTAGGGTGTCTGCTTCATCGTTTCCTGGTGAGGCCACAGGGCATGTCCTGTGACATGATAAACAATCACCTCTTCTGATGCCCTAGATCCCATAGATCTTTCCATAGGGCCTGGCCCACAAAGGCTAATGCATGACTGCCCAGTCATTTAGATTCCAAGTGGAAATCCAGTGTCAGGCCCCTGTACACAGCCCAACTGTCCATACAGATTACCAGAGGGGAAGGTTCATGGGTCACCACCATCCATTGCAGTTCAGCCCATTGGCTGCTGTGTCCTGTCCTAGTTCCACACCAGTGTCTGTTTCCGGGTGTACAGTCACAGCTGTCTAAGATGCTGGCTGGCCCCAGATGGAGCCATCTGTAGACCAGGTCTCTGCTAGAATCGGTGCTTGTCCCTCCTTGTAGGGACTAGCTTCAGGTTCGGTTCCCACACAGGCCTCTGAAGTGGGTTCCATGCTGACACATGTCACCAGACCAAGAACCTACTACAACTCTGCCCTTAAAGAGCCAGTTGACAGGGTGCAACGGACAAGCCCAGTACATAGCCAGCCTTCTCCTCCTCTCCAGAGGAGTCTGGTGTCTCCAGAGCAGTGGGTCAGTTTCTACCATCGTTCTTCCAGAATCCTCAGACATTGTCAGTTCCCACATCTCATCCTGCAGGTGCTGGACTCTGGATTGCTCTCTCTGCATAGACTCTTGCAGAGCTGTGAGAAACACCCATCCCACAGCCCCGGCTGCCTCACCTGCTCTGTATCTATCCAAGTTCTCTTCTACACGGAAGTACAAGTCCCATTCCAACTGCAATGGGGATCCATCTACCTCTGGCCATTCCTGAGGAGGCGCCCATTGGGAGGAAGCTGGCCACCGAGTATCATCTGCTCATGGCCGGCTGCTCCACAATCCCACCCGCCACACGTTTCGAAGGGCTCGTACCCGTTTACATTGAACCTGCCATCTGTGCCATTTGTTCCGCAACCATCTCAGACCAGGTAGGTTCATCATGGATTCAGGCAGCTTGAAAGAGAATCCTGGAGCCCTGGCATCATCCCCACAGGTTAGGGGAGACAAGCCAGCAGGGAGAGAGTAACTTGGGCCCCTCTGTGAATCCCTCTATGCTCTTTGCTCTAACAGCTGTTCTCTAATGCTCCACACTGCTTTCTGCAGCACGATCTTCTGTTGCCCTGCCCTTGTATGCTGTCTCCCAACTCAGGTGCACCCACTCATGCACCCCGCCCTAAACTCCAGGTGCCGCCATCAGGCATGCTTGTAAGCCCACAGGTGTCAATCATTGATGCTAATGGTGGGAGGGTAGAAAAAACTGATCCATTTACCCCACAGTGCACCTATTCTTATTATCTAGGATTTGATACAACAGATGAAACCAAGAACTTTGTGAGAATTTCAGTGTTTTTGAAGAATGATCACTGTATGTCCTCAGTTTATAAGGTATATTATTGAAACCGGAGACCGGAGACCCTCCTCCCTCCTCCTAGGGCTTCAGTGCTCAGACCCAGAGCACTGCTTAAGGGCAGTACAAGCGGCAGCTGGTGGTGGGTATTTTACTGCCTGCCACCAGTGACCCCACAGGGGCTCAGGCTATTGGCATAAGCCAGCAGTGATGGTGGACAGCAGTGTCTCCCTGTAGGGTAAGGAAAAATGTCAGGCTTTTCTGCCCTCCCGCCATCAGGATAGATGATGGATCCTTGCGGTCCTGAATGCATGCCTGACGGCGGGCACCTGGAGTAGGGTGTGGGCATAGGTAGATGGGATTCACCTGGCCTAAGACTGGGCTTTTAAGGTCAGCGTCACGGGGACGCCAGCAGAAGCCAAGAAGCCAAGAACGAACAGAGGCCGAGAGAGAAGCAGAGAAGGCAGGAGAGCCCAGATAGAGTGAAGACTTGCTGGGGGCTGGGAGGCCTGCCAGCCTCCCGGCCCCCCAGGAACCCTGCCTACTGTGTACCTGGTAATCCCAATAAAAGACTTGCAAAAAACCACTGAGGACTCTGACTCCTCCTTTACCCGGTCTGCTGGCTCCTAGAAAACCTGCACTGTGGTCCTTCCTGCCTTTACACTCCCCTACATGTTACCCCAGGGATGCAGTCCCCGGGGGCCCCAGGGGCCAGCTCCAGAGCTGTGGATGCCTCCAGTTGCAGGCAGTGGATCGGCCCATGGATTTGCTGCCTGGATCACAGAATGGAGCAAACAGGTGCCAGCTGAGTTAATTGGTAAAGAGTCCAGTGAGACATAGGATTGAAATCAGTCCAATCAGAGTGGTAGGTGGGGCACCCTGAGAGAGGAGATAAGGCAGGGCAGGAGCCAGCTTACTCACTGGGCTCTCAGACTTGCTCATAGTGTACTTGCTCTGCCATCTGCACTTCTGAACTCTGGCTCCGGCATTCAGGCAACGGGGCTTCTGGACACCTGCACTCTCTGAGACCTACTCAGACTCACTCCCTCGCACTGGACCCTTGCTCACTAGGACAGAAGCATCCAGTAATTGACCTCCAAAGGAGAAAAGAAGCTGAAAAGCTTTGCAGAGAAGCTAAGAGCTTGGCTGAGACTGGGGGCTGTGGCCTGCTCCCAGCCTGCATTTGATATTGCCTAGAAGGAGCACTTAGGCCTTGGGCCTGGTATCTCAAAGAGCTATAACTTACAAACTTACAAAGACCCATAAGGCTAGTGACTGGAACTACTGGCCAATGCTGTCCAGCACTGTTGACAAGTGACCATTCACTCTGTCCAGGTCACCTCTGAGAATTGTTAATCATCCAACAGCACCTTCTGGTGCTGCCACCTTGTGTTGCTATATGGTCCAACATCTGGTGCTGTCTGTCCCAAGTTTAGGGTAAATGAAGATTGCTCAGGTTTTTGCACCATTGGCCTCTGTGGCCATCACCTGCAGCCTTTAATGCAGGAGTCTCTTGGGAGTGTGGGCTCAGGGTATGCATACCGGATGGTGGACACCGGGAGTATGGTATGGGCCTGAATAATTGGGCACACCTGAGCCTGGAGGCTGAGGCCCTAAGGGCAGCATAGTATAGTGCAGCAGAGTGCGGCAGAGAGCAGCAGACTGGCCATGAGAAGAAGAGGCCACAGGACAATGCCAGAGAAAGCCCAACAAGTAAAGATTCACTGGGGGCTGGGAGCCCTGCCCTGCCTGCCCTGCACTGGTTGCCTCACTACAAATGGTATAGAAATATAATTAAAAGCCAAAAAAAAAAAAAAAAGCCGCTGAGGGCTCCAGGACTCTCCTTTACCAGTTGCCTGAGTCAATAGGCACAACACCAACTGTAGGGTAAGTGAAGATGCTCAGGTTTTTGTGCCATTGGCTTCTATGGCCACCATCTCCAGCCTTGAATGCAGGGCATGCTTAGGAGTGTAGGCTTGGCCTGACAGTAGACACCTGGAGTATGGTGTGGCATGCATAAGTGGGCACACTTGAGCCTGAAGGCTGAGGATATAAGGGTGGCTATGAAGGCAGGGACCATGAGATGACTCCAGGGAGAGCCCAGAGAGAAAGACTAGAGATTTGCTGGAAGCGGGGAGGGCTGCCAGCCTCCTGGTCCTCTGGCCTCCCTGCCTTGCCAGCCTGTGGGCTTTCCACACAACAATTGGTGTAGAAATATCATTAAAGCCTGAAAAAGCCACTGAGAACTCCAAGGTTTTCCTTTACCCATCTGCCGGAACCAATAAAGAAGCTCCCCTGTGCTTGCTGGCGCTACACCAACTTTCAGGCTGTGACTGTGGGCTGCTGTGGCTCTGCCTGTGAGCACCTCTAGCTACAGCAAGTTGGTTGCTGGCCCATGGCTTGCTGGTCACAAGCTCCAGGTCTTCAAGATGCCATCTGGGAGGAGTGGCTTTTGATTAGGACTTTTGGACACTGTGAGCATCATCTGGGGTAATACAGCTGGCTACTTGTGGTCTTGAGAACTCCTTGTTTCACCCGTTTGTTAAATAAAACCCACTGTTGTTGCTCCCTGAACCTGAGTGGTCTTGCAATTGTGTCTTTATTGGGCACTGTCCATGGAGGGCTGTAGAACCCCTATAGCCCTATTTCAGTATGCTATAATTAGAAATGAGAGTTTTTTACGGTTTCTGATTGTAGGAACATGGTTAAAAAACAATATTTTATTATCTTTTCCAATCATTAACTACATCAGTAGCAGGAAAATAAAGTAGAAATGAATGACTTAAAATCAAGTGCAAGATCCTCATATACAATTCGAAAGCATACACCTTCTTTTAAATTTCATTGTCTAACTCGTTCTCTCCAAAAACAGTAAAACAAGTGTTAATCCCATAAAAATAAGGAAAACGAGACTAGGAGGCATGAATCACTTGCCAAGGATCACAATGTTTTGTTTTGTTTTGTTTTGTTTTTAATCTGGTGCACTTTTTTTTTTAAGGATTTATTTTATTTTATTTTATACAAGCACGGGGTACAGTCAGAAGCGCAGGAGGGTGAGAGAATTCACCAGAGCCAGAGCGGGGAGCAGAGCAGGCAGAAGGACCGATGTACACTGATGAGGGGAGCAGCGGGCGGCAGGGGAGGTCTGCGTGCCATGTGGGACCCTCCTCTGGTGGCCGGGGAGCAGCCGGGGATGGAACCAGCGCTGCAGAGGCTGCGGGCAGCTTCGCAACCCAGCGCTCAACCGCTGCGCCACCAGGGAGGCCCAAGGATCACAATGTTAAAAAGAGTAGGGAGGTATAAAAGCAAGTGTATAGTGGCCTCCCTGGTGGCACAGAGGGTTGAGCGCAGAGCTGTGGAGCTGTCCATAGCCTCTGCAACATGGTTCAACCCCCAGCTGGCCAGGGAGATACCCACATGGTGTGGCAGATCTCTTCTGTCTTGCCTGCTGCTCCCCTCAGCAGTGTTTTTGGTCTATCTGCCTGTTCTGCTCCCCAATCTGTCTCTGGTGAATCCTCTCACCTTCCCGTGCCTCTGTCCTGTACCCCAGTTCTTATATGCATAAATAAATCAATCTTTAAAAATAAATAAATGAAAGTAAGCATATAACAATTGCATGTATAAAATCTTTACTTGCAAAGTCCAACATAGGCTCAAAATGAAAAAGTAAAAGGTAATCACAGTTTTTATACAGTCTCACCTCCACTCAATTTATTTCAGGAATCACAACTTCTAATATTCTTCACCAACACTTTGGCATTCTTTCTGAGCTTCTAGCCACTCACCATCTTTTTGACTATTCTGAACCATGACAGTATCAATGTCATGTTCTGAATGACTAATGCTAATGCAGTGCAGAACCCTCCAGGTCTTAAGAGTTTGAAAGTCAGCAGAAATGGAAGTGAGACAGTCATGCGACTTCAGAGCAAACTTTACAAAAGGAACACTGGGGTGGAGGCTGTTCTTTTACACTGAGTCTGACAGCCATGTGACGTGGCAGCCAGAGACCTTGCCCAGCACTTGGAATAGTTGCCAAAGCATTTTCTGCAAACTTAAAAGGTCTAGTATTTATACTTGCAAAGGAAATGCTGTGCTTCAGGCCAGGCATAGGTACTATCAGAGGTTTTTATCAGTTTCTCAGGGATGATCAGTGCTTGCAGAGACACCAGAGATGCTCCAATCTCAACTTTATCATGTATATATGCTTCCTTGTCAGGGTATGCAACTCAGATCTCATCATTTAGGTTGTCTATAGTCAGGAATCCCACCTGGCCTTGTGTAGCCATGAAAAACGCAGATCCTGGTCTATCACCACCGCAAAGAAATCTACATTCTGTGATTTGGCTGCACCGATTCACTATTTTGGTTTCTGTTATTCCAGGCAAGTCAATCAATTGGCAGGAATAAGGCTACTTCCATGGGTGAATATGTTATGGTCAAATTTCCATCTCAGAGAGATAAAGTGAAGCATTACATTTATTAATCATGGCTAACTAGGGTGATCAAAACCTCAAAGTAATTGCAGACCAGAGATAGGATTTGCAAGTGGGTTTAGCTTTTTAATTAAAAAGGCTTGGCTACTTATTCCCCTTACAATTTGCATGAATCTCAAAGGTATTTGAGTGAATGAAGTAATTCGCAGAGCATTACATATAGAATTATTCCATTTCTATGATATTCCCAAAAAGACAGAACTATAGACTGAGAAAAGATAGCTGGTGTTAGGTAGAACAGGGAAAATGAGTGACTCTAAACTGATAGAAGGAGAGAATTTGTGGAATGATGCATCCTAACTATTCTGTATCCTAACTATAATAGTCAGGTTACATAAATCTATGTTAAAATTTCACAGGACTATACCCCAAAACAACAAACCAATGAGTGCATGTAAAAATTGATGAATTTTGAGTAAATTTAGTTTAATAGTGTTATTATAATGCAATGACTTTACTTTGATAATTCTACTATTAATAACTAAGATGACATCATTGGAAAAGCTGGATGAAGAGTGCACAAAAATTCTCTGGACTACTTTTCCAACTTCTATGAAAACATAATATTCTTTTGAAATAAAAAATAATTAAAAAAAAAAACAAGAAAAAAAGGATTAACAAAGCCTTATTTTCAATGTTTAAACTTGTGGTCTTATTTTTTAAGTGTCATGATCAACACAGAGTGTTCTGAAGCATAGACTGTAGCATCCTAAAGGAAACTGTAATTCCCTGTTTGCTCTGCCTCAAATTCTCTTTTACCATCTTTTTCTTATAGAAACACTTTTTATTTCCAAAATCTTAGCATAGTCATGACTTTCTCTGAAATTCCACCATAAGAATGCTGTATTGGGCCTCCCTGGTGGCACAGGCTGTTGAGCGCCACACCGTGAAGGTGTCCTCAGCCTCTGCAGCATGGATTTGATCCTGGCCAGGCAGCGAGAATCCCACATGGCACAGCAGACCTCTCCTGTCTCGCCCGCTCCTCCCCTCAGCAGTGTATTTCAGTCAGTCTGCCTGTTCTGTTCCCCACTCTGTCTCTGGTGAATCCTCTCACCCTCCTGCGTATCTGGCCTGTACCTCGGTTCTTGTATAAATAAATTAATCTTTAAAAAAAAGATTTTAAAAAATGCAGTATCTCTGCATTCCCTTGTATATGTTTATTTTACTGAACACATATTTTTATGCCTACCTCTTCTACTCTGTGAACTGGGAAACTAAACCAGAACTTGCTCAGCTTTGTATTTTTGTTCCAGAGAACAGAATATTGCAAATGTCAGTAAATGAGTTGTTGAATAAATCATTATTTACATATTTCTTTAAAGCTATATATTTAACAATGTTAAGATGGAAGTGATGTAATGAAGTGTTTAATATGTAATGCACTCTCACTTATAGGACTTGCTTATGTACTAATTTTTATAACTAAACACCTAAAGAGATAATTCGGAGTACTTTACAGTTGTTATAGCAGAACTGTTTAGCTCCACAGTTCTCTAGAGAAAGGAAGTTTTTTCAGCATTTCATGTGTCGGAAGACTTTACCCAGAAGAACATTAGTGATCCAGTATGGATATTCATTAGGTTGCATCTGTCTTGAAAAAGTCACATTTGCCTTCAACCTGTGAAGGAAATCAAACATGTTGTGCTGATAATGAATCAATAGTATGCTGACGTTGTGCATGGGGATTAATCAAAGGTCCTCATTCTCTTCCAGGCAATTTCAAACTACCAGTTATCAGCAGAGGCACGTGAGCTGGAGAGCAAGCCAAGCACACACTTGGAGGTGCAGACCATACTGTGTATACTTATCTCTCCAAAGTGAACCTCAAAGAGTGCCTTCTAAGCCCCAAGGCTAGAAATGCACACAACCTTAGGTTAAATACTAATTCCCTCATTCTATCTTTAGGTTAGCTAGTATACAGTCAAATTACTTAACTTTGAATTGCTTCTTTTGTAATGGAAACACAAATTTACCTTTCCCTTTATATTTGAGAGGAATACCTAATTAAAATAAAGATGTCCCCCTCCACTTGGATATAAATGCTTTATTCTTGCAACTGACCATTTTATCACTTCTTGCTTCTTCATTTTATACATAATAAATATCAACTTCATAGAGTAAATTGTTACAGCTCTGATTAAAGTGACCCTAACAATCTGGTGTTGATTGCCTCCTTCAGGGAAAATTCATTGATAAATAATAACATGAGGACACAAAACATGTTTTAACTTTTCTTCTGTAAAATAATACTTAGAACTACACTGATATAAAACTTAATGAAAAAGAGTGTTCCTGTTTTTATTTATCCACTTAACATTATATAACAATGTAACATTTGTTCTATTACAAGTTTCTAATTTTATACATGAAAAAATGAAAAACCAGACATGTTAAAGCAACTGTTCCACTGCCACCAAGTTAGTTATTTCCATAATGTTAATTCAGTTAAATTACCTGTGTCCACAGAACCTATATGTGTCTTCCTGATGTTGTTCACTACTGCCTCCAGGCACAGTTCCCTATGTGGGGAGGTAATGCTTTCACTCACTTCTAAATGACTCCTTGGCCTGAAACTATGGATTACACAAAACTCTGATCCCAGTTCATGTGGTTTTTGTAGTTAGTGGGTTTGGAGGGCATGTCCTTGGGTTCACTCTGGGAAAGGTTTCACCAGAGCTTCTGTTTCAGCGGCACATGGCGTGTTCCCCAGGTGAGTTTCTCCACGACATAGAGGGGTTAGTTATATCTAAAGAACAGGTTTATTAGGGAAAGAGACAGAAGAATGAAGGACACTTGCATAGACACAAGCGGACAGGAAGAGCTGCCCCGAAAGGGACAGGTTTGATGAGAGAGGCCTGCATGCTGGTGGGTAGGCGGCCTTGAGGAGAGCTACCTCCGCTGAGGGAGGTCAGTGAGGAGAAGCATGGCATGGTACGGGCAGGCAGGAAGCCTGCTGCCCTGCAGAGGGAGAAAGTTGGTGAAAAGAAGCACCTGCATAGGCACAGGTGGGCAGACGGTATGCTGCCCTGAGCCAGTGCAGAGAATGCACTGACACAGTGTTTTCCTATTTGGGAGGGGCTCACTCCTTTGTGGAGTGACCTATTTATGGCTGATTTTGGATAACAGTAAGAATCTGAAAGGGACCAGAGATTCTGGGATGGGGGCTGGAGATTCCAGGATGGGCCCAACCTCTATATCTTTACCCTCAGGTCTGTGCTCCAGACACTCCCTACAGCGTCTGATAACTGCTCCAGACACTCCCTACAGGATCTTCATTTCTATAGCTGGGTTAACAATCACTTTAATCCCCTCTACCCCCACCTCCTTTTTAGTCTTGTGATGCCTCCTTTAGATTTTTTATTCTTTCCTCTATCACCAGTCAGAAAAGATCATAGTCTTGGCCTCTCCTATCCTATATTCTAATAACTAATATTACTGCTGAAAACCTTCCTGATGAGCTAGACCTCTTCCATATTATCTTGCAAGTTCATTTTCTACCCATCTCTGTGCCCTAGGAGCAGACCTATACAGACATCATCAATACGCAACTTTATTTTTGATTTCTGGTTGAACTGAGCCCATTGTGAACACACACAAGAGAAGAAGAAAGGAGTGTAAAATCATAACATTCATTCTTACAGTTCCCTCTCTGAGGGGTCAACTTCCTCACTTGAAAGATAAATGTACTTATTGGTCCTTTTCATTGGAAATCTGATACCCACTATCACAGGCTGGTTTCTTCGTATTGTGTTCACACCTTTACAAGTGGTTCTTTATAATTAATTTTCAAACCATTCACTTTCTTTCTTGCTTGAACCCAGACTCAAAAAAAGAGAAAGAAAAGAAAAAAAGTAACATTTCATCTGCTTATTATTAATCTCATCCTTCTCCCGATCTCATTTTCTAAAATCACATACAGCCATAATGCAGACTCTAAGCATACAGACTTTAGTATCTGTACTCTATACTGTTATCCTTATTAAAATGTTATTTAAAAAAGCACACATTTTACCTTAAGCAATAAATGATTAAGTGTATGGTATACATCTTATAATTGCAGAGCACATAAAATTGCTTTAAGAAGCTCTTTTCTGATAATCCTGAGCTTCTGAAATATTAAAATGTGAACACACTCAGGAGAAACTTTTGATATGTTACTTCCCAATTGAGAATATTCTTACTGAAGAGGATGACATTTTTACCGTCTAAGTGCTATTAATGCTTTACTTGAAACAGGGATATAAGGGTGCTATTGCCTTCCAAGGACAGTGCCCAACAGAGGACAGGTCACTTTTCCCAGTGAAAAGGACCAATAAATGGCCTCCCCAGTGGTGCAGTGGTTGAGCGCTGGACTGTGAAGCAGCCTCTGCAGTGCTGGTTCCATCCTCAGCTGCCAGCAAGGGTCCCACATGGCGCACAGACCTCTCCTGCTGCACCCGCTGCTCCCCTCAGCAGTGTATTTCATCAGTCTGCCTGTTCTGTTCCCCGCTCTGGCTCTGGTGAATTCTCTCACCCTCCCGTGCTTCTGAATGTACCCAGTGCTTGTATAAATAAATAAATAAATCTTTAAAGAAAAAAAAAAAAGGACCAATAAGAACGCTGTGAGTTCTCACCTATACACACAATTGTAAGACCACTCAGACTCCAGGGATAAAAATAATGGAGTTGGGCCTCCCTGGTGGCGCAGCGGGTTGAGAGCCATGCTGTGAAGCTGTCCACAGCCTCTGCAGTGCCAGTTCGATTCCCGGCAGGCCAGGGAGAAACCCACATGGCGCAGCAGACCTCTCTTGTCTTACCCACTGCTCCCCTCAGCAATGTCTTCGGTCCGTCTGCCTGTTCTGCTCCCTGTTCTGTCTCTGGTGAATTCTCTCACCCTCCCATGTCTCTGACTGTACCCCAGTTATTGTATAAATAAATCTTTTTAAAAATGGGGTTTATTTAACAAAAAGGGAAACAAAGAGTTACTAAGACCACAAGTGGCCTATCTCACCCTAGAGAGAGTCCATAGTGTTCAGAATTCCCAAACCAAAGGCCACTCATCCAAGATGGTGTCGTCTCACCAAGGAAGGATGAAGTGTATGGCAACTGGCAAACAATAGCAGAGATCAAGTCACTGTAGCCAGAGGTGCTCACAGGCAGGGCGCTGAGACGACCCTACAGCAGCCCACAGCAATAATCAGGATAAACATCATCAGATGCTGGACCATACAACAGAGGCATCAGCACTAGGAGCTGACTCAGGACAATTTGATAAGCAGCTCCTCATGAGTCCTTGGCCCACACCAACAGCAAACAGCTCAGTGAGACACTAGGCCAGGGCCTTTAGTGATCTTTCCAGGTGATGGGAGCAACAAGGCTAGAGGAAGGGACATCCTCCTGGTCACTGCAAAACTCTTCAGCTTCTCTCTCTTCAGAGGCAGTTACTGGAAACTGCTTCTTTCTTCTTTCTTCTCTTGGAGTCCAGGTACAGAGTCGGAGTAGTCCCAAAGTCTGGAGTGTCCCAAGATGTTAGCATCCCAAGATGGCTCCTGCACTCCCTTACATCCTCTTTCAGAGTCCCCACTCTAGTTGATACCTCCTTATAGGACCATTTAACTTGGCTTGTGCCTGGTGGGGGTTCAGGGGCTGCCCACAGGCAATAACTTTCAGCACAGGTGGGTAAACCTGCCATGTGTTTCTACAGCTTTTTGTGGGGCAGTGAGAAAAATGCCAGTCTTGCCCTGCAGTCCATACTGCAGGACCCCAGTATCATAATCACTTAACAAAAAAACTTTTGGCAGCAGTTCTTCTGCCCACCTGTGACTATGCAGGGGCTTATTTTCACCAATTTTCTTATTTCTTATTTCTCCCTCTGCAGTACCACACCGGAGCTTCTACTCACTGACCTCCCTCAGTGAAGGTAGCGCTCCTCAAGGCCACCCACCCACTAGCATGCAGGCCTCTCTCAGCAAACCTGTCCATTTCAGAGCAGCTACTTCTGCTGGCTTGTGTCTATGTAATTGTCCTTTATTCTTCTGTCTCCTTTCCCTAATAAACATGTTCTTTAAATATTAAAAAAAAAACAAACGAAACACTATTGATATCAGAGGGTTGGGTCAATCTACTGTGGAAGCATATTATCTCCTCTGCAAGTTTAAATGCTACATTTTAAAAACCTTCATGTAAGAATGAGTTTATGATTGAGGGGCTAAATATTTTCGGAAAATTTAAAACAGGACTTAAGTAAAATTAACATGTATCAAGGATTTTATGTATTAATTAATGAAGGACCCAGTAAAATGGAATACCATTTCAAAGGAGATTTTGAGAAACAGATATTTACATGATGACAATGACTCTTACTTTGATCTAATGCTATCAGGCTCCTCTAAGACTGTTAAGCCTCAGCTCTAGACTTCAGTGTCCATCCTTGTTGGGTCTGCATCATCCAATTGTAGCGATAATCTTGATAAATCAGTTTAGAAAGAGCCCAAGAGCCCTCATCCTTGATAGCTGATCACCCAAAAATTAATTTTTAAAGATGTGTTAATTTATACAAGAACTGGGGTACAGGCCAGATGTGTGGGAGTGTGAGAGGATTCACCAGAGACAGAGCGGGAAACAGAACAGGCAGACAACCAAAAACACTGCTGAGGGAAGCAGCGGGCGAGACAAGAGAGGTCTGCTGCACCATGTGGGTATCTCCCTAGCAGGCCAGGATCGAACCTGTCTGCAGAGGCTGTGGATAGATTCACAGCGCTGCAGTCAACCGCTGAGCCACCAGGGAGGCCCACCCACAAATTCTGACAGAAGTCCTTGATTCCTATTATCACGCAGGTGATAACTAGTCACCCCGGCCTGCCTTAAACAAGAATCCTGATAGATCACATTGGCGAGTCCTCCATTACGTTGTTTAACATACCAGCCACCAACTCCCTCACCCTGCTCCTGACCTATAAATTCCCATTTTCCCTTGTATTCAGAGGTGAATGCAAAATCTCTCTTCTCTACCACAAAACCCCATTGCAATGATCTCCTAACAATCCTCCTAACAACTGTCAAGATAATACTGTTTTACAACAGTTATTGAAAGGAATATTACAATTGATTTGCTAACAGATTTGAAACTGATAATGTCCTACAACTGTAGCATCTGGGATTTTCTTCTCTACCAGTCAGAAACACGCAAGTTAACATGTAAAGGGAAAGTGCTTAAAAAAAAAAAAAAAAAAAAAAAAGATTAAGTAGCAAATAGGTCAACATAAGTGCCTTTTATAAAATTATGTAATTCAAGGGTAAGTATATTAAGCAATGATGTAAAAAGTTATTTTACCATCCTTGGTTTTATTTACAAGTTTTAAATAATTCTTAATAAAATATTTTGCCACTATATGGAACACACATTTAGGCTGGATAGAGTTATTAGTAATTCTATGTCATCCTCCAAATTTTTAATTTACTGAAGTCAAAGTGAAGGTAAATTCCTGTGATAGCATATCATAGTCAAATATCCATTGATGTTTCTTAAAAGTGATTTAGTTTTCCTTATGTTCTTCTTTTCTGTCTATTGTAGGTAAGAATGGGCAGTGTGAAAGAAGTTCATGAGATTCTTCCTTTGCTTTCTAATGTTAATGAGTTTCTTTTAGTTACACTCACATGGATATAGCTGCTCTTCCACCTTTGCTTCTTTAACTTTTCTTACATGTGTCAAATTAAATTAAAAAAAAAAAACTTTACTGGGCAGAATAGAAATTCCACCTACTTCTAGAAAGCTGGAAAGTTCTTTTTTATTCAAATGATTCTTAAAAGTTTCCAAATAGTTACCCCATCTTTCGATGTGAAATAAAATATTATGCTTTAATATAATAAGCAAATCAGTTTATAGAGGATTTTCCCTTAAAAGTAAAGGCAATACAATTCAAGAAAGTATGAACAACCATAGTTACAAACTATTCCATTAAAAATAAAAAGTAATAGCTATGATGTATATTTACCATATGTCATGAACAGAGATGGTCCCATCAAAGGCCATGATAACTTGTTTTCATGTGAATTCTGCATCCAGTGGCACCGCAACATAAAAAAAAAAAAAACACCCAAACTCACAAACCTAAAAATTTTGCATCAAAATGTGAACTATCATTAATTGTCTTTCACTGTACCAGACTGCCTTAAGAAATGATACATTCTACATTTTATAGTTATAAATTATAGTGGTCTTAAAATAATCAATGAAATGATTTATACCTGTTAATTTTCAAATATAACATTTTCATTACTATATTGATTCTGGAAATAATGTCTTCATGAGAATATGATGTTTTTAATCAACATTAAAAATCTCGGTAGCATAATCATCAATACCTTCCCGATTTTTTACAAATACTTCATTAAAAATGAGGTTGTAACAAAAATAATAAACTTAAAATACTCTACTTTGCAAAAAATGAAGCTCTTTGTTTCTTCCAAAATTTTGATGTCAAAATCTAAAATGTTTTGCTTTCCTGCAAAAGCAGCTTTTTCTCAGTTTTCACCTGCTGTGAGAATTATTTCTACATTATAATTAGTTCAGATAAATGAATGGCAAGATTGCTCTTCAGATTTTACTTTTTAAAGCTCATTTACATGATGGGCTATGATGACATGGTTATTAACAGTTTTTGGGCAATTAATTAAGGTAGTTGGTAGAGTTGTTAGCACAAAATGAAACTGAGAGGTTATTTTAATAAATCCTTCAGCTCATGAGACATGATAGTAGCCATTAATCCACACTAAGTGAATGAACAGTGCTGTTACCCCTCTCTCAGTATTTCATTTGATGGTGGCTATATTATCCATTAGATTTTTTGAAAATAATTCAAAATATGAAGCCTTGGTATCTATCAAACTACTGCAAATCCCTCTTCTCTCTCCTCTCCAAGCTGTGGAGTGTCTACTATATACCTACCATTTTCTCTTTCTTCAGGAACTCTTTCTTTGGTCCCATTATAAGTTCCATCTTACAGAAGATTAACACTGTAAAATCCTTGGTGATAGCTTATGAGAATAGAGAAATGCAAAAGAAATTCTTTTTTAAAAAAGAATTATTCCTTTATTTTAAGATATATATATATATTTTTTTTTTGCAATGTGGGTTTTTTTTTTTTTTTAAAGATTTATTTATTTATTATTCATTTATTTATACAAGCACTGGGTACAGTCAGAAGCGCGGGAGGGTGAGAGAATTCACCAGAGCCAGAGCGGGGAGCAGAGCAGGCAGAAGGGCCGAAGCACACTGCTGAGGGGAGCAGCGGGCGGCAGGAGAGGTCTGCGCGCCATGTGGGACCCTCCTCTGGTGGCCGGGGAGCAGCCGGGGATCGAACCAGCGCCGCAGAGGCCGCAGGCATCTTCGCAACCCAGCACTCAACCACTGCGCCACCGGGGAGGGCCAATTTTAGGATATTTTAGTTATTTTATTTATTTTGTGTAGAAGAACTGGAGTGTGAGCCAGAGGTGCCAGGGGTGATAGGATTCACCAGAGAGAGTGGGGAGCAGAACAAGTGGATTTACTGATATACACTGCTTAGGGGAGCAGTGGGTCAGGCAGGAAAGGTCTGCTGCACCATGTGAGTTAGCTTCCTGGCCAGGGATCCAACTCAGGCTGTCAGAGTGGGCCGTTGGAGTGGTATCACTGACAACCCCCAGGCCACCAGGGAGGCCCCAATTTTGCTGTCCTAAGTTGCTGAGATTTTTTAACATTGCAACAGAATTTTCCCTACACAAATTTACACAACTGATGTATATTGAAGAGAACTTGAAGCTCTGAGACTTGTGCTTTCTAGTCTCATTTATTCTAAAGCCCAGTCTCCACTTACATTTCTGACACTCATAACACTATGCATATGCCCTTATAAATGGCTGAAATTTAAATGAAGGTCAACGTGTCTTTAACCAAAATTTATAGATACCAGATTTAGGGTAAAATACATTATTTGAAAGGCTGCAATTCAACCTTGCTACACCAAAAGAATGGAGGAGATTTCTTTTAAAGAGAAGCATTTTTGTTTGAAAATAAGCAACTTCCTGGACTTTTTTTCTTATGAAAGGAACATCAATCCCTCAAATACACACGAATATACAGCATTTGGATGGAAGATGTCTAAAGTACTTTGCTTACAAAGTAATTGGAATTGTGAACATCCCTTCCATAGTATACTGGATTTGGGGGTGGGAAGTGTGAGGTAGAGATGTTAGGTAGAGGTGACTTCATTTAGAGTGATCTGGAGATAAGTTCAATGAAAAACCTGTAGGTCCATAAGAAATTCTGTGTGGAGACAAGTGATGAGGAAATTAGAATACTTCATCAGTAATTATTCTATTTAAGTTGTCGCTTTTTCTTTTTCTTTTTTTTTTAAGATTTATTTATACATACAAGAGCTGAGGCACAGGCCAGAGGTGCAGGGGGTGAGAGGATTCACCAGAGACAGAGTGCAGAACAGAATACGCAGATCCACCGAAGCACACTGCTGAGGGGAGCAGTGGGCGAGTCAGGAGAGGTCTACTGCGCCATGTGGGCTGCTCCCCAGCCCGCCGGGATCAAACTCCCACTCAGTGGCTGCGGATTGCTCCACAGTGCGGTCCCCAACCCCTTGCGCCGCCAGGGAGGCCCAGTGTCGCTTTTTCTACAATGATTTATGATCCCCTTCAGTGGTACCTAGTCCAGATATTATTTATATTAAAACTTTGTACCTAGATTTTAAAAACCTAGTGTTCATTGAATGTTTCTATGACTTACATTTGTTTGGTTGTGCCTATTATTCTTGGTGGCTGCCCATCTTCCAGTCTCTAATTTTTGAGAGATGTGCAAGCTGAAATACGAAGATGAGTTTTTGATGGATGGCTTATAAATAATAAGCAAAGAGACACTGAAGACTACAGCTACTCTGAACCTCTTAACCTTCCCATCCCACTTCTCCAGAGGTTTATGAATGAATAATTTTTAATTAATTAATTACTCAATCAGTGAGCCTTCCAATTATCAATTCTGACTAATTTTCCTTCTACTAAACTAAAAAAGGAAAGAAAGAAAAAATCTGTCATCATAACAAGTAAATTAATGCTATGTTGGAAAATAAAAAGAGATCAAGAAAGGGGAAAATGGTTTAAAACAGATCATCTTTCCTCTGGGAAATGGTTGTAATTGAATTCCCCCACATCCTCTCTAAGTTTGCAATTCATGCAACTACAGCACAAGTATGACCTCAGGTAGGTCAGAATTAAACAACTAATGTGAACTGCCCACTCTCTGTCACATCTAAGAGATACTCTTCCATGTATCTTTAATTCTCTTTTTACACTTCTAATGGAGTTTTTGTGAGGTGTAACACAGAAAAAGGGTAACAAAAAAGAAAGAAAAAAAAATTTAGGAAGAAAATAGTGTGGTTAGAAATGTCTATCTTATAGTGAACATAACCTACATCACAGAAAATATATAGGTCAGTTTAACATCTTTGGTCTAAAAGTTTTATAACATTCTATAGTCTCAGGTAAGCTGCTGTGTGTATCCCTGGTGAACTGTAATCTGGTTGTACATCATAAACAGCTACTTACTTATTCTTATATTTAAAATATGCTCCAAATAAATCTAGTTCACAACTATTCTGTGACATTTCATAAACTCAAGTATATTATGAAAATACTGTACATTAATATTTATTTTCATCTGCATAATATTCAAACATCAGCAATAAAAAAGAAAATTCTTTTTTTCTCCCCCCGACCCCCAAAAAGAAAATTTTTATAAATGGATAAGGTGTACAATGAGAATTATTTCTCTTACAATGAAATTCTTATATAGATACATAGAAAAAAAGGATGCCTTATTAGAATATAGCACTATGTCCTCCTAAACCAGGTCAGTTCATAAAATCCCTCTCTTTATAGGCATTTCTATTCAAGTATATACACAAACATCCCCATGCATTTATTTTAGGTGGAAATTATTTTAAATCATGAATTATTGACACAATATACTTGTACTTTATGCAAAAATGTTTTCACTAGAGAAATAATATTTATGGTTATACTACACAAAAATTGAATTATTTTTAAATTACCAGTCATGTTTTATCTTTTGAATTTTATCACCTTAATATTTGGCATTTCTGTGGCCTAAAAAGACTAGAATCATTTAAGATTTAATGAAGAGCTATTTACCTCCTAAATCTTCTTCCCTTGAGTAATGAAATAATTACCCTCCCATAATCATGGAAACATGAAACTTGAATCTCAAATTGAGCTGTTGTGAGAAGGGTTAGTGATGTTGCATAGGTGATCACCATGGTAACATTTGTAAATGGCACTGATGTCAAGCCAAGAGCGTGGGATTTCAATTCCCACAAGAACCCAACCAGGGACTAGAGATGAACTCTCTCATGGTCTCAGAAAATGACAGAAATCCAGCATTTTCTGGGTGTCTCACTGGAGGATGCTTCGCCATTTTATGTCATTCTCAGAGGAAGATGATTTTAAAATCCAACAACAACATATTCTCAATAGTTTTAATTAAAATGCTTTGTAATGTTATATCATGGTGATGTGTATGTATGTGTTTGTGTGTCTATGTGGTGTATGTGTAGTGTCTGTGTGGTATACGTGTATGCCTTTGCTGTACAATCAAATAAGGCTTATCCCTAAGGAAGAGCATGATAATGTTAGGAAGGGAATTCACCAAAGCTTTATTCATATAACAGAGATAATTAAATAATTAGACATTTTCTAAAACATAAGAGCAAGTTAATTTATTTTTAACAGCATGGATTAGGAAGGTGATTCCATAAATCCTAAAGAGAATATGACTTACTCAGAATTAAAGAGGAATAATTAGTGTCACTCTGGCCATGTGTGTGTGTGTGTGTGTGTGTGTTTGTGCGCGTAAAATATATCCTGTTTTAATTTCAGGGTATACAGGACACTAAATGGGACTCAATGTAGAAAAGACAAGCTAATGCAAATTTAAAGGTAGATATAATACACACATACACGTATACATACACACACATATACACGCGATATATGTTGCATATTGCATCCAATATTGCATCAAATATAGCATCCAATATAGCATCAAATATTGCATCCAATATAGCATCACAGACACATCCTAATTTTCTAGTAACTTAAATTGAGGTTACTTAAAGTCTTTCCAAGAGAGAGTTCATACAATAAGTACATAATTACTAATTGTAATTAGCATGCATAATGTTTGTATGCAACTGAGCCCCTGTAAAGTTTTGCAAACAGGGGCCTCCCTGGTGGCCAGGCGGTTGAGCACCGCATTGTGAAGCTGTCTGCAGCCTCTGCAGTGCGGGTTTGATCCCCGCTGGCAGGCGAGAATCCCACATGGCGCAGCAGACCTCTCCTGGCTCGCCCACTTCTCCCCTCAGCAGTGTATTTCGTCAGTCTGCCTGTTTTGTTGTCCGTTCTGTCTCTGGTGAATACTCTCACCATCCCACGCATCTGTCCTGTACCCCAATTCTTGTATAAATAAATAAATCTTAAAAAAATGTTTTGCTGTTTGCCTGACCTTGTAATTTACTTAGTTTTACTTAATATTAAATATTTTAGCAATGCGCAATCATTTAATATTTATAATATAACATATCAAAATAGCTAAAGATTTATAAGAAAGACAACAGCAAATATTTTCTACAGCCATTGAAAAGGTAAATTTCAGCCCATTTTACTAATTCAATTATTTAATCAATCAACCAACGGATCATTATAGAACACCTGCTAGCTAGGGCTATGCTAAATGTTGCTGGTATAGAAGAGCAAAAATAGATACACTCATCTTGGAACTTACAGTTCATTGGTGAATTTATTTACACTAATAAATGGAAAATCACATTTGTGATTTTCTTTAATTAAATTAATCTAATTAAAACTGCAATTAAAATTAAAGTTTATATAAAAAAAAAAAAACAGGTGGTGGTCCATTAGCCATCGTAATAGAGAGGTGATCCATGAAGGGAGATCAAAGCAAACTTCCCTAAGAAGGAGAAAACTGAAATGGGAAAACAAATATACAAATGGCTGATTTTTGTTCTCCATGTTGTAAATTAAAACTTCTGATCATTATGGTAATGATATTAATTCACATATAGTTTCATACTAATGAGATTGAACATTTTTCCTATAGATTTTTTAGTGTGCTGAACCTCACAACACAACTTATTTTGTGGTTTATCTGATAATGTCCTTCCTTGTTCATCTACCAGGCTAATATTACTTTTGTAGACTCTAGAAAGGAATAAAGAACACTATCTAGCAAAACTCCTTGCTTGTATTTCAAATACTCCACATATTTCACAAATGTTTCTTATCCACCTACACTTACGGGTTGAATTATGTGCCTGCAAAAAATGATATATTGCAACCGTAGCCCCCAAGATCTCAGAATATGACCTTTAGAAATAAGGCTAGTGTAGATATAATTACTTAAAATGAAATCATACTATACAATATGACTGGTGTCCTTATAAGGAGACAGTAACATGAAGACAAGAAAATAAAACAAAGGGAAATATCATGTAAGGATGAAGACGGAGACTGGAGTTATGCAGCTGGAAACTAAGGAATGCCAGTCACTGCTGGTAAGCCACCAGAAGCTGGGAAAAGGCAAGGAAGGATTCCCCAGCAGGCTTCCAGTAGAACTTAGTCCTTCCAACGCCTTGATTTCTGATCACTTCTGATCTCCAGAGCTACGAGGCAATATATTTCTGTTGTTTTAAACAGAAGTTTTGTACTATTTTATTACAAAATTCCTAAAGAACTGAAGTATCAGTCACTATTCTAGGAATTTATTAGACTGACAATACAGCAAATGCAGTAGCATAAAAAGTGTGGTCCTTGTCACAAGAGCTTCCAAAATATATGTTTACGAACTAACTTGGTGATAAAGAACATACTACTTTTTGATAGATTTGTGGTACAAATCACTTGTAGCTATATAACAATTGAAAAGAAAACTCAGTGGAGATACTTGAATTTAAAGAGAGTTGGGACCCTTTATATAGTCTTCATGAGAAATTATTAAAATTAAAGTGAAATTTCTGACCACATCAATGCCAAGTAAATATTATGTGCAATTAAAGGAGTCAATACATGCATACATAGATATTTGTCCATGCACAAATCCCTATGCTTCTATACATTGAGGTCAAACACTTTGTTTTATGAGTAATGGTAAAGTATTTTAATTGCTTTTCTGTTTTAATTTATTATATTATAATAATAAACTATAGTGGAAATGGTATGGGAATAGACATAAAATATGGTCATTTATAGTGGAAATAAAGGCAGTGAATGGCATACACAGCAGGCCTTAATTCTGCTCTTGGGTGAACACACAGGGTCTTACTAACTTTAAGATTAGCTGTGTTTACTCATATGAATAAGTTGATTGTTAAAGCATTCTTTTTTTAGATAGTTAAAGCAACTATCTAATAGATATTATATTTTTTCATGTAAATAATGAAATTTATATTTCACATAGGTAAACAATATTTATCTGTGTGTATGTATACACATGTATATATGTATATGGTATTTGTAATTTTGTATGAGTCATGTCAGAAAATAATGAGTTCATATCATTAGCTTTATTTTTTCATTAGTTTTTGTGATGGATTCCAAAAATGACCACAAATTTTTCTTTTCCATCTATGTAGGCCTTTTGCAATGTGACTTTGTAAATTCTCTCAACAAGAGATGGAGTCTTTTTCTCCACCATTTACATCTCAAACAAGGTCAAACTTCACCTTGTAATTTGCTCTAGTCAAGAATATGTTAGGTGACTTGTGAGTAGTGTTGGTTACAGGAGATTGCGCTTTTCTGCTGCTAGGAAGCCTTGTCACCAACTAAACAAGCTAGAGGAGAGCCTATTGGAGGACAAAAGACCATATGGAGAGAAAAGCCCCAGGATATTAGTATTCAGTTTGAGGCTCTATATCTTTTTTATTATTATTAAATTTTCATTTATGTAATTATTTTTTTTTTTAATTTTTTACATCATTGTTCACTTTTAAATAATATTTGCTCCCCCCACCCCCTCAGGTGTAGTCCCCACAGAATTTCCTTCACCAATTCACCCATGTAACATCACCACTGTCCCCTGTGCTCCTCCCTTCCTCCCTCTGATCCCTCTCCTGCCTCCTCCCCTGCAGTATGTCTCTGATTTATAATTGTCAGTTTTTGTTTTGTTATGTTTTATATTGTTAGTATTGTTTTACACTGATGTCTTATTTGGTTTGCCTACATTCTTCTTATAAGTGAAACCATCCAATATTTTTCTTTTTCCTTCTGACTTATTTCACTGCGCATAATTCCTTTCAGCTCCATCCATGTTGCTGTAAATGACATGAGTTTATCTTTTTTGATTGCTGAATAGTATTCCATTGTGTATATGCCACATCTTCTTGATCCACTCATCTATTTTTGGGCATTTGGATTGTTTCCATTTTTGCCTATTACAAACAGTGCTGCAATAAACATAGGGGTACAGGTTTCTTTTGAACAATGTTTTGCTTGGTCAAATGAAAGCTCCATTTTAGTAGACTGAGGAACCTCCAGACAGCTTTCCATAATGGTTGGACCAGTTTGCACTCCCACCAGCCATGTAAGAGAGTTCCTTTTTCATCACATCCTTCCCAAAATTTGTTGTTGCTAGTTTTTTTGATATGTGCCATTTCTTACTGATATAAGGTAATATCTCAATGTGATTTTGATTTGCATTTGCCTGATTATAAGGGATGTTGAACATTTTTTCCTATGCTTGTTGGCCATTGCATTTCCTCTTTGGAGAAATGTCTTTTAAGTTCTTCTGCCGATTACTTGGCTGAATTGTTTATTTTGTTTTTGTTGAATGGAGTGAGTTTTATATATCTTTGCTATCAGTCCCTTATCAGTTAACTGAAGTTTAAATTTATTTTCCCAATAAGTGGGGTGTCTCTTTGTTTTGGTGTGCTATACAGCCCAATACACTAAAACTTACTTAAGAAAATAAAAAAATATATATATATTTCTCATATTGTTTTAGTTTGATCGATCATTTCTTCCCATGAAGATTGCCTCTGGCCCTAGATCCTCTAGTCCAAATCAAGCCAGTCATGGGAAGAAATGATTGATCAACCTAAAACACTATGAGAAGTATTTTTTGTTTATTTTCTTAACTAAGTTTTAGGGTTTGGGGCTGTACAGCACACACTAACATAAACAGCTATAAACAGCTCATGTTTACTTAACCATTTAAAACTTTTTCATTTACAAATGCTAACACACACACATGCACACACACAATTGGTTTAAGCAATAAAATGTAATATTTGGTTTGTATATCTGGAAATACCAAATTAGGATGCAATTCCAACTTAGGTTCCTCAACGTGCTTAGTATTAATCTTTCCTCTGTTTGTACTCTTTACATTTAGACTGATATAATAGGATAAGATAGATTTAACACATTAAAAACGATCTTTTATCCACCCATGAAAATACATCGAGGATAGAGGGGAATCAGCTCTTGGAAGTGACCCTGAATAGTGAAGAAAACCTCTCTGCTCCAGTCTCAGTAGTTCCATGGAAGTCTTGTCATCATTCCTGAATCAATCATTGGTGAGGGAGATCCCTCTATGCATAACATCTCTGTAACTAGGAATGCTCAGGCATGAGCATACATAGAAGATAGTGGAAATCTGATAAGGGAGGAACTGAGGGAAACTTGATACTAAATAAACAACCAACAACATTCATTTCATTCACCAAACTACATTTTGATCTTACAAACATGAGGACCAATTTCTGGATGCTCATACATCCCAAATTAATGATATCTCAGAGTACTAATCTGCTCTTAGGCATCTTTTTTTTTTTTAAAGATTTATTTATTTATTTGTTTGTTTGTTTGTTTGTTTGTTTATACAAGCACTGGGTACAGTCAGAAGCGCGGGAGGGTGAGAGAATTCACCAGAGCCAGAGCGGGGAGCAGAGCAGGCAGAAGGACCGAAGTACACTGCTGAGGGGAGCAGCGGGCGGCAGGAGAGATCTGCGCGCCATGCAGGACCCTCCTCTGGTGGCCGGGGAGCAGCCGGGATTGAACTGGCGTCGCAGAGGCTGCGGGCAGCTTCGCAACCCAGCGCTCTACTGCTGCGCCATCAGGGAGGCCCTTAGGTATCTTTCATATGTCTTCTTTATATAACAGATTTCATCTCAAACTTAAAAATGTTTTTGAGCACCTCTATGAAACAGATATTGTGATAGCTATAGTTACACACATTTGAATGAGTCAAAATCGCTGATATTGAGAAACTAATAATCTAGTTCAGATGCTGGTAAATAAACATATATAATATAGCACAGTGGGTATGTAAGAAAGATGTGCACCATTTATGATGAAAACCAAAGAAATGGTCAAAATTTGGCGTTAAGGGGAAACTTCTTGGTGATGCTATCACCATTATATTTTATAAGATAATTAAGGAGAATAAATGGACAAAAAGAACTGCACACACCCAACTAAGGAAAGAACTGAAGTTTTCACTGGTGAATTCAAAATAATTTGGAATTAATGAAAAACATATTTAATAAGGCAAGAAGCTGTAGTTGATACTAGAGAAGGAAACATTGGCAAGGACAAAGATACGTGGCTTGCATACCAAGTTAAAAAGACAGAGCATGGGGAGCAATTTAAAAGTGAGTCATATAGATAAAACAATAATAGTGAGAATGTAGAGAGGGGAACACATTAAATAATGTAACACATTAAGTGAAGAATTTAGTGACCAATTGGTTGGACACACAAGAAGAGGAATCTAGGATTGTTCTCAATGTAGGAGAGGGACAATTTCCTCTAGCCTCTTAGTTTTGTTTCTGAAGTCTATAAATTAAACTGATAAAACACAGATTAACAGTAGAAAAGACAAGCTTTTTTTTAATTTATATATTTGGAGTTTGCACAGACGAGATGTGAAAAATCAATGAAGCACTTAGACCTTGGTACTTATATACTATGTTAACAAAGTCGATAAATTATGAAATGACTAGATGTTGCTATAGGAACTTTGTGGTTGCTTTGCAGCAGGAACACATTGAGGGACACAACTGTCATGGAGCAGATTTGCAAGACAAAACTCTGCTAATTGAGCAAAAGTTCTTGTGCCATTTATTGAAAGCACGCAGGCTAGTAAAAGCTGATCATGTGACAATGGTTTGAGGAATGAAGTCCAGAGGGTGGGATTGGAATATGGGACAAAGTTTTATGAGGGACTGAGAAGGGAACATTGTTACCACATGTCAAGAGACATTTGCATCAGCAAAGTATTTGATGTTATCATATAGGCAGAGTTATCCCCAGACCACCATGGAGTTAGTCATGTAATCAGGTCAACAGTGGCCCGGGCGCTCTCATGGCTATCTCACAATACTGGCTATTGTCTATTGGTAGTCAAGGAATGATCTGCTATGATTTACAGATAGAAAATTGGTCACAATTGCCCATGGGTGCTCACCTCATAGGAACCTACAACTAGAAAGAGAAAATTCATGGGAGTTTACCTTGAGGAGGGTAAGAGTCAAGGATTGTATCCTTATTTTCTTCCTGGTATAGCAATTTCTTCATAAAAGGGAAATTTATGTCCTCATTTTAGGCAAAATAGGCAGTGAGTTCTTCCTGTGTCTGCTGTTTCTCAATTGTGTTCAGTTCAAAATAATCATTATGTCAGAGTGGCTTGTTATGGGTCACATATCTAATCCCCTTCACCACACTTCTTTCTGTGTCCTTGGTGATGATGCTGTCACCAACAGAAGAAGAAACCATTGCTACAGGAACCTCAGTTAGGTGGAAAATGATTAATTCATTTGGGTCATGTTGACCTAAAAGTTGTTGAGATTTTCACTAGGGATGTATTAAGGAGAGAAAATTGATCCTAAACTCAAAGGAGAGGCATGAGTTAGGAGCATAGAGTGAGAAGAAACAATTTTTTAGATAGTGATTAAAATCATGACATGGTTTAAATCACAACAGGAGTTTTATTTCCAGTAGTATAAAAAACAGTAATGAGATAAACACAAATCTTGGAAGGATTTAAAAGGTGAAAGATGAAACCATTAAAGATAAAAAAAAAAGACAATAATAACAGTATTCAAAACTCTTTTAAAAAGCACATGTTCGTGCAATTTGCAGCAACATGGATGGCGCTGGAAGGGGTCATGCTCAGCGAAATAAGCCAGAAAGAAAAAGAAAAATACGGGATGGTCTCACTCATAGCAGAAATCTAGAAAACTTAAATAAGGGACCAGGAAAAAGAATAACTATAAGAAAGTAAAAATCAAAATCAACAAACAACTATGAACCAGAGACACTCTATGGGGGGTGGGGGGCGGGGAGGGGAGGGATTGGGGTCAAAATAAGGGGGTCGCAATTGTATGGGGAATATAAAAATAAAAAAATATATAAAAAATAAAACTAAATATGAAAAAAATAAAATGTAAGAACAGGCAAAAAAAAAATCACATGTTCGGAGTGTTCTAAGCATGTTATTAACCCATTTAATACTGACAGCAATTCTATGAGCTCTCTCGCAGTTCTCTGAGTTGTATTACTATTACAAATAGCATCTCCCACTTTGCAGAAGAGGAGACTGAGGCAGTATAGGGAGTAAGCATAGAAGCCAAGAAACAAATCCTGAAAGTTTTGCCTCCCAGTTCCTCCTCTTAACTACCTTTAGTAGACAACATATCAGACCACAAATAAATCAGGAAATAAAAATTTCTAGTGAAATTCTGGAACAATTTGACCTCACTAGCAATCAAATGAACACTGAAATGATATACTTTTTCATTTTGATGCCTAACATTGTTGTTCTATACAACTGTCTTGGGTTTGAAAAACTTCCTTGAAAATGTTTTATCATGCATTTTTCTTGGGAAACTATTTCATGTAGTACTTTACTTCCGGAGGTATATATAATTTGGAAGTATCTGAAACTCAAAAATGCTTACTCATCACAGTATCAGTCAGGTTAGAAAAACTGAGAATGGTCTAAATTTCTAATAATGCATGAATTAGTAAGTGAATCTTAGTGTATAGAATTTAATACAATTATTAAAATGTTGGATATGCATTGCTTTTCATTTTATAGACTATGCTTATTTGATAAGTTGCAAAATCATATTGTAAAGTTGTATATTTGTTAAGGTTTAAATAATTAAAAATGTGCAGAGAAGGCAATATGAATGTCAAATATTAACAGGCTCTATCTCTTGGTGATAAGATTAAGGATGTCTTTTTAAACAATTGATTCTATTTTATTACATTTCTTCATAAATACAGAGATACTTTTGTTTTCTCTCTAGTATTAAACACTAAAGATCCAGAAAATATTAAACTGTCCTCTCTAATGGAGCAGGGTAGGGGAGACAAGGAAGATGATACAATAGCTTCCTTCTGACCCAGAGGAGTCCCACAGTGACATTGACAGTGACTTTACCTAGCTCTAGTCTGACTGGATCAGTAAAATGCACCCCAGAGGAGACATCCTCTCTCCAGTTTGCCACTCTGCTTCATAGATGGCAGATACAATGATTTCCCAATATCCTGAGCCTGAGTCTCACACAGCCCATGACTTCAGTCAGGATCTATAACAGATACAAGCACCCCCTATTTCTCTGAATCCCATCTCTTTACCACATGTTCCTTTGAACAATGTAATGAATAAACTAGTTAATTCTTTAGAAGTGATAAAGCATGTCATGGAATCTTCTATTCCCATGACTGCCCTTTACATTGAAGACTAACATTTGAAGAAACTAATCATCATGGACCCCATTAGCTTCTGTACACTCTGCATGATATAGTCAATTTGAACTGCTGAGATTTTTCTCCATATTAACCCTAAAACTACCTGAATAACCTATTCTCTATCAGTCATCCTTTGGAACTACTCTTCTAGGGTACAGTTGTGGTAAACTCCCAGCTCTTTGTCACTCTCAATTAACCAAATCCTACAACTCTGGAATAACATTCAAACATTCTCATGACTTATTTTCACAGAACCACTCCAAGACCTGCCAGGGAACATCACTGATGTTCCATCAAGCGGGCCTGATACATGCCAGGTGACCCTGACAGTTTAGGAATTACAAGTAAATTGACCATTGCCTTTTAAATATTCCTGCATCTCCTAGGTACTACAAGTCAGGCAGTTTGAAGGCTCTTGTCAGTCTGGGATTTCCCTATTCTGGGATTTGAGAGAAAATCTTATTCTGTTCACAGAAGAATTAGAACCAGGTAATGTATCGGATTTGGGAAAAGGAAGAAGTAGGATAGCTCACTCAATATCTGAATCAGTTTGGTCAATCTTACTTGAACTCTCAGGAGAAGGATATGTGGGGGAAGTCTCTAACTAAGGTCTTTTTTTAAAGATTTATTTATTTATGCATACAGGAGCTGGGGTACAGGCCAGAGGTGTGGGAGGTGAGAGGATTCACCAGAGACAGGGTGGGGAACAGAACAGGTAGACTGACTGAAGTCCTAAGGGGAGCAGCAGGCAAGTCAGGAGAGGACTGCTGCACCAGGTGGGTTGCTCCCTGGCCAGGGGATCAAACTGGCGCTGCAGAGGCTGCAGACAGCTTCACAGGCTGCAACTTAACCTCTTGCGCCACCAGGGAGGCCCCTCTAGCTAAGGTCTTAGGCAGTCAGGGACATGCTCACTCATGAGAGTCACCACAGGCAGGAGATGCTCTTGGACATGTTACTAAAACCCAAACATGTCTCTAGATTTTAGGGACGCTGGCCCCTCTGTTGGAATAAACTCCTTGAAGGAAAAGCACCAGAGCAGAGACTGCTTCCACAATTATAATAGTTGTGTGTGTCTTTTCTTCAGCCCTGAGATTAATTGAATGGCAGCTCTACCTGCTGCTAAACCCATTCATGCTCCTGAAGTCATTGTCATGAAGAGCCAGGTCTTCCTCTTACACAAAGAGGACCCCCTTGTCACCATCCTCAGTCACATCTCATGTTCTTGGTACTTTTCTAAAATACATAGGTGTTAATTTTATAATAGATCATTGGAACACATGCCCTCAATGGTTATGAACTCCTCCAGTGTAATGAAATCTCCTTGCTTGAATTTTAGTTATAGTATCCCCCAACTCATCTATGGAGGATATATTCCAAGACCCCAGTGGGCACCTAAAATCTCAGATAGTACCTAATTTTATGTATATTTGCTTTTATAAATCTCTCCATGAAGTTTAATGTATAAATTAGGAACATTAAGAAATTAACAATTAATAATAAGATAAAAATTATTACAATGTACTATGATAAAAGTTGGGTGAATGTGATTTCTCATTCCCTCTCTCTCTATATCAAAATATCTTATTATAGGTAATATTTTTCAATCAAGATTGATGGGGCATAACTGAAAGAGTTGAAAGCAAAGGGGTAACTGAAAGGGGTAACTGAAAGAGTTGAAAGCAAAACCACAGATGAAGGACTACAATATATGAGGACAGAAATTTCATCTCTTTCATTTATTGTTGTATCCTCAATGCCAAGAATACTGTCTGACACATAAAAGTACCCAGTATATATTTATACAATGAATGAATAAAAGAAACAATTTTTCAAAAACTAAGTTATATGAAATTATATCAACAGGTCAGCCACATATTCTCTCTTAAAATATGAATAGATATAAGAATTTAATAAAATTAAAGAAGTATATTCCAGAAAAACAATGACCCCCTGTAATGAATCAAATGCCCATTATAAAATTAAGAGGTTAACACCTCAGTAAAATAAGCAACATGCTTAAGCAAAATTTTCAAGATAATCACCAATGGCAATACAATGGGCAGTTCAAAAATAGAAATTTGCAGAATGGTTTGATATTAGAGAATTTTATTAAGTCTAGCAACTTCTATGGTTCTGGGGGGAAGTTGAGCTTCTTCCTGTGTGTCTATCAATGTAGGGAGAATGTGTGGAACTCTTCAGGAAAGTGTTTCTCTGGTCATCAGACTGTCTACTCTTTGTTCTCACTGTCAGGCTGCAGAACAAATTTAACATGGAGCTGCCTCCCCACTAGGAATGTCAAAAATACCTTGTGGCATCATAAACCATCATCTGGTAAAACATCTGGTGCTGATTGCATTCTAGAAAAATATACAGATGTGGTCACTAGAAACTCACTGGGCAATTGCTTCAATTACTTAACCACATATGGATAGAATGCTTCTTCCTGGTTTTCAGATGCATTGCTTGAACACCTCTGTGCATATAAAGAGGGTATCTTCTTGCATGCTGTGATAACCACTGAAGCATATTACTCTTAGTCACAGAGGAAAAGGTATTATCATATGTTATAATCATCTGATTAGTAGTACATGTCAGTTACATTGGTATTTTGCCTAAAAGTCAGAATGAAATTTTATGCTTCTTGTGGGATGGCAGACATATTTTCCCTTGAGTGATTACAGGAAAAGTGCCAAGAAGGACATTTTGATTGGAATGCTGTATTGATGGACTTTCTTTGCAAGACTTTCTTTTTTTTATGTGAATAGGTATGTGGAAACCCTGTAAAACCCAAAACTTTTTAGAAAGTTCATTTGTTGATTCCATGAAGGATGATGACAGGTGGTGGAATAAGTGAAATCACATTTGAATTTTGTATAAAAATGTCTTAAATAAATGTTTTTGTACTACTAATATTATTGTGCTTAGGCAAAGTTTATCTTCAAAGACTTCATTTCCAGTTTAATCTTTAATTGAAGACAAGATGAGGATATTCAATTAAAAGTGATGAAAGGGGAGTAAAAGAAAATTGAAGTAAATTAATAACTATAAGCCTATGAAAACAATGCTGTTTGCTGAAGATGAGCTTTCTTTAGTTCTCTCTAAAACAATAGTGACCTAATTCCTAAGACATACTTGTGATTCATTCATTTAGCAAACATCTATTAAATGCATTTATATGCAAGATGCCAGACTCAAAGATGAAGAAAACACACTTTCAAAATACATGCCTTTCAGATGTGAAGGAGGTATTGAGAAAATAAGTTTGCCAAGCAAAACCTGGGGTTATTTGGTGATCTGAAACTCAGTTAAATAAATATCACATATTACTCCAATTAGAAATTTACAAACATACCTTTATTCACCAATCTTTTGATATGGAATCAAGATTTTTTCTCAGTATAGAAACTTGGCGATCAGACTAACTGTGAAGAACTTGAAAATTATTGAAAAGAAATCTGAGCACATAATCTTTTTCGATGTTTAATAATTTTCCCTCAATAAAATAACATTGTTTTTAATAATATTATTCCCAAAGAAAATTTAGCAGTTCATATTTATGAAGTCTTTGTAGGATATTCTATCAGTTTACATAGATGTATAGTTTTCATTTATATAATTTTAATTATATTTTGTAATCATTATAAAATCACAACAGATATTAACAGGTTTGGAAACATACACATATATGACACACACCCAATTAGTTGGGGCAGAAATGCAGGTGCATCTTGAAGAATAACCTATTAGAATGCAGAAGCATTGGCTAATATATATTACAGAGGGATTAGAGAGCATTTGGTAAGACTGCCAATTTGCAAGGATTTTTTTTCTAAGAAAATTAAGCATCAAATAGAGTATAATAATTGCAAATATTCATTTGGAATCTTTTACCATAAAAGGAATGATTTTATTGTTGGTAAAATTTATGATAATTTGAAAAATCTATAGTCTTTCTAAAAAAAAAAAACTCTAAAATCATAATCAATACTGAAACAAATGTATACCAAACCTTAATGCTAATGAGTTTGTCAAACAGATACATGATATCATATATTTTCATAAGATATTGGCATTTTCAGAAATTTCTCATCTAAGATATATTTTACAAGGTGATTTTACACTGGTAGAGCATGGTCCTTTAACAGAATAAAATATAGCTTCTACTCTACAAGTCAAATATCATAATAGGAGAATGTTAGAACCATAGAAAGAAATTTAGTGGACCATTTATAATGCAATATATGTTTAATAGACTGGGAGTCTTCCTTATTGGAAGTTTTACAGTTTGATTTTGTTTCCTTCATTTTCATATTTCTAGCACTTAAGGACACTGCCTTGCACATAGAAGTCCTTCAAATAAAATGTCAGGGTGAATATATTAATGGCAATTAGAATGATGTCAGTGGAAATCATACTTGCAGTTGTCACTCATGTATTGCCTAACCCTGATTTTTTAAATTTATTTATTCATACAAGAACTGGGGTGTAGGTCAGAGGAGTGAGGTGGGGAGGAAGTTGAGAGGACTCACCAGGGACAGAGTGGGGAGCAGAACAGGCAGATCTACTGGAATACACTGCTGAGGGGAGCAGCAGGTGAGACAGGAGAGGTCTGCTACACCATGTGAGTTAGCTCCTCAGCCGGGGAGCTAACTCATGCTACAGTGGCTGCCAATAGCTTGATCATGCTGAGACTTACCACTTGTACTACCAGGGAGGCCCCTTAACTTACCCTGATTTTAATGAAGATCATAAGAGGCATTTGTGACATAGTCAGAAACAGTTCACTACCCTGACCAAGTCCCTATAAAGAAATTATACTTGTGTGAATCAATAACAGAATTCTGTTTAGGACATCTGTAACATTTGCTGGTTCTCTAAGGTATTTTGTTGTTGTTGATTTTTTTTTGTTTGTTTCTACATTTAGTCATCTGCAGGAGATGGATTATTGAAACTTTGTTTTTAAAAAACAAGTGGAGGGCTTCCCTGGTGGCACAATGGGTTAAGCACTGCACTATAAAGTAATCCACAGCCTCTGCAGCACAAGTTCGATCCCCGGCTGGCCAGGGAGAAACCCATATGGTGAGGCAGACCTCTCCTGACTCACCCACTTCTCCCCTCAGCAGTGTATTTCAGTCAGTCTACCTGTTCTGTCCCCTGCTCTGTCTCTGGTGGATCTTCTCATCCTCTGCATCTCTGGCCTGTGCCCCAGCTCTTGTAGCATCAATAAATCTTTAAAAAAAAATGGAGGGGAAAGGGCAAGATGACAACAGTGTGAAGACATCAGGTTCACCTCCTCTACATACTCATAGCTAGATTGCAACACAACAAAGTAAAAAATTCTGAAGAAAAAATAGATGATGATAGCACATGCTAGAAATAATGTATGGAGCTAGGGCCCAAATAGCAGAATAATGGGCAATGCAGATAGACCACCCAAGTGGGTGAGGTGAAGCCAAGTGACCCTGTGAACAAGCAGAGTGGAACTGGCAAGGCAGTTACACAAGAATCCTCAGTATATCCAGCAAGCCCCAAGCCCCAAGTGTGGATCTAGAAGCAGACTCACCACAGTACGCTCCCACAGACCTCAACACAGACCACCAGGTGCTCCAGTGCAGGTTCTAGAAGCAGCCCTATGTACAGTAACCTTTGTCAAAACTCAGCAGCCACAAGACAGGATCTGAAAGCAGAGCTTCCATAATACACACAAGTACAAATCAGCACAGACCTCTGCAAGATCCAGGGCCTATCCTAAAATCAGTACCACTAGCAGTAGTCCTCAGACCTCAGTGATCACTGGATAGGACCTCAAGGCATACTTGCCGAAACAGGCCTGTTGTAAAACTCAGAAAGCACCTGGGAGGGTCCTGAAAGCATTCCTACCATAGTTCACCTTCACATATCTCAGACAACCTAGGAAAGGTCCTAGAGACAGCCTTACTGAAGCTAGGATCCTTACAGAAATCAATGAGCTCCAGAAGGGTCTTGAAAGCAGGCTTCACTGTGGTCAACCCTGGCAGAACTTACCTTTGGCACAGGGCCAGGAAACAGACCCACTGCAGCAGGGTCCCACAGACCCTACCATGCCCTGGCAGGTTTCCTGGAAGAAACACAAACCAAGTACATCCTGGCAAAAAGTGTAATGAGCCCTGAGCTGATGTGATAGGCCCCACCAGAGGGTATTTCAGGACCTGTTTCTCATAGACTACCACTTTTGGAGCAGCAAGTCAGAGACACTGATCAGACAGATAGTCTATTGTGTAAGAATGAGATTGAATATTCCTTCATCAGTAGAGAGCAGTATAGATTCAAAACATTGACACTGAAGATATTCATGCTACATAGTAAGTTGGTAAAGAGAGGAACCTGTGCTTTTGTCTAGAGTGGGGAACAATAGTGAAAGGGTGGTCAGCTCTGCCAGTGGCCCTGGAGAGAGGGGAACTGCAGTTATGTGGAGGTATACTCCCTTGAAAGAATGGAAAACCAAGTGGAGGAACTGAGTTACACCAAACAGACTGGGTTCCCAGTAAAAAAAATAGCATAGCTGGTATTTCTATCTGCACTCTTCTTCTTCCTATACTTGTCATTACATCATGAGGCATGCTAAACACAGGGACTACCCAATCTCTCATCCCAAACTCCAGACTAGAGGGTAATCAGGGGGTGCCACAACCATGAGCCAGACTCTCCTCAAGTCATCCACACCAACATCTGGATCCCTCCAAGTCACTCTGCACCCTATGCACTCAAGCCCTATAAAATAGATATGCATATATAAGAAAACAGAAAAGTCCAAAATAAATTAATTTAAAAATGCTAAAGAGTTTTAAAACAATAATAAGAAATAGAAAATATGGGTCTGCTAATCCTAAGCAACCTGTTGGGCCACCATTTTTGTTATCTGCAGTTCTGCATTCCTACAAGGACAGGAGTGCCCAGTCAGTGAGTGATAGGAGCCCGACATTACAAGGTGCCTTTCAAACCAATCAAGAGCAGCAAGCTTGAGGGGGCGGAGCAACATGGTGGCGAGGAGACGCTGCGAGTAAGATCTCCCATTAAAAAAAGTTAATAGGGAGGAAAAGCGGCAGGTCCCAGTGAGAACTGGGACACGGAAGATAAACGGGTGACGCCAGCAAACTGCCCGAAGAAGAAAGTGGCCATAAAAGAGGACCAGAAGGGAGGGAAGCGCAGAACCCTGCTCCCCTCCCCCACCCACAGAGTCGGCACTCTCCGACCGACCGGCAGAGAGGAGGAAAACAACAAACTAAAACGACCAACAAGAACAAACTACGCAGCAAGCGGGACTGTGAATGGAAAGGAACTATTGCAGCCACCACACCCCGCGAACGGGAGCTGTGGAGAACCCTGCAGGATTCCCCGCAGCAGTGAGTGAACGGCTCCGGGCGCCATTAGAGAAGAACAAAGATCCCGGGAGACGCGCACACAGCCCGGGCTGCCGGTAAGCTTGCGCGGAAAAGCGGTGCGCTTGGCGCACTTGAAAAGCAAACGCGGACCAGGATCGCGGCTGCCCAGGTCCCCGTGCCTGCGACCTAGGCTTGCGGGGAGACGCGCGGAGGCCCTCACGGGGGTGGGGGGGGGGTGAAAGTCCCTCACTGAGTGAGCAGGAACCAGGCACCCAGGCACGGGAGCGGGGTGCAAAAGGCGCCATTCCCGCGCCAATGAACTGGGCTACAGCCCGCGTCCTGGACCTGAGGGCTTTGAACTGAGACCCGGGGCACGAAATTCTGGGCGTGGGTTCTCCACGACGGTGGGGCACAAGGCAGACACAGCACCCCAAGGCCGTTGAGGTGTACCCTACCATTCTCGCTCTCTGTTCCCTGTCCCACGGGGGTGGGGGGGTTGAAAAACAGCCCCCCAAGGACAATAGGAGAGATCTCAGGCGCCACCTAGCAACCAGAAAAAAGTCACTAACACCCCATAGAACAGGGAAATTTCTTAAGACTTCTTGAAAAGGGCAGAAGGCTTCTGGAGGACCCAGTGGCCAGCTGGGAAGTTAGCCCACGCCAGGCCCCTTCCAACCAGCAGTCTGAGCCCACAGAGGGAGCAGGCACCCACGTCTGGGGCAGACCGGGCACGCAGAAGAGTGTGCCTGAGACCGGATGCGCAGGGACTGCGTCCCGCTTCGCCAGTTTAGAACAGGGACATTTCTTCAGTAAAGACTGCCTAAAACCAGCAGAAAGCTCCCCCAGAAGCCAGAGATGGTTCCTGGGGGAGCCAGAGGGGAGCGAAGAAGTTCACCCAAGATGACGGCCAGTCCGAGCAACACAGTGTCCCAATGCATACGACAAATTAGAAAACAGACAGTAGGGAGTACAAGAACCACACGCAACCTAACAACACCTCAGGAAAGAAGCACACCACAAAAAGAAAACCACCCTCCAGATTGCAATGACAGTAACTTGGAAGAACTTCTGAGCCTTCCAGAAAGAGAATTTAAAATTGCCCTGATTAAAAAAGTGGCAGAAGTCAAAAAGGAAAACAATGATCAGAAGAAGGAAATTGAGTCCTTAAAGAGGGAAAACAATGGTCAGAAGAATGAAATTCAGTCCCTAAAGAGGGAAAACAATGGTCAGAAGAATGAAATTGAGTCCCTAAAGAGGGAAGTAAAAGAAATGCAAGAGATCAAAGAATTAATGGAGGAACTAAAGAACTCTGGGAAAAGCAATGAAAGCAGAATAGATGAAATGGAAGAACGAATAAGTACTCTTGAAGACACAGAAATAAAAAGAACCAAAACAGAAAAGGAAAGAGAAGTATGAAGGAAAAAGAATGAAGAAAGACTTCGGGAACTATCTGACTCCATGAGGAAAGGAAATATAAGAGTTATAGGAATTCCAGAAGGAGAGGAGAGAGATGTAGGAACAGAGAAAATATTCCAGGAGATAATTGAAGAGAACTTCCCAAATGCGAAGAAGGAGCTGAAAATTGATATACAAGAAGCAAGAAGAACACCAAACTTCCACGACGAAAGGAAAAACACAGCAAGACACATAATAGTAAAGCTCCCAAGAATCCAGGACAAGGAAAAAATAATGAAGCTGACAAGAGGGAAGAAACAGATAACATTCAAAGGAAAACCAATCAGGCTGACATCAGACTTCTCTGAAGAAACACTACGGGCAAGGAGAGAGTGGAGGGACATAGTCAACAGACTCCAAGAAAACAGATGCCAACCAAGAATACTCTATCCCGCAAAGCTCTCCTTCCTCTATGAAGAAAGAATATGAACCTTCCCAGACAAAGAAAAACTCCGGAATTTCATTATGACTAAACCCCCACTCCAAAAAATACTACAAGGAATCCTAAAGCCAGAACCTCAGAGGGACGATTAACAATGAAAGAAGACCAAAAAAAAAAAAAAGTTATTAAAAGAATAAATAAATAAAATCAAAGGAAAGACAAACACAATGGCAAATACAGATGCTAACATATCAATATTAACTCTAAATGTAAATGGACTAAACTCTTCAATAAAAAGACACAGAGTTGCAGCCTGGATTAAGAAACAAAACCCAACCTTTTGCTGTCTCCAGGAAACACATTTAGCTACAAAAGATAAAAATAGGCTCAAAGTTAAAGGATGGAAAACAATTCTACAAGCAAATGGACCAAAAAAGAAAGCAGGAACAGCTATACTTATATCAGATAAAACAGACTTCAAACTCAAAAAAATAAAAAGAGACCCCAATGGTCACTACATTATGATCAAGGGGACAATACTTCAAGAAGAAATAACACTCATTAACATATACTCACCAAACGAAGGAGCACCAAAATATATCAGACAACTGTTGTCCTCTCTGAAAACAGACATCAGAGAAAACACATACGTAGTGGGAGACTTCAACACACCACTATCAACAATGGATAGATCAACAAGACAAAAAATAAGTAAAGAAACTAAAGCTCTAAATAAGGACCTAGAGCATTTGGGCTTAACAGACATCTATAGAACACTAAACCCAAAAAAAACGGAGTACACATTTTTCTCAAGCGCACATGGATCATTCTCCAGGATCGATCACATACTGGGGCACAAGACAAACATCAACAGATACACCAAGATTGAAATCATACCAACCATCTTTTCTGACCACGAAGGCATCAAACTAGAAATAAACCATAATAAGAAGGCAAGGAACTATCCTACCTCATGGAGATTAAAAACCACACTACTGGAAGACCACTGGACTAATGAGGAGATCAAAGAAGAAATTAAAAAATTCTTTGAATTGAATGACAAGGAGGACACCAATATCCTAAATGTATGGGATGCAGCAAAAGCAGTAATAAGAGGAAAATATATAGCAATAGAAGCTCACATCAAAAAACAAGAAAGAACTCAAAGAAACAACCTAATCTCGAAGCTCAGAGATCTAGAAAAAGAACAACAAAAAAACCCCAAAACCAGTAGAAGAAAAGAAATAATAAAAACAAAAGCAGAAATAAATGAAATTGAAACTAAAAAAACACTCCAAAAGATCAGTGAAACCAAGAGCTGGTTCTTTGAAGAAATCAATAAATTAGACAAACCCCTAGCCAGGCTCACAAAGGAAAAAAGGGAGAAAGCACAAATAAACAGGATCATAAATGAAAGAGGAGAAATCACAACGGACACAGCAGAAATCAAAAGAATAATCAGTAACTACTATGAGCAGTTATATGGAAACAAGTTCAACAATCTAGAGGAGATGGACAAATTCCTACAACTCTACAATCACCCAAAGCTAGATAAAGAAGAAATAGAACACCTAAACAGACCAATTACAAGCTGCAAAATTGAAATGGTAATCACAAACCTTCCCAAAAACAAAAGCCCAGGACCTGATGGATTTACAAATGAATTCTACCAAAGATCCAGAGACGAATTAGTGCCTATCCTTCACAAACTCTTCCAAAAAATTGAGAAGGAAGGGACAATACCAAACACGTTCTATGAAGCCAACATTACACTAATACCAAAACCAAATAAGGACAACACAAAAAAGGAAAACTACAGGCCAATCTCCCTAATGAACACTGATGCAAAAATCCTCAATAAAATTTTAGCTATCAGAATCCAACAATGTATCCATAAGATAATTCACCACGACCAAGTAGGTTTCATTCCAGGCACACAAGGATGGTTTAACATCAGAAAATCAATCAACATTATTCAACACATCAACAAAAAGAAATATAAAAACCATATGATAATATCAATAGATGCTGAGAAAGCTTTCGACAAAGTGCAACACCCATTCATGATAAAAGCCCTTGAAATTCTTGGGATGCAAGGAACATACCTCAACATCATAAAGGCCATCTATGACAAGCCAACAACCAGTATCATCCTCAATGGTGAAAAGCTGAAAGCAATTCCATTAAGATCTGGAACAAGACAAGGATGTCCACTCTCACCACTGCTTTTCAATATAATACTGGAAGTCCTAGCCAGAGCAATAAGACAAGAGCAAGATATACAAGGAATCCAAATAGGAAAAGAAGAAGTCAAACTATCACTATTTGCAGATGATATGATAATATACATAGAGAACCCCAAAAACTCCACAGAAATACTCATTCAACTTATCAATCAATTCAGTAAAGTGGCAGGATACAAAATCAACACGCAAAAGTCAGTAGCCTTCCTATACACAACAATAAATCTGAAGAAGAAGAAATAAAAAAAAACCCATCCCTTTATTATCGAAACAAAAAAATCAAATATTTGGGAATAAATCTAACAAAAGAGGTAAAGGACCTATACAAAGAAAATTATAAAACACTGTTAAAAGAAATAGAAGAAGACACAAAGAAATGGAAAGACATCCCCTGCTCATGCACTGGAAGAATAAACATTATTAAAATGGCCATCCTACCAAAAGCAATATACAGATTCAATGCTATTCCAATCAAAATCTCAATGTCATTCTTCAAAGAAATAGAACAATTATTGATGAAATTCATATGGAATCACCAAAAACCCCGAATAGCCAAAGCTCTACTCTGAAAAAAAAAAAAGGAAAATGAAAGGAGGCATCACACTCCCAGACTTCAAACTATACTACAAAGCCATAATCATCAAAACTGCATGGTATTGGAACAAGAACAGACATACAGACCAATGGAATCGAATAGAAAATCCAGAAATAAACCCACAGATTTATGGTCAACTAATCCTTGACAAAGGAGCAAAGACTATGCATTGGAGCAAAGAAAGTTTGTTCAATAAATGGTGCTGGGAAAACTGGGTCGCTACAGCAAAAGAATGAAGCTTGACCACTACCACCCACACACCATACACAAAAATCAACTCAAAATGGATTAAAGAACTAGACATAAGACCTGAAACCATAAAATACATAGAAGGAAATATAGGTGAAACACTGCGTGATTTGCACATCAAAGACATCTTTACAGACACATCACCCAAAGCAGTGATAGTGAAGAGAAAGATAAACAGCTGGGACTACATCAAATTAAAGAGCTTCTGCACAGCAAAAGAGACAATAACAAAAACAAAGAGAAACCCCACCAACTGGGAGAACATTTTTGCACCCAACACTAATGATAAAGGACTGATCACAAAAATCTGCAAAGAGCTGATGAGACTCAACAACAACAAAGAAAATAATCCAGTCAAAAAATGGGCAGAAGAGCTAAAAAGAAACTTCTCTGAAGAGGAAATGCAAATGGCCAATAGACATATGAAAAAATGTTCAACATCACTTGTCATCAGGGAAATGCAAATCAAAACTATCATGAGATACCATCTTACAACAGTGAGAATGGCACATATTAAAAAAAACTAGCAACAACAAATGTTGGCGAGGATGTGGAGAAAAAGGAACTCTCCTGCACTGCTGGTGGGAGTGCAAACTGGTCCAACCACTGTGGAAAGCTGTGTGGAGATTTCTGGACCTACTAAACATAGAGCTTCCATATGATCCAGCAATTCCACTCCTAGGTATTTACCCAAAGGACACAGAAACATCAATTCCAAAGAACACCTGCACCCCTATGTTTATAGCAGCACTATTTACAATAGCTAAGCTTTGGAAACAGCCCAAATGCCCAAAAATAGATGACTGGATCAAGAAGATGTGGTACATATATACCATGGAATATTACTCAGCATTCAAAAAAGATAAACACATGCAATTTGCAGCAACATGGATGGTGCTGGAAGGGATCATGCTCAGCAAAATAAGCCAAAAAGAAAAAGAAAAATACCGGATGGTCTCACTCTTAGCAGGAATCTAGAAAACTTAAATAAGGGATCAGGAAAATGAATAACTATAAGAAAGTGAAAATCAAAATCAACAAAAAACTATGAATCAGAGACACTTTTTGGGGGGTGGAGGCCGGGAGGGGAGGGATTGGGGTCAGAATGGGGCATGTGCAGTTGTATGGGGGAATATAAAAATAAAATTTATTATTTAATAAAAAAAAAAAGCAGCAAGCTTGATCACCCTGGGAAGGGTATGCATCACAAGTTATGACTGGGAATGCCCAGGAGGCTGTTGACTGATGCATATATATATTTCCTACTTAAATATCACAAGGTATGACAGTGAACACTTGGAGCAGGGGTGGGCATTGACTGATGTATGACAAGGGACCCCAGAAGCTGATCAGTGGAATGCCTTGTTGATAAGACTGGAATCATGGCCAGGGTCTGGGGTATAGTTTTGATTACAACACTTGGTCATCAAGCAGATAAGAATTATCTGGTCAGCAGAGTTATGTCTCTCTGAAGCCTTAGATGACATAAGCACATTTTCTGTTTCTCCCATCTTTTTCTCCTATCCCACCTAACTGATGCTGAATGATTATTCTATCAATAAAAAGGCCAGAATCTTGCAAATTTAGCAGCATCCTGCATTGTGTTGCCTGTTCCATGACTCTCATTTATCAGTGTGGTGTTGCCAAATGCAACAAGAAAAAATGCTCAAATAACAAAAAATATAGTGTATGGAAATAAAATATTTCAAGAAACTATGACATCACAAAATCAGAACAGTACTATGATATCCAAACAAAAATAGATGGAAGATTATATACCTACCCAGTCAGATGAAGAATTCAGAACTGATATAATAAAGAAATTCAAAGAGATAGAAAATTCAGAATGGCATGTCAGAATAATACAAGAGAACTCAGAAAGGCAAGTCAGTGAAATGCAAAAGAACTCAGAAAAGTTAATCAAAGGGATACACAAAGTTAAAAAAATAATTACATGCCCAGAAATAAAATCAATGAACAGAAGATAGAAATTACAGCTTTGAATAAAAAAAAAAAAATTCAGGAGCTAATGAGGGCAAGAACTCTAGAGAAAGCTATAGAATTAGAATAGATCAAATGGCAGGTCAAATCAGTGAGCCCAATGATAGCAATGCAACAAGGACCCAAGAGGAAAAAGAAAAATGAGATGGTAAAATAACAATAATAATAATAGTGAAGAAGTTATTCAAACAATAGCTGACACTATTAAGAAAGTCAACATAAGAATACTGGGTATCACAGAAGGGGAATAGAAAGGGCAGTAACAGGGTCTATCTTGGGAAATGATAGAGGAAACTTCACATAAATGGGGATAGTATGTGAATTAAATGCACCAAGCCATGAAACTAAAAGAATACATGGTTACTTAAATGTAAGAGATGTACATCAAGACACATAGTAGTGAAAACAGCAAGAGTTCAAGACAAAGAAAGAAAATTAAAGGTTGGGAGGGTGGAAGCAGCTAACATATGAAGATATTTCAACCAGGCTTACATCAGAACTCTCAGCAGAAACTCTATAAGTAAGAAGAGAGTGGAATGTATTCAAAACAATCAAATATTAAATAGTTCCAGCCAAAAAAAAAACTATATCCTGCAAGACTATCAGCTACAAAGGAGAAACAAAGGAGTTCCCAGACAAATAAAAACTGAAAAAGTTTTCAAACACTAGATACATCCCTTCCATAAATGTTGAAATGGCATTCCTATCTAAATCAAAACAAAGACAATCCATAAAATATTAAACAAGAAAATAAATAGATAGAATGAGAAAACTAGAGAGAAAATGGCAGTAGCAAATACACATATATCAATATTCATTCTAAATGTAAATAGACTGAACCTGACAACCAAAAGGCACAAAGTGGGGTGATTGGCTATAAAACAAAGCCCAACGATGTGTTGTGTTCAGGAGGCTATACAAGTGCCAAAGATAAACATAATTTCAAAGTAAATTGATGGAAAAGAATCCTACAAGCAAATCAGACCCCCAAAAACACAGGGGAAGATATACTTACATCAGATAAAGCACATTTCCAGTTAAAAAAAGGTAATAAGACAGGTTTGGACACTACATGATTAAGAAATGAACACATGAGGATAATATAATAGTTACCAATATATATGCACCAAATAAAGGAGCATCAAAATATGTATGCATTTTGATATTGACTACAACAAAATATTTGAAGGATATATCAACACCCAACTTACATGAATGGATAGAAACTCAACAAGGAAACAAGATACTTAAATGAGGAATTAGATTGGATGAATTAGTAGAAATTTACAGGGTGCTACATTGCCCCAAAATCTGAGTACACATTCTTCACAAAACACACAGAACATTTTCAAGGATAGGCTATGTGTTGGGTCACAAAACAAAAGTCAAAAATTTTATAAAGGGCCTCCCCCGGTGGTGCAAGTGGTTAAGCGCAGCACTGTGAAGCTGTCCGCAGCCTCTACAACTGCCAGTTGGATGCCAGCTGGCAAGGGTCCCACATGGCCGGGGAGAGCTCTCCTGTCATGCCTGTTACGCCCCTCAGCAGTGTATTTTGTCAGTCTGCCTGTTCTGTTGTCTGCTCTGCCTCTGGTGAATCCTCTCACACTCCCGCACATCTGGCCTGTACCCCTGTTCTGGGTATTTATACCCATTTCTGGGTATAAATAAATAAATCTTTAAAAAAATTTTATGAGGGCCTCCCAGGTGGCGCAGCGGTTGAGCTTGCCAAGCTGCCCGCAGCGCCATTTCGATCCCCGGCTGCTCCCTGGCCACCAGAGGAGGGTCCCACATGGCGCGCAGACCTCTCCTGCCGCCCGCTGATCCCCTCAGCAGTGTACCTCGGTCCTTCTGCCTGCTCTGCTCCCTGCTCTGGCTCTGGTGAATTCTCTCACCCTCCCGCACTTCTGACTGTACCCAGTGCTTGTATAAATTAATTAATTAAAAAAAGAAAGTTAATTGCTGATAATTTGATTTAAAAAAATTTATGAAGATTGAAATCATATCAAGTATATTCTCTGATAACAATGGTAGTAACTTGAAATCTATCAAAACTAGAATGCAGGAAAAAAACTCTACTATGTGGAGACTGAATTACATGATCTTAGTGACCATTAGTTTAATGAGGAAATGAAGGAAGAAATTTTATAATACTTGGAGAAAAGTGAAAATAAAGACACTAACTACCCATAGCCTCTGCAGTGCCAGTTTGAACCCTGGCCACCGGCGAGGATCCCCCATGGCACGACAGACCTCTCCTGCCGCGCCTACTGCTCCCCTCAGCAGTGTATTTCGTCAGTCTTCCTATTCTGTTCCCCACTCTAGCTCTGGTGAATTCTCTCACCTTCCCACACTTCTGACTCTACCCAGTGCTTGTATGAATAAATAAATAAATCTTAAAAAAAAAAAAAAGAAGTGCTTTAATATGAGGGATTTTTAACATAAGCTGAAAAGTAACTAAGAGATTAGTGACAGCAAAAATCAATACAACCCCAGGTCAGGAGGACAATGGAAAGAAACGGTGATACCAAAATGCAGAAGTTGACTAATGCAGGACTGTTAGGACTGGAAGTGGAAGGGACTCTGTCCTGAGAGAAAACTATGGATAGAGAAGCTGCCCAACAAGATTTAGAGGCACAGAGAGAAATTAGCCATTGTAGGTGTTTCAGACACAGATCTATGAAGAGGAGGTGCCATTTTCCCTACCCCTGCTTACATGAAGCTACTTCCAACCAACAGCCTTGGACTTCCCATGAACTGGACTTCATGTGAGGGGGAGATAATTGGGACTAGGGGTAGAGCTCAGTGGCCATGTGGGCCTATATAACACAAAGGCAGGTGGGTCCTCCTCATTTTCTTGCTTCCGTGGTCCCAATTTGTGCCCTGTTACTGTTGGGAAAGAGACTTGGGGGAGACACACAGAGTAGAGATTTGGAAGAAATACATGGGTGAGAGACATGTGGGGAGAGATGAATATGTCACACATTATCTTGACTTGTACTTTGATTTTGCTCCTTTTGTCCCAGACCTGCCTTACTTCTTTCTTATGGTTCCCTGCTAGAACGTACCTTAGACTGTGGCAAGATTTGGTCCTCAGTGGTCCCATTTGGGACCATCCTTGTTTGGCTAAGCATTTACCCACTAGGAGATAGATAATTTGGGAAGTTTTATTGGGAAACCATTATAAGGAATATCATTTCTTTCTCTCTCTCTCTCTCTCTTTTTGAAGATATTTTTATTTATTTATACAAGAACCGGGGTATAGGCCAGATGAATGGGAGGGTAAGAGGATTCACCAGAGACAGAGTGGGGAACAGAACAGGCAGACTGATGAAATACACTGCTGAGGGGAGAAGTGGGCGAGGCAGGAGAGGTCTGCCATGCCATGTGGGATTCTCACTGGCTGGCCAGGATTGAATCCGTGCTGCAGAGGCTGCAGACAGCTTTACAGTGTGGCATTCAACCGCCTGCACCACCAGGGGAGTCCCAGGAATATCATTTCTTATCTTTCTATGCATACAAATTTTATTAAAGATATTCATACTATGAGTCTGCTTCCTCTGTTTTTGTGCAGCAGATGGCTGGCCCCCTTTAGAGTGGTCACCCCTTAACAGTTTGGCATCCATAATTATTAACAGGGACGAAAAGGAAAGCAGAGATAAGGGCAGAAATATCTTGTCTTCTTTCACTCTCCCATGATCAGGACTATCACATAAGTCTTGGATCATCAAAAGGAATACAGGATCTTGGAAATGTATTTCAGTGTAAAGGATAAATAGGACACATGATGAATCTAAGTATAAAAAAACTGATGATTGTCTCACTTGCATTTTAGTGGTTTAAAAACAAGGTGTAGGACCAAAGTGTATAAAAGATAATCTATTGGATTGCAAGAAAAAAATATGAGATGTCTTTTACTCATTTTAAATTGTTGACTTATGTAAATTGAGCCACATATAAGTCAATGAGATTATTAAAGAATTATGACTGAGTACTCAAGTCTGAGTATAGCCTCCAGATAGCTCTGAGAAAGCTGAATTTTGAAACTCACAGTGAGAATTTTATACAGTCTGCAAGGAAAACATTTTACATTTTCAAGTGTTTTTACATAGAAAGCCTGCAGATATGTCCAGTTAATATAGCTTTGATTTAGCTTAAACTGTTAAGATAAAGAAGGAGGGTTTCTTAAGTTTTATCCTATCAATTTAGAGCTTAATTTTCTCAATTTTGGGAATTTTAGCAATTCAGTAAGCCTTGAGCTTTTTTTTTTTTTTTAAAGATTTATTTTTATTTATTTATTTATACAAGCACTGGGTACAGTCAGAAGCGCAGGAGGGTGAGAGAATTCACCAGAGCCAGAGCGGGGAGCAGAGCAGGCAGAAGGACCGAAGTACACTGCTGAGGGGAGCAGCGGGCGGCAGGAGAGGTCTGCGCGCCATGTGGGACCCTCCTCTGGTGGCCGGGGAGCAGCCGGGGATCGAACTGGCACTGCAGAGGCTGCAGGCAGCTTCGCAACCCAGAGCTCAACCGCTGCGCCACCGGGGAGGCCCAGTAAGCCTTGAGCTTTATCTTTTTTGAAGTTACTGATTAGCTTGGAAACATTTTTTGTTAGTGACAGAGTTTTTTCACAAGGTTAATCCAGCTATGTCCTGGCTTTTTAGTTTGTGCCTCTCAGTTGAGATGTGAGTATTGATACAGGGTAGTAAGGGGCACTAAAAGTGGCAAAGGGCAGTGCCCATTAGTTTACCAGTCCCCATCTGAGTTCTTCACCCTTGCACAAGTGCAAGTCTACTCAGGTTCAGGAGAACAACAATAATGGCACTTATTCAACAACCAAGAAAAAACAAAGAGTCACTGAGGCCACAAATGGCCACTTACCTCACCAGAAGCAGTGTCCAGTGTTTTAAAGTCCTAAACACAAAGGCTCCCAAGTTGGCTTCTTCTCGCCACTGAGTGCCTGGAGCACATGGCAGCCAGACAATAGGCCAGGATCCAACTCACGAAGACAGCAGGAGACACAACAGGAGATTCTCACCAGAACTGCTGAGATGCCCCAGCACAGCAGCAGACAAGTAACATTAGAAATAGCAAGTGCAGCAGCTGAATGACCCAACAAACAGCCATACTCACTCAGCTCAGTGAGGTACCTGGCTCCAGATCTTGCCATTTTCTTCCAGGCTATACAGCAACAAAGCTGGGGATAGTTTTAGTAGCTCAACTACCGGCAAAGCCTCTGAACTATTCTTCTCTGACATTGGCTGCTGGAAGCCTCTCCACATCCTTCAGAGGTCCACAACAGCCTTCTGGAAGATCAGCGTGGTGGAGGCAGAAATTACTGACCCTAGGGGCCTCCCCTGGCGGCTCAGCAGTTGAGTGCTGCGAAGCTGCCAGCAGCCTCTGCAGCACCGGTTCAATCCCCGACTGTCGGCGAGGGTCCCACTTGGCGCGCAGTCCTCTCCTGCTGCCCGCTGCTCCCCTCAGCAGTGCATTTTGTCAGTCTGCCTGTTCTGTTCCCCACTCTGTCTCTGGTGAATTCTCTCACCCTCCCGCACTTCTGACTGTACCCAGTGCTTGTATAAATAAATAAATAAATTAAAAAAAAAAAAGAAATTACTGACCCTGGAATAGCTGAAAATCCAAAAACACTGAAATCCTGAATGCTCAATCCTGGGGGTTCCTTCTGCAGTCCCTAGTATTTCCTATTAGTCTCCACCCACAAGGATACTTTGTATTTTGCCTGGGGCTATTTATCCTCACCAGCACCCTCCTCCAGGGGGCACCACCTGTAATAGTCTTTGACTTCTGTCACCAGTTACAGTATGAGGCACATAAAATGCCCAGGGTCTCATGGTAGATAGGGAGTAGGAATGCTTCTTTATTTGCTTTCTGGAGACTGTAACATTCTGCAGTATTTACTCTGAATATATGGACCCTTAATTGTGGGAGCTCATTTTGATCTATATATAGTAGATACTGAATAAAAAGTTTTACAATAATATTGTGGGCTAACAAATCCAAGCCTGGTCAAGTTACAGCAAAGAAAAATGTTTATATTAAGCATTAGGTTTGCAGTGCCTCTTGAATTGTGTGTTCCAGTGGCATTGGGTGGGAAGTGCTTAAAAACACATAAAATGTGGGATAGTCGATGTTCATGGCCTCTTCATGCAAATGAGATTTTTAGTCAGTGCTGTTCTAATAGGTAGAGAGTTCATCAATTGTGGTTGACTGAATGGTTGTATTTCAACTCTGGACAGATTTGGCTGGCAGTTCTGGATTCATTATCCTTCGAGGGACTAGGGAGACCTGGGTACATCTGGGCATGGCTGAGGATGCCATGGCTCAGGTTGCTTCCTGCAACCTGGCCTTCCATAGCTCCTCCCCTCTGTTTAGTCTTTACCCAGACTCCATTTTAGTGATACTTTTTGTTTATTTTTATTTTTTTTAAAGATTTATTTATTTATGCATAGGAGAGCTGTGATGCAGGCCAGAGGTGCTGGGGGTGAGAGGATTCACCAGAGACAGAGCAGGGAACAGAACAGGAGGACTGATTGAAATACACTGCTGAGGGGAGCAGAGGGCAAGGCAGAAAAGTTCTGCTGCACCATGTGGGTCTGCTGCACCATGTGGCCTGGGATCTAACTCGTGCTGCAGAGACTGCAGACAGCCTCACAGGCTCCGTCTGAACCCCTTGCACTAAGCCTTAAACCTTGCACTACCAGGGAGGCCCCATGTTACTTTTTAAATGTTATTTATTAGTATTAGTAACAAGCACAAGCAACAAGAAGAAATGGCAGAGTAAATAAAAACCTTCACAGACATTTACAAAGTAAACAATAGTGACTTAATTAAAATGAAAAACCTGAACAAAAACTCAAAACTATAAAAAACTGTTTGAAATGTTAATTTATTTCAATTAAAATAAGAAAATAATTTTTGCCTTAAGTGCTTACAGTACCTGGTATATATTAGTAAATTGTGCTTGTAAAGATAATGTTGATAAAAATCTTTACATCTGTTTTATAAAAAAATCTAATCGCTATATAATATTTTTTTGTGTGTTACAATTATTTTTCTGATATATGTATGCCTTAGTACTGGCTAAAAAGTACTGATTAGAATGAGAAATTGTGAATAGTATTGTGAATAGTGATTATTTTCTTGTGATATTAACCCAGAAATTTCATTTAAAATAGTACTACAGTTTAATATCTTTTATGATGAAACTAAAGGCTGAGATTTACTTCAAGATATTTTATTTAAAAATATACATACTTCAAAACAAGTTAGAATAAACAATTGCGATTAGTCTAAACCCATCTTTCCAACTGACTCAATTTTCAGATTTACATTCATTTCCTGTATCCTACCTTTATTTTTTCAAAGATCTTCTAATGATATTTATTTTGTGTACATTTGAAACTCAAAGTTTAAAGTTATTTCATGTGGATTGTAATTATCAATCTTCAAACCAAATTAACAAGCTATGTAAAACTTTTTTTGGTTTTTCTTTATACATTATTGTACTGGTCCAGCCCCTATGAAAACTGTATAAGGTTTCTTAAAAATTATAACTTTTTACACCAAATGATACAGCAGTTCCATTTCTGCATACCTATCCAAAGAACACAAAAATGCTAACTTAAAGGGATGTGTGCACTACTATGTTCACTGCAGCACTGTTCACAATAGTCAAGTTAAGGAAACAACCTAAGTCCCAATTACAAAGGGGTGAATAAAGAAGATGTAGTATACATATGCAATGGAATACTACTCAGTGTTGCCACTTCAATTTCACAAGTGAAAAAGTGAAGGATTGGGCAAAACTAAACCAAAACTGTGGGTGTAGAGTGCGAGGCTCCTTTCAAGTTAGACAAGAGCAGGATGCTTGGTCACCCTGGGGCAATCAATAGGTATACATCCTGAGGTATGAGCAGGAACACTCAGGGGGCTGGTGACAGATGTGCTTTCACCCCAGGGACTGATCAGTGGAATACCTTGCTGTCTAGAGTAAGAAGCAGGCTTCAGTCAGAGATTGGCTCTTAAAGGGAATTTTATTTATGCTGTCACTCTAACACTTAATCAAATGGGAAAAGCCAACCCAATGTACCCCAAAGTACCTTCAACCAAAGCCACAGTGTGATGTGTCTTAGTCAATTGTTCTGCCAGAGCAGTTCATCAGGCTGTGGAAGTCTCTAGGCCAGAGGGTCTGTCAAATGGATGGTCGATACAGGATGTTTCAAAGAGGTGGTTAGGCTGGAGAGCAGGCGAAGTCCAAATGGGGCAGCGAGTTAACCCTTATCCAGGGTTACACTCAAGCCAGTCTATAAACTGCTCTGATTAGTCTGTGGTGGGCACCAGCATATATCCTTTTCTTGGGACATATCTCTGGTATAACCAGTAACATCTGTTGCTTCTTAGCAGGGTCAGTAACATCTGTTGTATTTTGGCACCACACTCAGGGTTCATGATTTAACCAAAGTCTGCTTGCAAGTCACTCCACATATGGCGCTCGCAGGCACCTTAATTTTGTTAGTTTCATTTTTGGTCGTTTGTTTACATTGCATATGTTATGTTTTCATAAGCTCATCACACTTGAGTCAGGTATGTATCATTGGACTCTTCCTCCCTAAATCTCAAAATCTAGTGTTCAGTTTTACCCCCTCTTCTCTGTCAATAAAAATCTTGCTCTTGACAGGCATCCTGCACTGGATATCCTGCATCAAGCAGCATTCTGTACTGGGGCATCCTGCATTTAGCATCCTGCATCCTAAACCCTGCCCCACTACTCCCATTTTTTTCTTTATCACTGTGGTGTTACTCCCGCAACACAAAACAAGCCCTAGAAATTTTCAGGATTGAAGTTTCTAGAGGGAGAGGATGACGAGTGGGGGAAACCAGGGGAAAGTAGTCCAGTTTTCTAGGGTGACGGATTATGGGTATGTGATAGATGTGACATGGTAACATACACATGAAGAGATGTGAACTTTTGCCTTGAAATCATTTACAACATTGCAAACCAACATTACCTCAATAAAAATTAATACAACTAAAAAAAAAAAAAAACTAACCTTAGCATTAGTTTTCTGGGAACGGAGGTAAAAAAGATAAAAAAATTATTCATTGGTTTCTTGGTTTAATGTCAAAAAGTGAAGAATTTGAGGTGTTTACAATATTTGCACAGCAGAAAATTAGCCCTGCCAAAGTTTCCTTGATTCTGATAGAAGGCATGAGACTCCCCATTCAGAGAAAAAACGGGTTTTTTTATTTTAGGTACAGCAGGCAGCATGAGTTTCAAGTTTGCATTGGTTCTCCCTTGCTCTGTAGGCACCACAGGGGTAATGCTGAGCAGTCAAGGAAGAGGCTGCATATGCAGTGGATTTGAATATAGAGCCCAAAGTTTTGAGAAACCTCAGTATTTTATATGCCCTATGAGGAATATTGCCAGACCATTTTCCTAGTGTTGGCTATTATGTTTATTTTACTGGCTTGAAACAAACCTGCTGTCTGCTCCAGAAAGAAGCACTTTCTCTATCTTCCAAGGTGATTCACTATACAAGCAACCATGAAAAGATAGATAATTCCAAACTAATGCTAGTGCCTTTGTTCATATAATTTGCAAAAACATGGGAGACTCAGGTGGAATTATCTTCCAATACTCAACAGCCCAAATATAGAAGTTGCTAATTTAGGGTGATAACTTGAAAAAAAAGAGGTTATTATATTCATTTGGTGCGTCTCCTTTTGTTGAAAGATTCTTAAATTTCAAATCCTTAGATTTATGTATCATTAATCATATTCAGTTATAGAAGTGCATGCATCTAATTTAAAAAATAAGTGTATAAAATATACATAATATATAATACATAATCTATATATTAAACCCCTAACATATTTATCTACATATATGATATATATATATGAGATGCATTATCCTGAAAATAGAGTTTTACTAATAGAAACATAAGCTCAAAAAATTTTGATGATACATATTACTTGAAGTAACTATTAGGCTAAAAAAATCATTCAGAATAAAATGGTTAAGGTCTCCATTAATGAGAAAGACAGTAAAACAAGGAAATTAGGCTTTGAATGGAGTAGGTATCATTCCCATTTTCGGTCCTTCTCCATAACACGGTAGGCAAATAAAGTTCTCCATGTCACAGTTACATTAATTTTTGAAAAAATACAATTTTTTTTTTAATGAAAGTCATCTGCTATAGCTTTTAAGGTGGCTTTTAAGAGTCTTAACAAAATTGCAATCACATACAAGTAACAATGTAATTGAAAAAGAGGAGTTTCTGAGCAGGGAATGGAAGCTAAAAAGGACTGGGAAGTGGGGAGTTGGAGGAGGCATGTGGAGCAGAGAGACATGCAAAGCAGCAGCCAAGCTTGCTTCTGGGTCTTGGACTTACACTAGGGACTTGGGGGACATGGAAGGCTATATCTGTAAGAGACATGGGTGAGAGACCTGTGGGGAGGCTGATAATGGCAACCTTTATTTTGACTTGTATTTTGATTTTGTGCCTTTCCTTCCAGACTTGCCAGGCCTCTTTTCCTATGGTTCCCCACCAGAAGGTGACTTAGACTTGCAGCCTACCCTGTTTGGCTGGGCATTTACCCAGGAGGGTAACTTTGGGTGAAACTGTTACCCTTTCCTCTTTGCTCTGTATTGCACATTAATCATATTAAAGTTGTTTTCTATTGAAGTCTTATGCACGAAGAGTATGTTTTGTCTTTATGTGGCGGATGGCAGAATCTGTTTAGAACATGCAGGTTTAGGAGTGCCAATGGGTCCTTCAGTTTACTAATAACCGAGAATAACTTAGAAAAACATTAGTTAACTTTATGTAAGTACTCATTTAATTGAAATAAAAGGAAAATACAGATAATATACTGATACACTCAGTTATATGTGTGTTTTCTAAATAACAAAAGGGAATAAAATAACAAAAGGGAAATTCTATAAGTATCAAAGGGAAAATACAGTCTTAGTAGAATACATGAGAGATTTGTAAAAAATCACGGAATATGTGGAAAAGGTTAAAACCATGTTTCATTGCTAAATGTGTGAATATAACCCAAAATTTTAATGTTTAATGAACTTTCAAGTTATCAAAAACATAATTTATAAAAGACTGAACCAAAAAAAAATATTTCCCACTTTTAGTGTAGGAAAATTTCTTGGAGAAAGACTGACAAATTGTTTCCTTTTATCTTCTCTTTCCCACACACCTTGCCAAACATTAGAACATAAGTAGAATTTTTTTCGTCCTTAATTTCTAATTCCTGATTGTCAGTTTCCTATGCCCTATGCTTGTGATATCACACACCTCTCCCCATGGAGATAGCTGTTTGTGATGTCTTAATTAAACACACTGATGTGGGCCTCCCTTGGTGGCTTAGCGGTTGAGCACTGGGCTGTGAAGCTGCCCACAACTTCTACATCACCGGTTCGATCCCCGGCCACCGGAGAGAGTCCCACATGGCGTGAAGATCTCTCCTGCGCCTGCTGCTCCCTTCAGCAGTGTACTTTGTCAGTCTGCCTGTTCTGTTCCCCGCTCTGGCTCTGGTGAATTCTCTCACCCTCCCACACTTCTGACTGTACCCAGTGCTTGTCTAAATAAATAAATAAATCTTTAAAATAAATAAATAAATAAATAAGCACACTGACGAATGAATATTTCAGGAATAAGTAATCATTCTAGGAGCTTCTCTGGGTGCAAATGAAATTCATACCATACCCCTCTGGATTATTCTACTCTGGGAAATAATCAAACAAGCATCAAAATGATTGATAAGAGAAAGAAGCCAAAAAGAGTTCAATAATAAAGCAAATACCTTCTGTATAAATGGAAGCAATCCAGCATAACTGAAATAACTTGCCTCATTGCTTCAGATGCCATGTTAAATAGCTAAGACAAGGGAGATTGGATGGGAAGAATAGGAAATGTCAATGAGAGTTTGCCAAGAAAGACACAATAAACAAACATGCAAATTGAAATTCCCTTCTCCACCAAAAAGAGATAAGGAGATTGGAGGGAGAAGCCCTTATAATGAGGTTTACTTACAAATGTTTTTTTTTTTTTTTTCAAAAACAACATCCTCTCAACTTTCAAAGACCGTCCCATGAAACATACCTTCTGTCATTTTTTTTTTACAGTAGCAGATTTTGCTCCCCTCAGTCCATCTAAACACAGGAAAAACTAAAATATGTAGTTTATAAATGAATGAATCATAGACAAAATCAAGAGATTATAGATTTATATTATATAGTATATATGATATATATAATAAGTATTATTCTGTCCTTTATTCTATTATATGTATATAATGGACAGAATAATACCATTACTTTTCTGGTGACTATTGTTATTGCAACTACAATTATTTAGCATGTCCTATGAACAATAACAAATGCATTAACTATTGGGTTGTTGGAAAACTCATGATACATTTTTGCTTGAAAAACAGAAAAATACATCATGACTTCTCTGACAACCCAATATAAATATTTCTCTTGTGACCCCAATAAAAACTCATAAATTCTAGTGCTCTCAAGACTTGTTTTGGAAACATCAGTCATTTTGATGTTTCAAAATTTTGCAATAGGAGATATAAAATTTTGCAATAGGAGATATAAAAAGCATAACATGAAAATATTTTCAATTTGGTAAAAGTCATCTCTTATGTTTGACAGATAAGTGAGTATAACCCACTTAAGCTTTATAGTTTTCTTTTTTTTTAAAAATATTAATTTATTTATTTATACAAGCACTGGGTACAGTCAGAAGCGTGCTGTAGAGTGAGAGAATTCACCAGAGCCAGAGTGGAGAGCAGAACAGGCAGACTGACGAAGTACACTGCTGAGGGGAGCAGCGGGCAGCAGGAGAGGTCTGCGCACCATGTGGGACCCTCGCCAGGCAGCCAGGGATCGAACCAGCGCTGCAGAGGCTGAGGGCAGCTTCGCAACCCAGCGCTCAACCACTGCACCACCAAGGAGGCCCTAAGCTTTGTAGATTTCAGGTAAATCTACTGGTTGTAAGCAGAAAGACCAGTAGAGGTTCTGTAACAGGGCAATCCCCACCCTAAAGAAGGGTGGAGCTGAGCATGGAGGAGAAGCTACAGAAGACTGAGAAGGTAAGAAGGAGATCAAGAAGAGGACTGGAGGAGGCACATGCAGTAGAGAGACATGTGAAGAAGCTGCACTTACTTCTTGGCCTTGGACATGTATCAAGGACTTGAGGGACATGGAAGGAGCCATTAGAAAGAGAGAAGGGTGAGAGACCCATGGAGAGGCTGACAATGGCAGCCTTTATCTTGACATGGGTTTTGATTTTGCTCTTTTCCTTGCAAACATTCTTAGACCCTTCTGGCCCTTTCCTATGGGTCCCAGCAGAAGGTGCCTTAGACTCATGGCAAGATTTTGGGCTTCAGTATCCTGGCTTTGGGCCAACCTTGCTTGACTGAGCATTTACCCAAGAGGTAATGGGTAACTTTGGGTGCTTATTGGGGAAACTATTTTAACTATATAATTACCCTTCTCATTTTTATTATACTCTAATTATATTAATTTTCTATTGAAGATCTCACACACTAGAGTATGTTTTGTTCTGATGAAACAGATGGCAGAAACTATTAGGAATGTAGGTTTGGGGGTCCCAAGGTACCCCTCCTTCTGCCCTAGCAGTTCCCTCCATCTAAGTGGTTTCCTCCATTAAACTACTATATGAGTCAACCTGTCTGATAGACTGTTGAGAAAAAAACACTGACATTTTTCAAAACATTCATTTTCAGGTGATATTTTTTACAGTGCTCCATTTTGATAATTATAACTAATTCTTTTTAAAATGAGTTCCTTGTGTAAATGTCTTTTATTCAAATTTGGGATTCAGGAAGTTCTGAGGGCTGAAATATAGTCATTCATCTTGCTGCTCTTTTGTTATGCCTCAGCTCTTGTATCTGTAAACAGTCTGAAAGATTCCAGATCTGAAGATAATAAAGATCACATGACTGAAGAATGGGCCAATTGTATGCAGATCCAGGATCCATCAGTGGAAAGTTAATGTCCTCCTTGTTTGAAAGCATGTAATCATTTTGAAGTATCTTCTTTGTTTTTTTTTTTTTTTTAAGAGAATGTCAAAAAAAGCAGAGTCTAATTTTATGTGCCTGGGAGTAGCTATCTAAGCTTCAGGCAATACAAACACTGCTATTACTGGGGAGTAAAAGCTCTGCATAATTAACAAACATCATCAGCCTTACAGTTCCTGCAGAATTCAGTAAGTTCCTTGCCTGAAGGCTGCTCTCATCCTAGTAAGTCTGTTTACCCTGTCCAAGATTAGATTAGTTTAATTATTATGAAAAAGACTGCTAAGATCTTACAGCCTAATTATGCAAATGTTTCTAAATGTTCACAAAAGTAATTTATTTATTTGGAGATAAATGAATCTGTTTTGTCATAAAACAGATTGCAGTCCTGGCAATGTACAAGCAGGGTTATGTAGCCTTGGGCAAATCTTTCACCACAAATATCAGTGGAATACCTAGATTACAACATTTTAAAATACATAAATGTTTTTAGCAGGTTTTATTGTTTTTCTAAATTATAGTAATCCCAAAAAAGAACTATCACAGGTTTAATATTCACCAACCTTGTTATGAAAACATTGTTTCTCAGCAGAAGCATTTAAAAGATGCTAACAACTAAAACATTCCTAGTAGGCCTATTAAGATACACCTGTTTTATTATGCTTAGAGCAGATATCTTCACAAGACAATTGCCACCCCACCTTCCTTGTAGTATCATAGTTTAAGTAATTCTTAAAATACTGAAAACAGTACAATGTTTATAGATCATATTACCTATATTCATTTTACCTGTAAAAATAGTATTATATGTTAAGTAAAATCAATGCCTCTATCTGAAAATTGCCTCTAAATCAACTTTTCAATAACAATACTGTGATATATAATTTAGTGGAAGCTTGCAAACTTGGAAACACATACTTTACTCCTACCAAGTCACTGACGCTAATAATTTTATAGTATTACCAATATAATTATTATCCTAAAATAGTCATGCTTTAAAATAACTCAACCAATGTCAATTATCCAGCACTTTAAACTTTGGAATCATGAACTTCTTCAAATTTGCACAAGTTTAATTACCTCTTTAAAGAATATTCAAGGGATGGGTCAAGTAGTAATGAGGGAACTTTAGTGAATATATATTATTATTGCTTACCCGATATTTGTTACTCTTCTGGAAATAGAACTCATTTAGCCTGGGTTAACCTATTATTTGGATTTGATTAAGAGGGACCATGACTACATCTCCTTTTCCTCCTACCACAAATGTGATCTCATGACCTAAATCAAGCCAATTTCAAAACTTACTTTGAGGAAGCTGCTAGAGAATGATGATAATGGTGGTGATAGAGTAATAAATAAGAGTTGCAATATAAAGTCATCATTTGTTGTGTACTTTCTGTGTGCTGGGCACTGAGATCAGCTCCTCTTGAACATCTTTTTCAATCTCTGCTCCTTTTTTCAACTGAATCTACAAAAGCTACTAAGATTTGATATTTGGGTAATGAACAGCCCAATGCCCACAGTATGAGAGAGACTATCAAAGAGATGAAACTCTGGTGACATTGGTTGAGGACATAATTAGCATGCTCTTGGGCTGGACTTGTTATTTGCACTTAGGTATCATGGTATCGTAATGTTGTGTTACAAATAACATACTGTAGTGGCAGGAAGGGATAGAACAGGATTGCTATGATCTGAGCAGATGGGGGTAAGGAGAAGTCCTGGAGCCCTTGATGGCTTTTTCAGGCTTTTATGGAGTTTACCAGGTACCTGGCAGGCAGAGTTGCTAGGGGGGCCAGGAGGCTGGCAGTCCTCTCTGGGCCCCAGCAAATCTTCATTCTTTCTTGGCTCTCCGGCATTCTCCTGGTCTCATTCTCTCTCTCACTCTGCTCTTCCACTGTGCTCTGCCTTACTCTGCTGTACGCCACACCATTCCCATCCATACCACACCATTCCCGTCCACGCCACACCAATCCCATCTACAACACACAGTCCTCTGCTGCCCTGGCTTTATAAGCCCAGTCTCTTGGTTCAGGTGCGCCCACCTATGCATACCCACACCCTACTCCAGGTGTCCACCATCAGGCATGCATTTAATCTAATGGCAGGAGGGCAGAGAAACCTAATACTTTTAACTTATTCTACACTAACCATATCATGAGAAGCCATGTCCAGACCAGAGGACAAATGCTTATGAAGTAGAGAAATGCTGAAACTTGAAATAGATGCAAATTTAAGCACCAGAGAAAGTGTGGGTGTATTTCAGAGTCCATATGGTAATTGCTGTGTATTAAACTTTTAAAGGTGTATATATATGCTCACTTTTCTGCTTAAGTTATTTGGATTTGATTCCTCTCAGTTAAACCAGGGTCCTTCTGTGAAGAGAAAGTTTGAAATTCAAATGAAATGACCTAGAAATCAATACTTTTTCCATATTTATGTTTATGACCATTGGTTTTCAATTCAGTTTTTAGAGATATGAGTCATGTTCATTTCAACTAAGGGTCCTAAATACAGCAAATCAAAATCTTATCAACTTTGCTTATTTTATTTTGCTTTTGGAGGCTGCGGATCATGATAGCAGTTACCTCTTACGACCTCGTTCAGAAATTTGTACTTAGAGTCTTCCATGTTGTCTATATCTTTAATCACTATGATAATGTGGGTGATAGAATCTTAAGAGCAAAAGACAATGTCTATAGAAATATATAGAAATGTTTCTTTTATTCAGGGGTTATTTTTCCAGGAGTATATAGTTTATTAGAAAGAGGTGCATTAAAAATAATGAAATTTGACTTTTGTGTGCATGTTTAAATTAACTGCTGTTTAAATAAGCAGGACAATGAGTCAATAGAGAGATACCAGCTGAAGTTCTCTTGTGTATTAAATGGTTGGTATGAATGATGAGTTTAACAGACTTCTCTGATAACACCATTATCTTGGTTATTGAAGCCATTAGAAGCTGTTTGATGTCAGTTAAATGATCATATCTCAAGTGCACCTGTTTTATAATTATTCATTTGGAGCAAGATCATTAACATAGTCCTTAAGTCATTTACTGAAAATTTGACTTAACATTAACATCTTTTGCACTTTATAACAAATTAATGTGATATGTAAATATATAGGTATACATAAATTCTATACAATTCAAATAATTAGGCTACAAAAGATCTACAATTTCTGTGACTTTATATAAGTAATGATTGAGACACATTTCTGAAATAATGCAAAATTAATTGCAGTGGACAAATTAATGCAATTTTCTTTCTTTCTGTTGAGTAATCAAAAAAGTACTTTAAAACAACCAGTTAAAGATATTTATTATAAAATGGTAATGATATCTAATGAATAGTTCTAAGAACTAAATGAAATTACAGCTCTTAGTACATTGCCTGCCACACAATAAGCACTCAGTTAATGATTGTCATGTTAACAATGATATGTGCAGTTCCAAGGGGATATAAAAATGTACAATACAATTTTTGCCCTCAAAGAATTTTTAAGATAGTAGGGAAAACAAGCATTAGCATTCAATAATATAGCTAATTTATACAAATAAAGCCAAAGGCTTTATACAATAAAGCCAATAGCACTAACCTACAAGGTAGTTAGTAGGTTAGTGCTATTGATATCTAAAGGTGACATACAAGAAAAATGAGACAGAAGTTAAATAACATAGTTGAAAGTTAGAAAGCTAGGAAAGAGCAAAGCCAAGATTTGATTTGAGTCAGGTGACTCAACCCAGTTAAGTTTACCACTGCCTCACAGATTTAGAAGCCAGTTGTTTAAAGTAATGGTTCTAATCTTTTATGAGCATTAGAATCACCTGCAAGACTTGTTAATACAAATGGCTGAATCTCCTAAGTTTCTGATTCAGTAATTCTGGATTTCATTTCTAACAGGGTGTAGGTGACACTACTATTGTAGAGCTATACTTTGAGAACCACGGACCTAAATAATGTAGCAGAAGAGGAAATAGGGTCATCAAGGTGCTTGGAACATCCTCGAATGCAGATTAAACTACTGATATCAGGACTAAGGAGACATTGGTTGGTTATGGAGAGTTTTCAGAACAGAAAAGTCATTCTCTTCTGCTTCTTACACACTTCATTTCACTTCTCTCCAGATTTTAAATTCTATTCTAAGAGTTACAACATCACAAAAACTGTGCCTCTTATGAGATGATTTATTTGGGAAGAAGTGATTTTTGAAATTGTAATCCAGGGTATAGTAATGCAACCAGGTACAGGACATGCAGGGGGTTCAGAGACGTGGGGCAGGAGGCTGGTAGGCCTCCAGCTCCCAGCAAACCTCTATTCTTTCACTTAGGACTCTCTCTGGCATCGTCTTGTGGTCCTGCCTCCGTGTAGTCACTGGTCCTCTCATAGCCATTTTGCCATCACCCTCTTTCCTGAGTGATGCCTCTCTTATAGCCTCTACCTCCAGGCTTAGGTGTGCACACTTACACATGCCCACACCATATTCCAGGGTCCACTATCAGGCATGCATACCCTGAGCTCATGCTCCCAAGGGCCTCCTGCATTAGCACAATCAAGGCCACAGGTGATAGCCACAGAGGCCAACAGCATAAAAGCCTGACCAATCTTCATTTACCCAACACCATGATCTCAATGAATTTATATTCTTGTATGGAGAATCCAGCAATAAACACATGTAATAGTTTTAGAACATACTGGTGATTATAAGTACTATGAAGAAAAAAAAGCAGGGCAGGAGTGGGAGTGCATTAAACAGCAAATCAGAGGAAGCTTCTCTTATATGTCAACATTGGAGAGAAACTCAAATTGCAACAGGTTGGTCTCCAGGGACCAACCACTATGTTATAAAATGACATGAAAGAGGAAGTCACACAGAGAACCAGGAATAAGACCTTTCTAAATAAGAAAATCCCTAAGATAGGATAATTGCCTCCTAAAAAATAAGTAGGAAGCTAAGGTAGAATGAAGAAGAGAAGACCAAGGATTTAGTCAGAAAAAAGAGCATCGTAACTTACAGACCAAGAAAAAGTTTGTCCGGAGCTGCCTGGAGCATGCGCCGTGTTGCACATGTGCTCGATGAATTAGGTTTCGATTTACTGTTTCACCTTCGGAGAAACCCCTGCGTTTTCCTGTAAATCACGCGAGACTGAGAGGTACGATGGGAGGAGCGATGGGGTATAAGAAGGGAACCACGAGAGAGAGAGAGAGAGACTGCGAGGAGACTGTGAGAAGGAGATACGGCAAGGGGTACTGCGAGAGGAGCAGAGAGAAGGCCAGGGAAGTAAGAAAGACAGGGAAAAGAAAGACATGGAAAAATAGGAAAAGGATAAAGGAAAAATAAAGAAGCAAACGCTAGCATCAAGTTGTCTCAAGCCCCTCATTTCAATCCTCAGCCCTTTTTGTGCCTCCGAATCCCGCGGGTCGGGACAAAGATTTTGAATTTTTTTTCTGAGAGAAATGGGAAATGATTGGAAAGTTTTTAATAGGCCAGGATCACACTGCCTTTGCAGAGAGAAAGACAAGGACAGAAGCAGAGACCAGATAGGGAGCAATTATAAACCCCAGGTATGAGATGATGGTAACCTGGATGGTAATTAAGAAAGTGATAGGTAGCTAAGAAAATGATAGAAAGTGTTTGAATCTTGAAAACATTTTTATGTTGTATCCAATAGGATTTGTCAATGTGATTATATGTTTAGTGTTAAGAAAAAGTATCCATAATTTGAAAATAAGGGAATAAATGGATGACATATATTTTCAATTGTGATCAAACGTCCACTTAAATGTTAACTAGTCATACTGTAGGGTAAGTGAAAAATTATCAGGCTTTTCTGCCTTCCCACCATTAGCATTAATGATGGATCCTGTGGTCCTACAGTCCTACATGCATGTCTGATGGCGGATATCTGGAGTAGGATGTGGGCATGCATAGGTGGGCAGACCTGGGTTGGGTCTGGGCTTATAAGGCTGGTTTCCCAGCAGAAAGGAGAACGAGAGCAGAACCAGCAGAACAGCAAAGTAGATGTAGAGACCACGAGAGAAGCCAGAGAGCCCAGAAAGAGTGAGGACTTGTGAGGGCTGGGAGGCCTGCCCTCCTTTCCCACCCCCATGGCCTTGCAAAAAGTGCAGTAAAAGCCTGAAAAGCCACCTAAGCTAACATTCTCCTTTACCAATCTGCCCGGATCATAGAGGTCCTGCTCTGTGCCTTCCTGCCACTACATATACCCAGCTATACACACACACACACACACACACACACGCACATGCACACGCACTCACACTTTGTTTGAATAAAATGTCCTAGTCTTAGTGAAGTTACAGATTTCTGTCCAGTAGAGAATCAAATAAGTTCCTTTTAGTAGACAGGATAACCCCAAGGATCATTGTTTATTGCTCTGCGGTATATTAATCAGTTGTATATCAGGTGAGAGGATTCACCAGGGAGAGGTAGATCTACTGGAATACACTGCTGAGGGGAGCGGTGGGTAAGGCAGGAGAGGTCTGTTGTGCCATGTGGGTTAGCTCCCTGGCCGGCCAGGCATAGAAGTAAATGCCCAAAAATAGATGACTGGATCAAGAAAATGTGGTATTTATACACAATGGAATATTATTCAGCAATCAAAAAAGATAAACTCATGCCATTTGCAGCAATGTGGATGGAGCTAGAAGGAATTATGCTCAGTGAAATAAGCCAGAAGGAAAAATTAAAATATCGGATGGTTTCACTTATAACAGGAATATAGGGGAAACAAATAAGACATCAGTATATAAAAAAATAATAACAGTATAAAATACAACAAAGCAAAAACAGATAATTATAAACCAGAGACATACTGCAGGGGAGTAGGAGGGAGAGGCATCAGAGGGAGGGATGGAGGAGCACAGGGGACCGTGGTGATGATCCATGGGTACCTTGGGGAAGGAAATTCTATGGGACTCAATCTGAGGGGTGGGGGGAAGCAAATATTGTCTAAAAAAATTTAAAAATGATAAATATTAAAAATAAAAAAAGTAGTGCTGCAGTGGCTGGTGATAGCTTGATAGCACTGTCTTTAACCCCTGCACCACCACGGAGGTCCCTCTCTTGAATATGTTTTTGACATATGTTCATTTTATATTTGCATGAGAATCATATGAGCCTTTTACTTTGGAAAATTATACTTTAATATGAGTAAGAAAAAGAGAAAAGTCAAGGATAACACCATGACAGTTGTCTGAGTATTCAAAATAAAATAGCATTTTCTGAGTTAAGGAAGTAAGGCAATGGAGCAGTATGAGATGGAGGGATGAGAATGGAGTGTAATTCGAATTGTTTAAATTTCAATAATGGAGTCATTCATTAGATGGAATCAGGTATCAAGGTGAGAGAAACTCACTGCAGAAATACATTTTGGAGAAAACTTATACATAATATTCAAATTCACATACTACATAAGATTTCCTAGGAGTGAGTATAAATAATGGGGGGTGGAATATCCAAGGACCGATTTCTGAGACTTTCGGACCTTTAGAAATTCAGAATATGAGAAAGGGAACTGATAAAGAACAGCCATAAGGCTAGAAGAAAAAACTGATAAAGTGATATCTCAGAAGCTACTAGAAGAAATTGTTCCAAGAAGGATGCTGACAAATTACATCAAATGATGCCAGTAAGATAAGGATGTAAAATGTCAGCTTTGGCAACCTGAGAGCTTCAAACAGAGCAGTTTGGAGTCATTATGAAGAGAAAAATCAGACTGATAGGTGGCATAAAGAGAAACAGTAAGCAACATAAGTATAAATTATGGGATGAATAAGTCAGGGTATAGGCATACAGTGAGATATTATACTGAAATACAAATAAACTAGGTAGAAATATAACCAATATAGATGGATTCTAGCAAAGATCAAGACACAAGGATGCCTACTATATGATTTTAAGCATTAAATGTTCAACGCTAAGCAGAACAAATCCGTATGATTATGGATGCCTATGCAGGTAATCAAACCATAAAGAAAAGCAAGAAATTGCCCTAAGAGTGAAGAGAGTAGTTCTCTCATAGGAGGAGGAAAAAGCATATTATTAAGGAAGGATTCACGGGGGGTGCTAGGTTGGTCACAGTGTTATGTTTCTTAGGTAACGATTACAGGCATGGTCACCTTGTAATTATTCTTATATATTATTTACTTGCATTATGTTTTATGCAGTGTTTTATATGTGTGCTATATTTTACAATATGTCTTAAGAGTGAATAGAAGGTATAGGACATAGGATTTAGACAATTTTCTTTGAATTTTTTAGTAATGGGAGACAGGCAGAGAAACAGGACAATGGCTAGAAAGAGATGTGAGTTCAATGGGAGATATAACACATGTTAGCAAGCTGATGGGAATGATCCTATAACCAAGGAAATTTATTGACTTCAGAAAAAGAATAAAGCAGATGTGAAATCCTTGAATAAACAATAAATAAAATGAAATGGAAATAAAAGGGCTAGTAGTTTATATATATATATATATATATATATATACACATACATATATATGTATATACACACATAAAAACACGTGTGTGTGTATATATATATATATATATAAATAACAAGAGAAAAAGCAAGATTAAAATATATAAATGCTGGCATTCGACTAACAAAATGATGGCAGAGTAGAATTTTCTCCTGAGTGCTTCCACTTTCTCAGTGAAATAATGTCATTGTTTGATATTACCAAAAATAATGAAAGGAATTGTTGAAGTTTTGAAGAGAAAAGATGTAAAACCATTGTTTAAGGAGAAATGGAAAATGAGATGTCTAAGTAAGCACCAACAGAATTGTCTAATTAGGTTAGTGGTTAAGAACTGGTGCACAATGGTCAGAACAGTAATGTTTGCTTTCTTAGAACACTCAGCTGTGTAGACATTAGCACAAAGTCATTTAAGAACTGGATTTAACTAGACTTGGGATCTGGGGACGAGACCAGCAAGGGAGCTCTTCCAGAGAAATGCTTATAAAGTTAGACTATGTAATCTAGGGTTGGTAAGGGATAAGAGAGTGAAAGTGGAAAGGACAATGAATTGGAGAACAGGATAAAAAATAAAAAGCATATCAAGCATGTGAAAAGTTAACATCTGTTTAGCTCATCTAACATAGAGGCAAGTTGTCAATACAGAGAAATATCATTACCTATCTCTCTGAATTAGGCCAAAGACCTCTGAAATGGGCCAAAAGCAATTGTTTTAAGAAACAAGCAAGCAAACAAGCAGTTGTTTGAGGACAGATGATATGGTGCTTTAGTAGGAGGATAGAATCAATCTGTCCCCTTTTTATCCATCCATCAGTAACCAATTATGTATGGTAAAGAATAATTTAATCTTGTTAACACTAATCAATCAACTCTTTGACCACTTACCTCATCTTCCTCTTTTCCTCTCATGAAAACTCCTTATTTTGTCCTACTTAGGACATTGTGTGTTTTCTACCCAAATCTGTATATCCCAAATTGAATTTTTTTATCTCAAATAAACATGCTTTGCTTTGTCTTTTTAATTACCTCCTGATTTTTTAATTTGACAAACTATACATACAATACTGTATTAATAGGGAGTGGTAAAATGGTGATTTAAGATCTTTAAAAATTAGAGTATAGCATTATATACTTTCATAACTTACTTCATTCTCTACAAACTCTTTCCTCTTTTTTCATCTAAATCCCTTCCTGAAACAAGAGAATTGAATAGAAACAAAAATGTGGGTACATGGAATAGTGCATGGAATCAGGTATGGGCTGATAGAAAGAAATATAGGAAAGAAATATAGAATGAAAGAAAAATAGAAGGAAAAAAATAAAACCTTCCATTAAAAGGATTTCTGTCTCCATGTACTCCATGTACTCAGACAAAAACGGTTCTTTCTTTGGAGATATAGAAGAAACTAATCATATCAGGTAGTCTTTAAGCCATGATCATTGCCTCTTATGGGTGAGCAATGAGACTTTCCTTTTGGGACTGCTCACGGCAACTACTAGAATGCTCACAATCAATTAAGCAGCAAAGGGGCAGAATGCAGAGGAAAAATGCTTATCAAGATCATTTTCTTAGTTTAAAAAAAAGTTGTGTTCTTGCTGCAATTTATTAAAACAAAGACCTAAAAATTCCAATTACAGCACAAACTTATTCCTCTAAACATTCTATGCTTATACAAATTCTTCAGAAAGTTGATTCTTAGAGACAAAGAAATGCATATATTTGTCCAATTAAGTTAACTAATTTAAGCACTATATATAGGAATTCCATTGATTTTTTTTTCAAATTGCTGTTCAAAAATATTAACTATTTGCAATTATTTTGAATCTGACAATTTAAGGGCCACAGAATAACATTTAGGACACTGTGTGAAAGCTACTAGTATATCAGGCAAATGAATATATTCATAATATCAGAGGTCTAATTAGCCTACACATGGTTATATATGAAGATAAAACCTTATGAAAGGGTTATTAAGGTTAAAAAAAAAAAAAACATGAAGGGAAAATGCCCCTAGATTTGATGTCTTAAAATTTTAGCTTATTTTTTCTCATCTGTACAATGCAATGTTCTCTAACTGGGAATAGCATATCAATAGAATAAACAGGATGGGACAATAGTCCCACATCTCCAGGTGGATCCACACCACTTGGAATGATGTCACAAGTTGTGTTCAGTTCTGCTACTCGATACCCCTGGTTTTCTTCCTTATAGAGTTATAAGATAGCCCCACTTCTGAAGACACTCTGGGCTCACATTTTCCTCACGGTTGTAAATGGGGGTAGGGAGCTGAATAGAATATACCTCTTCTGAAGGCTTTCACTCTCAAAAAATATAGCAACCATGCCAGAAAGTCTCTTGAGTAAAAACTCAGAGAGCTGAGAACCAAGTTCTTCAGAAAATGAAAAGACTAAAATTCAAATGTGGAAGATTACATTATCAGTCTGATTCTTAGCGGTAGACAAGCTAGCAAGAGTCTTGGCTGAGCTACAAATACACAGCATTTCAATGAAACCTAGGGCTCAGCAGCAATGGGTCTTACTAGCCCTTATGTTAGTAATATTCAGCACGTGTGAAAAATATGTTATAAAGTTAGAAAAGCAGTGAGGATTTTCCCATAATAATAGAAAATTGTATTCCATTCTTTTCTGAAAAATATTACAAGTTAATTTACAAAAGGGGGAATATAGAAAAAAGAAAAAGGAAACAATTTCATAACCTGCCACAAAAAATACATGTGCATTTTTGAGCAAAATGCTCAAAACAGCAATATTCTGTCCTGTTTTTATCACTTACTATATTTAGAGTATCAATTCAAACTATCATACTTATCTACAAAGGTAAATTATTAAATGGAGAATATATTTGCAAATTATCTGATAAGAGATTAGTAATGAAAATTTATAAAAAACCAATAAACATGTGTCAGCAAGGATGTGAAGAAAAGGTAATTATATGCTATTGTTTGGAATGTAATTTGCAGCTATGCTGGAAATAGTATGAAGGTTCTTGAAAAAATTAAAACACTTTTGAGTAGATTTCTGAGGGACATTTATCACTATCTTAAAGAAATAATAGGGCCTCCCCAGTGGCTCAGCGGTTGAGCGCTGGGTTGAGAAGCTGCCCGCAGCCTCTGCAGCGCTGGTTCTATCACCGGCTGCCGGGCGAGGGCCCCACATGGCACGCAGAGCTCTCCTGCTGCCCACTGCTCCCCTCAGCAGTATATTTCGTCAATCTGCCTATTCTGCTCTCCGCTCTGGCTCTGGTGAATTCTCTTACCCTCCCGCGCCTCTGACTGTACCCAGTACTTGTGTAAATAAATAAATAAATCTTAAAAAAAAAAAGAAATAATAGCATACCATATATATATTGTAGAAATATTCACATTTGTCAAGACCTGGAAACAATTACTCATTGACACATGATTAAGTAAATAAAATGTGGTGTATACATATGTACATACACACACACACACATACTCCAGCCATAAAAAAGAAAGAAACACTGCCTTTGCAACAGCATGAATAGACTTTGAGGGAATTGTGTTGACTGCAATAAGTCATACAAAGAAAGAAAAATGCTTTACATCACTTACATGTGAAATCTTAAAAAGCCAAACTTGAAACAGAATTGTGATTGTCAAGTACTAGGGGAAGAAGTTGTTCAAAGAGTACTAACTTCTACCTAGAATCTGAATAAGTTTTGGAAATCTAATATACAACATAGTCATTATATTTAACAGCACAGTATTAGTTACTTGAAAGTTATTATTTTTTTTTAAAGATTTATTTATTTATTTATACAAGCACTGGGTACAGTCAGAAGCGCGGGAGGATGAGAGAATTCACCAGAGCCAGAGCGGGGAACAGAACAGGCAGACTGAAGAAATACACTGCTGAGGGGTGCAGCTGGCACAGCAGGAGAGGGCTGTAACCCCATGTGGGACACTCACCGGCGGCCAGGGATTGAACTGGCGCTGCAGAGGCTGAGGGCAGCTTCACAGCCCAGCGCTCAACCGCTGCGCCACCAGGGGAGGCCCTTGAAAGTTATTATTAAGTAGATCTTAAATGTTATCAACATGAAAAAGTAACAATTATATGGGGTCATAGATATGTTAACTGATTTTATGGTGGTAATCCTTTTGTAATATGTATGGGCATTAAATTATCATGTTGACACAATGTATTATGTCAACATTATCTCAATAAAACTAAAAAAACAAAATATTATTGTTCTATAATGTTTTGAAACACATTACTGCTTAATGAATCTAGATATTCTATTTCATTAATACCCTATTGTTAAATATTTAGGTGGTTCATTGTTGTACAATTCTGTAATGACTCCTGACACCAACAACCTGAATTAGACCAAACTTCACAAGTGAAGGACACACCCTCCACTAGAATGCTCTTAGTTCAGACACCAGCTGCAAAATTGGAGTCTCCTGTCCACTCTCACTTCTGGCCAATTAGTTACAAACTTGGAAGTTCCCACTATCAATTCAGGTACCATAATACCCTGGACTGACTTATAGAAAACAGTATTTACTATTATAGTGTAGTGAAGTAGGCAGCAGGCACTGAGCGGGCATGGGGGCATGGTGGGGGGGGCATAAAGCTGGCAGGCCTCCCAGCCCCTGGCGAATCTTTTTGCTTTCTCTTTGGGCTCTCTTTGGCGTTGTCCCATGGTCTCTTCCTCTCATAGACATAGCTCATTCTCTTGGAGACATTCTCTGCTGCAGCCATTATCTGAGTGATGTCACCCTCATAGTCTCAGCCTCCAGGCTCAGGTGTCCACACTTACATATGCCCACATTATATTCCAGGTTTGCACAAGCAGGCATGCGTGCCATACCCCAAGCACCTTCTGTATTCAGAGTCGCAGGTAATGGCCACAGAGGCCAGTGGCATAAAAGCTTGACCAATCCTCATTTACCCTACACATAGTTTTATCATAGCAAAAGTATACAAGTTAGAACCAGCCAAACTGAGAGACATAAAGTGCAGATCCTGGGAATTTTCCAAACGTAATAAATCTTCCATTATCCTCACCTTCCCAGGACATAAGTGTATGACAAGAAACAGAGTATTGCTGACCAGGCAAGTAAAGGAGCATTTTACTGGGATTTTTATGACAAGCATGATTGCTTGAGTTATTGGTCATGAAGTTAGCTATTATTGTCATTGTTATTGACAGAAGGAAACTTGATTTGTGTTAGTTAATCCCGTATTCAATCAACTTGGTCGATTTTCTATTATTACTAATAGCTTGCCTGTTGATTTCTTGGATAATCTACATAGCTAATCATATCAACAACACAGTATGACAGTTTTATTTCTTCCTTTATAATCTTTATGACTATCACATTTCCTTCCTAATATTATATTAATGGTATTGCTATTAAAAATTCCCAGAAACTAAATGCTTAAGCACAATCTTATAATTTTTTTCAAAAAGTACATTCATAAACATGGGCTTTTGAGCCCGAGAGTTTATATTCAAGACTTTTCAAATACACTGTCATAATTTATACAATAAATTCACACCAAAACATTGCCCATCAGTAGTATAATAAAGTTGTCACTTCTTGGAATTTTTACCAATATCTAAAATATCTTTTAATTTTTTAATTTAAAAATATTAAAAAGTATCTCCTTTTAATTTGCATTTTTATATTTAAAATGGTTGCATTTATTTGTAGGTATCAGGATTGGAATGAGTGCAATGAGTAGATCAGAAAATACATTTGCTTTCCAATTATCGGTTTTATTAATATATAAAATAAGCTACTTGAATACTATTTTACTTACATTCACTAATATTCCCACCAACAATGAAGAGGAGAGTGTACCATTTTTTTCCCACACCTCGTCAACACTTGTTTCTTGTCATTTTGAGATGCGATAATCTCACAGGTATGAGGTGTTATCTCATTGTGATTTTGATTTGCATTTCCCAGATGTTGAGTGATGATGAGTATTTTTTATGTGTCCATTGGCCATGTTAATTTCTTACTCATTATAGAATCTATTTAAATCATTTGCATGATTTTTTAATTTATGTTTTCAGTTGTATGTATTCTTTGTAGATTTTGGGTATTAACCCCTTGTCAGATGCACCAGGAGCTAAGAATTTCTCCATTCTAGAACATGTCTTTTTCTTTCAGTAATTATTTCTTTGGCTGTGCAGAAACATTTTACTTTGACAGGTACAATTGTTAATTTTTTCTTTTGAATCCCTTGTTGAAGTCCAATCTCCAAAAAATATCATTGAAACCAATGTAGTAAATTGTTTTACCTATGTCTCCTTCTATGTATTTTATGATTTCATGTCTTATATCCAAGTCTTTAATCCATTTGAATTGATTTTTGTACACAGTTTGTGATAATTACCTAGTTTCATTCTTTTGCATGTGGACATCCAGTTTTTCTAATAATGTTAGCATTTGCTAAATAGGCATTCTTTTATATGCACTGTGGATCTTTTGTTTTAGATTAACTGTCCATTAAACCTGTCCATTTTTTTGTCAGTATTGTTTGGCCTTTTCAGTGTCTTTGGTGGTTCCATATAAATTTCATTCAAATTTGTTTTATTTCTTTGAAGAATGCCATTGATTTTATAAAAGTTTGCATTATAAACCACATTGAATCTGTATATTGTGTTTGGTAAGATGATTATTTAATAAAGTTATTTCTTCCAATCCATGAACAGGGAATATTCTACCATTTCTTTGTGCCTTCTTCTATTATAGTTTTCATTGTATAGGTCAATCACCCCTTTTGTTAGGTTTATGCCTAGGTATTTAATAATTTTTGATTTGTTTAAATGAGATTGTTTACTTGATTTTTTTTCTTTTAGTTTGCTGTTTACATGCAGGAATGCAATCTATTTTGCTAAGTTGATTTTGCAACCAGCCATTTTACTGTTAGTGACATATTTTTTTTTTTTTTAAGTTTTCAGGGGAATATTTAGGATTTTCTATGTATATTATTATGGCATCTGTAAATAGTGATAGTTTTACTTCTTTCCCAATTTAGATTTCTTTTATATCCTTCTCTTGCTTAATTGCTTTAACTAGGACTTCCAATACTATGTTGAGTGAAGTGCTAATAGTGTTTTGTAACTGATCTTAGAGAAATAGCTGTATTTTCACAAACATTTACTATGGTTACTATGATGTTATCTGTGGCTTTGTCATAAAGGATCTTCATTATGTTTACAGATGTTCTTCCTATCCTCATTTTTTATGCCTTTTTATCAAAAACGTGCTTTGTATCTTGAGAAATGCTTTCTTTGGCTATATTGATATCATTCCATGATTTTCATATTTCTTTTTGTGATGCAATGAATTACACTGACCAAATTTTGCAAGTTGAACCATGCTATATGCATGGAATAAATCTCACTTGGTCGTGATATATTAATATAATCATTTTTTTTTAAATTCATTTATTTATTTATACAAGCACTGGGTACAGTCAGAACTGCAGGAGGGTGAGAGAATTCACCAGAGCCAGAGCAGAGAGCAGAACAGGCAGAGCGACGAAGTACTCTGCTGAGGGGAGCAGCGGGTGGCAGGAGGGGTCTGCGTGCCATGTGGGACCCTCACCCGGCAGCCTGGGATCGAACAGGCACTGCAGAGGCTGCGGGCAGCTTCGCAACCCAGCGCTCAACCACTGTGCCACCGGGGAGGCCCCAATATAATCATTTTAATGTACTTTCAAATTTGGTTTGCTAAGAATTTGAGGACTTTGCATCTATTTTCATTAGGGATATTTGGTCTATAGTTGTGTTTCTTTTTAAAGTAATATCTTTATCTGATGTTAGTATCATAAATTATATTTGGAAGCTAACTGTCCCCCTCGTTTTTATGGAAGAAATTGTGAAGGATAAGTATTAATTCGTCTTTGAAGGTCTGATAGAACTCAATAGTGAAACTGTCTGGCCCTGGACTTTTGTTTGGGTAGGTAATATCCACTGTTTCAATTTCTTTTCTATTATTGGTTTGTTGAGGTTTTCTTCCTGATTTAGTCTGAAAAATTTGTATAAGAATTATCCATTTCTCCTAAGTTATTGATTTATTGGCATATAAATGGTTATAATGTCTTCTGCCCCTCTGTATTTCTGAGATAGCAAGAATATCTTCCCTTTTGATTATGATTCTATTTATTCAAGTTTTCGCTTTATTTTCCTTCTGATTCCAACTAGAGGTTCATCTATTTTCTTTAGTGTTTCAAAGTACCAGCAGTTGGTTTTATTGATTTTTTTGACTGTCTTTTTGATGTATTTCCTTTATTTCTCCTCTGTTTTTTATTATTTCCTTCCTGCTACTTGCTTTTCGTTTTTGTTTATTCACCTTTTTCTAGTTCCTTAGACATTAGGTAATGTTTTTTATTTGAGCTCCTTCTCATTTCTTGGACTTGTATTGCTACTTACTTCCCTTAGTACTATTTTTGTTGCATCACATAGATTCTCATAACTCAATTCTGCATTTATGCCTGTCTCCAGGTACTTTTAAATTTCTTAATTTCCTCATTAAATAATAGTCATTCAGTAGTATGTTTTTCATTCTCCACATACTAGGTTTTTTCCCCCCTCTTTCTTTTAGTGGTTGATTTCTAGCTCCTTTCCACTGTGATTAGAGGAGATACTTGATATGATTTCAATTTTCATAAGTTCATTGATACTCGTTTAATGACCCAACATTAGTCTATCCTGGAGAATGTTCTATGTGCAATTTAGAGGAATATATACTCAACTTGGGGGTGTTGTGGTGCTTTAGAAATATCAAGTATTAAAATATATAGAAGGAAATATAGGTGAAACACTACGTGATTTGCACATCAAAGACATCTTTACAGACACATCACCCAAAGCAGTGATAGTGAAGGCAAAGATAAACAGCTGGGACTATATCAAATTAAAGAGCTTTTGCACAGCAAAAGAGACAATAACAAAAACAAAGAGAAACCCCACCAACTGGGAGAACATTTTTGCACCCAACACTAATGATAAAGGACTGATCACAAAAATCTGCAAAGAGCTGATGAGACTCAACAACAACAAAGAAAATAATCCAGTCAAAAAATGGGCAGAAGAGCTTAAAAGAAACTTCTCTGAAGAGGAAATGCAAATGGCCAACAGGCATATGAAAAAATGTTCAACATCACTTGTCATCAGGGAAATGCAAATCAAAACTACCATGAGATACCATCTTACACCAGTGAGAATGGCACATATTAAAAAAACTAGCAACAACAAATGTTGGCGAGGGTGTGGAGAAAAAGGAACTCTTCTGCACTGTTGGTGGGAGTGCAAACTGGTCCAACCACTGTGGAAAGCTGTGTGGAGATTTCTGGACCTACTAAACATAGAGCTTCCATATGACCCAGCAATTCCACTCCTAGGTATTTACCCAAAGGACACAGAAACATCAATTCCAAAGAACACCTGCACCCCTATGTTTATAGCAGCACTGTTTACAATAGCTAAGCTTTGGAAACAACCCAAATGCCCAAAAATAGATGACTGGATCAAGAAGATGTGGTACATATATACCATGGAATATTACTCAGCATTCAAAAAAGATAAACACATGCAATTTGCTGCAATATGGATGGCGCTGGAAGGGATCATGCTCAGCGAAATAAGCCAGAAAGAAAAAGAAAAATACCGGATGGTCTCACTCATAGCAGGAATCTAGAAAACTTAAATAATGGACCAGGAAAATGAAAAACTATAAGAAAGTGAAAATCAAAATCAACAAAAAACTATGAACCAGAGACACTTTTAGGGGGGCGGGGGCGGGAGGGGAGGGATTGGGGTCAGAATGGGGGGCGGCAATTGTATGGGGAATATAACAATAAAATTTATAAAAAAAAAAAAAAAAAAAAAGATTAAACTAAGAGAACAATGCAAAAAAAAAAAAAAAAAAAGAAATATCAAGTATGTTTAATCCTCATTTAAATCTATTGTTACCTTGTTGGGGTTTTTGCTTGACTGATTAGTCCATTGATGAAAGTGAAGTGTCAAAGTCCTTTGAACTATTGTGTTGTTGTCATTTCTTTTTCAGATTTGTTAGTAGTTGCTTTGTGTATTTTGAGGCTTCTTCATTAACTGTATGTTTATTGGTGAGTGTTATGTCTTTTCGATGTATTATTGCCTTAATCATATATAATGTCCATTCATGTTCCTGTCTCTTGCTACTTCTTTTAGCTGGCACTTTATTTTGTTATAAGTATGGTTTTCTCTACATTTGGAGGGGATTCTGCCTGATTGATGAGTTCACATCCATTTAGGGTGATAATGAGTTCACTTCCATTAGGGAGAATCTACTACTGCTATATTATGTTTAGTTTTCTGTATATTTCCTTATTCAGTGTCAGTGTGTTTGTGATTTTTTTTTTCTCTTCAATTTAGTTTGGAGAACTCATTTCAATAATTCTTGTATGGGAAGTATGGTTACGACGAACTCTTTCAGTTTCTGTATGTGTGGGAAGACATTTATTTCGCCCTCACATGTGAAGGCAAGTTTTTCAGGATATGTTATTCTTGGTTGGCAGTTTTTATACTTACATATGTTGCACACATCATTATATTCCTTCCTTTGAAAAGACTGATATAAGGCTGATGGAGTCCCTTTTTTAGTGACCTACTTTTTCTTCCCCCAGTCCCTTTCAGAATTTTCTTTGTCTAATCATCTTGTAGTTTCACAACTATATTTCTTTTTTTTAGATTTATTTTTATTTATTTATTTATACAAGCACTGGGTACAGTCAGAAGCATAGGAGGGTGAGAGAATTCACCAGAGCCAGAGTGGGGAGCAGAGCAGGCAGAAAGACTGAAGTACACAGCTGAGGGGAGCAGCGGGTGGCAGGAGAGGTCTGCTCGCCATGTGGGACCCTCCTCCAGTGGCTGGGGAGCAGCCGGGGATGGAACCGGCGCTGCAGAAGCTGTGGGCAGCTCCACAACCCAGTGCTCAACCACTGCGTTACCGGGGAGGCCCTCACAACTATATTTCTATGTATTGGCTTTATTGCATTTATACAACCAGGTTTTCTTTCAGTTTCATGGACTTGTATGCTTACTTACTTCCCATATTTGGGAAGTTTCCCTCTATTATTTCTTTGAATGAGTTCTCTGTTACTTTATCTCTCTCTTCCCCTTTCTGGGACACTATTTTTTAAAAAAAAGATTTATTTATTAATGCATACAAGAACTGGGGTGGAGGCCAAAGGTGCGAGGAGTGGTGATGAAAGGATTCACCAGAGACAGCAGAGACAGAATGGGGAGCAGAACAGGCAGATCTATTGAAATATACGGCTGAGGGGAGCAGCGGGCGAGACAAGAGAGGTCTGCTGCACCATGTGTTAGCTCCCTGGCCAATGGGGATTGAACTCGTGCTGCAGTGGCTGGTGATAGCTCGATATTGCTGTATCTTTAACTCCTATGCCACCAGGGAACCCCATGGGACACTTATTAATAGTATTGTCTTTTTTAATGAAGTCAGATAATTTTTGAAGTGTGTCTTCATTTATTTTCTTTACATTTTTCTATCTTCATACACTTGTTTACATTGTACATTACCATCTTCAATCTTCCATTTGGTCAATTCAACTTCCATAACTTTCTGCTGATTTATTTTTTTGAAACCACATCTAATGATCATTTTACATTTCACTGTTGGTTTATTTAAACATTCAATATCTATTTACTGTTCATTAATTTGAATTTTCAAGTCATTCATTAGTTTTTATGAGTTTTCCATCATTTCTTTTAATTTCTTTATATGGTGATTTTGAACTATCTAATAATGTAAAATATATTATGTTTGGATTCTGGTAGGAGTTCTTATCTTGTAGTGGCAAATTCCCTTGAGGTCTCAATGTGCCTTGTGTTGAATTTTTCCACTTCCCATTTTGCTGTTTTAGATTTTCCTACATTTTTTTTTTGTGTGTCAGTAACAATAACTCAGATATTTGAAATACTTACATTGTTTAGCACATGACACTGTGTTTGTTTGTTTGTATGTTTTAGCTTTTTCCAGTTCTATATGATTTTAGATGTTTGGTCTTTCTGGATTTCCATGCCTGGAGACCTGATCTTGAAGTTGCTGAGTCAAGAGTATGTTGACATGCTTTTAGGATCCCATCCATTAGTGGGGTTTGGGAGGGGCTGGACCAGGTGTGTCACACTATCAATACTCCTCCTCCCTCAGTTTGGAGACATAAGTCTTTGCAGTCTATACACTATCACTGTGTTTCACAAGGTCATCCATGGGGGGGGGGAAGTGGGGGGGAGTGGTAGATGAGGTGGAAATGCAGCCTTGCACACTGTTCTTATTCTTTTCACTGGGGGACTGACCCACTGTAAGCAACATTAAATCTGCTAACTGTATCCCACTTTAGTTCCATACTGGTTTATCTCTCCTTGCCAGGGTCATCCAGTCAAATGACAGTCTCATGATTTTTTTATGGCAGCCTCCCACCATGGACTACAATGTTCAGGCATTTCTCACCAGCAACATCTTGTTTAATGAAGGATGAATCTCCTTTCTTCTGTTGTTTGTACTGGTCTCCATTGTCCAAGAGTTTCCTGTTTCACCCCTTGCCTTCGGATCTTCTATGTGTAGTTCCAGTATGAGTTAACTTTCAGATTATTCTCCTGGCAAAAAAAAAAAGCAAGGAAGTTCTTATAATGCCATCTGAGTCCAGTTCTATCCTTATTATTGAGGAACTTTCATCCTGGTAGGGAAAATAAAAATCAGGGATAAATAGAACTTATGGTAAAAAGTAACATTTGTCATAAGAGTGTCATGAATAAATCCTATGGGATGTTAGAATATGTAAATAATAGGGAAGAGGTAAATAATTTGAATAATATAATTAAGTTTAATATAATTAAGTTTAAAAAATTCAGTAGACTATGGTTGATTTGAAAATTCAGGGAAATGAAGTAATTTCTATCACAATTAAGATAACTTGAACTACTAATGGTATCTTGTATATAGTGAAGAAGTTACCCTAAAGACTGATCAGATGACAGGCTGAATATTTAGGCCAGGTAAGGGATCATGGGGCACTTAAACAGGGATTCAAAAACAGATAGAAGGGAGGGAGATTAGAGGTAGGTAAAGTTGGTAGAACTTATTCTTGGTTGGATTTTGGGGGGTCTAAACAATAGAAATCATTTCCTAATTTTTAACTTGGACTATTGGAAAGGTAGAGGAGTCACTAATACAAATAGCTTAGAAACCTAGAGAAATAATGACTTTCCTTGGGAAGTTATAAAAATAATGTTTGATTTGTAGCAGGAAGCTAGAAGTATAAGTTTGCCCAGTTCAGAATGGAATGATGATATTGATTAGGGAGTCAGATGCATAAGGCTGAAGGTGAAAACCCTTTGACCAATATCTCTCAGAGAGAAGACAGAGAAAAAAAGATAAAATAGAGGTAGGGTATTGATTTCTTACAGGTTTACAAATAAAGCATTAGAACAGAAACCAATACAAGAAAAGAAGACCTACAAGGGAGGCAGGAGGAAAACTCAAGTGTGAAGGGTCATGAACACCAATAAAGAAGGAAGCAGGACTTAAACAAATGGTCACATAGCACAAAGTTGGCAGAGGATAAGGACCAAGAATTAACTCAGATCTGGTTACTAGCAAATATCAGTGAACTTCAAAAGAGCAAATCCAGTGCACTGTCAGGTCTTAAAGTCAAGGGAAATTCATCAATCACAGCAAATAGCAAGCAATTATTATCAAGTGTCCTATCTTGAATCATGTTTTTTTCTTTGTATTTCCCTTTTTTCTTCCACCTAGTTTTGTTGTATATTACCATCTTCGATATTCCATTTCATCATGCTGAGACATAAGATAGTACCTTAAAAGAGTTATGGAAAAATGTTTGCTAGGGAAAGGAATATTTGATATGTTTAAGATAAATTAAGTGGAATCTATGAAAAAGAAAGATAAAATATACAAAAGAAATCATACTTGATGGTACAAAGATTAAGTTAAGGATTAATTTGGTAAAAGAAAAGGTGCCTGTGAATGTCATCTTTAACAAATAGAACTAATAACATTTTAATGTATAGAAGATATTAACTAAATGGTCATCTTCAGAATTTAATACTGACAGTATCCTTTCATTGGCCCATCTTTTCTCAGTCATGTCAGTAAGTAGTCATTTTGAAGTGTCATTTCCTTTCTGTTAGTACCGTATGTTTTTGCAATACTATTAATTTTGCTGCATATATGGCTCAGGAATTGATTGTAAATGATATAAGGGTATCTCCTTACACAATTTGTTTGTAACCCTAGTCCAAAAGACTTCATAGCATACCCTGAACAATCCTTTATCAATGATGGATAAGAGTGTTATGACTTTCGACATTGTAAATTGCCTCTAATTACAAAACTAATCACCACATCCTGCTATTCCTTGAGACAATTTCTTTGTGGTAGTACATTCATCCTTGGTTGTAGCCTGTAATCCTAAAGGATCAATATTTGACCTATAATTTGTATTATTTAATGATCTGTCTATTTGTGACACAAAAAAAGGAAAGTTATGTGACTACACTAAGCTATTATTGTCTTATGTATACACAAAATACAATAATATGTAGAAGGTGAATGGTATAGCAATTAAACTCTTTAAAATCAAATAATGTAATCCCATCCACAGGGAAAAGTTAGTTTACAAGCTAATATGACTGAAAGAGAAATGGAAGAATGCTGTTAGACAGCTAACAAGGAGAGCAGATTTCTCTTTGGGATACTATGGGGATTTAAGATTTTGTGTTTTTATTAAATTTAAGCAATGTATGCAGACATTTCATATTCACAGGGTAAAGCTTTCTGTTTCTTACCTGGGTTCATCTGGAATAAGAGCAGATGGTGCTATGCCTTCAACTGCTTTAAAACTCTTACTTGATTTACAACATAAAACTTGCCTTGGTTTTTAATGTTTCTATTTCTTCTGGCCTTCCTTCTGCTTCTTTAGTTTCTGTATCGTATTGCCCTGCACTGCATTTTGAATATTAAAACTTATGATCCAATGAGATGATTTCAAAATGTAGACATCAGAGAAATTTTGCAAGAATTATAACAAAATAATACCAGAAATTATCCCAATGTTGTGGTATTATTGATGGTTTACTTTCTTCTTTATACTTCTATAGACTTAACTTTTTAATATTTATTTAATACTCCCTGAAACATTCACAAAATAATATATTAAGCTTGTAATAAGAAAATGTACCAGTTACACTTTAAATAAGATTGGTTATAAATTTTTGTGCCTGATTTTTTTCTCTGTAATTCTATGGAGACAGTTTTGAATAAAGGTAGAATTGCTGGAAGTTTTAATTCCCAAGTTTAAGATTCATAAAACATTTCATCCCTTTTGTAATTAACTTAAATGCATGTATTATGTGATTATACATTTATTTCTGCCTGTCTGGTTCCAAATGGAATTGGAGGTAAAGAAAACTAAATTTAGTCAACTCCTGAGATTTGAGAGCAGCAATTTTGCTTACCTAAACCAAACTGAATTTCCAACCATAAATTTTCAGCCACAGTGATCTTTATGAAACTCAACAATTTAACCTTCTTTTTACTTTACTTTTCTAGAGCACAGAGCATTGTGGTCAGCATTCTGACTTCATTAAAGAAAAAAAAAAAAAAACACACTCAGCCAAGGCAACATAGCTCTTATTCTAAACTATTACTGATTAACTTACTACAATATTTACTATAATTTTCAAAAAGCACATTCCAATAACATAATAAATAAATTTTGTGAAGAATTGAGGATATTGAGATTTTTCTCCACTACTATTTCTAAATTCAATAGAGCAATAATATCTGAGAACAAGAAAGTAATAACTTGGAAAACTCCTTGTATAGAAACATAATCTTCTGGTTGCCAAATCCACATGACTAGGGTGTTTCTTATTTCTTTACTTTCAACTCTTCCTTGGGGACTTAGTTTGTAGGACTTTATTTTTCTCTTCTATGTTAAGAGAAATGTATATATCAATGTTACTACACACTGTGAAATAACCTAAGGGGAAACTGTCCCAGTGGATGAATGTTCATTTCTAGGAATTTCTCTATCTTTTGGGGAAAAGAATGGCTCAAAAGAGTCAAATTGGCAAAGAAAGAAAGCATATGATGATAAATCAATTATATATTATTCCCTGGAAAGCAGTGTATGCCCTGACCATGTCACATACTACTTCACAAGACTGTTGTGAAAATGAAATGAGAATTAAAGTAAAAATGAAATGGAACAAATCCAGAGTAAAGTAGATGATCTGATTTGTGAGTCTTCACCCACTGGCTTCAGAAACCCAAAAAAAAAGACATACAGTGAGAAATTAAAAGGGCTTATTCACACAGGGAAGAAGAAATAACATGGGGTGGGGCAGAGAGAGACAATCAGAGATAGAAAGAGACAGAGAATGCATTGGCCAGCACATGGCCAGATGCTTCTGTCCTACCCCATATAGCATATGCTGAGCAGAGATGAGGTCCAAGGAAAGTTGCACAAGGCAAGTTAGTGGCTTGCTGCTGAGCACAGATGAGGGTCCAAGCCAAGTCACATATGTCAAAAAGGCAGCTGTTCCAGGAGCAGGAACCAGCTGCACATGGGATATGACCCACCTGCTGAAGAGAGACCAGAATGCAGGAGGGAGCCATCCTCATGTGGCAATGAAAAGAGCCCTATCAATTTGCTGAGCAGAAGTGATTACCCTGAGCAGCGGGTAAAAACTAGCTGAAAGAGAAAGTTCTAGTGGCCTGCCTAGTCCATCTTTTAAAGTTCCCATGGTAGCTCCAAGCCATCCCTAGTTCCTGGCAGCCCCCACTCAAGTTGGCAGAAGGGTGGATTCCTGAGCGTCACCTTCCCCATTAAGCTGGGCCTCCATTGCTGGTAGGCCAACAGGCAGGCAGCTTGGGAGATGGATCCCATTCCACATGTCTCAGTAGCCCAGCTAAAAGGGATGAAGTTCAGTGGGAACAGGAAGTCTGAGAGCAGGGTGACCCTATCACACTGGATTAGAATTTCTTTCTACAACAAAAACATTATATACTCTAAAGTGCCATGAAAATGTTATCGTTTTTCCTGAAAAAATTCCATTGCTGCAATGTCTGGAACAATATAAAACTGAACCAATGCCTGAAAACCCAAGTTCAATGTTTTCCTAAGCTAAATAAACTAATATCAAATAGAAGTACACTGATTTGTAAAATTTCCCATTCTTATAACATTAGAGTTCAAACAGTATTTTACAAATGAGATGATAAATTAGCCTGAACTTTCTATCAGAAGATCATGCAATTTAGAGAAGAAAAAAATTGTGATCATATGACTAAATTCTACTACTCTTTCTTCTTACTATTGTAGATTTTCCCAGTCCAACACTGAACATAATACTTGTTTTGTTTGTTCCTCTTCTTTCACCTGATACTTGTTATTCAGATAACATTTTAATCATATTTCATTCATGGTTGACAGGCATTAATATGTTCTTTATCCATTATTTTAATATCAGTATTATAATAGTATGCCTAAATTGAAAGCAATTCATGAAGTTTTCCTTGTATGCAGTTTAAGGGTGTGGGACTGTTCCCAACTTCTATGGACAATGGTAGTGCTGATTACAGATCATTCAAACAAATGTTCTTTGATTTGACTATTATAACCACGTCTATCTCTGCTAAGGGGGAGAAACAAAGCAAGTGATATAATTCCCTATGTGTTGAAACCTTTTAGCTGGGAACAGCTTTTTAATGTTCTTTTTCTTTTTGCAGTCAGCAAGAAATGCACATTTGTTCAACTGAAAGTAACAATGATGATAAGGAGAAAATAAATGTTTTCAACTCTTGTTTCACTACATGATTTTCAAGATGGTTTTGTGAAGTTTCATTTGCAATCTCTAACAAAGCAAATCAAGAGATACATATTTTATCTGTATGTAGAACACAATAAAACTATGAAGAGTAATAAAATGACTATATCAGATAATATAACAATGTATCTGTCTAGGTAGGGTCTATTTTATTTCTAATAATAAAGAATTGACTGACAAATGATAGTATGTATTCATCTTTGGAAAAAATAGCATTCCAATTCAACTCAATATATTAAGTCACCCAATAATCACAGCCTTTATAACAAAAGAAGAAGCAGGATGTTGCAAATATGTCAGTGCAGAGGAGAAGAAAATATCACCATGTTCACCTGCAAGATGGGTTCCTTCCAATTAGATAGCAGCGAGAATCTAAACTGAGTTCACATCTACATTACCAGAATCAGGAATATAGAATGCAGTGTGATGATTGTCAAATTTAGAAAGGTCTAGACTGGACAATCTGTGAAAGATTTGAAATTGAGGTTGTAAAATATCTTTACAATGGAGTTTGCATTTAAACAAGGATTGAATCTAAAGGCAGCATGTAAGAGAAAAATAAGGGGTTCTAAATTAGCAGTAGAAAGCCATTGTGCCATCCTTAAATCTCTAGGACTTATATCCTTAAAAGCGAAGATCAAGAATTATTTTCATTGCATTTAACTATTTTCATTGTATTTATTTGTGGCACCCCTTGGGACCCTGGGAATTAGTCTAACTTGAACCAGGGAAACCATCTCTGTTGTTTTAAACTCAGACCAAGTGTTCTTTCTTGCAAATCCAATCCAATTGGATTCATAGAAACTAAATTAATAGAATACCTTTGCCCTTTCACAAAATGTACTCTGCTGTGCTGAATATGTAAGTATATTATTTCTCCTTTAATCTTTAAGATAGAATGTTTATAGGTATTATTGACTCCCTTTTCAGATAAGAAAGCAGAAGCCATAGATATGCTTGTAGTTAAAGACAGAGTTTGAATTTAAACCACTTGATACCATATTCATTCTCTTTATATTGCTAACCCCTATAATACAGGCAATTGTTTAAAGTTTGATGACAATTGTAACATTAGCAATAGCGTTTAATATGATCAGGTTGTTTGAATACTTTTTTAGAATAAACATTAAAGGTCTCATAAATAAAAAAGCATTTATAGAGTTAGAAAATATATTATTGCTTTGTGATTATCTAGAGTAGGTATGAAATGCTCATTAGGGCCTCCCTGGTGACGCAGCGGTTGAGCTCCAGGTTCCGAAGCTTCCCGCAGCCTCTGCAGCCCCGGTTCTATCCCCGGCTGCTCCCCAGCCATGGGAGGAGGGTCCCACATGGCGTGCAGACCTCTCCTGCCACCCGCTGCTCTCCTCAGCAGTGTACTTCGGTCCTTCTGCCTGCTCTGCTCCCTGCTCTGGCTCTGGTGAATTCTCTCACCCTCTGCACTTCTGACTGTACCCAGTGCTTATATAAATAAATAAATAAAAATAAATCTTTAAAAAATAAATGCTCGTTAATCACTCTCAACCAGGCTTAGCTTCAATAGTCTTGATTTATCTTGCTCATTGATTATTCACTAAAGTTTCTCTCTTCTTTAAAGAAATGAGAAAAAAAAAATTTCAGAATCTTGCTAAAATACCTTTTATTTTAAATTATATCACTGCCCTCCTCAAAAACTTTCAATAGCTATCTCTTTTTAATCTCATCAGATTTAGCTCTTGACCTCAGGTTTTCAAGCTCACTATTATTAGAAAGCAACTACACATTAAAATTTATTTCCTATATAAACTTCTTATGCACTTCCTCTATTGACCTAAAAATTTCCTAATTTCTTTCTATCCCCCCTCAGATTTTACTGGTTTCTATATAATATGAAAAATATTTAAGCTGTTTGTATTTTATTCTTCCATTCCCCCTTCCCCATTCTCCTAGCCGGAAGATTTTAGGTCAGTTGTAGCATATGAGGAAAATAAATATATTTTGTAATTAATGTGTGTGTGCTGTCTTAACTTTCTAGTTCCTTTATACTTCTGTTCAGCTGTCTTCACCATCCCACTTCTATATTCACTCAATATTTCAATCCATTTTGAAGGTTTATCCATCATTTAATAGGATCTCAAATCCATATTCTTCCATGAATCCTCTTATGACAATATCAGACTTCTAATATTTCTCTTTTATTAACTCCTATTGGACTACTTCTTGTTATATCAATATGTCAAATAATTGAATGTCCAATTGTTTCCCTAACATGATGTAGACATCCAGGACCATATGGATTCTCCAATGAATTCTACCAAATCTTCAATGAAGACTTAATATCTATCTTAATAATAACAACAAAAATTGAAGATGGTGGAAAACTCCCTATCATACCGTAATAACTAAACCAAACAAAGACAGTTGAAACAAAGAAAATTACAGACCAATACCCCTGATGAGCACAAATGCAAAAATTCTCAAGTTCTAGAAGACTGAATACAGCACTATGCTGTAGCCTTCATCCCATATGGATGGATATACAAATCAATTAATCTCATTCACTAGATGAAAAAAAGGAAGATAAAAATCCCATGATATCTCAAAAGATGCCAAAAAAGCATACAACAGATTCAACATCCATTGATATATATGACAAACCAAGCAGTGAATGAAATGGTAATAAATAGAACTTGCTTAAACATTATAAAAGTTGTATATGGCAAACACCCAGTCAACATCAAACTCATTTTTGAAAAGCTGAAATTATTTCTACTAAGATCTGCAACAAAATAAGAATGTCCACCATCACTACTATTGTTCAACATAGAATGAGAAGTCTGAGTTAAAGCAATTAAGCAAGAAAAAGTCATAAAAGGAATCCATGTTAGTAAATAAAAAGTGAAACACACTATTTGTCTATGCAATAATAATATAGGGAACTTTAAAAAACCTACCAAAAATATTGAATTAATAAAAGAATATAGTAAAGTGACAGGATACAAAATCAATACCTAAAAATCAGTTTGCATTTCTATAACAAGCTATCAAAATAAATGGAAATAAGGAAAACAATCCCATTTGCAATCATACCAGAATGAATAAGATAGTTGGTAAGAAACTTAACAAATGAGGTGAAGACCAACATATTGAAATTATATGACTCTGTTAAAGAAAATGAAAAAAGACAAAGAAATGGAAATACATCCCATGTTCATGCACTGGAAGAATAAAAATCATATTAGCTAAAGCAACTTACATATTCAATACCTATCAAAATACCAATGACTTTTTTCAAGGACATTGAACAAATAATTATAAAATTTATGTGAAACCACAAAAGGCCCTGCCTACTTAGAAAAATCCCGAGAGAAAAGAAAAATGGATGTATCATTGTTACTGAATTCAAACTACATTAAACTATATTATTATTCAAACTATATTAAATAAGCTACAGTAATCAAAACACTGTGGTGCTGAGGTTTAAAAAAAAAAAATCAGAAACTGAGACTAATGAAATAGAATAAAGCCCAGAGATAAACCACCACAAAAATGAACAGTTGTTTATTGACAAAGAAACCATGGCCATACAATGGAGAAAACATAGCCTCTTTGAACTTCCCAAATGTGAAGAAGGAGCTGAAAATTGATATACAAGAAGCAAGAAGAATACCAAACTTCCACGACGAAAGGAAAAATACAGCAAGACACATAATAGTAAAGCTCCCAAGAATCCAGGACAAGGAAAAAATAATGAAGCTGGCAAGAGGGAAGAAACAGATAACATTCAAAGGAAAACCAATCAGGCTGACATCAGACTTCTCCGAAGAAACACTACGGGCAAGGAGAGAGTGGAGAGACATAGTCAACAGACTCCAAGAAAACAGATGCCAACCAAGAATACTCTATCCCGCAAAGCTCTCCTTCCTCTTTGAAGAAAGAATATGGACCTTCCCAGACAAACAGAAACTCCGGAATTTCATTGCAACTAAACCCCCACTCCAAAAAATACTACAAGGAGTCCTAAAGCCAGAACCTCAGAGGGACGAATAACAATGAAAGAAGGCCAAAAAAAAAAAAAAAAGTTATTAAAAGAATAAATAAATAAAATCAAAGGAAAGACAAACACAATGGCAAATACAGATGTTAACATATCAATATTAACTCTAAATGTAAATGGACTAAACTCTTCAATAAAAAGACACAGAGTTGCAGCCTGGATTAAGAAACAAAACCCAACCTTTTGCTGTCTCCAGGAAACACATTTAGCTACAAAAGATAAAAATAGGCTCAAAGTTAAAGGATGGAAAACAATCCTACAAGCAAATGGACCAAAAAAGAAAGCAGGAACAGCTATACTTATATCAGATAAAACAGATTTCAAACTCAAAAAGATAAAAAGAGACCCCAATGGTCACTACATTATGATCAAGGGGACAATACTTCAAGAAGAAATAACACTCATTAACATATACTCACCAAACGAAGGAGCACCAAAATATATCAGACAACTGTTGTCCTCTCTGAAAACAGACATCAGAGAAAACACATACGTAGTGGGAGACTTCAACACACCACTATCAACAATGGATAGATCAACAAGACAAAAAATAAGTAAAGGAACCAAAGCTCTAAATAAGGACCTAGAGCAATTAGGCTTAACAGACATCTATAGAACACTAAACCCCAAAAAAACGGAGTACACATTTTTCTCAAGCGCACACGGATCATTCTCCAGGATCGATCACATACTGGGGCACAAGACAAACATCAACAGATACACCAAGATTGAAATCATATCAACCATCTTTTCTGACCATGAAGGCATCAAACTAGAAATAAACCATAAAAAGAAGGCAAGGAACTTTCCTACCTCATGGAGATTAAAAACCACACTACTGGAAGACCATTGGACTAATGAGGAGATCAAAGAAGAAATTAAAAAATTTTTTGAATTGAACGACAAGGAGGACACTAATATCCTAAATGTATGGGATGCAGCAAAAGCAGTAATAAGAGGAAAATATATAGCAATAGAAGCTCACATCAAGAAACAAGAAAGAACGCAAAGAAACAACCTCATCTCGAAGCTCAAAGATCTAGAAAAAGAACAACAAAAAAACCCCAAAACCAGTAGAAGAAAAGAAATAATAAAAACCAAAGCAGAAATAAATGAAATTGAAACTAAAAAAACAATCCAAAAGATCAATGAAACCAAGAGCTGGTTCTTTGAAAAAATCAATAAAATAGACAAACCCCTAGCCAGGCTCACAAAGGAAAAAAGGGAGAAAGCACAAATAAACAGGATCATCAATGAAAGAGGAGAAATCACAACGGACACAGCAGAAATCAAAAGAATAATCAGTAACTACTATGAACAGTTATATGGAAACAAGTTTAACAATCTAGAGGAGATGGACAAATTCCTACAACTCTACAATCACCCAAAGCTAGATAAAGAAGAAATAGAACACCTAAACAGACCAATTACAATTAGCGAAATTGAAATGGTAATAAAAAACCTCCCCAAAAACAAAAGCCCAGGACCTGATGGATTTACAAATGAATTCTACCAAACATTCAGAGACGAATTTGTGCCTATCCTTCACAAACTCTTCCAAAAAATTGAGAAGGAAGGGACAATACCAAACACGTTTTATGAAGCCAACATTACACTAATACCAAAACCGAACAAGGACAACACAAAAAAGGAAAACTACAGGCCAATCTCCCTAATGAACACTGATGCAAAAATCCTCAATAAAATTTTAGCTATCAGAATCCAACAATGTATCCATAAGATAATTCACCACGACCAAGTTGGATTCATTCCAGGGGCACAAGGATGGTTTAACATCCGAAAATCAATCAACGTTATCCAACACATCAACAAAAAGAAATATAAAAACCATATGATAATATCAATAGATGCTGAGAAAGCTTTCGACAAAGTGCAACACCCATTCATGATAAAAGCCCTTGAAATTCTGGGGATACAAGGAACATACCTCAACATCATAAAGGCCATCTATGACAAGCCAACAGCCAGTATCATTCTCAATGGTGAAAAGCTGAAAGCAATTCCATTAAGATCTGGAACAAGACAAGGATGTCCACTCTCACCATTGCTTTTCAATATAATACTGGAAGTCCTAGCCAGGGCAATAAGACAAGAGAAAGACATCCAAGGAATCCAAATAGGAAAAGAAGAAGTCAAACTATCACTATTTGCAGACGATATGATATTATACATAGAGAACCCCAAAACTCCACAGAAAAGCTAATTCAACTCATCAATCAGTTCAGTAAAGTGGCAGGATACAAAATCAACACGCAAAAGTCAGTAGCCTTCCTATACACAAACAATAAATCTGAAGAAGAAGAAATCAAAAAGACCATCCCTTTTGTTATTGAAACAAAAAAAATCAAATATTTGGGAATAAATCTAACAAAAGAGGTAAAGGACCTATACAAAGAAAACTACAAAACACTGTTAAAAGAAATAGAAGAAGACACAAAGAAATGGAGAGACATCCCCTGCTCATGGATTGGAAGAATAAACATTATTAAAATGGCCATCCTCCCAAAAGCAATATACAGATTCAATGCTATTCCAATCAAAATTTCAATGTCATTCTTCAAAGAAATAGAACAATTATTGATGAAATTCATATGGAATCACCAAAAACCCCGAATAGCCAAAGCTCTCCTGAAAAAAAAAGAAGGGAATGGAGGCATCAGACTCCCAGACTTCAAACTATACTACAAAGCCATAATCATCAAAACTGCATGGTATTGGAACAAGAACAGACATACAGACCAATGGAATCGAATAGAAAATCCAGAAATAAACCCACAGATTTATGGTCAACTAATCTTTGACAAAGGAGCAAAGAATATGCATTGGAGCAAAGAAAGTTTGTTCAATAAATGGTGCTGGGAAAACTGGGTCGCTACATGCAAAAGAATGAAGCTTGACCACCACCTCACACCATACACAAAAATCAACTCAAAATGGATTAAAGAACTAGACATAAGACCTGAAACCATAAAATATATAGAAGGAAATATAGGCGAAACACTACGTGATATGCACATCAAAGACATCTTTACAGACACATCACCCAAAGCAGTGATAGTGAAGGCAAAGATAAACAGCTGGGACTACATCAAATTAAAGAGCTTTTGCACAGCAAAAGAGACAATAACAAAAACAAAGAGAAACCCCACCAACTGGGAGAACATTTTTGCACCCAACACTAATGATAAAGGACTGATCACAAAAATCTGCAAAGAGCTGATGAGACTCAACAACAACAAAGAAAATAATCCAGTCAAAAAATGGGCAGAAGAGCTTAAAAGAAACATCTCTGAAGAGGAAATGCAAATGGCCAACAGGCATATGAAAAAATGTTCAACATCACTTGTCATCAGGGAAATGCAAATCAAAACTACCATGAGATACCATCTTACACCAGTGAGAATGGCACATATTAAAAAAACTAGCAACAACAAATGTTGGCGAGGGTGTGGAGAAAAAGGAACTCTTCTGCACTGTTGGTGGGAGTGCAAACTGGTCCAACCACTGTGGAAAGCTCTATGGAGATTTCTGGACCTACTAAACATAGAGCTTCCATATGATCCAGCAATTCCACTCCTAGGTATTTACCCAAAGGACACAGAAACATCAATTCCAAAGAACACCTGCACCCCTATGTTTATAGCAGCACTGTTTACAATAGCTAAGCTTTGGAAACAACCCAAATGCCCAAAAATAGATGACTGGATCAAGAAGATGTGGTACATATATACCATGGAATATTACTCAGCATTCAAAAAAGATAAACACATGCAATTTGCAGCAACATGGATGGCGCTGGAAGGGATCATGCTCAGCGAAATAAGCCAAAAAGAAAAAGAAAAATACCGGATGGTCTCACTCATAGCAGGAATCTAGAAAACTTAAATAAGGGACCAGGAAAATGAATAACTATAAGAAAGTGAAAATCAAAATCAACAAAAAACTATGAACCAGAGACACTTTTAGGCGGGCGGGGGTGGGAGGGGAGGGATTGGGGTCAGAATGGGGGGGCTGCAATTGTATGGGGAATATAACAATAAAATTTATTAAAAAAAAAAAAAAAAAAAAAAAAAACATAGCCTCTTTTATAAATGCTGTTGGGAAACATGGGTAGCCACATACAAATAAAATTTGATCCATACTTAACTCATACAGAAAAATAATCAAAATTGATTAAAGATCTATATAAGAATTTAAATTACAAAATGTTTAAAGGAAAACATAGTGACACACTATAGTATATCTACCTCACAGATGTACCTGGGAACTCAACTCTAATGTAAGGAAAAAGCTTCTACCTCACACATGTACCTGGGACTCAACTCCAATGACAAGGAAAAAACAAAGCAAAGATAAACAAAATGGATTACATCAAACAGAAAAGCTGGGCCTCCCTGGTGGCACAGCAGATTGAGCACAGCGCTGTGAAGCTGTCCATAGCCTCTGTAGAGCACGGGGTTCGATTCCTGGCCAGCCAGGGAGATTCCCACAGGGCACAGCAGACCTCTCCTGTCACACCCACTGCTCCCCTCGGCAATGGTTTCAGTCTGTCTGCCTGTTCTGCTCCCCACTCTGTCCCTGGTGAATCCTCTCACCCTCCCCTGCCTCTGTCCTGTACCACAGCTATTGTATAAATAAAAAATAAATCTAAAAAAAAAAAAAAGTTGGTTTATAAAAAAAAAGCAGAAAAGCTTTGGCTCCTCACAAGAAACCATGACAAAACAAAAAGACAACCTATTGAATGGGAAAAAATAATTGCACTTCACACATATGAAAGGAGCTAATTTCCAAAATTTACATAGCACTTATACAATTCAAAAACTGAAAACAGGTAACACAATAAAAAAATGGGCAAAGAACATAGATATTTTCTGAAAGAAGTATTTCAGATGTCCTACAGACACATGAAAAACTGTTTAATGTCACTTATTAGAAGGGAAATGAATATCAAAATTACAATGAGACATCACCACATCACTGTGAGAATGGCCCAAGTTAAAAAAAAAAAAAATGGAAACAAGAATGTGACACAGATATGGGGGAAAAAGGAACACCCATCCACTGTGAGTGGGAATGCAATGTGATGCAGCTTTTATGGGAAACAGTATGAAGTTCTTGAGAAAAATGAAAATGGAAATTCTGTATGTTCCAACCACTAGACCACCATTGGTTGGTGTCTCATGAAGCCACAGCATGAACTTCATTGATGCTCAGGCAAGCAAGCGAAGAGGCAGATTTATTTAGAGAAAGGAAAAGTTTATTTAGGAGAAAAGGAACAGAAATAAAGTGGGACTCCCAGGCCTGTGGAACCAGGCCAGGAAGAGGCAAGGTAGCTGAAGTGGAGTCATGTCTCTGGGGAATTTATACCTTCTTTCCCTGATTATTCTAAAGCTCCACCAGTCTCGGTATGATTGGTTAGTTCTCAGTCTCACTCACTACCTTAATGTCTCTGTGTCTCAGCCCTTATCTTTTTCCTTTGTTGTCCAGGAATATCCTGTTGCCCCTAGTCCTGGGGGAGTTCAATTAGTCCCCTTTGGAACTTGTTGCCCTTATTTCTGGTGCCCTCCTTATTCCTCTTTTATTTTGAGGCTTTTCCTACTCTATTCTGACCTTAAGGTTTTCCCACTTGCTCTATGCCTCAATTTGTCACTCTCTTTTTGTCATGAGTCCCACTCCTTTGTCCTGAAAGCCCCAGTCCCTAACCCCATTCTTTAGCTCAGGGTTTATGCCTCTATTTTGCCCCTATAGTTTTAGACTCTACATCAATGTAGACTCTCCATGTGCATATATTTTTCTCACTTCCTATTAATCTGATATTTAATTTGATTGCTTAACAGAAGAGCATAGTGGAGTAGGGGAAATTTCCTCTAGGCCCCTACAAATCCTCATCAATAACATCTCCCTGGTTCAAACAAGAAAGGTGGTATTCTGAAATATTCTCATTTACATAGAGATTTTATATCCTAGTAAAGAGTGTCTGTCTTGGTAGTCATTTAAAATGGGAAATCAAACCCATGCATAAGAATTTCAGCCAATGCTCTTTGCATCATTCACAAAGCAATCAAATGCCAATCAAGCCATTTTGAATGAAATAAACTAAATCAAACAGAATTAACACAAACATCAATACACTGTTAAATTTAAAATACTGCTAAAACTTTAAAAAATGGAAATAGCTTAAAATTAGCATGAAAATTAAACAAAAACAGCTAAGTTGAGTTGTTAAGTAGGGCCATTAAGGAAAAAAATTATCATTCATGTTATTTTCTAACCAGATAACAATTTGTTAATATAAGCACATTGGCTGCAAATTAATTCCTCACAATGTAAAATTGGCACCAGTTCAGTCTCTTCACTAGTGTAAATATATACCCACTAAACACTAACTTGAAGCAGAGTAAAAATAAATGGATTTTGTGAAATAGGAATTTTCAATTGATGCTTAACATCACAAATTATTTTTGTTGTTCTGTAAAATCAACTGAATTATATCATATAGAGGGAAAATTTCTCCATAGCCATAGAATTTGCTTCTTTGTATAAATGTGGTTTGATCTGTAGTCATAAATAGCAGTATTTATTTCATCTAATCTGCTCTTAAATATTCCTAGTGGTAGGACCTTAGTGACCTTTTCTTAGCAAATTATTCCAAAATCTAATCAAAACTACAGTTAGAAATACTTTCCTAACATCTAACCTAATGATCTATTTTCAGATTGTTGTACCATGTTATACTACACTTAACAACTTTAAATAATTAAATTTCTTATTCCTATTGTTACTACCCATGTATTATTGCTCTATCATTGCTAGCAGACAGACTGAGGAGTACTGCAGACCTACACACAATTTAAAGGATTCTGCCATCCACTGCATAAAGATAGCACCTTCTCTTAGTGTGAAAGAACTTTAATAGCATTAGGATGCATAAAGAAAGAAGAAAGGATATATTAATAGTTTCCCAACAAAACCCCAAGTTATCCATCCCTTTGTGCGTTAATGCCTTTCCAAACAGGGATGGCCAGAAGCTGGGCCACTGAGACCTGAAAACTTACCACAAAATGTAAGTCACCTTCTGGCAGGAAGGGGCAGATGGGATGGAGTCAGGCAAGTAAGTATAGGATGAAAGGAGTGAAATCAAAATACAAATGAAGATAATGATGCCATGGTCAACCTTCCCAAGGGTTTCTCACTCATGTCTAGTCCAAGTGTCTCTACATGTATCAACTCCATACACCTCTTTCCATGTGCCCCTGCTGCAAATCCAAAAGGAGAAGCAAACGAGCCCTTCTTCTTAGCATGTCTCTCTGTCCCATGTGTCTCATTCTGTGTCTTTTCTTCCAAGTCTTCTCCAAGACATTCCCTCCAGACTCCTCACCACTCAGCCCCACCCGTCTTTAAGTGGGACAAGGAACATGAACCTCCCATTTATATGAAGAATCCTCTGTTACATCATGACCAGTACAGTCTATTGTCTACACAGAACAAGATAAATAACATTCCATTAATTTCATGGCAAAGATGATACCCTGCCAATCCCGTCTCCTATGTTAGAAAAGAGAGGAGGCCAAGAGGATCAGACTGAAGCAGGCTTTATTGAAAGTATGTGAGATGATGATTTTTTGAGGGCCAAGATCATGGCCCACAATGGGAAAGCAGGTCTTTACAGGGTCAAGCTGTTGTAGAGCAACCCCGATACAAAATGGGGTGCCTGACTGTGGGTCCTCACCCGCGCGCTTAAAAGGACTTATCAATGCTCTACTGCAGGCACACGCGAAAGGTTAATAAAAGGTTTATTTAGAAGGGAAGGGGAAATGAGGAAATGTACAGCTCAGGGAGAAAAGTGGGAGACAAAGTTTTAAATGAGTCCTACCCGATCCGCCGATCTGGAATCCCAAAATGGCGCTCTGAGAGCTGGCCACAAGCCAGGAGCCATGTAGCCAGGAGGCGAGCGAGAGCAAGCCTGCCCAAGGCCCACATGTTTGGTTTTTATACCCAACCTGGCTGCTTAACTCCACCCTCAGGTCCCAGTCACCCTCCCTTTGGTGGTGATGGGATTTGTCTTTCCCAATGTCCTGATGGCTTTAGTCTGGAGTGGGAGTGGAGTCCACAAAGCCTGTATGGGATTAGCTCAGGACATCCTTTCCCCCCTAACAAAGCTACTTCAGGAATGTTTTTAGCACATGATGGAAAAGGATAGCAGGGTCTCTCTTGCTGGAAGTTGTTGTGCTGGGATACTTGTGGGGGCAGAGGTCTCTCCTGCTGGGATGATCTGCTGGAGTTCCTTATGCCTGGGGGTGTTCTGCTGGAATTATTTACTGTTGTCAGCTTTATCTCTGATTCTGCTTATCTCAAGTTCCCTGGTGCCTGGTTGTGGAGGGTTTAGGAAGGGCCTGTTCCTTCATGCTCTCTTCATCCTATATTACAGTAGTCTGCATTCTACCCCTCTAAAGAACCAGAGTGACTGAATTTTTCAATGGTCAATTGTTACAGGGTAGGTAGAGGGGTACCTTAGAACCCCCAACCCTGCCTACTCTAAATCAGTTCTGCCATCCACCACATAAGAACAAAACATATAATGAAAGGGAACTGCTAAGCATAAAATCTTTCCTGTTTCCTGCTAAAGAGTCATAGGCCTGGTAATGCAATGCAAGTGTAGATAACAAGTTTGCTTCCTTCATAAACATATCTAAACAAGGTCTGGCAGCCACCTAAGCTGATTGATCTCCCAGGCCATCCTCAAATATCTGTATCTTTCCCCCTTTTGTCAAGAATGTGTATGCTAAGTGGCCAATGTTATCAATGTAAAATGGTTATGTATAAAAGAAGCTCTTTGTCTCTAGACAAAGGGGCTACCCAGGTCTGAGATCTCATGCATGAGTAATAAAGCTTCTCCTGATCTCACCATCCCTGAAGTACCACTTGTTCTTCCTTGGCCTGATAAAAGGCTAGAATTTATTTCTGCAACAATAAGACTTTATTTTTTTTTAAAGATTTATTTATTTATTTATTTATTTATACAAGCACCGGGTACAGTCAGAAGCACAGGAGGGTGAGAGAATTCACCAGAGCCAGAGCGGGGAACAGAACAGGCAGACTGAAGAAATACACTGTTGAGAGGAGCAGTGGGAGATGCAGGAGAAGTCTGTCGCACCATGTGGGACCCTTGCCAGGGGCCAGGGAGCGAACTGGTGCTGCAGAAGCTGCAGACAGCTTCACAGCCCAGCAATCAACCGCTGCACCACCAGGGGAGGCCCAACAATAAGATTTAACGGAAAGAAACTTTAATACAAGTAGTAAACAATATAGAAAATACAAAGAACATCGTTTCTAAATCAAGCATCCAAAGTTACCTATCCCCTCGTGGGTAAAAGTCCCCCAAAACGGGATTGGCCCAGAGCAAGGCCCAAAGCCTGCCCCAAGTCTAAAGCACCTTCTGGTGGGAACTCACAGAAAAGGATCAGAAACAACCAAACAAGTCTGGGAGAAAAAGAACAAAATCAAAATCAAGATAAAAGCTGCCATTATGTCCTCCCCATGGGTTTCTCACCCACATCTATTTCAACCAGTCCAGGACCAAAAGGCAACCATACTTTCCTCACATGTCTCTCTGCTCCATGTGTCTCTTCCAGATCCCTTTCTGGCTCTCCATCCTGCTTCCTTCCTTCTGTTAGGGGAAAAGGATGTCCTGAGCAAACTCCATACAGGTTTTGTGGACTCCACCCTCACTCCAGACCAAAGCCATCAAGACATTGGGAATGACAAATCCCATCATCACCTAAGGGGGGGATTGCTGGGACCTGAGGGTGGGGTGAAGCAGCCAGGTTTGGTATAAAACCAGACACATGGGCCTTGAGTTGCTCTCTTGGCCTTATGGCTCTTGGCTTTTTGCCAGCTCTCAGCTTGCCATTGGGATTCCAGTTTCCTGGAACAGGTAGGTTGCATTCATGAGTTTATCTTCTTCTTTTTTTCTCCCTGAGTGATTCATTTCTTCACTTTCTCTTTCTTTTGTAAATAAACCTTTTATTAACCTTTTGTGTGTGCCTGCAGTTGAGTATTAATAAGTCCCTTTTAAGCCCGTGGGTGAAGACCCACAGTCAGGCAACCCATTTTATATTGGGTTTGCCCTGTAACACTTCCTCTGCCCCTTGTGTAGCTTTTTTTTTTTCTCTCTTTAGCTCCACCCTCCCTTGGGTGGGGCAGGGAATCTGGAACTTCACCTTTTCCTGTGCACCACCCTGTGACATAATGACAGTTTCCTCTCTTATACTGTGCAAGCTATCCCCTAAATTTGGTCATCTTTATGCATCTACAATATGATAAGTTACCATAATTCTGGGTTTTCAGGCCTAGTCTTCAGCCAGGAATTGATCCCAGGCTGCAGTGGCAGTTCTGAGTCCCAGCCACTATATCACAAAGCCATAGCAGGAACTTTGCTGACGCTCAAGCAAGCAAGTGAAAAGAGGCAAATTTGTTCAGAGAAAGAAAAAGTTTATTGAGGAGAAAAGGAACAGAAATAAAGGCCAGGGAGGAGAATGGAAGAGGAAGTGCAATAGTGCCTCAGGGAATATATACCTTCTTTCCCCAATTATTCTAACTCTCCACCAGTCTCTTTGTGATTGGTTAGTTCTCACTCACTGTTCTAATGTCTCTGTGCCCAGAAATAAGTCTCTGTTCCCCACCTTTATCTTAGCATACTTTTCTTTATCATCCTTATTCCAGAATGTCCTGGGGGTGCTCAGTTAGCCCCCTTTGGAATATTTTTCCCTTATCTCTGGAACTCTCCTTATTCCTCTGAGGATTTTCCCATTCTATTCTGACCCTAAGGGCTCTCAGCTTGCCCTATGACTCAATAATCTTAGCAATAGTAGGAGAGTAATATAGCCTTAATGTTCCTCAGTTTGACCAAAACTTTATTTAACAGGGTTTCTTCCTGTCTATTGTCTTCACCTCCCATTTCCTAGAACATTTTCTTTAGAAAACTTGTAATTCTATTTTTTTTCTCTGTTCTTTTCATTTGTTTCCATAAATATTCAATTGTTTCCCCCCTTATCCCCAATTATTCTTCCCATCCATAGTAGCCTTTTCATTTTGGCCTCCTGGCCCCTATTGCATTAGTATATAAACCCTTAATTCTAGCTATTCAGGGAACTGATTCTTTTGTGAGCTCCTTATGCATATGAATAAACTTTGTCTTGTTAATCTGACAGTTGATAGTTAGTTCTGAGACTCCCAACCATTTGAACCTGTGACAAAGGAAGTTTTCCTGCAATAGTCATGAAAACAGGTCTAATTCAGGTTATGAGGAGAATTTGAAAAGAAATGCAAAAGTCAGTTAGGCAGAAGAACTCAGAGAAATGTAATATGTTGAAGATCAAGACATAAGTGGCAAGTGACTCTACTTAACAGCAAATATGAAAGACAGAATCAGAGGAAAAGAAGGAGAGAAAGAACTTTGCTTTATATATTCTCACTTACACTATCGCAACACAGGATGAAAAGTGAACTCTATTCTGTTCCTCAGTGAATTGGAATTCACAGGTACTGACATTTCATTTTTATTATTATTTTTTTAAGATTTATTTATATATGCATACAAGAACTGGGGTTCAGGTCAGAGGTGTGGGGGGTGAGAGGATTCATCAGAGACAGAGAGGGAGCAGAACAGACGGCCAAAATACCCTGCTGAGGGGAGCAGCAGGCCAGTCAGGAGAGGTCTGTTGCACCATGTGGGTCGCCCCCTGGCTTGCTGGGGGATCAATCTTCTGCTACAGTGGCTGCAGACAGCTTCATAGGTAGCATCCAACATTTTAAAGAGCTGGTGATTGGCACTATTCCCCACCACCTTCACTTTTCCTCTGACATTATTATTCCCAGCATCAACACCCACACCATCCATTATCCATTCTACTACACAACAGTTTCCTTTAGCTTGCTCACCCCACTTTCAATGTCTCCATGACTGACAATCTTTTTCTTGTGATCCACCTGTTATTAATACCCACAGAAAGAACTGCTTTTACAAAATGTCCAAGTACCATTGATTACAGTTGGTTTCTTTTCATTATAAAAAAGATAAGGCAACTGATTACCACTTTTTTTTCCAAATATATTCTTGCATAATTTTTTTCTTGGTAGACCTCAGTGTAGTGTAGAACATGATGCATACTTTCCATGGTTAGTAAGCACTTTTTTTTATCAGTTTCCAAGGCAAATATACATGGCTCCAAACTCTGGAAACTTAAGCAATTATTTTTAAAATGTTAGATAATGGGCCTTGGTGGTGGGCAAGTGTAAAAATACACATTTTTAGAGGTTTAAACCAGTAACCTTCAAAGCAGATACAACAATGTTAACCTATTTTATTTCAATAAATATGTGAAAATAAATTAAAATTAATTAATTAAAATGTCAGCTAAATTGCATCAAAATCAAGTATTAATTGTGTTAGAAAGAAAGGAGGCCAAGAGTATTAGACTGAAGTGGGCTTTATTGAAAGTCTTGAGGGATAATTCCCTGCAGGCTGAGTGTCCTTCCCCTACACACACACCAAATGGGGAGAACAGGTCTTTATAGGGTTAGGCGACTATTGGAACTTTTGGTCCACGTAAGGGGGTCTCTTTTGCTGGAGAGGATCTTCTGGAGTTATTTACTGTTGGGGGAGCAGGTCTACTGGGAATGTTTACTGTTGTCAGCTTTATCTCTGATTCAGCTTATCTCAGGTTCCTTGGTGTCTAGTTGTGGGGGACTGTAGGAGAAGCCTGTTTGTGCTCTCATCATCCCACACTCTAACAGGATGACCTCATCATATCTGGCTACTTCCTGCTGAGAAGGAGTGGAGTCAGGATCCCCAAGTCTGGGAGGGAGCACTGTTGTGGTGGGTGTGTAGACCTGTGGTGGAGGAGGGCCTTATTAAAGAAATAGGGACCTCGGAAGAAGAATGGTGGCAACTTCATAGTGGATTTCATTTGAAGGACTGCTTGGAGTTGATAGCCTCCAAGAGAGATGATCTCCATGAGAGCATTGAGGATGCAGGCCCGGAACAAGAAAAAAATGAAAAAAAAAAAAATTCAGTAAGGGAATAAGAAAGGGAAAAGGGGAACAGTCAAGACAGGAGTTGTTTTTAAGGATTTAAGAGTCACTAAGCCTTTATAAGTTTTATTAAGCAGGCCACAAACTTATAAGCATGTAAACAAGACAGAAAATTACCAGTGAGGAGGACAATTTGCCAGTCCAAAGAAATGGAGCAAAGCAGAGTAAGTGGCCCCTTATTTACCAAGAAGCTAATCTTTTTGCCTGCCACCTTTAGGGTCACTCGAGGCTTGTCCATGGAGATAGTAGACAGGGGAGCCTGTCTCACCTCTGAGCTTCTTCAGAGGAGGTCTTCATAGAGGCAACTGATGATCCTGTGGGTTGGGCTGGCCCCTCTCTCTTTAGAGGGTGAGACAGTCCTTCTTTCAGTGCTCTGTGTCATGGATGGCACTGAAGGCATGGCCCTGGGGGGAGCTTCTTTAGACACTTGAGGCTGAGGTTTCCCAGTTGCAGGCAGTGGAACCAAGCTGGCAGCCCATTAAGAGGTTCGGTATTTGGTATGCCCCAAATACCCTGGGGCATACGGGCGAGCCTTGGGTGAGTCTGAGGTGGCAGGGAACTGACAATGGCAACTGCCATATATTGGGCCTTTCTCTTGTCTTTCTCCCTTTGTTTTTCTTAATCTATCTAGTCCCCTCCATGCCATTGTAGGCCTTGAAGGCTATCTCCAAAAGTTTCCAGGCATGTAGTTTGGGATTGTGATGATAGGGCCTAAAAAAGTTAGTGACAGGGTCCGATTGTTTTGATAAATAGGTCAACAAAAGGTATTTGTCACCTTCCTTTTGACAAAGGAAGCCGAGGGTCTGGGCCTTAGCCAAGTGGATAAAGAGATAGAAAGGTTTGTGGGGGTTGGGAAGAGCTAAGGAAGGGACAAAAATGAGAGCCTTTTTGAGGCAGGCGAATGGGTAGATGAGAGACTTAGGGTAGGCCAGAGGTTTGTGAACGTTACATTGGATAATCTTGTAGAGAAGTTTGGCTATGAGAGAGAAGTTAGGGATTCAGATACAGAAAGAGTTCAAGAGGCCGAGAACCGAGAAGAGGTTCCTTTTTGTGGTTGTTGGGAGTAATGAGTCTGAACAAGGAAATGTGTAAATTGTCAGAGCACCTTTGATGTTTAACAGAATCAATCTCAAAAACACAAGGTAACAACCATTATTAACAATAACTAACTCCAATATTGCCATTATGTACATTTTGTATGTATCACAAAACAGCTTCCTATATCAAGTATTTTTTTAAGATTTATTTATTTATGCATACAAGACCTGGGATATAGGCCAGAGGTGTGGGGGTGGAGGGGAAGGTGGGAAGATACCAGAGACAGATTCAGGAACTAAACAGGCGGATTGAATGAAATACACTGTTGAGGGGAACAGTGGGCAAGTCAGGATCCCCAGCCACCGTGCAAGGGTCCCACATGGCACGCAGACCTCTCCTGCTGCGCCCGCTGCTCCTCTCAGCAGTGTATTTCGTCAGTCTGCCTGTTCTGTTCCCCACTCTGGCTCTGGTGAATTCTCTCACCTTCCTGTGCTTCTGACTGTACCCAGTGCTTGTATAAATAAATAAATAAATCTTAAAAAAATTTCATTTAAGAAAAAAAAAATAGTGTATTTCAGTGGATCTGCCTATTCTGCTCCCTACTCTACCTCTGGTGAATCTTCTCACACCCCTCCACACACACACACACCTCTGGCCTACAAACCAGTTCTTATATGCATAAATAAAAATAAATCTTTTAAAATATATATGTTTAGGGCCTCCCTGGTGGCGCAGTGTTTGAACGCTGGGTTGCGAAGCTGCCCGCAGCCTCGCAGCACTGGTTTGATCCCCAGCCGACGGGCAAGGGTCCCACATGGCGTGCTGACCTCTCCTGCCACCCGCTGCTCCCCTCAGCAGTGTACTTCATCACTCTGCCTGTTCTGCTCCTGCTCCCTCTCTGGCTCTGGTGAATTCTCTCACCCTCCAGCGTTTCTGACTGTACCCAGTGCTTGTATAAAAAAGAAAAATCTTAAAAATATATATACATATTTACTTATGTAATGGAATGATAGCAACAAATATAATGACATAGAACAACAGTGTACCATAAAATTTATGCAATTTTATAAATTATAAAAAATGCACTTATTTTATATTAAATCATTATTTCTATTAAATATAATTGTTTCTTATATAAAATTGTCTGCAAGCAAGAGAGACTGTGTGGTGATGACTTCTCCCCAAGGAGACAGACACAACTTGCCCTTGTGTGGATGGAGGAGTACAATAGGTACTCTGCCCAGGCACCCTTCCCTCCACTCCTTTCCACTAGAATGGGGTACCTATGTTACAGAACCCTAGAATTCGTTTGCCTAAACTTCCTGTTTTTGAGCCTCATGTCTATAAAAACTGTCCTGCCCTGTCCCAGTCAATCAATAGAGAGGTCAGATCCTCCCCTCTGCAGAAGCTTCCTGCTTTCAGGAAAAAAATGATTCTAGAATTGGCTGGAAACTGATGGCTATGTATTACAGGTGACAGAGACCTGACTTATAAGACACCAAGGACTCATTAACACACCAAAATGCTTACCCATGGTTGGAAACTTAAGAAGCTAATGAGGGCCTCCCCTGGTGGTGCAAGTGGTTGAGTGCAGTGCTGTGAAGCTGTCCGCAGCCTCTGCAGTGCCGGTTCGATCCAGGCAGGCCTGCTGGCGAGGGTCCCACATGGTGCAGCAGACCCCTCCTGTCGCTCTAGCTGTGCCCCTCAGCAGTGTATTTTGTCAGTCCGCCTGTTCTGTTCCCTGCTCTGTCTCTGGCGAATCTTCTCACCCTCCCGTGCATCTGGCCTGTACTCCAGTTCATGTATAAATAAATAAATAAATCTTTAAAAAAAAAAAGCTAATGAGACATGTGATGTATCTGCTGGCATGATCAAAATAAGCTCAGCCTTAAACATGCTGCCCTTTAGTTAGCTTCCTTCTCAACTGATTGCTCAAAAAATGAAACTTTTACATGCCCTGGGCAAGAGTGTGGCTCAGGGCAGCCACTGACCCTCTTTTATTGTGCAATCCACAATAAACTTTCTTAGCTTGAATCCTATTATTGTTTCTTTCAAAATTTGCAGAGGATTAATTGGTAGAAGCCAGACAAACCCCTTCAGAAATTTGTAACACTGTGTCTTAGTGTCACTGAATTGCTACCCAAAATCATTGGTTCCCATACTGGAAGACTTCTGAGGCCCTGTAACTCACTCAGAGATGAGGACCAGGTCACACAATCTTGGTTTCTCTTCCTCTGTAGGCATACAACATTCACCTGCTTACAGACTTAGGTCTTTGGTCTAGAACCATAGGCGATCTAGAACCTTAGGAGGTAGCAGAGGAAGATAGAGTGCCAGGATGGCGGGAAGAAAGGAACCCTAGGGAACCACAGCCAGATGTCTATGATAAAGGCAACTAAGCAGAGCTATAGAAGCAGAGAAAGACGTTAGGAATTGAGTGGCTATGGGAAAGGCTCATAGTTCTTCCTGCTGCCTCCATAGCACCTGAAGTAATATTTTGTTTTTCACACTCCGCTAGAGAGCATGGGGTGTGTGAGAAAGGTATACTTTCAGAATGACCTTGGGGGTTTCCTTTCACCAAGACTAATATAGCTACATCTACTGTTAAATATCTGATCTGCAACCAACACAGAGTACTAGGTACCTACTAGTATAGTACCATCCCTATGGAGCTAATCCGCAACTTGATACTAAGTGACTACATTGGATGCTTTGCCTCAAAGGGGAAAAGTGCTTATCCTTACTGGGAGTGGTGTACATTTTGACTATGTGTTTGCCTCCCCCTGATACCTAACATCAAATCTGAGACTTCACAGAACATCTGGTCTACTAGTATTAGATCCCCAAAGGGAAAGCTTTTGCTCAAGATGGGGGTATGGACATTTAACCATTAATTCAATCACAGCTCAAACATAGAACCTACTGATGCAATCATATACCAAATAATGATAGTTTCTTAAAATATCTCATGGGATATCTCTATGGTTGTGACACCATTCTGCAAAATGTGAGATATACTTCCAACTAATGTTGTATGATGTGTGTGTGCCTCAGTTGGAATAAAATGATCTGAAAATCAAAAGGTACAACTAGTAGAATCACTTCAGTAACCATCTTAGTAAGGTATAATTCCTGTTCTTAAAATTATAGGAATTTTAAGATTCTGACTTCCAAAGTAGGGCTGTATCTTACTGGAGAAACAATAAGTACTCCACTCTATATATAGCTGTCATATATAACTGTATATATACTTGGTCACTGTAGGCTTCCTCATTCTGGCAGAAGCAAAGAAAATATTTCAATATCAGGGTATTTAAATCTGATCATCATGAAGAAATAGATTGGTTCTACACAAAGGGTACAAGAATTGAAAATATTCAATATTTTATTTTAGTATTCCATGTCTGTTGATAACTGAATAAACAACTATAATTATAATGGTTTGAAATGGGAAAGTAATCATTGAGATGGGAAAGTAATCATTAAAATCATTGAAATCATTAAATCGTTAAAATCATTGAAATGGGCAAGTAATCATTGCTCAGGAAACTAAAACTGAAAACTATCGAAATGTGTTTCAATAAATATGGAGTAAATACGCAAACTATATCCAAACAATAGAATTCAATACTGTGAAACCAGAGTTCTATAAACAATAATATTAGTAAATCTCACAAATATATTCTAAGAAAAAAGTTAGACATAAAAGATTGCAACCTACATTATTTTACTTGTGTATACTTTAAAAAATATGCAATATTAATTTATGCACTAAAAGGCAGGTGTCCAAGGAATACTAAAAAGTGGGTATAATAGGGAGTTTCTGAGACTCTAGTAATGTTCTATTTTTTAAATTAAGATAGTGGTTACATAGGAGTACTTCTTTTTTGAAAATTCAGTGACATACCCTTTATCTGTGTACTTTTATATATACATGTGCTAAATTAATTAAACAAAGAGACCAAAAGACTGAAGTGGCTTTAATGCCTTAGTAGCATATATAAACCAAAACCTATGCCTATAATATCTCAAGGTTAAGAAATCAATACTTAAGGATAATAAATCACAAGCTGTAAGTGAGGTTTTCCCAAATAATGCCACCACTTAAGCTAAGCTAATGAAGTAATTTCTTAGCTTTATTTAAAAAAAAAATTATTTATACAAGCACTGGGTTCAGTCAGAAGCACAGGAGGGTGAGAAAATTCACCAGAGCCAGAACAGGGAACAGAACAGGCAGAATGACAAAATACACTGCTGAGGGGAGCAGCAGGCGTGGCAGGAGAGGTCTGCGCACCATGTGGGACCCTTGCCAGCAGCCAGGGATCCAACCGGCGCTGCAGAGGCTGAGGGCAGCTTCATAGTGCGGAGCTCAACTGCCTGTGCCACCAGGGAGGCCCTACCACATTTTCTTGATCCAGTCATTTGTTTTTGGGCATTTAGGTTGTTTCCATATTTTAGTTATTGTAAATAGTGTTGCGATGAACACAGGAACAGTGCAGGCTTTAAAGGTATTAGTTTATTGACAGAATTGTGACATAGGATTTTTTTGCTCACCCCACAGATTGAATCAAACACTCAGTCCTATGTTTTCTGCATTTTGAAAACGTTTGCAGTTTACTAACCTCTTTATGTCTAGTGTCTGTACTCTGGTTATTCTGATCCAGCACAATTGTATTTGAATTACTATATACTTTTTTTTCTTTTTATCCTCATGCACCCTCTATTTTTTTCCATGATACATTCAAGGTGTTTTTTAAAACTTGACCATGTTAAATTTTACCTGAACCCAAAGATCCTAGAAAATAGAGATAATTAAGAAGTTCCCCCACTACGTGATGGTCTAGGATATTGCTGTCAACTTAACCAGTGTGTGGCTGGTGCTCAAAATGCCAGACTGAACCATGAGATTATTTCCACAAAGGTAATGCTTCATTAAGGTGTGATGCCACCACAGAAGGATGGCCCTTAGTACTTTAACAAAACCACCTCCTCAAGGGGCAAGTAGGAAAGTTATGTAGGAAAGAAAAGAGTTGGAAAAAGTGAGGGAAGAACATGAGGTGAATGGACAAGTTTTCCTCATCCTCAAGTCTGGGAAGAGGCATCCCCAGTCTATGGGCAATTAGTCATAGGATTACCAATGACTTCGCTGAAACAGTTGTCCTCTTCTGTGTTATCAATTTAAAAATGATAAGTGGGTGTTACTCAGGCACTGATAATATCTGCATCCTAGGAGGGAAAATAAATATTTCACTAAGCATTACCATGGCACTGAGGAATATACATTAAACTAAAATGCACAGTCAAGGCAGGGTATGTGCCATTGTCATTGGTGAGGGTATGACTTAATGCAGAGATCCACCCTGTTCCACACAACCTAGTTATACTTACAGATTTTACCCACTTCTTATTTACCTATGACAAAGTCAGATACAGAGCTTCTAAATTCCCATTCATCTTTCATATATGATATACTTGATTTTTGTATCCAAGAATTAATCTGAACAAAATATCTGCCAAAATCACTCCACTAAACTTAAGTTTCTCTTCTTCCTCTCGTCCCTGAATCTAGACCCATCTTCAACATTAGCTGGCATACAACTTAACATCCCAAACCCACCCCCAGTAATAGGCTGACCTTAGGGTAAAATGTTCTCTGATCTTCTGTCTACGCGTGTACTTACATCCATTCATCTCACTTGCCAAAACCTGATTTTTTTCTAGCCTTATTCACTCCTTCCTATAAAAGAAACACCCTTTTCTGCCTGACCTATAAGGCATTGGCTGACATCAGGGTTGGAGCAATTTTCTTGTCATATGAACTGCCCTCCCCCTATTGGAATAGTTGTCCTCTTTTATTGCAATAATTCCTTTGGAAATATCTCATAACCTGAATTTGATATTAGACAAACCAAAATCTGTTCATGACATATCCTATTTAAAACCTTATTGGCTTTGTGCTGTTTAATTTTTTAAAAGATTTATTTATGTATACAAGAACTGGGGTATGGGCCAGAGGTGTGGGGTGTGAGAGGATTCACCAGAGATGGAGCGGGGAGCACAACAGAAGGATCCACTGAAATACACTGCTGAGGGGGGCAGTGGGCGAGTCAAGAGAGGTCTGCTGCGCCATGTGGGTATCTCCCCCACTGGGGATCGAACCTGTGCCACAGTGGCTGCGAACAGCTTCATAGGTTGTGTTAACCCCTTGTGCCACCAGGGAGGCCTGGCTTTGTGCTGTTTTTAAGATAAAATCCAAATTCCCTTTGTTTATGAGTCCCTTACTGAACTAGTTTGTCCCACATCTATACTTCTTTAACCCCATCTTTTCTCTCCTTAACACCTCCATTCCTATGCCCCTTCTTCTGAAGTTAAGCTATCTGGTAGGTCTTTTCTGATCTTCAAGCTATCATGTTTTCTCTAGAAATTAGACTTTTCAATTTGCCTTCTTCTTTTACCCTCAGCCTTTCTGGACGTATACCTCAGATTTGATGTTGCCTCATCCAGCATACCTTAATGGACGTTCCAGATAAGAGTTTGATCTTTCAAGTCCCTTCGAAAACTTCTTGTACTATTCCTCTCATGCTATTACTGTAACTACTTCTTTAATGATCTTCTTTTATTATCTCTGGTTTCTCACTGTTTTCTTCCATGTGAAAACTTCACTCTCTTGTCTCACTGGAATGTAAAATGGGGAAAACAGAGCTCCTTGTTCTCACAACTTCTTGCCAGCCTTTCAGCAGTCCTTTTTGTTTGTTTCTTTGTTTTTGTTCCATTCTTTCTTGTAAAAGTTCTGAAATGCACAAGACTAGGGTTTCCATACAGAACTAAGTCACGTGCCTTCTCTGAATAAATCACTATTTATCCCCCAGGTGGTTTAGTGTTTATGCGTACCCAACCTTGTGGATGTGGACCCATGCCCAAACCTCAGAAGTGAGAGTAGAAGAGAGCTAAATCTCCATCCAAACATTAATGCTGCAGTCAGAGCAGCACAAAAGCAATAGAGGCAAAGGACAAATGACCCCTACAGGTGGTCACAGAGCTGACATACGGACAAATAAACACAGAACTTAAATATCCTCAGAATGTGCTTTTTTTACCTGCGCCACTGTGCACTTTTGCTTTCTCCACAAGGGTGAAATCATAGCTCATATCTCATTCTTTTCTAGTTCAACAAACATGACTATTCATTAATATTTTAACATTTAAAAACATATTAAGCAATTCATTTCCTCTGCCACAATAAATAGCAAACATTTCATTGCATTTCTAAACAGACATTTAAGCAATAAGTTTGCTGTAGTAGTTACAGGACAATCACAGGAAACAAATACCCATATCCAATTATTGTGCCATTAAACACTTGTCATAAAAGTATCCAATAATAATTACAACTTATTATCCTAGAGGAAATACAAAATCCAAGAGGTAATCAAAATGTCTCAATATATTTGCAAAGAAAATCTACCAAATTCATTTCTTTGTAATGCCAAGTGAATGGCTCTACAAGAAGTGAGTAAAAGTAATAGGTCCTTAAGCGATGCAGAGGACTGTTGGAACCATTTTTCAAAGGTGAAGTATGTTTTGTCCCCAAACAATTTCTCATCCTAAGTTTGTGGAACTCTTTTCACTACTCTTTCCTTTTCTTTCCTAATGCATGGCAAATTTCACTGTAAATAGATTTTCATTGTGCTTAACAGCAAGTTAATCCTCTCTTCTAGACATTCCATATTGCCTCATGAGACCAGAAGCAATTGAAACCTAGCCTGTCTGTAACAGGAAGTCGTGTTTTAAGACTGTTGGGAAAAGCAAGAAAACCTCCAGTAGGTGGGAATAACTAAGGTAATTTAAATATGGGTGAATACAGGAACAAATTCCCAAGCTCTGTTACTCTCTTTGTTGAAACCCATTCTTTTGGAAAATCGTTTTTGTTAGCCATTGGACAACAAAATGCATTGTCAAGAAATTTTATAGCAATAATTATAAAAGATGTCCATTTGAACCCATTGAGGTCTCACTGATTTTATAACACCCAGCAGACCTCCCTGCAGGAGAACACTATATTTATGTGAGCAATATATGCGAGAATTGAGATCATAAAATTAAATGACCACATAGAACTGTCATTTATATGATGAGCGCCTACGTATGTGAAGGCTGGTTTATTTTGCAGCGTATGGTTGCGTTAAATGGTCCACTTTCAGCGAACATTTTTAATCACGCATTTCTTCACTCTTTCTGCAATATTACACTTGAAGGACTGGTAAGCAGTTTGCTATGAAATGCTAAATGGTAACTGGCACTGCTATTCTGACAGAAGAGCTCACTAAAATAGCAGTACAGTACATATTGTATGCAATTGTTTTATGAGAGACATTATGGTTACTAGAATAACATTTCACCATTACCAACTGCTGAGAGAAAAGTCATTAAGGTATTTGGCGAGCCAGCGCAATTTTTCAACAGAGCCACAGTACAAGACCTTAGAACAGCTTCCATAGAGGGAAGCTAGATGTCTCACAAGGAAAAAAAGAAATCAAGTCTCAATATCTTTTTTGATTTATAGTCCTTTATTTTCAGATTCAATGAAAAAATTACACAACGTGCCATGAGTGTCTGGGAAACAATAGCAAACGCTTGTGTGAAATTTATGTATATTTTACACACTTGCGGGAAATACAAGTATTTGCAGTATATATGTGTTTGTGGTTGTACATGTGCGTAAAAGATCAGCCTATTGTGATAATTCTTATGACAATGTCAATGTGTTAAAACTTACCTTTCCCCAGGGAACTAGCTTTGTTCAGAGATTAACTTTCATATTTTAAACAGTCAATTTATTATTTTTAAATAAAAAGACATCCATGGATGAGGGAGTGGTGAGGGTAGGGATCTTGCTAAAAGCATCTCACCCAAATAAAGGAGAATTAAATAACTAATTTGCTATAAACATTTAGCATTTCTTACCATGGTTAATAGTAAGTAGTTAACGAAAAGTAGTGACATGTATGTTTGTACTAATATAAGAGATCTGCATTCTGTATACTTGTATAATATCTGTATATACAACTATATATATGTGCACACACATATGCACGAGTATAGACAAATGCATATATATGTATATAAGTACAAAATATTTGTATCTCCACTATTTGTTTTATATATATGTTTATTTATTTATGCTAGAGAACCTTTTGGTAGTTAAACTGATAAAGCCTACCACCTACTCTTGGTAATGCTATTTCTACTACTTCTATCTCATTATATCAGGAAAAAGCACCAGCAGTCACCAAAAACAAATTTTGTCCTATAACTCTAAAGTAGCAAAACTAGACCAAATTTGAATTATTCAATCAATTATCTGAATAAATATGGATAGTCATGCAGGCAAGACTAAGCAATACCATCCTTGTCACTGCTTTGGCCCCTTTAGGAAGTGGCATACTATTTTTCACACAGCTTTCAGTAACTACTGGCTGAGTGAATATTCAAAAAAATAGATTTTGTAATAATAATAGAGCTAAATAGATATTTAAAATTACATGGAAAACTGGATTTTATTTCTATGTATTTAAACTTTTGGCTATATGTAAAATGGTCCTGAGTTTCTCATAAACGTTACTGGGGTAAGAGGAGGTTCTCAGTTATTTCAGTTAAAAAAAAATCACATCTGTGAATCAACCATTTTAGAAAATTTGAAATTTTCAAATTTCAATTTTGAAAATTTTGAAATGAAAACCATATTTTTCATTCTTTGATGTTTTGGTGCATGTGGAAACACCCAAAGTTTATGTAATTCATAGACTCATCATGTTCAGATTGCTTATCAGAGCTAACTCTTATTAATATCAAACACCACAATATGACCCTTAAGTCAGCTTGATCTTCATGGTTCTGATAATAGAACTCACTGATGTCATTAAGAAAAATGCGTGTATCATCTAATATTAAACAAACAAACAAACAAACAATTTCAGGCAGCAAGGAGATGGGGAAGATAGTGTTCTTGATAGAGGTGATTTTTCCTAAAAAGAAAATAAAGTAAATCTGTAACTGCTGATCTTTAATAGCATTTTGTTTCAAATAAACTAATATACTGACAAAATAAATATCATCTATCATATTTAAAATAATATTACAAATTTTTATTTTCACCTATTCCTTTATATTCCTTCACAGCTACATTTCTTTCCATGGTAGTCAAAGAAGTATTTATCTAGTCACTACATTTCTAGGTCTAGATATTTGGATTCAGGGGTGATGGGGGCGATAAAAGCAAGTGTTGGAGAGTATATTGGTCATTCATTGTATTTTTCTCTTTCTACTTCATCTACAATCTAGATCCATTAATAAAGCCATAGCATGTACAAACAATGTGTTCCATTAGGTCATGTAGAAGCAGGAAGGAGTATGAGCTAAACAGAAAGCAGTTAGAAGCACTTGACTTTCCCTCCTCCTTCTCTGTCCTCTTCTATTTCTTTCACTAATATCTCCTAACATAATAAGTGGCACATATCAGATTGGATTTGAATAAATGAACAGATGTATTAATTAACCAATAATTGGAAAAAGTGAATGACAAAAGAAATAGTTCAAATTATTTGAAAATAAATATTTTGATTGCATATTTGAATGACAGTTTAATAATACATTAAAGTTCCATAATACATTTTCTTTAATAAACACCTATGTTGGTAACCTTGCTGTGGAAAATATTTACAAGACTAATTGTGTATATTCCCCATGTATAGGTATTTTAGATACTACTCATATTTGATACAAAAATTATCAGTATAGGGCCTCCCTGGTGGCGCAAGGGGTTGAGCGCAGCGCTGTGAAGCTGTCCGCAGCCTTTGTCACGCGAGTTCGATCCCCCTGGTGACCAGGGAGCTACCCACCTGGCACAGCAGACCAATCCTGTCTCGCCCGCTGCTCCCCTCAACAGTGTATTTCAGTCAGTCTGCCTGTTCTGCTCCCCACTCTGTCCCTGGTGAATCCTCTCACCACCCACACCTCTGGCCTATACCCCAGTTCTTGTATACATAAATAGATAAATCTTTAAAAAAAAAAGTATCAGTATAGTACAGAAAAGTTTAGAGAAACACTTTAACCCAGAAGATACTTTTGTTGTGAAACAAGTAAGGACTTTTTTTAATGGAGCAGTAGACACCTTAAAAATGCTGAACAGCAGTCCTTGGAAAAAAAGATGTTAGCAAAATACATACTTCAGATGAAGGAGGGCTATGAAAAACCTGCCTGGTAAACAGAATAGCATTATTTTTTTTCAAAGTTTTCAAGGCTCGTGACCCTAGGGAAAACTTAATTAAACTCAATGAAAAAAATTAAATCATAAAAGTTGAATAAGTCAAAATATAAAATATTCACTTATTATTGCCTATGGGGTTTGTTTTGTAAATATTTTATCCACTGTCCACATTTGGCTTCCTCTCCTCCCCATCTCTTAAGTGTTGTCTGGGAAATAAGTTCACACTTCCTCACTCAGCTGCTTCACTTCCTTTTAGTCTTCTTATAATTTATTAAATGATGTTTTCAGAAATATAAGTACTTCAAGTTTTCCTCGTTATCACTTGGTATATTGTTCTTTTCACCCACAAATTACTTCAATTAGAGATTTAAAGAATAAAAGGACTTAATATGACAACAGTCCATCCTTTGGGGTTTTAGGCTCAATAATTTTTTTCATGAAACTGCCTCTATTCCTCGGTCAAATATACTATATTGAGCAATTATTTGATTTTGTTAAAATATTATATCCCAATATAGCATAACTCTCCCAACATGGAGGGGAATTTGCTTTGTTCAATAAATACAGAAAACTTCATTAGTAATTAGAATTTCTAAAACAATATGCAGATATTAGAGTTTATCATTACTTTTCTACTCTGTACTTGTTTATAAACTTTACAAAATATAAACCAACAAACTCAAGGAACAAAGTTTAGAATGCATTAAATATTAATAAACCTCCAAGGACTTAGTCTATGTTGAAATAAAAAAATTCAAGAGTGATATATATTTATATTATATTACAATTGTTTTTAGCAATGTCTTAGTAGTTATTCACTACATCCTCATATTTCTGTTCCAACAAAATCCTACATAGGTTTTAAACCATATTATTATTATTAGAAGTTGTTATTTTTTGTGTCATCTGTTATGATAAATATATTTCTTTATTCTATAGAGACTAACAATAATAAGAGCATTATTTTCCTTTGTTAGTCAAGTCACTTTACAGACCAATGAGAACATGTTATTTAAGTGACACCTCACTTCCAAATCTACCTTAGATAACTTATGTTTATAGAATATTTACACTGTTTAAGCAAGAGAATGATATTATAGGTATAATTACACATTTTATTCTGTAGCACTTCTTGGTATAAATTAATCATTTTTGTGACTGTCAATAGTTTTTGAATATTTTGAATACTGAATGGTCTTTCTACTTATGTGGGGTCATTTCCACATTGAGTGTGAAGAACAGGCTTCCCCAAGATGTGAAGAACAGGCTTTTCCTAGATATGCCACATTGCCATGTGGACTACTTCAAGCTTAGGTCAACTGAGGCCTGGAAAGCACATGAGAATCTTTTACCACTGCATTTCCTAAAAGAATGAAAAATGGGAGTATTACCCAGAATTGGGATTTTTATTAGAAATAACTTTTCTATTGGAGAAACCTAGCTGCATAGTAGGGACCATATGGTCTTCATCATTGAGTCACCCTCTTCTCATCATATGAGACCTTTCTTTCTCTTTGAAGCTCCAGGTCCTTATACTATTCCTTAACCGAGGATGTAAATCCCCAATTTTGACCCTTTGGCTCTAGAATCCATATCTATGTAAATTCTCTATGCCTGTGTGATAAAATTTGTATTTTTTCCTATTAATCTGTTTGACATTAATGTGATTGTTTGACAAACTATAAAACTTAGAGGAGTTGGAAGAAATTTCTTCCCCTCCTCAACAACTATCTCTTTCCTAATGTGAAAAGGCAATACCCAAATTCTCTAGTTCCCCAATAGCAAATTTTCAGAAATGTGACCTCAATCACACTAATGAGACAAGCTCATGCACAACCCACTTACGTATAATCAATACAATGCCAGCCACACGGAAAGCTTCCATTCTGTTAGTACCAGTAGACCTCCTAAAGAAAGGAGTGGCATCCATATCATTGTAGTAATAGTTTTATAAAAGTCATGTTCCTTGGGCCTCCCCGGTGGCGCAGCAGTTGAACACTGGGTTGCCAAGCTGCCCACAGCCTCTGTAGCCCCGGTTCGATCCCTGGCAGCTCCCCGGCCACAGGAGGAGGGTCCCACATGGCGTGCAGACCTCTCCTGCCGCCCGCTGCTCCCCTCAGCAGTGCACTTCGGTCCTTCTGCCTGCTCTGCTCCCCGCTCTGGCTCTGGTGAATTCTCTCACCCTCCCGCGCTTCTGACTGTACCCAGTGCTTGTATAAATAAATAAATAAATCTTAAAAAAAAAAAAAGTCATGTTCTTTGTCTTTGCTTCTCTATTCTGTCTGTGTCACCAGTGAGGTTTCCTTATGAGGCCAATTATGAGCCTGATTATGGGCATTGCTCCTGGATACTAGTTGTGAATCTTTGTCTCTCCAACCCATATGAAGTTTCTCTGAAGTTCCTAATATCTTTTAGTAAATAATTTTTTCTCCTTAAATTTGTCAGAGTAAATTCTGGTGTTTGCAACTAAAACTCCTAACTAATATGAATGCTTCATTATGCTGATAAGAACATACAATTTGGGACACTTCTTTTATTCTCTATGATTGTAAGATTGAAAGAAAAAATGACATTTAATGGCTAAATCAACTTTAACAAGAAGTGCTTAAAATCTAAATTATAATATAATTTAATAAGCTAGAGAATGAGTTAGTAGCATTAGCAAAAAGCATGAAATGATTAAGAAATAATTCAAAAAATAATTATGTAATTAGACCAATTATGTAATTGGTCACACATGACCAAGAAATCCTTTCAAAATTTCAAATTCTATTTATCTTGGGGATGCATTGGGGATATTTTCAACCCTCACTGACTTATTAATGATACTGAGAATCATTTGCCTGAAGAGAAATCAGTAAATCTGAAATGGAGGGAAGAAAAGAAGATATGAGCATAAAATGTCAACCAGGGGAAAGTCTTGAAAAGGCAAAGAAAAAAATATGACTTTAAGGAACATGCATTTTCTTATTGACAATCAATAGTCAGTGGGCCTCCCTGGTGGCACAGCCTGTTGAGCGCTGCACTGTGAAGCTGTCCACAGCCTCTGCAGGGCCGGTTCGATTGCCAGGCAGCCAGGGAGATTCCCACATGGCGTGGCAGACCTTTCCTGCCACACCCGCTGCTCCCCTCAGCAGTGTGTTTTGGTCCGTCTGCCTGTTCTGCTCCCTTCTCTGTCCCAGGCGAATTCTCTCACCCTCCTGCACCTCTGGCCTATACCCCAGCTCTTGTATAAATAACTAAATATAAAAAAAAACATTATATTAAAAAATATATCAGTGGTCAGTTATCAATTAAAGGAATAGCAGTGGTAATGAAAGTGACAAGAAGAATTATTTTGAAGAGTGACTCTGATATATGAAATACTATTGTATACAGCAGAATGGAAGTGAAGTACTAATTTGTTGCAACCAATTCATCCCTTTCTAATCTACATTCCACACTGGTCATTCCTTTGATAATGCTTGAAACATATAGATGGCTAACAAGATGGCTCTTGTCTTTCAGGACAACTCTTGACACCCAAACAGTAATGCAATTATTACAAATGCAATGACTGTTAACGAATTGATCTATGTGTTATCTCTGAGACACATTTAAACCCACAGCCTAGGACATAGTACAATATAAAATCCATCTGATAATTCAGAATTTAGCTCAGAAAGAACACCTCAGCTACACACACAACTGTAAATTAACATTAAAAAAAATAGGAAAATATCTAAAAAAAAAAAAAGACAGTTAATTGAATATTTATCTTCCAGAAAATAAAAACAAATATTCTTAGAGAGCTATTATATATTACATAAAAGAAAGGGAAAGAAAGCTGCCCCCATGAATGTGAGTACTCACAAGTGTTAATACACTATTAAAATTAGACAAATCAAGTTGTGGCTTTTTCTAAAATTTACTAGTTTATTTTGACTTTATGGAAATAAAGTATTTGATGTTTAAATACTATAAGATGGAAAATTCACATATATGTGGTTTGAATGCAAATCTCTTAAAAATTATAATGTATGAAAAGTTGGGCACTCCAACACATCTTGTGCTCTGGGCAGTGGACCCCAGCACACCCCTGCATGTTCTAAACCATAGACGGGGGGAGGGCTGGATGAGCACTGTGCCACTAGGGTATCAGGGTGTCAGTGTCTAGGACGAGGGGGAACCGCCTTCTACCTCCATGTGGTCTGGCTTGATTCTAGTCACAGTCAGGCCAGAGGTATAATCTGAGCACCCCAACTTGGCCTAGGTCCTGGACAGGGGACCAGGGCACACCCCTGTGAGGCCTAAGCCAAAGGTGGAGCATGGGAGCTGGGGTAAAGGGGGGCCCTTCTCTGTTCTGACTCCCACTTCAATCTGCATTTATATTGGGGTAAGACACCTGTAATCAGGCACTCCTGCCTCAGACTTTCAGGAGACAAAAGGGACAAATCAAATCCCTGGAGAGTCAGTGCCTAGGGCAGACCCAAACAGAGCATGGTGGGAACCATAAGATATAAAACCATGAGACAAGCTGGTGTGTGACCTATTACATGAGCTCCACCTACAATATCTCTGGACACTGGGGAACCAAACCCCTGGTCCAGAGATGCATGCAATGGGATAGAGGTGTCCTCTTTTTTCAAATGGGAGAGAAAAACATGAGAAATGTAAATGTGAACCTGGGGTACAACAGGAGATAGAGGAGCTGGACCAACCACATATTGCAGTCTGTCCCCACTGGGGAGCTTCTAAGCTGACATTGGTGGGGAGGAGGGTCACCAATGCCAGAATTATAAGACTCAGATGTAGCATCATGTGACAGTCACTGGAATGGATGGGACAATCAATGTGATGAGGAGGCATGGGACCCAGAGATCACATGGGTTGGGAGAAAATGGGAAAATGGGAAAACTTTCTCTTATACCACAGAAAGTTCCAAAATCAAGGAGTCCCCAGAACCACTCTACACACCTGCCCTACAAGAGGTTCCTGAAGTGCTCTGCCTTGCCACCTGACTCACAGTTGCTCCTAGGGATATGAACAGCCTGGTCTGCTGTGGTCTAGGAGTGTGGGTGCTCACCCAGGAGGAGGATGAGTCTCTAGGAGAAAGACAAGACCCAGGGGCTGACCATTTATCCATGGCTTGCAGTGATGGAGAAGTGGGAATGATTGGAGAGGGGGAGGGAGACATGAGGGAGTGGGGTTGTGGTACTTGGGTAGATTATAGATGGGAGGGCCACAACCTAAGGGGAACAAAAACTGTAGAACAATAAGCCACAATGTAAGAAAATAAAATTAAAAAAATCATAATATGAAAAAATAGGATCAGCTGTTTGATAAGCTAATGGAAACCTCACATTTAAAATGGTATCTCACTCTCTGTGTCACCTGTCATGTTTCAAGTTAATGTCCTTTAAGACCCGAAACCATAATATATATAGAAGAAAATACAGGTAAAACACTACAAGACATACATCACAGTAACATCTTTAAAGACTCATCACCCAAAGCAAAGAAAGTCAAGGAAAAGATAAACACCTGAGAGTACATCAAACTTAAAAGCTTCTATACAGCAAAAGAGACATTAATAAAAACAGAAAGATACCCCACTGATTGGGAAAAAAATCTTTGCACTCCATTCAACTGATAAGGGACTGATCACAAAGATATACAAAGAACTCACAAGGCTCAACAAAAACAAAATAAACAACCCAGTCAAGAAATGGGCAGAAGAACTTAAAGGACATTTAACCAAAGAGGAAATGAAAATGGCCAATAGGCATATGAAAAAATGTTCAACATCCCTTATAATCAGGGAAATGCAAATCAAAACCACACTGAGATACCACCTTACACCAGTAAGAATGGCACATATCAAAAAAAAAGAAGCATAACAAATGTTGGCAAGGACGTAGAGAAAAAGGAACTCTCCTGCACTGCTGGTGGGAATGCAAACTTGTCCAACCACTATGGAAAGCTGTCTGGAGGTTCCTCAGTCTACTAAAAATGGAGCTACCATATGACCCAGCAATTTCACTTCTAGAGATCAAAAGACCACCTGTAGCCCCATGTTTATTGCAGCACTATTTACAATAGGTAAAACCTGGAAACAACCCAAATGCCAAAAAATTAGATGATTGGATCAAGAAGCTGTGGTATATATACACAATGGAATATTGTTCAGCAATCAAAAAAGAAAAACTCATGTCATTTGCAGCAATGTGGATGGAATTAGAAGGAATTATGCTCAGTGAAATAAGCCAGAAGGAAAAAGAAAAATATTGGATGGTTTCACTTATAGCAGGAATATAGGGGAACCAAATAAGACATCAGTGTAAAAAAAATAATAACTGTATAAAACACAACAAAGCAAAAACAGACAATTACAAATCAGAGACATACTGCAGGGGAGGAGGAGGGAGAGGGATCAGAGGAAGGAGGGAGCACAGGGGACTGTGGTGATGGTGCAGGGTGCATTGGTGAAGGAAACTCTATGGGGACTACACCTGAAGGGTGGGGGAAACAAATACTGTTTAAAAATGAACAATGATATAAAAAAGTAAAAAATAATTTAAAAAATATTTTCTGATGATAGTGCATTTTCTTCCTAGATACTGAGCTAGTGTTGGAAAATGTTTAGCTTCTAAAAGGTTATGTGGGAACTGAAATTGTATCAGTGAATTTTTTGTACTCTTGTTGTATTAAAATTCAGAGGTCTAAAAAAATAAAATAAATAAATTAAAAAAAGGTTAATGTCCTTTACTGAGAGATACTCTATTAAAATATTTTATGGTGGATTTTCTCCCATTCTGTACTCATAGACACCTTTTCTGTTCTAAAAACATCTTTAATCACCTCATTACCACTGTTAACCACCACCCATAACAGCTAGGCTTAAAGGATTTACAACAGTCACTATCAAGCTGCACTATTGAAAGGCTCATAGCCTATTGGTTATTAGTGCAAACTCTTGAGCCCAACCCTTTAAGTTCAGACGTCTGATTTGTAAGTTTATAATGGATAATTTTGACCAGGTTATTTAACCTTTGTGTGATGCCTTAGTGTATTAATATATAAAATAATTTTCTATATGACTTAAGTGAAATTACATACATATATGTTACAATAGCACCTGCCACACGGTAAGCATGAAATGTTAGGGGTTACTAGTTGTAACCATTGTCAAAACTCACTGGTCTCAGTATCTAAACAATTTGAATTTCATACATAGATTATCCCCCTGCTCCTGAAGACCAGGTCAAAGATGTCTAGGTCAAGAAAAGAGAACTGATTAGGAATCATGCAGGAAGTATGAGAATAACAACGTGCCAGAGACAGAACTCTACCCAACCTCCTGTAGGAAAGACAAAAGTCATTTTAATTTGAACTCTGAAGTCAGTGTGCTTTTCACACTAAGGAGTCATCCAGGTTCCAGATCTGTGCCCCAACCCTACCACAATATCAACAAACTCACATCCCAGTAGCCTAGGTCACTTGTATAATCCTCCAGACAGAAGGGGAAGACTTGGGTGCCTCTTGGGCACACGAGGAAAACCTCACCCTGCACCAGGATGAGTGTTAGGAAACTACAGCTGAACAATAATAGTTACCAGCACCAAAACCACCACCACCCCAACCCCAATCAGCCAAGAGTTAAAAAATTCTTCTTTGCCATCAGTGCTGGTTCATAAGCCCTAATCTCCATTAACACATCTTCTGTTGAGTCTTCTAACTTGCTATCTGTTGGCATATGACTGAATCCACACAGTTCAAATCCAAGTTGTTTAAGGGTCAGCTGTGGTTTGCATTATCCTAATAAGCTGGGCAATGGGATGTGTAATACCACATAATTATTGAATTTCTACTATCATCTAAATATTTACACATGAATTATCTATCTTCTCTCCAACTCTAGAAGACAATATTTACTCCAGTTCTCCCTTTCTTAATTTAGTAATGAGATCTACCGAAGACTTTAAAGAATTAATATGTTATGCTAGGATTTTCCTTTTTATGCTCCCTATAATAAAACAGGTCACCCAAAGACAGAAAAGAAGTTCTACATTTAGAATCAGAATAGTTTCTGCTATCTATTAGCTAGATGATCTTCCAAGGTCATAAAACCATAAAGTCAGTTTCCTCATCTGTGAAATTAAAAACACTGCATTTGTGATCTTACAGAATTATTTTATGGACATAATGTGATAATAAATGTGAAGGCAATTTCAAAACTGTAAAATTCTCTGTAATTATCAGGTGTAAATATGCAACCGTATGTGAGCTGTTCCCTTATAAATGCCTCCCAATCACATCAATATAACTAACTCATTTATCCTGAGAAATGCATATAGTGGGGCCTGTCTCCCTAAAGTGTCAGGTTTTTCCTCAATTTACTCAGTGTAGGCCTTCTCCAATAAATGTCACTTTGGTATAAGGAACTAAAGGTCGTTTGAGACCATATGTACATCTGGAAGTCTATTACCATTACTAAAAGAATGCAATGGCAACCCTAGAAGTTAAGAAGAGGTTTGTCATTGTCTTAGCCATTTGCCCTGTTCCTAATCAAAGAAGCAATCATTGATCTCCCCTTTTATAACCTAAATGAATGTAGTTTGGGAGGGTATAATCAGTTGTAGGTTTATCATTGAACATGTGCTATCAGTAAACCTCATCTTTACTGTGTGAGGTTTGCTGTTTCTTGTTACGTAAAATCTCCCACTTTTTCCCTCTTTGATGCCTCAGTAAACACAAAGTAAATATCTGGGACAAGTACATTCTTTAGAATTTACAACCATGCAAATTCTCCATATGTATGTTATTAAACTGATCTTTCCTTTGGTAACCCATCTAATGTTCACCTACCCAGGAAAAGAACCCAGATGTGTAGTATATTCCTGTGGACCTGATGTAGTATATTTCTGTGGACCTGACAATACATATGCAAGAGGCTAATTTTGAAGTTTGACAGTAAAATAATTTTCAGATTATAATCCTTTGTTACATTCCATAAGAAAAACGTGCATATAACTTTTGTTTCATGATTAAAATGACTCATTCCCAAGTTTCTTTTTCTTTTTTTTAAATTTTATTTTTACATTCCCCATACAATTGTAACCCCCTTATTTTGACCCCAGTCCCTCCTCCCCCTCCCCCGCATAGAGTGTCTCTGGTTCATAGTTGTTTGCTGATTTTTATTTTTTCTTTCTTATAGTTATTATTTTCCCTGGTCCCTTATTTAGGTTTTCTAGATTCCTGCTAGATTGAGACCACCCGGTATTTCTTTTTCTTTTTTTTTTTTTAAGATTTACTTATTTATACAAAAACTGGGGTATAGTCAGAGGTGAAGAGGGTGAAAGAATTCACCAGAGACAGATTGGGGAGCAGAACAGGCAGATGGAAAGAAACACATTGCTGAGGGGAGCAGTGGGTGAGGCAGGAGAGATCTGCTGCACCATGTGGGTTTGTCCCTGGCCAGCTGGGAATTAATTGAAACCACACTGCAGAGGCTGCAGATAGCTTCACAGCATGGTGCTCAACCCGCTGCACCACTGGGGAGAAATAATTGGAGAAGTTAATAAAGAAAAAAGTTCACTAACTTATTTTGGCTCATATTTTTTAGTTTATGTTATTACTGTTAATTTTTAAATAACTATACTTCTAGAATTCAAAAGAAGAGAATTCCAACACACACACAATAGCCTACATTTTGTGAAAAACAAGTTATTGTGTTCTGCAACAAATAAAATCAAAATAATCGAAGCTTGGGCTTCCTTGGTGGTGCAAGGAGTTAAGCCTGCTGCTCCCCTCAGCAGTGTGTTTCAGTCAGTTGCCTGTTCTGTTCCCCACTCTGACTCTAGTGAATCCTCTCACCCCCTGGACCTTGGCCTGTACCCCAGCTCTTATATGCATAAATAAATAAATCTTTAAAAAAATCATAGAAGCTGATTAAATACATACTTGTATTGAAAAGCTGAAGGATAGGAAAATAATAGGTTTGCTTTTGCCATAAATTCTGATAAGGACAGTGGTAGAAATATCCCACTCAAAGAAAGTAAATTGTACAAAAACAACCTTAGTGAAGTTTTCCATATTTTATTTTAATTCATTATGTCAACTGATTTTATCAAAGTTAAATTCTAGTTAGTATGGAGTTGGTTTTTGTTTGTAAGTTATCAAGGTTGTTTGGTTTGTGTTTGTAAGTTATCAAGTTTGTTTGGCTTTGAGTATTTGTAGATTTATCTCTTTCATTAGACTTGGGCTCTTCTGTTATTTTATTATTTATATATTTCTTTTTTAAAGATTTATTTATTTATTTATTTATATAAGCACTGGATACAGTCAGAAGCATGGGAGGGTGAGAGAATTCACCAGAGCCAGAGCAGGAGCAGAGAAGGCAGACAGACGGAGGACACTGCTGAGGGGAGCAGCGAGTGCAGCAGGAGAGGTCTGTGTGCCATTTGGGACCCTTACCAGTGGCTGGGGATCAAACCAGTGCTGCAGAGGCTGCAGGCAGCTTCGCAGTCCAGTACTCAACCGTTGTGCCACTGGGGATGCCCTTATTTATATAATTTTATAAATGATTTTATATCTCTTTCTGACAATGGGACTGTAAAAATTCAACTCATATATATATATATATATATTAAATTCAATGAAAATATATCCACTTAAACAATATCTTAAAAATCTTATTTTGTTCAATTTTTTGTAACACTAATATATTGTTTTAATTATATGCTACAGTGGAAGGCTATAAAGTTAATATAAATGTATATAAATATTGATATTCCATAAGTTAAATTTGGACTTGATTTTTTTAAATGATATATTAATGCAGTACACTCACAAGTATGTACACTCTATTTTAAAAACTACATATTTTTTTATTTTTTTGTAGAAGAACTGGGGTGTAGGCTAGAAGTACAGGTGTTGAGAGAATTCGCTAGAGACAGAGTGGGAAGCAGAACAGGCAGATCCACTGAAATACACTGATAAAGAACCAGCAGGTGGGACAGGAGCTGTTTGCTGTGCTATATGTGCGTTAGCTCACTGGCTGTGGATAGAATCAGGCCCTGGCAGTGATAGTGCTGAGATTTAACCTTAGGCCACCAGGGAGGCCCTAAAAGCTATATACTATCATTAGATGAGGGTACAATAGTTATAATTTTTCTGATTGATATAAAGTTTGCTTGCTTCTAGTATTGGCCATTATGAATCATATCACAATTATCATTCTTTTACCTGGATCTTTATTAGTCATATAGGAATTTCTCTATGGCATAGGTCCAGAGGAAAAATTCTGTGTCATATGATATATTTATTATGTATTACTGAACTGATCTCCAAAGTATTTGGACTACTTAACATTATTACTAGGAGTATCTGAAAATTTCTGATTCTGAAACACCTGTTATTGCCAGATTGCTTTCACTTTTGCCAGCAACAGTATAAAACTACCAGGCAACTATGAACCGGAGACATTCAGCAAGGGAGGGGGAAGGAGAAGGATTAAAACAGGGGTGGGAAGAGACTATCGTGATGGTTCATAGGTGACTTGGTGAGAATTTTATGAGGACTACACTTGAGAGGAAAAATCAAACATTGCACAAAAATGAACAATGATGTAAAAATATACATATATATACATATATATGCATGCACATATAAATAAATATTTTTTTAAATTATGGTATATATATTCACACATATATGTATAAACACACAATAGGTATATATATTGTGTAATGCACATGATTATATGTATATTATCATATAAACGTATATGTTAATATACACAATTACATGTATATTGTAATGTTATATATGTATATATTGAAAGACTACCACTTTCAAACATATGTTACTAGGTTTGGAACTGTTATAGTACTAACTTCTGTGGAGTGGGAAGGTTCATTTATGACTCAAGCTAAATATATTTAACCACAATGTGAATTTATTGAGGGTGAGGACTCCAGATTGTAATAATATAAGCACACAAATAAATTGGCAGAAAGATGGGCAAGGTAATGAACTTCTTTGCAAAGTTTGGATGACTGGCAAAGCAGAATGGGTAGAATCCAGCCTGTAGGGTACCTTATATCAGCCAGCCTGCAGGGAGAGAAATGCCAGTTCGGTTCTCAGGGCAAAGGACTTTAGTGGCTCATGCTGAAAGTCTGGAGAAACCTTTTGGACTATGGCTTTGATGCTCATGTGCACCTCAAACTACCTCAAAGTCAATGCCTATATATTTATACCACTTATCAGAGGCATATTATCAGAGCAGTATTAAATTTGCCATAGGTGAGACCTATTTGAACAGTCAAGATTTTATGTCCTTGGATTTTGAATGTCCATCTTCATATACAAGCAGTTGCTTTTTAATTGATAACTTGTCACTATCTCGATTGCCTGAAACTTCCCATCAGTCAGAGTCACTACAATGTCAACAGATGTGACAGAGCAGTTTTAGATACAGAGCAACACTTAGCAGCAGGTCCAGAGATTTCCCATAATCCCCTGCCTCCAAACATGTATAACTCCCCTCATTAAAAACAACCCCTACCTGGCCTCCCTGGTGAAACAGGTGGTTGAGCACAGAGCTGTGGGGCTGTCTGCAGCCTCTGCAGTGCCAGTTTGATCCCCGCTGAAGCAGAGATGCCCACATGGTGCAGCAGACATCTTTTTTTTTGTCTCACCTGCTGCTCCCCTCAGCAGTGTATTTCTGTTGTCTGCCTGTTCTGCTCCCTGCTCGGTCTCTGGTGAATCCTCTTACCCTCCCACACATCTGGCCTGTACCCCAGTTCTTGTATAGATGGATGGATCTTTGAAAAACAAACAAACAAACAAAAACAACAAAAACTCCTACCAGAGTGATGCATTTTTCACAGTTGATAAACACACAATGACACACCATAGTCACCCACATCTGTTGTTTACATGAGGGTTCACTGTTGGTACTGCACATTCTATGGGTTTGAACCAATGTACTATAGCAACTAACAGTCCTCTGTGCTCAGACTATTCATGCCTGACCCCCACCTCCAGTCACCCCACACCCATCCAAACCTAGGCAACCACTGATCTTTTCACCATCTCTATAGTTTTAACTTTTTCAAAATGTAAACTAGATAGAATCTTATGTAATCTTTTTCAGATTGCCTTTTTTCAGTTAGTAACGTACATTTAATCACTTAGTAATATGCATTTAAGTTTCTTCCATGTCTTTCTATAACTGTGTAATCTCCCAAAAAAGGGGTAGTTCATGTTCCTCGGCCCTTTTAATGAAGAGTGGAGCTGTCAGGTGAGGGGACTGGAAGAATGGCCTTGAGAAGACTTGGAAGAGAAGACACAGGAGGAGACACATGGAGCAGAGAGACAAATGTAGAAGGACTCACATGCTTCTCTGCTTTTAACTTCCACCAGTGACTTGGGGGACATGGAAGGAAACATGTGGAAGACACATGGGTGAAAGACCCATGGGGAGGTTCACAATGGCAGTCAAATCATCTTCATTTGTACTTTGATTTTGTTCCTTTCATCCCAAACTTGCCTGGCCCCTTCTGCCCCTTTCTGATGGTTCCCCATCAGACAGTGCCTTAAACTTGTGGCAAGTTTTTGGGCTTCAGTGGCCCTGAGTTGGGCCTACCTTATTTGGCTGGGCATTTGGCCATGAGGGGATGGGTAACGGGGTATTTCATTAGAAAACCATTATCCTTTCTTTTCTTCTTTCTGTGTGCACTAATTCTATGAAGGTTATTTTCTATTTAAGGTCATATATTTAGAGTGTGCTTTGTCTTTATGCAGCAAATGACAAAACCTCCTTAGTGCATGCAAGTTTGGGAGCTCCAGGGTACCCCTCAGTTCTGCACATTAACATTTTCACAGCTTAATACTTATTTCTTCTTAATGCTGGATAATATTTTATTATCTTGATATGCCACTATTTATCCATTACTGGAGGATAAGTGGTTGTGTGTAGAAAAAAGTTCATCTTCCTTCTGTGTGTTTCTCCTTTATTTGCCTACTGCTACCACACTATGAATACTTCTGACACTCTGTATGGTACTTTTTCAACACCAAGAAATTACCTGTGATATAAACTTGGTGTTTTATAATTTAGAACAATTCTGACACTACCTACTTGGAGGTAATATCAGATCCCACAGGCTAAGGACACAGACTCATGGAGGTCAATTACAAGCAGTAGGTCCCCTGGTTACCTACAACTTCTTTCCGATAAGTTTCAAATTGGAGACTCCTAATATTTCCTTCTCCTTGGATTCAATTATTTGCTAAAGTGGTTAAACTCATGCCATTTGCAGCAACTTGGATGGAACTAGAAGAGAGTATGCTCAGTGAAATAAGTCAGAGGGAAAAAGAAAAATATTGGATAGTTTTTCTTAAGGAAGAGTATAGGGGAGTCAAATAAGGATCAGGAAAATAATAATAAATAAAAAAGAAAACAAAACTAGCAGGCAACTATAAATCAGAGACATTCTTCAGGGGAGGGGAAAGAAAGGGATCAAAACAGGGGGCAGGGGGTGTGAAGAGCACAAGGGACTAGGGTGATGGTTCACAGGTAAATTGGTGGTGGTAATTTTATGGGGACTACACCTGAGAGGGGAAATCAAACATTGCACAAAAATGAACATTGATGTAAAATAAAATATAAAATTGAAAGAAAAAATAGAGGAAAATCTATAGCTCAGAAGAGGTAAGATAGATGAACTATTTCAAAAGACATAATTCCTGTGCAAACAAATTCTAAAACAGAACAAAGCAAACAAAAAAAATTATGGTGTTTATAAGTCAATTTAAAATCTGAAAAGAAAAAGACTGGATATTTGGTAATTCAGTAATTGTTAATGTTTGTGTATAATAATGGCATTATGGTTATGTTATATTGAAATACTTACAGTTGAAACAATTTGACTCATGGGTTTTTCTTTTTTATTTAAAAAAGAGAGCCATATTACTCCATTTACCATTAATATTTTTTAAAGATTTATTTATTTGTACAAGCACTGGGTACAGTCAGAAGCACAGGAGGGTGAGAGAATTTACCAGAACCAGAGCAGGGAACAGAACAGGCAGACTGATGAAATACACTGCTGGGGGAGCAGCGGGCATGGCAGGAGAGGTCTGTCGCGCCATGTGGGACCCTCGAAGGCAGCCAGGGACAGAACCGGCACTGCAGAGGCTGCGGGCAGCTTCACAGCCCAGAGCTCAACTGCTGCACCACCAGGGGAGGACCTACCATTAAATATTTTTAAAAGATAAACTTATAAAGAGATTTTGAACAGATCTTGATCTTAATAAGCTTATTGTTGGTTGAATTTTGAAACATTAGGTGTACAAGCAATGAGAAAATGAATAAAAACATGGAAAGTTGCTGGAAAAAATGGTTTACAGAATTTAGGAAAACATTTTTACCAGCTTATTAGATATGATGAAGGGTATGAATGAACAGTTAGTTACATGAAGAGATGCATAGGGAGGTCTGAGATGGTCCCCATGGAACTGGGGTGCATCACCCTCCTCATATTTGAAAGTTCTTTGAATCCCCTACCTTGAGAATTTTTATTGCTTATCACCTAGGCATGAACAGTTGACTCTATTTCTATCCTCTCTTCCCTCTATTTCTAGTCCCTCTTGGAGTACTGGTGTATGGAGCTTGAAATTGCTAAGCTTCTCTTTATGCCTTGATTTTTTTTGTGGTGACCAACCCCCATTGAAGAGTCATCCAGAAGTTCATCCAGAGTTATCTTGTAGAATGAAGATTTTTCCAATTACTCCTATCACTTAGGAATTAACATGACTTTCAGAAGTTCTGTGCCATAAAAGAGGATATAAGCTTTCAAATTATTTGGGTATCCAGTCCAGGAGTGGGACTTTGTCCTCCAAAGTGACTGTACCAATTTGTATCACCACTGACATTGTACAAAAGTTTTTATTACTCATATCTTCATCAGAATTTGGTATCAGAGTTATGGAGTTCAGGCATTCTAATAGGTGTGTAGTGTTTTTGTTTAAATCCCAGAAAAACACATTCACTCAGCTTCAGTCAACATCTTAAATAACCCCAGCTGAAGGAAGAAAGTGTTGGGGTGGGGGAAGGTGGAAAGACAGAAGGGTAAGTCAGTTTGGAGGGTTGGCAGGTAAAGTACAGGAAACAAAATGTTTGAGTATTAGACAGATTTAGTTGTATTCTCCATAGATAAGAGTCTCGTCTGTAGCAAAGACTTCCTTAAAGGAAATTTTCCTTTTACTCATGTAACTATGTCTCACAAAGAAGCAACCTTCACCCAGTTTTCAGGACCCCTTCAATAAAATCAATCTTGTATACACAATTTTTGATGACATGTTTTTGTTCACACAATATGCTTTTTGTATTTTAATTGGAAGGTTAGTACTCCTGTTCAGAACTTGTGTGCTGCAAATATCTTCTCTCAGTCTATGACTATTATTTTCACTTTGTTTACAGTTTCCTTTGGCACAAAACTTTTAAAGGGTAGCAAATATATCGACATTCTTTTAAGATCAGTGCTTTTTGTCTAATATAAATCTTTCTTATCTGAAGTTTATAAATTGTTCTATGTTTTTTTGAAAAGCTGTAAAATGGATTGAATTTCTTTTAATGGGTGTTTCTTTATATGGATAAACAATTGTTCATTTGTCTAACAGTCTACTGTAAAGAAGGAATTTTTTTTCTCTACTCAGGTTTTCCATGTAATTTAGAGTAATCAACTAGAGATTAATAAGAGAAGAATAAGAAGTTGGTATGTGTATTATACATACACAGGAATACTCAGAACAGAGTATCTCAAGTGGATGGTGTCATTTTTGCAAAGAACAATGATTTTGTGAATGTGGAGTTTGTCTCCCTCAAAGAGTCAAATAAGCTTCTTACAAAATGCCAAGAACAGGTCTTTTCAAATAAGTGACAACTTGATATGAACAAAAGATCAATCAAAACCCTATGCCTTTGGAAGTTTACTGTTACAACTTAAAGAAAGCATAATATTTGAAGAATAGTGAAGGCACCAGGAGATTATTAGCATTTTCCCTTTTTTCTAAATCAGAGAATCACCTTTGTACCACCTAGAAGAATGTAATCTGTTGGGACAGGTATTGTTCAAGTGTAGGTTTATCATGAGTGTGTCTTCTTTATCTGAGAATATTACCTTACTCTTAAAGGATGAGGCCACCATCTCTTTATCTGTCATTTGAGGTAGCCTCCTTTCTGTCCTTTGTATCCCAAGTCCTAAAGTACAGAAGAAATATCCCTAGTCCACTTTATTATTCTTTAGAACTTACAACTGTTGGGGAATAATGGAAATCACTTTGTCTCTCTCTGGGTTCTTCCCTTTTGTCAAATTATCAAACAAACAATGGACAGATTGAAAGGGAAAAAAATGAAGTTTTAGTAATAACGTGTATGCAAACTGTATTTGTTGAAGAGACCCTGAATGACTGAGTAACTAAAATAGCTTAGATAAGACAAAATAATTTTATGGGAAGGTCAGTTAGAGAGATTAATAGGAAAGGCACAATAGACAAAAATATGCAGATTAAGTTTTGCCTTCTCCATGGAAAGGAAATAAGGAGATTCCAGTACACATCTTTATGGAATTTTATATGGAAATACATCCTTTGACATGACACAAATAATTAATTCATAGTAATCATAGATTCTTTGCTAGTGTTGAAGAAAATGGATGGTCTAAGGCATTCTTCATCTCTGTTATCACGCTTTGGTTTTTTTTTTGTTTTTTGTTTTTTTTTAAAGATTTATTTGTTTATTTATTTATACAAGCACTGGGTACAGTCAGAAGAGCGGGAGGGTAAGAGAATTCACCAGAGCCAGAGCGGGGAGCAGAGCAGGCAGAAGGACCGAAGCACACTGCTGAGGGGAGCAGCAGGCGGCAGGAGAGGTTTGTGCGCCACGTAGGACCATCCTGCGGTGGCCGGGGAGCAGCCAGGGATCGAACCGGTGCTGCAGAGGCTGCGGGCAGCTTCGCAACCCAGCGCACAACGGCTGCACCACTGGGGAGGCCCTGTTTTGTTTTGTTTTAATCCTAGTATTTCTCTTCAATTTTCTCTTATTTTCCTTCATAAAATGTTACTTTTACTATAGGTAAATATCTTATCAAAAGCAAGGGCCCTCCCTTGTGGCACAAGAGATTAAGCACAGCACTATGAAACTGTCCGCAGCCTCTGCAGTATGAGTTCGATCCCCTGCCTGCCAGGGAGCTACCCACATGGCACAGCAGACCTCTCCTCACCCACTGGTCCCCTCAACAATGTATTTCAGTGGATCTGCCTGTTCTGCTCCCCATTCTAGTGAATCCTCTCACCCTCCTGCACCTCTGGCCTACATCCCAGCTCATGTACGCATAAATAAATAAATAAATAAATACATCTTTTTTTTAAAAAAGCAACCTGCATCATCTTTTATTTATTTATTTTTATTTTTTTAAACAATATTTTCTTCCCCTACCCCCTCAGGTTGAGTTCCCATAGAACTTCCCTCCCCAAGGACCTGTGCACCATCACCGGTCTCCTGTGCTCCTCCCTCCCTCCCTCTGACCCCTCTCCCTCCTCCCCTGCAGTATGTCTCTGATTTGTAATTGTCTGTTTTTGCTTTGTTGTGTTTTGTACTGTTATTATTTTTTTACACTGATGTCTTATTTGGTTCCCCTATATTCCTGCTATAAGTGAAACCATCAGATATTTTTTTTTTTCCTTCTGGCTTATTTCACTGAGCAAAATTCCTTCTAGCTCCATCCATGTTGCTGTGAATGACATGAGTTTCTCTTTTTTGATTGCTGAATAATATTCCATTGTGTATATATACCATATCTTCTTGATACAGTCATCCATTTTTGGGCATTTGGGTTGTTTTCAGGTTTTAACTATTGTAAATAGTGCTGCAATAAACATGGGGGTACAGGTGTTCTTTTGAATCAATATTTTTGTGTCCTTTGGGTAGATCCCTAGGAGTGGAATTGCTGGGTCATATGGTAGCTTCATTTTTAGTAGACTGAGGATCCTCCAGACAGCTTTCCATAGTGGTGGACCAGTTTGCACTCCCACCAGCAATGTAGGAGAGTTCCTTTTGCACCACATTCACGCCAACATTTGTTGTTGCTTGTTTTTTATGATATGTGCCATTCTTGCTGGTGTAAGGTGGTATCTCAGTCAGTTTTGATTTGCATTTCCCTCATTATAGGGATGTTGAAAATTTTTTCATATGCCTGTTGGCCATTTGCATTTACTCTTTGGAGAAATGTCTTTTAAGTTCTTCTGCCCATTTCTTGACTAGATTGTTTATTTTGTTTTTGTTGAGCCTTGTGAGTTCTTTGTATATCTTTGTGATCAGTCCCTTATCAGTTGAATGGAGTGCAAAGATTTTTTTCCCAATCAGTGGGGTATCTTTCTGTTTTTATTAATGTCTCTTTTGCTGTATAGAAGCTTTTAAGTTTGATGTACTCTCAGGTGTTTATCTTTTCCTTGACTTTCTTTGCTTTGGGTGATGAGTCTTTAAAGATGTTACTGTGATGTATGTCTTATAGTGTTTTACCTGTATTTTCTTCTATATATATTATGGTTTCGGGTCTTAAAGGACATTAACTTGAAACATGACAGGTGACACAGAGAGTGAGATACCATTTTAAATGTGAGGTTTCCATTAGCTTATCAAACAGCTGATCCTATTTTTTCATATTATGATTTTTTTAATTTTATTTTCTTACATTGTGGCTTATTGTTCTACAGTTTTTGTTCCCCTTAGGTTGTGGCCCTCCCATCTATAATCTACCCAAGTACCACAACCCCACTCCCTCATGTCTCCCTCCCCCTCTCTAATCATTCCCACTTCTCCATCACTGCAAGCCATGGATAAATGGTCAGCCCCTGGGTCTTGTCTTTCTCCTAGAGACTCATCCTCCTCCTGGGTGAGCACTCACACTCCTAGACCACAGCAGACCAGGCTGTTCATATCCCTAGGAGCAACTGTGAGTCAGGTGGCAAGGCAGAGCACTTCAGGAACCTCTTGTAGGGCAGGTGTGTAGAGTGGTTCTGGGGACTCCTTGATTTTGGAACTTTCTGTGGTATAAGAGAAAGTTTTCCCATTTTCCCATTTTCTCCCAACCCATGTGATCTCTGGGTCCCATGCCTCCTCATCACACTGATTGTCCCATCCATTCCAGTGACTGTCACATGATGCTGCTTCTGAGTCTTATAATTCTGGCATTGGTGACCCTCCTCCCCACCAATGTCAGCTTAGAAGTTCCCCAGTGGGGAGAGACTCCAGTAGGTGGTTGGTCCTGCTCCAGCTCCTCTGTCCTCTGTCCCGTGAAATTAAACTTTTGTCAAAAAGACATTTTGGGTTTAGTAAATATATGGTTCCCTACACAACCATGTAAATTCTCCATACATACATATGTTACTAAATTTTGGTCTTTTCTCCTACTAATCTGCCTGATTTTTTTAAATACTTTCTTTTTTTTATAGATTTATTTTTTTATTTATTTATACAAGAACCAGGGTATAGGCCAGATGCACGGGAAGGTAAGAGGATTCACCAGAGACAGAGTGAGAACAGAACAGGCAGACTGATGAAATACACTGCTGAGGGGAGCAGCGGGCATGACAGGAGAGGTTTGCCGTGCCATGTGGGACACTCGTTGGCCGGATGGGATTAAACCGGCACTGCTGAGGCTGCGGACAGCTTCTCAGTGTGACGGTCAACCACCTGTGCCACCAGTGGGGGGGCCCTAATCTGTCTGATTTTAATTTGTCCAATCTGTCTCAGAAGTTGTTGTTGTATATACTTCTTAATAGTCCTTTTATCCAAGTGGCATATTAGTGTATTTGTAATGGTTTATTTTGTTACACTTCACCATCCTTTTCCTCATTCACTCTTTTTTTTTTTAAAAAAAGATTTATTTATTTATTTATACAAGCACTGGGTACAGTCAGAATCACGGGAGGGTGAGAGAATTCACCAGAGCCAGAACGGGGAGCAGAACAGGCAGAGGGACCGAAGTACACTGCTGAGGGGAGCAGCGGGCGGCAGGAGAGGTCTGCGCGCCATGTGGGACCCTCCTCCGTTGGCCGGGGAGCAGCTGGGGATCGAACCGGGGCTCCAGAGGCTGCCGGCAGCTTCGCAACCCAGCGCTCAACCGCTGCGCCACCGGGGAGGCCCTCCTCATTCACTCTTAATGTCCTATCTCTCATCCATTGACATACATGGGTTTGTTAATTTCCAGGATCTTTACAGTCTATCACTCTATTTGCTTATCCTGTGTCACTAATTTTTATCACCTTATTAAAACTCTTGATAGCTGGTAACCAAATCTACTATCCCAGTTCTTCTGATTCTGTTATTCTTGACAATGGGTTAATAAGACTGAAGAGTACCAGCATGTGCACAAATCGGCAAATTATAGAACTCAGTGTAATTATCTCTATTGTGGCAGGGTCTGGCTACTGGTTTTATAAACTGATGGTGGTCCCCAACTTTCTAAGTACCCTAGGAACTTTCCCTTCATTGTCATATATATAATGAAAGGATTGTATTTGATAATTGACATGTCCAAGGACAGATGATTTTATACTTTAAGGCCTTGAAGATCTTGTCATTCTGTTCTTTCCACAGAATTTGGTCAGGGTTATTGTTTTTTTTTTAATAAGGCATACAGAGATCTTGCCAGAAGAGAGATACTTGGACTCCAATTTCAGCAACACCCAGGTAGTATTCTCATATTTAATTAGAAAAGGAAATGGGAGATTTAAGTTGTACTGAGTTCTATAATTTGCTGGTTTGTACATATGCTGGCACTCTTCAGTCATATGACCCCATTTAAATAGCTTTCACACAAGAAATAAGTGTCAAATCAGACTGCTATAGCAAAGTATAATAGACTAGGTGTCTAATAAACAATAAACATTTATTTTTCACGATTGCAGAGACTGGAAGTCTGAGAATATAATGCCAGTATGGTCATTTCCCAGTGAGTGCCTTGGTTCAAGTTGCCCACTTGAATCACTTGTTCAGTGATCCACTCTCATCACCTAATTATCTTGTAATGACCCCTTTCTCTAACTTATGAAGATATTGAACATGAATAGAATACTCCACTTTGGGTATTAAATTTCAATAAGTGACTTTTTGGAAAACGTAGATCCCTAGTCTATAAAGAGCAATTAACAGAAAGGGCCCAAGCTTTTTATTTTAATAGCATCAAAGTGCCTTAATAAGAATGATATTTCAACACAAGTTTTAAATATGATTAATATTAATAAGTAAAAATAGTATGGAGTTCATTTTTGAGTTGATTACCTCCTTGTAATTTGTAGAAATTGCTAGTTTTAAAAATATCAGTTGATACTGACTGAATAAGGGATATTGCATAAAATTTCACCTGCAATAACATGCCAAAATTTGCAGTAAACTAAAAAAATAGGGAATACATCCCCTCTAGTGCATCCAATAGAAAAAATATGAAACAACTTGGCAGCAGGACTCTTGAATTTGAAGGCTAAAATGAATAGAAATGTGTATACTATAAGAATATAAGATATAGGACCTCCTTGACTCTGCAGGGGTTAAAGACTCAACATTATCAAGCTATTTCCAGCCACTAAAGCACAAGTTCTATCCCCAGCCAGGGAGCTAACACATGTGGTGCAGCAGAACTCTCCTGTCTTGCCTGCTGCTCCTCTCAGCAATGTGTTTCAGTATATCCGCCTGTTCTACTCCTCATTCTGCCTCTGGTGAATCCTCTCGACCCCCACATCCCCACCTATGGCCTACACCCCAGTTCTTATATGCACAAATAAATTTTAAAAATCTTAAAAAATACAAGATATAAAATATTAGTTATTTATACATTTAAGATTCTGCATCATTACTACATATGTATATTATACCTATTACCTGAAAGATCCATGCATCAACTTCTATGTAAAGCACTATAATAATTTATGTATCTAACATTAAAAGCTTGTGTATGGGGCCTCCCTGGTGGTGCAGTGGTCGAGCGCTGGGTTGCGAAGCTGCCCGCAGCCTTTGCAGTGCTGGTTCGATCCCTGGCTGCTCCCTGGCCACGGGAGGAGGGTCCCGCATGGCGCGCAGACCTCTCCTGCCGCCCGCTGCTACCCTCAGCAGTGTACTTCGGTCCTTCTGCCTGCTCTGCTCCCCGCTCTGGCTCTGGTGAATTCTCTCACCCTCCCGCGCTTCTGACTGTACCCAGTGCTTGTATAAATAAATAAATAAATAAATAAATAAATAAATAAATAAATAAATAAATAGATAGATAGATAAATCTTTTTTTAAAAAAAAGCTTGTGTATGGGTAAAAGGGGTATAAAAAATAAATATGCAAATTTCCTCAGTGATCAACAAATTAGTACATTACTTCTCTGGTGTTATTTATTTTCCCAATATCATTTTATTGACTTGACCAATGTGTTAATTTCATTAATGATGGAAATAAACTTCAAAATCAATGTGTATTAAGCTTTATTAGGGTTTCTTCTTTGTTGCTAATATTATTTTGTGGGTGATTTACAGAAGATTTACAGCACCTCTTTCTGGGGTGAAAGTACAAGTTCTCCCTGAGGACAATACTTTCAGCCATTATCTTATGAATATATAAGTCAACAGACAAGCAAAAGTCTGTCTCAAGTGTCATTAATAAATGTTCATCAATTTGCTTTCATTTTTACCACAGCAAAAGTTCTATTTCTCTGCCTCACCTGCTGGACTATGCCAGCTAGTTAGATACCAAATCTCAAAAAGTACCAATTAAAATAAAAATAGCTAAATGTGGAATAAGTAACAAAGCGCGGCTTTGGAACAGTGTGAAAATTTATAAGCGATCATTATCAACACCTGCAGTCTGCTTTGCTTTGCTTATGATGACTCACTGACAAAAGTGGTAGCACAAAGGACTAAAAAGTGAAAAAAGAGGAAAGTTCAACTTTCTTAGTGATAATTAAGTTCAATTTCTCACAAATTATTTTTTAAAACTGACTCATATCATATATATTGATATCAAACTACATCAATTTATCTATCCTCAAAATTTTCCATTATTCAACTACAATTTAACTTTAATATTCTGTGACAATGTTTGGTAAAAAAGTAGCTTTTAGAGAACCAACAATGTACTTATTAAATTAGTTTCAGGGCCTCCCCTGGTGGCGCAGCAGTTGAGCACCGGGCTGCGGAGCTGCCTGCAGCCTCTGCAGCTCTGGTTCGATCCCCGGGAACCTGGTGAGGGTCCCACATGGCGCGACAGACCTCTCCTGTCTCACCCATTGCTCCCCTCAGCAGTGTATTTCATCAGTCTGCCTGTTCTGTTCCCTGCTCTGGCTCTGGTGAATTCTTTCACCCTCCTGCGCTTCTGACTGTACCTGGTGCTTGTATAAATTAATAAATAAATAAATCTTAAAACAAATAAATAACTAAATAAGTTTCATATTCTTTAAAATGAGGAAATATGTCTAGCACAGAACTGCTCAGGAAGCCCCACTCAAGGTGAACACTGATCATCAATATTTTATGTCATCTTTATTTTCTCTCCCTGGTTTTAATGTAGTGTCCTGTTTCTTGAACCAAATGATCTGAAAGACAGAAACCTCTACACCTTCCTTCATATAGTCAACATGGTATAGTGTAACAGTGACAGAATAATAGAAAAAATAATTATAATTTGGAAATGAAACAATGGAAAAAAACAGCAATAACATTCTTGGGATTTCTGCTCTTTAGATAGGAAAACCTTGTCCACTATCTATTATGGTCCTTGCCTTCCCTTCCTCAAGTTTCTTTGTTCTCAATTCTCTTATTGATATATTTAAAATAGATGTTGGAAAATGTGACCTCTTCATAACTGTGAATATTTTGTAGTCCATTTTCTACATATGCAAGGGTGGCAATAAAGTTTTGAGTCCAAAAATGTCAAACATCTATTGGGCCAAAGCTCACAAGTTCTTCAACAATATACTTTTTTTTTTTCCCTAAAAGCTTAGTTCAGTTTATTCCCATGAGTTTGATTTGCCAATAACCAACCAAAGTTGTCCTGAGGGGCCTCCCTGGTGGCACAAGTGGTTAAGATGCAGCACGATGATGCTATCCGCAGCCACTGCAGCACCAGTTAGATCACCAGCCAGGGAGGTTACCACATGGCACAGCAGACCTCTCCTGTCTCACCAGCTGCTCCCCTTAGCAGTGTATTTCAGTAGATCTGCCTGTTCTGCTCCCTACTCTATCTCTGGCAAATCCTCTCACTCCCCCATCTCAGGCCTGTACCCCAGTTCTTGTATGCATAAATAAATAAATACTTTTAAAAAAAGCTGTCCTGAACTTATTTTTTCCCCTAAACCCCATTACTTCCATTCTCAATGAAATTATGGTGCCCACGAGGCCATCAGAAATATGACAATGGAAGGACCATTTCTTAATTCTATCTGTGGGTTATATAAGAAAGAAGTTTATCTAACTAAAAAGATTATCTTGGGGCCTCCCTGGTGGCCCAGGGGATTAAGTCTCAGCACTTTGAAGCTATCTGAAGCCACTGCAGCATACATTCAATGCAGCATGAGTTCGATGCCTGCCAGGGAGGTGACAACCCACATGTCGCAGCAAAACTCTCCTGTCTCACCCACTGCTCCCTAGTGTATTTCAGTAGATCTGCCTGGTCTGCTCCCTACTCTATCTCTGGTGAAGCCTTTGATCCCCCACCCCCACCCCAGCTGTACCTCTGGCCAACACCCCAGCTCTTACATGCAAAAATAAATAAAACTTTTTAAAAAAAAAGAAGTTTCTAAAAAAATTTTACAAAGAAAATAATCCTGTCAAAAAATAGGCAGAAGAGCTAAAAAGAAACTTCTCTGAAGAGGAAATGCAAATGGCCAACAGGCATATGAAAAAATATTCAACATCACTTGTAATCAGGGAAATGCAAATCAAAACTACCATGAGATACCATCTTACACCAGTGAGAATGGCACATATTAAAAAAACTAGCAACAACAAATGTTGGCGAGGATGTGGAGAAAAAGGAACTCTCCTGCATTGTTGGTGGGAGTGCAAACTGGTCCAACCACTATGGAGAGCTGTGTGGAGATTTCTGGACCTACTAAACATAGAGCTTCCATATGATCCAGCAATTCCACTCCTAGGTATTTACCCAAAGGACACAGAAACATCAATTCCAAAGAGCACCTGCACCTCTATGTTTATAGCAGCACTGTTTACAATAGCTAAGCTTTGGAAACAGCCCAAATGCCCAAAAATAGATGACTGGATCAAGAAGATGTGGTACATATACACCATGGAATATTACTCAGCATTCAAAAAAGATAAACACATGCAATTTGCAGCAACATGGATGGCGCTGGAAGGGATCATGCTCAGCAAAATAAGCCAGAAAGAAAAAGAAAAATACCGGATGGTCTCACTCATAGCAGGAATCTAGAAAACTTAAATAAGGGACCAGGAAAATGAATAACTATAAGAAAGTGAAAATCAAAATCAACAAAAAACTATGAACCAGATACACTCTATGGGGGGTGGGGGGCAGGGAGGGGAGGGATTGGGGTCAAAATAAGGGGGTTGCAATTGTATGGGGAATATAAACATAAAATTTAATTTAAAAAAGTTTTTAAGTTTATCTTAACTTTATCTCACCAAAAAAATTGATTGGGCTTCTATTTTTCTTATGAATTTTTAAAATCCCTACTCTGTTGATAATTAGAAATATCTTGTCCAACCCTGTTAATCTTGATTTTCTGGACATTTAAGGATGCCTTTTATTTATGCTTGTGAAACCTGCTCATTATTTCTTATCTCTTTCTTATAATATTCTAGCAAAATTACAAGCAGATACCAAAAAACATTAAAAACTTTTTATCCATTAGCATTGTAAGAGCTACTTCCTCAGTTGATATAAACTTTGCCTCTCAGGTTACCCCAGGTAAGTTTATCAAATGGATTGTCAACAAACAATTTTTTCAGCCTTCGATGATGGTCTCCTAGCCAGCTATCAATACCCCTAACAATCTGGGAAATTAGTACTTTCTTATTTAGCCAATGATCTGAAACATTTCAGAAACTCAGCATTTAAAAATGCGCTTTTTTCACATTACAGTCTAGATGTAGGTTTGGCAACATTACTCAAAGTTTCTTAGAAGTTTGATTCAGGGATTTAATGCTTTGTTTCCAGTTGCTTTATGCCTAGGTCTAGAATTAGTGCAGTTTTGTGTCTTCTCCTTATTCGTCATAATTCAGTACCCTTGTCCAACCTAGATGTCGGAAAAACTGGGAACATTTATCTTATTTGACTAGAAAGGAAAGCAAAATAAGAGAAATCTCACATTTTACAATTGTTACACTCTTAATTTGTTGTGTTATAGTCATTCATTTGAATATGATCACTATTTCACACTTATCATTAAAAAAATGCTACATACAGGATGCCAGTGTGAAAATTATCACTCTCAAAAACTTGACACAATCATCCATTGATATCTGCCATCCATTGTGACTGTTGAGTAGTCAGATGTCAATCTAATTACTCTCCTTTAAAATAACTTATTCATCCCATTCCTTGCTTTCTAGATTTTCTCTCCTTTTTATGTAAGTATGTATGTTTTCCATTTTCATAGACTGTTGTTTTCACAATGATTTTCTCATACAAACTGTACTTTACATTAATAAAATAGTCAACCAAAGTCTCTCTTCATAGAAATATTCCAATTAATATATGAGGCAAGGATAGTAGAATTGTATCCTTACAATCATTCTGCAATTTCTCATCTATGAATGTATTTAAATAATGTTTAGTTTATTATTTCTATTATCATTATTATTGTTGTTGTTGCTTAACAAATTGACCCAATCTTTTGGAGATTAAAAGAAGCTTTTATTTTGCTAATAATATTGTAAGCCAGGAATTCAGGAACTACTTCAATGGACATTTTTCAGTTGGACTTTTTTCAGATTTTTGAAAGCAAAGGTTGAGACTACAATGATCTTGGAAAGTAAGTGGACAGAATATCCCAGGTAGCTCATTCATATCACTGAAAACTGATTGTGATTCTTTTTTTTTTTAAAGATTTATTTAGAGGGTTGGGAAGGTGAGTGAATTCATCAGAGACAGAGCAGGGAGAAGAACAGGGAGATGGAACAACAGCACTGCTGAGGGGAGCAGTGGGTGAGACAGGAGAGGTCTGCTGCACCATGTGGTATCTCCCTGGCCAGCTGGGAATCAAACCCGTCTGCAGAGGCTGTGGACATCTTCACAGCGCTGCGCTCAAGCACCTATGCAATGGGGGAGGCCTATTTGATTGTGATTCAGAACTAAAAGTTCTTATGTAAATTGATTAGAGAATCAACAAGTGGACTCTCCAACATGGCAGGCAAAGTAACCAGACTTGTCATATGACTTTCCTTAGAGCAGGGTTTCTCAGCATTGGAACTACTGACATTTGGGAATACATAATTCTTTGTTGTAAGGGGATGCCCTGTAAATTGTAGGATGTATGGCAGCATCTCCACCCTCTATCCACTAGATGGTGGTAGTTACTACCCTCTCAGTTGTGACAGCCAAAATGTCTACAGACATTATCAAATGTCTTTTGGGGAGGGGGTGAGTTGAAGCCTACATCATTGCATGTAGGAATCATTGCCCTAGAATGAAACCCAGTATGAACTATTGCATGATTTTTTTGTGACCTAACTTGAAAGGTGTCACAAAACTATTTCTGTATTCTATTGGTTAAAAATCACTAGTTAGCTGAGATCCAATGGGAGAAGCACACCTATCCTATTTCTTAATGGTGGAAATGTCAAAATAACTTGAACATGTTTAAAAATAGCTATAAATGGTCAGAAATAGAAAAATTACAGAAAAATATGATTTTTATAAAGCCACAGACCTAGCCAAAAATTAAAAACAAACCACAACAAAATGGGGAATATATTAAATGATTCACAGGCATTTAAAAGTCAAAATTTAATCAATCCTGATCATGAAAAATTCTCAGATTTAAAGGACCCAGTTTATGAAGCAAACAATATTCAAGTCCAAAAAATAATTGAGGAAAATTCTACAGTTTAAAAGAACTGAAAAGACATATCATATATCGAAATGTATGTATGTACCATCATTGAATTTTAACTCAAAAAACATAGGAGGGCCTCCCTGGTGGCACAAGTGGTTGAGCGCTGCACTGTGAAGCTGTCCGCAGCCTCTGCAGCACGGGTTCAATCCTGGCAGGCCCGCAAGACTCCCACATGTCAAGGCAGACCTCTCCTGTCTCGCCCACTGCTCCCCTTAGCAGTGTATTTCTTCAGTCTGCCTGTTCGGTTCCCCGCTCTGTCTCGGGTGAATCCTCTCACCCTAGTGTGCATCTGGACTGTAGCCCAGTTCTTGTGTAAAAATAAATCCTTAAAAAACAACAAAACAAAACAAAACAAAAAACAACATAAGAAAAATTATGGAACGATTTCAGAATTTGGGTATAGATTAGATGTTTGATATTAAATTATCATTAAATTTTTAATAGTAATAATGGTATCTTATTTTGCTTCAAAGGTTCATTTTACCTTGCAAATATATCCTGAGATAGTTGAAGATTAAAGAATTTGATATCTAGAAATTGCTTCAAAATAACATGAGACTCCTAAGGAGAGCAGTCATTTCTGGTTCTTAATAATCTTATGATTCTGAATCACCATTTGTACTATTTAGATGATAATCACAACCTTATTCACTTTTAGAATTGTCAATTTTTACCAAATTGCTATTTATACCTTCATATCAATAAAATATCAATTTTTTAGATTTTAATTTTTATTTTAATTATAAAATATGTGTTCATGATAAAATTTTTTGAAAATATAAAAATATTTGAGGAAAAATAACTAACTTAAAATTCAGAAAAAATGTTAAATTTATTATGTTTCCTTTGGTTATATTGCTATGCACAGTCATACCACAAACATAATTAGAGTATTCCTCCATTTATCAGTTTCCCAACCACATTAAAAATGAAATTTTATAGTTTTAGTCACATAGAATGTGTTCTATGTAATCCCAAGTTTTTTTGTTGAATATTTTAAAAATATTATTGTAAATGGAAACTTATTTTTGTCTGAGTCAATCTTTTGTCTATGGTAATGGTATTAAAAATACTTTAAAAAACTGAATTCATTTGTTTCAGTTTTCAGTATTTTTCTCTTCAGTATTTTTTCATCTTCCAAATCTATTCTTAGTTTTATTTTATTTCTTTCCAAGGAATTCCTAAATGATAAAGATATTCTATTATATTCAAAATATAAATTTCTACAAAACTTATTTATCAGCAGTAGGTAATATAAGTTGAATACACTCCCAAATCTAAGAAGTTACATATTTTTTTGTTGGTCCTCAGGATACAGATTCAAAGAAGTCTCTGGTCCAGTATTACACCAAAACTCTAGCATGGTTACGTGGGTTACCCCTTGCCATAAGATCATATCTAGGGGCCTCCCTAGTAGTGGAAGGGGCTAATTCTCAGTGCTCACAAGCTATTACCAGCCACTGCAGCATGAGTTCGATCCCCAACCAGGCCAGGGAGCTAACCCACATGATAGATGTTTCCTGCCTCACCCGCTGCTCCCCTCAGCAGTGTATTTCAGTAGATCTGCCTGTTCTGCTCCCTACTCTGTCTCTAGTGGACCTCTCACCTCTGGCCTACCCCAGCTCTTGTATGTATAAATAATTAAAAATAAATATTTTTTAAAAGATCATATTATATTAAGTAATTATTTTGGGTCAATTATAGGAGAACAAGAGAGTGATTTAAGTTAGAAAGGTCTTTGGGGGTGCATTCTAATGATTGTTAGAAATAATGTAGAGATAGACAACTGAAATGAATAGGAACTGAGTCCAAACACTTTAGGATATTGGGAGCTATTACAACACAATACAGCCACAACCAAAATTTTAAATTGATGGGCATTTGAAATCTTATTCTGATGTCAGATGGCAAAGAGAAAGACAGCTACACACTAAATAAATGATAATCTCCATAGAGTTACAACTTTGACTCACAGATTTCATATTCTGGACATTGAGATCAGTGGACAGCTATAGGTACATTTAAGAGAGGCATTTGGCTCCCGTGTAACTCATTAAAGACAAAAGAACAGTCATTATATAAGTCCTGAAATTTTCTCTTGTCAATCAAAGAAATGCTTCACTAACAGTGAAAAATACCAATCAGCTCTGACCCATCATGACTGACTGCCAAATGCCTGGTAAACTGAATACTGAACAAAGAACAATTTTAAAATTTTCTCTTTCTCATAAAGAACAGGAGCTAAAGGCAGAAATTATAAAGCTGTTATACTTACTATTTCTCTAATAAGTATTAGAATAATTGAACACGGAAAACAAGATATATTTTCTTTCTTTTGGAGAAACTAGGTCAAATTCTGGTCTCTACTGATGGGTGACGTCTCAGATTTTCTACTTTTTTTTTTTTTTTAATATTATGTCCTAGTAGCTAAGGTCAGGAAGAAAAAAATAATTCTGGACTGTTTATGCAAGTTTTTAAATAAATAAAACTCTCCAGTCACTGGAGGTATCTAAACAAGATATGAATGATGGTGATTAGGAATACTGTTTACGGAAGAGTCATCAGAAGGTTTATTTGGATTTTAAGACTGATAACATCACATCTATGCCGAGTTTTTTTTTTTTTTTAAAGATTTATTTATACTTTATTTATACACTGCACTGGGTACAGTCAGAAGCGCAGGAGGGTGAGAGAATTCACCAGAGTCAGAGCAGGGAGCAGAGCAGGCAGACTGGTGAAGTTCACTGCTGAGGGGAGCAGCGGGCAGCAGGAGAGGTCTGTGCACCATGTGGGACCCTCCGCCGGTGGCCGGGGATTGAACCAGCACTGCAGAGGCTGCGGGCAGCTTCGCAAGCCAGCACTCAACTGCTGCGCCACCGGGGAGGTCCCCGAGTTTTTTTTTTTTTAATTCTTTAATATCATAGATCAAATAATATTCTACCACATTCCAGATATATTTAGAGGGTAACAAGGCAATCCCAAACATATTGGTGGAAGACAACAGTTACATTATGTTCATGGATTTTGTGAATTAGGAATTTACATACAGCATAGTGAACATGGTTTGCATTCTGTGCTCCGCAATTTTCAAGGTCTCTATAACATAGAAAACAGAACAAATAATATTCTGTGATTATAATCAATAAAAATGAAGCTAAAACAAAACAAAGAAACAAAATACCAAAAATCAAAAAATTAAAAACATAAACATTCTTTTACTTTAAATTGTAAAAAACCTTGCTATAAGCCAATTCCTTGATAAAAGGGGAAAAACACAAAATTACAGAATTTTTAGAACATATCTATAATGAAAATACTACATACCAAAATGTTTGAAGTAACAAAAGGAACAATATGAAAAAAAAATCTACTATCTCATATAAACATATTAATAAAAATCATAAAATCATATTTTCTAACTCAAAAATTTGGAAAGGAACACAAAATAAAGTGAAGGAAATCACAGAAAGGAAAAATTGTAAAGATCAAAGCAAAAATTGAGATAGAAATCAGAAAAAATAATAAAAATAATGATTGGTTTTTAAAATATCTAACAAAATAAACAAGTCTTTCCCTAATCTAATTTTAAAAAGATGGGAGAAAGCATAAATACACAAAATACTAAGTAACTAGTGGTAAATAACCGTTGAATCAAAACATGTGCATGTATCATGTACATGTATACATATATAAATATATATACATAGGTACATACTTATACACACATCTTTATATGACTTATTTCTATAACTCAATGCAAATAAATCTGAAAGTAAAATAAAACGAGCAATTCTCAATGAAATACAATTTACCAAAATGACCAGTTGAAAATAGAAAGGTTAACTAGGTCAATTTCCACAGAACTGGGACATAGTTATTAAAATGTATTCACATAAAAACACAGGCCCAAATGGTGTCACGGCAAAAGTCGACAAAATCTTCAGAAACTAGATAATATTCCATTAAAACTAATATAAATATTCATCTTGACTTGTTTCAGAGACAAAGGAAATCTTTAAAGATTTTGTGAACCAAGTAGAACAAAGATACCTAACTCCGATAAGGATTTCACAAAAACAAGCGTTACAGATCTATGTCAAGGGGTATTAATACAAAAGGATCATGCAGGAATACTTGTTTTCATGTCTTACTTATTGAGTTCTTGGGGAAACTTATTCATATCCATTAAATCTTCAAGGTAATATCCTCTAGCAGTCTATAGTTCGTTCATCCACAGAGATGCCCAATGCATTCCCCTATCAGAAACAGAGAAGCTACTTTAACAAAGATGTAAACCTCACGGGCTGCATAGGACATAGAATATGTTTCTTGATTCTCAGAGTGAATCTGAAGTGGCAGTAGAAATTTTAACTGTTTATTCTGCTTCTGTGGGTTTTTCCCCTCCTGCATTCAATTTATCATCTTTAGTTTGTTGTTGCCGTTTTCTAAATGCTTAAGATGAATATTAATAAGTTCATGCTGCCTTACTGTCACATCTCAGAAAAACTTCAGAGGCATCAGAGATGAATCAGATGTAGTTACACCAATAAAATTATATAGCATAACTACCTAAGATAGGCAAGCCTAAGGAAGTACTGTCTGACCTTCAGCATGCAGCAACCCTGTTTCCAAGAATGTACTAGGCCTATCACGAAAAAATGTCAACAGCAACATGATACACACAAATGGGCTATTTCTAGATTACCCATACCCAAGAAATAGATGGAGGCAAGATAGCACAGATTAAAAAATAAAATGGATATGATAAAAATAAAATCTCTAAGAAAATGTCTTCCTTGGGACACAAAGGGGTGATACATGAGATATAACAAAACCATGCGCATGTTGTCTGTGATCTCTGAGGACATTTGCCTTAATTCCCACTTGAGAGTGAATGGAGCAGTGGGGCTAAGGTCATTGGGGGATGTTTGGTTTTTGTAGTATATGTGGCCCTGTCTTTAGGGTAGGAGGGTGTAAGAATGAAAAAGCAAATAGAAAAAAAGTGGAAAAGAATGGAATGATTGAGATTAATGGAGCTCTAACTGGATCTATTTTGTCATGCTCCTCCCCAAAGCTCTCAACAATCACATGAAACTTTAGGAATGCACCATGCAGAATTGATTAGTTAAACAATAGACCACACAGAACTGATTGGTTAATTGCCACTCCTCCATTGTCCTCTGTCTCCAACACATGCCCTAGAGTAGTACAGGCAGGGAAGACCTAACTGTCAGAAGGAATCCCTAATACTTTTCTAGGGTAGCACTCTTGTTGGTCCAAAAACATCTCTCTTTTAAGGGTTTGTGAAACTATACACTCCAATGTTATTAGTATCAGTAGTGTTTTCTGGAGCAAACTTAGCTCCAGGAGCTGCAAGGTTGAATGTAGGGGCTCCCCCCAATTGCTCCAGGTCCTCACATTGTAGCACCTTAGTCAAAACACTCGGTTGATGGTAAGGTATATCTCAAGGTGCCCTCTGGTATGATAGTGGCTTGTTCTGGTGTAGCTAAGGCACCACCTGGCATGGGAACAGAGGGCATGGTGTCTCTGTTGTTTATGCCCATGCTACCTTCAGCAGCCATCTGGCCCATCCCTATACTCTACTTCTTGCATCAGGGAAGTTCTCTTGCATCCTTCCTGCTGTCACTGCATCATTTCATCCTGCTGTCACTTTATCTCTTCCTCACAGTGCCTATGCTCCCTCTTCTGCCTGAGCTCTGATTGCTTTCATTTTTGTTTCTTGATTATGCAGTTCTTCTACCTTCCATATTCGTCACCAACATGACCTGGTGCTCATGGCAAGAAACCCTCATCTTCATCTCCATTTCCAGCTTCTCAGGAACTTCCTTTTGTTTTGTTGTTTTTCCATCTCAATTGTTTCTTTCCAGTGAATGGCATGCTCATACTCAAATGAGCCAAGCTATGCAAATCTTTGTGGTTTCTCTATCTCCATGTGAAATTGCTAGTTCTTTATAACCAACTTCTCTGGAAGTCCCTCTTTATCAGTTTAGTGATCCATGAGCTCCATAGTCACAGGCCTTGGAAATGTAGCTAGCAGGAAGGATTCTTCCCTGCATCTGTCCAGAAATTTCCAAACAGCTGGTTTCCCTGATAATTCAACAATGTCTTTTCCTGAAGCATTTCCTCAATTGTTTACAATGAATACAGCCCTCTAAACCTGGTAAAACAAAGAAAAGGCTTCCTCCAGGAGTTCATCAGACACACACTGAGAAAGGTTTAATTCTGTGAGGGATGCTTCCCCTTATGAAAAAAACTTCACCTGCCTTTCCATGTTTTTCAAATAATTTTCTTATGTTGTCCATAGTAATGTCAGGAGGGAAATTGTCCACAAAGAACCAGCTACTTTGGATGAAAGTCTTGCCTCCTGATTTTCTGAAATTCTTCAGTTCAGTAGTCAAATCTTCATTTTGGCTGTTGGCTTGTTGCCCTCATGCAGTTATTGGTGGCAACAGTGGCTGCGGCTATTGTTGCTTCTTATGGTGCTGGAGGTGATGTTGCTGATGCTTCCTTGGAGTATGTTTTTCCTTCCCCAAGTTGAAGGTTTTATTACTTTGAAGTTTTTCTTCCCTCCACCTAATGTTCTCATAGTAATGTTAACCTTGATATTGTTTTTGATTTGTACATACCTGTACAAATAATTTTATTCCTCCTTGGTGGCAGCAATGATTGGAAATTTATTCTATGGTCTTATACAGAGTTGAAAAACCATGTTTGTAAAAGGTCATATAATAAATATTTTAGGTTTTGAGAGACATAATTCTGTCATCACTATTCAACTCTTCTATTATAGTGCAAAAGCAGCTATAGACATCAGACAAGATATTCACAAGCAATTGCAAATGAACAAGCATGACTGAGTCCAGTATAACCTTATGCATAGGCACTAAAATTTTAATTTCCTATAATTTCCATGTGTCACAAAATATTATTATTATTATTTTGATTTGTTTCAATTGTTTTAAAATGTAAAGTCTATTTGTGAGTCATTCAAAAGTAGGCAGTGGGCTGATTTGGCCTATTTGCCAACTCTGATCTAATCATTTAGTGATTACTGTTGATGAATGATCGACATCTATTCTCAGATGAGAGACTAGAAAATCTGGTTTATTAAGCTGTTGATTAATTGTCTATTTTGAGTTCAAACTGCTTTAAAAATTCTGTATTCATTAGGATTAAAGCTTTTTGATGTGCAGAACAATGCATTTTTTGTGCAACTGAAATTATACAGTTGATTCACTGTTCATTTATATGTCTCTTTACCTATATTTAAACTATTATTTTACTTCTCATTATTCTCTTCCTTAGAAGTTGTCTATGAATTACATTGAAGAACTCTGTTGGGAATATAGAGATAAATAAGCACTTTTAGAAAGAAAACAGTTCTAAAATTTTCAGGAAATAAGTAAGTAAAAATTCTTAATATTTTTGTAAGGTATATAGACTTAATAAAGTTCCTTCTTATAGAAATTGTTAGCAAAGAAACACTGGAAATGAAGCTAATGAGTTTAAGTTTCTAATTTATCTATGTTAAATATTACACATGCATATATTGTGTTTTACTTGTGGTTTTATCACTTATAAAATGTTAATATGAAAGTGATAGACTCTTACAGGTTTACAGATCCAATAAGCTGATGATACCTCTTCATAATATTTAGATTATGAAAAATAAAAGTTAGCATTTAACTAACTCATTATACTAATAATATTTACATCAATAAAAATTTATATGTGTCAACTTAAAAGTACTCTCTAAAATCTTGGCTTAATGTTATACTGAACAGATTAACAGGTAATTTTAAGATATGTACATGTTTTCTAAATATAATGGACTACTGAAGTATTGATCAAAGGCTTTTACTTTTATGTATTTTTACTTCTAATTTTTATATGCTACAGAAAGTTTATATCTTGGAGGCATAGATTTCTTTGCCTTGGTTTTTAATACATGACTCTGAAAAGCAGCTACAAAAATGTCTTACAATTCACATTCCATTTTGATGAGCATGTCTTTTTGGTTTCTGATTAATTCGTTCACTAAAACAACAGCCAGTGAGTTATGTTCCATAGACCGTATCTGTCCGATCATCTGTTTCTTTAAATAAAATTTTATTCTAACACACTCAAATCCATTTATTTATGTATTGTCTAAGACTGTTTTCCTGCTATAACAACAGGCTTGAGATTGTAATACAGAACATATGATTTACAAATCCTAAAATATATATTATCTTGCCATTTATAGAAAAACTTTTGTCAATCTTTATCTAAAATATGAAAGGCTACTCTTCCCCTTAGGTGTAATCTATGCAAAGGGCAGAAATTCTGTGTCTTACAAGAAGAATTTTCTGTATTTTATGTTTGCTGTCTTCACCCTGTCTTTGACCATTAACAAAGAAACAGTTTCCTTCTTGGTGAAGTAACTAATATTTCTTATATTTCTGTTGTCTCCTTCTGTATTTATTTTTAGATGCTGTATTGTCACTTTGATTAAATAGAAAACTAAGTGTTTTTCAGGTATTCATGATCCTATCTTTCTTAATCAGATTTTCAAATGCTTTGTGGTGACTTACACTTGCTTTTCCAAGATCAGATCAAAATTTGTACCATATTTCTTAATTAGACCCACAGTTTAAGAGCTACATGTGAAGAGATGTTAAATTAGAAGAGATACTCAGATTTCCTTAGGTTAAGTTTTTGTGCTTTATAAGAAAACCCAGGGGTGTTCTCAATGCTCTTTATGAACATTATGTTTTTACACTCAGGGGAAAAAAAAAACGGATCAAAATCTTGATGAAATGGATATTTATTATACAGAGTTAGAGATTATTACTTTTCTCCATTCTATTACTAGTTTCAGTTATAAATTTAGTTATCACAGTGGGCCTCCCTGGTGGTGCAGGGGTTAAAGGCAGCACTGTCAAGCTACTGCCAGACACTGTAACAGAAGTTCAATCCCAGACCGACCAGGGAGCAACCCACATAGTGTAGCAGACCTCTCCTGCCTCTCCCGCTGCTTCCTTCAGCAGTGTATTTCAGTAGATCTGCCTGTTCTGTTCCAAACTCTGTCTCTGGTGAATCCTCTTACCCCCTGCACCTCTGGCCTCTACTCCAGTTCTTGTATGCATAAATAAATAAATCTTTAAACAATAAATGAATGACTGTGATTAAGTATTTATCATCTACAGTTAGTTTTTTATATTCTTAACCATGTGCCTTAAAGCTCTGCTATAAATTCAGACCTGAGTGCATGTATTCAACAAGGTCAAGTCTGAAACCCTCATGTAAAGGATTGTAGAAGATTCTCTAAGCAATTAAAACTTTAAAGAACAGACTCCTGGGTACAGTCCCTGATCTTATATTATTTGGCGCAACTTTCAGACCACACCATTAGACTGAGTCACAATTGCCAGGACTCCTTTTAGTCCGGAGGTAAAAGATTTCATGAAAGCCTGCTGACCCAGTAGAGCAGATAAGGATTAATTAAGTAGCACTCTTGGAACTTAAATTAGAATATTTTTATAATGATAATTTGTTTTGAATATTGTTGATTGCTTTTTAGTACTCTTTTTTATGATTCTATGAAAAAATATTTTCTTAAAATATCTCTCTTAATTAGATAGATTTTACAAACTAAACTAAAATATATTAAAGTGATATCTACTCAGTAAAGCCCCAGAATTCAGAAACACTGGGTACATTTCTCTTTATGACAATAAACGCAAACAAAATTATCATTATTCAAAGTTTTAATGATTATCTGCATAACTCATAACAAGCCCATTGATTTCTTTGTGTGAGTGAATGAAAGAATGAGAGCAAGCAGAGCCACAGTCTCTTGGGAACCTAAGAACTGATATGCCATCATTCTTTTTTTTTTTTTTTTTTGCCATGCTCTGCTTACTACAGGCAAATCACTGGATCTCACCCTCACTGAAAGGGAGGGGTTCTCAGAAGGGCCTGAAAACCAGGTGGTAAGGATATTGCGGGACCATCAGTCAAGTTGCTGTATGAGTCACTAATATAAACTTACTGAAGAAAAATAGTCAATAAACCTATTAAAGGATGTTTGATCCCATTAGTAAAAATTAATACAAATTGAGACTACAATTTCACATTCACTGTATTAAGGAAACAAAGTCTGGCCATACTAAATAAATGTTGGCAAAAACTTGCAGAAATAAGTGAGTGATGGTTACATAAACTGATAAAACCTTAAAAACAATTTCTTATATCTTAATAAAGTTCACTTGCTAGATAATGTATAATTCAGTAATTCCTCTATCAAGTAATTCTCTATCTAGAGAAATTACACAAGAACATCAGGAATTGTTCTTAGTAATAGCAAAAAAAAAAAAAAAAAAAAAAAAAACCAAAACTTAGAAACTAGAGTGGTGGATTGAATGGTTGTAAATTCATACAATATAAAATTGTAAACATAGTTAAAGATATAAGAGAGATAAAGATATTACTTGTGAGGAAAGCAAGTTACAGGAAATACAGTGTGACCCTATATAAATGTTCAAAAAGAAAACATTTTCTACTTAGGAATATACTTGCATGTGGTTACACTACATTAAAGAAAGTAAATTAATGATTAACACAAGATTAAAATTAAGTACAGGGCTTCCCTCGTGACCTAGGGGTTAAATCTCAGCACTATCACCGCTCAGGCTGAGTTCGCTCCCCAACCAGGAAACTAACCCACATATGGCGCAGCAGACCTCTCCAGTCTCACCTACTGTTCCACTTAGCAGTATAGTTTAGTAAATCTGCCTGTTTTGCTCCCCACTTTGTCTCTGGTGAATCTTCTCACTCCCCATACCTCTGACCTACACCCCAGTTTTTATACACAAAATTAATAATAGCAATAGTAATACTAATAAAATTAAGCACAAGTTCCATGTAAAGAGGAAGGAGGAAGACATGATGGAAAGGAGCCCTTAGGAAGCTTCAATTCTTTCTTCAGAAACTGGGAGGTAAATACATGAGTATATTAAACCAATTAAAAATATTGGTTATTATTTTTAAATTATCCATTCACATCACATACACTTTCAATTATATATTGTGCATTTTAGCTGAAATAGTAGAATGTCTTTGACCTTATGAAGAGGACCAAATTATCACTGTAGCCAGTGAGGTCAAACTAAAGGAAGTCAGACGTCATAATATCAGTGAAAAATAATCACTGTACAGACTTTGCTAAGAGTACTCAGGAAGGAATTATTCAGTCACTGCTTGTGTGTCCGTGAAGGTATCCCCTGAACAAAACAAGGTTATTTTTGTATTTTATTCACCCTTATTGCTTTTTCTCCACCCAACACTTTATTAATATATTAGATATTTCTTTCTTTATGAGAGTCTATCATATTTTATACTTTCTCAAACTCATTATTGGGAAGAAGAGAATAAAATAATTAAAAATAATATAATTATATGAATTATAATTTCTCCACAAAATTCCAGTTTTGTTCTCAAATAATTTTCAGTGTTTTCACAAAATCAATTTATAAAGTTTATTTTTTTTTTAAAAGATTTATTCATTTATTTATATAAGCACTGGGTATACTCAGAAGCGTAGGAGAGTGAGAGAATTCACCAGAGCCAGAGCAGGGAGCAGAACAGACAGACTGACGAAATACACTGCTGAGGGGAGCAGCGGACACAGCAGGAAAGGTCTGCGCGCCATGTGGGACCCTCGCCCAGTGGCCAGGGATCGAACCGGCACTGCAGAGGCAGCCCAGCACTCAACTGCTGCACCACCAGGGAGGCCTAATTTATAAAGTTTAAAAACACAAAAAAGCAAAGAGTCATATACATATAAATTTCTAAGAAACAAGAAAATTTCCAGAAGGTGTCAAAATATTACTATCAAATAAGTTGATTTGTATATAAATAAGGATCTCAAAACAAATAATGTAACAACAGTATGAATGTTCTTAATGACTTACACAGCCAGCACTGTGTCTGTCTATGTAACTCATTTAAAATATATTTAGCAAAATATTAGCTCTAAATTATTTGCCTCCACTGACCCCTGAAAATAGCTTATTTTTGTGGTTTGAATATAAATAGCTCAGAAATGCTATCATTCCATCTGAAAATTAAAATCATTAAGTGCTAGATTAATGAATATTTCAGTTAGCTCACATATTTAGAATAGAAAAGACACTGAATTTGTTTTGACAGAAGTGATTAGACATTTTTTTAACATTTTCAATTCTGAGATTGAAGAAATCAAACATGATGTCACATAATTTAGTGATCTATTAATCTTTAAAAAATGCAGAATGCAGTTAAATTATTGATATAATGTTACTAGTTGTAGGAATTTAAATTTTGTTTCAAATGTTTGGAATATTTTTTTTTAAGATTTTTTTTTAATTCATTTATGTATACAAGCACTGGGTATAGTCAGAAGTGCGGGAGGATGAGAGAATTCACCAGAGCCAGAGTGAGGAACAGATCAGGCAGAGGGACCGAAGTACACTGCTGAGGGGAGCAGCGGGAGGCAGGAGAGGTCTTAGCGCCATGTAGGACCCTCTTCCGGTGGCCAGGGAGCAGCCGGGGATCGAACCGGCGCTGCGGAGGCTGCGGGCAGCTTCTCAACCCAGCACTCAACCGCTGCACCACAAGGGAGGCCCTCAAATGTTTGGAATATTAGGAATAATGTAACACTTCAATGTACTGACCAAGTATTCCTTGAAAAGTATATTTTTATTTATCTATTTTAATAAAAATTTATTGATTTATCTTTGGTTTTAAATGTTGTATCAGTGTTCATAGAAAGCTTTACACCTTGATACATATAAACATATACCTCACCACACCCATGACCAAAGTTCTAGTGCCACCCACAATTTCACATTCACTGTATTAAGGAAACAAAGTCTGGCCATACTAAATAAATGTTGGCAAAAACTTGCAAAAATGTGTAAGTGATGGTTACTGAAACCCTCTACCCTTTCATTTCATACCCCCCTTCTTGCTGGTAACCATATTTTTTCTTAGAGTTTAAGTTTTAGAGAAATTCATTTTTAAATTTCTAGTTTTTCTATCTGCTTAGAATTTGTAAGCAATATAAAGTGGGGATATTGTTTGGATACTTTTTCACTTTTTTGTATAATGTGAGACAGCCTACATTCTTATTTACTAGTCAATCTAATGATTGTTGAAACTTCATATAGAATTAACATCAACTTAATAAATGTGCACCTTATATGTCATTTAAAATTTTTTAAATTTCGATAGCTGCTCAGAATTGCAAACAGAGCTATCATTAAATCCTTCAATTATAATCATATATATATTGGGACATGAAAATATATATATAGGATTACATTTAAGTATATAAGTATATATTTAAGATATATACATGTAGTAAGTTTGGGACCTGAGAAGTGCCAAGATTTTTCTTGTGCCTAACAGTCTATTAGCCAAGAAAAAATTATTAGATAATTAACTATAATGGCAGTGAATAAAATTAAGAACACATAAAGGTGGTTTGTATCAGTAGGCAATGCCCACCTAAGTCTGAGGAATTGCAGAAGGAGGTGGATAAAAAATTGAAGGTAAAAGGAATAGCATGAAATGAGGTACTGCCTAGAGCAGGAAACAACATGCGTGCCAGGCATTGAAAGATAACCCTGTAATTTGGACTCAGAGATCTGGGGAGGAAAGCTAGAAGTCACCCAGTAGTATTAAATTGTAGCATGGATATATTGCATTCTCTCACAGCTCGCTGATTAGAACGAATAACGTGATTCCATGCAATCATAAAGATGTAAGAAACTAAAAACAAACAAACAAAAAAAGATGTAAGAAACTACATTCCTATCATGAGACTGGATTGTAGAGAACCAAAATAAACACAACCAAAGACTGCCACAGAGACCAACTCTGTGTAATCTTGCTCTATCTCTGTCCCGATACAACAATATTATATCATTTTGTACCATCACCCACCTATTTTTACATCCCAAACTAGTCTTTACATTTATTACAAACAGCAACTGGACTGTCTCTTTCATGAGAACTCTCATAGTGTAGTGTAGAAAACAATACAGACAATACAATAATAATTATATATATATATTATACAGGATTCTAATGAGAAAAAGAACCATATATATGCATATATGTGCATATATGTGTGTGTGTATCTGTGGGGGTAGAGGGGAATTGGAAAATTTGGCTCATGCAATTATGAAAGCTGGTAAGTCCTACAATCCATCTTCTGTAAGTTGGAGAATCAAAAGCATCATTGATATAATTCATTCTGAATTCAAATGTCCAAGTATATCAGAAGGTCACTGATGTAAGTCCTGGTCCAAATCTGAAGACCTGAGTATCAGGAACTCTAATGTTTGAAGGCAAGAGAAGATAAATGTCACACCTGAAACAAAAAGAACAAATATGTCTTTTCTTCATCTTTCTGTTCTCTACCAGTCCTCAAACTACTGGTTTCTCATGTTGTTACATCCACTCTTACCTTCTTTCTTCTGCAATACTATCCACCTAGAAACTATTATCCCATAGTCAAGTTATAAGTCATCTTTATATTTTGTTTACCTTTCAAATAAGTTATCCATAACCATTAACACCAACTATTTTACTCCATAACCACTTAAACCTATGTAAGTCAGAATTTTTTTTTTTTTTTTTTTTTTTTTTAGAGACATGTTTTATTTATTTATTTTATTTGTTTCTTTGTTTATACATGCACTGGGTACAGTCAGAAGTGCGGGAGGGTGAGAGAATTCACCAGAGCCAGAGCGGGGAGCAGAACAGGCAGAAGGACCGAAGTACACTGCTGAGGGGAGCAGCGGGCGGCAGGAGAGGTCTGCGCGCCATGTGGGATCCTCCTCCAGTGGCTGGGGAGCAGCCGGGGATCGAACCGGCACTGCAGAGGCTGCAGGCAGCTTCGCAACCCAGCGCTCAACCACTGCGCCACCAGGGAGGCCCTGTAAGTCAGAATTTTATTCCTATTCCTCTACCTCTTTTCTAACCCACATTACTAAATCCAATGAACAACACTTTGTTCACAATTTTACCCAAAATTTTAGTAGCATCAATACTGTTGAACAATTCCTATTTCTTGAAGCACTTGTTCACTTCACTCTCAAGACAACACTCTCTTGGTTCTCTCTCAAACTTCCACGCCTATGCATTTTTATGAAATAGAATTACTAAGCATAGAATTACCTTATGATCAATCCATTCCACTTCTCAGTATATACCCTAAAGAATAGAAAGCAGAGACTAAAACAAATATTTGTATACCCATGTTCATAGTAGCCTTATTTGCAATACCCAAAAAGTATAAACAATCCAAATGTCCATCAACTGATGAATAATAAACAATGGTGTATTCATACAGCAGAATGGTATATATGAATATATATGTATGTGTGTATATGTACGTGTGTATATACAATACATATAAAATTCTGAAGGATTTTGTGTGAGAAAGGAATAGATTTGGCCCAATAAAATAAATAGAAAGACTGCAAGAGTTAAAGAGCTAAGGAGAAAATTAGAAATTTGGTTATGACATTGCTGAAACTAAAGTAAAAAAGGCAACTGAATTTTATGGTGTAATTTAGTGGCTGATAACTGGTTTTCCTTCTTCTGCCCCTGCCTTAAGACAGAATCTCAACACTGAAAAAGAGTAATCTCTATAAACTTAAATAAGAATGTTTATACTGCCATAGAAAATCTCTGCTAGGTCCCCACCTCATTCAGAGTGATTCCTGAGCCCCAGGGCACAAACCTTGGGGCATGACTTGTTTTACCAAGGCCCACTGCCTGCATGGCAGCACCTAGAGGCTATGTGGCAAGGTGGTTTCCCACCACGCTGCCCCAGTGTGTGCGGGCAGTAGTCCAATGCACACTGCTCTGAAGGAAGCAGCTGCCCAGGAGTTCCCAGCAGCACCTGAGATGCAGCCTGTGGGCAGCCTTACCCCCGGCACCTGCCTCAGGTCCTTCCTCTGCCATTGCCTGCACCTGGGTCTTTGCCACACCCTTCTGGTGTGTGGTGGTGACCAGCACTATGGCTCAGCATTATCTGGCACTGTTGAGAATTGACCTACACTTTGCATCTGGGTCACCTCTGAGAGCTGTTGGCCACTTCTGATGGTCCAGCACTGCTTCCCGGTGCTGCTGCCTCCATTGTTGCCTGGTCCAGTATTTGGTGCTGTCTGTCCCAACCTTCAGACTGTGGCTGTGGGTTGCTGTGGCATCATCTCAGAGACCCCACCTGTGACCACCTCCAGCTGCCACTGTGAGTTGGATCTTCGCCCACGGCCTGCCCAGGTTCCATGAACTCCAGGCCCTCATTGGCAAATCAGCACCATCTTGAACAAGCAGTATTTTGTCAGGGACTTCTGGACACTGTGGACATTATCTGGGTGAGATAACCAGACAATTTTGGCCTTAGAAACTCTTGGTTCGCCTGTTAAATAAACACCATTGTTGTTCCGTGGCCTGAATGGTCATGCAATTGTGTGCATGGATGAGAACTCATAGACAGTGGCCTCTCCTCTATCTTGGCCCACACTAGCAGAGCTATAGCCCTGTTTCATGAGTAAAATGGAGAACTTTTATTTTGCTATACAAGGTTCCACGTGACCTAGCTTTCCTAGATCTCTGACTCCTTTAGATCTCAGACTTCCATACTCTGGCAGTACTTGACTTCCTCACTCTTTCTGGAACATTCAGCTATACTCTCACCTCCCCATCCTCTACACTGCTTGTCCCAGATGCCTGAAGACTCCACCCCTCCTAACCCCAGCTATTGAAATGTCTCCACTTCCTTCAGATCTATTTAAATAGTATCTTATTAGTAAGGCTTTCCTTAACACAATATAAAATAATAATCCCCTTCACCAACAATTTGCCTGTTTTATTTTTCTCTGTACTATATATTACCAATGGCATATCATTTACTTATGTTTGTTTACAGTACATTTTTCCCCTTGTAGAAATATAAACTCCATAAAGCCATGGATATTCTTTTTTTTTTTTTTTTAGTTACTGACATCTCTTATGCAAAAATGATAGTTTCTCTCTATATTTGTTAAACAAATGACTAAATGAGACTTTTTTGATCAAACTACAGATATGTTCAGAACTGATTTTTCTGAACAGAAAATAGTAATAGTAATTACTATTTATAGTAATAATAAATTACTATCTATTTATAGTAATAGTAAATTTTACTACTTATTTATAGTAAAATTAGAAGTAAGACTATCCTCTTTGTCTCAACCATTTTCTTTAATTATAGTACTAAACAATTGTACTACCAGTATCACACCTAAAATAATATGAACTATTTAGTACTTACATGTCCAATTGCCTCATAAATGTAACTATAGTTTATTTGAAACAGGATCCAAATTAGGTCCTTATAGAAACATTGGTTAAGAAGAATTGTCCCTTTTCCACGTCTCATTCAACATTCAGCAATTTTTAACTTTATATCTAATAGGCAGATATAATCTTCCATGTCTTTTATTGTTAGATTCTGGAATTTTTTTCTTTCCATGTGATGTCATATTCCTTAAGACCTCAAGTTCCCTTGTGTTATATTTTTTGATCTACACATTTTGCTAATTTAATGTTCTCTATTTTAAAATATATATAGCAGTGCCATAGAGAGTTGATCTACTTTTACTTTTTTCTACAAGTGGTACTGTGATTTCTGTGGGTGTGTGTATGGGGGGTGGTTTGTAGGGTTCCGTAGCTACTGAGACTTTAGAGTTGCTGAGTTCGTCGGGTGGGAAGGAGCCTGGAGTGTTCCAGCTGCTACTGGGAATGAATGAGAAGTTTAGGGTGGGGGGAAGGAGAATGAATAACTCATGTTTGTGGCATCATCAGTATCTCTCCTCTCTAGAATTCCAGATCTGAAACTTGGCAGCCTGTGTGCAGTTAGTGCAGTTTAGAAGTTCACTGCTGGTCTGAGAAGTGGGGGATGGGAACTGCAATCTAGTGTCCTTTCCAGGTACCCAGCTTCTGTAAAGCACACCAACTCTTCTGTATGGGTGTCCCCTCTTTCAATGGTGTGTGCCTCCACATCATTTCTGCTCTCCCCTCCCCACTGCCCCTAACCAGTGGGCACATTTAAATTTCACCATATCTTAACAAATTGTTTTCCAAAGACCTAGTACAAATTTAAATTCCCACTGGCATTTTTCAAATCTCCATCAGAGTTGACATTGTCAGATTTTAAATTTTTACCAATCTCATATTTATGAAATATTTTGTTTTTCTGTGAATTTCATCCCTACCAATGAGTTTGAACATTGGCATCTCAGGGATCTTTTTCTGCCAGTGACCTATTCATATTGTTCAGCCAATTTTATCAATTTAAGTTTTTAAACAGTCTTTTCCTTATTAAGTTACAGGAGTTCTTTATTTATTATGCAAATTGATCCTCAGTTTTTTTGCATTGAAAATATCTTCCCTAGACTGACTCTAATTTATCTTCTCACTGTTTTGCCATTTTGTTACCAAACTATGTTATTTCTCTCTTATTATTTGTACTTCTATAGCTGTTAATAAGCATTTTATCTTTCTCAAACTCATGAAATAGACTTTTACATTTTTCTTAGTTTAGATTCTTTTAGTAAAATTCTAATTTTTATCCAATTCTATGTCATATATCTTTAATCTTTTTCTACATAAATAACCAAAGTGTTTCCAAGCTGATCATTGAATATTCATCCCTATCTCCACTGATTCATAATGCCATTTCTGTCTTTTATCAATTTCCAAGATAATAATGAGTCGGTATCTGGGTTCTCAATTCATTTCCTTTCATGTAATTGTCCTCGTATGCAGGCACTATTTATGATTTAGAATGAAGAGTTCATAAAGAAGAAAATTTTAACTGAGAATAGACTCAGCCAAACATGAATGTTTCTTCTATAGCTTATTTCACCATTTCCAACCATCTACCAATAAACAATTCCAGTTTTAAGAGACCACTTCATCCATTTGTGTATCCTAGTGAATTTGCCAAAACCCTGGAATTGCTGGAAGCAAACACATTATATATTCCCTCTCTTTTGGACCAATTCCCCTACTAGCACCCACCCACCCCTTCCGCCCTAGGCTTATCCAGTCTCCCTTACATATTCATGGCTTGCATGAACCCCACACATGTCACAGTTCACCAACTTCCCTGGATTATCCTCTTGGTTTTCTTCCCCCATGAACATATTTTTTTCCTGTTGCTTTGAACTTAAAACACATATCATGACTGAATAAACACTGAACATAATATCACAGATATGAAAGTATTTATTGAATGGCATATCTGATAAGCATTGACTATCTATGGTTCAAAAATTATACCTTAGACAAAGAGTGAAGGCAAATTTAGCTATATAATATAAATGCAAAACCCTAGCAAAAATGAAGATTACTATAAATATTTCATTTCCACTCCTTTTTGGATTTATCTATTTGACCTCCTTTCTAGTCTGACATTTTTTTGGCCAACTTAGTGCTAATATGTCATCAGTCAAGCCAACAACAACAACGAAATCCTATTTTAGGGGAAAAAATTAAAGCCTTTAAAATATTGTTGATTGAGGAACATAGAAAACATCATTTAAAAGCTTTTTAAATTACCATTCCCTCCGTTGCTGCAAAATTTCCCTTTGTCTCATTTCATGCAGCTGGTCTGAATGATGACAGAGTGGTTTGTGATTATGTGGGTGACATTAGGCGCCAGCTGAAATGGACACTAAAGGAAGCATCCAGCATCCTGCATTTATAATTCCTGCTACATTTGGCACTGCACCAACTTTACAAATATGCAGCCCCCTTCCCCCTCTTTTTTTTTTTTCCTGTAAATCCCATGGCCAATGAATGCTGCTATGGCAACAAAAGTGGGAAGGGGGAGCCAGGGGGACCATGGCTATAAAAAGAGTTTTTAAAGCATCATGGTAACTGGGAGCCTAGTGGCAGACTCTCGGGCAACTGTACACTGTTAAACATCCTGTGTAGAGGAAACATTTCTACCAAATTTATTTACCTGTGTTGTCAAATCACTTGCTACAGAATTCTAAGTGCTCTTATTGCTATGATGATTTTCATTTTCAATTATTGTATGGTTCATTCAAATCACACAGGTACATTTCCAACAGTTATAAGAAGCTTCCTAAAATAGACTTTTAGAAACTGAGCACAGCTGTCAAAATAATGTTATCGTCTTCTAAAATCTGTTTCAAAGATAGTTATTCCAAAGAAATTTAAAAGTTATATTCCTATATTAGCACACTAAGTAGTTCATACCAGTTTAGTAAATCAAATATTCCATACTGCTAGCTTAATAAGATGGGGAGTCATGCATGAAATGACTGCCAGGTTAATGACATAGGGAGTCATGCATGGCATGTATTTGCATATAATAGCACAGAATGTTCTCCTAAATCCTTTAAATTACTCATCAATTCTTAAACAGGCATTTAACTAAATCCTCATTCAGAATCAAGAAGAAAGTTAAAAAAAAAAAAACCTACATTTTTGAAGTGATTAGATACCAGCTAAACAAATTCTAAAGGTTTATATTGGTTGGACATTCTACTCTTGAGGAGAGAGTTACAAATCTGAATAAATAAACAAATGATCTCCTGGGCCAGGGTAGGACACACAAGAGCACCCAGCCTGTTTTCCCCACTCCCACTGTCATATGCACAGTGAACACACATCAAAAGTTCCATTGTTAGCCTCAGAAATAAAGATGTATAACCAAAGCAGTGTACAAAGCATAGATTAAGTCTAGAATTGTGTTTTGATTGTCCCAATTCTGAATAACCTGAACAGGTTTTCTTTTACTTGATGAACTGTACATTCAAGGGATTAAGGAGCATCTTTACTCCCAAATCACCTTGTTTTTACTAGGTGTGTAACCTTCTATACAAAAGGAACAGACTGCTTACAATCAGAACAGTTATCAATCCCAGCTGTTACTCAAGGAAATCAGGAAGCACCCTTGTCATACAAAGGATGTTTTCCTATTTGAGAATGATGGTCTAGCCAGAGCTTCCTTAATTCTCACAAGTACTCATGCAAAATGAGATATACAGGCAGTTCTAAAACCAAAAACCAACTAACAAAGAAATGGCAAAAATTCAAAATTTTAGATCATCTTTTCTTGCTGTGTCTAGTTATCATGGCAACAATCATTGAGCACAAATTCTATACCCACTGCATCAAATTCATTATTCTATTTTTTTATTTAAATTTTATTTTTATATTCCCCATACAATTACAACCCCCTTATTTTGACTCCAATCCCTCCTTTCCCTGCCCCCCAACCCCATAGAGTGTCTCTGGTTCATAGTTGTTTGTTGATTTTGATATTTTCTTTCTTTTTTTTGTTTTTTTTTAAAGATTTATTTATTTATTTAGACAAGCACTGGGTACAGTCAGAAGCACGGGAGGGTGAGAGAATTCACTAGAGCCAGAGCGGGGAACAGAACAGGCAGAGTGACGAAATACACTGCTGAGGGGAGCAGTGGGCGCAGCAGAAAAGGTCTGTTGCGCACGTGGGACCCTCACCCGGCAGCCAGGGATTGAACCAGTGCTGCAGAGGCTGTGGGCAGCTTCGCAACCCAGCGCTCAACCGCTGCACCACCCGGGAGGCCTGATATTTTCTTTCTCATAGTTATTCTTTTTATATCCCTCACAACATGGTCATTTTTTCACACTGTTGTCTCCATTTTGCAGATAGGAAAACTGAAGTTCACAAAGGCTAGGTAAAATTCTCAAGAGACAGGTTAAAACCAGGTTTTAGATTGCCTCAATTAAATACATTTTTTCCTCTATCTCTCCAAGGCATAATTATTAGCAGAAAATAAACTATGGCTTTAAGAAATAGGTGACAGTCTGTTTTTTTTTTTTTTCAAGGAATCTTCCAGATTTTCCAGTTTTCTTAGACTGCCATTATTCATAGCATGTGCCTATAATACAGAGGAAACATGAATCCCAGATCATTTACTTCTAATGATTGATTGGTTCCCATAACTATTCTCTCAGGGATCTTTTTTATTTTTAATTGAATGACTATAAGCTAAATTGACTATTAGTGCATGTTATGCTGTTAACTGTCTTAAAGTAATTCTAAAGCAAAGTTCTGGAAATATAAAGCCAATATTCGTTGACCACAGAGAATATTCATAGAGACCATAGAGTGTCTATGTGAATATTTACATATGGTCAGTGGGTTCACAGAAACTCCAGGAGACAATGTCTTCTTTCACGTGCAGCACTTCCTTACATGTTCATTATGTCTGATTAGAAAATAATCTCCTTTCAAGTCAGATGCATAGACTTGCTGTCAGATAAAATAGTAACCAAACCCACATAACTCTAGAATGTGTGACTCTAACTAAGGTGGGTTTGGTAATCAGTTGCTGAAATCTAAGACTTGCAGCATTAACTTATTCTTTCATTAAATATAACTGTGAACATATTTTTAAATTGTAAAATATAATAGCCAAAACTATAGGAAGCAGGCTATTTTTTCCTACTTGACATAAGTTGCACACACAAAAATGCATTTATCAATGAAGAAAACAAAAATTTTATGTAAAGTCAAATTAAGGAGATACAAAAATGAATGAAACATAGTGGTTTGCCATTCTGGATATCATAACCAAATGATAAAAATACAAAATTTAATCTTCTAGATTTTACAATAAAAAGACACAGAGCTAAATTGAATCCAGGAGGAGATGGGTAATAGGTAGGTTGGGGAAGATTTCCCAGGTGACAAGTTTAAAAATGACAAGAGACAGGGCCTCCCCGGTGGCACAGCAGTTGAGCACTGGGTTGTGAAGCTGCCCACAGCCTCTGCAGCACCGGTTAGATCCCCAGCTGTCGGGCGAGGGTTCCATGTGGCGCGCAGACCTCTCCTGCCGTGTCCACTGCTCCACTCAGCAGTGTACTTTGTCAATCTGCCTGATCTGTTCCCTGCTCTGGCTCTGGTGAATTCTCTCACCCTCTCGAGCTTCTGACTACCTAGTGCTTGTATAAATAAATAAATAAATAAATCTTAAAAAAAAAAAAAAAAAAAAAAGGACAAGACACAAAGGAATTAGGCAAGTGTGAACAGAGAGCATCATTCACCAGACAGACTGGAATGGAATCCAGACAGGAAAGCATGGGAATTACATGCAGCTGAGGGATACCTGGTGGGACAATGGTCATATCAAGACACAGGCAGTGTTCATTTCTAGTAAAATCTATAATGTAAGTGTTGAAATTCAGAACTTAGTTTTATTAAGTATAAAGAAAGCCTATATTCCAATCCAGATAAAGTGGAATAAAATGGCATTCAAGGGTGACTGTGTACTATGGGGTGAATTGGTGAGGTCTAATTACCTACTCATTGTCAAAAGAAAGTAAATTTAATCTGAGTCAGGTAACAAATCCTAAATAACCACTGTTCCTAATACAGAGACATTAGATTATTATATATATTTTTTCTTAACTACAAGTACACACAAATTGACTTACTCATGATCCTTGATTTATCCTTACCTATATTTGATTTATATGTGTCCTGTTTTCTTGCTTTGACCTATTTATTCATTGTTGGAAAAATAATAACCACAGAAAACCTACCATCTCCAAAACAAAGCGTACATAAATATCCTGTATCGAATTTTAGAGTAGCTTTACCACCATGTGTCACTTTAAACCAGGAAAAAATCTTCCAGAATCCTGTTCACTAGTATTCTATATAATAAAATTATTATATTATATTGACATATTATTATTAATTAATGTGGATGTCAGCCATAAACATGAATCCTGGCAATGCTTTTAATTTTTAGATTATCCAATTTAATGGATTTTATTAATATATGTATTTTGTCCCTTATTAAGCTAGCAATTAATTAGACAGAAACTATTACAATAGTTCACTGTATATAATCCTGCCAGATAATTTCAATAACTATTCAATTTTTTTTAAGTAATGCCTTTTCTACTCAGATAAGCTGGAGCTAGTTTTTGATGTTTGTAAACAAAGGACACAACTAGTGCAATTTTCAAAACTATAAAGGAAAATAAAGGGGAAATTAAATCTACAGAAGGTAGAAAAGAAAATAGAAGCAAAATGAAGAACAGTAATTTAAAAACACAGAACAATATGAAGGAAATGTATCTGAATACATTCATAAGCATAATTAACATGATTGAGTTAAAGTTAGTTATTCAGAAACCTAAGCCCCAGAAATTATGTCTCCAGATAGAATTTTTAAATTTCAAATTTATGGTGTTTTTACAAAATAACATAAAATGTGAAGCTAAAGAAGTGGAAAAATATATGAGAAAATTATAATTAAAAACAGCATTTTTTACCAGCTTTCTCAAAATAATGACTAACCTTGTACTCTTCCCTTCTCACCTATGCCTACATTTTTGTTGACTACATTTAATTACTTATATCGACCAATAAGTGTTCTTGTTTTGTTAGCTGTAACAGGAACATTTTCGCTCCTAAACTCTCTGAACACCTCAATTAAATTAAATATTAATCCCTACTAACAGCAAACATACCTGATTAAGGCAAACTCTTAAGAAGGTAGAACCAAGCTGAGCTCAGAATCTTCTTATCTTAAGCATTCCGTTATGGGATGCAGACGAGAAAACAGATTTTATATTAATAGAGCTTAGGGAAAAGAACTTAAACCCTGAAATCGACAGTTGTGGGTTTGAATCCAAACTCTGTCCTTAACGACTAAACATGTGATATTGAATAAAGTCTTTGATTTTCTGAGGTTTATGTTTCCTCTAAACAAAGTGAAAATCAACATTTCTACTTTGAAGGTTTTTATAAAGGGTCAATGATATAATTAATCAAAATAATTATTCTCAATCTAACTGGAATAACCTAGAGAGCTTTAGATAGTACAGGTAATTGGGATCCTCCCTCAAAGTTGCTGCCGAAATAGATCTGGAAAATAATGTGGGCATTTTTTTTAAGTTTTCCCTGTGATTCTAATGTGCAGCTAAGATTGAGAAACATCTATAAAAACATGCATGCAGCCTAGTCCAATGCATGGTGTATATACATATATATATATATATATGTATATATATATATATATATATACCATTCATTGGTGTATATATACACCAGAATTATAACAGAGTGATTAAAAATACCAGAATTATAACAAGAGTGATTGATAATGGTAATGATGATGATGAAGGTGATAAATTTTAGCTACACAATACAAGCACTGAAATTGAAAGAAGTCATTTAATGTGGAGGTTATAAGAAACTTCAAAATGAAAAAAAGCATATTTCCATAGCTTTTAACAGCTAGTTTTCTATACAAACTGTGAGAAAAATAGTAAATAAATTTTGGAAGTAGGAGATACTCAGAAAGTTGTTCTGTAATACTCAGAAAGTTGTTTTATAATACAGACTTGTTTTGTAATACATGATAAGTGAAGTATTATTTCTATTAAGCCACAATTCTCACTGTGAACTAAGGTAGAATTATGGTTCTTCATGGACAGAATTTACAATAAGTTTTGTAAGTTTAGAAGGGACTCCTGAAATCACACAATGATTAGAGCTAAGTGCACAGTTACGAAAGACAGAACTGATCTCATTGGTGGTAAGTAGTTTGAAGAAAAAGGTTGTGTTTTATTCATGAGTAAATTGCAGTGACTGACAATTTGTGACCAATAAATCCTTGCTTACTGAATATTAGAATAGTAAAACAAAGTATTTTTTTTTACAATTTAAGGAAAGTTAAATATCTGTTAATGAAAACTATAAATGCACTATTTTCAATTAAAATTAATGACTATACAATTTATTCCCTGTGTATTAATCAACACACTCCTATGTATAACAGATACATATATAACTAAACTAATTCAAAAGGTATTATTTACTGTATAAAGATGTTACTTATATACTGATTTAGCAATAATGTTTTAAATTGTGACATATCCATAAAGTTGATTGAAATCAGATATGTATATATTTTTTTATCTTCAAATACGGTAAGATTACCTAAAATTTTCCATACAGATAGGAAAAAAATCAATATTACTGACTAGAGAGATGGTTAAACAATAATAATAAGATTGCTAAAGTTACAAAAAATGTATGGGAATGAAAATTAAATAAAGAAAAACTTCATGCTAAATAAATACAATTTTTACTTAAATTATTAGTAAAACATAGGTGATTTATTATAATATTAGGAGCCACAATGATATTAAATAAATATTATGTGAGCTTTCTGCATAAATATTAAAAATATATTGCATTTATCTCAGTAATTATACATCATTTAGTTGACATTATTGATAATACCCCTCCTCCACCTGCCTCCAAAAACAAATAGAAATACAACACAGGGAAGTGGGACATCAGGGAAATAAGATATCTCGCGAACAATGCTCCAGAATCTAACCACAAAGGCAGAGAAGATCTTATCTTCCTATCAGATAGAAAGTTCCAAGTTGCCATGATAAAGAAGCTGAAGGGAAATGAAACACTTATCAATATATGCACCAGACAAAGGAATATTGAAATATATAAGGCATCTATTAACAAACATGAAAACAGAAATTGGAAGCAACATTATAATAGTAGGAAACTTCAACAAATCACTTTTGTCGATGGACATATCACAAAACGAAAACTCCACAAGGAAGCAATAGCTTTAAATGAGAAATGAGACTTCATAGGCATACTAGACACATAATAGGCACTTTATCTCCCAGAATCTGAGTACATATTCTTGTTAAGTATGCATGGAACATTCTCCAGGGTAGAACATACTGGGTCATAAAATAAGTGTCAATAAGTCCATAAAGTTTGAAACAATATCAAGAATCCTCTCTGAACACAAAGGCATCAAACTAGAAATGAACCACAAGAAGAAAGCAGATAAAACCTCTAATATAGAGATTGTAAAACATAATACTGAATGACTATTGACTTAATGAGGAAATCAAAGAAAAAATGAAAAACCTGAATACAAGCAAAAATGAAGATATGCACTACCAGAATGTATGAAATATAGCAGAAGCCATACCAAGAGGGATGTGTATAGCAACAGATCCACAGCAAGAAAAAATATGAACTCAAAAAAAAAATTACTTCTCACCTTAAGAAACTAGAAAAAGAAGAACAAAAAAATCCCACATAGTTTAGTAGCAGAAGGAAATAATAAAAGTAGAACAGAATTAAATTGAATAGAAATTAAAAATCTTGTCTAAAAATTAATGAAAACAAGTTTGTTTTCATAACCTATTAGGACAAATAATAATAAACTTACTAGGACAAACACCTATATAGACTCCCTGAGAAAAGAGATGTGATAAAACTATAATAAATCATATCAGTAATGAAAGAGATGTGACAGCAGATATCTCAGAAATAGGATCATAAGAAACTACTATAACACCTATATGCTTTTAGTTAAATAACTTGGGAAAAAAGGACAAGCTCTAAGCAATATATAATGTTCAGACACTATCTCCGGACCAAATAGAAAAACCTGAAAAGACCAGTTATAGACAAGGATACTTAACAGTAATCAAAAGTCTTTCAGAAAACACAAGCCCAGGTCCTGTAGAACTCACTACAGGTCCTGTAGTGAGTTCTACCTAAATTTCAAAATGGACAATAACCTTAAATGAGGAATTAGGCAGCTGAAGCATACTAAATACTTAATAGGGTACTATCACCCCAAATCCTGACTACATATTTTTCTCTAGTGAAAATATTCTTCTCCTCCAAAACATTGAGGTACAGGGAATCCTTCCAAATATAATTTATTAGGCCAATATTACTCTGATACCAAAAGCAGACAAAGACATCACACAAATGGAAAACTACATACTGACATTCCTGCTGAACACAGATGCAAAAAAACACAACACAATCTTAGCAAAAAGAATACAACAATGAATTAAATAAATGATGCATTGTGACAAAGTAGGAGTTATTCCAGGTACTCAAGGATGGCTCAACATCCAAAAATTTCAAAGTCATTCACCACAATAACCACAACAATAGAAACATAAAGATGAACTGACCATCTAAATAGATGCACAGAAATCATTTGATAGGAATCAACATCCAGTTTGCATGGGAATAGATGGAATACACTTCAACATAGAAGCCATATGTGATGAACTTACAGATAACATCATAATCAGTGGTAAAAAATGAAAGTTTTTCAGGTATAAAATAAATATGTGAGGTATAAAATAAGGGTGTTCACTTTCACCATTACTATTCAGCATTATATTGGCAGTGTTAGTTAGAGCAATTAAGCTAGAGAAATATATAAAATTAATCCAAATTGGGAAAGAAGAGGTAAAACTGTCACTCTTTACTCATGGGATGATAAAATGGATTTTAAAAAACTTTAAAGACTCCACTAAAAACAATGGGAAATATTACATCAGTACAGTAAAGTGGAAGGCTACAAAATTAATCTATAGATTAAGTTATGCTCTTACTCAAAATCAGTGAACTATAACAGAAAGAAATCAAGAAACAACCCCATTTAAAACTACATCAAAAAGAAATAAATACCCAGGAATATTCTACACAAAGGGGATAAAAGTCCTGTACAATGAAAACTATAACACAATATTAAAATAAATACAAGGGGGAGCCTGCCTGGAGGCCTAGGGGTTAAGTCTCAGTGCATTCACTGCCAGGGCCTGAGTTTGATGCCCAGCCAGGGAGCTAACCCATCTATGGCAGAGCAGACCTCTCCTGCCTCCTGTCTCCTACACGCGCCTTAGCAGTGTATTTCAGTAAATCCATCTGTATCGCTCCCCACTCTGTCTCTGATGAATCTTCTCACCCCTTGGCATATATCAACAGATATATGAAAAAATGCTCATTATTACTTATCATCAGGGAAATAAAAATCAAAATCACAATGAGATACCATCTTACATCTATGGAAATAGCCAATTAAAAAGAAAAATAGAAACAAGTGCAGGTGAGGGTGTGGAGAAAAAGGAAAACTATTTCACTGTTGGTGGTAATGTAGACTGGCCCAGCCCCTTTGAAAAACAATGTGGAGAGTCCTCAAAAAACTAAGAAAGGAATCACCATATAACCCAGCAATGCCACTCCTTGATATCTATCCAAAGAACACACACACACACACACAAAGAAAACACTAATATGAAAGGAAAGCTACATTCCAATGTATACAGCAGCACTATTCACAATATCTAAGATATTAAAACAACCCAAATGCCCCAGAACAGATGAGTGGATCAAGAAGATATGGCACATATATACAATGGGATACTACCGTCTTCAAAACAGAGAAACTCATGCCATTTGCAGTGACATAAATATAACTGGAAGTGATTATACTACATGAAGTAAGACAGAAGGAAAAAGGTAAGTACTGGATGGTTTCACTTATATGTGAAGTCTAGAGAAATCAGTGGATCAGAAAAAGATGAACTTGGAGACTAACCCTTGAAAACAGACCATAGGTCTGAGACACCCAGAAGGGGAGAGGGGAAAGTAGAAAACAGGTGGGGAGGAAAGAATGGTGGACTGTGGTTGGAGACTGTGGGCACTTTGATGGTAGGAAAACAATGGTAACCACACCTGAGGGGAGAAAGCCTAAAAACAGAAAATAAGAGAGAGCCCAATTTAAAGGAAAAGATTGAGGGAAAGGAAGTTCTGAGGAAATGATTAGTTGCTTTACATCTGAGTACTTTCAGATGGAAGGACAAGGAAGAAGGGAGATTGGGGAGGTGGATCATTGGAGGGTCAAGGCAGTCTCACGGGAAACTTCAGGTGACCATGAAGTTTTGAACCATAGATGTCACTTCAGAGCTCTCTTGAATCAGGGTGGGAGGGTTGAGGCTTTAAAACTATAAAAAGTGTGGCCATAATTATATAAGATGGTTCTTTTATGCATACAATCCCTGAAGATAGTTATTTGCTCAAGGTACTCTCAGCAGTTGAAGTGGCAAGTCCTTCCTAAAGGAGCATCTGAGAAGCACACTCCAGAGCCCAGCTCCGTATTTACATAATTACAGATACATAAACTTAGTTTTTATGAAGACGAGAGACAAAACTTGACCAAAAAAGCTTGGAATACCCAAAGAAAATATAAATATTCTGTGAGATAAACCATTTCCTTAAGGCTGCTGTTCCCACAGGTTAACCCTTCACTGGTTTGAGCTGACCCTATGTATAATTCACAAGCAGTATTCCTTAGGGAAAAGCATAGACCATGCCCTCCATGTCAAGTGGCTTGAGAAGTACATGGGGATTCAAGCTATCAAATCTTTTTTTTTTTTATCTTAATAGCACACTCTGCTAGCACTTTAGAGATTTTCGTTCAGCACCTATATGACCTGCAATATCGCAGGCTGATCATATTAAATTCTGAAGAATATGGTTTCCATTTCTTAGGTGATTTAATTACTCTCTGGTATTAACTGGAAACTCAGGCAATAAAGCGTGTTAAAAATGACAAGGAATCTTTGTCATGAGTGTTCAAGTGTAAGGTATAATCATCATTCCCAAAAAGTGGGGACCAAAAAAGCCAGAGACATAATGTGTTTAAAGATCAAGGGAGAAGGATGTTTTAGGTAAGAGTTATATATCTAAACAAAAAAGAAAAATGCTATTCTAAAAAAAAGTCAGACCGCCTCATATTATTTATTTCCATTTGTGCAAATGTTTATGTATGTATTAAAATAGAAAAAAAGATAGATGAATATTTGCGAATATATATGACTATCCATGGTGTATTAAGTGAACAAAAGCAAAAGCAAATTGAAAGGAAATGTGTGTATTATGCTACTGTTCTGATAATAAACTAACCAACCAACCAAAACTACATTTTTTTTGCATTTGTGTTCTTATGTTCATTTATGTGAGCAAGTTGAAAATCAAAATTAGTAAGCTTCCAACAACAGGACTGAAAAAAAAATGTATAATAATAAACATCTTTATCACACCTTTGTTATGTATTTCAATATACAATGTTGTTTTAATATGTATATTGTTATACGTATGTTTTAAGCATGCAAAGAAAATAATCTAAATTCAAAAGATATAGCAACATATCCTATTCTTAAGGTCTGCTTTTTAGAGCTGCTTTTTAAAAGCAAATCTGGGAGCTACTTAGAAGAACCAATATTCCTTCAGAAGCTTGAAGTGCAAGAATAAGCATACATGATATAGGAATAAATATATGCTCTTTGGTCTGCAGTGAGAAATGCAATCTTGAACTAGCAGCAATCTGAGCTAATCGTGCAGTCCTACCTATATAGGGTTATTCAGATTAGAGTACATGTTTATGAAAAATAGTACAATGACCAGAGGAAAATAAAGATTCAGCCAGGACTACCTAGAGTAGAAGCTACTTGTTTAACATTTTGTCTCAAAAAGTACATACAGTATGTTGGCAGATCAAGGAGATACTTAAATATTTTTAAAAGATTGTGGTATCCCTGGTGGCCTAGGGGTTAAGTCTCAGCACTACTACCTCGATAGTCCGATCCCTGGCCAGGGAGCAGACAGGTCATGTTTTGCCTGCTGCTCCCCTTAGCAAGGTACTTCAGTAGATGTGCCTGTTCTGCTCCCCACTCTACCTCTGGTAAATCCTCTTACTGCCCACTTCTGGCCTACACCCCAGTTCTTCTATACAAAAATACATAAATAAAATCTTTTTTAAAAGATTGTAATGTCATTAGAAAAATATGAAGAAGGAGGTTTTTCAGATGGGAAATTCTAACATGAGGAAAATTCTAATTGACAGTGGAAAAATGAAAAATATTGGATTAACCGATGATTTAAACTATTTTAAAAGATCCTATAGGATCATTGTTAAAATCCTTTTAAGACTTCACCATTGGATTCCATCTTATTATTGGAAAAACTGAAACTCAGAAAGATGCCTGGATTATGAATTATAGCATAATTATTAAATACTTTAAAATAAATTAAAATCAAGTGAGCCACACACTGAAAATTCAAATTACTTCTCATGTTCAGAAAAGTTAAACTTTATAATATTTTAAATGACATCAAATACCAGTTTTCATAGTTCACAACTTTATTCAATGTGAAAGTTTTCTATCAAAAGTGAATTGTGCATAATCATATTCCATAAAGCTTTCTACATCAAAATATCTACTAAATTCAGTGCTATCTTATTTATCTGACTCCTATCTAGCTATACCTCCAGGTTGGAAGGATTTAGTGTACAAGTAAACCTATTTTCTTAAAAATGAGGCCAATATATAAGATGAAAATTCTATTAGGGAAAAGCACCTATAATCTTAGCTGAATGATCTCAAAAAAATTACATCCACTTTTCATGAAATGAAAACCACAGGACTTCATAAATTCTTTCTTTGTAGAGGACAACTTGGTGTATCTGAAAGCATGATCCATTTGTGCAGTATATAGAAACAACTTGGAATAGGGTACACAAACCAGCCAAGGCGAGGAGAAATCCCACTGTGCACCTGAATCCTGTGCAGACAATTCCAAGATTATTTATTTATTGCACCTTGATGTTACAGGGAATGAAGTTGACTAATTGTGCATAATCATTTTTCAAATGGTTTCCACATAAAAAATGCCCATTAAATTCAGAACATGATTTTTTTTTTTTTTTTTGGCTCCCAATCTATCTAAGTCTCTGGTTTACTTTGATATACTTCTCAAGTAATCTAGTGAGTCCTGCAATGTGCCACACTTTGCCAAGCACACATACACACAATATCTAATTCATTCTCTAGCCTAGATCTTCCACATGGGCTTCCTTCTCCTCATTTTATAGAAAAATAAACTGAGGGCAAGAAACATCAGGCAGTTTGTCCAAGGTTAACAATCACTAGTAGGATGGGTTTGGAGCTCAGTATTTTCAAAACGCTATGTAGTTCCAATGTATAGTACAGTCTCCAGGGAGTTTATATTCAAGGTAACTTTCCTTTCTACACATTAAAAAAAATCAAAATGATTCTTAGCATCTTTATTCTTCTACAGGAAATAGATGGACTGATAAGTCTAGTATATACTATTTAATGAAACCACTGGTGATTCAATGAAGAAACTGCTGAGATATTTTATGGATGACCAAATCCACTATATTGTATCACATTTTAAAAAATTCTGCAAAAGTGCACATGTACATAATATTGCATAATTATATAAAAGCAATCATACTTCTCATCCAAATATTACCAGACATCTCTCTTCACCTAGCAAACTCTTCCATGTTTACTCTCCAACACTTGGAAAGTTGTTAAGTAAGTATGTTGATATTTATCTCCTTCATTCCTTCCTCATTTTTCTCAGAGAACAATGTACCATGTTAACAACCCACTAAATACATTTTTACATTTTTTCTACATTCGTATAATTATGTGGAATATGCACATACATAAATATTCATACCTATAATTACATATAACACCTAAAATTTAGGAATGTTCTATTATAATTATTGGATCATATCAGCCAACTTTTTCCACCCTGCTTTCCTCACTGAAAAATACCTAGCACAAACCCTCCAAACCAACTAGTATACTCTCTGATTTACTACTTTTGTTAGTTTCATGATATTTATGAATGCAGTAATAACCATCTCTGTATGTGTATTTTCATTTGCTGATGTTTTCTTTCTACGAAAGAGAGTCTAGGAACTGAATTGCTATAGTAGTCTGTATAGTATTAATTTTAGTAAATATTGTCATATTGTTTTCCAAGAAAGCTGTAACTGTTCACATTACCAGCTGCAAAGTATGAAAGTACTTATTCCTCTGTGGTCCTGCCAGCAATAGTACATTTTAAGTTCTGCCAGGTTGCTTGAAATAAAGTGATATATCACTGTTAACCTTAATTTGCATCTCCCTTGCTACTAGCGTATTTAAACATCTTTCACAGCTTTGGCCACATGAATTTAGTCTTTGTTCAATTTCTGTTGAATTGTTTATTTTCTTGTTAAATAAAAATTTTATCTATTCCTGATAGTAACCCTTTATTTGATAAAGATATGTACTTTTGTTTTGTCTTTTACAAAAGCACATCATTTATATACTATTTTGAGTCATTAGCATAAATTTTAAATTTTATTTAAACAAGTCTCTATCTTTCTTTTGAAATTTCTGTGTTCTCTGCTTCTGTTAAAAAGATTTCCCTGATCCAGTGCAGTGAATATTATCACAATGATAATATTTTAAGATTATTGTTGCCTTATTTTTTACATTTGATCTTCAGTTTAATCTAGAGTTTAAAAATATAGGATAAGGAACATGTTTATGGTTTTTCTACATGGGTAACAAGTTACTGGTATTGTATATTAAATAAACCATTCTTTCCTGCTGAGTTAAAAATTCATATTTTATTGTACACTAAATTTAAAAACACACTGACATCTATTCCTGGAATCTTGTCATTTATAACCCCATGTTATCCTCCAAAACAAGTGGTACAAGTTTTCTCAGACTTTGTTACTTATTAAACATATTTAAGTAAAACATGGAATAAAAAAAGAACTACAAAAATAGAAAAAGAGCTTGGTAACTCTTGTCTCTTTGGGACTTAACTATTAGGAACAATAGGATAATAGCACGTGTACACATGAAGTGTTAGCAATACCATGTGTGACCTCTGATATGATATGTAGTTTCAAATCAGAAGGAGTGAACACAGTGTAGAGTGTAATGGGCAGAGTAAACTTTGGCATAAGGGAGGCTGATATACCCCTTGAAATAAAATTGATGAATAATATCAGAACTTGGAAGTTCTGGATATTTTAGCACACAAATAGATTTCCCTATTATTTGTTTAAGAAAATATTTTACAATGAGAGGGTCAAAGCTAATAACTGATATCAGTTATCAATATGAAATGCATAATTTAAAAATAATATTCAATAATGATGCTTCAGTTAATGGCACTGTGATCTTAAAAGCAGTCATACCTTTTTGAGTTGTGATGACACAACTCAATTTTTCATTTTATAACATTTAAAAATCAGCTAACAAATGTAGGCAACTCCCTGAATTGTGAGATACAATTAGTTTCCACTCATTCATTTATGTAAAATTCTGTAACGTGGGAATAGGAGAGGGCAAGGCTCAAGTTTGGTTTTTGTCTGATTTCTTTTCACTTTTGATATGTGAAGAATGCTGCCAATTGGCAGTAGAAGTATTCAATCATCACACCATTAATAGATCACACCACAACAAGGTTTCATTACTGTGGATATTGGATGAGGCCCTGCCAGAAGGCCTTCGATGCCCTAAGGATAAGATGTGTTAAGTCCCCAAATTAGGAATAGCAATCTTTGGGCAAGAGTTTGAGGGTTGCAGGAGTGTTTATCTGGGTTTGAAGAGCCTTGATCAAGATATTCCCCTAGGGTGACAAACCCATAATTGCACTTATCAGCTTTAGGCTGCTTTGATTAATGCAACCTTCTGTGATTTATGACCTAGACTATTTTTAAACAGGTGTTCTCTTCATTGTGATAGACTAGAGATTTTCAGGGTTGACAACATAGGCTCATTTCATTTATTTATTTGGCAAAATTTCCCAAGAACACATTATGAGAAAAATATCCAATAATTTTATAGAGATTTAGGTTTAGTTGATGTCAGACTGGGCTGTTTTCTCCATTTAAACTTTTTAGTACTTTTAAGGGAACTTCTGCTTTTTTCTTATGTTACTGTCCTACCACCACATACTTACTTGGACATCCAAAACATACTACCAGATTCTCTAACCTCAGGGACTTTTTCAGGTCCAGAAAAGTTGCCTAGTGAACATGAATCAAAATGTAGCATAGTAAAGGAATGTTAACAGGAAAAGCCACACACACACATACACACACACACACACATATTGGTCATCCTTTGTGAAGAATTATAAGCTGTGGTAGAACATATGATACATCTAAGATATGTGCTGTTCAGATTGTTTATAACTCACACACATCAATTTTGCCATTTTAACTTCATGTGTCTTCTAGACCCACCAGGAGTAACAAATTCTTTGTCACTGCTTTAAAGTTTGTCAAGTTATTTCGTTAGGGCAGTAATATACTATTTACTGAGTAGCAAATATCTCAGGTTGTAAACTTGCTCCATCCCTTAGCAGGTGAATGATCTTGGACATAATTTTTTTTAAGTAGTGGAATGGGTTTTTTCTCTCTCTTTTTTATTTTTATTTTATTTTTATTTTTTAAAGATTTATTTATTTATGCATACAAGAACTGGGGCACAGGCCAGAAGTGCGGGGGATGAGAGGATTCACCAGAGACAGAGTGGGTACAGAACAGGTGGATTAACTGAAACACACTGCTGAGGGGAGAACAGGTGAGCCAGGAGAGGTCTGCTGTGCCATATGGTTGTCTCCCTGGCGGGGGATTGAACCCGCGATGCAGTGGCTGCGGACAGCTCCACAGGCTGTGTCTCAACTACCACCCCCCCCCTACGCCCCGTGCTCTCTCTCTTTTTTAAATTTTATATATTTTTTACATCATTCTTCATTTTTGTACAATGCATGCTTTCTCATCTCAGTTATAGTCCCCATGAAATTCCCACCACCAAGTCACCAGTGTACCATCACCATAGTCCCTTATGCTCTTCCCATCCCATTTTGATCCTACTCCCTTCTCCCCTTTGCAAAGTGTCTCTAGTTTATAATTGCTAGTTAATTTTGGTATTTATTATAATTACTTCCCCCCCCCATCACTTATTTGGATCCTCTACATTCCTCCTATAAGTGAAGCCATCCTGTATTTTTCTTTTCTTTCTGGCTTATTTCACTGAGCATGATCCCTTCCAGCTCCATCTACATTGCAGAGAATGGCATGAGTTAATCTTTTTTTGTTTTAAGATTTATTTATTTATTTATACAAGCACTGGGTACAGTCAGAGGCGCGGGAGGGTGAGAGAATTCACCAGAGCCAGAGCAGGGAACAGAACAGGCAGAGTGACGAAGTACACTGCTGAGGGGAGCAGCAGAAGTCTGGAGAGGTCTGTGCGTCATTGCGGGACCCTCACCTGGAGGCCGGGGATCAAACCTGCACAGCAGAGACTGCGGGCATCTTCGCAACCCAGCGCTCAACCACTGCATCATCGGGGAGGCCCATGAGTTTATCTTTTTTAATTGTTGAGTAATATCCCATTGTGTATATATACCACATCTTCTTGATCCAGTCATCTAATTGTGGGCATATTGGTTGTTTCCATAGCTTACCTATTGTGAGTAGTGCTGCTATAAACATGGGGGTGCAGGTGTCCTTTTGAATTATTACTTAACCTTTCTGTGCCTAAATTATCTCATCTGTGAAATGGAATCAGTAACTGTTCCATAAGATTTTTCTGAGGATTAAATTAAAAGACATATGGAGGGCCTCCTCTGGTGGCACAGGCTGTTGAGCACAGCACTGTGAAGCTGTCTGCACTCTCTGCAGCACTGGTTTGCTCCCCACCGGCAGATAGGCGAGGGTCCCACATGGCGCAGCAGACCTCTCCTGTCTCGCCCACTGCTCCCCTCAGCAGTGTATGTCTATTGTCTGCCTGTTCTGTTCCCTGCTCTGTCTTCTCTGGTGAATCCTCTCAAACTCCCGCGTATCTGGCCTGTACCCCAGTTCGTGTATAAATAAATAAATAAATCTTAAAAAAAAAAAGACATATGGGTAGCTCTTACTATTTTTATTGTTTTTTTAAAAACAAATACTATTTATGGCCTCCCCGGTGGGGCAGTGGGTTGAGCACAGCGCTGTGAAGTTGTCCACAGCCCCTGCAGCACGGATTCGATTCCCGGCTGGCCAGGATGATTTCCACATGGCATGGCAGACCTCTCCTGTCTCGCCTGCTGCTACCCTTAGCAGTGTATTTAGGTTCTTCTGCCTGTTCTGCTCTCTGCTCTGTCTCTGGTGAATCCTCTCACCCTCCCGCGACTCTGGCTTGTACCCCAGTGCTTGTATAACTAAATAAATCTTTTTTTTAAAAAAATGCTATCTAACTTGTCAAGAGATTGCAAATTGTCTTAATTCTGAAACAACTTAAAATTTGTTTAAAACAATTAAAGAGGAGTGTACTTTTGTTCTTATCTATTCATTGAAACCAGTAATGTGGATAATACTTATCAGTGCTGTGGTATTGATTAACCCATAAATCAGGAAGTAATAACACCTTTATTTCCAAAGAACTGTTCTGTTTGACCTAGGCTGTCAGTAGATATATTGGCTTATAAACAGGAAGGAGCTCAGTTTAGAATAGGCTAGTGCTTTGCCACTCAAGTGATCTTTACATTTAACCTGTATTTCCTAAAAGATAGAAAGCTAGAGAAACTTAGATGATATATAGATTATGATGTTGATGGTGATGGATACGATAGACAGATAGTTAAATATATAGATAGGATAACAAGTAATCAAAAATCAGGAAAAAATTCTGAGACTTCCAAAAAATTCTAAGCTAAGCAAAGATGAAATCACATTCTGATTCTAAGGAAAGAATGTAAACATTTAAAGACTCAAATTTGGGCCTCCCCAGTGGCGCAGCTCTTGAGCGCTGGGTTGCGAAGCTGCCCACAGCCTCTGCAGCCCCAGTTCGATCCCCGGCTGCTCCCCGGCCACTGGAGGAGGGTCCCACATGGTGCGCAGACCTCTCCTGCCGCCCGCTGCTCCCCTCAGCAGTCTACTTCGGTCCTTCTGCCTGCTCTGCTCCCCGCTCTGGCTCTGGTGAATTCTCTCACCCTCCCGCGCTTCTGACTGTACCCAGTGCTTGTATAAATAAATAAATCTTTAAAAAAAAAAAATAAAGACTCAAATTTCTCTCAATTTTCAGGGGTTGTATGCAATCTACAGTTTAATTTTGTATGCAATCATTCCTAAACTTGCAGTATATCAGGATATTTTCAAAAGCTTCTTAAAAATGCATTTTCCTTTTTTTAAATATTTATTTATTTATACAAGAACCAGGGTAAAGGCCATATGTGTGGGAGGGTGAGAGGATAGGCAGGACAGGCAGGACAGGCAGACCGACTGAAATACACTGCTGAGAGGACCAGCAGTCGAGACAGGCAAGATCTGCTACACCCTGTGGGTATCTCCCCGGCAGGCCAAGATTGAACCACACTGCAGAGGCTGCGGTCAGCTTCACAGCACTGTTTTGCACTCAACCGCCTGCACCACCAGGAAGGCACAAAATGCGTTTTCTTAAACATTATCCAGGCCATAAATATAGTATATTTAAGAATTTGATTGTAAAATAAATGTTTTGAGGTCTCCCTGGTGGCACCGCGGGTTGAGTGCTGAGCTGTGAAGCTGTCTGCAGCCTCTGCAGTGCAGGTTAGATTCCCGGCCTGCCAGGGAGAAACCCACATGGAGCAGCAGACCTCTCTGCCCAGTGTCTGCAGTCCGTCTGCCTGTTCTGCTCCCTGCTCTGTCTCTGGTGAATTCTCTCACCTTCCTGTGCCTCTGACTGTACCCCAGTTCTTGTATAAATTAAAAAAATAAAATAAATAAAATATTTTGAAAAAATTCTTGCAGTAGTTTGCATATAAAATTATAGTTGAGGGCCTCCCCTGGAGGCACAGCGTTTGAGTGCTGCCTCTGCAGCCTCTGCAGCGCCAGTTCGAATCCCGGCCACCGGCGAGGGACCCATATGGCGTGCAGACCTCTCCTGCCACACTAGCTGATCCCCTCAGCAGTGTATTTCGTCTGTCTGCCTGTTCTGTTCCCCGCTCTGTCTCTGGTGAATTCTCTCACCCTCCTGTGCTTCTGACTGTACCCAGTGCTTGTATAAATAAATAAATAAATAAATCTTTTTAAAAAAATTAAAAATAAATAAATAAAATTATAGTTGAAAATCAAAAACCAATGAAAGTATTTTTAATAAATAAGCCTTTTTTATAATTTTTCTACTCAATATGTTAATTTATTCTCCTCTTGCTTATGGCAAATCATCAATTATCAAAATATTTTCTTTATTTTCTAAACTTCTTAGAAGTTTTGTAGTATGTCCTCAGTATAGATTTTGTAATGCCTATTTTTTATTTAGATAGAGCCACAAGTTTTGGAGAAGAATATTACAGAAGTGTAGACCACAAGCAAATAAGCAGTCAGTTATTCCACCAGAAAAAAATGAGTTTATTTGGAAAAGAAGCAATTTGGAATGTATCCTTTCATGGCAATATATGAGCACACTTCCTCAGGACAAAAGATGACTGTTGTAAAAATAAATAACCCAGTCCAAAAATGGGCAGACGAGCTAAACAGACACTTCTCCAAAGAGGAAATGTATATGGCCAACAGGCATATGAAAAAATGTTCAACATCACTTGTAATCAGGGAAATGCAAATCAAAGCCACAATGAGATACCATTTTACACCAGTGAGAATGGCACAGATTAAAAAAAAAAAAAAAAAAAAAAAAACTAGCAACAACAAATGTTGGCAAGGATGTGGAGAAAAAGGAAATCTGTATTGCTGGTGGGAATGCAAACTGGTCCACCCACTATGGAAAACTGTATGGATGTTCCTCAGTCTGCTAAAAATGGAGTTTTCATATGATCTAGCAATTCCACTCCTAGGTATGTACCCAAAGGACACAAAAACATTAATTCTAAAGGACACCTGCACCCCTATGTTTAGTGCATCACTATTCAAGATTGGAAAGCTATGGAAACAACCAAAATGCCCCAAAATACGTGACTGGATCAAGAAGATGTGGTGTATACACACAATGGAATATTATAGGAGGAATGTAGAGGATCCAAATAAGTGATCAGGATGGGGGAAGTAATAATAATAAAGCAAAAAACAAAATCAACAAGCAATTATAAACCAGAGACACTCTGCTAAGGGGAGAAGGAAGTAGGATCAAAAATGGGATGGGCAGAGCACAAGGGACTATGGTGATGGTACAATGGTAAATGGGTGGTGGGGAATCTCATGGGTACTATAACTGAGGTGAAAATGCATACATTCTACAAAAATGAAGAATGATATAAAATATATACAGTAAAAAATTACTTGTAAATGTAGTCCCTTGGACAAAATTGGATGTTTTCTCCAATTTTGTAGTTTCTTCTTTCCTCCCACTGGGACAGAAAAGCTTTCTATTGGACAGGCAAAGCATATTTCTTTCAACTGGATTCTGCAGTACACACTGAGTGCATCTATATGATAACGCTCTTTAGCCTCCTTTTATTTAAATGCAGTTTCTGCATATTAATTTTCACAAAAGTACCTCTCTTCTATCATATTGAAGCATTTACAAAGTCCAACCCTGTTCACAAAGAATGGTCAAAGCATGCTCATTGTTCTCCTTTTCCCACTTATCTCCCCCTTTTCATTTTAAACACTTTCATGCTTATTTTTGCAAAACCATCACAGCTTAACCAATAGAAACCAGTGAAAGCACTTCTAACAGACAACGAGGCAGCTCTGTCCAAGGAAGTATTGCCACCACCAAAAGAAGCAACTGAGAGTAACCTTATAACATGAAACCCTCCAAATCTCTCAGGAGCATGTGATAAACCCCGCTATCTTAATGAACATGTGACCTATTAAGAAGGATGAATGGTCACTACACTACACCTATGCATTGGGTACCTCTCTCCTCTTTTTCCCCCTAAGTATTATATGTACACCTTAAAATCCCTAGGCCCGTAGGTGTCAGGGAGCAGATTTGAGTCAGCTTCTCTATCCATACTTGACTATTCATGTAAGAAAGATTTTTTTCTCTGTCATTAAACCTACTGTCAAGGAGCATTGCTGTCTGTGTGCAATATGCAATGGGTTTATATTAACAAAATTAAGGATTGATAATATCAATATAAATTATCACTGATCATTTTGATCACTTGGTTAGGGCATTATCTACCAGATAACTAGATGAATCCACTGTGAAGAAACCATGTGTGTGTGTGGAGGGGGAGAGGTGTTTTAAGCTCTATCTTCAGGATGGAGGAAAATCAATGAAGGTTTCTGATTAACACATTACTTCAAGAAAATAAAATTTTTAAGAAACACTAAAAGAAAAGATATTCTTAGCTAAGAGAATAGTTACAGCATTCAAAGTCTTAAGAGATGAGGACATAAACAACAGCAGAAGTGCTGATGAAAAAGACCACAGCTAAAAATATAAGCGTGAAAGAAACCTGACACTGGTTAGATTGGGGGGAGATTGAGAAAAGAATCCCAAGCAATACTGAAGTTTTGAGTCTGAGTAAATATGAAAAGATGATAGAATAGAAAAAGAAAAAGTAGACACTTATTGTTGGGACACAGGTTTTGATGCTCCCCTGGGCATTAAGAAGGACATGCTGAATAAGCAATAAAATTTAAAATCAGAGCTGTCATGATGATGGTAATAGAGTAGATTACTTGCTTCACTACAAAAAGGAACATTTACAGTTGACCATAGGAACACAACATCAAGAGAATCTTATGACTTGGGGCGAACTTGAAGCACCCCTTGGACATCACAAACCAGCACAGACTCCACAGAGGAGACATGAGGAGATTTATACTTTATTGAACAGAAGGTGGATTGAGAGAAATACCTGGAGACTGTGGTCTAGGGCAGGTAAAAAAAAATGAGCTCAGTCAATGACCCTGGGAAAGGGAGAAAAGAAAAAAGTATAGAGAAACTCACACCCATAAAAGAGATGAAACCCATGAAAAATACTTGACATGATCCACATAGGCTGCCTCCTGGTAAGGAAAAAAACAGAGAAAATTGTCTAGACAACATAAGTAGGATGGGTACAATGCGTATTCTGGAAGAGGAAGCAGAATAAAGGGGAATGGGGAGCTCATTAAAATAATAGCAGTTCTCCACACCCCAGTTCTCCACACACAAAAAAATTATTGAGGTAACTTTGGCTTACATCACTATTGGTATTTTGGATATTTTAGAATTATGGTTCCTACCATCAGGCATCCCTACCATAGTGTATCCATCACTAAATCACCCAGAGTTCACCACCATAATCCAATGTGCTCCCTTCCCACTATGTTCTAATGTCTTCTCCACCTCCTTCCCCTCTGGATACTTAAGTTCTGTAGTCAGCTTTCAAGTTTAGTATTTAAGTTTGTCTTTATTAGACCTGTATTGCTATATATTTTCTTCTTAGTACTTATAATTCTGGAAGGTTGTGTCTTCATTATTATTTGTCTCCAAGTATTTCTTGATTTTCTCTTTGATTTCCTCACTAAACTAGTAGTCTTCCAGTAATGTGTTGTTCAGTTTCCATGTATTAAAATATTTTCTTGCTTTCTTTTGCTTGTTGGTTTCTAGTTTGATACCTTATGGTCAGAGAAGATGCTATGCCTGATTTCAGTTTTCACAAATTTGCTGATATTTGTTTTGTGATCCAGTGTGTGTTCTATTGTACAGAATGCCTCACCTAGTCTTGAGAAAAATATGTATTTTCCTTTGAGGAATGCAATGCCTTATAAATGTCTTTAAGTTACATTCAGTCTAATTTTTTGTTTAAGTCTCATTTATCTATCCATAATTAAAATGTGGCTTTGAAGTCCTCTTCCACAAATGTGCTTTTTCCATTATCTGCTTTCAGCATTGATAGTATTGCCTAATGAATTTTGGTGCTACTTCTTTTGGTGGGTATGTTTTCGTGACTCTATATCTTCCTAGCATACTGTTCCTTTATGCAGTACGTAGTGCTCTTCCCTGTCTCTTGTTTTTTTGTTTTTTTTTTTTTGTTGTTGTTTAATATTTATTTATTTATTTTACAAGCACTGGGTACAGTCAGAAGCACAGAAGGGTGAGAGAATTCACCAGAGCCAGAGCAGGGAACAGAACAGGCAGACTGACGAAATACACTGCTGAGGGGAGCAGTGGGCACGGCAGGAGAGGTCTGTCGCGCCATGTGGGACCCTCGCCGGCAGCTGGGACCCTCGCCCTCAGCGCTGCAGAGGCTGCAGGCAGCTTTGCAGCCCAGCGCTCAACTGCTGTGCCACCATGGGAGGCACTTTTTTTTTTTTTCAACTGGATATCTATTTTGTCTGATCTATAAGTATGATTTCCTTTAGGTTTCATTTGCTTGTAGTATTGTTTTCCATTCCTGGGGACAGCAGATGGTTGGATTCTGTTTTCTGATTCAACCATGTACTCTTTGTCTTTTAATTGTTGAGTTTGGCCCATTTATATTTGGAGTTACTGATTTATGAAAGTTTGTTTCTGACATTTTGCCCTTACTTTTTGTGGTTCAATCTATTTCTGTTTTCAGTTATTTGTGTATGTTCCTCTTTTTGGTTTACATGTGAGACATCCTTTCAACCTTTCTTGTAGGGGTATTCTAGTGTTTGTAAACTCCTTCAATCGCCCATTGTTGGGGAAGGTCTTTATTTCTCCCTCATATCTGTATGAGAGCCTTGTAGGACAGAGTATACTTAACTGGTGGTTTTTATCTTTATATATTTGGAACACATCTTGCCATTTTCTCTTTGTCTGTAGTGTTTCTTCAGAGAATTCCAATCTTAGCCTAGTCAGGGTAAATTTATAGGTTATCTGCTTCCTCCCCCTGCCTGGCTTCAATATTCTTTCTTTGGCTTAAATTTTTAAAGATTTATTACTATATGTCTTGGTATAGGTCTTTTCTGTTTAGGTACCCAGGGTTCTTTCTGCTCCCTGGATTTGTACTTTTATTTCCTTCTATTGTTTGGGAAATAGTCCTCTATTGTTTCTTTAAATGCACTTCTGTTCCTTTCTCTCTCTCTCTCTTCCCTTTTTAATATACCTTCTATTCTTAGGTTTCCTTTCCTCATGGAGTCAGATGAATCGCTATTTCTTGTTTTTTAACTTCATTAACTCTTGCCTTTTCTACTTGAATTTCTTATTCTTTCATATCTCAAGTACACTGCTTTATTTTTCCATTTGGCTTATTCTACTTCTGTAACTTTCTCCTGAACTGTTCAGCTACTCTGTTTCTGTTTTATATTCTAATACCCATTTTTTCTTATTTATAGCTTCAACTTCTATCTTCTGTTTGTTTGTTTTATTTTTACAAATATTCATTTGTTTTTCTGCATTTTCCTTCCATGTCTTTAAATTTCTTTATCATGGCAATTTAAACTGTATCTCATGAGTAGAACATTTCCTTGTCTTTGTTGTTAGGTTCTGGAAATTTGTTCTTGGGGTCTGTGTGTGTGTGTGTGTATGTGAGAGAGAGAGAGAGAGAGAGAGAGAAAGAAAGAGAGAGAGAGAGAGATTCCCCTGAGGATTCATGGGGTCATTTGTTGTGCTTTTCCTTCTCCCCATTATTTGCTTTGGGGACTCATTGCTGTAAGTGGGGTTTGTGTTGGGCATGTCTTTCCACCCTCATTAGTGTGGGGGTTTACCTGTAGGTTTAGGCACTGGTAGCATGTTGCAGGGACTGAATTAGCTCTGTCTCCTCCCCCAGCATTGATGTGGGTGATCACAATCCTGGCCCAGCATGACAGGGTCTCAAGGGATATCATGGGTTTGGAGTCTGCTGAGTCAACTGCAGTTACATAGGCACCAACTGACAGTGAAGTATGTTGAAATTCTTTCTGCAAATCATTAAAGACCACATATAACCAGGAAACCTGCCTATCAGATTATAGCAGAACAGTGATGCTGACACATTTTTTAAAAATATTTTATTTATTTATTTATACAAGTACTGGGTATAGTCAGAAGCGCGGGAGGGTAAGAGAATTCACCAAAGCCAGAGCGGGGAGCAGAACAGGCAGACAGACAAAGTAAACTGCTGAGGGGAGCAGCAGGCAGCAGGATAGGTCTGCACGCCATGTGGGACCCTCGCCTGGGGGCCGGGGATTGAACCATTGAACCGGCACTGCAGAGGCTACAGGCAGCTTCGCAACCAAGTGCTCAACCGCTGCATCACCAGGGAGGCCCAATACTGACACATTTAGGAAAGGATAAGGAACTCATTATCAGTGTCCAGATTTTAGAAAATATTAAAAATAGATCTACCATATGATCCTCAACTCCACGTATTGGTATATAATCAAAGAATACAAAACTACTAATTCAAAGGGTCACACGTACACCCATGTTCATTGTAACAGGATTTACAATAGCTAAATTATGGAAGCAATCTAAATGTCCAAGGACAGATGAATGTATAAGGTGATGTGGTAATACACACAATGAAATACTACTCAGCTATAAATTGAAAAAAATTGAAATCTTACAATTTGGACAATACAAATGTAATTGGAGATGATTATGTCAAGGAAAATAAGTCAGAAAGAGAATAATTCCCAAATGATTTCACTCATTTGAAATATATGTGTGTGTGTATACATATGTGTATACATACCTATGTATACACATATATACTATATGAAGTACAGAGAAACAAAACAAAGGAATAGACAAAGCAAATGTAGGAAATCTGACTTAACGGTAAGATTTGTGGAGTAAAACGTGTATGACACCCAATGTAATATGGTAAAGAATTATTCATGTTTGGTGATGGGCATGGTGTGGTTACATTCATCTGAATACTTGTGAACTTATATCCTTAAATTGCATACAATATTGTAAAACATGATTATGTAATAGAAATAATATAAATTTTAAAAAGAAATAAAATCTCATTAACAATATACTTACTTATCTTCTATGTAATTTGCTCCTTTGTAGAATTTTCTATCTTCTGGGTCCCATTCCACAGCACAATCAGTTATTCCCTGGTCTTCAACCATAATCCCAAATGCGCATACCTAGAGGCAAGTTTCCAATTCATTTTAGGATAAGCAGTAGAGGTCAAAGGAAATATCCTCAAATAATACATTAGTGTCATCTAGCCTACAAATGAGACTTGATTTTTGCTTAACAATCACTACCTCACTATAAAAATCATGAATCCACCTTCATTTTAAAATTTGGTGCCTGTCATTAAAAAATATAATTGCCTGGGCCTCCCTGGTGGCACAAGGGATTAAGACACAACCTATGAAGCTATCCGCAGCCACTGCAGCATGAGTTCGATCTCCGGCCAGGAAGTCACCCACATGGTGCAGCAGACCTCTCCTGGCTCTCCCGCTGCTCCCCTCAGCAGTGTATTTCACTCAGTCTGCCTGTTCTGTTCCCCACGTTGTCTCTGGAGAATCCTCTCACCCCCCGACATCTCTGGCCTGTACCCCAGTTCTTGTATGCATAAATAAATAAATCTTTAAAAAATAAAAAAAAATAATTGTCTTATGGATAAAATAGTAGTGCTTTTCCTTACCTATGCAAAGAGATAAAACAAAGTTATTTGAGATTTAACATTTCTCAGCTTGGGATAGAGTGATAGACAAGGAGATCCTCATTACCATTTCCACTTTGCATTCCAAATGAAAGGGGTGTGTGTTAAAAATTGAGCTTGTTCAAGCTTTAAAGCTTTCCTTAATTATATGTTTTTTATTGCCTGAAAAGCAGAGAATTCCTGAAAAAAAAAAATCTTGACAAAATATCTCTCTTTTAAGAGTGCATGGGAAGAAGTTAAGGAATCTGAAAATCTCAAAATCTTGAAAGTTTTGTTCTTGGTGGTTTGCTCTTCATCCCTTCATCTTGTTGAACATAAGAGAGAGGCCAGGGCAAGAGAAAGGTAGAAGGCTATGAAAATGGTCCTAGAGTGATGGGGGTCTGTCCTTTTGTAAATAGTAAATCTTACTAGAAACATTCTTCTTCTTGACAGGCTGGTCTAACTGATATCTGGTATTAATTTCTCTCCTGTCACTAACATACTTACGATCTTATAATTGTTTTATTTCATGCATTTAATGATAAACCACTTGTTAAAACTCTTTTAACTATAAAAATATATAGTATAAGTTATGAGCCAGAAGTACCAGGTATATAGACTTCAAGACAAGTCTTCTTTCTTCTTTCTCCCGTTATTTTTATTTTCCACAAACCTTTTCTTATTTATTTATTTATTTATTTATTTTTAAAGATTTGTTTATTTATTTATTTATACATGCACTGGGTACAGTCAGAAGAGCGGGAGGGTGAGAGGATTCACCAGAGCCAGAGCAGGGAGCAGAGCAGGCAGAAGGACCGAAGTACACTGCTGAGGGGAGCAGCGGGCAGCAGGAGAGGTCTGCACGCCATGTGGGACCCTCCTCTGGTGGCCGGAGAACAGCCGGGGATCGAACTGGTGCTGCAGAGGCTGCGGGCAGCTTCACAACCCAGCGCTCAACTGCTGCGCCACCGGGGAGGCCCCACAAATCTTTTCTTGTTTCTTCTGTCCTTTCATGATCTATCACCTTATTTCTCATTTATAGTTACTTTTTGTTTGTGTTAATAACAGGATAATATCAATTTCAAATCCATTTACAATATGATTTTTGTGAATTTAAAAATAAAGTTAGGTGTTTAACTTTTTTCTAGAAATATCAACTATTAGAATGCTATTTACCAATACAAACATTTAATGTAAATTGCCTGGATTGAATCAAATAGAAACATCTTCCTGAGAAAATTGTCTATATTGTGTTATATCCTATAAGCTTCCTGGAGTCAATATTTACCCACATTCCCTTACTCTTACCAACCTACCTTATTTCTCATTCTCTACAAACAGAATTTCACATTTTGTATTTTGCCCCATCTCTCATTTTCAATTTCACATGTTATTTCTTTTGCTACCTCTTTCTGACTCTTTCTGATGTTTATTATTAAAGTATGACTCTGTTCTTAATTCAGCTACAAAATATAACCTGCCACATCCAATTATTCTAAAAAACTCACTAGTGATTAAAAAGGAATAAAACACCAGAGGAGTTTGGTAGAAACATTTTTTTTTTTTTTTTCAGAAAAATACATAAATTGCATACCTCTGAGTATAAGGGCTCCCTGACACATATTTAGGCACTTGTTTTCCATCACCTAAATTTTACCTTGCATAAAGACAGCTAACTAGAGCTTACTCTCCCTGAACAGCGCTGTTTGGATGACTCCAAAACTGTTCTGAGTCACTTCCTAATGTCAAGGCCACAAGGTATAATGCAAACACCTTAAGAACTGCACCTGAGAAACTCATGATTATAGTAAAAGAAGATTGTTGAAAATTGTGTCCACTAATTCACTCCTCCTTCAGCTTTGGAAATCTCTCTTTGTTGCACTACCAGGAAATTTAGGCCAGGCACAGTCCCATTTGCTAATTCTGCTACCTGCCTTTGTGTTTCTTCAGAGATGTTGCAGGGTTGACAGCTTCACCATCTTGAAGCCTTTCCTCCACTATCACTTTCTTAGTGAGGCCACCCCATTTTGAGGATAAGGACGCCCATCCCAGAACATCTGTCACTTTTCCTCTCATGCTTTATTCTTCCTTGTATCATTTTCCAGTTGTAGAATATTCTATAGTTTACTTAATTATTTTGCTTATCATTTGCCTTCTCCCACTAAATAAGTATTCTGTTTTATTTGCTGATAAATCTCCAATCTTTAAAATAATGCTTGACACTTAGGAGATGTTCAGCTCTTTGCTGAATAAGTAAATTAGTCACTTCTTTGCAGCAAGTTTTATTGAAATTTTCTTCCATCCACAAAAAGTAGTGTATGATCAAAGAACATCAAGGGAGAATAGAAGAAACTGTTGATTCACAACTTGAAGCTACAGAGCTTCTGAGCAGCCTGAGATTATGTGGCTCCTTAAACCCACACTTACATCTACAATTGTCAGCTAGTTGAATAATGTGTCTCATGGAAATATATAATGTTTTATATTATTTTTCAAGCATAGGAAGTGAATATTTCCATTTATAAATACAAATTCATTTAAAAATATTTTTTAAATTCAAGGCTAAGTTTTGGACCCTGCGTATTGTCCTTAATCAGTGGAAACTTGTCAAATAGATATATTCAGAATCTTAGAATGCAGTTTCAGTGCTGATATAGGCCAGGGGCTCCTGGAATTAAAAAATAAATAAATAAATAAAGGAAATTTGTTTTGTATGGTTTTCAGCAGTAAACTAAATTTACTTTTGCACTGAAATGTATTTTACCTATCTCTATAAACATTAGATAGTATGTAGTGGATTTAATCCCATTAATCTTTGGAAATATGATGAGTGGTTCAGTTTCTAATTTTCAAAATCAGCTGTTCCAGTTGTAAGATATTACTGCCTTATAGGGACATCTGCTGGTAGATAAATAAAAGTCTGGAACAATAAAATATGTCCTTTTCTCAGTGAGTGCCAGGTCATGACTGAAGTTACAGCCTCCCACTTAAGCATATGCTTCAGACAGTGCATGACTGTTAAAACTTTAAATATTCTATCATTTTGCATTCTGATCCTTGTCAAGTCACATGAAATCTGTCTTCATTGCACAATTACCTTTTCCCTAAAACATATTTTAATGTATTTTTTTAATTACATGTTTTTAATGTATTTTTTCTAGACTGACCATCTATTATCCTAAAAATCTCAGTTTTTCTAGAAGCTTATGCTCTCTGAGGCAGATGGCATTAAAATGCAGTACTTGGAATACACATTCCACAATAAACCATCATCTGTTCCATTACCTATCTTGGCTTTCCAGATTAGCAGCATCACCTGACACATACAGAGGAGGGCTGACTGGAGAAGTCAATTCCTTTTGGTTCCCAAATTGCAGAAATTGAGTAAGATAAATTTCATCTTTAGGCCTCTAGTTTCTTTTAAAAGATAGGGAGGGCCTCCCCTGGTGGCACAGGCAGTTGAGCTCAGCTCTGTGAAGCTGCCCGCAGCCTCTGCAGTGCCGGTTCGATCCCGGCCAGCCTGAGGGCGAGGGTCCCACATGGCACGGCAGACCTCTCCTGTCTCGCCCACTGCTCCCCTCAGCAGTGTATTTTGTCAGTCTGCCTGTTCTGTTCCCCGCTCTGTCTCTGGTGAATCCTCTCACCCTCCTGCGCATCTGTCCTGTACCCTGGTTCTTGTATAAACAAACAAACAAACAAATAAATAAATAAATAAATAAAAGATAGGGAGGGCCTCCTTGGTGGTGCAGTGGCTTGGGCAAAGCACTGTGAAGGTGTCTGCAGCCTCTGCAGTGCCCGTTTGATTCCTCCGCCGGCAAGGGAGCTACCCACATGGAAGACCTCACGTGTTGCCCGCTGTTCCCCTCAGCAGTTCTTTGCGTCCATCTGCCTGTTCTGCTCCCCACTCTGTCTCTGGTGAATCCTCTCACCCTCCCGTGCCTCTAGCCTGTACCCCAGCTCTTGTATAAATAATAAATCTTAGAAAAAATTGAAATAAATAAAAAATAGGGAAAAGCATCTTAATAATTTTATCATTAAGTTGAAATGTCTCACTTCTACTCATCTAGACAAGGTTTTCCAATAATAATTAGCTTCAACTAATTAATTATCACCTTTCACTTTAAAAATGATTACCTGGTGAAGGTAAAGCAAACAGTAGCACTATTTCCATTAAACTCAATCATCACCAATAGGATGAAATAACTTATTTTCTTTTGGTGTTTCATTTAACAAAGATCACCTTCATATTCCATCTTTGGAAAAGTAACACTGTGTTAAATCATATATTGTAGGCTTAAAATTAAATTGCCCATAAAAGTCAATATTACCAACAATACACTATAACAGCTTATTCATGCCACTTTTTTAAACTCACCGCACATTAATGTGCTAATGTGATGGAAAAGAAAGAATTATTTCCCCTATGCTTTTTTCCTCTATTGTTTATATATGTATATTTTTAAAGGGAGTAGAAGATTATTCCATCAGTTAAGGCATTCCCTGCCAAAAGAAATGACATAATCATTAACTAATTACAACTAAATAATAACATTGTACATTTTGACAGGTTAACATATATTCTGTAAAGAGTTGAAAGCTCAATAAAGAGAATAATAAAGCTACTACTCTCACAAAAATCCTCAAATGCCAATGTGGGAAATAAACTATTTAAGGTTTTCACCAACAATGTGTTATTCCTTTTCTCTCTTGCCCAATGTATAAAAAACATTTGAATTGCCTTTGAATGTTTACTAATATTCTAAGCTAAATCTAAGCAGTCAACTCATTTTTTTCTGATTTTATCCAACCATAAATCACAGAATTTACGGACATAAACAGTTTCAACCTGTTGAAGTCATCATTTTTGCTGTTTCTCCCTTTACCAATGAAGCAGCAAGTTATACATGGTGACTCAGATGTGAAAAGTATAAGGAAAACTAAGACAAGAAAGAAAAATCAGTGTTTTTTAATGTAATCTAGTTCATTCAAAAAGCCAAAATTGAAACACAAAGACGTATCTGAAATGACATAATGTCACTATTATCTCCAAAAGTTCATAGCTTAACTGAAAAATAATTCTGGAAAGATTAATGCAAAATTAAATCACCTGTTTTATAAGTTCATACACAAGGACTCAAGTATTTTTGACTAAAATAGTGTCTTATTGTTCACAATCTCTCATACATATTCCACTAAAATCTTTATGAAATGAAAGGAAAGAGAAAATAATAGAGAATTTCTTTCTAAACCATGTCTTTTAGCAAGCACATAATAGTTCATTAAAGAATATAAAGTTGTAGGCCCAAAGACTATCAAAGTTCAGACACTGTCACTGCAGAAAGAATCAATATGTATTATACAGATTAAAGGTAAATATACAATATTTAGTTCTTTTTTAAAAAATAATTCATCTTAAATTTTGAAGATTTTCATTTAATCCTACTATTGTATAACTTAATAGTAAACTTATGAAGTTGGCCAGTTTGCTGCTAAAGAAATGAGGATAGAGAAAGTATGTATCAAAGACCAATAAGAGGTTTTGCACTAAATACTGGTAACCAGTTAAAACATAATAGAAGTAGTAAGTCATTCATTATATTTCCTTTTTGTAACATTGGTATGAAACAAATTTTTTTCAACAAATGACAATGTATTTTTCTTGTAACATACAAATAAATATTTAACATACACCAGAAGGAAAGTAAAAGGAAAAAAAAAAATGTTAAGATCACAAGGTGGAAAGAGATATGTGCATTAAATTGTGGTATTAGTATTGAAAACCACAAAAAAAGTAGAAAAAATTTAAATTATTTACCTTTCTAGTTCAGCACAAATGTCCTACAGCTAATTATCATGAGATATTGCCTGGAAATTAACCAGTCATGTTGTTTCTATCTCCAGATTTACAATTAGTAATGCTATTAATGTGGTTCCTGTACTTAGCGTTACTAATTATATTGCTATGAACTAATGGTGTTAAAAATAGCAATAGCCATCAACTACCAATTAATGCTTAATGAGAGCATATAAACCCTGGCATTGTAATGAATTTCAAAATTATTGTTGCTTGTGTTCCTCTTGTAATCGTGCAAAAATGGGTGTAACCAGTAACCACTGAAGTAGGGCATTGATAGAAAGCATGGTTACCATTGCAGGAAAATTAAGCAAAGAAATAAATGACTTGAAGGAAAGTATATTCCACTTTATCCTTAGAATTCAAAACACAGATTTTTGGAAAGACTCTTTTCTGGTTACACAATGTAAAAAGCAATTGAAACATAAACTGCAAAGACATTTTCTTACATTCAAAAATAAGGTAGGAGGTGCTATGAATACTTTTTGGAAGAGGAATTTTCTTGGGAGAATTATCAAAATAGTCATCTCTCCTAGAGTTTATATAAGACAAAATATCCCAAAAGTTCAGTGTGGACAGAAGACAGATATAAAATAGGGATAGATTTACTAGTTGGAATAAGCTAGAGTTACAAAAGATTTCAGTGACTTAACATTCAAAAGTTTATTTCTTGCTTATACTACATGTTTGGCACAATCACTACTCCTTACTACAGTAACTCAGACTTAGAGAGAGACTATCTTGCCATGTACTTCTTTCATCTTCAAAGGAAACATGGAAAATTGTGTTCTGCCTAGTGCTTTCATTCAGAAGTAATATATTACTTGAGGCAATATATATATATATATATATATATATATATAGTTGCTTTTCTATTATTTATCATAATTTATTTAAATAGTTCACAAGTTGTTTTCATTCAGAAGTGATATATTACTTGAGCCTATATATATATATATATATATATATATATATATATATTTGCTTTTCTATTATTTACCGTAATTTATTTAAATAGTTCACAAGTTGTTTTCATTCAGAAGTGATATATTACTTGAGGCTATATATATATATATATATATATATATATATATATGCTTTTCTATTATTTACCATAATTTATTTAAATAGTTCACAAGTTGAGTGTCTAGGTTGCCCAATCTTTTCCTAATACATTCAAATACAGAGTTAAATTAATTAGCAGAAGTATATGAAACATTTTGTAAAAGAAAAAACATACAATGTAAAGCATATTAAAGATGAATAAATGTTTCTGACATTGTTGAAACCATATTCATTGGAAAGAAGATATTTTATGAGTGTGTCTAAGTTCAAAATGATGAAAGATGCTGTTCAGAAAGAGAATAATCGAAATACTACTGAGCAACCACATATGTTTTAGAGTTTTAGCATTGTTTTAATGACACAGTGAGAAGAATTCTTGGTTTGGGTTGGGGAGGCATTGCATTGGTAGGAGAACATTGATAGAGCACCAGTATGTTTCTGAGTATCCAGAAAGAAATACATCTTAGATTTTGTCACTATGAATTTTTTTTTTTTTTCCTACAATGGACCAAAGATATTACCCTATTAGTGGCAGGCTTGAAGTGTATTAGATACACATTTATTTATACTTTCAACTTCAGAAATATACTTTAATATTTTATCTTGAAAGTAGTCTTTGAATCCCTTGGTCTTAGTAAAAAATCACTGTGAATTTCAAGAAAAATAAAAGGCAGAATTTGTCCGGAGCCGCCTGGAGCATGTGCCGTGTTGTGCAACACACGTGCCATTAATTAGTTTTCGCTTTACCGTTTGCCTGCTGAGAAACCACAGGTGTTTCCTATTAATCAAATGAGACTGGGAGGTATGATGGGAGGAGCTACCAGGAGATAAGAAGAGAACCAGGAGAAGGTCGGGGGTTATTGCGAGAGATTATTGCGAGAGGTCATTGAGAGAGGTTATTGCGAGAGGAGCAGAGAGAAGGTCAGGGAAGTAAGAAAGTCAGGAAAAAGAAAGTTATGTAAAAGTAGTAAAAGGAAAAATAAAGAAGTAAACGCTAGCGTCAAGTCGTCAAGCCCCTCATTTCAATCCTCAGCCCTTCTCTTCCCGTGCCTCTGAACCCCGCAGCGCGGGACAGAATTCACCATACAATGGAATAAAAAAGAGGAGTAATTTACACAATGAAGTGGTTAATGATATATACATATATATGTGAAAATATTCCCAAATCAGCATAAAAATATGCTTAAGACATCCACACTAATACTAGCACTCAAACACTAAAGAAAACTAAAAAGGACATCAAGAAGACTCAACCACAAGTTTTAAAAGTCTACACTTTATTGCAGGAAATGGATAAAATATAACACTAGTATTAAATTAAGGCTGCACATCAGAACTAAATTTTGCTTTGTAGGAAGTGTTCAGAAAGCTCCAGTGTGGGTCTGAATTGTCTTTTTTTTTAAAGATTTATTTATTTATGCATACAAGAACTGAGGTACAGGCCAGAGGTATGGGGGGTGAGAAGATTCACCAGAGACACAGAGGGGAACAGAACAGGCAGATTGACTGAAATACAATGAGGGGAGCAGTGGGCAAGAGAGGAGAGGTCTGCTGCGCCATGTGGGTAGCTCCATGGTCGGGGATAAAACTCGTGCTGCGGATAGCTTCATAGTGCTGAGACTTAACCCCTTGTGCCACCAGGGAGGCCCCTGAATTGTCTTCTCTTTGAGGTTCATCTTAGATGTACTTTACCTCTTGAATCAGAAACAATGATAAATTCATGAAACACTTCAGAAATGAGATCCCAAATGGAGTCCTGGTAAGGTTTTCTCATACTTCACTGGTCAGGGAGACACATATTGCATGTGACCAACCCAACAGCAAAACCCACCAATTTTTTTTAGAGATTTATTTATTCATTTTACACAAGAACTGGGGTACTGGACAGATGTGCGGGAGGGTGAGAGGATTCAGCAGAGACAGAGCAGGGAACAGAACAGGCAGACTGACGAAATACACTGCTGAGGGGAGCAGCAGGTAGGACAATAGAGGTCTGCCACACCATGTAGGACCCTTGCTGGCCGCCCAGGATTGAACCAGCGCTGCAGAGGCTGCGGACAGCTTCATGGCGCTGTGCTCAACCACCTGCACCACCAGGGAAGGCCAAAATCCACCAATATTGCTGGTGTTCAAAACTGGAACAAACTAGTTCTCCCTGGTTGTGCAGGGGTTAAGTGTCAGTGCTATCAAGCTATCATTAGCTACTGAAGCATAAATTCAATCCCCAGCCAGGGAGCTAACCCACATGTGGCAGCAGACCTCTCCTATCTCAACCGCTGTTCCCCTAACAGTGTATTTCAGTAGATCCGCCTGTTCTGCTCCCCACTCTGTCTCTGCTGAACCCTCTCACCCCATCCCTGCACCTCTGACCTACACTCCAGTTCTTCCATGCATAAATTAATAAAAATAAATCTTAAAAACTAACTGGTGCAGGGCCTCCCCGGTGACGCAGCGGTTGAGCGCTGGGTTGCGAAGCTGCCCGCGGCCTCTGCGGCGCCGGTTCGATCCCCGGCTGCTCCCCGGCCACCGGAGGAGGGTCCCACATGGCGTGCAGACTTCTCCTGCCGCCCGCTGCTCCCCTCAGCAGTGTACTTCGGTCCTTCTGCCTGCTCTGCTCCCCGCTCTGGCTCTGGTGAATTCTCTCACCCTCCCGCGCTTCTGACTGTACCCAGTGCATGTATAAACAAAACAAACAAACCAGCAAACAAATAAATAAAGCATGCCTCTATAAAAAAAAAAAAAAAAAAAAAAAAAAAAAAAAACTAACTGGTGCAAACTGCCCTAAACTAGTCTCAGAGCCATGGTTATAAACTAATTATTTTAATCAGGGGTGTGCAATGTATTGGACAAAGACATGAAACAATATCACCAGTGACAATAGCACAAGTCAATATCAGCCCTGATGTTACAGCACAATGCCCAAATAGATTTTTGAGGAAAAGTAGTGTATGGATTCATAAGGATATATATATTATTAATAAATCATTTCAGTGTCATAGACCAGAGATAAATATACATCAGGACCAGGGTATGTCTGAAATTGCCTGAGTTTATTTTCAAACTTCATCCTATTCCTAGTCCAGCCCCCTTATAATCTATCATTGCCATTGTTGTGCTCTGACCTGGTAACTGAGGAGGATATGTTTTAGATATGATATTCCAATTAAAACCTCTGTTAGTTAACATAAACTTGATTCACAAGTTTAAAGTTTAAAACAACTGCTCATTAGATTTGCCAAATTTATGCTTCAAGAATGTGGGACATGTACATCATAGTACAGAATCTACTCCATTATCTGGCATCAGTTGGAGGGAATTGAAGTCTGGAAGCAAGAATCATCTCAAGACTTTTTATTCACATGTCTGAAAGTTGATGCTGACTACCTCAGCTGAGCTTACTTAGAACATGAATAGCTCACTATGGTCACTTCTTCAGCCCAAGAAGCCTCAGATTTATTACACAGTGCCTCAGGAGTCCAGTGGTGAGACTCCACCAGGACAAGAGGTAGAAGTATCATATTCTTAAGGACAGGGCTTGGTAAGTGGCCCTGAGTGACACACACTGTATTCCATTACCAAGCAGTCTCAAGGCCCAGGCTTGCAGGCATGGGCTAAGACATGAACTCATGTTTAAGGGGGAAGAATGTAAAGAATTGATGATTGTTTTTAAATTTTTTTTTTTTTTATTTTTTAGTAGAGGCATGTTTTATTTATTTATTTGTTTGTTTGTTTGTTTTTTGTTTATACATGCACTGGGTACAGTCAGAAGTGCGGGAGGGTGAGAGAATTCACCAGAGCCAGAGTGGGGAGCAGAGCAGGCAGAAGGACGGAAGTACACTGCTGAGGGGAGCAGCGGGCGGCAGGAGAGGTCTGCGTGCCATGTGGGACCCTCCTCCGGTGGCCGGGGAGCAGCCGGGGATCGAACCGGCGTCGCAGAGGCTTCGGCAGCTTCGCAACCCAGCGCTCAACCGCTGCGCCACCGGGGAGGCCCTTGATGATTGTTTTTAAAATAGGCTATATGGCTATATACCTCTAATAAAATGCTTCCCATTTTATATACCTCTAATAAAATGTTTCCCATGTGTCTTCTAGTCAAATTTATATTATTTTCCTTAGATAAAGCGTAAGATCAAGATAGTTGCTTTCATTGGAAGTTTGTAATCAAAATTCACTCAAGCAAATTTTTAAAAATCTATTGAGTAAATTAAAAAAAAAAAATGGCAGTCTAGAACCTATCATTCCTTGAGTCAAGTTAGCCATCACTAATAAAAAATGATAATTAGGGCCTCCCTGATGGCGCAGCAGTTGAGCGCTGGGCTGTGAAGCTTCCTGCAGCCTTTGCAGGGCCAGTTTGATCCCCGACCGCCAGGCAAAGGTCCCACGTGGTGCACAGACCTTTCCTGCCGCCCGCTGCTCCCCTCAGCAGTGTACTTCATCAGTCTGCCTGTTCTGCTCCACGCTCTGGCTCTGGTGAATTCTCTCACTGTCCTGCGCTTCTGACTGTACCCAGTGCTTGTATAAATAAATAAATAAATAAATAAATAAATAAATAAATAAATAATAAAAAAATGATAATTAACTTATATTAAGTGTTTTCTAGAGAAAGACAGGAAAGTTAACAATATTATTTGAATTCATTTGTCCAGCAGTACTCATGGACAGGTTTCAAGCAAATGATATCACTTTTTGACCACTGAATTTTAAAAGGAGCCAAAAGTTGTCAGTGGCTGTTACATTCTATTACTGTATATTGTCCAAAACAGCAACAACATAAAGTTTTCCATCATAAAATGTAGGAAAAAAAATGTATATTTTATGCAGCTATAGTTAGTGGCTAAAATTTTTATTTTTTTGAAAGATTTATTTATTTTTATACAAGAACTGGGATACAGGCCAGAGGTGTGGGGAGGTGAGACAGAATTCACCAGAGACAGAGTGAGGAATGGAACAGGCAGACAGACCAAAAGCACTGCTGAGGGGAGCAGTGGGTGAGACAAGAGAGGTCTGCCATGCCATGTGGGTATCTCTCTGGCTGCCCAGGAATTGAAACCACACTGCAGAGGCTGTGGACATCTTCATAGCACTGTGCTCAACTCGCTGCACATCAGGAAGGCCCAGCTAAAACTTTTTTTTTTAAAGATTTATTTATTTATTTATACAACCAGGTACAAGCCAGATGCACGGGAAGGTGAGAGGATTCACCAGAGACAGAGTGGGGAACAGAACAGGCAGACTAATGAAATATACTGCTGAGGGGAGCAGCGGGCATGACAGGAGAGGTCTGCTGCACCATGTGGGACCCTCGCTGGCTGCCAGGATCGAACCAGCATTGCAGAGGCCGTAGACAGCTTCACAGCGCAGCACTCAACTGCCTGCGCCACCACAGGAGGTCCCTGGTTAAAATTTTTAAATGTGTCTTCAAAATTTGATATTGCTGAAATTTTCTTTAGTTGGGAAAGAGTTTGAGAGAGAATAACATATGTATTGTTCAATCAGTGTAAGCTATATCCATATACAAATTATTATAAAGTCACTTCAATTAAAAATATAAAATAATGCATTTCCTGCCCAGATGAGTGAAACCTCAGACCTGAGTCAGCCAGGATGCCAGAGGTCTTGTGGCCTCCCATGAAACCCCACAAATGCTGGCACAGAGTGGCAGATAACTCACAACTTTCCACAAAACCCTATGAGCACCTACCCAGTCTGGCAGAAGGCTCACAACTCTTTGTGAGACTTCACCAGTGCCCACTCAGACTAGTGAGACCCCAAACCCAGATTAGGGAGGGAGCCAGCATAGCCAGAGTCTTGTAAACCTACTTAAAAATGCTTCCAACACCTACCTGGATCTAAAGAGGTCTGTGATGTCCTACAAGGTCCCCCTCCCTCACAGTAACAATCTCTGGTAAGACCACAGACCCATGTCACGGAGTAAGCCAAAGTGACCAGTGCCCTCATGAACTCCTATGAGATCTTGCCAGGAGCTAACCCAGTTATCCATTTCAAACATGTTAGGAGGTTGTGGGGTATAGCCCCTCTAAGAGGTCCCACCTGCCAGACCCAGACACCCCAACCAGGACCACCACCACATTACTGCCCAGATATGTTCTCAGGAAGGTGCCAGATATTGTACCCATCGCCTGGTAAATACCCAGAACAGTAAAGGAGGAAGACCCACATTCAACAGAAGCCCCATTTATAGCAGAGCAGACCCGAAAGCAAACAATCAGGAGAAAGAAAATTTCAAATGGCCAAGTGAGTCCTTAGGGGAACAGTATAGCACGGAAGGAAAGCCAATCTCCAAAACCCAACAGCACAGATGTGAAGATCTTATCACACAATGAATCCAAAACTGCCATAATCAAGAAAATCAAAGAATTACAGCAAAAAATTAGAATAATACCAGGAAAACGCAGGAAAAAAAAGATCAGATGTATCTGAGAACACTCAGAAAAGGAAAAAGAAGCTATGAAAAACACAGTCAAAAAACAAAAGCTCAAGATTGAGTCTCTTTATAAGAAAGTAATGAAACTGCAGGATATTAAAAGATCAGTGGAGAAGGTAAAAAATTTTGCAAAAAGTCATGAAAGTAAGATAGACCAACTGGAACAACAAATATGTAATCTTGAAGCTTCAGATATGAAAATAGAAAAAGAGAGACATGTAGAAGAAGGAATAAAGAAACACTTTGAGATTTACCCAACACCATGAGGAAAGGAAATAAAAGAATCATAGGAATCCTAGTAGAAGAGAGCTGAAAAACTATTTAAGGAAATTATCAAAGAAATCTTCCCATAATAGTAAAGCTCCCAAGAGTCCAACACAAATCAAAAATAATGAAGGTGACAATGAGGAAGAAACAAATAACCTATAAGAAATACCAGTTAGGCTAACATGGTGTTCTTCTCTGAAGAAAATCTATATGCAAAAAGGGAATAGAGTGGCATATTCAAAATAATCCAAGACAAAAAAGTAATGGCAGCTAATAATACTTTATCCTGCAAAGCTCTCCTTCTCATAGGAGAGAGAAATAAGGACATTCTCAGATACACGAGATACTCAAGAATTTGCAACCACTAAACCTAACTTACAGGAAATACTAAAAGAAACTTCAAGATTTGAATCAAAGAGGGCCTCCCCTGGCGGCACAGGCGGTTGTGCACAGCACTGTGAAGCTGTCTGCAGCCTCTGCAGCACCGGTTGGATCCCCGCTGGCTAGCGAGGGTCTCACATGGCGCAGCAGACCTCTCCTGTCTTACCCGCTGCTCCCCTCAGCATTTCTTTCTGTCCATCTGCCTGTTCTGCTCCCCACTCTGTCTCTGGTGAATCCTCTCACCCTCCCTCACATCTGGCCTGTACCCCAGTTCTTGTATAAATAAATAAACAAACAAATAAATAAATAAATCTTTAAAAAAAAGATTTGAATCAAAGAGAGAAATGACATAGAGAACTGAAGAAGGAATGGAATAGACCCACAAAAGTATGAACAATATGGAAATAAAAGACTTCCACATGTCAACAATAATTCTAAAATTCAATGGACTGAATGCACAATAAAGAAACACTCATGTTGGCTGAGCAAATAGAATCCAACAGTCAGCTGCCTCCAGGAAACACAGCTAAGTTTCAAAGATAAGTATAGACTGAAGTAAAAGTTTGGGGAAAAATTCTACAGGCAAATGGCACCCACAGGAAGACAGGGGACACCATTCTTATATTAGGTAAAATAGATTTCCAGCTAAAAAAAGTGATAAAAGACAGGGATGGACACTAAATAATGATCAAGGGAACAATCATCAAGAGACATAACAGGCTTCCTGGTGGCATAGTGGTTAAGTCTCAGTGCTATCATCAATATGACCTAAGTTTGATCCCAGGCCAGGGAATTAATCCACATAGCACAACAAACTTCTATCTTGCCAGTTGCTCTCTTTAGCAGTGTATTTCAGTAAATCACCTATAAATCAAACTAGAAATCTTCTCACTCTATCTCTGATGAATCCTCTCCCCCACTCCCTACCACACACACACACACACACACACACACACACACCTCTGGCCAACATCCCCAGCTCTACACATAAATTTTTTTTGATTGCTGAGTAATATTCCATTGTGTATAGGTACCACATCTTCTTGATCCAGTCATCTATTTTTGGGCATTTGAGTTGTTTCCATAGCTTAGCTATTTTAAATAGTGCTGCTATAAACTTGGGGGTGGAGGTACCCTTTTGAATTAATGTTTCTGTGTCCTTTGGGTAAATACCTAGGAGCGGAATTGCTGGAACATATGGAATCTCCATCTTTAGCAGGCTGAGGAATCTCCACACAGCTTTCCATAGTGGTTGGACCAGATTACACTCCCACCAGCAGTGCAGGAGACTTCCTTTTTCTCCACATCCTAGCCAAAATTTGCTGTTGCTAGTTTATTTTAATATGTGCCATTCTCACTGGTGTAAGATGGTATCTCACATGGATGGAGATGGAAGGGATCATGCTCAGCGAAATAAGCCAGGAAGAAAAAGAAAAATACCAGATTGTCTCACTCATAGCAGGAATTTAGGAAACCTAAATAAGGGGCCAGGAAAAAAACCTAATTATAATAAAGTAAAAATCAAAATCAACAAGCAACTATAAACCAGAGACATATTATGGGGGCGGGGGAGGTGAAGGGAGTAGGATCAAAACAAGGGGGGGGGTGGGAATTGTATAGGGACTATAACCATGAGGAAGATTCATACATTGTACAAAAATGAAAAATGATGTAAAAAATGTATACAATAAAAAATACATAAAAATAAAAAATAAATCTTAAAAAAAGAGACATAACACTTTTAACTATATACTCACCAAATGAAGAAGCATCAAAATACATTAGGCAATTACTTTCAAATCTGAAAACAGACATGGGAGAAATTACATATGTGGTAGTGGACTTCAACACCACACTCTCACTAATGGACAGATCAATGAGACAGAAAATAAACAAAGGCATAATTGCCCTGAGCAAAGATATGCACAGGGTACTGCAGCCCCCAAACCTGAATACACATTCTTCTCAAGTGCATATGGATCATACTCTTGTGCTGACAACATACTCGGTCACAAGGCAAATATTAACAGGAACATGAATATTGAAATCATACCAATTATCTTCTCTGACCATAAAATTATCAAACTAGAAATCAACTGCAAAGTAAAGGCAAAGAAATCCTCCAATATGTGAGACCAAACAACATACTACTGAAAGACCACTAGATTAATGAGGAAAGCAAAGAAAAAACAAAAAGAATATCTTGAGATGAATGAAAAAGAAGTATAAAAATTCAAGTAGGATTATGGAAATCATTACAATTAAAGAAGAAATAAATGAAATGGATGTAAAAAAAATATATAGTCCAAATTATCAGTGAAACCAAAAGCTGATTCTTTGCAAATTCAACAAAATAGACAGAAACCTGCTAATGCTCACCAACAAAAAGAGGGAGCAAACTCAAACAGGATCATTAATGAAAGAAGAGAATTACAGCAGACACTAAAAATGATCTGTCATAAGACCCAGATATTCCAATCTCAGGAATCTACCCAAATACTAATCCAAAAGCAAACCTGCACTCCTTTGCTTATTGCAGCACTATTGACAATAGCCAAGATATGGAAACAACCTCAATGGCCCCAAACAGATAAATGGATCAAGAAGATGCGGTATTTACAGCATGGAATATTATTCAGTAATCAAAAAAGTAAAGTCATGCCATTTGGAGCAACATGGATGGAATTGGAAAGGCATATACTAAGCAAAACGATCAGAATGATGGAGCTGGAAGGGACCATGCACAGTGAAATAAGCCAGAAAGAAAAAGAAAAATGCCGGATGGCCTTGCTTATAGCAGGAATGTAGAGAGGATCCAAATAAGGGATCTGGGAAAAAAACTAATTATAATAAAGTAAAAATAAAAATCAATAGGCAACTATAAACCACAGACATACTATGGGGGGAGAAACAAGTAGGATCAAAACAAGGGTGAGAAAAGCACAAAGGTCCATGATTATAGTTCATGGGTGAATGGGTGAAGGGAATTTTACAGGACTATAACAAAGATGAAAATGCATACATCATACAAAAATGAAAAATGATGTAAATAAATATATATAAATAAATATATTTAAAAATCAGAAGGAAAAAGTTAAATACCAAATGGTTTCACTTATATTCGGATTATAGAAAAAAGAAACAAAGGGTTAAACCAAGACAAACCTTGAAAACTGACCAAAAATATACCTCTTATCTCTAGGGTTTGTTTGGTTGTTTTGTCAGTTCTTTGTTTTGTTTCTCTATTTCCACATATAAATGAAATCATCCAATATTTGTTTTTCTCTTATTGACTTATTGCACTTGACATAATCCCTTCCAATATAATATCCATTTTGCTGCAAATGGCAAAGTTCATCATTTTTTTATAACTGAATAATAGTCTATTGTGTAGATATACCTCAATTTCTTAATCTACACCTTTGTCACCAGACAATGGTTGTTTCGATAACTTGGTTATTGTAAATAGTACTGTAATGTAACTAAGAATGCATATATCTCATCAAACTAGTGATTTTAGATGCCTATCAGTAGATGCCTATTACTGGATGTCCTGGGTCCTATGATCTACCTATTTTTTAATATTTTGAGGAATTTCCAGTCTACTCACATTCTCACCATCAGTGTACAAAGATTCCTTTTTCTCAACACTGTCACCAGCACTTGTAGTTGCTGGATGTTTTGATATGGGCCATTCTCATAGCAGTAAGGTGGTATTTAATTGTGGTTTTGATTTGCATTCCCTGATGATAAGTGATTTTAATCAATTTTTCATATGCCCATTGTCCATCTGTATGTGGCCTTTGGGGAATGACTGTTTAGCTCTTAAATATATATGTTATAATTAGTATGTTATAGTTTCAAATAAAATTATATTAAAGTTGAAAATATTACTAAAGTCCACATAGAAAAATAAAAGACAGTTCTTGATACAAAAGAATCTGGGAGGGTGAACATTAGAAACACAGTAAGGATATTGCAATAAAATAATAATTGTGAACACCTAAAGAACAAACTAAGGCTTGAAATAAATAATCTCTAAACATAAAAGGATATTTAGGAGGGAGGGAAGAGCACAGGGGTCTGTGGTGATGGCGCATGGGTGCATTGGTGAAGGAAATTCTATGGGGACTACACCTGGGTGGGGGAGGAAGCAAACATTGCTTAAAAATGAACAATGATGTAAAAAATATATAAATAAAAAAAGGATATTTAGAAAGCTAGTAAGGCCCTCCCCTGGTGGTGCAGCGGTTGAGCGCTGGGCTGCAAAGCTGCCCGCAGCCTCTGCAACACCGGTTCGATCCCGGCCACCGGCGAGGGTCCCACATGGCACAAAGACCTCTCCTGCTGCGCCCGCTGCTCCCCTCAGCAGTGTATTTTGTTGGTCTGCCTGTTCTGTTCCCCACTCTAGTTCTGGTCAATTCTCTTATCTTCCCGTGCTTCTGACTCTACCCAGTGCTTGTATAAATAAATAAATCTTAAAAAAAAAGAAAGCTAGTAAATAACATAGATGACACTTTATTTCAGAAATGTGTCCACTCATATAGAATTTTAAAAATTACTACTCCCTCTTCAAATTGTTGAAAAATTAAACTCCAAATGGAGCAAGGAGCCACCTTTATACATTATAAAGATATCAGGAAATATTTTAAACTTAGAATAAAGCAAATCTCAAAACAAATAACAAAGCCAAAAATAATAGTAGAAAAAAATGTTACTACATAAAAATTAAAAACTGCCTAGCAATCCCATAAATAAAATTTTCTGAAAAACATATGACAAAATTAATACCTATAAAAGTTACAAAAGAACATACAAACTTACAAGGAACATATCTATGGAAGAGGCAATACAAATGGACAAGAAGCATAGAACAGTATTTTCTTTTTTTTAAGATTTATTTATTTATTTATACAAGCACTGGGTACAGTCAAAAGCACAGGAGGGTGAGAGAATTCACCAGAGCCAGAGTGGGGAACAGAACAGGCAGACCGACAAAGTATACTGCTGAGAGGAGCAGCGGGCGCAGCAGGAGAGGTCTGTGCACCATGTAGGACCCTCGCCCTGCGGCGAGGGATAGAACTGGCGCTGCAGAGGCTGCAGGCAGCTTTGCAACCCAGCGCTCAACCGCTGTACCACCAGGGAGGCCCATAAAACAGTATTTTCAACCTCACTACTATTTGAGAAATACAGATTTAAACAACATAAATAATAAAATTTTCATCATCTGAATTAAGTATTAAAAAAATAAAATAAGGTGTCCCTGGTAGCCTAGGGGTTAAGTCTCAGTGTTATCACACTAACACCACTGCAGCATGAGTTTGAATCCCGGCCAGGGAGCTAACCCACATGGCACAGCAGAGCTCTCCTCTCTCTACCACTGCTCCCCTCAGCAGTGATTTTCAGTTGGCCTGTTCTGTTCCCCACTCAGTCTCTAGTGAATCCTCTCACTCATACCTCTGGCCCACATCCCAGTTATTCTATGCATAAGTAAATAAATAAGTCTTAAAAAAAAACAAACTAAAATATCCAGTATGAGTGAATATCACTAGTAGGAGTAAGATCATGAAACCTCTTCATGAATAATATAGATTGTAAAGAAAAATAAGACATATGCATTCATTGATGGAGAAGTTATGCTTATGATTGTCTATACCAGATAAATGAAAGTGTCCCATGCACAAGGATACATGGACACAAGTATTTATTGTAGTTTTGCTTGAGTGTGACAAATATTGGAAAATAGCAACAATAACAAATATTTTGCCCACCATGGAATATTCTGTAGTTATTTGAAAGTCATCTGCATATGGATTTGCAAAGGTATCCACTATATATTAAAGAAAACTAGCTTCACAGTGATTTCCCTATTATGATCCTGTATCAGTTTGAGAGAGAAAGAAAGGGAGAGAGGGAGAGAGAGGGAGAGAGAGGAGGAAAATATGCATGAATCAAATTTGTATAAGCTTTGAAAATCTTACGGAAGAATCACATTAGATTGAGGTATATATGAGGGTTGGGATTTGGTGGGCCAACAGGACAGGCTAGAATGATTAACTTTTTTTTTTTAAAAATCTTTTATGTGCTTCCCTAAATATGCATTGGCTTCGTATTAGGGAGAAAAAAAAAACCCACAAAGATAAATTGCCTTAAATTCCATTTTAAAAGCAATTTAGTAAAAATGCTATATTAATCTAACTTTTGCAGAAATTTGTCTCGCCCCAAGTTAAAATAAAAAAAAAAAAATCAAAGGATTTCCATTTTACAGCTATGAACTTTTTCTTTCTTGTGCTTGGTAGAGAGGAATGCAGCTGAAAATAACCTAATTGTATGTGCAAATTCGTGCATGTAAGAGTGAAGGAGAAGCAGATATTTTGGTATATTGGGTTAATATGTGCTCTTAAATTGGATTACTGAGTACCCTGGACTGACTTTACAGCCTGAGAGCACTTATTTTTGCTTTAGTGTTGTCTCATAACTCTGAGAAAGTTTAACACTGAGAAAGGTGCTTACTTATCTCTTCCCAATCTTGAGAGAAACAATGTAGCAAACGTTAATGGCTATGTCTAGGTTATTATGTTTTAAAGAAAATAATCAAGAAAAGGGCCTCCCCTGGTTGCGCAGATGGTTGAGCGCTGTGCTGCGAAATTGTCTGCAGCCTCTGCAGCACTGGTTCGATCCGGACCGCCTGCGAGGTTCCCACATGGCGCAGCAGACCTCTCCTGTCTTGCCCGCTGCTCCCCTCAGCCGTATATGTCTGTAGATCTGCCTGTTCTGTTTCCCACTCTGGCTGTGGTGAATCCTTTCACCCTCCCACGCATCTGGCCTGCACCCCGGTTCTTGTATAAATAAATAAATAAAATCTTTTTTTAAAAAAAGAAAATAATCAAGAAAGGAGAATGTCTCACACTAGAAGTTAATTTCAGTAGATGCTAATACTTAGAGGAGTGTGTGTGTGTTTGTCTGTTTGTGTGTCTGTGTATTTTTTCAAGCTTGGTCAATGATAAAGTTACTCAATTCATTCTCTCCCACAATGCCAAACTCCAGTAAAAACAATGTGTGATCAATAGAGCTTTGGGGGCAATTAGAATTTTATACAACAAATAAAAAAAAAATAGTTCATCTAATCCGAAATGGGTAACTACAAAAAACTACCTCAAATCACCCGATAAACACAAGTAAAATTGTTATTTCTGTATTGAGGGAGGGACAATAAACAGAGGGAGAAGAGATTGCTGTCATTTTCTTGGGTGGAGAAGAAGGAAGTAAGGAGGACTTGGTAGTTTCCACTTGACACTGAGAAGAGTAGATAATTGAGGAGTAGGTGAATTATTTATTCCACTATTTACATCATCAAAGTAGGTTAGCCTGGCTGACTAGTTGATGTCATTATAATAGTCTCATAGGATTTACATTGGTCTTGGTTTCCCTCTCTGACATAGAAATGATGAAGAACATGCAAGGGTTATTGTGCTCTTGTATCTGTTGGTCAAAGGCATGTTGTCAGAATTTTTATGCATTTGGGAGGAGTACTAAGGAAGAAATTAAATCTGGAGGGGGGGAATAAAAGAAAGATTTTCAAGCCCAATACCTAACGGCGTTTTTACCTCATAAAAGTGACTTCCTGAAAAGCCATTCTCCTATGGGATCTCTGAGGTGCAGAAACAGGTCTTTTCCCTGGCAGCCTGTTGTGTTAACCCTGCTCTACTTAATCTATATAAAGGTATCTTCTGTATTTCTAAAGAAATTGTGAGACTTTCCAAAAAAAAAAAAAGAAAAAGACAAAAGCTACATCATGCAAATATTCCCCTAAATTCATCCAGAAAACAGCTTAAAAGACCATATTTTGGGCCTCCTCTGGTGGCGCAGCAGTTGAGTGCTGGGCTGCAAAACTGCCCACAGCCTCTGCAGCACTGGTTCGATCCCTGGCCCCTGGCGAGGGTCCCACATGGCGCGCAGACCTCTCCTGCCGTGCCCGCTGCTCCCCTCAGCAGTGTACGTTGGTTCTTCTGCCTGTTCTGCTCCCCGCTCTGGCTCTGGTGAATTTTCTCACCCTCCCACACTTCTTACTGTACCCAGTGCTTGTATAAATAAATAAATAAATAAATAAATAAATAAATATTTTTTTTTTAAAAGCCTATAATCTTATTTTTGTGTGTGTGTGTGGGACCCCCGCTGGTGGCCAGGGATCGAACTGGCACTGCAGAGGCTGTGGGCAGCCTCACAACCCAGTGCTCAACCGCTGCGCCACCAGGGGAGGCCCAAAAGCCTATAATCTTGACAAAGTCAGGAGAGAAAGAGTAGAGCCATAATCACAGCTATGGTAGAATAGCAACCTGCAGGCTGTGTCAGAGTGGGGAATGGACAAAGGAATGTGTGGATTTTCAGACACATATCTTTAGAACTACTGCAGCTAGGTGTGGACAAACACATGATGGACAACGTTAAGTGAAAATTTAGAGTAGATTTGTCTAATCAACTTTTACATGACACTTCACCCCGAATATCTGAGAACATATTCTTCACAGTGCACATGGAAACTTCTTGATGATAGACCCCATATTAGGTCACAAAACAAGTGCCAATAAATTCACTAAGAGTGAATAAACTTATTAATGAATTCATATCAATCATTTTCTCTAATAACTATGATATTATACAAGAAATCAACCACAAAAAAGTAGGAAGAACCTCAAAAATGTAGTGACGAAACAACATGTTTAATTATAGATTGATGGATTAATGAGATGGACATGAGCTATCAGAACATTTGGAATATGAAGTACAATCCCAAAAGAGGGTTCAAAATATCAATGAAACCAAAAGCTGTTTCTTTGAAAAAAATATAAAAGATAGACAAATCTCTAGCTAGGCTTATTAACAACAACAACTAAAATCTAATGTAGGGGAATCCCTGGTGGCACAAGGTGTTATGCACACCACCATGAAGCTAGTCGCAGCGTCTGCAGCACGAGTTCAGTTTGATACCGGGCCAGAGAGCAAGCCCACATGGTGCAGCAGGCCTTGCCTGTCTTGCCCGCTGCTCCCCTCAGCAGTGTGTTTTGCTTCGCCCTGCCTGTTCTGTTCCCCACTCTGTCTCTGGTGAATCCACTCACCCCCCCACATCTCTGGCCTGTACCCCAGTTCTTGTATGCATAAATAAATCTTAAAAAACTCTAATGTAGAATCAGAAATACAGCTATTCATAACAGATAACTATGAACATCTGTATGCAAACAAATTGGAGAATCATATAATCTTCCAAGACTTCCAATAAAGTGAAAAACAGGAAATGCTTCCAAATACATTTTGTGATGGCAAAATTCTCTTGACACCAAGAAGACAAGGATATCGCTGAAAAAGAAAACTATAACTAATTACCCTGACGAACAAAGATGAAAAACTTCTCAATAAAATCTTAGTAAACTGAGTTCAGCATTACATAAAATAAGTCATAATCCATGAGGAAATGGAATTTATGTAGATAGTTGCAAAGATGCAACTATAGGGATACAAAGATAATTCAACACAAATCAGTTAATGTCATTTACCATATCAAAAGCAGAAAGATAAAAATCACATGATCATCTAAATAGATGCAGAGAAAGCATTTGATAACATCCAACAAAAGCTTATGATTAGCACAATCAATAAAGTGGGTGTAGAAGGAACATACTTCAACATAATGATTATATATGACAAACTCAGAGTTAATATCATAGCCAATGGTGAAAGACTGAAAGATTTTCCTCTAATATGCAAGACAAAAATGTCCAGTTTCAACACTATATAAACATATATATATGTGGGTACATATACATACATATGTGTATATATATATATATGTGTATATATATGTGTGTGTGTATATATATTCTATGGAATACTACTCAGCTATAAAAACAAAAATTATCATCTCTTCCCATTTGTCATGATATGAATAGAATTGGAAGGGATTATACTAAGAAAAATGAATCAGGAGGACAAATATGAGATAATTTCTCTCAGATGTGTAATATAAAAAACAGCAAAAGTGGGCCTTCAAAAAGTTACCTCTATGAAAATTATTTATTTATTTAGTTTTTAAAAAGATGCATTTATTTATTTATTTATACAAGCACTGGCTACAGTCAGAAGCGCGGGAGGGTGAGAGAATTCACCAGAGCCAGAGCGGGGAGCAGAGCAGGCAGAAGGACCGAAGTACACTGCTGAGGGGAGCAGCGGGCGGCAGGAGAGGTCTGTGCGCCATGTGGGACCCTCGCCCAGCGGCCGGGGATTGAACCAGTGCTGCAGAGGCTGCAGGCAGCTTGGCAACCCAGTGCTCAACCACCAGGGAGACCCGAAAATTTGATTTTTAAAAGTAAAATATTAATGTATAAAAAAAGTCATGTCTTTGGAATGTATCTGTTACTGTATTTCTGCCAATCACAATTCTTTATTGTGACAAAGTTGTATTTATGATGTGAACCTTTAAGAAATTATAAACAGTGTTTATTTTCTAATTAAGTTGAACAAATCATTTTTAATTTTGAAAAAAGTGGCTAGAGTGCTAGGACTAGCAATCAATGTAAAATTCTTGATTTCATGTGTATAAGCCAGTAAAATTTTATTTACAGCTAGGATGATATTAAAAATATTTAAAAGATAGAATGATCTTAGCATGGATATTTCAGAATAGAAGTCAGCCATGAACAATGAGTACCGATGGTAATCATTTGACTATCACTCCTATTTACAACTATTGGTGAATAATAAGTACAAAAATTAAAAATAAAAAATGTACATATGGGTATATTAATGCTTCTGTGGCAGTTTCTTAAAATGTCAAAAGACATTGGTAAGATAAATAATGTTTTGTGTTAAATTACTTGTTTATGCTCACAGATTTTTCAATACAGATAAATGTTATCATTATGACATAGCACCTGGGAGAAATTCAACCTTATCGATGCGCTTAAAATTAGGAATTTGAATATTACTAACTTTATTTGTGCTTTTGTATATATATTTATATCTTACTTTGTTTTATGTAAACTTTGGAGAATTTTTAATATGTGAATCATATGAATTTCACTGACACTTAATAATTCTGGAAAACATATTGAGCAGAACACACATAAATCAACAGAGCATATTTGTGTTATATGGTGAAATATACTCTTTTAAGTGCCAGATTGATAAATTATCTAATTTTTAAAAAAGATTTATTTATTTATAGATACAAGAACTGGGGTACAGGCCAGAGGTGCAGGGGTGAGAGGATACACCAGAGACAGAGTGGGGAACAGAACACACAAATTGACTGAAATACATTGCTCAGGGGAGCAGCAGGAGTGAAAGGAGAGGTCTGCTGTGCCATGTGTGTAGCTCCCTGGCCATTAAGGGATCAAACTGGTGCTGCAGAGGCTGTGGATAGCTAAGATAAATTGCTAAGATAAACAATGTTTTGTGTTAAATCACTTGTTTATGTTCACAGATTTTTCAATATAGATAGATGTTATCATTATAATACATTAGTAGCACCTGGGAGAGATTCAGCCCTATTGATGCACTTAAAATTAGGAATTTGAATAGCTTTACAGTTAAAGCTATAAAGCTATAAGCTATAAAGCTCAATCCCTTGTACCACCTGGGAGGCCCAAATTATCTAATTCTGTATGTGTCTTTTTTGAAACTAATTCAAGAGATATACAGTTATCAATTTATAAAACATCTCTTTTTAAAGATTTATTTATTTGTTTATACAAGCACTGGGTGCAGTCAAAAGCACGGGAGGGTGAGAGAATTCACCAGAGCCAGAGCCGGGAACAGAACAGGCAGACTGACGAAATACACTGTTGAGGGGAGCAGCGGGCCAGACAGGAGAGGTCTGTTGAGCCATGTGGGACCCTAGCCGACAGCCAGGGATCCAACCGGCACTGCAGAGGCTATGGGCAGTTTCGCAGCCCAGCTCTCAACCGCTGTACCCCCAGGGGAGGCCCTCAATTTATAAAACATCTAACAAATATTTTGTAATTTTCTCCATAGACTCAAGTCATACCCTTCATTTTCATCTACACTATTTTGCTACACATCTAGCATATATACAGCAAAATTTTTAACCTCAACTCATTTTGAGTTTAATATTTCAAGAAATATAAATAATATTGACTATAGTTTTACTTTTTATCTTCTCCACAGATAAAAGTGAAATACTCCTGTTTGATGTCTGTATAGATAAAATCATTAACCTCTATTCATTACACAAAAACTTGTGCCAATTAAAATAATCGATTGTTTTATGCAACAAATTCCAACTGTCTACACAATCACAATAGTAGTTTGCATTATGTGAGGAAGAAATTTCTTTAGACAGTTGAATACACCCAGTATAAGTGAGTGTAGGGCAGGATGAGCCCTGGGCAGGTTTTCTATGATTCAAGCAGACCAGATGGGTAAAGGAGGAGTCATGGAGCCCTGGGTGGCTTTCTCAGGCTTTTATAGGGCTTTCTCATGTAGTGCAGCAATCAGGTACAAGGCAGGCAATAGTGCCGGGGCCAGGAGGCTGGGAGGCCTCCAAGCCCCTGGCAAGTCTTCACTCTGGGGTTTGTCTGGCGTTCTTTCTCCCCTTCTCTCTCCTGCCTCTTCTCTGTTGCCTCTTCTGCCTCTGCTTCTCTTGGCTAATATATCAATACTGAGCCATGGCCCTCAGAAGTAAACAACACAGCTTACAACAATGCAACAACTGCAGGGCAATCCTAATGGTGGGAGGGCAGAAAAGACTGAAAACCATTTATTATAACAGTGAGCATTTTTATTTCATTTCTTTAGAAAATTCAGGAATTAATTATATTTTAATTTTCCTGAGTCCTGTAGCAAATTATGTACATTCCTAATATTTCTCTTTCATTAATGTCTGCACTTCATTTTCATGAAATTGAGAATGTAGTTACAATTTATTTTATGCTATTTCATGTCTAACACCAAAATATCTAATCTTTCTATTGATAAATTTAATTTCATATTATTTTGATATTTATTATAATTCATCACACAACTTGTTATTTTCATTACCTGTATTAGGGGCATACAATCAAATTAGCCATTAAAATATTACGTGCTTCTTTTTAATTAAAACAGATATTTTTGCATAAATATATGACAGGTTATCTGACTCCTTGAACATTAAGAGACATAAAAGATAATACTGTCACATTAAATAACTTTGGCATGACAACTGTGCTGAATTTAACCTTTGGATTCAAAGATCTATTTCCACTTTAATACATATCTATGGAAAAGTCAGCAAACATTTATGATGAGAACATTATGTAAAATAAATTCACATTATACATTTACCTTTCAATTAGCTCCATAAAAGAGGAATAATAACATGAGTAAATAAAATCAATAGATAGCATGAAGCTTTCATCTATGGTTCCAATTTCTGTCTCACCAAATCCTCCCTAAAACTGTTAATAAGCAGAAAAATGGAAAAACTCAAAGGTCACACCCTTGTCTTGCCTAAGCTCTACAAGAAGTGCTAATGAGCATGAAATTAGCCAAAAGTTGGCAGTAGTTAGAAAGAAGAGAAGCAGGGGGCTTGTGGACAATTCGAAAAATAATCAGTTCCTGCATAATTGTAATTAGGCCTCTATCATTTCACATTTTACATTTAGTTACATTCCAGTGTGTGATTCCCCCATGAGTACATTTGCTGTCCATTGCATATGTATTTCCAATACTGCAAGCAAATATATCCATACACTAAGCCTAAAGATACTATAATTATTTATGTAAAGTTCAATAATGTAAAAATCCTAAAGCATGCTTCTGCCACACTACTATGTGCCAAGTTTCTAAGGATATTGAGATGAACACAAATTTTCTTGCTTCATGACACTTATGATCCTGGTTGAGAAGGTGTAGATTAAACAAGTAAATAAGTGGTTCTTGCAAATTTTTCTACGGGTGAGCAATAACATTGTAAACTATGGTTATGGAAGCCACATTGAATTGTTGAAGAAAACAGGGATGCCTAAATAGAAGCCAAGAATATATACCACTCCTTCCAAAAGTTGAGTTTAGAAGACTAGAAAGAAGTTCCTTGTTTAAACCCTGTATCCAATATTTTTTTCTGCAACTTCCTTCAGTTTAAATGCAATCCTCCTTATTTATTTAACATACTAAATAAATATTTCTAAAATATCGGGGTCTCCCCAGTGGCCCTGCGTGTTGAGCTCAGCACTGTGAAGCTCTCCTCAGCCTCTGCAGTGACAGTTCAATTCCCACCCGGCGGGGGGTGATTCCCACATGGTGCAGCCTGCTCTCTGTCTCGCCAGCTGCTCCCCTGAGCAGTGTATTTCTATCTGTCTGCCTGTTCTGCTCCCCACTCTGTCTCTGGTGGATTCTCTCACCCTCCCGCACCTCTGGCCGGTACCCCAAGTGCTTTGTGTAAATAAATAAATTAAAAAAAAATCATTGCAAAAAATATATTTAAAAAAATAAAATATTATTTAAATATGCAATTGTCCTAATCTGTAACATATCATAAAAAAAAGAATCGATTTCTTAGTGTACATGGCTTTAAAAACCATGTTTTTTTCCCAGGCCTAAAGTCATGCTTATCTTGTAAAACACACTCTGTCATGGGGCAAGCCCTTCTTATCTACCATATTCTTTCCCACTCTGGATGTCTATTGCTGATCCCTGACCTCTGTTTATTTCAACCCAACACATATTTGGAAATTTAGCTTCAGTACCACCTTCAATTTCCCCCAGTGTGGTGACACAACTGAAAAATATAAGATTTGAGTCAAAATACACTTTCCTCATGTATAAAATGGAGTGAAATAATTCTTATCTCACAAGGATATTCTGAAAAGAATACTGAGCCCATAGTAATCTTTCCTCTTTTCTAATTCTTCTTGCATTTATTAAGAATAATATGCATGTTTTTTATTTTTTGAAAATATTGGTGATATTTGTTTATTCTTGCACCTTAAGCAAACTTGCAAAATCTCAGAGGACATAAGATATTTTTCTCATCTCCTATGTTCCCCACTGCAGTGCTGAGCACACTGTAAGCATATACTTACAAATTGACTAATTACACAGATGACTGCAAATCAACAACAAAAAAAGTAGTAACTGAAGAATTAATTAATGTTTTGGATATAGTACTAAACTAATTTATAATAAGCATGACTAGCTAGTCATAGAATCTGGTTAAGGCAAAACATTAAAAAAGAGAAGTAAAATAACTGAAATGATTAGAATATTTTACTTCAAATTTTAAGTTTGTTTCAAAGTTAATACCCAAGCCTACAGGAAGTGTTTACAACGTAATAAAAAATATTTATTTTGGCATAAAGCGATCCTAATCCAATACTGAATTCTCACAATTAATCACAGGTTTACAGATCACAGTTGCTTAAAAATCATGTTTTTTTCAACAACGTGTGGACATCATTTTTACAATTTTACAATTACATCTGTTTATATATTTACACCACAAATATACAGATAAAAGATGCATTTCTTGGGCCTCCCCTGGTGGCGCAGCGGTTGAGCGCTGGGCTGCGAAGCTGCCTGCAGCCTCTGCAGCGCCGGTTCGATCCCCGGCCATAGGGTGAGGATCCCACATGGCGTGCAGACCTCTCCTGCCACCCTCTGCTCCCCTCAGCAGTGTACTTCTTTGTCAGTCTGCCTGTTCTTTTCCCCGCTCTGGCTCTGGTGAATTCTCTCACCCTCCCACACTTCTGACTGTACCCAGTGCTTGTATAAATAAATAAAATAAAATCTTAAAAAATAAAAAATAAATTAAAAAAGATGCATTTCTTATTTTATTTGTTACAGGAAAAGTAAAAAAAAAAGCACTCATGACCATCCACTATCCTCCCTCCACCCTTATTCCCATTCTCTTTCTCTCCAGAAACCTCATTTTATCCAATGAATTCTGGTTTTATTTTGTTTTGTCCATTTTATCTATACAGTTTTCTTAGAATTATATATTCATCCATGACTAGATCAGGGGAAACTAAAAAACCTAAAGAAACCAATCACAAGTAAGGAAATTGAAACAATAACCAAAAATCTCTTAAAAAATAAAATTCCTGGTCTTTGTGCTCTTTCCTCCCTATTTTTTTATTTTTATTTTTATGTTTTTTATATCATTGTTCATTGTTATGGGGATTATACCCTAGGGGATAAATCAAACATGCAAAAATTAAAAACAATGTAAATAAATAAATATATTACAAAAAATAAATTTATGTTATTTCAGACAAAAATAAAATAAAATAAATAAATAAAAGTCTTGGACCAGATGGATTCAAAAGTGAGTTTTACCAAATCTTTAAATATGAACTAACGCCTATCTTGCTTAGACTATTTCACCAAACTGAGAAAAAAGGAGTTCTTTTAAACACATTTTAGGAGGTCAATATTACACAAACACCAAAGTCAAACAAGGACAATACAAAGTAAGAAAACTATGGACCAATCTCCCTAATGAAGATAGACACAAAAGTCCCCAATAAAATCTCAGCAAAATGAAAACAACGATGCATTAAAAATGACTATAAACCATGACCAAGTAGGATTTGTACCAGGTACATAAGAATGGCTCAATATCTGAAACTCAACCAACATAATTCACCACACCAACAAAGGAAAATAAAAGACACAAAATCACATCAGTAGATGCTGAGAAAGTATTTGATAAGATTTAGCATTCCTTTTTTGATGAAAACTCTTGAAAAATTGGGTATGGGGTCTTCCCGGTGGCACAACAGGTTAAGATGCAAACTATGAAGCTATCAGCAGCCTCTGCAACACGAGTTCGATCCCTGACAGGGAGCTACCCACATGGCACAGCAGACCTCTCCTGACTCACCCACTGCTCCCCTGGTCTGTAACCCCACTCTGTCTCTGGTGAATCCTCTCACCCGTTCCCCCACACCTCTGGCTGTACCCCAGTTCTTGTATGCATAAATAAATAAATCTTTAAAATAAAAGAAAAAAAGAAAAATTGTGGATAAAAAATTGTAGGTTAAGATAATTAAATCTACATATGGCAAACCCACAGTTAGTATCTTATTCAATGGTGAATACCTGAAAGCCTTTCCATTAAGAACTGGAACTGGTATAAGAAAAGGATGTCTACTTTCACCACAACCATTCAACACAGTATTAGAAGTCCAAGCTAAAGAAATTAGGCAAGATAAAACAATAAAAGAATCTAAATTAGGGAAAGAAGAAGTGAAAGAATCATTATTTGCAGATGATACAATAACATAGATAGAGAATCCCAGAAGACTCCATGGAAAAAATAATTGGAAAATAAAATTCAGCAAAGTGGCAGAAAACAAAATGAATAAAATAAGCTGTCTTCCTTTATACAAATAATGAACCAGAGAGGAAGAAATTAAGAAAACCATCCCATTTATAACCTCATCAAAAAAAAAAAGAAATAATAATAAACATCTGAGACTAAACTGAAAAAAAGTCAGGAAAGAGCCAATATAAGGAAAATTATAAAATGTCGAAATAAAAAGAAGACACAAATTAAAGATATTCCATGGTCATGGATAAGAAGAATCAACATTGTCCAAATGACCATCCTATCCAAAGTAATTTAAAGATTTGAAGCAATCCCAATAAAAACCCCAAATGCATTCTTGAAAGAAGTAGATTACTGAACTTCATAAGGAAGCACCAAAAAATCCCCAAGTATCCAAATCTCTCTTAACTAAAAAGGGGGGAAATGGAGGAATCACACTTCCAGATATTAAACCATACTAAAAATTCGTAATAATTGAAACAGCATGGTATTGAAAGAATAACAGATACACAGACCAAAGGAATAGAATTGAGAACCCAGGGGAAAAAAAAAACACAAATAATCATTTATGAACAACTAATCTAGGACAAAGGGGCAAAGTATATCCACTGGAACAATGAAATCCTCGTCAATAAATGGTACCTGAAAAGTAGATTGCCATATGCAAAAGAATGGAAGTAGGCCATTATCTCACATCATACACAAAAATCAGCTCAAAGTGGTTAAGAAATTTGGGTGTAAGACCTAAAACCATAAAATACATAGAAGAAAACGTAGGCAATATACTCCAAAAACTTCAGAAACAAATTTGTGGACTCATTTCCATTGGCAAGGAAAACAAAAGAGAAAATAATGAGCTGAGACTACATCAGGCTAAAAAGTTACTGTACAGGGCCTCCCTGGTGGTGTAAAGGGTTAAGCACAGCACTGTGAAGCTATCCCCAGCCTCTGGAGCATGAGTTTGATCTTAATCCCCGGCCAGGGCCAGGGAGCTACCCACATGGTGCAGCAGAACTCTCCTGTCTTGCCTGCTGCTTCCTCAGCAGTATATTTCAGTCAGTCTGCCTGTTCTGTTCCCCACTCTGTCTCTGGTGAATCCTCTCTCCCCCTGCACTTCTGGCCTGCACCCAAATTCTTGTATGTATAAATAAATAAATCTTTTTTAAAAAATAAAAAGTTACTGTACAGTGAAAGAGACAGTAGCTGAGACAAAAAGACTCTGCTGAATGGGAGAAAATACGTGCACACCTACATCTGATAAGGGACTGAAATTGGAAGTCTACAAAAAGTTCATACAACTCAAAAAGAAAACAAACAACTCAAATAAATAGGCAAAAGAGCTAAATAGGCACTTTTCTAAAGAAGGCATACAGATCTATGAAAAAATGTTCATCATCAGGGGAATGAAAACAAAATCACAATAAGATATTATCTTACACCTGTGACAATGGTCCACACCAAAACAAACAAACAAACAACACAACAACAACAACAGAAACAACAAGTGCTCATAAAACTGTGGAAGAAAGGGAACTTTATCTCACTGTTAATGGCAATTTTGACTGGTCTAGCCCCTACAGAAAGAAATGTGGAGATTACTTACAATACTAAAAATGGATATATGCTATGACCCAGGATTCCATTCTTAAGCATCCATGTAAAGAACACAAAAACTAATTTGAAAGGAAATATGCGCTCCTATGTTTATAGCAACATTATTTACAATAGCCAAGAAATGGAACAACTTAAATGTTCCAGAACAAATGAATGGATCAAGACAATGTGGTACATATAGACAATAGAATACTACTCAGTGATCCAAAAAGATAAACTCATGCCATTTGCAGTAACATGAGTGGAGTTAGAAGGGATTGTTCTAAGTAAACCAAAAGGAGAAAGAGAAACAGCAAATGGTGTCACATAAATATGGAATCTAGGGAATCACAGACAAAGACAAACTTTAAGACCAACACATGACAGCAGACCAAAGATCTGAGGCATTCAGGAAGGAAAAAGAGGGAGAGGAAAATCCTTTGGGGTGAGTCAGGGGAAATGTATAGTTTGCCTATGATGGTTTCTGGTGCTCTGGTGGTGGGAAAATATGTTGACCACACCTGAGAGGAGAAATCCCATACTGTGAAATAATAAATAAGGGTAATTAAGTAAATGTTTCAAAATAAATTAACATTTCCTTCAGATTTGAACAAATAATAATAGCACATCACAGAGCTATTATAAAAATTAAATACTTAATACATTTTATGAACTGTTAAAATAGTCTCATGATCCCAAAACTTCAAAACTTAAAGATTGGAATGAATTTTATTTTTATATCTTCTCTAGTACCTGAAGAGCATTTGATGTATAATGTAGATTTAATACATATGTGTCGAGTAAAGGTAAATTTGATTGTGCACTGAACTCAAAATATAAAAGTATTTCCATACACTTGAATGTTTCATTCAAAAATATCTTCTCAGGGCCTCCCTGGTGGCACAGCAGGTTGAGCACAGCAATGTGAAGCTGTCCGCAGCCTCTGCACTGCCAGTTTGATTCCCAGCCAGCCATTCCCACATGGCGGGGCATACCTCTCCTGTCTTGCCTGCTGCTCCCCTCAGCAGTGTACTTTGGTCCTTCTGCCTGTTCTGCTCCCTGCTCTGTCTCTGGTGAATTTTCTCACCCTCCCACACCTCCAGCCTGTACCCCTGTGCTTGTATAAATAAATCTTAAAAGAAAAATAGCTTCTGGGCCTCTCCTGGTGGCCCAGGCAGTTGAGTGCAGCGCTGTGAAGCTGTCCACAGCCTCTGTAGCCCTGGTTTGATCCCGGCCAGCCGGGGATGGCGCAGCAGACCTCTCCTGTCTCGCCTTCTGCTCCCCTCAGCAGTGTATTTCATCAGTCTGCCTGTTCTGTTCCCTGCTCTGTCTCTGGTGAATCCTCTCACCCTCCCGCACATCTTTCCTGTATCCCAGTTCTGTATAAATAAATAAATGTTTAAAAATAAATAAATATATAGATATATAAATAAATAAATAAATAAATAGCTTCTCAGGATGCTATATTGTCCTATGAACTTGGTGAAGATGGAAGGAAAGAATAAATAAAACAAGGAGTTTTAATTTATCTTTGCATAAGAAATATGAAAAATTGTACTGAATTTCAAATCTACTCATAAAAATTTCAAATCTACTTATACAGATGTGTAAAAACTCTCCTATGTTATTTTAATGCAACAAATACTAAATTTACTCATTCTCATTATTCATCCAGGATTTAAAAACACACACATGATTTTGGATCATATGAGAATGAAAGAGAAAAGGTAGGAGGAACAAAACTATCTTAATAATTTAGATTATAAAAAATTCTAACATGGGTAGATTCAGAAGTTTTAACTGAGATACATAAAATTTGAAGCTTAAAACTCTATTTTCTACACTAAAAAGTAGAAATCATTTAAATATCATGTTTAAATAACATTCCATTTGTCCACTCACGTATAGTCTGTTATATGGCCACTTGTGACCGCATAAATTGGGTAAATAAAATTTACTCAAATTTAAATATAATTTAAAATTGTTTCTTAATCACACAGACACATTTCAATTGCTGAATAACTGCTTGTGTATTGTGTTTTCTCCATTGCCCATATAACCATTACCACATAAGACAGTGAAGAAGATATTTCTACCACCCAGAAAGTTCTATAGCGTGCTCTTCAAGATAATTTGGATGATATAAAACATTTTTGAGAACAAGTCTTTGTAGCAAAAGAACTGAAGTATGCTGGAGGAAAAGAGATATGAGCAAAAACCAACTTACAACGAAGTAGTTTTGATTTTACAAAACATAGAGAGAGCCCTAGGAATATTGAAGATAAGCTGACCACAGAAGAATTTGTTAAAATTTGTGTTTAACATTAAAATATGAGCAAGATTACATTTGTATGAATTGTAGGACTTTAATTTTCTTGCTTTGTATTGTTAACTAAAATAGTCTTGAGAATAGGTAGAGGAATTATTAGATAGTCAAAGTGAGGATTTGGACTCGGAAGCAATCCAGCAGATTCTACTCTGTGCAAGCTCTTCCAATAAACACGAGTTTGGATTTACTTCATATAGGAACTGAGTCATTAACATTAAGTATGTAATTACTCTTGATAGTGGGGCCTTTTAGCTCTATATTGGCCAGACCTACCATAAGCTGATGCTAGAGGAGTGCATTGCAGGATTTAATTTTTGTCTTCTAGTGAAGGCACTGCAGAGATGCAAAGGCTGAATATCCATTGTTAAATCTTTTTTTTTAATCAAAAAATATTTACTTTACCTTTAGGTAGCATATTCCTGTATATATGATGAAGCCCGTGATGGCATATTCCTATATATATGACGAAACCTGTGAAAATGGCACTGTTCTTGGGCCTCCCTGGTGGCACAAGGGGTTAAGACGCAACCTATGAAGCTATCCGCAGCCACTGAAGCACAAATTTGATCCCAGCCAGGGAGCTACCCACATGGTACAGCAGACCTCTCCTGATTTGCCCACTGCTTCCCCCAGCAGAATATATCAGTAGTTCTGCCTGTTCTGCTCCCCACTCTGTCTCTGGTGAATCCTCTCAACCCCCCACAACTCTGGCCTGTACCCCAGTTCTTGTATGCATAAATAAATAAATCTTTGGGGAAAAAAATGGTTCTGTTCCTTTGCCTGTTAGACAAGGGCAGGGGCCCAGAAAATTTTACAAAATGTTTACAATATAAAAAGTGAAATCCATAGCACAATGATTCTAGGAGAGTGAATATGATGTGATGCTATTTCACTAATATTTCTTCTTAATGTTCGCATGGATTCATTAGAAACATTTAAGGTGAATTTATTTTCAAGTCAACATAGTTGACATTTGATGGTTACTAAATAACACTTATTAGCTGTATTCTCAGGCAATAATGCATTTCTAAGTAAATTCATATTCAAAATTGCTTTATTGAAATTTGATATTTAACTTCATTGAAGTTTAAAAGCAATAAGTGCAAGATGTTAAATGCAAAATCAACTCAGAATCAGGCTATTTATTTATTTATTTATTTGTGGGACCCTCGCCGGTGGCCGGGGATCAAACTGGCGCTGCAGGGGCAGCCTCGCAACCCAGCGCTCAACCGCTGCGCCAACAGGGGTGGCCCAGTATTTATATTTATTTATTTATTTCTTTGTTTGTTTGTTTATTTTTTATGGAGGCATGTTTTATTTATTTATTTGTTTGTTTGTTTTGTTTATACATGCACTGGGTACAGTCAGAAGCGCAGGAGGGTGAGAAAATTCACCAGAGCCAGAGCAGGGAGCAGAGCAGGCAGAAGGACCGAAGTACACTGCTGAGGGGAGCAGCAGGCGGCAGGAGAGGTCTGCGAGCCATGTGGGACCCTCCTCAGTTGGCCTGGGAGCAGCCGCTGATGGAACGGGCACCTCAGAGGCCGCGGGCAGCTTCACAACCCAGCGCTCAACCGCTGCGCCACTGGGGAGGCCCCCCAGTATTTATATTTAAAGGTACAAGAATATTTTGTTTTTCTGATTAATCACCTATTTGTATATTTTTTCTTTATCTTAGAACATAAGCATAGTTAATACATAAGGGTGAGATTTTTAAATGACTGAGAAGATATTGAGCTTGCCTATATTACTCAAGAGAATTGCTGACAAGTTCTTATTTAATACATTGTAAAAGGCCTCCATTAGGTGTCCCAGGGAGGTGTAATAACTTGCTAACACAAGATGGTGCTCTGTTCTTATGAAATAGCCTGTCTCTTATTTGGTTCTAGGAAGCAGAGGTCAAACATACTTATTGTTTGACCAAATTTTTCTGAAGGTTTAAAAAACTATTAGTATATAATTCTTACTTGAAAACTTCCTTGTAACCATTTAAAAATCATTCTTAGAAAGCTATCCTAATCATAATTCCAACCACTCCAGGAAGATCCAATTTATCTCAATGTACTCAATTATGCTCATCATGGTAGCAGGCATTACATTTCTCTGATTGCCTCTTTTCATTTTTTCAGTTTGTAATTCCTTTTGATAGAATAGTTCTTACACTTATCTTTCAGTTGTCACAAACTTATTGTTTCTGTGAATTGATCAGAACTTTTCCAGATGAATTCTTCCAGGTTGACCTCCAAATTTTAGCATGAGTTTGACTCTTCTTCAAGCAACCAGTAATTAATTATCTTCATTGCATTCTCTTCTTACTTAGTATGAGCATAAATAATAGTCATATGTTAGTATATTTATATTCACTTTTCCTCTAGAGAAATTCTAAAACTGTAACTTGAAAATGTGACTTATGCAGTGCTAACTTCATTTACATAATCCTTCTTACTACTCAAGAGGGAGCAGGGCAATGTCATATTTCATATAACTATTTTTTCTTCTATTGGAGAAAAATGTAAAATGCTCCAATTCCTAGTGTTTTCCTTTTCCTGTTTCCACAGTTACTGCACTAATGGAAGTTTGGAATACAGACAAATGTTCACAGAAAAAAAAGAGGAATTATTATAACATTACATAATTTCATTTATGTCAATTCTGCTAATGAAATGTCATTGGATATTCTATCCCACCAGGGTAGGCATATCTAATATTTTTCAAGGAAATTTTTCCCTATGTGTTTTAAGTTTCTGGGCTTTGATCTGTAATAATCTCAAATGATATTCTATTCTTATTTACATGAAAACATTAATCTGCTTTTCAAATGGTTAAAATTTTCTTAAGAAATCAGACTGAAGGAATTTGCATAATTGTCAAATATTTTAAAATTACAAAACACATAAATTCAAGAAAAATAATGAAAAAAGTTTCACTCATTTGGAATTGTGTTCTATAATCACATCTCTAATGAAACTTTATTGATGCAATGACAATATCATAGGTTCAACTGTTCAAATAACGTACTGTCTGGTTACTATAGCATTTCTATATTTGGATTAATTAGAAATGGAAATGTGGCTAGCACTAGTTTTGAAATTAAATGAGCCCCCTAATGGAGAAGCTAATTACTGAATTCATTTTGACATTTTGTTTTATCAGTGAAAATTTAGGTTATTGAATGGAACAATATGTACTCAGCACTAGGAATGGAAATCAGGGTATCCATGGACAGAGCAAAGTGGAACAAGAGGCTCTTACAGAGTTAGACCTGGTACTAGTCTTTGTTAGAGAGGATTATTATTGTTAATATTGTCATCTTTATAACAAAGATTCTAATATGAAGAGTACTTGGAATTCTTAAAAAGCTTCTATTAGGCTATTCAGTTCCCTTCTCCGACTTCCATTAATGTATTTTTCCCACTGTGTGATTAGGCTGCACTACCAGAAACCATATCCTGGACGTGTTGGGAAGATTTACAGTGGAAAATTCCATGAGCTTAAAAGACAAAATTGTAATTTATCTCAGTTTCAGTTATAAAAATGTTTCATCTCCTGGAGGCTTTATTTTCTGAACAAAAATTTGTAGTGAACAAAGACTATATTCACAATATTGTGCTTTTGGAACACACACACATCACATCACACATATAATCATAATAATAAAGATAGCAGGAAGCATGCTTTGGGAAAATTCAGCTGTCTGTTGTTATGGTATTCAAATAAGGACACATATAGCATTAATATCTATGACCACATGAAAATCAAGTAGTAATAACTATTATTTCACTCAGGTCCATAGTAACTAGAGAAAAGTATTTTGGTATCACATCATATATGCAGCTAATACTTAGTAATGGCTGATATGTTATGCAGATGTTTTCATCAATTTGGGGGTGAAGACCCAAGTCATGTCCTTAAATCCTGATTTAATACAGCAGTGTGTGAGAAATGTGGGGATGTCATGTCTTTGTGACAGAAAGTTGATATTTGATGTTCTTTATAGAGTTTGCACTAAAGACATGAATTTCCTACCTCCTCCAGGATCTATCCAATCAAGCTGGTGCTTTTCTTGCATCCCCCCATGACCAAAATTGTTATAATCTGTAGTATTATCCTCAAAAGAAGGAGAAAAAGTAACAATTTAGTGTATTCCTTATTAATATTTAAGTCTATGCTTTTCTTTCTGGGTTTCCTACTATTTAGCTTCCAGCCATATACTTGTAATGTGGGCTGAGGTATGCCATACAGGCCTTCTGAGATTCTGGAGTCATAATGAAATAAAGCCTTAATGTGACATGTCTCCCATGATTTAAAAAAAAAAAATTATTTATGCATACAAGAACTGGGGTGTAGGCCAGAGGGGGGGTTGGTGAGAGGATTCACCAGAAACAGAGTGGAGAGCAGAACAACAGGCAGATCTATTGAAACACTGCTGAGGGAAGCAGCAGGCGAGATGGAGAGGTCTGTTACGCCATGTGGGTCAGCAACCTCGCCAACCAGGTGCTGCAATGGCTGACTGTAGCTTCACAGGGCTGTGTCTTTAACCCCTGTGCCACCAAGGAGGCCCCATGTCTCCCATGATTTAAGTAAGATAAATTGTTTGAAAATTGAAAGGTACTAAAACCATACATTTTTCTGTTTTACCCCAAATTTCTTATACTGATATTATATAATTGCAAAATTAAAAATTGGCTATGTGCTGGTGAACTATTATTTTAGATTTGTGAACTATCAACATATAACAATTGAAAATAAAAGAAATAGGTCTGGAGAAGTGTAGTGTTTTTGTTTTTTTGGTTTTTTTTGAACTCCCCATAACTAAGAGGTTCACAGGTTTTGGGTCCAGGGAACAGGAAACTTATAAAGATATGAATTCTAATATGGGCTAGGTTAAAAAAGTGACAAGGAAGAGGAGCAGTCATAAAAATGAGGAAAGAACTGTTTCAGAGTCAAGAAACACAGGAATAAAGAGGTTGGTTCTCAATTGGAATCATTAGCCTATGTTTCTTTATGAGCTTTCCATATGAACAGTAAGATTTTTTTTTGAACAGCATGTAGTAAGCAATGTTTTAGATGATAATATATTATGTTTAAAATATGTTTGAAATGTTGTGTCTTTTGGAAAATGTTAATGTGAAATGTTAATGTATAATACAATGGAAAAAATAAGATAAGAGGTATAATCTCATCTATGTAAAAACATTTTCATAGGAAAAAAAAATCTAAAAGGAAGTATGCCAGAACATTGAAGAATTAAGATTTTTAAGTAGTAAATTTATGTCCTACATATCTGAGGTCACTGCTTGCTATTATCCCTCCCCTCATGCTGCACAGCTGTAACTCATGTCCCTTGGATACATCAGACCAGAACCCATCCAAACGTTTGCATTCGCTATATCTTTTACGTGAAATGTTCTTCACCCAAATATTTGCATAGATTGCGCCCACAATTTCTTCAGGCATTTCTAAAATGCCATCTATCTATGAGAGAGATAAGACAATTAGAACCATAATCTATTTTTCTTCTATGCTTTATTTTTTTTCCACAACTGCTAACATTACTTAACATAATATGGTGTACTTCTTTACTTTGTTTTTTGCTAGTCTCTTCCTAGAAGAGGATAATTTCCAGACAGGTTCAGAAAAGCAAGTAGATGGTGTATATAAGGGAGCAATTAAATAATTGATGATGAAATTTAAGCTGATAAGGAAGTGAGAAAATTTGGGGGGAGATAGAGGTTCCAGGCAGCAAAAAGCATAACTATAATTATTTATCACAAAGAATTTTGGGAATTGGGGACATAGAAATAGGTTGAATGAACTTAGCAAAAGAAGAAGTAACTCAGGACTGGTTTCTTAGAAACTGGGATGATGGTGGGATTGCACAAATGACAACATACTCTGCAGCTCCCTTTGCCTTCATGAGAGCCTATATAATGACTCTTGGACTGAATTATTTAGAAAGGGAAGAGATGAGATAAAGGATGAGTCAATGTTAACATTTCCATGTATAGTACCTATAAAGGTGTCCCTGCTTTGTGAAAAAAAAAAAAATCAAATGAGAGAAAATGCTTTTCTTGCACTCAGTCATGAATCATGAACAAAATTTTGTGTTGACACATATACATCTTTATTTTTAAAACTGTATATTTCATTGTATGTAAAGACTGCAGTATATTTAACCAATAACTGATTGTTGAACATTCAGATCTTTTTCATCATACTTTAGTCTATACAAAAAGAATAATCTAGGGGCCTCCCTTGTGGCTCAAGGGGTTAAGACGCAACCTATGAAGCTGTCCACAGCCACTGTGGCACAAGTTCAATCCCCGACCAGGAAGCTACCCACATGGTGCAGCAGACCTCTCCTGACTCACCCGCTGCTCCCCTCAGCAGTGTATTTCAGTCATTCCTCCTGTTCTGCTCTGCACTCTGTCTCTGGTCAATCCTCTCAGCCCCCACACCTCTGGCCTTTACCCCAGTTCTTGTGTGCATAAATAAATAAATAAATAAATAAATAAATATTTTTTAAAAAAGAAGAATCTATATATACTTGCACTTTTAAAATTTTCATACTTATATACACTTAGGGCAAATAATTAGAAGTGGAATTGTATAGAAAAATTATGCAGATGTTAAACATTGATATTAATTTATTGATAAGTTTACTGAAATTCATTAATTTACCAAAGCATTTATTGAAAACTTTTAATGTGCCAGGCACATCAAATATAGCAATGAGCAAAAAAGAAGATAGTGTCAGCACTCATAAAACCTATATCCTAATAGAAATATTCATGAGGTTGTTTTACTAAAAGTTATATATATTTATTTTTTAACATTTTTGTGTAGAAGACCTGGGATACAGGCCACAGGTGCAGGGGGTGAGAGGATTCACCAGAGACAGAATGGGGAGCAGAACAGGCAGATTTATTGAAATACATTGCTAAGGGGAGCAACAAGGGAGAGGTGGAGAGGTCTCCTGCCCCATATGTGGGTAGCCCCTGGTCAAAGAGTGAACTCAGGCCAAAGCACTGAGACTTTACCCCTATGTCAGCAGGGAGGCCCAACTTATATCTATTTATATTCCCATGAAAATCATACTAAAATGTCCATTGCTTCACATTTTTATTGATATTGGATATTTCCAAGCTTTTACAATTTTGGATGATTTTTTTTTTTTTTTTTGCTTATTTCAATGGCTTAAAAAATTTACATTATTTGATTACTAAAGAAGTTAGACATTGACATTATATTTCTACTTCTGCATTGCTTTTTCATGTCATCTGCTCATTTTTCCTGTTAGACTGTTGACCCTTTCCATTTGATTTATGAAAAGTCTTTAAATGTAAAGGATTAAAGTCTCAGTAGAAATAATTGCTTGGGCTACCCAGTAAACAAATTTCTTTTTCACTTTTGGTGTAATATTCCACCCTGATTCCTACTGTTTTTTCCTCATCCTCTGGCAAGTATATTACTGTCACATGACTTATGGATGGGCAATCAGATGTTTTTGCTGGAATGCTGAATATTCAACATAAGTATGAGACCATCTGGTAATTGCCTTTTACTTTCTGAGTTATTTTACTTAGAATGACTTCAGTTTCTAATCATGTTATCACAGAACGCAAAGTTCCATCAATTTTAATAGCTGAGTAATATTCCGGTGTTTATCCATGAGCAATTTAAGTTGTTTCCATACCTTGATTATTGGGAATAATGCTATAGAAGGATGCACATAATTTCTCAAATTAGTGTTTTCATGTTCTTTGGTAAATATCTAGTAGTGATATTGTTGGACTATAGTGATATTTTTAGCTTTCTGTGGACATTCCATATCATTTTCTACAGAGATTGCACCAATTTATATTTTTTCTCCCCATGCTCGCCAACATTTGTCATTTTCATCTTTCTAATATAGACCAATCTAACAGATACTATGTGTTATTCATTGAGGTTTTGAATTCTATTTCCCTAACAGTAAGTGAAGTTGGGCTTTTTTTTCAATGTGTCTATCTGTATGTCTTGTTTGGAGATCCTCTACCTATTTTTTGTTTGTGTTGTTTGTTTCTTTGTTGTTGAATAGTGTGAATTTTTTAGCATATTTTAGATATTGACCCTTTATCATAAGTATAATATGCAAAATTATCTTCTCCTAATCAGTAAACTTCATTTATGTGGTGGTTTCTTTAACTGGACAAAGACTTTTTAGTTCGATGTAGTCCCATTTTTTTCATATCTTTAGTCATTTGAGTGAAGTCCCAAAGACAACTCTGACAATGTCTAGTGGAGTATCACTATTGTTTTCATCTATGTGTTATATAATTTCTGGTCTTTGGCCACAAGTTTCATCCTTTGGAATAAAATTTTGTACTTGTTGCTAAATAATGACCTCGTTTAATTTTATTTTTCACATGTGACTGTCTATGTTTCCAGCACCATTTGCTGAAGACATTTCAATTTCTCCACTTGTAGCCACTTTTTATAACATTGCATCAGTAACAGAAAAGAAAGGACTCAGCAACAGAAAATCTTAGACCCCAAATCTTACACTCTTTTAAATATATTGCTAAAATGGCAATACAGGGGAGTAGTAAAGACTTGGAGTGTACTTTTTTTTTGAGAGGCATGTATTTTTATTTATTTATTTGTTTGTTTGTTTGTTTATTTATTTATACAAGCACTGGGTACAGTCAGAAGTGCGGGGGGTGAGAGAATTCACCAGAGCCAGAGCGGGGAGCAGAGCAGGCAGAAGGACCGACGTACACTGCTGAGGGGAACAGCGAGCGGCAGGGGAGGTCTGTGCGCCATGTGGGATCCTCCTCCGTTGGCCGGGGAGAAGCCGGGGATCTAACCCGCGCCGCGGAGGCCACGGGCAGCTTAGCAATCCAGCGCTCAGCCGCTGCGCCACCGGGGAGGCCCAAAGAGTATACTTTTTAATGATCATGAAATGCTCCTTTTTCATTAGGCTAAATGGACTCCTGCTATAAAAGGTTCAACAAATACAGAGGAAAAAAGTACAGACGAAATTTCTTCAACTCCTAACACAATGATTGACTTCCCACAGATTCCTTAATTAATGTTATTAGAAATATAAATCAAACTCATTTTTAAAATGAGTCCCCACCTCCCCCCCCCAAAAAAAAAAAAAACACACATACACAATGTTAAATAATGGCAAAGCAAGCAAAAATAAGAAATTAAAAGGAAGAAGGAATGGCAATAAATCTTGCACAGAACCTATTAGGTTAGAGAGAAAAAATATGCTATTTTTCCCACTACTATAATTCTAAAATGACAAAAATTATCACATAAGAAAATAAGAAATGAGTTTAAAGAACATCAAATTATAATTATTTTTGTATATAATCATGTACCAAGAATACTGAACTACTAGAATTAAAACAAGTTCAGTAAATAAATAAAACATAAATATACAAAAACTTCAATGACTCCCTTTAAATTTAACAAAAATCAGTTTTAGGGGCCTCTCTGGTGGCACAAGGGATTAAGACACAACCTATGAAACTTATTGCAGCCACTGTAGCACGAGCTCCATCCACAGCCAGCGAGCAACACACATGGCGCAGCAGACCTCTCCTGACTCGTCAGTCTCTGGTGAATCCTCTCACCCCTCGCACCTCTGGTCTGTACCCCCGTTCTTGTATGCATAAATAAATCTTTTTAAAAAACAATAATCAGGTATTGTTTTACTTTTTTTAATTTTATATATTTTTTACATCATTTTTCATTTTTGCACAATGTATGTGTTTTCATCTTGGTTATATTCCCCAAACAATTCTCACTCCCCCTTATTTGACCCTAATCCCTTCTCCCCTCCCCTCACCCCAGTGTGTCTCTGGTTTATAGTTGCTTATTGAATTTGATTTTTACTTTATTATAATTAGTCTTTTTCCTGGTCCCTTATTTAGGTTTTCTAAATTCCTGCTATGAATGAGACCATCCCAAAAAATAGATGACTGGATCAAGAAGATGTGGTACATATACACAATGGCATATTACTCAGCAATCAAAAAAGATAAACTCATGCAATTTTCATCAACATGGATAGAGCTGGAAGGGATCATACTCAGTGAAATAATCAGTTTTAAAATATATTTATAGCTCTAATTCAAAATATATATATATAATTATCAATAAATATGCAGAACATATATGAAAATATTCTTCTGAGGAATATAAACTAAAGACAAGTAAATAAATATTTTATGGTATTGAGTAGAAATAACTGTTAATTTTCTCCAAATTAAGCTATATATTTTATGCAATAGCTATCATAATTACAAAGATGTTTTATTTTTATTTGAAGATTGTACAAAATATATCTAAAAAATAAATGGATAAAATTATTTAGTGAAATTCTGATAAAGACACATAGAGAAGTGACTAATCCCACCAAATATAAAAATATAATTTTGGCTACATTGATTCAAAGTGTAGTGAGACGCAAAATAATCAATGGAGGGCCTCCCCTGGTGGCGCAGCAGTTGAGCGCTGGGCTGCGAAGCTGCCGCAGCCTCTGCAGCACCATTCCATCCCCGGTCGCCAGCGAGGGTCCCACATGGCACGCAGACCTCTCCTGCCCCGCTCACTGCTCCCCTCAGCAGTGTATTTCATCAGCCTGCCTGTTCCCGGCTCTGGCTCTGGTGAATTCTCTCATCCTCCTGCGTCTGACTTTACCCAGTGCTTGTATGAATAAATAAATAAATCTTTAAAAAATAAATAAATAAAAATAATCAATGGAAAAGAACAAGTTCTCCATATATAGACAGCAGAATTAATATCTGACAAAAATAGCTTTTGAATAGATGTGTAAATCTTCTAATTATTTTAAAAAGTGGAAAGCAATTAATTATCTATTGGAAAATGAATGTAAATGAAATAAATATAGTTCTAAGTCATATATCATGTCAACATTAATTCCAAATGTATTCAAAATTTAAAGCAAGTACTGGTCTAATCCCTACAGAAAACAGTATAGAGCTTTTTTCAAAATATTCATAATAGATCCATCAGATCATCCAGCAATTGCCCATTAAGAATCTACCAGAGGAATGCAAAAATATTTATTTGAAGGGATATATACATTCCCACATTCATTGAGCACTATTTACAAAGTCAAGATATGGAAACAACCTAAGTACCCAACTACAGAGAATAAGATTAAGAAGATACACACACACACACACACACACACACACACACACTCTCACATACAATGGAATACTTGGTATTTCTCTCTACTCTTTCTGGGTGGATTTTTCTTAGTATGTCAATCAATTTCATTGCTTCTTTGTCTGTAGGTGTCTATTCTGGATTTTTTTAGTGGTTACCATGGGGTTTATGAACTGGTGTCTGCTTTCTGACATTTCACTATATTTGTTCTACCCATTACTTCCTCCCCCTTAGTATTTGGTATTCTGAATTCATATTGTTCTTGCTCTTGTTATTGGTGTTATATTGCTCTTGTTATTTTGCCAAGGAGTTTGTGCATCTTTTTATTTTTCCTAGAAGAACTCTTTTTAATATTACTTGAAAAGCAAGTCAGGTGGTGGCACACTCCACTAGCTTCTGTTTGTCTGAGAAAACCTTTATTATCATTTCATAATTAATTGACAATTTCGCAAGGTAGAGAATTCTTGGCTTACAGTTCTTGTCTTTTAGAATAGTGAATATTTCCTTCCATCACTTTTTGCCTGGAGAATGTCCGGGATGAAATCCATGGAATCTTAATTGGGGGTCATTCTAAGTTACTATTTTCCTACTGCTTCTTGCAAATTTTTTTCTTTGTATTTGATTTTTGATGGTTTGACAATGATATGTCCGGGTGTCAATCTTTTTTGATTTAAGAATTTAGGTGTTCTTTCTGCTTATTGACTTCCATATCTAATTGATTTTGTAGATTTGGAAGTTGTAGATTTGAAGATGTTCTTTTTCTTCACCTTCTGGGAACCCAATAATTCCTATGTCTCCTCTTCTAATTGAGTCTGATAATTCTCATAGTTTCCTCTATTTGGTATTCTCTCTTCTAAATGCTTAATTTGTTTATTTGAGTTTTACTGCTGATATTCTTCTGCCTTTTTAATTCTATTTAAGGCACTGTATAAGCTTATCAGAATTTTATTCAGAATCTCTTTGTGATCTTTTTATGTATTCAGTCTTTTTAGTGAAGAACTCTTGTTCCAGCTCTTCTTTCTGAGATGCTGTGTGGGCCTATCTGCCTTTGACTAATCTTCCAGTATCTCATTTAATATTTTTAACATTGTTGCTTTGAAGTAGTCAGGTATTTTCTCTATTTCTGTGTATTTTATTTTTATCCCAGCACTTATGTCCTTCTCATTTTGCTTTTCCATCTTGTACTGAGATGTTCCTTGCTACTGAGGCATGTATATTGTCTTTCTTATAGTACTAATAACATGTGTATGTAGTTGGGATGCTGGGGATTTATCTTTGTCCTTTCCTTAGTTTACCTTAGTGTGAGGTGGAGGTAAGAGGGGTGTTCTAGGGCTTTAATATTTGTTCTTTTTTTTAAAGATTTATTTATTTATTTATACAAGCACTGGGCACAATCAGAAGCGCAGAGGATGAGAGAATTCACCAGAGCCAGAGCAGGGAACAGAACAGGCAGACTGACGAAATACACTGCTGAGGGGAGCAGCAGGCAAGACAGGAGAGGTCTGTGCACCATGTGAGACCCTCGCCAGCTGCCAGGGATAGAACCAGCGCTGCAGAGGCTGTGGGCAGCTTCACAGCCCAGCTCTCAACTGCTGCTGCGCCACAGGGGAGGCCCTAGGACTTTAATATTTGATCTTGGGGGCCTCCCCTGGGGGCACAGGTGGTTGAGCACAGAGCTGTGAAGCTGTCCACAGCCTCTGCAGCACCGGTTCGATCCTGGCCAACCAGTGAGGGTCTCACATGGTGCAGCAGACCTCTCCTGTCTCACCAGCTGCTCCCCTCAGCAATGTATTTTGTCAGTCAGCCTGTTCTGTTCCCCACTCTGTCTCTGGTGAATCCTCTCCCCCACGAATCTGGCCTGTACCCCAATTCTTGTATAAATAAATAAATAAGTAAATCTTTAAAAAAACATATTTGATCTTGGTTTGAGGAGTGATGTTAGCTACTTCTATCTCTTATTTTTTCTTCTCTATCCACTCTGTATTGTTCCTTTCTTCCAGGAGTCATGATCTATGAAGATTGTGCCTCCCAGTGAGAAGGGTATTATCTGGATCTCCAGACTCACACTCTGGGAATAACTTGCACTTGGCTCAAAAGTGGCACTCTGTGTATAGTAGATACACATGTGCCTATTTAACACCATGCCTGCCACAGTGACCATCCCTACTCTGCTCTGGCCTTAGCTACCGCTTTTGAAGGGATGGAAAGTAAACATTCTTCAGGTGCCTTCCCACAGGATTTGTGAGTTTGTTTAAAAGCCTTCTTTCTGCTGTAGGCTCTTTTATGGAGTCCAGCCAGTCTTGGCCTGGCTGTTCTTTAATCTTTCCTGGGAGGGGCAGGTGGGAAGTTTCAGTGTTCATGCCACCCCAATTATAGGCTTCCCAATTTCCAGGATTGGAGTTTGCCAACCTCCCCAGCACCAGGATGGTCCTGGTCCCACTTATTTATCAGGAAAATCCCTCCAAGCATTTTTGCAATGTCCCATGATTTCCTTGGTATGACTTGGGAAGCTGACCCTCAGCCCAGATATGCTCTTACTCACCTAATCCTATTCTTTCTTCTCAGGAGTCACCAACCTTAGTTCTTGAACTCCCTGGGGAAGTCCTAGAGCTAACAACTGGTGTGAAGCATCTGAGTTTTCCTAGGAGCACATATTAGTCTTTCTTTTTTTTTGCTGGGTGTGGGGAGGGAGGGGGTTGTTTCCAAAGAAATGGTGATTCCAGGCTCTTTAGCCCATGATGTTGTGGGTAGAGTCCTAATTCCTTCTTTGAAATCTTTTTTAAAGATGCACGGGTTCATAATCTTGTAGAATTCATAAAAATCACCACTAACAATGAGTCTAAAGAAAAGATATTATCAAGCTAGCAAGTAATAATAATTTACAATAGATATTAAATATATTTATATATATATTTAAAGATTTATTCATTTATACATGAACCAGGGTATAGGCCAGATGTGTGGGAGGGTGAGAGGATTCACCAGAGACAGAGCAGGGAACAGAACAGGCAGACTGACGAAATACACTGCTGAGGGGAGCAGCAGGCAAGACAGGAGAAGTCTGCTGCGCCATGAGGGTTTCTCCCTGGCCAGCCGGGATCGAACCCGCACTGCAGAGGCTGTGGACATCTCACAGTGTGGCACTCAACCGCCTGCGCCACCAGGGAGGCCCAATAGATATATTTTAATAGAAATATTTTAATTGTCATATTGCTATATGTGCATCTTTATTTGTTTATTTGTTTACTTAATAGAAGTGGATCAAAAATATAATTATATGTAGGAAGAAATGAGACATGGCAAAATCCTCTGTTCTAGTCCTAACACCAGTTACAGAATGCTATTGACCACAGTGGAAGAAAGTTTCTGTTTTTCGTCTGAGGTCTCCTAATCAGGGCATTTTTTGGGAATTGATGAAATTTTGTCCATTTAGTTCTCATGTACTGATACGTTGGGAAGGAGGTTTACATTTACTAAGTCATCTTAAAATTTGTTACATAAATCTGGAAAGAAAAATGCTTAAAATTTCATAGGGAACAGTAGTGACAATTCCTTATTTCATTGCTGATATTTATTCCCTACATTTTGACACATAATAAGAGTGAAGGGTGTTCTAAAGCAGTATATCTGACTCCATCTTTTTGAAAAGTTTCATTTATGTTCTCATATCTGTTAAGCTGACCATTTTGTTTTTCTAGCACAGTTTCCAGGAAACTGAGGAAAGTAAATAATCAGATGATCTCTCTTTTCTTTTGGAAAATAAATAAAAATCTTAGGTATTTCATGATAAATAATTTCAACTAAGAAGAAATGGAGTAATTAGAGCCCTTGTTATAAATTGAAGATATTTTGGAGATAATAGACATTGTACAAGTATCTAATCTGACTCTTTCATTGAAAATCAATTCTGCCACTCTGCTTCTAAAGATTGTGTGATAGGAGCTCTGGCAAATTGAGAATTGTTTTCCGTGAGGAAACCCGGTGAGGAAATGGTTCTGCTGTGAATGGTAACAAATTAAAACTACAAATTAACATGGATCCACAGGAAATATTGAATATCGCTTTAAAAATGTCATTTATGTAGAGGTACTCCAAATTACAGTGAATTTACAACAGTAGAAATAGGACAATAACCACCATTATACTTCTTGTTATGTTTTTAATACTGTAAAAAATGGAAAATTTGGTTTTTGCAATAATTACTTATAAAATGAACTTTGTGGGTCTTTACCTAAGTTCATTTTTAAGAAGGCATTTTCATCTATTTAAACAAATCCTCACAAAGAAATGTTTTTTTCAAGGAATATACAATTTTCAAAATATTACATACTGCTTTAAATATTTTGCTTTCAATATTTTCAACTTTCACATTGTATTTGTCACACATATACACACACACACCATTATCTCACAACATGATTGCATGTCCAATTTCTCAATGATGGATATAAAAGTTTATAAGACAAATCTTGTTTTTTTCTAACATATCTATATTTATGACAAATACATTTCAGCCAAAATTACAATATGCTTGATACCTATGTGTATCATATATAAATATAAAATTTTATTTAAGATGTTTCATTTTGTTTTCCAACATAAAAGCAAATTTAGACAACATATTTAGTGGAAATGTTTAAAAGCAACATATATAATAGCAAAAGTCAAGAATATAAAACAATGCAATTTATTTTTCTAATCAAAGTTGTTCTCTGTTTCCATTCTCTCTCTCTCTCTCTCTCTATGTGTGTGTATATATATATATGTGTGTGTGTGTGTGTGTGTGTGTGTGTGTGTGTGTATGTATGTATGTATTCATATGTTACTCCTTTCAAAATTGTTGTCTGATCATTCCATTGGCTGGTTGAACTCTTATCAGTCTAGAATTCTGTAACTCTAGTCACTAATTATTCCAGTTATATCATGCTATTAGGCATTACTCTGCTTGACATTTTATTTTATATACATGTGTTTGTTCACATATGGATATTACTCTTTAATTATAACTAATTATTTTTTTCTGTATGCATGCAACTAAAGATTATATCATTAAAAGAGTTCACAACATTTGTTTTTACATTCCCATTATCAAAGTTAATACTTTGTTTAAAAAGTCCTCTACTGGGCCTACCCTGGTGGTACAGCAGTTGAGTGCAGCCTCTGTAGCACTGGTTCGATCTCAGGCCCCCAGTGAGGGGGCGAGGGTCCCACATGGTGGACAGACCTCTCCTGCCACACCCGCTGCTCCCCTCAGCAGTGTATTTTGTCAGTCTGCTTGTTCTGTTCCCCACTCTGGCTCTGGTGAATTCTCTCACCCTCCCGTGCTTCTGACTATACCCAGTGCTTATATAAATAAATAAATAAATAAATAAATAAATAAATAAATAAATAAATCTTTAATTTTTTTTAAAGTCCTCTACTAATTATAGGTCTTTGGTAAAAATATATAGCTGCTATTACACAAGATTTATATTTCACAGAAGGAAGCCATGTTAACTCATTTCATAAAGGTAAGATCTTTGCTTAATTAAATGTACTTCAATAGAAGTATTCACAAAGCACAATTAATAAATCTGCTAATTCAAATTTTTTATTTGTTGTGGCCATAAACAGCATTAGTTCATTATTTGGAAAAATAAAAATTGTTAAGGTTGAGATTCACATTTTACTCTGTAGAAATTCCTAATTTCTAACATGATATCTGACATATAACATAATTCAATGTTATTAAATTAAAATTTTATCCATAATATAAATATGAATATCTATCTTGTTTTCTCTATAAGAATACTAATTTCTTAAGAAAACTTTTGATGATTTCTACATATTATTGCCTATAATGCAGTGCCCAATTGCAATAAATGAGTAATTTCAAGGAAAAAATTCATATTATATATAAGTGCAATGGGCTATATTAAGTTTGAAATATCTAATGTGTTTTGGTATAAATGGGGATTTTCAAAAAAAAATGAGTCAAATAGAAAATAAAAATACCTATATACATATAGATCAGAAACTAAAATCTTCATACTAAACAATTTAAATAGCTCAGAGTGTTCTTTAGACATTTTCATAATTTTGCATTAATTTGTCCAATAAGAAAAATTACCTTGAGTTGCCCCTACAAACCTAAAAAGGAGAGATGAAGGACATAGTCCATGAACCAAAATGACCTACAATCTAATGTAGAGTTATATGAAATTATAGTAAAATAACATAATTTCTACATAGATGCTGATTGCCTGGTGATAATTGCTTAATTCTGTCATTTTGGGAAGGATGAAAGTCAGAAAAGACTTCAGAGATGAGATGAATAATATTTGAATTAAGTATTAGCAGTGGGCCTCCCCAGTGGCGCAGCAGTTGAGCACTGGGAAGCTGCCCGTGGCCTCTGCAGCGCTGGTTCGATCCCAGGCTGCTCCCTGGCCACCGGAGGAGGGTCCCACATGGCGTGCAGACCTCTCCTGCCGCCCACTGCTCCCCTCAGCAGTGTACTTCGGTCCTTCTGCCTGCTCTGCTCCCTGCTCTGGCTCTGGTGAATTCTCTCACCCTCCCGTGCTTCTGACTGTACCCAGTGCTTGTATACATAAATAAATAAAATAAAATAAATCTTAAAAAAAAAAAGAATTAGCAGCAAAACAGAGTTTCTAAAATGATGAAATCTACCTATTATTTCTACAATAATATCTAGCTCAGTGTTGAGCATGTAGTATAGCCAAACAAATGTGATTAAGTAAAATTCTAATGAATCTATAACACAAATGGAGATAAAACACAAACTAAGCAGATTAGATCAGAAAGTAAACAACTAACACTGAACTTCTATTTATTTTTATTTTTTGTAACAGTATTACCTTTTGTTGTGGTAATCTTGATTTACAACTTTATATATAATTTAGGTGTGTAAGGTCACATTTATTCAGAATTATTTTAGCACACCACACCACCACGATAGCACCTGCAATACTCCACTTCAGTCCATGGGATCCCCTCCCATCTGTTCTCAGCATCCCCCTGCCCCTCTGTTAACCTCAAATCTGCAGTCATATTGTTGCTTTGTTTTCTTTCTCTGAGTGAAATAATCTTGTCTTTCTCCTTCTGACTTGTAACATAAGTAATTGTTAGTAACATAAGTAACTGTTCCCTCCAATTTTATCCATATTGTCAAAATGGCAAGATTTCATCATTTTTTTCCAGCAGAGTAGTAGTATATATTATATATATATAAAATACACACCATATATATTTATATATACACCATATATATACACATATATATACACACACTATATATATATATATATATATATATATATATATATATATATATATATATGGACACACACACACCACATTTTCTTGATCCAATCATCTGTTTGGGGCACTGATTGTTTCCATAACTCAGCTATTGTAGACAGTGCTGCAATGAACATGGGAGTGTATATAACCCTTCACATTAGTGTTTTTGCATGCCTTGGGCAGATACCTAGGCATTGAAATAGATGAACTATATTTTCAAAATTTAATATAATTTTGATATTTTGAGAAACCCCCATACTGTTTTCAATAGGAGGTGAACCAATTTAGATTCCCAGCAAGAGTGTAGGAGAGGTCATTTTTTCTCCATACTCGTACCAACACTTGTTTCTGGTCGTTTTGATAAGTGTCATTTCATAGATGTGAGGTGATATCTTCATTGTTGTTTTGATTTGCATTTCCCTCATGATATGTGATGATGAGCATTTTTTCATGTGCCTGTTGGTCCTATGTATTATATGTCTCCTTCAGAGAAGTTTTTATTCAGCTTTTCTGCCAATGTCTCTATTGAGTTATTTGTTTTCCTTTGTTGGGTTCTTTGAGTTCTTAGTTAACATTGAATGTTAACCTCTTATTGGCAGCAAATATTTTCTCATTTGGTAGGGTACATTCTTTATTTTAAAGATAGTTTTATTTTCACTATGTGGAAGATTTTTACTTTGTTTTTGTTTCTCTTGCTTTTTGAGTCAAATCCACAGAGAACTCTGAAATCAAAGTCACACAGTACTTTGGTTATGATATATTCTATATATTTTATGGATTCAGGTCATACTTTCAAGTATTTCCTCCATGTTGAATTAATTTTGGGGTATGCTGTGAAATAGTCATATAGTTTTGTTGTTTTGCATATAGCTGTTCAGTTTTTCCAGCTCTATTTGTTTAACAGAATTTCCTTTCTCCTGTGAAGTTTTTGTTGCATATTAGTGTCCATATAATGGTGGGTTTATTTCTGAACTTTCAGTTTTATTCCAATATTCTGTGTATCAATTTTTTAAATGTGCATCTAATTTTATTCCATACTATACTCTCTTGATTACTACTACTCTTCATAGTGTAGCTTGAAGTCTTGCACTGTGATAACTACATTTTCCTTTTTTGTCAGGTTTGCTGGGATGTGCAGGGTTTTTTGTTGTTCTGTATAAATTTCAGTAAATTTTGTTTCTTTGAAGAATTCCATTGACACTTTCACAGGATTTCATTGAATCTTTATATTTCTTTGGGGAAAATGGCCATTTTATCAAGGTTATTTCTTCCAATGCATGATCAAGGAATGAATATACTTTCATTTATTTGTGTCTTTTATTTCTTTTAACACTTTTAGGTTAAAAGGTCTTTTAGGGGGCCTCCCCGGGCCTCCCTGGTGGCGCAGCAGGTTTAGCGCGGCGCTGTGAAGCTGTCCGCAGCCTCTCGGCAGTGTGGGTTCAATCCCGGCTGGCCAGCTGGTGAGAATCCCACATGGCGCAGCAGACCTCTCCTGTCTCTCCCTCTGCTCCCCTCAGCAGTGTATTTCGTCAGTCTGCCTGTTCTGTTCCCCGTTCTGTCTTTGGTGAATCCTCTAAGCCCCCACACCTCTGGCCTGTATCCCAGCTCTTGTATTAAGGAAAAAAAAAATAAATCTTAAAAAAAAAAAAAGGGCCTCCCCGGTGGCGCAGCGGTTGAGCGCTGGGTTGCGAAGCTGCCCGCAGCCTCTGCGGCGTCGGTTCGATCCCCGGCTGCTCCCTGGCAACTGGGCGAGGGTCCCACATGGCGTGCAGACCTCTCCTGCCGCCCTCTGCTCCCCTCAGCAGTGTGCTTCGGTCCTTCTGTCTGCTCTGCTCCCCACTCTGGCTCGGTGAGTTCTCTCACCCTGCCGCGCTTCTGACTGTACCCAGTGCTCATATAAATAAATAAATAAATATTAAAAAAAAAATTTCTTTAATTAAAAAAAAAAAAGGTCTTTTAGGTTTTTGTTATACGGTTTGTTTTTTTCAAATCACCTTTGTTCATTTTGTAGCTAGGCATTTGATTCTTTTTGATGCACTTAAAACTGAGATTATTATCTTAATTTCCTTCTCTTCTCATTTATTCTTTGTGAATATAGCATGACTGATTTTTTTTACATTGATTTTATATACTCTGACACTCCACTGTACTGATTTATTACTACTAATTTTTTTAGTGGAGTCTTAAGGGTTTTTGACATATATGAACAATTGTGTCGTCTTCTAAATAGAGATATTTCTATTTCTTCTTTTTCAATTTGGAGTTATTATATACCTTTCTAATTTATTTAACTTGGGCTTCCAATATCATGTTGAATAGTAGTAGTGAAAGTAGACATCTTTGACTTGTACCTGATCTTTTAGGAAAATCTTTCAATTTTCATCAAGAATGATTTAGTGTCTGCAATCCTACCTGCCAATTCTTCAAAGTGATCAATTACAAAGATGGTGATGGCAAGGGACTCCCTATGGTGATGGTTCATGGGTGAATTGGTGGTTGGAATTTTATGAGGAATATACCTGAGAGGAGAAAGCATACAAACATATATTGTACAAAATTGAAAATTTATTTAATATATATAAATATTTTTTAATTTTTTTAAAAAGAATTCTAGAAAATGCCAAAAACAATCAAAATACAATAAAATATCACACCCCCAAAAAATTGATGATAGCTGTGGGTCTGTTATATATAGTCTTTATTTTTAGGTATGTTCCTTTATTCATAATTTTGTAAGCTTTTGTCATTAATGTATGTGTAATCTTGTTAAATGTCAATACATCAGGAAAACATAACACTCATCAATATATACTCAACAAATAAAGGAATATCATTATATATAGGAATTTTTATCAAATATGAAAACAAACATTGGGAAAATGTCTGGGATCTTCAACACACCACTTTTACCTGTGGACAGGACAGACAAAATTAATAAGAACAGAATAATCTAAAACAAAAAATTAAACCATATGAACTTAATAGATATTTATAGGACACTTAACCCCCCAAAAGCTGAAGACACATTCTTCTCAAGTGCACATGTGACATTTTCCAGGATTGTCCATGTTGGGTCACAAAACAAGTATCAATAAATATATGAAGGTATGGAAACTGACATTCCAAGCATCTTCTCTGATCACAATGGTATCAAACAGCAAATCATAAAAAAAAAAAAGAAAAGAAAAAGTCTCAGAAATCTCTAATATGTGGAGACTGAAGAACACACTATGGAATGAGTGTTCGGTTAATGAAGAAATCAAAATACCTCAAGGGTAATTTAATGAGAGGACACAAACTTCCAGAATTTATGGGGAATAGCAAAAACAGTATTAAGTGGGAAATTCATAGCAATACAAGCCACATCAAAAAACAAGAAAGAGGGCCTCCTTCATGGCCTAGAGAGAGGTTAAGTCTCAGTGCTACCACTTTGGAGGCCTGTGTTCAATCCCTGGCCAGGGAACTAGCCCACATATGGACCAGCAGACCTCTCCTGTCTCACCTGCTGCTCCCTTAGTGGTATATTTCAGTCGATCACCGTTTTCTGCTCCCCACTTTGTCTCTGGTGAATCCTCTCACATACTCCCTCCCTGCACCTCTGGCCTAGCTCTTCTACATACAAATAAATAAGTAAATCCTTAAAAAAAAGAAAGAAAAGAAACAAGAAAGAGCTCCAATAAATAACCTATCTTTTGCCTTAAGGAACTAGAAAAAGAAAATAATAAAAATTAAGAAGAAATAAATGAAATAGAAATTGAAAAGACAGTGAAAAAGATTAATGAAGCAAAAAGGTGGTTATTTGAAAAAAAATAGAAAAACTCTAGCTATGCTCATATAAAAGGGAGAAAACCCAAATAAATAGGTACAGAAAAAATGAGGAAAGGTTACATCAAATTTGCAGAAATGAAGATGGTATTAAGAGATTGCCATTCATCTGCCCTGGTCTATCTAGGTTGTTCTCATATCTTGTCTGTTGTTAATAGTGCTGCAGTAAAAACAGGAGTGCATGTTTCCTTTCAAATTAGGTTCTTTGTGTCCTTTGGGTAGATATCTAGGCCTGGAATTGCTAGGTCACATAAAAGATTCATTTTTAATGTACTGAGGAATCTTCAAATCTTTATCCATAGGGACTGGTTTTGTGTTCAGTCTGTGTTGATTTGCGTTATCCAAGGGATGTTGCAATTTTGCCCCAAGTCACAGAACTCTGTGCATGTCATGTTCCTCTGATTACCTGTTAGTCTGCTGTGGGAGCAAAGCAAGAAGAGGAAGAAATCTCCTCTGCTGCCATTTGGTGACACCCTAGTCATATGTTTCTAAATGAAGATGGTGACCAAGGCCCAGAAGAAGAGGCTATCTGCAAAAAAATATTTTTTAAATAAATTTTATTGGAGTAACATTTCTTAATTACATTGTATAAGTTTCAGGTGTGCATCATTATAAACCAACATCTGTATATACTTCATTAAATTTGCCACTAAAAGTCCAGTTCTATCCTTCATTGTACAATTGACCTTTTTTTTCCTGATTTAAATGCCCCATAAAAAAAAATAATATGTAGGACCAATAAGACCTGTTAAATGATCCAATAGTAGTACAAGAATGAGTCTAGCATGATTCCCTATTTCTCATTTAGTAATTGTTGGGGTTATCAAGTGAGATTGAGTATATGGAAGGAATGTTTGGTTTGGGAAGGATGATGCTAAATTTGTTTTAGATTTGCTGAACTTTAAGCATATTTCATTTAACTAATTTCTTAGCAGCTGGATATGTAGACACAGAATTAAAGGTAGAACTATATGTGGAATCTAAAAATCGGGGGCATTTGAATGTATGTGGTCATTAACACCCTAGAGAAAAGATGAGCTTGCCTAAAGTGACAAAAAGATTACTTACAGACTGCCCTTCCCAAGTAAGACAAAAGAGGAATTCTATGTAAAACGAGCTTTTGTGGGCTGCAAGGGAATATAAATCATTAGATTAAATTGGGAAAAAAAAAAAAAAAAACAGGCCAAAGTATAAAATGAAAAACAAAGAAAAGAGTTTCAGAAAAAAAAAAAAGAGATATGAGTGATAACAGTGACCTGCAGCAAGTAGGAAAACACAAAGACTGTGGACTGTGGCAAATAGAACATTACAGGTGGCCATAGTTAGAGTTTCTTCAGTGGAGAAGTAGAAACATTTTAAGAGGCTAATGACTAAACAGGAGCTCAGGAGGTAATGAAGTTAAATGCTGGAAAAATTATGCAATACAGCATTCATACAATGCTGATAATAATTTTCTCCTTGTTCAAAAATAAAAGGCACAATATCACGGATGCACAGTCCATAATAATTTTCCTGATTGAAGAAAGGCAAAAAGTATATAAGTGCCTTGTAGATCACTATTTGTGGGACATTACATGGAAGCTCACATTTAAAGATTATATAGTATAATATATAATACAAAGTTTGAAGACTAATATTAAACTATACTCCATAATCTAAAGCTATCTCAAAATATATTTATTTCTAATTATTTTCATGACTTAGAGTCAAGGAATAAAATGCAGCCACTGTAATTGTTAAGAAAAAATAGAAATTAATTTCTAACATATAACCTGGGAGTTCAAGGCAGTTTAAATAAATTTGAGAATTCCAGACAAAGACTGGAATTTTCCTTTTTCAAACTTAAGCTTTCCAAACAGATCATGGAGGGCGCTCCATTCTTTGAACTTTAATTAAATAGTTAATGTTATACAATTAAGACTAGATGTTTTGTTCACTAAATAAAATATTACATACTTGGATATTGATGGGCCTTTTTTTTTTCTATTTACACAGAAAGCAAATTAAATTGTTAAACTGCATCAGGAAAAAAAATATATGATTTTGGCCCACATTAGAACCCATATGATCTTGCCTTTAAGTCATTGGGGAATTGCATTTGTTTATCTTTAGAAAAGTATGACTTCCTATTTAAGAAGATAGCATCTAAAAAAAATCAAAGGATTCTTAGACATCAGTCTACATGTGGCACTTTCAGTAGCTAAGCATGAATTACAAACATATGGATTTTATTTCCTCCCAAAGGACAAATTGTTTTCTGGGGAGATTTGTAAGGCAAAGTATTGACAAAATGTCTTTCAAGTTTTGCTACACAATTAACACTCTGAAAAAAAGTTTTAGAAATCAAGTACATATATCTCTTGTACTTCAAAATGGAATGTGATTTATCTTGATTAATTGGGATGTGCTAAAAACTACAAATACAGGGATTACCAAATATTCTGATAGCACTAAATTTGAAGTGAATTCTCTAAATTCGTGGCATTTGAAGACCCATTGCTTTGAGTTCCCACTTTTCTCCACTAATGTGAAAGATAACATCATGTTTTAATTATCAGTTTTGCTAAAGCACAAATGTAAACCAAGAAACAAAACCTCAGCATCTATATCTCAATGTCATTTTGTGTTTTTTCTGATCATCTTGTGACAGTAACACTCATGGAGTAAAATGTTTCATCATCTAAGAAAAAATGAAAAATGACAGAAGTGTTGGTTAAAAAACGAAAAGGTAATTAAATTGCTATTAGAAAAGGCACTGGAAACACTTGGCTTCTGACAAGGGAATCAAAAGAGCTAAGAACCTCTACAAACATTTCCACATTTAAGATTTTGGAAAGAGATACTGTTGGAGAGAAACTGCTCTTGAGAGTCCATGAGTTTTTTCCACTCACTATCTTCATTGCAAACAATTAAATGACATGGAATTTCAAAATAGAAAAGATAAATTCAAAAATTGCCATTATGATAGATCTGTTTACCCTCAGATAAAACACTAAAAATAACAGCTACTTACTATTTACAGGTGTGACCTGATATGATCATCTTAACTTCGCAATTGTATTTCTTGAACTTTAGTTTGTGTTCATGAGTATTAGTATTAGCATCAAGTGCTTTACAATTATTGATAATCTTTAATATCATATTCCACATTTTACAAGTTAAAAATCCAGGCCATACATAAATGATAAATAAACATTCCAAAATTACTAGCCACTATGAGGTTGACACAGGCTTTGAGTTCAAGCACTCAAGATTTTTGAGCCTACTCACTTAACCATCTTCTTAATAACAATATTAATCCTTCCATCTACCTATTTACATTTACATAGAACCTAGTTGATGAGCTAAGTCAAAGGGAATCACTCTATCTCATGTAAAAGTTTTAAAAGCATGTCTTTCTCATAGTCTTTAACTCATCAACTTAGTTATTAAATTATTGATTATTATATCTAATCACAGTGAGTACATTCAAGAGAGAGTGAGGAAAGCAATAGCAAGAAATTATATAAAGAAAGATCGCTTTGGTCAAGGAGATCTTTTACATAGCAATAGCTGACTAATGTAATTCTGACTACCTATATGTTTCAAATATTCTCTGCTTATGGCAGTATTTATTTTGCAATTTCATCATGACATATATGAAACAAACTTTAAGTCTCATATGAGTAGAATTAATATAATTATATCATATACAATATTATGTTATATAATATTACATATTATAACAATGTAATATTCAGTCTGAGATCTAGAAATAAATCTGAAAGTTTCACAAAGGAAGAATTACAGGTTTGATACAATCTGAATTAAACAATTTGAATTCTTTAACTAACAGAGGGAAAGACAAGGAAGCTGAGTCAACCTAGAAACTTCCTGTATTTTTCAGCAGTGGTTTTGTGATCATTCAAGTAAAGGAAGATCAGTTTGATGCCATTTTGAGCTCACTGTGCAGTAGAGCATAAAAGGAAGAGGTGGGTGGAAGCAAAACTGAGCTAGGAGCCCACTGAAATGAGACACTGCAGGAGGTGAATGGAGCAGTTAGACAGATGGGTGGATGAAAAGACCAGGGCACACAGAAATATGTTCAATGATGACATAGCCTAGATGGGGGAAAAGGTTATGATATGACCCAATTACCACAAATAACCAAAGAAATAATAAGTGAGACTACAATGCAAGAGGATAGCTTAAAGGTTCATTGGGATCTTTTCTGGAATTCCTTTTACAGTCCTCCATAGATTAAGTCACCCAACTATAATTATTTCAATTAATCTGACAATTCTTCACTTGTGTTTATGTATCTGAGTATAAATAAATAAAACTGCATATGAATATAATTTTTGTTTCATTTTCATTGGATTGCAGATTTATAATGGGCTAAAACTGTGTTTCCTACTTCAGTATTTCTCCACACTGAAATGAATTTTAAAATACAATAATTTCAAATAATGATCAGAGTTTTTCATAATCATGGGCTACCTCCATTGGATTCAAAGATAAAGAGATGTTATTTTGAACTTGACTCTTTATAAAAATATCTGTATGTTTTAGGGATTTTCTTTATTTTGTTCATAGCAGTTGGTACATTTTAAGAAGAAAAATAATAATTATATATTATATAGAACACCAATATGAGATTTTTGAAAAACCGAATCATTTCATAAAATTATTATTAAACTCCTATTTAACTAACTCTCACTTAAATGTTAAAGTATATACATTTGCTGCATATAATTACAAATTAATTAGTTAACAAATAATTTTTGAGTACCCTGAGTATATAATAAATATTTTGCCACGGTACTATAACTCCACATTTAACATTTAACTTTTATGTTCAGTTTTTAAAGAATTTATAATACAAAGAGAATACAGGTCGAGGAAGATACACTGCCAAACAGACAATTCAATCACGGAAAATGTAGCCAAGCCTCCTCTTCTAGCCCATATACTTATTGGTTGCACTTATCACATCATATAATTTATTACTTTTTTGGTGTGGTTTCCAAAAGTAGACAATAACATTCAGTAAGGGAAATTGTATTTTATTATTTGTAATATAGTGTACAGACTCCGGCACATGGTAGCACTCAAAAATAACTGATGAAAGGAAAGAAGGAAGGCAGGAGTGGAGGGGACTGATGGAAAGGAGAGGAAAGAGGGAAGAAGAGAAGTACAAAACATACTGTGGTACATGCAAGGGACAGTAATAGTAATAAGAACAATGACAATATCGAACATAAATTTAAATGTTATAACTTATGTTTGTTTTCTACAGACACTAATATAAGTGTTTATATGGATGTGCCTATTTAGTCTTCACAACAATACCATGAAAAATGTGCTGTAATTACGCGTATATGAGAAAAATGATGTGCTAAAAAGAAAAGTAACTTACTAAGGTCACACCGTTACAGTAATTCTGTGATCTAGCTATTTTTTTTTTTTAAATAGATGCAAGTAACACTTCTTTTTTTTTTTTTTAAATATTTATTTATTTATTTATACATGCACTGGGTACAGTCAGAAGCGCGAGAGGGTGAGAGAATTCACCAGAGCCAGAGCCGGGAGCAGAGCAGGCAGAAGGACCGAGGTACACTGCTGAGGGGAGCAGCGGGCGGCAGGAGAGGTCTGCGCGCCATGTGGGACCCTCCTCCAGTGGCCGGGGAGCAGCCGAGATCGAACCGGGGCTGCAGAGGCTGCGGGCAGCTTCGCAACCCAGCGCTCAACCGCCGCGCCACCGGGAAGGCCCTGATCTAGCTATTGTATCGTCTATTAAAATGTCAAATTTACTGGCTTTGATATAGTGTAAATGTGTACTTAAGAGAAATTGTAGTTCACTCATAACATCAATCTTGAAACTTTAGACCAGTTTGTGAAGTTAGCTATGTTTTTGGCAAAGTAATAAGTCTGTTTTGTATCTGCTTTCCTATAAAATAGACAAAATTGATTAATGTCTAAGCTGAGTTCTAAAAATCTAGGGTGAAATTTGCACATGATTTTTAGAGCATTGCAGCAGTAGACCATGAAAGATTAAATCAAATGGGAAATTCAGCAAGTCAATTAAGAAATTGATGAGTCAAGTTAATCCTTCGATTAGCCATCAAAAAATAAAATATAACCCTAACCCTAACCCCTGGTGGCACAAGGGGTTAAGTCTCAGCACTACCAAGCTATCTCCAGACAAAGCAACAAGAGTTTGATCCCCAACCAGGGAGCTAACCCACATGGCACAGCAGACCTCTCCTGTTTTGCCTGTGCTCTCCTCAGCAGTGTATCACAGTCGATCTGCCTGTTCTGCTCCCCACTGTCTCTGGTGAATCCTCTCACCCACTCACACCTGTGGCCTACAACCCAGTTCTTGTATGCATAAATAGTAAAAATAAATCTTTAAAATTTTTTTAAAATATATCAAATATCTATGTAGTCTACATTTTTAAAAATTTTTATTTATTTATGCAAGAACCTGGATACAGGCAAGAGTTGTGGGAGGGTGAGAGAAATCACCAGAGACAGAGCAGGGAGTAGAACAGGCACATGGACCAAAACCCTACTGAGGGGAGGAGCAGGTGAGATAGGAGAGGTCTGCAGTGCCATGTGGGTATCATCCTGGCCAGCCGGGAATTGAACCCACACTACAGAGGCTACAGCCAGCTTCACAGCATTGCACTCAACCTGCTGCACCACCAAGGAGGCCCTCTACAATTATTTTAATGCTCATTTTTTATGCCTATATATCTGTCTATAGCCACTCGGGGTAAACCACTTTTGAGTACATATTTGTGATACTTTCTCTCAACAAGCAGTGACTCTAGGACTTTGAAGATAGAGCTCAGACCAGAGAACAGGTTACAATGATCACAGTCTTTAGGAAAGTAAGAGAGAGAGGGGCTCTGTGGCGTTCCAAGTGATGGGTTAGATACCAGGGATGAACAGACTCCACAGTAACCCATCCATCACCAGTATTTCAGATGTTTTTAAGAGTAGACTCTCCAAGACTGCTTTTCAGTAGCAGTTTTTAGAAAATTAAGTTAGCTGAATTTTCATCTTCATTTTCAACATCTCTGATTCTTGTTTTGATTTCTCTTTTTTGATTTTTCAGGTTTCAATATCATTTTTAAGCATGGGAATCCTTTAAGTTCTAGTCCTTGACCCTTTGTTCTTCTTTTGCTTAACTGCTCCTTGGGAAACCAGCATAATCTACATGACTTACTAGAATTTACGAAATTAAGAACCAGAGCTGTCTCTGCTTACTATTTTAATGAAATTGAAATAGTCTATTTCAATGAAATTTTCCAGCATCATTTCAAATTCAATAGGTATAAAAATTCTGAAACAAGTAAATTTTCCCCAAACTAGTATTGTATCTGGAATGCCCTATATGGTTCTGTGGATCATCTTTAACTACTTACTACTTCCTTCCATAGCCTACTCTCTTGATTTTTTTTTTTAACAAATATCAATGGATAAAACAACAAATATAGTATTTTATGTTGTACACTATTTTTAGTCTAAATAACTAATGAACACCCTTTAAATGAAGAGCTGTGAAAAACAAATTAATCTAATTTCAATCATAATTCTTAAAAATTAAGGATTTTTTTTTTTAATATTGAGCCTCCCTGGTGGTGCAAGGGGTTGAGCACCACACTATGAAGCAATCCGCAGCCTCTGCAGCACATGTTTGATCCCTGACCAGCCAAGGAACAACCCACATGGCAAAGCAGACCTCTCCTGACTTGCCCACTGCTCCCCTCAGCAGTGTATTTCAGTCAGTCTGCCTGTTCTGTTCCCCACTCTATCTCTGGTGAATCCTTTTACACCCCGCATCTCTGGTCTGTACCCCAGTTCTTGTATGCATAAATAAATCTTATTTTTTTAAATAATTTTTAAATATTAAAAAGAAGATAAATGAAAAAGCCTTTTGTTCTATCTCCTCCCAGCTTTTCATATATATTCAAATATAAATGAAAAGAATACATGTTCTATTAAAAATATTTTTGAAAGATGTTTAATATTTCTTTAAGTAGGTCTCTCACTTTACCTTTATCTCTTCACTCTCTTTCACAGTCCCTCCCTTAACATCGCTCTTCCTAGATTATCCTAAGTATTGGTCCATTTATTTTCAAAGTTACTATGACAAACTATTAAATAATACTGATGTCTAAGTGATGGCTATAAACTTACTTTTTTTAAAATGTAGTTTGAATAGTGTTCACTATCTCCATCCTTGCCCTAAAACACCTGAGAACCTATTGCATTTGAAAGCACACTCTTGATATGAATTGGGTATTAGTTATTTATAGGCCAAAGTGAACTTGATAACTGTTTCTTTAAAAAAGTGCTCAATTCTCTAAGTTCATTGTTCTTATCTGGAAACTGAGGTGTTGGGCAAAACAACTCTTCATGAATTTCTGAGTTGTAGGATATGTTTCTCTCTCTTATTTTTAGACTTGTCTCACTGAAATAAAGTAGTTAATAAATACAAATCAAGGAAGTAAAATTTAAATGGAAAAACACATTTTAAATGGCTGTAAACCAAGCATTATAAATGTAAAGGTATTTGAACCTCTCTAGAAGAGATTTTAGAAAGATCCGTAAAGTGCATCGTTATCTGTAGACCTTTAAGATTGGTCTGAGCTACTTTTAGAACTATTCTCAAGTACTCAGTAGGGGGAAAGTACTTTTGTATATTTTAAAATTTGTCATCAACTTGAGGATATATTCAATTAAGGTGTCATGTCTCATCTCAAGTGGAAAAACAAAGGTAAAAAGCCTAGTGGTACAATAGCATTTAACAGCTGATAATAGTGTTTCTGCCTGATTTGGTGTAATTACCCAGATTGAACATGCTCAGCTTTAGAATTATAGGCAACCTTTAATTATCTGTTCCCTATCCCAAAGTGTATATATTTTTCATGAGCTTTTAGGGTCAGCAGTCAAAGGGAAGTACAGCAGTTTGTTTTATTTAAATTTTAGTTTGTGGTATATTTTACGAGACTTTTGGAAGGCAAGTAATTTGTAATAAAACATTATTACTTTAGTTGGTATTAGATAAAAAAGAAATATGCCAGATGAACTTATCAACTCATCATCAAATGGACTTCAGTGATATCTGTAAGTGAAAAAAGCATTTTTTTAAATATCACAGTATATTGCAACATTTATCATCTGCATTCTCTCAGCAATAAAGCCAATTAAAACTGATAACTTAAGCGGGCCTCCCCGGTGGTGCAGCGGTTGAGCGCTGGGCTGCGAAGCCGCCCGCGGCCTCTGCGGCGCCGGTTTGATCCCCGGCTGCTCCCCGGCCACTGGAGGAGGGTCCCACATGGCGCGCAGACCTCTCCTGCCGCCCGCTGCTCCCCTCAGCAGTGTGCTTCGGTCCTTCTGCCTGCTCTGCTCCCCGCTCTGGCTCTGGTGAATTCTCTCACCCTCCCGCGCTTCTGACTGTACCCAGTGCATGTATAAACAAAAACAAACAAACAAACAAATAAATAAATAAAACATGCCTCTATAAAAATAAATAAATCTTAAAAAAAAAAAAACTGATAACTTAAGCAAGTGGGACAGGAAGAAACACATTTGCTCTATCACCTCTTATCCATGGTAAGAGATATTGATAGACAAACAGGGAAAAAAAAATAAGTTCTGTTCTTGAAGGTAATCCTGCTTGACATTTCTTCTAAAGACTACAGTAAAAATTTAAATTGCTGTAAATGCCAGATTTATATTTCACTAGATGCAACAATGATTCCAAGACATGGTAAATTGATTTTAAATTAATAATGCAAACATCTGGGGTTTCACTAGTTAGTATCACTGAATCTTCTAGAATAGTATATCCCAAAGTAAAGTGCATGCCTTTTAAAAACTTCAATACAGGGATTCAAAGTTGAGTTATGTAGGTTGTGATCTGTATAAAGGTACTTTGCTCAGAAAAAATGATTAGAGACTAAATTATCCTGAGATCAGTTCTCCCAGTCATTGAGTTGTGCTATGAAACTTAAACTTACATATCCCTTTTCAAAAGAAATAGCTCTTACCAACTTCCTAGCTTAGAGAATGAGCCTTTTCTCAATGTGCATAAAGAACTCTATATGAAAGTAAGGGATCTTGCTTGTTTATTCTCTACTATAAATCTCCATATAAAAATTTTATTAAATTATAGGCTTTATTTAAAAAGGGGTAAGGTACTATTTGTCATGTTTTCCTGTCATCTAGTGCAGTACTAGGCTCCTGAATATTTATTTGTCTTATTTGAATCTGAAGACCATGGAGTCAGGTCCCAGAATTCAAAGTCAAGGATTTACATATCTGTAGGATATAACATTAACCTTTTTGGGGGCCTCCCTGGTGGCACAAGGGGTTAAGCACTGCACTATGAAGCAATTTGCCGCCTCTGCAGCATGAGTTCAATCACTGGCTGGCCAGGAAGCAACCTACAAGGCGCAGCAGACCTCTCCTGTCTCACCCACTGCTCCCCTCAGCAGTGTATTTCAGTCAGTCTGCCTGTTCTGTTCCCCACTCTGTCTCTGGTGAATCTTCTCACCCTCCCGCACATCTGGCCTGTTAACCCTGTTCTTGTATAAATAAATGAAAAAATGTTAAAAAAAAATTTACCTTTTTGGATAAATTCATTGAGTCTCAAGGAACTGAAATTATTTCTTGCCTAAGATTACATAATGAATATTTCAGATCCAAAATTCAAACAAAGGTCAGTCTGATGCCAAAATCTATAAACTTACAAATGATAATATTTTATATAATATTTGAAAGAATTTTATAGAACTACATAATTCTGTATATAATTGAATTCTAAGGGAAAGCTTTCCCATGACAATTGTTCTAATATACCAGTAAAGCATTTAAGTAGTAATTCAGCTAGCAAAATAATGTCTCATCCTAAATTGTAACAAATAAAATGTACACCAACATACTTTGACACTGAATTTTAGTAAAATAATAGGTTCTTGAATAAGCATTAAAGTTAGTTTTTAACATGAAGCCAAAAAGACAAAAAAAAAGATCACCTAAGGTATATTGATTTTAGTTTTAAAGATATTAATCTAAGTAAGGATAGCAAAAATGCTGAAAATAATAGACTATGTTGTTATTGTTACCATGTTAATTTATATGATATTTTCAAAATAACTTCTTTCATATTATTCTATTTGTTTCCATTTTATAGAAAATGAAAAGTAATGTTACAGATAAGAAGAAAATGATGTTACAGATAAGAAGAAACTGATATTAAAACATGAACATTGATCTTATAATTCTAAATAAAAAAAAAGAAATAGCACCTGTTGGACTCATTCTTAGAGGGCAACATACGAGCTTCCCTGCTTCACTCTCGAGAAGATCATCTTCTCAGGATATTAAACAGAAGGAAACTACACAGAGTTTTGTGGTCTGTGATGAAACTAGAATACTGCCACTCAGCCAAGTTGTCTGGGGACAGGAAAGTCAAATGTTGTAAAGGCACACATCTCTGACTACAGGTAATTACAGTAGAAAGAGTAGAGTGCTCTCAATAGGACAATTTGTGCTCTGGTAAAAAAGAACAAAAACAGTCTACAGAACTGTACTCACCCTTCTGGACTCATAGGTTTGTACTGACCTTGAGAAGTATACCAAGCAGGTAGAATTCAGAGACCCTACAAAGGAGAGGAATGAACAGTTCCACAAACATAAGACAGTCCTCCCCCACCTATAGCACATCCAAACCGATGGCTAGTATACTACTTCTGACCCCTCCCAAACTCTATGATTCAGCAACTAGTTTCTGTCCATGGAAACCTGAAAATGCCCAGAAAACTAAAATCAAATAAAATCACAATAATACCTGCCTGAAATGTAAGAGCAGTTCATCTATCTAAATTACTGTTATAGATAACAAAAGAAAAAAAAGGGAAACCAAAAATAGCAAAATTTACAGGTAAAAAGTAGAATGCATTCTACCTTGAGATCTCAAGGGAATATGATATTTCAAAGAGAGAATAATTCTCCAGACTCTACCACAAAGCCGTGAAGATTTTAACTACTATCCTAGAATGGAGTTCAAAATTGCCACAATAAAGATATGGATTAAAATGCACAAAATATTAACAAAGGAAGTGAAAGTACAACAAAAAAACAAGATATTGTTGAAAGAAATAGAAGACACAAAGAAAAGATATTCTCTGTTTATGGATTAGAAGCATTAACACTGTTCAAGTAATGATTTTCCCAAAGACATATACAGTTACAATGCAACACCTATAAAAATTTCAATAACATTCTTCAAAATGTAAACATCAAGAAATTTTGTATGAAAAAAAAATCCTGAATAGCCAAAGCAATTCTGACTAAAGAACATGAAGACCTCACTTACATACCAGACTTCAAACTATATTACAAAGCTATTTTAATCAAACTAGCATGGCATTTGAATAAAAATATATATACACAGACCAATGGAATAGAATTGAGAGCCCAGAAACAAATCCACACTCATATGGGCAGTTAATCTACAACAAAGCACCTAGAATACATTATGGAGAAATGAAACTCTCTTCAACAAATGGTGCTGGGAAAACTAGACAACTGCATGTAGAAGAATGAATCTAATCCACAATCACATTCTATATACAAAAGTTAACTAAAATGGATTAAAGACTTGAATGTAAGATCAGAACTGATAAAATACATAGATGGAAACTTAAGCAAAACACTCTGAGACATTGACTTCAGTGATATCTTTGTAGTTTCTCCTCCAACATCAAGGAAAACTAAGACAAGATTAAATAAGTTGGACTACATCAAACTAAAAATCTACACAGCGAAAGAAACTAGCACTGAAACCAGAAAAAAAAAAATCCTACCAAATGGGAGAAAATATTTTTTTTCATAAATGGGACAGGAGCAAATATTAAAGAGCTACAAATAACTCATACAACTCAACAAGAAAACAACTCAATACTAACATGGGTAGAAGAGTTCAATAGACAGTTCCCTAAAGAGGACATGCTGATGACCAACAGACACATGAAAAATGTTCATCACTTGTTTTCAAGGAAATGCAAATTAAAACCACAAAAACAGCCTCTCACAGCTGTGAGAATAGTCCACATCAAAAAAGCCAAAAAGGAAAAGTGTGTGCAAGGATGGGGAGATAAAGGAACATTTATACACTGTTGGTGGGTAAGTATAATGGTCTAGCCCCATGCAAAGCGGTAGAAATGCTTCTGAAAATATTAAAAAAAAGATCTACCATACAATCCATCATTTCCATACATATTTACTCAAATAATGCAAAATCAGTAATTTGAAGGATATTTGTACTGCTGAGTTCATTGCAGCAGCACTTACAATAGTTAAATTATAGAAACCACCTAGTGCCCAAAGGGAGATGAGTATATTAATAAGATGTGGTATATATGCCTAGTGGAATACTACCAAGCTTTAAATAATGAAATCTTGTCATTTGTTTTTGTTTTTGTTTTTTTAAGATTTATTTATTTATTTGTTTGTTTGTTTATTTATTTATAAAAGCACTGGCTACACTCAGAAGAGAAGTACTGGATTATTTTATTTATACATAGACTATAGTGATAGAAAACAAAGAACAGACAGAACAAAGCCTAGAAATCTGATTACATAATTACAGTTACAAGTAGAGGAGGGTGGGGATGTAGAGCAAAACAGGGGCCCACTGGATTATATTGAGCTTTGGTGGTAGGTGTGGTGAAAGCACACATCTGAAGAATGTGTACCTATACCTCTGAATGATATACAGTGTTGTAAACCAATGTGACCTCATCAAAAAATACAGTAAAAAATTTAATACCTAGTTTTGGCTGCTTTTGACCAGTAAGCAGACTAAGCAAATGAAATGTGTTCTCTACTACAGAATGTTTTTCTTTAACAGATGTGTATGCTTTTGGGGCAATTGCATCTGCTTAGATTTGTCTAAGAATCTTTCATTGAATGAGGCAAAGTAATTGTTATTAAATTATCTTACTGACTTTTCATGTCCAGTGAGGCAATTAATGTGACAAGGGTCACTGGTGCACTAGATAATTATTACCAAAAAGAATTTGATGTAACAGGAAGCTTTAAAGAAAGATATTGTATTACTTACAGCCAATGAAAGGAACTGTTGGCCTAATTCCACATACATCATGGAATTAAGGTAATCTGATTCCTAGAAGTTAGGGGAATGTATATTATAGCTATCATGAAATATGTTCAGAGGCAATTAAGGAGCAAGTGTAATGGTTCTGTGTGATTCTAATAATGACAAAGCATAGGGGAATATGGCATTTATCTTTTAAATTAATTTAAAAATAAAAACTGTATATATTTAAGGTGTATAAATGATTATTTGAAATACATATCCATATACATAAAATATTTTTATAATCAAACTAATTAACATATCTTGTTCTCATGCTACAATTTTTTGTGTGATAAGAGCTCCTGAAATAAATTCTTTTAGCAAATTTCCAGTGTTCAATACAGTATTATTAACTACAGTTATCATGATGTGCATTAAATCTCTAGATTTATTCATTCTACATAATTACAACTGTGTATCATTTCCCTCACCTCCCTCACCATCCCACCATTTGTAACCATACCTCAGATCTACTCTCTGCTTCTGTATATTTGACTTTATAGATTCTACATATTGGCAAGATCATGCTGTTTTAAAATTCTTGCCTGGTTTATTTCATTTAGTATAATTTCATTTAAAATATAGCTACCAAGGATATCATGCATGATTTCAGGTATAGAATATACAGATAAGTAAAATAAGGAACACATAAATAGGAAAGAAATCCATATATTCATGTTAGAGATGTTAACATGTGAAGAAAGTATAGTTGTAATGATTCCTAAGACAAATAACAAAATAAAAGATATTTACAAATATGTTTAAAGCTGGAAAAAGGAGGAGGAAAAGAATGTTCTCCAGTATGGGGAGAAGATATTGTAAGATGCTTCTATTCATATTGCTCAACCACATACATCCTCTGAGGGATTTAGAATGCACATGTGGGTAACAGAAAACAGCATTATTTCTGACCCTTATTTTGTTTCTGGCTTCACTATCAAGAAGAATGACCTTAAAACCAAAACTAGAACACTCAACTAGATTAATGGGAATGAATTTCAAGTTAATCAAGGTTAATGAGCCAGAATTGTAACCTGAAATGAATACAAACTTTGGATTGAAATACTGGGACTTCTACTTATGAATTGTGAGACTTTCAGTAGCTTATTGGAACTCCGTTAAGTAGCATCCCCTTCTGGAAAATGAATGGCAGTGACTCCATGGTACTGTGAAAGAAAAATAAGCTTCATCTGATAGGTGGTCCTGATACACATGCCACACTCAATTACTTACTTGCTATTTAGATATTTGAAGTCTTAGGAAGCTGTATCTGAATTTAGTTCATTGTAATAACTCTATATCCAACTCCAAATCCTATATTCTAGAGCTTATAAATACTTAATGTACAAAAAATAAAAATCACACAAGAACATTAAACTGTTTTAAATAACTTCAAGATTCTAGGTTCTTATTAATTATACCCCAGCAAAAGGTCTACATATATGATCACGGAATCAACTGTTAGTAATTATTATTGAATAATTGTGACAAATATATCAAATTCTAGAAATAAGTCTAATGAAATATACTAATTTTTAATATGAGAAAAAATTACATAGATTCCCAAGGCTAGTGTCTAGTGATTTAGAGGTGGGTTTATAGCATAATTCTAGGCGAGGTGCTAATGCTAGACTGTGAGCACTTCAGGAAATTGTCTTCTCTAAGGAAGCAGCTACTTGAAACAAGCAGAAATATTATATAATTGAATTTTGGAAAAAGGAAAGTGATACTATCTCAAGATAGCTTTATAGAGTCTAGAAAAAAATACCCAGTTGGGAAAATAGGAATTCATGAATACTTCATTGACAACATTGACAATAAAGAAACTGTTCGCTATTGGTCATACCAGGAGGAAGTTCTCACATATTCCCACAGTTCTTATAATCCTTCTGATTCTCTGCTTGGGAAAATCTGTTAATGACTAGAACCAGTAACAAAGATAGAAACCATGTACATGAGAGATATTAATCTCTTTTTTTCCATCAGGCCCAGTGCCATTGTGGTGGAATTTTCCATGTCATATACACAAACTCACTGTCTGTTCACTCATAGATCAAAAGGCATCTAAGAGACTTTGAGGGTACTCCCAAGATCTTCACTTTCCTGTTCTTAAAACCTTGTTATCAGCTTTTCACTACAAGGCAAAGTTGCTGTTACCAGTAAAAGGTCCATTGGGGAGGGCACTTTATTCTTATGCCACATCAATCTGACATAGTGCCTACATTCTGAGGACACTCAGATGACACATAGCAGGTATATGACATGCTGTAGGTGGCTTGTCAGTGTTATTTTGTTTTTAATTGAAAACCATTTCTAAAACTGAAGATGAGTGAACTAATAGTATTCCAAATGAACTACCTGGAAATATTTATTGTATGTGTTATGTGTATAGCAAAAGGTATTAATGTGATACATTATTCTCAATAAACATTAACGTTCTTTCATTTATTGATATTTGGCAAAGTCAGTTATTTTAGTCAATGAAACATGAGTATAAGGGATGTGTGTTATTTTAGCAGAAAGCATCTCTTGTTAGGACAAGGATTTCCTCTACCTCAAGATCGATGGAGACTCAATTAGAAGTTGTTAGGTTAGCTCGGATATTGGAGTGAAAGTGACACAGGATGGACTTGTAATATGGGCTAGAAATAAACCAGTCTTAATGTAATCTGTTGAGTTTGAGTATTGTGTGTGGCTATCAAGCAACTTGCCCTGTAATGATTGACACCAATGGAAAAAGCTAATGGAATTGAGGACAAGAAATTGCAGTGACAGTGTTTACCACATGTGTAATAAAGAAACTCTGCCAGTAGAAAAAACTACCTTGACAGTAGCTTTCAGGTATTCAGTGTATTAAAGGCAGTGAGTGAGGTCAGGAAATGTTGGCAATGGGAGGTGGGAGAGGTGGTTTATGCAAATGGTATGAGTCTCAAAGGATCACTAACTTTAACAATACAGTAGAAGCTGCACTGAAAAAAGAAAAGCACTGAAAACAATAGAGTAGAAGTAGCACTGAAAAGAAAAGATATTAATTATATAAATCATTATTAGGTTTGGATGTAAAAGAAAAACAGACTAGATATTTATGAATCTCCTAAGTAGGATTCCAAAAATAAGTAATCCAGTACAGATAGAATACTCAATACTTCAGAGACCCCTTCCTGTTGCACTGCCATGTATAACTTTCATTCTTCAAGTCATAACTGTTTCTGTTCTAGCATCACATCCACCTTCCATCTAAAAGGAAAGAAGAGTGAAAAATGTTTGTCCTTTCTCTTGAAAAACATGTGAGAAAGTTATATACACTACTTCTGCTGATATTCCATTACCAGGTCTTAGTCATATGTTAGTCAGTTACAAGGAGTTTAGAAAAATATTCCTACTGAAGGCAAGTGTGACTCAACAAAAATAGGACATTCTGTTACTACAGAAGAAAGGAGAATGAATAACCAAGGAACATCCAGGAACTTCTGCCTGTGAACCAAACCCATCGATCAGAAAGCAAATAAGATATGGTAGAATGACATCCTTCTTCCCACTGGTGAAAGCTGCAAGGAAGATGGTTTGTGTAGGGTAAATGAAGTTATCAGGTTTTTTACACAGCCCATCATCAATGACCGGCACCTGCTGTCTTGTACCACAGCTGCAGTCATGGACACCTGGGCCCAGGGAGCACGGGGCATGTGTATATGTAAATGGGGACACCTGTAATGAAGGACCAGGAGATTTAAGGGTGGCATCACTCTGGGATTAAAGGACAGACTAGAGGAGACAGAAATACTGACACAGAAAGCTGGCCTGTTCCCTGATTCAGCATTAAAGGCCTATAAAAATCTACTAAAGACTCCAAATTATCTTTTCATCTGCAAGAACTGACAACAAAACTACCCAGCCTGGGATGGTTGCAAAACAGTTTCCTAGAGGAATGTCCAGTGTCAGGAAAGGTCAGCAAAGCAATTGAGGATGAATGGAAATCTAATAATCAAAGAATACAAGATTCTATGAGAGCATATTCAAAATTTTGGAAGTTGACCGAAAAGAACAGTGGGTTGAAAAAATGAAAAAGAAATGAATGATTTAAGGAACTTATGTCTTTAATGATGATTGTGGAAAATAAGGCCACAGTTGTAGTCAGCTTGATGCAAGTATGTCAAGATTAAAAAGAACTTACTATACTTAGAGCTTATAGGGTAAGCAAAAAGCATCAAGCTTTTCCACCCTCCTGCCATTAGATTAAATGCATGCCTGATGGCAGACACCTGGAGTAGGGTGCGGGCATGCATGTGTAGGTGGGATTCACCTGGGCTGAGACTGGGCTTTTAAGGGCAGAGTCAGAAGGATGCCAGCAGAACACCAGAAGGAGAACAAGGGAGAGACTGGAAGAGAACCAGCGGCCACAAGAGAAGGCTGGAGAGCCCAGAAAGAATGAAGACTTGCTGGGGGCTGGGAGGCCTGCCAGCTTTCTGGCTCCCCAGCACTGCTGCCTGCCATGTACCTGGTAAAATCCCAATAAAAGCCTGAAAAAGCTACTGCAGGGTAAAGAAAATATCAGGCTTTTCTGCCCTTCCGCCATCAGGATAGATGATGGATCCTTGTCCTGAATGCATGCCTGATGGCGGGCACCTGGAGTAGGGTGTGGGCACAGGTAGATGAGATTCAGCTGAGCTAAGACTGTGCTTTTAAGGGCGGCGTCACTGGGACGCCAGCAGCAGCAGCAGCAGCAGCAGCAGCAGCAGCACCAGCAGCAGCAGGAGAAGCCGAAGCAGAAGCCGAGAAGCAGCAGAACGAACACCAGAGAGTCCCGATAGAGTAAAGACTTGCCAGCCTCCCAGCCCCCCAGCCAGCACCCCTGCCTGCCATATGCCTGGTGAACCCCAAATAAAAAACCTGCAAAACTACTGAGAACTCTGACTCCTCCTTTACCCGGTCTGCATGGGATCAGAAAACCTGCACTGTGGCCAGTCCTGTCCTTGCAGCTACCAAGGGCTCCAGGACTCTTTTACCCATCTGCTCGGGTCATAGGGATCCGGCAAATCTTCACTCTTCCTGGTCTTTCCAGGCATTTTCTCATGGTGCCCCTGCTATCTCTGCTTCTCTGCTGGTGCTGCTCTTATCTATTCTCTCTTTCACTCTGCTGGTGTCCCCGTACCACCACCCTTATAAGACCAGTCTCAGCCTAAGTGTATCCACCTTTGCATGCCTACACCATACTCCAGGTGTCCGCCATCAGACATGCATTTAATCTAATGGCAGGAAAGTGGAAAAGCCTGATACTTTTTAACTTACCTTACAGAGATTTAGACTGAAGACTACAAGTAACTTTAAGAGGGTGATAATTCACCACCTCTTTTAACAGATATTGTACAAATATTCGAAGTACTTATTTGAGAGGACACTGAGGGACTTGTGTCAGGAGTAGTGGCAGAGGTCAAACTCCTAACTTGCTCTTGCTCTTGTCACTTTGCTTTTTGGCAAATTTGTATGTTTCATGTGGAAGACTAAGTCCTATAGTTAACATAAAACCCATGCTCCTTACAAAGCAAATGAGGGTAAGTGAAGAAGTATCAGGCTTTTCTGCCCTCCTGCCATTAGGATTAATGATGGATCCCTGTGGTCTTAAATGCATGCCTGATAGTAGGCACCTGGAGTAAGGTGTGGGCATGCATAGGTGGACACACCTGGGCAGAGATGGGGTTTATGAGGGAAGCATCATGGAGAACCAGCAGAACAAGAGGAAGGGAGAGAGTGAGAACAGGAAGAACAAAAACAGAACCAGTGGAGAAGCAGAGACCATGAGAGAAAGCCAGAGAGCCCAGAAAGAGTGAAGATTCATCGGGGGCTGGGAGGCCTGCCAGCCTTCAGGTCCCCCAGCACCCTTGTTGCCATGTACCTGGTTGCTGCACTACATGTGAAAGCCCAATAAAAACCTGGAAAAGCGACCAAGGGCTCCGGGACGCTCCTTCACCCGTCTGCTTGGATCATAGAGCTCCTGCTCTGCACCATCCTGTCACTACAACAACTTATTAATCATCTAGCATCATTTGAGCATACTCCTTTAGGTCTAGCTGCCCATCCCAAGCATATATCAAATAATTATTTCTAATAGAATGCAACAGTCTTCCTAAGAGGAAGTCAGGAAAACATTTTTTTTTTTTGCATTCTATTGTATTTCCAGTGATATCTCAGCACCTCTGTAGACAAACACCTTAGAACTTTGTACATAAACAGATTTTTTTAAATTAAATAATAAATTTTATTTTTATATTCCCCCATACAACTGCACATGCCCCATTCTGACCCCAATCCCTCCCCTCCCGGCCCCCAGCCCCCAAAAAGTGTCTCTGTTTCATAGTTTTTTGTTGATTTTGATTTTCACTTTCTTATAGTTATTCATTTTCCTGATCCCTTATTTAAGTTTTCTAGATTCCTGCTATGAGTGAGCGGGATCATGCTCAGCGAAATAAGCCAAAAAGAAAAAGAAAAATACCGGATGGTCTCACTCATAAACAGATTTTTTTTACACTGTAGTCAGAGTTCCACTTGGATCCTAGAAACACAAAGAAGAGTATTATGTAAACCCTGTCCTCAGAAAGTTCACAGGTATTCTAAAATAGACTTCGAGACTATTTTCCCTATAGAAATAAAGCAATATACAAATTTACTTCTTTTGTTTGTTTGATGATGCAAATTTGCCTATTCTTTAAAGATTATTGTTCTTCAAGCTAATTCCTTAAAGAAATTATTTATAAATTCCATGAGGGCATTTTCATGATTTAACCCCATTATTTTTGATGATTTGTTTAGCTGCTTCAGCTTGAGTATTTGTTTCCTTTACAAATTCCCATACAACAACCTTTACTGCTTTTCTCCTCAAAAAGAAAGGATTCTATTTTTCTCTTCAAAATACCACTTTCAGATTTCGTATCAACTATTTTATGGTTTTGTTGTTTTTACTTCCCCTTTAGCTCCTGATGATACGTTGTCATCTGGAAAGTCACGTTTGAACCACTGTAGACATCAGAGAGAAGTTTTCCTATTTGGAAAATAGAACTGAAATTTTTGATGTCTAAAAATAATATTGGCAACAAACTTCCAGAATGTGGTATCTGAAGGAAAGGAGTAGAATTCCAGATCCATTCAAAATCTGGCTGATGCTTAAAGACAACTTTCCTAGAATAAATTCATTTCTTTCTAAAAGTGCAAAACCAAAATAATCTCATTTCTAGCCTTCTTGGTGAGAGGAAAAAGGGTCTTGTTTATAGTTATAAGTTGAAACTAATTTCACTTCTTTGTTTCTAGTTTACTATACACACCTAGTTTACTATACACACGCTAATTTTTAGGGTACATGTGTCCTTCTAAATAGACTGCTTTGAATAAGATCTGAGTGGGAGAGAGTCTTCAGCTCACAGCCTATGGAATCTATTAGCGTCTCCAAGGAAATAGTTGTTTACTACTCAGCTGTCATTTGTTCAGAGCACAACACAGAAGTGAATTCCCATCAATATTCATAGTTCCTTTAGCCTCCAGAGGTTCACTGTGTGATTGTGCTCCATTTAGTTCTAAATCTGTATTCCCTCATAGATTTAAATAAGAGAGCTAGGGAAATTTTGAAGTCTTTTGTTCTCACTCACAGTAATATTTAAATAGTCCATTGGGTATGATAGTATTGCCAAGTCCTTTATTGCTTTGTTACAATATACCACAAAAAGACACACCTTAGGGAAACATAACCCTTTTTGTTTTTTTCATTTTAGATTCTGAAAAATCTTTACCCCACCATTATTAGTTACAAATCAATTTTGTTTCTTAAATCCACACAGGGCAAGGATACACAGTTCTTTGAAATGTTAGTGTTGCGTCCTGCAACACCCCCTTGTTTTCTCACCCCCTTGTTTCTACACTTATTCAATAGGTAAAAACTGTCCTTACCTAGATTCTTCTATTTACTAAACAGTCCTAAATAACTGACTTACCTGTAATTATTCAATGAAAAATATATGAGTTGTGATGACCTGAAGATTAAAAAGAAAACAATTCGAAGGTAAATGTCAAGTGAATCAGAAGTAGTTTGCCTAAAATTTAGCATTCTACACATTTATGCTATTTGAAAGCATAATATTGAGCATACTCTATGGATTGTGGATTTATAGAACATGTAGAGATTTATCCTGCTCTTATAATGGCAGAGAGATCTATTAAAATATTTCTATCCTTGTTTGTATTGTGTCATTGTTCTTAAATGTGTATATATATACCCATGAGAATCCTTATTTAAATAGATACATTGAATAAACTTCCTCTAAATATTTAACTTCTTAAAACTAAAGCAAAATGGACTTAAACTTTAGTGGAGTGCTATAAAGAAGTAATTCTTAGCAATAAGATAATCAAAACAAGAAGCTAACTACCAATGGACAAAGTCTTGTGCCATTTGCTTAGAATGATTTAAAAAAAAACAACATAAACCTAAAAAATATATGGAGAGAAAGCAAATAAATGAGAGGGAAATAAGAAATAATTATTTTAATGTAATCTTTTCAATATGCATTGAAATGCTAATGTTGTGTCCTGCACTTTTCTCACCCCCTTGTTTCTACACGTATTCAAGAGGTACAACCTGGACTTACCTAGATTTTTCTATTTACTAAACAGTACTAAATGACTAGGTCATTTAGGGTGCCAATTCACTCAAAAATTAACATACTTTATCCTGTCTGTTCTACCGAATACAACTAAAATCTTAGACAGATACCTTGAGCATCTGTCTTAAACTAAAAAGTTAAATGGTAGCAGATAGAATAAGAAAGGCACAGCAGATCAAAGAAAGAACAATATGGATTTGAGTTTCTCTTTTGTCTTTTCCAGTATCTTCCAGCCTGCATTGAAAAGCAGCACAAAAGCCAGAGTTGTGGCTTGGGTACAAGCATAAACAGTGCTAAGAGTCTTTATTTCTGGTCTGAACATAAGGAATGGTGTACCTGACACTAGAGAAAGGGAAAATTCACTGTTTTTGTTTTTTCCTTTTTCTCTCCATCCTAGTCCTAGCTAAACCCCTTGTCAGATGGGACAATGACAGCTGGACAGGCTGGCATTGTCTCTCTAAGTGGAAAAAACCTTCTGCTTGATCCTGGAAACACACATAATTGTGGGAAGTTCACAGCAAAGTGGGAGAAACTAAAGCCTTAGTTTCTAGATAGAAGAGGAGAATGGGGGACCCTGGGACTACAAACTTCATTCTTTTGCACAGAGAGATTCAGTTGTTTCAGTACCATCTGTTGAAGAGATCATTCTTTCCCTGTGAAATAGCCTTGGTACCCTTCTCAAAAAATCAATTAGCCATAGAGGTATGGGTTCACTTCTGAATTCTTAAATTTCTTCTGGATGTCTATGAATATGTCAGTTCCATATTCTTTTGATTACTTAATCTTCATAGTATAAACCACTTTTATAAAGTATTTTGCCTCCCATTAAATTTATTCCTACGTATTTTATTCTTTTAAATGCTCTTGTAATGGAATTACTTTCTCAATTTACTTTTCAGATTGTTCAATGATGTTATATAGAAGCACAACTGAATTTGTGTGCCATCTTGCAACCTCAGTCTTTGCAGAATGCATTTACTAGTTCTAATAGTTTTCTTGTGGATTTTTTTTTTGTATCTTACATATATAGAATTATTTTATTTTTGAATAGAGATCAATTTACTCCTTTTTCAATTTGGATGCCTTTTATTTCTCCATATTGTCTAATTACCTCTGGCTAGAACGTCCAGCACTATGTTGAATAACAGGTAAAAGCAGAAGTCTTTGTCTTTTTCTTGATCTTAAAGGGGAATCTTTCAATTTTTCACTACTGAGTATGACGTTAATGGTAGGTTTTTCATAAATGTTCTTTATAATGTTAAAGAAGTCCTCTTCTATTTCTAGTAATATTCTAATTTTTGTCTTCAAGCATCACATTTTTTTTCTAAGATTTATTTATTTATGCATACAAGAACTGGGGCACAGGCAAGAGGTGCAGGGGGTGAGAGGATTCACCAGAGACAGAGTGCAGAACAGAACAGGCAGATCAATGAAACACACTGCTGATGGGAGCAGGGGTCAAGTACGGAGAGGTCTGCTGCACCATGTGAGTACCTCCCTGACCAGGGATCAAACTCGTGCTGCAGTGGCAGCGGATAGCTTCACAGGCTGCATCTTAACCCAGTGTGCCACCAGGGAGGCCCAATCATCATGTATTTTTAAGGGGAGAAATTATTTAAGGGGAGATAAGTAATCTGTTAAATTTACTCAAATATTTACTATTTCTTTTTTCTTCCTTCACTTCTGAAGATACCATTTTCTCTATATTATCGTTTCCTTCTTTGTGAAGAACTCCCTTTAGCATTTACGTTAGAGCATATTTCCTAGCAATAAATTAAGACTCTTTCACTTAAGAATATGCTTAGTTCACAATCATTCCTCAGTGAGAGGTGTGTGAGCATGTGTGCATGTTACATTAAACTCAGGTTTGACAGTTCTTCACTCTCAGCACTTAAAAACATACTAGTTCCCATGGTTTATGATGAGAAATCTATTAACTTGCAAACCATGGTCTCCTATAAATAATGTTTCATCTCTCTCTGGCTGCCTTTAAGAGTTTTCTGTGTCTTTAATTTTCAGAACTTTGATTGTGGTAATTATAAGCATAGATTTCTTTGTATTTATTCTGATTGAGTTTTAAGTGAGCTTCTTGAATCTGCAAGTAACCTTGTATTAAATTCTATTTAGCCAATTTGTTTTCAACTATTATTTCAAACTTTTTTACTAACATTTTCCCCTTTCCTCTAGAACTCTTACTACACAAATATTAGTGCAATTTATGTTTTTGATGGGTTCTTTGATGCTTCATTTTTTTTTTTCTTCTCGGTGCTGTTCTGATATGTTCTTTCTGTTGAGCAATCTTAATTCATTGACTCATTTTTGGTTTTATTTTTCTTAAGCAATAATATTTATTAGACATTGATATGCAATGGTAGAAAATTATACTTATGGGGCCTCCCCGGTGGCGCCGTGGTTGAGCGCTGGGCTGCGAAGCTGCCAGCAGCCTCTGCAGCGCCGGTTGGATCTCTGGCTGCCCACGAGAGTCCCACAGGGCCCGCAGACCTCTCCTGCCGCGTCTGCTGCTCCCCTCAGCAGTGTCTTTCGTCAGTCTGCCTGTTCTGCTCCCGGTTCTGTCTCTGGTGAATCTTCTCACCCTCCCACGCATCTGGTCTGTACCCTGGTTCTTGTGTAAATAAATAAATTTAAAAAATAAATAAAAAAAAAAGGAGGGTAGAGTGAAGACCTGTATGCCCGCAACCTAGATTCAATAGATGCTTACATGTTGCTCTACATGCTTAGTACATTCGTTTATTTATTCATCAATTCATATTATTTTTTTAAAGATTTATTTATTTATACATGCACTGGGTACAGTCAGAAGCACGGGAGGGTGAGAGAATTCACCAGAGCCAGAACGGGGAGCAGAGCAGGCAGAAGGACCGAAGTACACTGCTGAGGGGAGCAGCGGGCGGCAGGAGAGGTCTGCGTGCCATGTGGGACCCTCCTCTGGTGGCCGGGGAGCAGCCGGGGATCGAACAGGCGCTGCAGAGGCTACAGGCAGCTCCACAACCCGGCGCTCAACCGCTGCGCCACCGGGGAGGCCCAATTCATATTATTTTTGAAGTATATAAAGGGAAGAACATATATTATATCCCTAAACTTCATTGAGCTACAATATAAATTATTTATTTACTAAATAATTATTTCTTTATTTTAGTTAATTACCATTGTGTTACATGTTTGTTAATATTTAGGCAGTTAAGATGTCTCCCCTCAGGTGTAATCACCATAACTCTCCCACCACCAAAGCACCCATAGCCTCCACCAAAACTCATTACTCTCTCCCTCACTTCTCTCCCTCCTTTCTCTTCTTGGATGTCTCAGGTCTTTGATCAAATTTCAAGTGCTGGTTTTAATGTTCCTCTTTGTCTTATTCTTGGATTCTCTATATTCCACATTTAAGTGCAAACATTTCCTTCTAGTTTATTTCACTTATCATAATCCCTTCCCGCTCCATCCATATTGCTGAAAAAGGCATTAGTTAGTTTTTCCTCACAGAGTAGTATATCATTATTTATGTATACCACATCTTCTTAATCCACTTATGTTATAAGACATTTAGGTTATTTCCATATCTTGGTTGTTGTAAATCATGTTGCAACAAACATAGTAGTGCTGGTTTCCTTTCAACTTAGTATTTTGTATTCATTGAGTGGAATTGCTAGGAGTGGACTTGCTGGGTCATATGGTAGATCCATTTTAGTATTGTGAGAAACTGCCACACTGCTTTCCATAAGAGACAGGCCAGTCTACATTCCAACAACAGTGTGAGAAGTTTCTTTATTTCCCACACCCTCACCATCACATGTTGTTTCTGCTTTTGTTAATGTGGGTCATTTTCACAGATTTGAGGTGGTATCTCACTGTGGTTTTGATTTGCATTTCCCTGATGATGAGTGATGATGAACATTTTTTCATGTGCTTCATGACCATCCACATACCTTCTTTGGAGAAGCATCTTTTTTAGCTTTTCTGCCCATTTATTTACTGGGTCACTTGTTTTCTTTTCTTTTATTTGTATGAGCTCTTTATAGATCTTCAGTATCAGTCCCTCCTTAAATATATGTTATGAAAATATTATCTCCCATTTATTAGGGTGTATCTTCATTTTGTTTACTGTCTTTTTAATTATACAGAAGCTTCTCAGTTTGATGTAGTACCAGTTTTATATTCTCCTTTGTTTTCCTTGCTGCTAGGGATGAATGTGCAAAGATAATTTCTAAAGTTTATATTATAGAGTGTTTTTGACCATGTTTTTTCTTATGAACTCTTATGTAGTTTCAGGTCTTACAAGTCTTTTTCCATTTTGAGTTGCCTTTCATGTATGGTATGAGATAGCTGTCTCGTTTCATTCTTTATCACATGCAAAAGGCAGCCCAATTATCCCAACACCATTTATAGAGTAGACTTTCCTTGTCATATGTAAGTTGTCTACAAATGTGGGGTTTTTTGGGGGGTGGGGTTCTCAATTCCATTCCATTGGTCTGTGTGTATGTTTTTGTCCCAGAGCCATGTTGTTTTAATCATTATGGATTTGTAGTATCTTCTGTATTTTTCTATTTGGCAATTGAGTCCTTTCAGGGAATATTTTTTTTTTTAGTTATTACACATATTTTTAGTTATTACACGTTTGATATTATCTATTTACTTACAGATTTTTTGACATATCCACTCATTTGTTTTTATTTCATTTTATTCAGGAAATATAGTTTTACAACTTTGTAAGTGATTCAGAGGTGTAGGATCATATCTCTTCAGAAGTTTGTCACCCGTCACTCCTACCAACAAGGCACCCATAATCCTCCACCACAGTTGCTTTGTCCCTCTCCACACATAGCTCTGCACTCTTCTCTATCCTTTCGGGTAGCCTTAATTTTATCTATAAATTTCTATGATTTGTAATTGGTTTGGCTTAGACTGACCCTTTGTTTTGTTCTCGATACTCCACATGTAAATGAAATTTTTCAGCAATTATCCCTCTCCATCTGACTTATTTTGCTGAGCATGATCTCCTCCAGGTCCATTCATGTTCTAACCTGCAAGAGTTTGTCATTTTTGTAGCTGAGAAGCATTTCATTGTGTGTGTATATACCACATATTCTTAATTCACTCACATGTCCCTGAGCACTTGGGTTGTTTTCATAACTTGACTATTTGTAAATAGCGCTGTGATGAACATAGGGTTGCATTTTCCCCTTAAAATTAGTGTTGTTATCTCGGGGTAGATAACTAGGAGTGAAATTGCTGTGTCCTATTATACATCTATATATTTTTTAAAGATTTATTTATACAAGCACTGGGTACAGTCAGAAGTGCAGGAGGGTAAGAGAATTCACCAGAGACAGAGCGGAGAGCAGAACAGACAGACTGATGAAATGCACTGCTGAGGGGAGCAGCAGGCATGGCAGGAGAGATCTGCACACCATGTGGGACCCTCACCAGCAGCTGGGGATCGAAATGGTGCTGCAGAGGCTGCGGGCAGCTTCGCAGCCCAGTGCTCAATCGCTGCGCCTCCGGGGAGGCCCTAGATCTATTTTTTATATTTTGAGCAACACCCACACTATTTTCCTCAAAGGCTTAATCAGTCCACATTGCTGCTAACAATGTATTAGTGTACCATTTCCTCTACATTTTTACCAGCACTTTTGGTTTCTGTACATTTTGATAAGGGCCATTCTCACAGGTGTGAGATGGTATCTCAGTGTGGTTGTGATTTGCATTTCCTTGAGGATAGATGATTATAGGCACTTTTATTTTTAAAGATTTATTTATTCATGCATACAATAATTGAGATACAGGCCAGAGGTGTGGGGGGTAAGAGGACTTACCAGAGACAGAGTGGGGACGGAACAGGCAGATTGACTGAAATACACTGCTGAGGGGAACAGCGGGTAAGTCAGGAGAGGTCTGCTGCACCATGTGGGTAGCTCCCTTGCCAGGATTAAACTCATGCTGCAGAGGCTACAGATAGCTTCATAGTGCTGTGCTTAACCCCCTGTGCCAGTAGGGAGGCATTATAGGCATTTTTCATGTGCCTGTTGGCCATCTGTACATCTTCTAAATAGACATCTAAGTGTCTATTTAGCTCTTCTGTCCCATTTTTGAATTGGTCATTCATTTTATTTTTTGTTGAGTTGTATGAATTCCTTATAGATCTTGGATATCAGCTCTTTGTGAGGTGTATGATATGCAAATAATTTCTCTCATTTGGTAAGGTTGTCTATGTTTTATGATAGTTGCTTTCACTGTGCAGAAACTTTTTAGTATGATGTACTATCAATTGTTTATATTCTCTTTTGTTTCTTTTGTCATTGGCAGTAAATGCTAAAAGTTGGCTCTGAAGTAAATGTAATGGAGTGTTTTGCCTGTTTTTTTTTTTTTAAGATTATTTATACAAGAACTGGGTACTGTCCAGAGGTGCAGGAGAGTGAGAGGATTCATGAGAGACAGAGCTGGGAGCAGAACAGGCAGATGGACCAAAAGCACTGCTAAGGGGATCAGCAGGCGGGTGAGACAGGAGAGGTCTGCTGTGCTATGTGGATATCTCTCTGGCCGGCATATGGGTATCTCTCTAGCCAGCTGGGAATCAAACCCATGCTGCAGAGGCTGCAGACAGCTTCACAGTGCTGCACTCAACCTGCTACACCAGTGGGGAGGCCCTGTTTTTTTTTTTTTTTTTTTCATATATGTATTTTATGATTCTAAGCGTTTATTCCATTTTGAGTTTATTTTTGTGAGAGTGTCTTTCTTTTGCATGTAGCTTTTCAGTTTTCCCACAGCATTTGTTAGAAAGAATTTCCCTTCTTCATTGTATTCTCTTGGATTGTTTGTCACAGATTAACTGTCCATATTCATGTAGGTTTCTTTCTGGGCTTTCAATTCTATTCCATTGATCCACATGTCCGTTTTTATCTTGGTACCATAGTGTTTTAATTTTTATAGATTTAGTATAGTTTGAAGTATGGGAGTGTGATACCATCATTTTCTTATTCTTTTTTTTTTTTTCTTTTTGTCAGGATTGTTTTGGCTATTTGGGATATTTTCTGGTTCCATATAAATTTCAGTCATGCTTACTTTATTTCTTTGAAGAATACATTGAAACTTTGATGTGTATTGTGTTGAACGTGTACATTACTTTGTATAGATGGTCATTTATATAATGTTTATTCTTCCAGTCCATGAAGAGTAATCCCTTTCCATTTCTTTGTGTCTTCTATTTTTTTTTAATGCCTTATGTATTTCATTGTACCATTCCTTCACCTCCTTTGGTAGGTTAACTAATTTTTTAATTTTTTTTAAGATTTATTTATTTATTTATACAAGCATTGGGTACAGTTATTTTTTTTTAATTAATAAATTTTATTTTTATATTCCTCATACATTTGTAATCCCCCCATTCTGACCCCAATCCTCCCCTCCCGCCCCCCACCCCCAAAAAGTGTCTCTGGTTCATAGTTTTTGTTGATTTTGATTTTCACTTTCTTATAGTTATTCATTTTCCTGGTCCCTTATTTAAGTATTCTAGATTCCTGCTATGAGTGAGACCATCCGGTATTTTTCTTTTTCTTTTTGGCTTATTTCACTGAGCATGATCCCTTCCAGCGCCATCCATGTTGCTGCAAATTGCATGTGTTTATCTTTTTTGAATGCTGAGTAATATTCCATGGTATATATGTACCACATCTTCTTGATCCAGTCTTCTATTTTGGGGCATTTGGGCTGTTTCCAAAGCTTAGCTATTGTAAACAGTGCTGCTATAAACATAGGGGTGCAGGTGTTCTTTGGAATTGATGTTTCTGTGTTCTTTGGGTAAATACCTAGGAGTGGAATTGCTGGATCCTGTGGAAGCTCTATGTTTAGTAGGTCCAGAAATCTCCACACAGCTCTCCATAGTGGTTGGACCAGTTTGCACTCCCACCAACAGTGCAGAAGAGTTCCTTTTTCTCCACAACCTCGCCAACATTTGTTGTTGCTAGTTTTTTTAATATGTGCCATTCTCACTGGTGTAAGATGGTATCTCATGGTAGTTTTGATTTGCATTTCCCTGATTGCAAGTGATGTTGAACATTTTTTCATTTGCCTGTTGGCCATTCGCATTTCCTCTTCAGAGAAGTTTCTTTTTAGCTCCTCTGTCCATTTTTTGACTGGATTATTTTCTTTGTTGTTGTTGAGTCTCATCAACTCTTTGCAGATTTTTGTGATCAGTCCTTTATCATTAGTGTTGTGTGCAAAAATTTTCTCCCAGTTGGTGGGGTTTCTCTTTGTTTTTGTTATTGTCCCTTTTGCTGTGCAGAAGCTCTTTAATTTGATGTAGTCCCAGCTGTTGATCTTTGCCTTCACTATCACTGCTTTGGGTGATGTGTCTGTAAAGATGTCTTTGATATGCAAATCACGTAGTGTTTCGCCTATATTTCCTTCTATGTATTTTATGGTTTCAGGTCTTATGTCTAGTTCTTTAATCCATTTTGAGTTGATTTTTGTATATGGTGTGAGGTAGTGGTCAAGCTTCATTCTTTTGCATGTAGCGACCCAGTTTTCCCAGCACCATTTATTGAACAAACTTTCTTTGCTCCAATGCATAGTCTTTGCTCCTTTGTCAAATATTAGTTGACCATAAATCTGTGGGTTTATTTCTGGATTTTCTATTCGATTCCATTGGTCTGTATGTCTATTCTTGTTCCAAAACCATGCAGTTTTGATGATTATGGCTTTGTAGTAGAGTTTGAAGTCTGGGAGTGTGATGCCTCCATTCCCTTCTTTTTTTTTTCAGGAGAGGTTTGGCTATTCGGGGTTTTTTGTGATTCCATATGAATTTCATCAATAATTGTTCTATTTCTTTGAAGAATGACATTGAAATTTTTATTGGAATAGCATTGAATCTGTATATTGCTTTTGGTAGGATGGCCATTTTAATAATGTTTATTCTCCCAATCCATGAGCAGGGGATGTTTTTCCATTTCTTTGTGTCTTCTTCTATTTCTTTTAACGGTGTTTCATAGTTTTCTTTGTATAGGTCCTTTACCTCTTTTGTTAGATTTATTCCCAAATATTTGATTTTTTTTGTTTCAATAATAAAAGGGATTTTTTTTTTATTTTTTCTTCTTCAGATTTATTGTTTGTATATAGGAAGGCTACTGACTTTTGCATGTTGATTTTGTAACCTGCCACTTTACTGAACTTATTGATGAGTTGAATTAGTTTTTCTGTGGAGTTTTTGGGGTTCTCTATGTATATTATCATATCATCTGCAAAGAGTGATAGTTTGACTTCTTCTTTTCCTATTTGGATTCCTTGGATGTCTTTCTCTTGTCTTATTGCTCTGGCTAGGACTTCCAGTATTATATTGAAAAGCAGTGGTGAAAGTGGACATCCTTGTCTTGTTCCAGATCTTATCGGAATTGCTTTCAGCTTTTCACCATTGAGAATGATACTGGCTGTTGGCTTGTCATAGATGGCCTTTATGATGTTGAGGTACGTTCCTTGTATCCCAAGAATTTCAAGGGCTTTTATCATGAATGGGTGTTGCACTTTGTCGAAAGCTTTCTCAGCATCTATTGATATTATCATATGGTTTTTATATTTCTTTTTGTTGATGTGTTGGATAACGTTGATTGATTTTCGGATGTTAAACCATCCTTGTGTCCCTGGAATGAATCCTACTTGGTCGTGGTGAATTACCTTATGGATACACTGTTGGATTCTGGTAGCTAAAATTTTATTGAGGATTTTTGCATCAGTGTTCATTAGGGAGATTGGCCTATAGTTTTCTTTTTTTGTGTTGTCCTTGTTCGGTTTTGGTATTAGTGTAATGTTGGCTTCATAGAACGTGTTAGGTATTATACCTTCCTTCTCAATTTTTTGGAATAGTTTGTGAAGGATAGGCACCAATTCCTCTCTGAATGTTTGGTAGAATTCATTTGTAAATCCATCAGTTCCTGGGCTTTTGTTTTTGGGGAGGTTTTTGATTACCATTTCAATTTCACTAATTGTAATTGGTCTGTTTAGGTGTACTATTTCTTCTTTATCTAGCTTTGGGTGATTGTAGAGTTGTAGGATTTGTCCATCTCCTCTAGATTGTTGAACTTGTTTCCATATAACTGTTCATAGTAGTTATTAATTATTCTTTTGATTTCTGCTGTGTCCGTTGTGATTTCTCCTCTTTCATTTATTATCCTATTTATTTGTGCTTTCTCTCTTTTTGCCCTTGTGAGCCTGGCTAGGGGTTTGTCTATTTTATTGATTTTTTCGAAGAACCAGCTCTTGGTTTCATTGATCGTCTGGATTGTTTTTTTAGTTTCGATTTCATTTATTTCTGCTTTGGTTTTTATTATTTCTTTTCTTCTACTGGTTTTGGGGTTTTTTTGTTGTTCTTTTTCTAGATCTTTGAGCTTCGAGATTAGGTTGTTTCTTTGAGTTCTTTCTTGTTTCTTGATGTGAGCATCTATTGCTATATATTTTCCTCTTATTACTGCTTTTGCTGCATCCCATACATTTAGGAAATTGGTGTCCTCCTTGTCATTCAATTCAAAGAATTTTTTAATTTCTTCTTTTATCCCTCGTTAGTCCAGTGGACTTCCAGTAGTGTGGGTTTCAATCTCCACGAGGTAGGAGAGTACCTTGCCTTCTTTTTATGGTTTATTTCTAGTTTGACGCCTTCATGGTCAGAAAAGATGGTTGGTATGATTTCAATCTTGGTGTATCTGTTGATGTTTGTCTTGTGCCCCAGTATATGATCGATCCTAGAGAATGATCCATGTACACTTGAGAAAAATGTATACTCAGATTTTTTTGGGTTTAGTGTTCTATATATGTCTGTTAAGCCCAAGCACTCTAGATCCTTATTTAGAGCTTTAGTGTCTTTGCTTATTTTTTGTCTTGTTGATCTATCCATTGTTGATAGTGGTGTGTTGAAGTCTCCCACTATGTATGTGTTTTCTCTGATGTCTGTTTTCAGAGATGCCAATAGTTGTCTGATATATTTTGGTGCTCCTTCGTTTGGTGAATATATGTTAATGAGTGTTATTTCTTCTTGAAGTATTGTCCCCTTGATCATAATGTAATGACCACTGGGGTCTCTTTTTATCTTTTTAAGTTTGAAATCTGTTTTATCTGATATGAGTATAGCTGTTCCTGCCTTCTTTTTTGGTCTATTTGCTTGTAGAATTGTTTTCCATCCTTTAACTTTGAGCCTATTTTTATCTTTTGTAGCTAAATGTGTTTCCTGGAGACAGCAAAAGGTTGGGTTTTGTTTCTTAATCCAGCCTGCAACTCTGTGTCTTTTTATTGGAGAGTTTAGTCCATTTACATTTAGAGTTAGTATTGATATGTTAGCATCTGTATTTGCCATTGTGTTTGTCTTTCCTTTGATTTTATTTATTTATTTTTAATAACTTTCTTTGGCCTTCTTTGTTGTTATTCGTCCCTCTGAGGTTCTGGCTTTAGGACTCCTTGTAGTATTTTTTGGAGTGGGGGTTTAGTCGTAATAAAATTCTGGAGTTTCTGTTTGTCTGGGAAGGTCCATATTCTTTCTTCAAAGAGGAAGGAGAGCTTTGCGGGATAGAGTATTCTTGATTGGCATCTGTTTTCTTGGAGTCTGTTGACTATGTCCCTCCACTCTCTCCTTGCCCGTAGTGTTTCTTCAGAGAAGTCTGATGTCAGTCTGATTGGTTTCCCTTTGAATGTTATCTGTTTCTTCCCTCTTGTTAGTTTCATTATTTTTTCCTTGTCTTGGATTCTTGGGAGCTTTACTATTATGTGTCTTGCTGTATTTTTCCTTTCGTCATGGAAGTTTGGTGTTCTTCTTGCTTCTTGTATATCAATTTTCAGCTCCTTCTTCGCGTTTGGGAAGTTCTCTTCAATTATATCCATGAATATTTTCTCTGTTCCTACATCTCTCTCCTCTCTTTCTGGGATTCCTATAACTCTTATATTTCCTTTCCTCATGGAGTCAGATAGTTCCCGAAGTCTTTCTTCGGTCTTTTTCCTTCGTACTTCTCCTTCCTTTTCTGTTTTAGTTCTTTCTATTTCTGTGTCTTCAAGAGTACTTATTCGTTCTTCCATTTCATCTATTCTGCTTTCATTGCTTTTCCCAGAGTTCTTTAGCATCTCCATTAATTCTTTGATCTCCTGCATTTCTTTTACTTCCCTCTTTAGGGACTCAATTTCATTCTTCTGGTCATTAATTATTTTCCCCTTATCATTGTTTTCCTTTGTGACTTCTGTCAGTTTTTTAATCACAGCAATTTTTAATTCTCTATCTGGAAGGCTCAGAAGTTCTTCCAAGTTACTGTCGTTGCAATCTGGTAGATGGTTTTCTTTTTGCGGTGTGTTTTTTTGCTGAGGAGTTGCTGGGTTGCCTGTGTTTTTCTACTCCCTACTGCCTGTTTTCTAATTTGCCGTATTCCTTGTGACACTGTGTTGCTGGTACTGGCCGGCATCTTGGGCGACCTTCCCAGCTCACCACTGGCTCCTCTGGGGAACTTCTGCTGGGTTCACAAGTCTCCAGCAAAGAAAGGTCCCTGCTCTGTCTCTTCGGTGAGACTTCTGCTGGGTTCACACAGTCTCCAGCAAGAAAGGGCCCTGCTGCAAAATGCCGGTGCAGGGGACGCGCTCCCCTGCACGCCTGGTCTGCCCCAGCAGTGGGTGCTGCTCTCCTCTGGGCTGGAACTGCAGGCTAGAAGGTGCCCGGCGTGGGCAAGCCTCCCAGCTTAACCTCTGTCTCCTCGGTGAGCCTTCTGCTGGGTTCACACAGTCTCCAGCAAGAAAGGTCCCTGCTGCAAAATGCCGGTGCAGGGGACGTGCTCCCCTGCACACCCGGTCTGCCCCAGCGGTGGGTGCTGCTCCCCTCTGGTCTGGAACTGCAGGCTAGAAGGCGCCCAGCATGGGCAAGCCTCCCAGCTTACCTCTGTCTCCTCGGTGAGCCTTCTGCTGGGTTCACACAGTCTCCAGCAAGAAAGGTCCCTGCTGCAAAATGCCGGTGCCAGGGACGCGCTCCCCTGCACACCCGCTCTGCCCCAGCGGTGGTTGCTGCTCCCCTCTGGGCTGGAACTGCAGGCTAGAAGGTGCCCAGCATGGGCAAGCCTCCCAGCTTACCTCTGTCTCCTTGGTGAGCCTTCTGCTGGGTTCACACAGTCTCCAGCAAGAAAGGTCCCTGCTGCAAAATGGTGATGTGGGAACGCGCTCCCCTGCATGGCCGGTCTGCCCCAGCGGTGGGTGCTGCTCCCCTCTGGGCTGGAACTGCAGTCTAGAAGGCGCCCAGCTTGGGCAAGCCTCCCAGCTTACCTCTGTCTCCTTGGTGAGCCTTCTGCTGGGTTCACACAGTCTCCAGCAAGAAAGGTCCCTGCTGCAAAATGCCGGTGCAGGGGACTCGCTCCCCTGCACGCCTGGTCTGCCCCAGCGGTGGGTGCTGCTCTCCTCTGGGCAGGAACTGCAGGCTAGAAGGTGCCCGGCGTGGGCAAGCCTCCCAGCTTAACCTCTGTCTCCTCGGTGAGCCTTCTGCTGGGTTCACACAGTCTCCAGCAAGAAAGGTCCCTGCTGCAAAATGCCGGTGCCGGGGACGCGCTCCATTGGGTACAGTTAGAAGCGCGGGAGGGTGAGAGAATTCACCAGAGCCAGAGCGTGGAGCAGAGCAGGCAGAAGGACCGAAGTACACTGCTGAGGTGAGCAGCGGGCAGCAGAAGAGGTCTGTGCGCCATGTGGGACCCTCCTCCGGTGGCCGGGGAGCAGCCGGGGATCAAACCGGTGCTGCAGAGGCTGCAGGCAGCTTCACACCCCAGCACTCAACCGCTGCACCACTGGGGAGGCCCTCATTTTTTTAATTTTTTAATGTGGTTGCAAATGAGATCATTGTCTTGATTTCTTTCTCTTCTTGTTCATTTCTTACATATTGGAACAAAATTCATTTTTTTAAAAATTAGCATGTGTTTTCAACATCTTCAAAAATATTTACCTTTCCTTCTTGATGTTTCCAACATCAGTATCATCTGAGGATTACTACCTGTTTGTTTTTTATTACTTCTTAGGTTATTGATATTTTCGTGTTCTTTCATCATTTTGGATTTTGAACATTTGGTTTATTTTCTTATAAGATTCTGTATCTTGCTTAATTTCTGTGGAGACTGAGTGTGAATGTGTGTATGTTTCATTGGTTAACAGACCTTATTAGGTGTCAGCTGAAATTTCCAAACCACTTTCTCTGAACAAGGAATCTGAAATGGTTCATTTTCCCAAGGAGTTTGCAGTGTATATGGCATTCTGTGATGTATATGCCATTCCATGTATATGCCATCCAGAGTTCAGTCTGAGACCTTTGGTCTACCTGCAGTTTGGAACAGCCTATAGTTCAGTTTTTGAACCTTTGTTATTCTAGTTAAGGTCTCATTCACATATATAAGGCATTATCAGGTTATTCAAAACCTATTCCACAGCATATGCAAAATTAATTCAAAATGGATCAATGAGCAAAATTTAATATCTGAAAACAATACTTTTAGAAAAAACATGGGAAAATCTTCATGAAACTTGGATTTAACTAAGCATTCTTTGATAGACACTAATACATTAACCACAGAAAAAAATAGGCAAATTGAATTTTGTTAAAATTCAAAAATTGTATGCACATAAAGAAAGTGCAAAACAACTAACAAAGTGAGAGTTAAGTTTTGTAAATAAGATATCTGATAATGGCTCAATATACAGAATATATAAAGAATTCCTAAACTCAAAAACAAAAACTCAATCCAAGGCTTGGTAAGGGATTCAAATAGACATTTTTCCAAAAATGTGTAGACAATTGAATATATGAGAACATCACATCACACCTACTAGACTATTTATCATAAAAACGGAAAATAACAACTGTAATAAATATGGGCTTCTACAATTAATTAAAAAAAGACAATCTAATTTAAAATGGGGAAAGAACTTAAGTAGACATTTCTCCAAAGAAGAAATACAAATGGTCAATGAGTACATGAAACCATTTTCAACAGTCATAGTTATTAGGAAAATGCAAAGTAAAAGCAAAATAATTTGTCATTTCATACCATTGGATAATTATAACAAAAATATAATAACTATTAGCAAGGGTATGGAGAAATTGGAATCCTCATTCATTTTTAGGGGGAATGTAAATTTACATCATTTTTTAAAAAGCAGTTACATTTTCCTCAAAATATTAAAACAGTTACCTTAAGATCCATCAGTTTTATTTCTTATACCAGATACATACCTACATCACTTATAATCAGTGAAATGCAAATCAAAACTACAATGAGATACCATCTTATACCAGTGAGAATGGAAAATATTAAAAAGAAAAAAAAAAAACTAGCAACAACAAATGTTGGCGAGGGTGTGGAGAAGAAGGAACTCTCCTGCACTGCTGGTGGGAGTACACACTGGTCCAACCACTATGCAAAGCTGTGTGGAGATTCCTCAACCTACTAAAGATAGAGGTTCCATATGATTCAGCAATTCCACTCCTAGGTATTTTTTTTTTTTTTTAGAGAGGCATGTTTTATTTATTTATTTATTTGTTTGTTTGTTTGTTTGTTTGTTTATACATGCACTGGGTACAGTCAGAAGTGCAGGAGGGTGAGAGAATTCACCAGAGCCAGAGCGGGGAACAGAACAGGCAGACTGACAAAGTACACTGCTGAGGGGAGCAGCGGGCAGCAGGAGAGGTCTGCGCGCCATGCGGGACCCTCCTCCAGTGGCCAGGGAGAAGCCTGGGATCGAACCGGCACTGCAGAGGCTGCGGGAAGCTTTGCAACCCAGCGCCCAACCGCTGCACCACCGGGGAGGCCCCACTCCTAGGTATTTACCCAAAGGATACAGAAACATTAATTCAAAAGGGCACATGCACCCTTATGTTTATAGCAGCACTATTTATAATAGCTAATCTTTGGAAACAACCCAAATTCCCAAAATTAGATGACTGGATCAAGAAGATGTGGTACCTATACACAATGGAATATTACCCAGCAATCAAAAAAGATAAACTCATGCAATTTGCAGCAACATGGATGGCGCTGGAAGGGATCATGCTCAGCGAAATAAGCCAGAAAGAAAAAGAAAAATACCGGATGGTCTCACTCATAGCAGGAATTAAGAAAATCTAAATAAGGGACCAGGAAAAAGAATAACTATAAGAAAGAAAAAATCAAAATCAACAAACAACTATAAACCAGAGACAAACTATGGAGGGGTGCAGGGAAAGGAGGGATTGGGGCCAAAATAAGGGGGGGTGCAATTGTATTCTATAGGGAATATAAAAATTAAAAAAAGAATCAAAAACAATATAAAAAATAAAACATGAAAATAAATATTATAAACAAATTTTAATAGCAACTTTTCTTAAAAATAAAAAATTGCAACAACCCATGTATTAATCAAATGATGAATACATAAAGTGTGATATATTCACACAATGTACATTATTTAGAAATTTACATTATTTAGAAATTTTAAAAAATGAAGTATTGATACATGTACCATATTGTTTTTTTGTTTGTTTGTTTTAGATTTATTTATTTATTTATACATGCACTGGGTACAGTCAGAAGCACGGGAGGGTGAGAGAATTCACCAGAGCCTGAGCGGGGAGCAGTACAGGCAGAAGGACCGAAGTACACTGCTGAGGGGAGCAGCGGGCAGCAGGAGAGGTCTGCACACCATGTGGGACCCTCCTTCAATGGCCAGGGAGCAGCCGGGAATTGAACCAGCGCTGCAGAGGCTGTGGGCAGCTTCGCAACCCAGCACTCAACCGCTGCGCCACCGGGGAGGCCCTGTACCATATTGTTGATACTTGAAAGTGTTTTGCTACATGAAAGAAATCAAATGCAAAAGACACACATTATTTTCTTTATTTTAAATATCCAGATTAAGCAAATCCATAAGGACAGAAAGCAGATTAATGATTACTTAGGAGTTAAGGGAGAAGAGGAGAGGAGAAATGGAAATTCATTGCTTAGGGTTACAGGGTTTCTTTTAGGATGCGTAAAAATATTCTAAATTAGATTGTGTTCATGACTGTAAAACCATGTGAAAATTTTAAAACATTGACTTGTACATTCTAAATGGGTTATTTTCATGTTAATTGTATCTAAATAAAACAGCTTAAAAGGATATCTATTGTTCTACTGTAAAAAATATAGACTAAACATATTTTTTGCACTTCTGCAAGCTATAATACTGTGAGCCTCTAAATTATGCTCTTACTTAGAACTTCTAACACAGACATTTTACTGTCAGAATCACTTCAAATTCCAGATTACACATATCAAAATTGATAAGCTGGTATTAAAAGAAATTCCTATTAATTTTAGAATGTTTAATACTCAATTTACAAAGAAATTACATGGAAAGTGTATTTAACACAAAAATATCTTAAGAGATGTTTTCACTTCTGGATTGTAACCAGGCAACAAATATTTTGTAGTAAAATAACCCATGTGAAAATTATTTTGGTGCACACTTTGGGGAATAGGAAAAATATAAAGGACCCCAGAGTACAGAATAAAAATCTAATGTCATTAATGAATCTTGCACAATAACATAAATACCAAATATATATAGAAGGCTTTGATTTTAGAGATGACTTTATTCTCATAAGTGACACAGACTTTCTTTGATTCCATAAGCAGCATTAATATTCTCACGGAATGTTAGTGAATTAAACAAAAATACTGACCATCCAATGACAGTTTATAGGCGAGAAAGTAGTGATTTATAGACCAAGGATTAATGAAGCTACAAAACAGAGAGCTAAATAATTTAAGAGTTTGAGGAGAAACAAAAGTTCTTGATTTTCATTCCATCAGTCTCATGCTGCCTAATTTTTTAAGTCCACTGGGGGGAAAAAAAAAAAGGAATGTAACTAAACCTTAGTATAACTTCAGAATTGACCCTGTCAGCTATTTTTTCATTGTGTGCAGCTGCTTAAATGTATTGTCTTCAGCAAAAAGCAATGTAAGTAATTGCATAGCATAAAAGTAAATGTTAAATTATAATTCAATTATTCTGCAAGTCTATCACACTAAGTTTATGGCCATTTCATCATATTGCAGCAGCACATAGAACAACAATTAGAGAGAAAGAAATGTTCTAAATTGAGATCTCAACTTTCTAAGACTTGTCTCCTTGAAGGCATCTCCTAACATTGTTTATGCCATTACTTTTCATTTTAGTTTTACAACTGTCAGCTTTTCCTTTATATATACATTTATCGTGATCCCTTTTCTTCAAATAGCCAAACACTTGAAAGATTCCAAATTAAATGACTCTAAGTTTGACTTAGTACAGAAAAAAAATCCAGATTTATTATTAAAGAATTACCAGATACTTTTCCTTCTACCAGATTTTTACAGTTATTGTTTAGCCTTTACCTGAGAACTATTCTATGAAAGTCATTTCTAGAACATTTCTTTGACAGAGAACAGCACAGAACTTGGGTGACAAAAATTCTGCCACTAAGATGGCAGAGTAAGGTTAACCCAGAGTCCATGATAATATCCACAAGCATGTCGGGGCCTCCCTGGTGGCACAGAGGTTAAGCACAGCACTATGAAGCTATTCGCAGCCTCTGCAGCGTAAGTTCAATCCCGGCCAGCCAGGGAGCTACCCACATGGTGCAGCAGACCTCTCCTGTCTCTCCCCCTGCTCCCCTCAGCAGTGCATTTCAGTCACCCTGCCTTTTTCTGTTCCCTGCTCTGTCTATGGTGAATCCTCTAACCCCCCACACCTCTGACCTCTGCCCCAGTTCTTGTACGCATAAATAAATAAATCTTTTTAAAAAGAAAACAAAAAACAAAAGCATGGTGTCACAGTTTCAATTTTTTTTTTCTTTCTTCTCTCCAATCTTGAACAGATAAGTATGACCTACTCATTTTGAAAATTCCTCTTTTTCCCTAATGTTCCTCTCTGGGTCCCTAATGTTCTTTTCAGTTCTAACCACAGATGCCAGCACTGATCAGATATTGTCTTTTACCTAACCCAAATAAATCTCTGCAAGGTACACAAAATTGTGACAACCTTGTCAATTACCTAACAGTATTTACAGCATTTGTGAGTGTGTGTGTGTGCGCATGCATGTGTGTAAGTAGTTGGGGTATATGTCAAAAATGTATTGATTAAACAATAGTTTTGGGAAGTCAACCATGTAACAGGTTCAATACTAGACTCTAGGGAAACTAAGATCATTTCCTGTCTTTAAGAAATTAAGAAATTTACTAGGAAGACAGAAGAAAAGACTGTAAGCAGACAATTATATATATATATATTTTAAAAGACCAAACACATGGTAATGTGAAGTCTTAGTGACATTAAAATATCCAGGAAGTTTATGGGAGTTTCACAAAAAAGGTGGCCCTGAAATCAGTGACATCTTTAAAAATAATAGAGTATATCCACGTACCTTAGACTGGTTTATTTTGTGGATGAAAACTGGGATAGAAGTAGCTAACAGCCCATTTCTCCATACATATCTTCATTTTCTACTTTGTGCTAAATTATGAAACAGTGAATAAAAAGAAATATTAGGTACATACTGCCCACTTGAATGATCAAAATAATTGAGAAGATTCTGATTTTAATACTTTAATCTTCTAGTGTCACCAGTGACTGAGGAAGAGAGCAAGTTACTTCATACTCCATAACACTGCATATCATGGATAAAATGATAAGTGCTAAGGATATAATATAATTAAACTGCTTCCCTCAATGCTAGACAGAGTAATTGCTTAATAAATGTTAGCTGTTTTAGTTATTGAGGGAAGATTTTCAGAAGTGATATCTAAACTGAGCCTCAGGGACCTCCCTGGTAGTTCGGGAGTTAAAGACAGCACTATCAAGCTATTGGCAGCCACTGAAGCACAAGTTCAATCTGATCCCCAGTCAGCCAGGGAGAAATCCACATTGTGCAGCAGACCTCTCCTGTCTCACCCACTGCTCCCCTCAGCAGTGTATTTCGGTGTCTCTGTTCTGCTCCCCACCCTCTCTGGTGAATCCTCTCACCTCGCTACACCTCTGGCCTGTACCCCAGTTCTTGTATGCATAAATAACTAAACCTTTAAAAAATAAATAAACTGACACATGAAGCATGAATATAAATTTGCATGATGAAACACAAGAAGTTGAGTGATATATGAATAGAAAATAGCCTGTGTAAAAGCTCGGATGGTGGTGATTTTGAGAGTAAGACTTTTCACTCTGGGGTGGAGCTGTGGAGTTATGAGGTGGTAGTACAGGTTATATAATCTCTATGAGATGTAAGATCAAAATTGATGAATTTATCACACTTTATGAAACAGAGTTTATCACTAATTTTAATAAGAAAATGAAGTAATTAGACATATTTTTAAGGGACTTTTAGGAAAAAAATAAATGAGGAAAAAATTACAGTCATCTCTTCTTTTCTGGAACTTAGTTTTTATAAAATTTACTAGGACCATGTAAATTATTTGTAGGTGAAAGTCATACAGTGAAATACAGTCCAGTGAAAACTGCTATGATTCATGCTATCATCAAAGCCAAATGGGCTTGACTTGACAAAAATGTTCTGGTGAAGTTAATTGTGGAAGGCCATCTGTTTAGTGATCACTGAGAATTTTTTAAAGAAAATGATGCATTTAGCACTGTTGGAATCTGTGACAGGTTGCTTGTCATGGTTTTCTACTTGTAAGGAAAGATTTATAACAGGGAAGGCAGGTCCAATAGGTGAGCCATGGCCATTTGTTGAGTATTCTGAAGCTGATTTTATACCAGGAAAGAAGAAAAAGAGGTGGTTTTTATTTTTTTTAACTTCAAACTTTTATTTCTGTTATCAAGATAATAATGAATTACCTCTTCTTCAGCAAATTATTGTCCCCTAATTCACACAGAACAAAGAGCAATTCCACTGTATAAATCTCTCAGTTTTACTTCATTCTACATAAAATTTCCATTAGCCTTCCTCCCCAATTTATCGTCTATTATACTTGAATTAGAAGATAATCCTGTATTTTGGCTAGGTTTAACATTTGATTTTAATTCTCTTTCCATCCCCCCACCGAAACTAGTTTTGTGGTTAGAACCTCACTAGCCTTATTCAATAGCTCCTTCTTTCTCTAATCTTCTGTTTTTCACTTTTTCCCTAAAACCTGTTATTACACTCATCTTTCTCATATGAAAAACAAAGTTTAAAGTGTCCTTACATAAAGATGGAAATGTTGGTTGGAGCCCAATTTAAAAAAAACTCATGATTGCATATATGATGTTAGGAGGAGCAAAATGATGAAAAGAGAGGGAGAAAACTGCTTTCTTGATCTCATGCTTTCCTATTATTGCTTGCTCTTTGGTCTTCTTATTCTACTTAAATTGTCATATTTTTTAAAATTGCTTATTTTTTAAAATTGCATTTTTTAAAATTGCTTATTTTACAATGATTGTTAAGATTTCCCATCCGGTGGACCTTTTTGAATATTTCTCTTAGTTGGTAGCACTACTATGTTGTCTTCAGGTATGCCATTATTCTTGAAGCACTCTCTTACCAAAATTACCAATAAAAGAAAAATAGATAAATTGGACTTCATCAAAATTAAAAACTTTTGTGCATCAAATGGTATGTATCAACAGAATGAAGAGGCAACTGATGGGATGAAAAAATATTAGCAAATCATATATTTTGTATTATGTATATATATATCCACAATATATAAAGAACAACAAAAAAATTTAAAAAAATTAAAGGACATGAAAAGACATTTCCTGTCTTTTCATTAAAGAAGGAATCATTAATTATTAGGAAAATGAAAATCAAAGCTGCAATTTGATACTTTATATCCATTAATGGCTATTGTAAAAAAAACACACAGAAAAGGGTAGTTGATGGAAAGAATGGGGAAAAATTGGAACTTTTATGCATTGTTAGTGAGAATGTAGGATAGTATAGCCACCATGGAAATCAGTATAATAGTTCCTCAAAATATTTAATGTACAATTGTCATATAGTCCAACAATTATACTTTGGGAAATACAAAATAACTGAAAACAGATATTTGAAAAGATATTTCTACCTCCATGTTCATTGTTCATCACAACATTATTCACAGTAGACAAAAGGTGAAAACAACCCAACTGTCCATTGATGGATAAATAGGTAAAAAAAAAAAAAAAAAAAAATATATATATATATATATATATATATATATATTCAGCCTTAGAAAGAAAGGAAATTCCATCACATTCTACAACATGGATAAGCCTTGAACATTATGCTACATGAAATAAACCAGGCATAAAAAGACAAATACTGTATAATTTCATTTATGAGTAATCAAGTAATAAAATTCAGATAATAGAATGAAAAATTAATGTTTAATGCATATGTAGTTTTAGGAAACTAGTTTCAGGAAAATGAAAATGTTCTAGTATTAATGGTGATGATGATTGCACAACAACGTGAATATACAGACCAAAAGTGATTATTAGCGTTAACCATTAAACAAATTGTAACTGAATCTTTACTTTCTTATATTTTAACCACAATTAAAAATAATGCATTGTTTTGATCTCTTGTGTATGGTATTTTATACTTTTTATTACTAGTGGAAAGTTTTGATTTTCCTAAGTAGATTTTTGTTTGAGAAAGTATTTGCCCTTACTTTTGAAGAATAATACCAAAGGGTACAGTTTTCTGAGTTGATATTATTTGTCTAAACATCTTCACTATTTCAATCCACAGTTTCTTCTTTGATGGTTCTGAGAATTCAAAAATAATTCTTATCTTCATTTCTCTAGAAGCAAGGTTTATTTCCCTCTGTCTTATTTCAGTATTTTTTTCTTTATCTTTGATTTTTAGTAGTTTGAAAATGATATATATCTAGGTGAAGATTTTTAGGCAATTAATTTATTTGGTATTCTTTTAGATTTCTGAATCTATAGTTTGATATCTGACATTAATCTGGGAAAATTCTGTCATTGTTTCAAATATGTCTTCTGCTCCTTTAATGCTTTCTTATCATTCTGCACATGCTCATATTACACCTTTTGTGTTATCACCACTTGATGTGCTTTTTTCAGGTTTTGTTATGTTTCCGGTTTTCAAAGATTGTCTTTCCTCAGTCATGTTTTGTCTACGAGTGGAGTGAGTCCATCAAAGGCAGTCTTCATTTCTGTTACAGCATTGTTGTTGTTTTTATCATTGCCATTTCTTTTTGGTTCTGCTTAGGATCTCCATCTCACTGTCTTGTGATTGTTTGCCATGTATCCTCAAGATGTGTTTTTAAAATAATTTGATGTGTTCTATAATTTTCTTGATAGCCAGACATGATGTACCAGGTAACAGAAACTGCTGTAAATACTGTTAATAAGAGGGTCATAAGGTGTGGGTGCATTCTCCTTTAATACTATGATTAGGTCTCAGTGTTTTAATGAGCTTCGCCTCTTGACTTTGAACTTCACAAAGTTTTCTGAGCCCCATCTCCCCACCCCTATAGGTGGGAGATGAGGGTAAGAGTGGACTGGAATTGAATATTTCCCTTTCCCAGTTCAAATAGAGCCTAAGAATACCATAGCAGGTTAGGTTCTGTTTAAATATCAATAGTCTCCCCTGAGGGCAGGTCTTGTTAAGAACAGAGTGCTCTGGCATATTTCAAAATAGTTCCTTTTCACCTCTCCATGCTGGAAGATCAAGGTATTTCTTTTTCCTCAGCATTTACTGTGAGAAGCTGTTTGTTCTCATGGAAGTAAATCTCACAAAATTGTGGGGCTCCTCTATAATTGGGTCCACACAAGTTTTTCATTCTCAGAGTTTCCCACACTGAGTATCCACCAATTCATCAGGTACAGTTCAGGTTCTACTACCCTAGTGCCAGTTCCCATGTAGGCTTCTGCTAGTGAGTCAGTTTTGGTAAACCATGACTCTGCATTTGCATGTCTCTCCAGTCTTAAAAAAAAAAAAAAAAGATTTATTTATTTATTCATGCATAGAAGAACTGGGGTATAGACCAGAAGTGCAGGGGGTGACAGGATTCAAAAGAGACGAGTGGAGAGCAGAACAGGTGGATATACTGAAATAGACTGCTGAGGGGAGCAGTGGGAGAGACAGGAGAGGTCTGCTGTGCCCTCTCCAGTTTTGGGACAATATTTTGCCCTGTGTCTTCCTCTCTCTTAAAGGATCCAAGAGTTGATTTTTTTCAGTCTGTTCAGCTTTTAACTAATTGTTATGATGGAATGGCAATTTGACTATTCCTCACATGTAAAACAAGAAAACAGAAGATTTTAAGTTGAATTTTAAATATGTCATTTCCCTAGACTCATCAGTTCTGGTAGTTTGTTCACAGTGGGTTTTCTATTCAGAAAATATCACCTACCAATAATGATACTTTCATTTCTTCTGCTTAATCCCATCAGTTTTTGCTTCCCCCCCTTGCCTTTTAACATGCCTAGAAATTCTAATAATATTAAATCAGTAGGAGTAAAATATGGCATATTTGTCTTAGTCTTTACATAGGTGAGAACATAGTTGTGCTTTTAATAAACTTTTGTCATGCATGATATCTTCAAGTTAATAACTTCCCTTCAAAAACATGTTTTTACATTATTCTTATAATAAAATACTGTTGAATATATTTTAATGGCTTTATTTAATTTTTTTTCCAATTTGCTCCATTAATGTTGAGAGTTAATGAACATATTTTCTGATTTTGAACCATCCTTGACTTGATATACATATTTCCTTTGGCATTTTTGCTTAATTTCCATCATCCCTTTTAATTATTCATCTTAACTAGGGGGCTTTCTAGCCTATTACTATTTTCAAAGAAGAACCTTGTATTGCTAATTATGTTTATTATCTTATGAGGAACCTCAGGACTAAGGAATAACAATGTGGTGAGAGACTGGGGTTTTGTTTTATGAAGTATATACTGGTGGAGAAGGTGCTAGAAAGTCTTATGATAAGGAATCCCCAACACACACACACACAGAAAGAGAGAGAGAGAGAGAGAGAGGGGGAGAGAGAGAGAGAGAGAGAGAGAGAGAGAGAGAGAGAGAGAGAGAGAGAGAGATTTTTTTTTCCTTAAATAAAAATCAATAAAAAGGAGTTCACAGGTATGGGGGAGCTCTTTACAATGAAGGTCTAATTTCAGGCTAATCCATCAGTGACATCAACAACAGACAACAGAAAAATTTTATGTGGCACCAGTCTTCATATATTTCATAGAGAAGTGGGGTTGTGGATCACCCTAATGAGTCAGGTGCTGGTAATGCAAAGTGTGCAGCCCTCAAGTCTCCCACTGACATAAGGAGATCCAGATAGATGGGTGATCACTCCCATCCATGGAAAAATGTGCTCCCCAGTGACATCCAAAAACCTTTCACCCTACAGATGCCCCTAGCAGGTATCAAATGGAAATCTAGGAGCACCTAAAGTATGAAACACACAGGAATAGAATTGCAAATGTTCTGAAGACTAAACCACCATTGGAACTAAAGCCATAACACTAGACCAGAATCTAGAGTCTGAACAAAAACTGAGCAAACACCCACTAAACAAAAATAATTAAAAAAAGATCAAGACTCTCCAAATATATAACTACAATATCAGTTCAGTTGAGAACCACTATCATGCCAAACATAAGTGATATAACAATGTGAATGAGAAAAGACAACGGAGTCAATATTGAAATAAACCAGATGTTAGAATTATCTGTTAAGGATTTTAAAGAAACTGTCATAGTGAAGCCTCAATAATAAATTTTAAGTTCTCAAAAATTAAAAAAAATATATAAAATCTCAGTAAATATACAAAATGATAAAAGTGGAAATAACATAATTGAAAACTTTAGAAAACAAACTGAAAATTTCTGAAGGTTATCAGCAGTAAGGTAGAGATGACAAAGGATAAAATCAGTGAGACCAACAAGTCAGCAGACTTTCTTCAATCTGAAAAACATGGAAAAAACAAATAAAAAGATATAAATAAAGCAGGGATCACTGGAACAATAGCAGATATGACAGTCATATAATCCCAGAAGCAGAGAAGATCAACAGTCAAAGAATGTTCAAAGAAAAAATGGCTGAAAGTTTCCAGAATCTGGTGAAAAACCTGCTGAAGGGAACTTTAAAAATTCTATAACTGACTCACCTTACTACCTAGTAATTGCAATCTTGGGTGCAAATCTGACAGAAATTAAAACATGCTTACACAATAGTCGGTATACAAATGTCCACACCCACTTAATATGTAATAGATTTAAAACAACTAAAAATGGTTCAAATATTGTTCAACAGGTGATTGGTAAAACTTTGGAACATTCATAGTGTGTAATAGTATACAGCAAGAAAAAGAACAAAGTATTGACTGATGTGTAAATAACTTGAATGAAATGCAAGGAAATGATGTTGAGTGAAAAGGGCCAGTTTTCAAAGCATACATACTACATGATCCATTTATGTAACTGTCATAAAATGTAGTTAAGAGATGGAGAACAGATCAGTAATTACAAGGAGCTAAGACTGGAAGAAGAGCCTGGGTATTGCTATAAAGAGGAAACATGAGGGTGTCATAGTAATGGCACAATTGACTGTTTTGATTGTAGTACTTGTTATACAAAGAGTACACATTTGATAAAATTGTATGCATACATATGAGTGCATGTATACCCATGAAATTAAATAAGCTCTGCAAATAGCATCAAGTCAGTTTCTTGGTTTTGATATAGAATAGTTGTGTAAGACATTAACATTGGGTGAACCTGGGGGAAAGGTGAATAGGAATTTCACATAGATTTGCTTATAATCTCTATACACATCTAAAATAATTTCAAGTCAATATAAAAATACTTAAAATCAATGTATAGCATTGAAAGACTGTCACTGGACATAGCAAATTGACTTTTTCTTTTTCATTTTTGTTCTCCATGACCATTCTTTATGTCCCCCTATTCCTTTCCCTCCTCCCTCTCTCCTAACCTCAAAGTCTTCATATACCTTACATACACAGGTTTTTACATGTATTTTACTAGATGAAATAGTTTGCCTTGTAAATAGCCAGTACTGATTTTATCATTCAGACTCGTACACATAAATTCTCTCAGACTCCCTGCATTTTGTTGAAAATGACTACATTTCACATTTCCTTATAACTAAATGGTATTGCATAGTGTTGATATGCCATATCTGCTTGATCCAACTGTGGACATATTGGCTGTTTCCATGTCTTAGCTATTGTAAGTAAAACTGCTATGAATTTTGTAGAATATATAGTATTTTTACATCGATGGTTTCATAATCATTAGATAGATGCCCAAGAGTAGGGCTGCTTGGTCATTATTTCTACTTCCACTTTTTTATTTCTCTAAAGGTAACTCCAGATAGCTTTGCATAATGGTTGGTCCAGTTTAAATTTCCACCAACAGTGGGAATCTCCTGTACTTGTTTTGGAGAACTTTATAATATGTGCCATTCTTATAAGTGTGAGATAGAATGTCAGTGTGGTTTTAGCATGTGTCTCTCTTATTGGAAGTGATATTGAGCATTTTTTCATATATCTATTGGCTTTCTGGATGTCACTTTAGTGGACTGTCTGTTCATATCTGCTACATGTTTATTAATTGTATTGTTTAATTTTTTGTTGTTAAATTATGTGTTTTTATATCTTGGAAATTAACTTCTTATTCACATATTGTGTGAATATTTTCTCCCATTCACTAGGGTGTTTTAATCTTGTACTTTCTTTCATTGTATAAAAGCTTTTTAATTTGAGATGATCTCAATTGTTTTTATTTTTGGTTTTGTTTACCTTGCCATAGGGGTTGAGTCACCAAAAACATCTTTATCATTTATGTCATGGAATGTGTCAACAATATTTTATTGTTGTAGGCCTTACATCCAAATGTTTGAGACATTTATTTATGTTTATGAAGTTGGCGAGTGATACTCATTCTTTTATGTGTAACTTTCCAATTTTCCACCATCATCTATTATAGATATTGTCTTTCCCCATTGTGTGACTGTTGCTGCTTTATCATAGATTAGGTGTTGATTGAATGTAGAGTAATTCCTTGCCTTTCAATTCTATTCCATTGATCTACGTAACTATTTTTGTGCCAATATCATATATTTTTCATGCTTTATATTAAAATTTGAAACCAGGTAACATGAACCTCAATTTCCCCCCCCCTTTTTTTCTGAGGATTGCTTTTGTCATTCCAGGATTTTTGTGGTTCCATATAAATGTATATTTTGTTAATTTATATGTAATTTTAGGCAGGATAATCATTTTGATTATATGGATTCTCTCCATGCATGAGCATGGGATTACCTTCTATCTTCTTATATTAATATCTAAATCCTATTTTAACATCTTTTAGTTCTCCTTGGATAGGTTTGTTAATTCCTTAGGTTAATTCTGAGGCATCTAAATTTTTTTGAAACCATAATAAATGGGAGTTATTTTCTTAATTTACTCCTTGTTCATTGTATTAAATAAAAAGCTATGGATTTTTAGATGCTGATTTTTTTACCTGCCACTTTGCTGTACTCATTTAATATTTCTAGTAACTTTTGATAGACTCTTTAGAACTGTCTCCATCTAATATCTACAAATAGTGATCGTTTCAGTTTTCTTTTCTGACTTGGATTCCCATTATTTCCCGCTTTTGTCTTATAGCTCTAAAACTCTTAATACCATATTAAGCATAAGTGGTGACAATGTCCTCTCCTTTCCATGTTCCTGATTTTACTAAGAAAGCTTTCTGTTTTTTATCTTTAAGTATTGTATTAGCTTGTGATATATTTAGTTAAATTGAAGTAGTTCCTTCTGTTCTCATCTTGTTAAGATATTTTATGATAAATGGGTGCTGAATCTTCTCTGCATGTATTGACTGAATCATCTCATTTTTATCTTTATTTGCATGGATATGATGCATCACATTGATTGATTTACATATAATAAACACCCTTGCATCCCTGGGATAAATCTTTCTTTTCATGGTGTATAATCCTTATGATACACAATTCAATTTGATTTGTTAGTATTTTGTTGGAGATGTTTTTCAGTGTCTATCAGGTATAATAGCCCACAATTTTCTCGTGCTGTCTTTATCTAGTTTTGGTTTTAGAATAGTAGTAGCTTGATAAAATATATTAGGAAGCATTTCCACTTCTTACAGTGCTAAAAACAATTTGTGCAAGATGAACATTAGTTCTTCATTATAGCTTTGAAAAAATTCACTTATAAAATCGTGTGGTTGAGGTTTTGTTTTGAGGGCAATTTTATATTGTTCTTTCAGTTTTCATGCTTGTGATGAATTATATCAACTAATATGTTTCTTCATGGGTTAATCTTAGTTGACTATGTTAATCTAGAAATTTGCCCATTTCTTCAGGGTTATAGAATTTATTGGCATATAGTTGTTCATAGTAATTTCTTGCAATTTTTCGCTTTTCTGTGCCATCTGTGTCAAAGCATCTCTTTTATATTTCATATTGTTTATTAATGTTCTCTCTATATTTTGTTAGCTTAGCAAGAAATTTGTCTATTTTGTTTATCTTCTCAAAGATCCAACACTTTGTTTCATTGATTTTTTTTGTATAATCTTTTTTATCTCTATTTTATTTAATACTATTCATTATATTTTTGTTTATATTTTATTGTTTCCCTATACTAATTTTGGTTCTTATTTGTTCTTCTTAGTTCAAATTGCTTTAGGTGTAGTATTAGGCTTTTTATTTTGGGGTTTTTCTTGCTGCTTAAAGTGGGAGTGTATTGAAATTATCTTCCCTCTTAACATTTTTACCACATCCTATAAATTCTGATAGTTTGCATTCTCATTTTTTATGCCTCAAGGCATTTTTTGATTTCTTCTTTAATTTCCATTTTTTCCCAAGAGGTTCTAAGGAGTGTATTATTTATTTTCCATGTATTCATAGTTTTGCCTTTTTTTAAAAAAAATATTTCATTTCTAGCAATATGGCATATTGGTCAGAAAGAGTAACTGGTATAATTTCAATCTTTATAATCTTATTGACTTGTATCCTAACTTATGGTCTATTAAAAAGGTTCTATGTGCACTTGAAAAAAATGTTTATGCAGTGGGTAGAGTGTTCTAAAGCTCTCTAGTGGACCTATTTAAGGCCTATTTTGGTTTTTTAATTTATTTTTTGTGCAGAAGAATTGGGATGCAGGCAAGAGGTACAGGGGGTGGGGGTATGTGAGAGGGTTAACCAGAGACAAAGTGGGGAACAAAACAGGTGGATCTACTGAACTATTCTGCTAAGGGGAGCAGCAGGTGAAACAGGAAAGGTCTGATGTGCCATGTGTCGAGGAATTGAACTCAGGTGTTCAGGATGGATATTCACAGTGGTAGTGCTAACACTTTATCCCTAGGCCACCAGGGAGCCCCCTAAGGCTATTGTTTCCTTATTTATTCTATGGCTTATTCACCTGTATATAGCTTTTACTGGAATACTTAAGTCCCCTGGTATTGTTGTGTTATTAATATGTCTCTAGAGTTCTGTTTTGTCTTATATCTTGATGTTCCATCACTTGTTGAATATGTGTTTATTAGAACTATTTCCTCTTTTTTGATTCAGTAGGGTAAATGATTGTCCGGCTTTTTCCCCTCCCACTATTAGATTAAATGCATGCCTGATGGTGGACACCTGGATTAGGGTGTGGGCATGCATAGGAGGGCACACCTGGGCTGAGAGACTGGGCTTACAAGGCCGGCATCACCTGAACAGGACCAGAAGGAGAACAAGAAGAAAGAAAGAGAAGCAGAAGAGAGAGAATGAGACCACGAGAGAACACTGGAGAGCCCAGAAAGAGTGAATATTCTCTGGGCTGGGAGGACTGCCAGCTTCCCAGCCCCCCAGCATCCCTGCCTGCTGTGTACCTGGTAAAATCCCAATAAAAACTTGAAAAGCCACCAAGGACTCCAGTACTCTCCTTCGCCTGTCTGTTTCACTCATAGAAAACCTGTTCTATGCCCATCCTGCCACTACAGTATCCATCTGTAGGGTAAAGAAAATGTCAGGCTTTTCTGCCCTCCTGCCATCAGGATAGATGATGGATCCTTGTCCTGAATGCATGCCTGATGGCGGGCACCTGGAGTAGGATGTGGGCATAGGTAGATGGGATTCAGCTGAGCTAAGACTGTGCTTTTAAGGGCGGCATCACAGGGAGGCCAGCAGAAGCCAAAGCAGTAGAAGCCAAAAGAGAAGAAGCCTGAAGCAGAAGCAGAGAACGCCAGAGAGCCCAGATAGAGTGAAGATTTGCTGGGGGCTGGGAGGACTGCTAGCCTCCTAGCCCCCCAGCATCCCTGCCTGCCATATGCCTGGTGAACCCCAATAAAAGACCTGCAAAAACCACTGAGGACTCTGACTCCTCCTTTACTTGGTCTGCTGGATCAGAAAACCTGCACCATGCCCATTCCTGCTCCTACACCATCTCTCTCTCATTTTTTTCCATTGGAAATCTATTTTATCAACTATAAATATAGCTATTCTTGATTTTTTGTTGTTGTTTTGTTTTCATTGCTAATTTGCTTATAAACTGCACTAACCTTTAATTCTAACTCTATACTTGTCTTTGTTGGTAAGATAGTTTTCTGTAAATAGCAAAAAGTTGGACATTGTTTTGAAATCCATTCAACTGCTCTATGCCTTCTAACTGGTGAGTATATATATATATTTTTTTTAAATATTTATTTATTTATTTGTTTATTTATACAAGCACTGGGTACAGTCAGAAGCGCGGGAGGGTGAGAGAATTCACCAGAGCCAGAGCAGGCAGCAGGACCAAAGTACACTGTTGAGGGGAGCAGCGGGCGGCAGGAGAGGTCTGCGCGGCATGTGGGACCCTCCTCTGGTGGCCTGGGAGCAGACGGGGATAGAACCGGCGGTGCAGAGGCTGCAGGCAGCTTCGCAACCCAGCGCTCAACCACTGCGCCACCGGGGAGGCCCTGGTGAGTATATGTAAGGTGATTATTTAAGGTGAATATTGAGACATAATTGCTAATTATCCATTTGTTAATTTATCTTTTTTTGAAGTTTCCCTTTATGTACTCTTTAGGTTCCATTTCCTTCATCTTATGTGTTACGTCTATTATTTTCTTTTTAATGCTTCTGCTGAGGCTAGTATATGCTTGGCTATATTCATCAACTGTTGGATGGGCCCATCTTTGACTCATCCTAAAGGGTCAATTGTTGCTCTCCTTTGTATTATATGATTTAAGAGTCTATTATTTTTTCTGTAGCTTTATAATAACCCTTTTAGAATTTCTCTCATGTGTGTTTTGTTTTTACTTTTCAGTGAAGATCCTTATTCTGCCTTCAATCTTGAATGTTAATCTTGCATTGTGAAGGAGTCTAGACTAGAAATGTTTTTCTCTAAGTATTTTTATCTCCTCCCAGTCTCTTTCAGTCTGTTTGTACTTATGTTTCTACTGAAAGTCTGCTGACAGTCTGATTAGCATTCCTTTATAGGGTAACCTTTTTTTTTTCTCTTGATCATTTTAGTATTCTATTCTCATTGGTTTTCAACAATTTTAATATGATGTGTCTTGATGTGTTTCTGTCTGGTATTATTTTGTTTGGAACTCTGTGCCTCTTGGACCACAATGTCTAGTTCAACTCCCAAAGCAAAATGGTTTTCAGTAATTACTTATTTTAGTAAGTTTTCTGTCTTTCCCTTCCTATTTCCCTTAGGGTATCCCGAACATATCAATGTAATTTCTCTCTAGGGTATCCCAAAGAGCTCTTACACTAGTTTCACTTTTTTTAATTGTCTTTTTCTCTATGTTGTTCTATTTGTGTGTACTTCAACATTGTGCTTTCAATCACATTATTTCTGTCCGTTACTATCAGTTGTTTATTGAGGCCCTTAATAGTGATTTTTAAACTTGGTTATATTATTTCTTAGCTCCATTACTTTTAATTGTATCTGCCTCATATTTTCTGTCTTTATTTTGTTGCTGTTTTATATCCTCCTTATTTTAGTTCCATAAGCATTGTTATAGCTGCCACCTTCTCTTAAGTCATGTTCTGCAGTTTCGCTGGACTGAGATGCTCTCAGGAAGCCTCCTCTCAGGAATTTTTTTTCACTCCAATTTGTGGTATGTTCTTTTTTTTATTTTTTTTTAATTTTTTTTTTAATTAGATTTATTTATTTATTTATACAAGCACTGGGTACATTCGGAAGCACATGAGGGTGAGAGAATTCACCAGAGCCAGAGCGGGGAACAGAACAGGCAGACTGACGAAGTACATTGCTGAGGGAAGCAGTGGGCGGCAGGAGAAGTCTGTGTGCCATGTGGGACCCTCCCCCCACCCCCCTACCCCCACCCCCGGCAGCCTGGGAGCAGCCAAGGATCGAACTGGCACTGCAGAGGCTGCTTGCAGCTTCGCAACCCAGCGTTCAACCGCTGCACCACCGGGGAGGCCCTGTGGTATGTTCTTATCTCTCATTCTCTTTAGCTATTTTTGCTTTTAAATAGGGATAAACTTTCAGATTACTGACTTTTTACCTTTTGAATTAATCTCAGACTACTACTGGAGGGCAGTAGTTAAAAAAAGGACCAGGGGCCTTCCTGGTGGCGCAAGGAGTTAAGCACCACACTATGAAGGGATCTGTAGCCTCTACAGCACAAGTTCGATCCCTGGCTAGCCAAGGAACAACCCACATGGCACTTCAGACCTCTCTTTACTCGCCCGCTGCTCCTCTCAGCAGTGTGTTTCAGTCAGTTGGCCTGTTCTGTTCCCCACTCTGTCTCTGGTGGATCCTCTCACTCCCTGCATCTCTGGCCTGTACCCTAGCTCTTGTATGCATAAATAAATAAATCTTTGAGAAATTAAAAAAAATAAAAAAAGGATCAGGCCAATGGAGCACTGAAGGATCACCTCCAAAGCATCAGGGATTCAAGCTTCCTACTGTGCTCTGGGGATCAGAGTTGCATGGTTGGTGATCCTCTCATCTCCATGAGCTGCTTAGTTTTAGTGTCTCATATAGTCCATGTCAGCTTCCACTTCTAGGGTATTTTTGAGCACTTGTTGCAACTCTATACAGAAATTAGAGTTGTTATGGGGGCAAGGGCTAAGAACTCTCCTCTTTTCCTTCCAGCAAAGATCTTATCATAGGGTATATGCTCCTCTTAATACAAGTGTCCATTTGTTGTCTTGGTTTGGTCGTCTAGTGCTTTTGAGGCAGGGGTGAAGGAGCACAGGGAACAGGGGATGCTCAGAAGCCACAAGACTGTTCAGCCTTGAGCCCTTTTGATGTCACTTTGTTGACCCAATATTTCTGGGCACGCATGGCAGCTCTTCTGTTAGTAATTAAGAGGACAAGGGTAGCTATGCCTGCCAGTGTGGCACAGTGAGAAAGGAACATAACTGAAATACTCTTTCTCACAGCGAGTCTCCATGCTGTGCATGCAAACCTCCTCAAGAATGTCAGTCATCACCCTCCATTCCAGCACATACTCTCTCTGCCTGTTTTTTCTCAGTCTTGTCTTGTTTCTCCAACCCAAGATTTTGTCCAAATTTTTACGTCATTTCTGAGGTTGAACTGCAAGAGGGAGTCAGATAAACAGACCATAAACTCTAATTAGGATCCCAACATTAATAAGCAAGATGATTTGGACTTGACTTTGCTTGTATTCAGTTTGTTTTGCTGAAACTGATAAACAATTAATGTAACTATTCATGCAAACAAGAAAGGAAACAAAGCTTGCCATCTCTAGTCCTCATAGAGGGTTTCTGAGACCTAATCATCTGCTCAGTAGAGAATAGGGCCCACCCAGACAGGGCAGTCCAAAGCCAGACTCACACCTTTTGCTATTAGGCCAAGGGAGGAGCCATGTCCCTGGGCAAGGTAATCTCCATGCAGATGGTGTTCCTGCATTAGAGGGTCTACAGCAGTCAGGCATGACCTGTAATGCATAATCTACTTTTACACTGGCAAGAATCTTAATTCTTTGTTTTATTCCATATTTGTTTTCTATGCCAGTCATTAAAATGCAAAGCCCTATTTATTTCTGTGTCTTCAATTGCTGGCATATTATTAGCACTCATTAAATATGTGTTTTGGTTATTTTTGTTTTTTTGTTTTTTTACTTATGAGCTAGTGGAAAGAAGTAATGGGTTAACATAAGAACTGTTAAAAAGCTGAAATCACAATTCACAAATGATATGTTTATCTATGGAGCAGTTGACATCCGGGGTGTCCATGTGGGCATGAATTTTACTCCAGTGTTAAGAAAGGAGAATGCACCACAAAAACAACAATGGAATCCAAAAGACACAAGCAACTTAGGAGAATGAGGGGCATCAGTAAGAGAAAATGTAGCACAGTTGGCAATGTACTGTGCAAAATTGAAAGAGAAAGACAAAGCTGAGTTTGTTCAGGTCAGTAAATAGCATGATGAGACCTCAGTACATTGGTTGTCTGTAGAAAACAAACATCTATAACAAAATTAAACCTATTCCAGAAACATCTGTGGTGAATCCAACATCTCTTTTACAGTGCTATGTCCAGGAAAGCAAAGAGCAAGCAGAATTCTCCCCTAAAAGAGGTGAAAGCAATAAGTAAAACATCAAAGAGGTTGTTAAAAACAAAGTCTACCTTGATGCAAATTTTCACCATTTCCATTACAAGCCTTCAGGATTTGGGATGCTGCAGCATTCATCCCTGTAAAGTCTGTGAGACAGGTTAATGCAATCTCTCCCCTAACTACAAATAAATATTTTCTACCCAAATGTGACAAGTTTTCCAATTTCTAAAAGGATATATTCAAATTTAATGAGGTTGTTAACTGAAGTTGCTTCCTGTTTTATAATTGTTTTTAAGACAACCATACAAAATAAAGAATGGGTATACACGGTGAAGTAAATACACATCATCCTCCTTTGACCAGACAATATAAGGTAATTAATGGGAATTTCTCAGTTTAGAAATATTTTCAAAGAGTAAATGCAAATTACAAAGAACAAATGAAAGCTAACTTCTGACCTCTGTTGTACTTCATTGCTATGTAATCTTTTGAAGTTATCCTTCGATAACTTCTGAAAATGCTAAGCCCCTCTAGTTGTTCTTGAGGTTCTAATTAAATTCCATGCTAGTTTGAGTAATACTGGTATTTGCTTTTCCCTAGCAGAAAGCATTCATTTTATGAAAGAACTTAAGTGATTCACCTTTGTTAGCAGGTTTCATAATCACAGGGGTTATTTCTAAGTAGAATCAAACGTTTTTGTATGGATTTTGAAATGCATGATTTTTTGTTAGGTAAAAAAGCTATATATAAAATGCAAATATTTTTATTCTCAAAAAGTCAAATGGAACTATGAGAATGTCTCTATAAAAAAGCATAAGAAACTATATAAAATAAATCATTTCATTTACATTCAGTTCATTATAATGTTAAAAAAAAAAGCATATTTTATACTTACAATATCAACCTGGACAACCTATGCAAACTGGTGATTTCTTAGTTTCTTAACCCAGCTCTAGGATCCTTTGATTTCCATTTGAGCCATTTGTTCCAGGAGCCTTTCCCTTATCGCCATCTAACTGTTCTACAATCTGAACTGCCAGATCAAGCTCTTCACTTTTTCACTAGAGCGACATTTCCCCCTTCCGATTAAAGAGGCCCTATCAGTGCTTCTAGTGGTTCTTAGGGTGAATTGGAGTAGACATAAGACCATTTAAAGACTTGTGAAATATTAGAAAATAGAATAAATGACATTCTCTACCAAAATGGTAATGATGAGAAAGTAAAAGACAGTAAAAAATATTATGTAGGCAGAATAAACTTAGAAGAGCAAATGTGGTGATGAAAGGATAGAAGTATAATATTCTTTCATTAATGCATAAAAAACACAAAATAGTGATTTAATACAACACATTTATTTTCACAAGTTTCTATGGGTCAGAAGTTCGGGGATCAATTCACTGCATACTCTGCTTAAGGTATCACAAAAATAAAATTAAAGTGGTTACTGGGCTGCATTTACGACTAAAATCTTAAACTAAGGATCTAGTTCCAGGTTTGCTCAGATCGTTGGCAGGATTCATTTCCTTGTGGCTAGAGTTCATGTCAGCTTGTTTCTTTAAAGACTGCAGTGCAGAGTCTGATCTTCCCCATGTGTTATTTCAAATAAGGCCTAGACCCTCTTTAATTTTATCTTTTTTCAATTTTAACCACTCATCTTTATTGATAAAATAGGCTCCTTTGCAGTTCATATATTCCAACACAAATTTAAGGTTCTGCTAAAAAAAAAAAAAGGGATGGAAAAACTCACACAACAGTATTTTTAAACACCAAGATCTTAAAATCATATTGAAGCAAGAAGACCAACAATGAATTAACACAACTGGTTACAAAAATAATTATTTATCAAGTATTGTTTTATAATAAAGCTGCCTAAACTTGCCTCACACTTAAATCTCAATTGGCATAGCTTATTATATTTTTTTCTTAATTCTGACTTGGGATAGAAACTATATGAATGAATGTGCCATCAAACTAAGGCATACTGGGCCTCCCCTGGTGGCGCAGCATTTGAGCGCTGGGCTGTGAAGCTGCCCAAGGCCTCCTCAGCACTGGTTCAATGCCTGGCTGCTGGCAAGGGTCCCACATGCCGCGCAGACCTCTTGCTGTGCCCCCTACTCCCCTCAGCAGTGTATTTCGTGTAATACACAGTGTATTTCGCAGATGCTTGATGTAATTTCTGAGCTACTCCCAGACCACCTTAGATCATGGCCACACAATCAGTTAATGGCTACTTAGGTATCCCCAGCTGCCTTGTGATGAGGGCTATTGTCTCATGGAAGTCATGCAGTAGGAGTGCCTTATACAATTCTTTTATACACACAACAGGTACACACAGAGGCCATACACACACAGGTGCAGAGGTCCTAAGTGGTAAAGAGGCCACACCACTGGATGTCATCAACTTTGAGGGAGGAGAGATTATGAATTGGTGGTGGTAGAGTAATAATAGTATGGAAGAAACATGAAGGAAACAGAGTGCCTGTCCTTGCATCAAAAGTGGAAGCAGAACAAGAATTTGCTTCTACTATAAATTCTTCTGATAGAAATGGCATTCTAGGAGAAACTTGATATTCAGTTTCAGGATACTGAAACAGTACTGGGGAAAAAATACGCACGTTAGAGAAATTTGTGCAAAAAGTGATGTTTTCACCTCACCTGAGAGAAGGTAAGGATGTTCCAAAGTTGGAAAAGTAGGTGAGCTGGGGAACAATGGGCAAGTTGCATCAATATTAGGTTTGTGTATACTCAAGGGTAGTTACCTCAGGAAATAGCTCAGTTGCATGGATAAAAATGCTCAGTTGTATGGATAAAAAGTCATGAGTGGATCAAGAAGATGTGGTATATATATATATGTAATGGAATATTACTCAGCGATCAAAAAAGATAAACTTATGCCATTTGCAATAACATAAATAGAACCAGGACAGTGATAAGTTGAATGAGTCAGAAGGAGAAAGATAAATATCAGGTAGTGTCACCAATATGTGGAACATAAAATAATTAAATTAAATGACAGATAAAGACTAACTTAAAAACTAACCCTAGATAGCTGACTACAGAACTGGCACACAAAGTGGTGAGGGAGTGGGGGATGCCAAGAAGAAAGAGAAAAGGAAGCACAATGGTCTATGATGGTGGAATATGGGTGAGTTAGTGGTGATTGCACTACAGTGATAACAAGTATATTCAAATATTTCCTCAAATAAAAATAATTTTATTTTTTTTTAAAGTCATGGCTAGTGTTGCTGATGGGAGAGGTGAGTGCCAAGAATTTTATTATTAAACAATTTTGTCTCACCAAGAGGCCTTACATAGTAGCCCTCTTATGATACCCCATCCCACCCCCAAATATACCCACCTCCTAATGCCCAGAACCTATGAATATGTTACCTTGCATGACAAAAGTGATTTTGCTGATGTGGTTAAATTAAGGATTTTGTGGTAAATATGTGGGAATTTTCCTATATTGTTCAGGTGGGACCAACTCATCAGTGGAAGCAGGAAAAAGATTCAGAGTCAGAGAAAGAGAGTGATGCCACAGGCCAGAGGAATGTACTGGCTTTAGAAGTGGCTTTCTTCTCTAGCAGATAGAGAAGACAAGGAGAAAAAAAAATTCTCCTTAGATCCTTCTGAAGAAAGGTAATCCTGCTGACGCTTTGATTTTTAGTTCCGTGAAGCCCATTTTAAACTGCTCACCTACAGAACTAACAAAATAACTGTGTATTCTCTTAAGGTGTTTGTGGTAATTTGTTGCAGAAGCAATAGGATATAAATATATAAGCACAATGTTTTAATTTAAATATTTATTTATAACAATAACACCATGACCTCCCCTCACAACCATGCATGTGCACACATATGCTCCCCCGCATATAAATACATAACACAATCATAGGAGATTTGCAAAATTCTGCATCACAGCAAAGATGTAAAATTAAGCTATTTTTTTCTAAACTTTTTTCATTTTTTAAACCTTTTTTTTTTAAAGATTGATTTATTTATACAAGAACTGAGATACAGACCAGAGGTGCGGGAGGGTGAGAGAATTCACCAGTGACAGAGCAGGGAGCAGAACAGGCAGACGGACCCAAGGCACTGCTGAGGGGAGCAGCGGGCAAGGCAGGAGAGAGCTGTCCCACCATGTGGGGTTCTCCCTGGCTGGCCAGGAATTGAACCCGCGCTGCAGAAGCTGCAGACAGCTTCACAGCGCAGTGCTCAACCCACTGCGCCACTAGGGAGGCCCTAAGCTATTTTAGTTAGTGGTTTTCTCTGAAATTTCAATTTTTGTATGAAGTTGATTAATTAAAAAATTGTCTTCTATTGAATATTTATTTATTTAATGTAAGCATAATGAAAAATAAGATTCAAAGCATGGATGCAAACCAAATATAATTAATCTCCTAATCATAAAAGAATTACTAAAGTCAAAGTGTAAGATATATAATATTACCATTTCAAAGAAAAAACTTCCAAAGGAAATAATTTCAGTGTAACACCATTAGAAATCTCAAAAGGAGATGACTCTTAAAAGTGAAAATAGGCAAAAGTCATTGCTGAAAACAAGTAAGTCTCTTAGAAAATTATTGATTTGGTTTTGTGGTGAAATAACATATAATAATATACCCCTAAGACATATACTATGATGTAAAATCAACATTCCCTCAATAAATACAACTTTAAAACAAAATTAGCAGAAATATCAACTAAGGGAAAAACCCAAGAAGTGTTTTCACAAATGTCTGTTTTTACTAGCCTTGTGCAATAAAACCTCCATTGTCCCAAGGCAAGGCCTTAGGAAGTGCCCTCCAACAGTTCAAGCAGTCATTATTCATGCACTGTGTTCTCATCTCTGCCCCAAGGAAGTGCAACAGTCACCCAGCATTTTTTATTTACATGCTTATTAAAGTCACACAGGTAAAATGTTTCCAAATGTGTTTTCAGAACACGTTTTATTTTAGTGCTTCAAATGTTTTGAGGATAATTGTTAGAGGGATGAAAAAAATATATAGGAGCTCAGTCTGAGAATAAAAATCTGTTTTGGCATTTTAATGTCTAAAGACTTGAGAACTGCCAAATGTTTGCTAATCAAGAAGCAGTAGAAATTCACAATCAGTCCCCAAAATATAAAACAATTCTATTCACTGTAAAAATATGTTTACTGCATTTACTTACCGGCTGTTTAGCACAAATGTTTTTTGTCCCAAAGTGGAAAAGCTGGCAATTCTTTAATTTCCAAAGTGCTTGTAGCATGCAGCTGTAGATACACAAGGCTTTTGTTAATGGCATATCCAGGTACCATTTACTTCCTCTTTTGTCAAATATGCCTTTATATGAAGTCAACAGAAAACCTTTCCCTCTTCCCTCTGGCACCATTTGTAGTTATTGTGTTCTCAGAGAAAACACAACACATTGGGGCATGGACTGATTTTGCTTTGAATCCATTCAATGCCAATACTGACTTTTGGGGGTGACTTTATTTTATTTTTTGCTTTCTAAAATATCATATCATAGTCTTCAAAAGTAGCTCAGAGTATGGCATTTGGGACTCATCAACATCAAATTACCTTCTATACACAGAGTAAAATTCCAACAATATCTACAGATTTTAACAGCTCAAAGCACACAACTTTCATTTAATTTCATTATCCTTTTTCAAAAAATAATCTCCTTAGTTGAACCATAGTCTCACATCCCCTACTAGATCCCAAATTTCCTTTCTAAGTTTGAATCTTAAGGGATCAGCGGGCAAAACTTGCTAATATAACCTCAGCTTCTCAATGATCCCAGGAAATCAATAAAGTAATTCTTCTGTCCAATCTTCTGTCCATGAAACTAAATCAAGAGATTTCTTTAACTATTCTTCTGTAACAAGGAGGTTTAGTATTGAAGAAAAAAAAAAAAAAAACAGTAAAGAGGAATAAAATTTTAGCAGTCCCAATATTCGATACATACCATTTCTGTGCACACCTACCTTAGAAGGAAGGAAATGATAAGGGACCAACAGAGTTAAGCCTATGAATCACTGTGGCGGTGTAAGCCTGAACAAATGAATCACAAGGACATCACCTTGCTACCCAGGGCTCAGCTATCAGAAATCAGCCACCAGTAATAGAGATGCTCTGGGTTTCCTTGAGTGAGAGAACTTTTTTCAGAAATCCAACCTTTTCTTGCTTTCACCAATTTAGCATCCTATTCACTATATATTTTGCTATATGTCTTCTTAAAAGACTTCAAAGAAGTTACCTAGGGTGAATATCAGATTCATCCAAAGAATTCATATGTCTGATTAGTAATATTCCTCTGAGAAAAATAACAAACTCAAAAAGATGTTTGATGGAATAGGTATTTGGGGTACTTATTTCTAAGGCAACATTAAACTTCATAATAACTCTCTAAGGGAAATAAAACTCTTATTAAAGCCTTAATTAAGTGAAAAAAATAACTCCAACAGGAAAGTATAAAAGCCACACACTCACTGTTGAATCCAGGTATAGAAATCTATGAAAGAGTATAGAAGAAGCAGAGGTGGACCTGGAACATTCTGAAAAGTGTTCATTTAAATGTTTCCACATTGCAATTTTTCAGCCAGTAGATTGATGCAAGACTAAAGACTTCTAGAACATTTTGAAGCATTAAGTTTTCAACAACATTCTGCAAATACTACTACTTATCACATTTTTCCTCCAGGTCTAGACATTTAATGATTCTTTAGAATTTGTTCTGGGGTCACAATGATGGAGGCTACAGCAGGTCAATGCCAACAACTGAGGGAGAAGTTTCAAAGCTAAACTATAATATGAATAAGTTTTGTGTTACTTGGTGATTATAGTTATCAATAAGGTATTATATATTTGAAAGTTGTTTGGAAAGTAGATCTTAAATGTTCTCACCACAAAGAGTAAGTGTTACTATGTGAGGTGAAGCTGTTTGTTACCATATGGTGGTAATAATTTTGCAATATATTGGTATTATCAACTCTGCACATCCTACACCTTAAATTTACACAATGTCATACAGCAATAATAGCTCAATAAAACTGGTAAGGAAAAGAACTAGAAGGACTATAGAGTAACATGATCTGAAAAATATGTACCATGCAGAAAACATCTTTAACAATCCCTTAAACTCTATGCTCATCCCCCTCCCCATTTTTGAATGATCAATAAAATAATTTTTGAAAGCTTGATGGCATATTGGAGAACCAAAGTTGAGCAGAACTGGAATCCAACTCAGAGTGTGTTTGTGTGTTTGAAGGCAGAAGAGTGGGAGGTGGAAGAAAACAAAGGGCGGGATGTGAACTCGCAATGTGAGCCAGACGACTGATGCGATCCTCGCTTAGCCTTCCAACTGACAGATCAAATGAGAAACTGTTTTGCTCTGTTTCCGAACTGATTGACATTTTAATTATTCTGCAGCTAGAAGTGTTAATCACACCAGAGAATGAGGGAATAATTCCCAGCTGGTAAAATTTCACACAATAGCTTGCCAGGCACCAACATGCAGATAGTTTAAATCATTTGTTAGAGGGGGAAAAAAATCAATATCTAAAATCCTTTACACAAATTCAACTGGTAACATTGGGTCTACACTTAAAAATCTTCTCAGCTATGGTCTACATTTCTAATTTTTAACCCTCAGAGAGCCAAAACATTTCATGAATCCGAGGAAATTATAAATTTAATTGTAATTAATTTGAATAATGTGAGATGATTAAAAGAAATTAAGATAATTGGTTTTACTTTTGTTTATAAAATATAAACTTTATTACTGTTCAATCTCTGTAGTGTTATTTTTATTAATTTAAATATATCTTAGAAAGTCTACATTGTCTTTTACTAATCATATATCTCAAATGCATGTTAAATTTGGAGAAATATTTGTTTGTTCTAGACATACTGTAAAGGTCAGGATGGACCACAGGGTAGGTTTTCTGATCCCATGCAGACTGGGTAAAGGAGGACTCAGAGTCCTCAGTGGTCTTTGTAGGTTTTTTATTGGGGTTCACCAGGCATATGGCAGGCAGGGGTGCTGGCTGGGGGGCTGGGAGGCTGGCAGGCCTCCCAGCCCCCAGCAAGTCTTCACTCTATCTGGGCTCTCTAGCGTTCGTTCTGCTGCTTCTCGGCTTCTCTTTCGGCTTCTGCTTTGTCGTCTCCTGGTGTCCCCGTGATGCCGCCCTTAAAAGCACAGTCTTAGCGCAGGTGTACCCACTCCAGGTCCCCGCCATCAGGCATGCATTCAGGATCACAGGGTTTCCTCATCTATCCTGATGGCGGGAGGGCAGAAAAGCCTGATATTTTTCCTTGCCCTACAGTCCACCCCCTCAGGGTTTTCTGCCATATAGTCTTTATCAGTCTCTATATACAAATCATAAACACATGTCTCTTGGCAATATGAACACTGCAGCCATGGCCCACAAAAGTAAATGAAATACATCACAATATAACAAAATACAATGGAACACAAAAAAGTCCAGGCAGGGCCCCAACCTAGTGCAAAAGACAATTATTGGTACCAGCAGATGAGCCACCACATCTGCTGCCGAAGGCACTGCTCATACGAGGGAGGGGAACCACTCACGGCATCTATTGCAACACACCAGGAGCCATCAGGCTTCCTGGCCTTCTCTGGCTGTAGTCTTGGCTACAAGCCACACACAGCATCCACCCCCAGGATGCACTAGCTCTGGGATTGGCGATTCTATTCTGTTGGGGGTAATCGCCAACCCTCAGGGTTTCTGTCTGCAGTCGCTCCAACACTCGGCCTTCACAGCCACCAATGCGACTCGCAGACCTGCACTCAGGCCAACCCACTGCACAAGCACATGGGTTGGGGATCCAAACTCTACACTTGGCTTGGGCTCCACCCCAAGCCATGTTCCCCACCCGTCCCCCAAGGACAGGTTCCTCAGCTCCTCACCCTCACTCAAGAATGAGCAGGGCATCACCCACAGGTGATTTTACGAGACTCACAGGGCTTCAGCATACTCAGGCTGCTTAACAGCCACTCAGGGCTTCTCAACTTAGCATCAGCACCAGCTTTTGCCTTCTCAGTTGGCTTTTCTCCTCCGCCTGGCTGCTGGGCATGCACAGGCTGCTTTTGGCCATCAAGGCCCACTGGCCACCCCCAGATTCCCATCTCCTGGGGTTTACAAACAAAACTGTTCCACCCCCAGGGTCCCAAAACATATCAACCTGCAAGGTCCTCCGCCTTCTGGCAGGATTGTCAGTCCAAGTTTATCAGTCCATGTCCATCAGTCGAAGTCCATTGGCCTCTCCCTGCATCAGCACTGGCGAGCTCCAAATCGTGGTCCTCTCCTCCCTGACGATTCTGCTGCCTCAGGGGTCGTTGGCTGGTTCTCTCGGGTGTCTCCTTCACGCCAGGTCTCGTTCTGTAGCTCATGGATGTTGTCCCTCTCCTGTGCTGCCATGATGCCTCCAGCGTCGTCACAGGCAAAGTCTGTTACTCCTTAGTCCCTCCAGGTCTTCGGAGGGCTCCATACCCGTCTGCATGGATCATCTTGCCGACTTACGCCAACTGTAAAGGCCGGACCGGGCACAGTGCAGGTTTTCTGATCCCATGCAGACCGGGTAAAGGAGGACTCAGAGTCCTCAGTGGTTTTTGCAGGTTTTTTATTGGGGTTCACCAGGCATATGGCAGGCAGGGATGCTGGCTGGGAGGCTGGCAGGCCTCCCCGCCCCAGCAAGTCTTCACTCTATCTGGGCTCTCTGGCGTTCGTTCTGCTGCTTCTCGGCTTCTGCTTTGGCTTCTCCTAGCGTTCCCGTGACCCCGCCCTTAAAAGCACAGTCTTAGCGCAGGTGTACCCACTCCAGGTGCCCACCATCAGGCAAGCATTCAGGATCACAGGGTTCCCTCATCTATCCTGATGGCGGGAGGGCAGAAAACCCTGATATTTTTCCTTACCCTACACATAGTTATTTGATCATTTAGAATCACCTAGAGTGTTACTATAAAATCTCACAGACTTTGGGCCTCCCTGGTGGCGCAGTGTTTGAGCGCTGGGTTGTGAAGCTGCCCGCAGCCTCTATAGCGCTGATTCGATCTCTGGCCACCGGGGGAGGGTCCCACATGGTGCACAGACCTCTCCTGCTGCCTGCTGCTCCCCTCAGCAGTGTACTTCGGTCCTTCTGCCTGTTCTGCTCCCCGCTCTGGCTCTGGTGAATTCTCTCACCCTCCCGCACGTCTGACTGTACCCAGTGCTTGTATAAATAAATAAATGTTTTAAAAAAAAAAATCTCACAGACATTCTGATTTGATAGCTATGGAATAAATTCTAGGGATCCAAATTGTCAAAATGGACTCTGAGTGATTGTAGGGTAGTAAAATATCGGGCTTTTCTGCCCTCCCACCATTAGGATTGATGATGGATTCTTGCACTCCTGAATGCATGCCTGATGGCGGGCACCTGGAGTGGGGTGTGGGCATATGTAGATAGGGTTCACCTGGGCTTATAAGGCAGTGGCGTCACAGGGATGCCAGAAGAGCAGAGAACAAATGGAATAGCAGGGAACCACGAGAAGAACCACGAGAGGAGCAGAGAACAAGTTCACAAGAGAATGCCAGAGAGCCCAGAGTGAAGACTTGCTGGGGGCTGGGAGGCCTGCCAGCCTCCCGGCCCCCTAGTACCTCTGCCTGCCATGTACCTGGTAATCCCAATAAAAGCCCAGAAAGGCCACTGAGGGTTCCAGGACTCCTTTACCCCATCTGCTCGATCATAGAGAACCTGCTCCATGCCCTTCCTGCCATTACAGTGATGTTTAAAATCAATTAAGTTTGGGAAATATTAGAAAGGAATAGTCATTTTTAATTAAATTTTATTTAGTTATTTGTGTACCTATGAAAGTATTTTTCCCAAGTAGTAAAACAGAAAACTACTAATACAAAAGTATAAAAGTGATAAAAAATAAGTTTGAGCATTTCTTTCAAGATCCTACACATCTAAAACAAATATGGTAAGCCAGTGTAACCTCAATAAATTAATAAAAATTAAAAAATGCATTTATTAGATAAGCACCAATTTTTTTTTTTACTCTAAACAGTTTTGTAGAATCCACAGAAAAATTCCAGTTTTGATATGTAATAAAACTTGATATTCAAATACTTTTCAGTTTTTAACTGTTGTGAACTCTGAGAATGTGAATATACTTTTTTTGAAGATAGTCTCCAATTTTCAATAGAAAAGACATTTTAAGAGGAACTAAATTAATTTGGACATTAAAATTTTGCCTTCAAAACAATTTTTTTTTCTGTTTTCACTAATCTATACGAAAGTGTCAGTCTTCAAAAATTATAAAGATATTTTGAGTTCATATGAAATACACATTGCAGAAAATGTTCAGTGTCCCTAATTAGGAAAATTCTTTAAAGACTGAGTGTAGGGGTAGGAAGGGACAGTGCAGGTTTTCTCCTATGATTTGAGCAGACTGGTTGTAAGGGGCAGGATGGGCCACAGTTCAGGTTTTCTATGATTCCAGCAGACAGGGTAAAGGAGAGCAGTCCTGGAGACCTAGGTGGCTTTTTCAGGCTTTTATTGGGATTTAACAGGTACACAGCTGGCAGAGGTGCTGGGGGGCCAGGAGGCTGGCAGGCCTCCCAGCCCCCAGCAAGTCTTCACTCTGGGCTCTCCGACATTCTCTCATGGTTCTGCTTCTGCTTCTCTGCTTCTTCTGGTATCCCCGTGACACCACCCTTATAAGCCCAGTCTTAGCCCAGGTGAATCCCATCTACATATGCCCACGCCCTACTCCAGGTGCCCGCCATCAGGCATGCATTCAGGACCACAGGATTCCCTCATCTATCCTAATGGCGGGAGGGCAGAAAAGCCTGATACCTTTTACCTTACCCTACACGGGTAAAGAAGGAGTCTTGGAGCCCTCGGTGACTTTTGCAAGCTTTTATTTAATTTACTTGCTGGGGTGCTGGGGGAGGCAGGCAGGGGTGCTGGGGGACCGTGAGACTGCAGGCCTGCCAGTTCCCAGCAAATCTTCACTCTTTCTGGGCTCTCCGGTGTTCTCTCATGGCCTCTGCTTCTCTGCTCCTTTTGCTCTGTTCTCATTTGCTCTTTCACTCTTTGGCTCCTCTGCTGGCATCCCCATGACGCCGCCCTTATAGGCCCAGTCTCTCAGCCCAGGTGTACCCACCTATGCATGCCCACACCCGTCTCCAGGTGCCCACCATCAGGCATGCATTCAGGACCACAGATCCATCATCAATCCTAATGGTGGGAGGGCAGAAAAGCCTGATCCTTTTTTACCTTACCCTACACTGACTAATTCAGTATATAATTCTGAAACAGTTATGGGGGGAGGGTTGTAGGGCACTAAAGGTGTCCAAGGACAGTGTCCAACAGAGGACAGATCAATGTCTGTGGGTTCTCACCCTTACACATAATTACAGGCCACTAGGCTCAGGGAAAAAGAACAATGGAGTTTATTTAACAAACAGGGGAAACAGTTTCTAAGGCTACAAGTCACCAACTATCTCAGCCCAGATAATGTCCAAAAGTCCTAAACAAAGGGCTGTTCATTCAAGATGATGCTGTGCTGTCATGGAGAGTCTGTAGCTTATGGCGTGTCTCCTAGCGGTAGACCAGGATCCAACTCAGCGCAGCTGGAGGTGCTCACAGGTGGGACCATTTGAGATGATGCCACAACAGCCCACAGCAAGTCTGAAAGTTGGGATGGACAGCGCTGGACACTGGACCAAACATCTAGACTAGACAGCAACTAAGGCAGCAGCACCAGGAGGCAGCGCCGATGATCAGATACACTTTGTACAGATCTCATAAGTGACCTGAACACATAGTTCCAGTAACATGTCAATAGTGCTGGGTAGGACTGGCCAGTAGTGCCAGTCACCTGGCAACCAGAGGCAATGTTAGAAACACCAGCTCTTCGTGATTTGTTGGCCCACGCTAAAAACAACAGCTCTTTGAGACACCCAGCCCAGGGCCTTATGGTGCTTATAGGGTAAGTGAAAAAATCGTCAGACTTTTCCACCCTCCTGCTATTAGTGTTAATGATGGATCCCTGAAGTCCTACATGCATGCCTGATAGTGGGCACCTGGAGTAGGGTGCAGGCATGCTTAGGTGGACACACCTGGACTGAGACTGAGCTTTTAAGGGCAGCATCACGGGGACGCCAGCAGAACAGAACCAGTAGCAGAAGAGAGAGCAGAACCAGCAGAGAAATAGAGACCCCAAGAGAATGCCAAAGAGCCCAGAAAGAGTGAAGATTTGCTGGGAGCTGGGAGGCCTGCCAGACTCCTGGCCCCCCTGCCTGCCGTGTGCCTGGTAAAAGCCTGAAAACGCCACCAAGGGCTCCAATACTCTCCTTTACCTGTCAGCTTGGATCATAGAGATCCTGGCTGTGCCTTCCTGGCACTACAGTGATCCTTTCAGGTGGTGTCAGAGGCAGGGCTGGAGGCAGCTGCAACCAGCGTGACCTCTACAAAACTCTTTGGCTTTTCTGAGCAGTGTTCCACCTTTTCATTCTTCTTTCCTTGGAGGCCAGGAACAACATTCTTGCAAGAGTCTGGGTGCCTGAGAGTCCCAGGCTGGCACCTGCCCTGCCTTATATCCTCTTTCAGTATGACTGGCACTATCACCTACAAGTCTGATTGGACTGTTCTCAATCCAATGGATGATTGGACCATTTAGTAATCAGCTCTTAGTTCACACCAGATCCTTCCATTCTATACTCCAGACACCAAATCTACAAGCCTCTCTATTGCCTGCAGCGAGAGAGAGCCACAACATTGCGGCTGACCCAGTGGGGTTCCATGCTCCTCACTGCAGTCCTAAAGCCAGGGATGCATGCCCTGGGCAGCCTGGTAGGGAAACCATTGCTGCCCACCATCACTGTTGGCCTCTGTCTGCAGCTTGAGCCTCTGGGGCCACTGTGGTAGATGGTAAATGCCCACCACCTGCTGCCGCATGCACTGCCCATAAGCAGCTTCTGGGGCTGGGTGCCAGAGTCCCAAAGTGTGTGGGTCTCTGGTTTTATTAGAATAAATTTACTAGGCTTTAGGTTTTATTCTAAGTCAAAAAGCAACCTTGAGGTATTTATGATTATTGTCACCATTATATTCCCACTTCACAGTGTAGAGGCAGGAAAGGGCACTGAGCAGGTTTTCTATGACTCCACCAGATGGGGTAAAGGAGGAATGAGTCCTGGAAACCTCGGTGAGTTTTGCAGGCTTTTATTGGGATTTACCAGGCATATGGCAGGCAGGGGTACTGGAGGCTGGGAGGCTGGCAGTCCTCCCAGCCCCCAGCAAGTCTTCACTCTTTCTGGGCTCTCCGGCATTCTCTCTGCTTCTCTGCTCTCATCTTCTCTGCTTCTACTGGCATCCCCGTGATGCTGCCCTTAAAAGCCCAGTCTTAGCCCAGGTGAATCCCATCTACATATGCCCAAACCCTACTCCAGGTGCCCGCCATCAGGCATGCATTCAGGACTGCAAGGATCCATCATCTATCCTGATGGCAGGAGGGCAGAAAAGCCTGATACTTTTTACCTTACCCTACAACAGACAAGGAGACTGAAATATGTAAAAATAATTTATCTGAGGTTGCCCATTATCATTAACTAGAGAGCTAGAAAATAAAGTAATTTGTTCAAGGTTACACATTTTTATTAACTGGAGATCTGGGAGTAGAACCCATGAAGTCTGACAATTTAAAAAAAAACTGTTTTTACATATATGCTATATTGCTACTTCAAGTTTACTAATTTTATGAACAAAATGCAACTATTACTAAATTGGTATTCTTCATAATATAATAGTGTTCACTTTTTTCCATTTTGGGACAAATATCTGGAAAACAACAACTCTGTTTCAGAGCCTGTGATCCCTGAAGAGTTAGAGGTTGGAGCATTTAACAAACTACTACTGTTCTAACTTCTGGATTTAATTCTAGAAAGGTAAGGAAATACTGGTGTGTCATTACATAGAACTCACTTTGAGAAATAAAGGTTTGCAAAGATAATTCTCAAAAAGTCTTTGAGCTGCAAATAAATGAATCTGCCCAGGTTATTTTTTCAAAGATCTCTTAACTGTCAATATAATGAGGAAACAGGTGATTGGTGACAATCTTAATTGAACTGGACAAATTCCCAATCTACTCCCATTTCCTCTCTCAAATTTTTTTTTAATATTTATTTATCTGTCTATGCATACAAGAACTAGCGTACAGGCCAGAGTTGTGGGGAGAGGATTCACCAGAGACAGAGATGGGAACAGAACAGGCAGACGGACTGAAACACACTGCTGAGGGGAGCAGTAAATGAGGCAGGTGTAGAGGCCAGGAACAGACATGGTGCAGGTTTTCCGATCCCATGCAGACTGGGTAAAGGAGGAGTCAGAGTCCTCAGTGTTTTTTTTTTTTTTTTTTTTTTTTTTTTTTTTTGCAGGTCTATTACTGGGATTACCAGGTACATGGCAGGCAGGGGTGCTGGGTGGCCAGGAGGCTGGCAGGCCTCCCAGCCCCCAGCAAATCCGCACTCTCTGGGCTCTCTGGCGTTATCTGCTTCTGCTTCTTTGCTTCTCTCTCGGCTTCTCTTCGGCTTCTGCTGGCGTCCCTGTGACGCCACCCTTAAAAAGCACAGTCTTAGCCCAGGTGAATCCCATCTACCTATGCCCACACCCTATTCCAGGTGCCCACCATCAGGCATGCATTCAGGACCTCAAGGATACATCCTGATGGTGGGAGGGCAGAAAAGCCTGACATTTTCTTTACCCTACAGTCCACCCCCTCAGGGTTTTCTGCCATATAGTCTTCATATTTACAATTTTCTTAGCAAACACAAACAATGCAGCCATGGCCCACAAAAGCAAATACATCGCAATATAACAACAAAATACAACAGAACACAAATAAGTCCAGGCAGGGCCCCAACCTAGTGCAAAAGATAATTATTGGTACCAGCAGATGAGCCACCACATCTGCTGCCGCAGGCACTGCTCATATGAGGGAGGGGAACCACTCACGGCATCTACTGTAACACGCCAGGAGCCGTCAGGTTTCCTGACCTTCTCTGGCTGTAGTCTCGGCTACAAGCCACACACAGCATCCACCCCCAGGATGCACTAGCTCTGGGATTGGCGATTCTATTCTGTTGGGGGTAATCACCAACCCTCAGGGTTTCTGCCTGCAGTCGCTCCAACACTCGGCCTTCATAGCCACCCATGCGACTCGCAGACCCCTGCACTCAGGCCAACCCACTGCACAAGCACATGGGTCGGGGATCCAAACTCTACATTCGGCTTGGGCTCCACCCCAAGCCACGTTCCCCACCCATCCCCCAAGGAAGATGTAGGGTCAGGAAGACCACAGGGCAGGTTTTCTTTGATCCCATGCAGACTGGGTAAAGGAAGAGTGAGTCCTTAGTGGCTTTTTGCAGGTCTTTTTATTGGGATTTACCCGGTACACAGCAGGCAGGGGTGCTGGGGGGCCAGGAGGCTGGCAGTCCACCCAGCCCCCAGCAAGTCTTCATTTTGTCTGGGCTCTCCGGCCTTCTCTCAGCTTCTGCTTCTCTTGCTTCTCTCTCAGCTTCTCTTTCGGCTTCTTTTTCAGCTTCTACTGGCGTCCCTGTGATGCCACCCTTAAAAAAAAAAGCACAGTTTCAGCCCAGGTGAATCCCATCTACCTATGCCCACACCCTACTCCAGGTGCCCGCCATCAGGCATGTATTCAGGACCATAAGGATCCATCATCTATCCTGATGGCAGGAGAGCAGAAAAGCCTGACATTTTTCCTTACCCTACAGAGGGGTTCCTCAGCTCCTCACCCTCACTCGACAATGAGCAGGGCATCACCCACAGGTGATTTTATGAGACTCACAGGTCTTCAGCATACTTAGGCTGCTTAACAGCCACTCAGGGCTTCCCAAACTTAGCATCAGCACCAGATTTTGCCTTCTCAGTTGGCTTTTCTCCTCTGCCTGGCTGCTGGGCATACACAGGCTGCTTTTGGCCATCAAGGCCCACTGGCCACCCCCAGATTCTCAAAAAAACCATAAACTGCCAAGGTCCTCCACTTTCTGGCGGGATTGTCAGTCCAAGTTTATCAGTTCGAGTCCATCAGTCCAAGTCCATTAGGCCAAGTGTAGAGGCCGGAATGGGCACAGTGCAGGTTTTCTGATCCCATGCAGACCGGGTAAAGGAGGAGTCAGAGTCCTCAGTAGTTTTGCAGGTCTTTTATCTGGGGTTTACCAGGCATATGGCAGGCAGGGGTGCTGGGGGGCTGGGAGGCTGGCAGTCCTCCCAGCCCCCAGCAAATCCTCACTCTACCTGGGCTCTCTGGCGTTCTCTGCTTCTGCTTCTTTGCTTCTCTTCGGCTTCTTTCTCAGCTTCTGCTGCTGCTTCTGCTGCTCCTGCTGCTGCTGGCGTCCCCCTGTGACGCCGCTCTTAAAAAGCACAGTCTTAGCTCAGCTGAATCCCATCTACCTATGCCCACACCCTATTCCTGGTGCCCGCCATCAGGCATGCATTCAGGACAAGGATCCATCATCTATCCTGATGGCGGAAGGGCAGAAAAGCCTGACATTTTCTTTACCCTACAGTCCACCCCCTCAGGGTTTTCTGCCATATAGTCTATACATATATATATAATTTTCTAAGCAAAGAAACAATGCAGCCATGGCCCACAAAAGCAAATACATCAAATATAATAAAATACAATATAACAAAATACAACAGAACACAAATAAGTCCAGGCAGGGCACTAACCTACTGCAAAAGAAAATTATTGGTACCAGCAGATAAGCCACCAAATCTGCTGCCGAAGGCCCTGCTCATACGAGGGAGGGGAACCACTCACGGCATCTACTATATCACACCAGGAGCCGTCGGGCTTTCTGGCCTTCTCTGGCTGTAGTCTTGGCTACAAGCCACACACAGCATCCACCCCCAGGATGCACTAGCTCTGGGATTGGCGATTCTATTCTGTTGGGGGTAATCGCCAACCCTCAGGGTTTCTGTCTGCAGTCGCTCCAACACTCGGCCTTCACAGCCACCAGTGCGACTCGCAGACCCCTGCACTCAAGCCAACCCACTGCACAATCACATGGGTCAGGGATCCAAACTCTGCATTCGGCTTGGGCTCCACCCCAAGCCACATTCCCCACCCGTCCCCCAAGGACAGGTTCCTCAGCTCCTCACCCTCACTCAAGAACGAGCAGGGCATCACCCACAGGTGATTTTATGAGACTCACAGTTCTTCAGCATACTCGGCTGCTTAACAGCCACTCAGGGCTTCTCAACTTAGCATCAGTACCAGCTTTTGCCTTCTTAGTTGGCTTTTCTCCTCCACCTGGCTGCTGGGCATGCACAGGCTGCTTTTGGCCATCTAGGCCCACTGGCCACCCCCAGATTCTCAAAAAAAAAAATAACCTGCCAAGGTCCTCCACCTTCTGGTGGGATTGTCAGTCCAAGTTTATCAGTTCATCAGTCTATCAGTCCCAGTCCATCAGTCCATCAGTTCAAGTCCATTGGCCTCTCCCTGCTTCAGCAACGGCCTGCTGCCTCAGGGGTCATTGGCTGGTCCTATCCGGTGTCGTTGGCTGGTCCTTTCGAGCGTCTCCTTCACGCCAGGTCTCATCCTGTAGCTCGTGGACGTATCCATCTTCTATACCGCCATGGCGCCTCCAGCATCGTCACAGGCAGTCTTTTACTCCTTAGTCCCTCCAGGTCTTCGGAGGGCTCCAATACCCGTCTGCATGGATCTTGCCGACTTACGCCAATTGTAGGGGGCAGAACTGGACCACAGTGCAGGTTTTCTGATCCCATGCAGACCGGGTAAAGGAGGAGTCAAAGTCCTCAGTAGCTTTGCAGGTCTTTTATTTGGGGTTTACCAGGCATATGGCAGGCAGGGGTGCTGGGGGGCTGGGAGGCTGGCAGTCCTCCCAGCCCCCAGCAAATCCTCACTCTACCTGGGCTCTCTGGCGTTCTCTGCTTCTGCTTCTTTGCTTCTCTTTGGCTTCTTTCTCAGCTTCTGCTGCTGCTTCTGCTGCTCCTGCTGCTGCTGGCGTCCCCCCGTGACGCCGCTCTTAAAAACACAGTCTTAGCTCAGCTGAATCCCATCTACCTATGCCCACACCCTATTCCAGGTGCCCGCCATCAGGCATGCATTCAGGACAAGGATCCATCATCTATCCTGATGGCGGAAGGGCAGAAAAGCCTGACATTTTCTTTACCCTACACCAAGTTTGTTGGTCTCTCCCTCAATCAGCACTGGCGAGCTCCGAATTGTGGTCCTCTTTTCGCTGATGATTCTTGCTGCCTCAGGGGTCATTGGCTGGTCCTCTCAGGCAACTCCTCCACACGAGGTCTCATCCTGCAGCTCCTGGACCTCGTCCATCTCCTGTGCCTCCATGACGCCTCCAGCGTTGTCACAGGGAAACAGTCTGTTACTCTTTAGTCCCTACAGGTCTTTGGAGGGCTCCATACCCATCTGCATGGATCATCTTGCCGACTTATGCCAATTGTAGAGGCCAGGAACAGACATGGTGCAGGTTTTCTGATCCCATGCAGACCGGGTAAAGGAGGAGTCAGAGGCCTCAGTGGTTTTTTTTTTTTTTGGCAGGTCTCTTATTGGGATTACCCGGTACACAGCAGGCAGGGGTGCTGGGCGGCCGGGAGGCTGGCAGGCCTCCCAGCCCCCAGCAAATCCGCACTCTCTCTGGGCTCTCTGGTGTTCTCTGCTTCTGCTTCTTTGCTTCTCTCTTGGCTTCTCTTCAGCTTCTGCTGATGTCCCTGTGATGTTGCCCTTAAAAGCCTAGTCTCAGCCCAGGTGAATCTCATCTACCTATGCCCACACCCTATTCCAGGTGCCCGCCATCAGGTGTGCATTCAGGACCGCAAGGATCCATCATCTATCCTGATGGCGGGAGGGCAGAAAAGCCTGACATTTTCTTTACCCTACAGCAGGAGAGGTCTGCTACGCCATGTGGGTAGCTTCCTGGCCAGCCGGGGGATGAAACTCATGCTGCAGAGGCTGTGGATAGCTTCATAGTGCTGTGCTCAACCCCTTGAGCCACCAGGGAGGCCCTCTCTCAGATCCTCTTGCTCCAACTTTCAGCTCTAATGAGGGAAATGTGGTTGTTGTTTTAAAGGGAAAGGTGAATTAGAAAATTAACATTATTCTGACTCTAAGATTCTTGCTGTTTCTTTTCAAGAAAGAAACCTTACTTTCAGAAGATTTTACAAAGAAAATAATTGTCCATGACCATTGAATGTTCTGATCTCATTTTTTTTTAAATGGAAGCAAACTCTGCTCTGAATTGTGACGCTTTTAGGCACTTGTGCGCTGATTTATAAGATTGGTACAACATGCTGTATCTTTTTATATTCCAGTTTATAATGAGTTATGCAGACCTTTTAAGCTATTAAGACATCATCATTGACATTGCAATTTGTGTGTATGTTTTATACCTCATTAAATCCTCGTCATTCTATTTCACAGTCATAGACTTCTGGTCTAGGCTACAGCATAATCTCATAACATAAAGAAAAACGTAAAATCATAACAAAGGAAGTTGATGGTTGAAGCTGTACTCCCAATCAATTGATTTATTGGTTATAATGGCTTTACAGTCAAAAAGAAATTTGGCCATGGCATAATTCACGCAATTTCTAAAAGCAGAATTTTAGCATTATATTAACAAACTTTTCTGTTTTTTTTTTAAAGCTGGATAAATGACACATAGGATAGCAACATGCACTGTTTCTATAAAAAATGATAAAGTTTCAGATTATCTAGTAAATAGATAAATTTATAATTGATAGTCCTTTTCCACTTAAGCAGTTTATGATATAGCGAGGCAAGGCAATTCTTTCTCTCTATTTTATGTTATCAGGAGGAAATGTCTCATGTGATACCAGACAGTGAATTTTCTCTGACCAGGTGATTAATTCCAGTCCCTGACTTAGTGCTTCTGACATAGTGGGAAATCAGGAAAGACAGGCTGGGTGAAAATAGCCAATTTATTTAACTGAAATAACTGGTTCCTAAAAAAAAAATGCACAGCCAAAATCCACAGGAGGAAAGTACTATTAAAAAAGAAATTCATTAATTGTCCTTGTATACTGTGATTTATAAATAAACAATTTTAAATAAATAAAATTATTCATTTATTTATTTAAGCATATGTGTATGTGTGTGCGTGTATTTAAAAATAATACAAAATATCTATGGAGTCTGGATACTTTATATAAAGTGAAAAAAGTTGAGTTTTCATAATTAAATAATTAATCCAGTCTCCTTTGTAGTGGGGAAAAAGGGTGTGGCAGGTGGCACAAGGTGAAAGAATTTACCAGAGAGTGGAGAACAGGAAGGGCAGATTTTTTGAAATATACCATCAAGAGAAGCAGCAGTGAGACAGGAAAGGTCTGCCTATGCTCAAAGGAAGAATTGAGGTTCTCTTTTATACTCTGTTTTCTAACTTGAGGTGCAAGTGTACACCAATTATCTGCTAGGATGTTTGACTTATGGCACCCACCTTTGACACAGAAACATCTCCTGGCCTCTGCTTCTGCATTCCTGGAGCTGAGCTTGTTTTCCTGGTCATTGTGGTAAAGTTTATGGCCTTGTCCTCAAGGAAACCTTATCAATCCTTATCAATCCCTTATCTATTCAGGCATTCCAAACATGTCTGCTGGGCAAGGAATTGGGGTTTAATTTTTAACCTTATTAAATGGTACTCCAAAGACTTTCACACATAAAAATTTCAATAGTAATAATACATTTATAAAGAAAACTTTAGGGCCTCCCCTGGTGGCACAGCAGTTGAGCGCTGGGTTGTGAAGCTGCCAGCAGCCTCTGCAGTGCTGGTTCGATCCCCCGCCACCAGCGAGGGTCCCACATGGCACAGCAGACCTCTCCTGCCTCACCCGCTGCTCCCCTCAGCAGTGTACTTTGTCAGTCTGCCTGTTCTGCTCCCTGCTCTGGCTCTGGTGAATTCTCTCACCCTCCCGTGCTTCTGAGTGTACCCAGTGCTTGTATAAATAAATAAATAATCTTAAAAAAAAAAAAGAAAACTTAATTATAATCTCTTAAAAGAGAATATTTTTCCTATCTGGATACAAAGTGATAAATGCTTGTCCCAAGACTTTAACCTTCTTTTTTCTTTCTGTAAAATACAATAATCACTACTAGTGTGTTTAAGCTATGAAAAAATTATGAGATATTATCTATAGCTTATGTATAAATTATTTCATTACAGCAACCCTAAAAATCTAATGAGACTTCAGAATTGAACATTGATTCAATTTTCAGAGGGGTGGAAAGAGGAGAGAAGGAAATATTTCTTGCTTTTATTTTTTTAAAGAGTTTTGATATTTAAAGATTATGGTTTTCCTTTTCCATTTCAATTTTTTAGTTGTATTAATTTTTACTGAGGTAATGTTGGTTTGCAACATTATATAATATATAGGAGTATAGGCTCACAGCTCTTCAGATGTCTGTTAATACACCACACCCACCACCAAGGCACCCAGAGTCCTTGACCACAATTCACTGACTCCCTTTCCTCTCTGCGCCCTTTCTCCAACATCCCCTCTAGCAGCAATTCCACAATTAGAGTCCCAGGAATTTCTTTTATATATATATATATGTGTGTCCCTCTGTTTTGTTTTTTCATATTCCATATGTGAGTGAAATCATCTGATATTTCTCTTTCTCCTTATTCACTTAGAATAACCCTCTGCAGGTCTGTCCATGTTGTCACAAAGTAATAGATTTCATCTTTTTTAAATAGCTGATTAGTACTCAGCAATCAAAAAAGAGAAACTCATGTCATTCGCAGCAACATGGATGGAGCTGGAAGGGATCATGCTCAGTGAAATAAGTCAGAAGGAAAGAGAAAAATATCAGATGGTTTCACTTAAAGGAAGAACAAAGGGAAAACAAACAAGCAATCAGGAAAAAAAGAGACAACACTATCAGGCAAACTATAAATCTAAGACATTCAGGAGGGGAAGGGAAGGGAGAGAGATCAAAACAGGGGAGGGAAGAGCACCAGAGACTATGGTGATGGTTCACAGGAGTCTTGGTGGTGGGAATTTTATGGGGATGACACCTGAGGGGAGAATAAATGATGATGTAGAAAGTATATGAATAAATTTTAAAAAAATAGCTGAGTAGTATCCATTATATGTACACTCCATATCTTCCTAATACACTGATCAGTCCTGGGGCCCTTGGGTTGTTTCACTAAATGACTAATGTAAATAGTGCTGCAATGAGCAGAGGAGTGCACACATTACTTCAAATTACTGTTTCTTTGCATTCTTCAGGTAGAAACATGATAAAATTGCTGGGTCAATTTTAATTTTGGTAAAACTAATTTTAATATTCCGAGAAAGCTCCATACTTACTTCCATAGGGTACTGATCAGTCTACATTCCCCCAAAAGTGTTTGAAGGTGATTTTTCTACACACCTTCCCCAACACTTGTTCCTGGTTGGTTTTCATTTTTGTTTCTCTGGTGTGAGTTATTCTTACAGGTGTGAGGTGGTATCTTTTATGATTTGCAGTTCCCTGATAATGGCCATTTTTTAATGTGTCTGTTGTCCAACTGCATGTCTTTGAATAAGACCATATTATTATTTATTATATTATTTATTTCTTTTATTAGTTATTTATTTCTTTTGTTGAGTTGCATGAGTTCTTGTAGATCATGCCTGCCAGCTCCTTATTAGATGAATGATCTGCAAATGACTTCTCCCCTCTGATATGGTATTGTTTTGTTTTAATACTTTCCTTTGTTGTGCAGAATCTTTATAGTTTAATGCAGTGCCATTTACTTATTTTTGTTTTTGTTTCCCTTGCCATTGCAGCCAAGTCCCCAATGTTTCAGCATGTTACTTATATATCCTTCCATTTATCTTCTTGTTTCAGATCTTACATCTAATTCTATAATTCTTTTTGAGTAAATTATTGTGTATGTGTGAGACAGTAGCCTGTTTTCAATATTTTGCATGTGGTGTCCACTTCTCAGAGTGCCACTTAATAAACAGACTCTTCTGTATGCTTTTGGTTCCCTTTGTTTCCATTGATCAATTTATAGATGTTGAACTATTCTCGCATCCCTGGAATAAATTCTTTTTGGTCATGATGTATGATCTCTTTAAAGTATGATTGAATTTGGTTTGCTAAAATTTAGTTAAGAATTTTATTTGCAGTAATTTTAAGAGGTCTTTCATTGAGGTGTTACATAAATACAGAAACATGCATAGATCAAATTTAACAAATAAAACACACAGTTGTAATCAGAATCCCAGTGGGAAGAACATTATGCACATTCTAGAGCCCCATTTTTTGAGGAATTTCACATCTGTGCTCAGCATGGCTATTGGTTGGTGGTTTTCATTTTTGTAATGCCCTCACTTACTTTTATTGTAATGCTGGCCTCCTACATGTGTTTGGAAGCATTACTTCATCGTCAGTCCTTTGGAAGACTTTGAGAGGAATAGGTATTTGTTCATCTTTGAAGGTTTGGCAGCACTAGTTTCACTCACTGATCCTGGATTCTTTTGGGTGGCAGATTACTGTTTCAGTTTCTTTGCTTGTAATTGATCTCATCAGATTTCACTTTCTTCCTGGTTCAATATTAGAAGGTTGATTGCTTCTAAGAATTTACCCACTTGTAGCTTATACAATTTGTTGGCATAAAGATGGTCGTAGCCTTCTCTTTTGATCCTGTGTTTTGAGCATTTCATTTCCAATTCTATATATCAGAATTTTCTCCCCTCTGTTTACTATGGGTCTTGCTACAGATTTGTTTATTTTACCTTTTGAAGAAATACCTTTTGGTTATATTGATTTTTTTATTTCTATTTCATTTATCTCCACTCAAATTTTTATTATTTTATCCTTTCTGATGGATATTCATTTCAATTGTTCATTTTCTACTTCCTTAAGATGAAAGATAGATTGTCTATTTAAGAACATTTTTCCCCTTGATGTAGGCCTATAGTTGTATATAGTTACCTCTTTGTTCTACCTTTACTGTGTCCCATAGTTTATGATATCTTTGGTCTTCATTTTTGTGTTTTTCCTAGGAATTTTATATTGTTCCTCTTATTTTCTCATTAATGGAATCATCATTATCCTTATGTTACCATTCCTAGTGGAGTCAGAGCTTGAAGTGTTCCTTCATTTTTTGTTTAATTTGTACTTTTCTCCCTTATACCTGGAGTGTTTGTGCATTACTCTTTTCAAGTCCATAATTGCAATCCATCTTCTGCTCTATCCTGCTTCCATCATTGTATATAGAATGTGTTATCTCATCTATTGAGTTTTTTTTTACATGTTTATATCATTTTTCATTTTTGTACAATGTATGCATTTTCATCTTGGTTACAGTCCCTGTAAAATTCCCACCACCCTTGTTTTTGATCCTACTCCCTTCTCCCCCCCTCCAGTGTGTCTCTGGTTTATAGTTGCCAGTTGATTCTGATTTTTACTTTATTATAATTAGTCTTTTCCCCAATTCCTTATTTGAGACAGTAACCAAAACCAAGAAACACCCCAGGGATTGGGAGAAAATTTTTGCACACAACACTAATGATAAAGGACTGATCACAAAAATCTACAAAGAGCTGCTGACAAGGCTCAACAAAAACAAAGCAAATAACCCAGTCAAAAAATGGGCTGAAGAGCTAAAAAGAAACTTCTCCAAAAAGGAAATGCAAATGGCCAATAGGCATATGAAAATCATCTATTGAGATTTTTATGTACTAAAACTATCATTTTCTCACTCGAATCTTCTACTTATATTTCCTGTTAATTTTATTTCTGATTTCATTTTTGTATTTTTGTGTATGTTTAATAAACTCCTTTCATGACACAAAATTCTTTCATTAAACATAAACTAATTCTTCTGTGGAATCATCAAGCTATGTGTCTTCACCCTCACTACACAGTTGACTGAGGTAAGAAATGAGATTCTATATGGTGTTTCAGTCACTGTGGTCCCTAAAATTGGTATTCCAAGATAGTTTGGGCCATATATCTTTGTATCCACATCATTTTAACTACATTCTTAGCTGGTTGTGATGCTGATGTGAGAGCACCACTTTGTGAGGTTCTGACTTGTACAGTTGAAATAGACTACATTATTTTATGTTTTAAAGGGAATGCTTTTTAGAAAATTTAGTTGTTTTTCCAGGTATTTTATATGAAATTTTAAAATGCTGATCAAAAAAAGAAAATACAGCATTTTGAAATAAGATTTTCTTTTTCTTTCTCATACTAAAATCATTTTCTATCTCAGAAAGAAAACTAATTCTTCCTTTGACTTTTCAAAATTTTAATGTATTTTTAATTTGTTTTAATTTTATATACTTTACATTATTTTCATTTTTTGCACAATGTATGCATTTTCAACTTGGTTATAGTCCCTATACAATTCCCAATTCCCATCCCCCTTTGTTTTGATCCTACTCCTTCCTCCCAACCCCCCATAGTGTGTCTCAGGTTTATAGTTGCTTGTTGATTTTGATTTTCACTTTATTATAATTAGTCTTTTTCCTGGTCCCTTATACACAATGGAATATTACTCAGCAATAAAAAAGATAAACTCATGCAATTTGCAGCAACATGGATGGAGCTAGAAGGGAATCATGTTTACAGAAATAAACCAGAAAGAAAAAGAAAAATACCAGATTGTCTCACTCATAGCAGGAATTTAGAATACCTTTGACTTTTCAATTTAAGGTATTGATATGGGGACATGATTAAAATATTTAATGACCATTTTCAGTAATTTTTTAAATATCTCTTTACGTTTTTCCAAATTTTTTCTATGATAATGAAAAATAATCCCTTCAGGGATTGATTTTATGTAAAGTTTTATATTTTTAAACAGAATTTATTTTTCACTAGCTTGACCACAACACATCTGAAGACATCAAAATGAGAAATTTCTTTATAAAGCACAATAATTTGAATCCACTGAATGAGTATTTTATTTTTAAAAAAGTTGTTCATATATTTAATGATGTTTAAGAATAGTTATGATCTAAATTAATAACAATAAACTTCACTTAAAATAGTACATGTCAGGTTTCATGAATAATTTCTTTAGTACTTGCCATGTTCCTGAAAGTCTTTGAACATAATTTTTTTCATTCCAAATAGTATTCATAATAATTGTTTTATCATTGTTACTAAAATTATTGGTATTTAGAAGACACTATAAAATAGTAAAGGAATTCATTGAAAAAAATTTCCCCCATGTTTCCAGATAGAAAATAATTCTATATGCCAACATATAATTTTCCAAAATAAAACATATTTAACACAGCTATACAGTGACTTCAAAAGTAGCACACATTACAAATACTGTTTTCTCATACATTTCAAATCTAATTTCAGAACTATATATATATTATACACCATACCCATAAATATGACCTCACAATATGTTAGGTGGCATATAAATGCAAGACTAATATTCAAGCAGCCTATGTGCAATTCATTCTCCTTAAAAATAGGAAATACTGCATTTTTTAAATAAGGTTAAATTTTTTAGATCTTTCTTTCTTAATAAAAATACTAAAGTAGATTGAGAGAATTTTTTTTTGTTTTTAGATCCCATGTTAAAATTCTTATATCCCTAGCATTTGCTTATATATGAATTTTGTATCAGTCTATATTTGTGCAATGGAAACAAGTATAAAAAGAAAAGATTTAAGGGCCTCCCCAGTGGCGCAGCAGTTGAGTGCTGGGTTGTGAGGCTGCCTGCAGCCTCTGCAGCCAGCGCCAATTTGATCCCCAGCCACCAGGCGAGGGTCCCACATGGTGCGCAGCCCTCTCCTGCCGCCCGCTGCTCCCCTCAGCAGTGTATTTCATCGGTCTGCCTGTTCTATTCCCCGCTCTGGCTCTGGTGAATTCTTTCACCCTTCCGCGCTTCTTACTACCCAGTACTTGTATAAATAAATAAATAAATCTTTAAAAAAAAAAAGATTTAAGTAAAAGGAATCACACCCTTTTGTGACAAAAGTATATATTTACATCTGTATGTGTTTGTATCTTCCAGAAATAATTCAATAGTGTTATTGAAAATTGCTTAACTTTAGAAAGGTAAATATAAATCATCTAAACCAAAAACTTTCATATTTGTATGGTACTCAAGACATTCTGAAGTCTTCCTTGAAATGATCATTGCAAACAAAAAAGTCTTTCACTTGGACCCATCTTACTGTGTAGTCATTTTAATTTAGGACTTGGAAATATAAGGTCAGGATAAGGCACACTGTCAAAGTTTGATCCCTTACACACTGTCAAAGTTTGATCTCAAACTGAGGAAGACAAATATGGACACCCCACACACAGAAACATATTTTTATTTATTTAAAAATAATGACAGTCCTTTTTAACCAAAATACTTGCAGACATGAGAATGGAGATCATTTCTCTTATAACAATCATGAATAGCAAATTTAAGAAATTATGTAAAAATTAACTGGAAATAAAGTGTCAATTATAGACAGACTTTATTAGAAACTGAAAGTGAGGATTCAAACCAAGGGAATAGTCCAGCATATTTTATTCTGTGAGAGTTGTCCCAATAAATGCAAATTTTAATTTAGTTTATATGGGTAGGAACAGTGAGTGTTTGACATTAAGAATGTAATTTTCATTGATATATGAGATTTCTAGTTCTAAATTTTTCCAACCAAAAGATTTGCTGATGCCAGAAAAAGACAATGCAAGATTTAATCTCTTTTTTTCTAAAGAATGCAGTGCAGAGGTATTCAAAATCCCAGTGTTAAAACTCCCTTTACCTGACTTCTTCATCATCAGTGAGTGTAAAAAGACTAACTCTATTTAGACAACAAAATTCCTGCATATGTTACAGGATGGAGTCTGTTCACATTTAAAGTCTATGAAGATGGATTTTCTCTCTTGCTTGCTATACCAGAGGGGAAGCCCCCCCAAATTTTACATTTTGCATTTATACATGTATATACATATATAAAGACACATTTTGAAAAAGTAAAAATCATTATAATCCTTCTACCATCAACATTGACTATACTTTTATAAAGAAGAGTTTTTCTGGAGAGATGTTATTAGATACCTCTTTTTCCTTCACTTTTCCAAGGAGAAAAGAACAAAATACTTTTTTTAAGTGAAATGTATTTCATCTTACCTAGAATTCCAGCTTTTCACAACACCACTACCATCTGCTGGAATTTAAGATTATTGCTGAAAGCTTTGGAAAGTTTGGGTTGCATTTTTATAACTATTGACCTAAAATGGTTTCATCATATATTTTTTAAATGACACTAAGTGACTCTTTTCAAAGTGGAGAAATTTACATGTAGTTGCAATCCCCCAATCCAAGTTACATAAAAAGAGAAAAAAATAAAATAATAACTTTAACTTACCTCTCTCAATGATTTTTCTGGGTCTACTTACTTCCTCCCATTAATAAGTATACAAAATAACCCATTCATTCAACATATAGTCATTGACTATTGACTACATGCTAAGAAATTGTCTACACCATTAAAAAATATAGGAGACTTTGGGTCTAAATCTAAAAAGAAATCCGACTTATAAAATAAGCAGTGCCATTATAACATAGGATGTACCATTATCAAACTATGGCCAGGGTATTGAGGCTAGAACTAGAACAAAGAGCTTTTTCCCTCTGTGGGGCTGAAGTGCTGCCTACATATAAATATTGGGGAATGGGAGCTGTCCCTTGATACACAAGATTCATGTGTATCACAAGTCTTGAAATTTCAGCTGGAATTATTCAGACAGATAAGAAAAGGGTAAATAAATTTTGGAGAACTTGAAAAGTATGATTTGGAAACAAATCTTTCACTACAGTCACCTGTGTATAATAGTCATACCTTTACTTATTTCTTCTTCCATTCATTCAACAGATGATTTTTGAACATGTAAGGTGAATTAAGAATAAGTATAAAATAACTTCAAAATATATGATAAATGTGATTTTGAAAATATGTAAAGATATCATTGAGCTATATATCACACAATGTTTGAGCACTAAAGATAAGATGATACCATTCATGCCTTCAAGAAAGTGGAGAAGCATGTTTCTAAATAGTTACACAAAATACCATGTGATAGCTTCATTAACTATATGCAAAAGAAAAAAATAAAATGTGAGGGGTTTCTCCATGGAGGATAGTTAGCCATACAGATTTTGAAAAGTGAGTTTGCATTCATTAGCTGGATAAGACAGGATGATTCAAGGTTATAAAGCTTCAGTTCTTCAATCAAATGGTGAGGGACTCTTTCAATTTCCAGACTAGTTATATAACAATAGGAAAGTTCACTTGTCTCAAATCTTGATTTCCCATATTGTCAAATGGAGACAATAATTGCAACTGTTTCGTAGGGTGATTATGAGGTTAAAAATCTCATAAGTGTGTTTAGCGTAATGCCAGTCTCTGCTGGATCTTGACAAATATTGGCTATTTCTCCTTCCTTTCCCCCCTTTCTTCTTCTGAGTTTATTCAGCTAGTACTGGCACTGACCAATCAGAGAAAACCTGTATGCAAGCATACAGAAGTAAGAATTAACCCAGCAGGCTAGCCTGATGAGGGAACTGAAAGTGAACAGAAAAACATATATAAGTTCTGTGTCATCAGGGAACAAATACTGAATGCCTATTTTACAGGGAGTACAATCTCAGGTGTTTCTGCATGTTCTAGGTATGGGTTGTGATTGAAAAATGATAGAATGAGTACCAAATAAATGAGCAACTGATTTTGCATGGATAGAAGTTTGTTAAGAAAGATTACATAGGGCCTCCCCTAGTGGCGCAGTGGTTGAGCCCCGCAGTGTATTTTATCAGTCTGCCTGTTCTGTTCCCCGCTCTGGCTCTGGTGAATTCTCTCACCCTCCCGCGCTTCTGACTGTACCCAGTGCTTGTATAAATAAATAAAAAAGAAAGATTACATAGAAAATTTCATGTCGGGCCTCCCCTTGTGGCGCAGGCAGTTGAGCCCCGCGCTGTGAAGCTGTCCGCAGCCTGTGCAGCGCTGGTTTGCTCCATGCCCGCGGGCAAGGGTCCCGCATAGCACAGCAAACCTCTCCTGTAGCGCCCGCTGTTCCCCTCAGCAGTGTACTTTGTCAATCTGCCTGTTCTGTTCCCCACTCTGTGTCTGGTGAATTCTCACACCCTCCCACACATCTGGTCTGTACCCCGGTTCTTGTATACATAAAAAAATAAATCTTTTTTTAAAAAAGAAGAAAAGAAAAAGAAAATCTCATGTCTGCACCAGTGTGTGACTATGAGAACAAATAAGTTCCCCTACATTGAGAAAGTAATTTGAGTTTGAAAAATAGAGCAAGCATATCATTAATTACACTTAAAGTTCATTAATGGCAACTTACATACAGGGATCATCAGTGCACTAAAGTGCCTAGATAGGACTTCTGGTTGAAGAACAATCCCATCCCCACAGCAACAGAGGTATGTGTGTTGCTTCTTCTCCTTAGTATGTGTGATCAATTTCTCCTTCTTAGTATGTGTGATCAATTTCGTGTAACATAAATGTCATCAACTTTGGAGGCAGAGATGTGTATTTATTTGTTCTACTAAGATTAACAGAGTTGTATATGGAGCATGACTATAGGTTAATACATGTGATAGAATCAAAGGGAAAAATTGGTTATCTTCCTGGGTTAAGGCAATTAGTGGTCATGGGCTTAAGATAGTGTTCATAGAAGATGGAGTCATTTTGGTTTTCCTACAGCTCTGTAATGGAGGAGTTGAGAGTTTAACAGTTTTTTGTAGTGGGGATTGTAATGCATCCCTGGCACTTTAGCTCACAGGTGTCAAATGTAGCTTGGGCACATGGATCTTAGGAACCTTTAAATTCTAGTAGAGAAAAATAATTCTCCCTTGATTTGACAGTTAAGAAGAATACAAGTTGATAACAGATGGTACTAAAGTAATGAACTCTTAAAGCCTAAAGCCTAAAGGTCCCTTAATAGGGTAATAAAATAGAATATCCTGTCCATTAAGAACCTTTCCTTCTTACTGCTTTAGGTAAATTTTCATATACCAAGGGCCATATTAACTTTTCTGAAATAAAGCAACTACATATAGAAATTTTAATAAAAAGCATAATACTGTTAACTTATCTTCCAACATCCGAGGGTACTCATTCGGGTAGGTTACATACAGCATATTGGATCAAATTATAAATTTTATTTCTAAATATGCATCAAAGGTGTCCTCTCAATAAAGTCATTTAATTCTATCTGGAAAAAAATTACATAAAGACCTAAATCAGCCATCACATGCATCTGTATGAATACTGTCATTTTATGAGACTCTTACTCTAACAAGCAGTCACATTCCTGGAAAACAGTGGAGAAAGTTAAATGTGGATTCTGATTTGAATCACACACTTAAAATGATGACCCTCCATGATAAATTTACATAATCTAGGGACAAAGAAATTGAGAGATTACATTCAAAGAAAGACTACTCATGCCTTACTTTAGAAGACTCAAAGTAATTGAGTCAAGAACTAAAGAGGCATTTAAAATGGGCACACGGGTGTTTTCTTCCAAGTTTTCCTTTATGTGTCTGCCCTTCAAACTTTGAAGTAGTTTACATATATCATTCTATCTCACCAGCAACAATTGGCCCCCATTTTCTTTTCTGACCCTCCACTGGGCTGGGATTTTCTGTCAGTTTACATCTAAGTGTGGAGTTGCCATTGTCAGGATTAGAAGCCAGAAGTGGAAATGTGGCAGCAACACTTATGTTTTTGCTGACTTGACCTTTATGGAAGAGGAAGGCTTGACTCACCCTGGCTTTGAAATCTCCCTACTAAACTTTATCATTCCAACAATAGCTGTTAAAGAAAGTTTGTCATTATCCATCCCCTTTCTTTCACTGTGGGACAGCAAATATTAGAAGCATCTGGGACAAAAATTCAGTAATAATTCAGACCAGTAATAAATTAACTAGGTTAAACTAGTTACAAAGAAAAACTACAAAGAAAAATAACACAATAAATAGGATATAAATGGCTGAAAGGGTTTTCTCAAGCAGCAGAAATGCAAGAAGGCAGAATGAACAAAAGAAGAACATAAAGAAGAGAGATACAAAGAAAATATGCAAGGCACCATGGAGGGGCATGTGAAATAGAGTCTTAAGAATACTACAAAGATGAGCAAAGAATTAGTGTCCAGAAGGACTCTGGGGGGAAAAAAGGAACAAAATCAGAAAGAAAAAGTATAAAAATTCAAAGGGAGAAAGAAACATTAAAAGATATTCAGATCTCACGTGAGATAGGCCACTGCATCAGAAAACCCCTTCTTTTTTCACCAGGACTTTGAAAACATAAAAAAAAAAGCTCAAAATGTTTTGTCATTAGGCATTGGATTAACGTTCCAGAGCCTTTCAGATACACATGCTTTTAAATATCATGATAAATTATGCATCTATGACACAGATTGGGATGCCTTGGCCTTTAAGTAATCAATAATTCAGAAACTATGAACATAAACCTAATCCAAATGGAAGTTTCAAAGTTGGATTCTAAAAGAATCCATACCATTAACAAGAAAGATGTGCCCAGCAAACTATTTCCCTTACTTCAAAAGGAAAAAGAAATAAGTAGTATTGCCACAGGTTTACAAATGATTCTCAAATTTTTCTTTGTTTTAATTGTAAATTTTCTATCAGGCCTCTAGAACCATCAGCTGCATGATATCTCATAGATTATTTCCATTCCTTGGAACAACACCACTGTGAGAGTTGAGCCATCACAGTGAAAAAAGGAGCAAGTGTTTTTAAGCCTAGCAACACTCAGGATATGACCAGATATTTTTTTTTTCTAATACGCAGATGTATCACTATAAAGGAAACATGGTGGCATCTCGTAGTTATTTCACAGTTTCTACTTCTACTCAAAATATATTAGAGTTAACCCTTTGCCAAAAGATATCAATTGCTACATTTATGTGAGATGTTGTATACACTTAAAATCTGACATTTGAAATTGCTACTAATTGAAAAGCTACAGATTATAGTTTAAATAATAAAGCTTTTCTGTGCACAAACTCATTTCTGGGAAAGCTAGCATAGTAAAGATATTACTTCCGAAAGGTAATCTCTGCTATCTTCTGGGATAAGAGCATTCAACCTTAATTTTTTTGCTCTGGTTTTTAACAAACAGTTAAAAGGAATTTCTTCATCAACTCAAAATATCAAGTCATGGTAAACAGATTTTTCTCAAATTCACAATGATGGACTAACAGGATCATTGCAAATTTACCTTCTGACATACTTGTTAAATAGTGCAGATTAAACCAATCACTTTCTTTGTTTTACCAAATATAAATCTCTGGACTTAATTGAATGCAAGTATGGTGATTTTCTATGTTTCAATGTCTAGCACTTAAAATTCAATTTAAGTAGGGCATTTTAGATGTTCAATATTATACTACTGCAATTGTATTAAAGAAATTGTATGCTAAGGATACAGGGATTGAAATTGATATTTGATTTAATTAGAAAGTAAAATACATGAATATTTGAATGTAACTTAATAGAAAATACTATGTTCTTTTGTAGCAATATTTGAGCTTTTATACTTGCCGAAACTCATTTGTTAATAGTGTTTGGGTAAAGTTTCAAGTTAATGGCTCTCTTAAGAAGGAATATGGAAGAATGGACATGAATAGAAAGTTAATGAAGTAGTTATTCAGGTAAATATATTAATTGTTTAATATATTCTCTTCTAAATAATGCCTTTATTCATGAATCATCTTAATTCTATCACCCCTAACTCAAGTAAACATTTAGTCAGCTGAAAAATTGTCATGGTACTATACATCATATAGCTAATATAGTATGTGAAATTTGTCATTTTAATGAAGAAAGAAGTGGAAAGCTTGTGATTACAAGAAAGAAGTATATTCCCATAACTTGTATGGAATTCAACTCACAAGTGAACCTGGAAATCAGTCCTTCAATGAGAATGAGGCAAGTTTTAGAGAATCAATTATTTATCATTTTCTTTCTCTTCCTCCCATTTCTTTTTTGCAAAATCACATTTCAAAATATTTTAAATTTAAAATACTGTACCCCATTTAAAATTTTAGTTGTTTCAAATGTATGCTTCTAAGATTTTAATTATCTTAAACAAGTAGATTCCTATTAATAGTTTCAAGTCCTACTCTCATATATATATACATGTATAGATATGTGTGTATGTGTATATATATATATACATATATATACATATAATTTCAGATACCCTAATATTTGGAACAGAGAGCAATAGTAAATAAATTTGAATATGGCTTTATCTACAAATACCAAAAGTATTGATTGATTCAAATTGATAATATAACTCTCACAAATTTAAAAGATCTGAATTACCTTTGTGGGCCTCCCCTGGTGGCACAGCGGTTGAGCACTGGGCTGCAAAGCTGCCCTCAGCCTCTGCAGCACTGGTTCGATCCCCAGTCACCAACAAGGGTCCCACATGGAGTGCAGACCTCACCTGCCACGCCTGCTGTTCCCCTCAGCAGTGTGTTTTGTCAGTCTGCCTGTTCTGTTCCCCGCTATGGCTCTGGTGAATTCTCTCACCCTCCTGTGCTTCTGACTGTACCCAGTGCTTGTATAAATAAATAAATAAATAAATCTTTAAAAAAAAAAGATCTGAATTACCTTTGATATATAGAAAAATGTTAAGAAGAAATGGGAAGAGGCTACTGCATTCCATTGTGGTTGTGATGCAAATTAAATACCACTGTAAAAGCATTCAGATTCACTTTTCTTTGAGTCACTTATGCAACAACCTTACTATTTTGACTAAGAAATAATCAAGCTGCAATAATGAAAATTTTTATTCAAGAATGGATATGATCTGGATCCACAACCAAGTAGTCACTAGATGTATTCCACCAAGGTCAGGTAATAAGGAAGTTTCAGAGGGTCAAGCAAGGAAGAGGGCTGAGCGTGGGCCACCCGTTTTGAAATTTAGGTTGGTTCTTAAGTTCACTTGTCTTTTTTACAATTATTTGATAAGTGTCTTCATAAAGAAAACTGCAATATGGGGTCCCTTGTAACAAACAACAGTCTTCTTTTATAGTTGCCTTTTTCAATAAAACAAAAATTATTGAATCAGAGTACACTCAGCAATTTACCCATAATTTTCAACATGACAGTTAGATAAGAAAGATCCCTTTTGATTCAAACCAAACCAAAACAATATATCTGAGAAAGCATCCCACAAATCCAAACAAATCTTAGAAAGTGATCACTTGCTAATCATATATTTTATATAATTTTATAAAGTTTTAATAAGGTTCAGTAAATAAAAGAGGTAAATAACAAGTTTTACAAGAGAAGATATATAATTATGATTATATATTCAGATCAAGAAAGAATAGAAATAGGCTTAACATTGAGGGCAGAAAAAGAAACTGAATTTGAAAATTTGGCTATTTTCAAACTTTGATACTTAGGCAAGTGTGGATAATCTCTCTGGTCTCAATATCCTAATTTAACCCCATAGATACCTCATAGGATCGCTTATGATTAAATGAACTAATACATGTAAGAACGAGAATGGTGCTCAGAGCATATTGACTACTCAATAAGTTATTTCCATATTGGCAATCGGTATGGCAACAGAAAAGATCTCTTGTTTCACTCTCAATAGGTTCATCTAACAGTTAACCAAAGGGATAGAACATCCAGAGAAGTGGCTTGAGCCAAAATTGGAAAACCCCTTGGACATTGTTGACCAACATAGGCTGCAATAAAGAAGAGAGGGAGTGAGAGTCATGCTTCATTGAACAAGATGTAGGTGCAGAAAAATGTAAGGCCACAAATCAATGAATATATATATATATATATATATATATAGAGAGAGAGAGAGAGAGAGAGAGAGAGCCACTAGCCTGCAAAATATATATATATTTTGCAGGCTAGTGGCTCTATCAGGGGACCTAGGAAAGGGACACTAAACATTTGAACAGGGTGAAAATGTGTGAATCAGTTGAGGTGCACCCTACAGATTTGGAGCTAGGGAAAGGAATAAAGACCATGCACCAGATGGCACTTCTAGTCTACCCTCAAATGGAACTAAAATTGATCTCATGAAGTCTATGAAAGTGCACAGACTGTAAAGTTTTAGATATAGATGCTAAGAGAAGAGGCATACTGATAATATCACATCCTCTACCAGCTAGTCACTGTCTCTACCAGCATATTTCAATAGTTGATAGACCTTCTACTCTACCCTGGTGGCTAAGCAACTGCAGAAACAACTCTCATCACCTACACAGACCTACAAAGGACAAAAAAAAAAAAAAAATCAAAGGAATCAAAACAACAGCCCCATCTGCAGACATAATAAAAGTAGTTCAACTCTTTCAGTTACACTCAGTTATTAAACACTATTTTAATAGAGAAATCTAATACATTAAAATAGGAAGACAAAAAATATAGCATATGACATCCCAAAATATTAAAAAAATGTAAAAATGAAATAACAACTTTTTAAAATCCAAACACAAAAACATGAAAGATTTTATCACCAGTGTATAGAGAATTCAATGTTTCAATAAAGAAAATAAAAGAGATGGAAGAATATGCAGAGAAATAAGTTAAATGATACAATACAGGAAAGCCAATCAAAGAGATAGAAAATCTTCAGGAAAAAAAGAAAGAATTCATAATAAAATAAAGGAACAGAAAATAGAAATTGAAGCTTTGTATAAGAAAATAACATCTTAGCTCCAACCAGCCTTGAGATGAGTTGCATGCGGCTGCCCCTTGTTACCACACCCACCCAGCCCCAGATGCTGCAAAGCCTGGATCCTCTCCCTGGCCAGACACAGAGTGAACTCCTAACACCACACTAAACCAAATGAGGCACCAGCTTCTGTGCCCACCAACTGGTAAAAGGCCAGAAGAGTGAGAGTAGAGGAACCTTGCACAACAAAAACCCCAACTATGGGAGAACAAACCAAAAGAAAATGATGGTGATAAACAAAAATACAAAGAGAATACAAGTCCTCAGAGGAAAAATACCACAGAGAGAAAAGAAATCTCCAGACAGAGTCACAAAGATATGGAAGAGCTTTTCCTCCTATCATATACAGTATGCAAATCTCAATGGCATCCTTCAAAGAAATGGAATTAGTATTGCTGAAATTCATATAGAATCACAAAAATACTGAATAGCCAAAGCTCTACTGAATAAAATTGGGGAGAATGGAGGTATTACAATCTCAGATTTCAAACTATACTACAAAGCCATAATAATAAAAAGCAGTATGGTATTGGAATAAAAACAGTCACACAGGCTAAATGAATTGAACTGAAAGCCCAGAAATAAAACCATACTTATATGGCCAACTAATATATGATAAAGGAAGAGCAAAGAAGCCTTTCAATAAATGGTGTTGGGAAACCTGGACTGCCAAAATGGATAAAAGGCTTGAATGTAAGACCTGAAACCATAAAAATACACAAGAAAACATTAACAAAACACTCCATGACATAAACCTCAAAAACATCTTTGAGGACTCATCTCCAGAGCAAAGGAAAAGAAGGAGAAGATATGCAGCTACAACTACATCAAAATAAAAAATTTTCCCTAGTGAATGAGAGAAAACATTTCACACCATACAAATGATAAGGGACTGATATCAAAGATCTAGAAAGAACTAACACAACTCAACAAAAACAGAACATACAGAAGAGCTAAAAATACACTTCTCTAAAAAAAAATGTAAGTGGACAACAGGCATATGAAAAACTGTTTGACATCATTTATTATGAGGGTAATGCAAATCAAAAACCACAATGAGGGCCTCCCTGGTGGTACAAGGGAGCTATCCGCAGCCACTACAGCATGAGTTTGATCCCTGGCCAGGGAGCTACCCACATGGCATAGTACATCTCTCCTGGCTCGCCTGCTTCTCCCCTCAGCAGTGTATTTCAGTCACTCTGCCTGTTCTGTTCCCCACTCTGTCTCTGGTGAATCCTCTCACCCCCACCCCCACCTCTGGCCTGTACTCCAGTTCTTGTATGCATAAATAAACAAATCTTTAAAAAAAAATTGACACAATTAGTTATCACCTCACACCCATGATAATGGGCCATATTAGAAATAACAAATGCTGGCTAGAAAATAGTGAAAAAGGAACACTCTTACACTGCTCATGCAAATATAAACTGGTTTAAACACTATGGAAAGCTGTGTGGAGGTTCCTCAAAACACTAAAAATGTATCTTCCATATGCTCTAGTGTTCCACTCCTAGTTAACTACCCAAAGAACACAAAAACACTCATTTGAAAGGAAACCTGCACTCCTGTGTTTATTTGCAGTACTATTGACTATAGCTGAGATATGTAAACAACCCAAATATCCCAAAACAGATGAATGAATGAAGAACTTGTGATATATATACTATGGAATACTATTCAGCAGAAAAGGAGAGAGGAGTGTCCATGGAGGTTACTGAGGCTTTGGTTACAAAAATTTATTTACAAAATAAATTATGTAAAAATTATGTACAAAATTTATGTAAAATAAGCATACATTTGTAGAGGTGTAAACCTATTATCCTAAAACATATATTGTGTTGTAAATCAAGATTACCTCAACAAATATACTTTAACAAAAAAAATTAAAAGAATAGAGATTCTTGATGTAAAAACCTAAATAGATGAGGTTTTTTTTTTTTTTTAATTCTAGGGAAGTTTTGGAAGCAAGATAGACAAAATGGAGTATTCCAATAGAAACCTTGATGAGATTAATTTACAAAGGATGCAAGTAGAAGAAGAGAGAAAAATACATAAAGTAAAAAGATTTAGGAAACACTAAGAAATATGCAGCTCCACTACGAAAAACAACACACGGTTTATGGGTAATGGGGGATCCAGAAAGGGAAGTTAAAAAGAGGAAAACAGATAACTTATTAAAAGATATCATAAAGGAAAAATACTTCCCAAACCTAGAGAATGAACTAAACATGCAAGTCCCTGAAACTAAAAAAAAATGCATGTTTATCTAAGAGAAATGAGACTTACTACACATAATAGCGACACTACCAAAATTTTAAGACAATGAAAGTATATTGATGGTGTTAGGGTGGGAAAGCAGGTAAATTATTAATGTACACTATCAGCTTTAATCAAATTTTTAAGCAGACACACTATAGACAGGAAAGAATGAAATATCAAATTTAAATTATTAAGAGATACAAACTGTTATTCAGTAATACATATCCTGCAATAATATCATTCATATATGAAGGAGAAATAATGGTCTTCCCAGATAAATAAGAGCTTAGGGAGTTGGACAACACCAGCCCTCCCCCTATGAAATAGTAAAAAAATCTCTCATATTTCTATTGAAGAGAAAAATTGCACCAAAAATGAAGAAAACAGATAGAACCAAAATGCTAAAGATAAAAAGACAGTTGCAATCCCCCATACATCAATAAATATTGATGTAAATGGATAGAAATCATAATTTAAAAAGAATAAAGTGGCTGGTTGTTAGATCGATAAACAAAACTCAACTTTCTGCTATCTCCAGACCCATCTGAGCTCCAAAGATAAGCACAAGCTCAAAAATGAAAGGTTGCAAAATATCTCAGAAGCAAATGGCACTCTAAGTGAGGCAGGAACAGCCATATTTATGAATGAAAAAAGACTTCCCAGTTACTTCAGAAGATGGGATCCAAGATGGAATCAGATGAAGTTCCCAGCTTAACCAGTGGAGTGAAGCACCCAGAGAATACCATGGCTGAAGGCAATACTGGAATACCTTTGGATATCAGTCTAAGCAAACTGCGCCAGAAGGGACACAGAAGACATTCAGGCTTCAGTGATTAGAGGTGGTTATAGAGATGCTTGAAGTCTTTTGATGAGAGAGGGATGCTGCTATGTAAACTGTGGCATCAGTGGCAAGGAAGGGAGAGTTGAATGGTGTAAATACACACTTGACCAAGGGGAAATGCATGTGGGGGACCTGGGGTCTTCCCAGCAGGACAGATCTCCAATGAAAAGAATAAGAACAGTATCTGGGATGTGCACATCTTACTACAATCCTCAGGACTAGCATTGACTGTGTAAGGTTCACTGGAATGCAAAAAGACAACAGAGTTTCAGATCTGAAAACCTAGAGAGGAGGGCTAACAGTAATGCCACTAAAAAATACTGCCCCACAAAAAACAACATTCACACTATCAGCTTGACCCTTCAGGCTCCTTCTCCACTCCGGTTCAATTCCACAGTTTAAAAGACTAGTTATTCATAAATTAACAGAAAATTTCACATCAGGGGACTCTTGAGTTTCTACTGTACTCTAGATTAACCAGATATTTTATATAAAGGGCCATTATAAATATTTCTTCATTTTTGTCACAGAAAAAAAAAATAGCTTGAAATGCAATAAGGGATAAAACATCATATAAATAGAAAATATTGTCTCTAATACAACATATTCAGTGACTCATCATTTTATAATCATCCCCAATACACCACCAAAATATTTGGAAATTTTCTATTCTCCTTTAATATACAGTTGATTTGGGTTTTTCTTTCTAAAATACAGTTTAATAGATTTGTTGCGTTATAAAAGTTGTCATTATAGAGTTTAGAAAATACAGAAAAGTTGAAAACTAGCCATTATCCATTATCTAGATACTATTAAGTTGTTTTCATTCCTATTCATTATAATTTTGGAAGGGACTTGTGGGGAGTTATTGCATAGTTATGATTGCATTGCTTAAATCTTTTTTTTTTTTAGATTTTTTTTTTTATTTATACAAGAACCGGGGTACAGGCCAGATGTGCAGGAGAGTGAGAGGATTCACCAGAGACAAAGCAGGGAACAGAACAGGCAGAATGACCAAAATACACTGCTGAGGGGAGCAGTGGGCGAGACAGGAGAGGTCTGCCCGCTTGTAGGTTGCTCCATGGCCAGGGGGAGCAAACAGGCACTGCTGAGGCTGCAGACAGCTTCACAGCACCGCACTCAACCGCTTGCGCCACCAGGGAGGACCTGTTTAAATATTTTAATATTATTTTTATCACTTTGATTTTTCCATATTACTTATAGCTTTTTATAAAATTAATTAATAATACTTCATATGCATCACAAATTAATGATGCTTAAGCATATGCCTGTATTTCCACGTTTTGTTACTACTTCCCTTTTTATGATTTAAAGTTACTTTACATTTCTAGTTTTCCTTTGGATGGATGTTTAAATCTATAAATCAGAGAGTACAACTATTCTTAAGGGTTATTTTCTGTTACCAAATTGATTTTGATATGTGCCAGTTTAATTATTTAATTACCATCAGCAAATACAAGTTCTGATTTTGATGATTTTGCTCACCAAAATAAATTTTATTTATTACTAATTTATTATTGAAATATAGTTAGATGTTAGTATTTTAATTTTTATGTTTCACTAATACATGATTTCATCAGAATTTTTGCTTTAAAAGTTTTTTTTGTTTTTATGTAATATTTGCTAATTTGATAATGAAATACCATAGTTAGATAGCAATGATATTTCCACACATGGCTTAATAAAGCATTGATAAAATGTCTAATCATTTGATAACAGACATCCATATGATACAAGTTCAATGCCCTTTCTAGAATTTGCTTAAAATTTAGTGACTATACCCAATTAGACCTCACCAACAGTTCATATCATTAAATTGCCTCTGTATTTCATTTGTTCAAATAAACTCATTAAAATAATTAAACAATTTAAAGGAAAACATTCATGGTTAATGTTTACAACTATAAACATCTAGAGAAATTATATCAGGAACAACTATTCTACTCCAGCTCCACTAAAACTGAAACATCATTATTTATATACTTATTTATAACATTGATTCATTCATTTAAGTTATACCCACCTATTATTAAAAAAAAAACAAGAACCATTTCCAACATATTATTCAAAGCAATGGAAAGTTTCTATTGTCCATAACTGGCAAACTGTAGGCAAGATAATTATATTATTTTTTTGAAGTACAGCACATTATGTAGTTAGCATAATAACTCAAGTCTCAAAATTACTATTTTAAATATTATACATAGAATTCATTTGTCTCCATGTAACACATACACACACCTGTCTCCATTTATTAGTTACCAATATAAAACACTACTCAAATGATAACATATTTCCAAATGAGACAGAAATAGTTAACTCTTCCTTTTATAATTGAAATTTGCCATCCTTAAATGCCTAAATGTAATTATGGAAGAAAAGAAATTTCCTCTGTTTACACATAGAATAATATTTTATTGTAATAATTAGTCATTGTGAATTGAAATGAATTTACGTGTGCAGTGTGCATGGCCAGCATGCATTTTAATTTTATTTCCTGTATAAACAACAATTCAGTCGATGACAAGGAGGCAATATTCCTGGAGTGTCACCCAAGTACAGAGCATGCTGTTCATATAATATCCTCTGTTGCTTGCCTTTCTTGCAGGGATTATAGCTTTTCCTTGCCTCATTAAAACTCAGGAAACATGCTGATGTAATTTTTAGTCACTTGCTGAAGCTTACCATTTTTAATTGAATCAGAGTACAAGGACTTAAAATTTTTACAATTTATTTTCTGCATTTCAAAGCTTATTTTTCTAAGATATTTATGCATTTTTTCAATTTGATCTATTTTTTAAAGATCAGTTTAGCTTTGCTCTTATAAATGTTAATTTTCATTATTTCTAAGATATTTATGCATTTTTTCAATTTGATCTATTTTTTAAAGATCAGTTTAGCTTTGCTCTTATAAATGTTAATTTTCATTACCGTGAAGGAAGGAAAAGAGGAGAAGAGAGATATGAATACAAATACTGATTTATTTTTGAATTTTTAAATAAGTTTTCCTGAAAGCATGCATACTGCAAATTTCACTGTTTTTGTCTCCATGGTTTCTTTCTGTTCATTTGTTTTATTTCCATAAATAGTATTATATTTAATTTTTGTTGCTATGAAATATTACACAAGTAAATGTTGTTATAGCTAAATATCAAACAAATAAACACAAATATTTAAAAACATGTACGGTATAAAGTTCATATATGATGAATATTTCATTTACCCAGTGGAGGAAAGGAAATTTTTAAATCAATTTTAATACTCCTAAGATGGCATCCCTGATCCTACTTATTGTTCTATTCCCTCGTAAATAACCACTTACCAGAATTACCACTTTAGTATTCCCTTATTTATTCCATACCATTTTACCTTTTTACTACATAAGCTTATTTTCTTCAATAGGACGGTCTTAGTTTCTAGTAATAGATAAATGTATATTATGTCCTCATTTGTAATTTTCTGCCATTTTTAATTATTATATATTTCTGAGATTTATGTGTGTTGTGTTCAACTATAATTTATTTCACTGTTATACAGTATTCATTTATTCCTTCTATTCTTAACAGACACATGGGTTATTTTCAGTATTTTGTCATTATAAACAGAGTTGCCATAAACCTATTTTGTAGCTATCTCCTGGAACATTATTACAAATCTTTCTCTAGCTTAATAGTTCTCACAATTTATTTGTATCAATCACCCAAGGGACTTATTAAAACATGATTGTTGGTTCTTCTCAACATCAGTGTTTCCAACTCAGTTTGTCTGATATGGGGCCTATATCAAGTTTCTCCAGAGAAATAAAACCAGTAGTGTGTGTGTGTGTGTGTGTGTGTGTGTGTGCGCGCGCACATTGTATGTAAGCAAATTTATGATAGGAATTGGCTTACACAGTTATGAAAACCAAGAAGTTCCAAGATCTACTATGTGCATGCAGGAGAACCCAGAATTTCAGTGGTTCTAACAAGTCCAGAAAGTCTCCAAAGTCCTTAAAAGAGAAGGAAGGGACAAACAGAAATAAGTTCCGGAATCACGAGGTCCTGAGATCCAAGAACTATGTGTCTAAAACTAGGAGAAAATGAATGTCCCAGCTCAAGAGAGAGTGAATGAATTCACCCTTCCTCTACCTTTTCATTCTATTCAGCCCCTCAAGGAATTGTATGATGCTACCTGACATTGGTAAGTATGGATATTCTTTAATCAATCTACTGATTTGAGGGCTAATCCCTTTCATAAACACCTCAGAAATACTGTTTTTTGTTTTTTTTTTTTTTAAATTACAGGGTGCATTCATTTTATTTATTTATTTATTTATTTATTTTTCAAAGATTTATTTATTTATTTGTTTGTTTGTTTGTTTATTTATTTATTTATTTATTTTTACAAGCACTGGGTACAGTCAGAAGCGCGGGAGGGTGAGAGAATCCATTAGAGCCAGAGCGGGGAGCAGAGCAGGCAGAAGGACCGAAGTACACTGCTGAGGGGAACAGCGGGCGGCAGGAGAGGTCTGCGCGCCATGTGGGACCCTCCTCTGGTGGCCAGGGAGCAGCCGGGAATTGAACCGGCGCTGCAGAGGCTGCAGGCAGCTTCGCAATCCAGCGCTCAACTGCTGCACCACCGAGGAGGCCCTCAGAAATACTGTTTTACCAGCTATCTTGACATCCCTTAGATGAGTTGGTTAATAAAGTTAACCATCATATGCCCAAACATTACATTTCTAAGAAATTAACTGGTGATATGAATACTGAAAGTCCAGAGACCAACTTTAAGAACAATTGCTCAATAGGAGTAGAATTCTGGATCACAAGAAACAGCAATTTCAAATTTATTTCACAATGTCATGTTGTTTACCAACACATTTATAAAAATACATACTTCTACCAGCATTGTGTATAAATATATTCATTTCTCCATAACTTTATCAATATCTGTTGGTGTCAAACTTTTTGATTTCTGCCAAAAAGGTAAGTGTGATATTGCCTACCCATAGTTTTAGTAATTTTCCTAATTAAACAATAAATTTGAGAAATTTTTCACGTTTATTTTCCATTTGTTCATCCTCTTAGTTCTGTTTCTCCAATTTTCCATTGGGTTTTTCTTTTTCTTAACAGTTTATTGAAGTCCTTTTATGATCTCTAAATTAATACACATATATCACTATTTTTAATATTTGTTAATTCAGTTTTACAGAATTAAGGAGACCACTTGTTTCTATTTTACCCTTTTTGCCTAATAACTGAAAATATGGTTTCTTCTTTGCACTTCATACAGATTTAATACTTTAATAGGATTATTTATTAAAACTAGGCCACTGAAAGATACTATATTTGTGGTATGGACTCCTTCTTTCCATCACTACTTTCAGGTCAAAGTCACAGCTTTGGCTCCTGCAGCTTCATGTTAGTCCCCTCAACTCTACTCTACCTCTTCTTTCCCCTGCTTTTACCCCTGCCTTTCTGCTCAACAGCAAGAATGATTTTTAAAAAGAACAAATCAAATAATCTCTTCTTATGTGTAAATTTCTTCAGTGGTTTCCAATTTTTACACTTAGAATAAAATCTCAACACCTTGCAATGCTAGTCAGTTCTAGAAAATTCTTCAGTCAACAATGTATGGCTATTCCAACTTTGTGCTGTCTCAAACACTCAAAATGTGTTCTACCATCATCAATGCTTTTCCCCCAGACATTCTCAGAAAGACAACCAAGACTACCCTATCTAATGTGGCTCCCTCTGCTTTACTTTTTTTTTTTTTAATTTTCTTTTTTTTTTTTTTTAAAGATTTATTTATACAATCACTGGGTACAGTCAGAAGCACAGGAGGGTGAGAGAATTCACCAGAACCAGAGCAGGGAGCAGAACAGGAAGACTGATGAAATACACTGCTAAGGGGAGCAACGGGCGGCAGGAGAGGTCTGCGTGCCATGTGGGACCCTCACCCAGTGGCCGGGGATCAAACTGGCGCTGCAGAGGCTGCAGGCAGCTTTGCAAGCCAGCGCTCAACCACTGCACCACTGGGGAGGCCCTCCCTCTGCTTCACTTTCACTCATATATTCTCTATGCCTATCCTGCTTTCTTTGTCTTCACAAATAACATTGTATCATAATGTTATTTACATTGTATTATATTATATTACTGACATATGATTTCCCACTAAAATGTAATCATCATTGGCTAATGGAATTGTTTTTTCATCTCAATATCCCAATGCCTAGGAGAGTTCCTAATAATAATGACACTCTCTATAAATATTTATTCAATAAAGGAACTTATTTCTCTTACAGTATACTAGTTTTTTTAGCTATATTATCCTCAAAGGCAGAGACTACCTACTATCCATATTCATACACCCAGCAACTTAATACATGTTCTACAGCACATTGTAATAACTTGATTAATGTGTATTAAAGACATGTTTGATGTATGTAAGTAGAATTATCATAATTTTACTAAGAAACTGAAAATCCAAGTGATTGTTTAAAGAACAAGGAATCTGTTTTCAATGTTAATCCCGTGCTGTTTTCTCTCAACTTGGCATTGTTTCTCTCAAAATGGAAAGAAGAGATATGGAATCACGATGTGTTTAAACCAATAATATAGACTGAAACCAGAGTCCTGGAGTGAATTGGAATCCTGAATTCCCTCAATTTCTGAAGGATTTTTTTTTACCCCCTCACTTTCTATCACTTGGAAGCTTCTTAGGAAGAAACCAGTACAACATTTACTCAAATAGCGATATTTCTTCAGTACTTCCCTATTTTGCAAGCCTTCTCCCACAATAGCTGCTTTCCCTTCAAAACTTCACCTTCTAACAGATAGGTCTATCATGGTGTAAGCTTCATCCAGACAAACTGAATAAAGATTAAAACATATTTTTTTAGAAGAAAAAGATGTTCTGCTATCTTCTAAAACATAGTTATATAAAGGGAAGTGTCATAACTCTTATAGTTATTCCTGTAAATATAAGAAAATCAATGTTAATTAGGCTCAAAAATCAGTTTGTTATGTATACTTGCACATCATTATGAAGTAAATATACCATTTGTCAGTGAATGGGCTGGACTAGTCTGGAGGTTCTAGATCCTGTCCTGTAGAAAGGAATCCTGGGAGAAGCAACATCTTGCCCGAAAAATAAACTATAACTGATCTTTCTTGTATGATGTATACGATCAATTTGTATTAATAACATCAACTCTGATATAAGGGATAAACTTTCCAAATTTATCATTTAACTTTTGATATTGTTCTTCACTCATACATTTTTATATGTCCTTTCTATGTCTTATATTTTGGTTTTAAATTGCATGTCTTTCAAGAAATTCCCTGGCACCCCTGAATTTTGTTCTACTTTTTAAATATTCTCATTTGAGAGTTTTGGAAATCATGCTTGTTAAAACTTTAACATTTCTAGTTGCATGTGAACATTTTAGAAGGCACCAAAGTAAAAAAATAAAATTATAAAATGCTACTAACTTCTGACTAAGCATAGGTATTTATGCTGACTTAAACAAATGAACATTAAAAAAAACTTTGAAATATTTTAATTAAGCAATATTTTGATGATTTCTTTCAAGAAAAGAAAAATTGTATCAAGTTTCTAAAATTCCTTTCCCTGGGAATTAAAAAGTATTTGTTCTAAATACACTCTTTGGCAAATCTCTCAGGTTCTTTTAATATCAGCATTGGCATTTGTTAAAGAGGAGAACTGAATTAAACAACATGAGCATGAGAGATATAACTTTCTATTTTAGCATGCTAGAATTCTACTATTTTGCTCAGAGTTGCATGTTAGTCAGAAGAAAACAAAGGAAAAAAAAAAGTTCAAGATATTCCTTTGGGGAAGCCTGATAAAGATAACTCCCAGTGTGAGGAACTTACGGGTTTTGTGTGTTGTTGTTGTTGTTGTTTCTGTTTCTTTATGAGAAAATAATATCTTGGTTAAAGACTCTGAAGAGTACTTAAATTCAATGTTAAAGTGACCAAAATTATTTTCTTACCCATGGGATTTCACAATTTATAAAATTCACTGCCTCAGGAGCATGCATTAAAAAAGGAACCGAAGAAATGAATTGTGGAGAACTAGACAAGGTTTAAGGGCATTTTGTCAATTCTTTCCATGTTATGCAAAAAAGTCCCATGAGCCTAGATCACAATAAAATGAGACATCAAGGGCACACAAATGTAACTAAAAATTACCTAGATTTTTAAGGGTTAGTTGAATTTGGGCTAATTATTTTTTTCAAAAAAAAAAAAAAAAAGAAAAAAAAGATGTTTCTTCAACATTGACCAGAATGCAACCTCACTCTGTTCTGATAACATCCCATTAATTTTCCTTCAGTTTAAAAGATACACTGATTTTGCTAAAAGCCAGAATTTATCATTTTTATTACATGACCTAGGAAAAAGATAAATGGGATATTACAGTATAATAAATTCTGCTGAATGAACATAGATATTAGCATCTGAACAAAATCTTGCTCTGATCATAGAAAAGTTGTCTCTCTTCCCCTTTCCTGTTCAAAAAACATCTTATCTGTCTCTAATGGATTTTTCTTACATCTCTCTCCAAAGGAAATTAATTTAAACTAAATGGTGTGGGTCATCCTAAAAGAAAAATTCAAGGTATCTGCTTTTCAAGGTCTAACTCTAATCTATCCTTTCCCTTCTGGAACTACTTTCAGAGCACTCAAGCTGCAATATTGTTTCTGTCCAGAAAATCCATGAAATTAGTTGAAGAGGTTTCTCATTCATGTAGTAACCACAGATTCTTTTATTTTCATGTTTATTGTTGTCACAGACTCTCTTGTTATGATTTTCTTTCATGTTTAGATTGCTATTTAATCTTTGAATCCTTGAGATATATACAGATATAGCTAAGTCAGGAGTTCTCTCTGTCCAGAATAGTAGCTCTTAAACACGATGCCACACGAGTAACTGTTGCAGCCCCGTCCTCCCAATTATTGAGTTTTGTGGATTTAAAAAAATAAAGTGAGGCGCGTAGACCTCTCCTGCCGCCCGCTGCTCCCCTCAGCAGTGTACTTCGGTCCTTCTGCCTGCTCTGCTCCCCGCTCTGGCTCTGGTGAATTCTCTCACCCTCCCGCACTTCTGACTGTATCCAGTGCATGTATAACAAACAAACAAAACTAAATAAATAAATAAATAAGTAAGTAAATAAATAAATAAATAAATAAACATGCTTCTATAAAAAAAAAGTTTAAAAAAAATAAAATAAAGTGAGAGAAAAACCCATGTAAAATAAGGACTGATTGAGGGATGATATCTGAGGACGTCCTCTATGTATGACATTAGCAAATTGTACAGCATAGACTCCAGAATCACTATTCAAATGAGTGAAGTGTGAAGTGCTAGAAGCTAAGCTCTGAGTGGCTGAAGTGTTAGACACAGATAATCATCTGTCTTGTGGAAATTGGGCATATAGGTGATTTTGAAAATTGTCTAAATTTTTTATAATTTAATCAGAAAGAAAGCCCTACAAAGACTTTTTAACTTAATTTAATCACAAAGAATGAATAGACCACCAGGTCTGCAGGAAGATTTTTATAAGTGTACAAAATGTTTTCTCTAGAGAGAGCAACCAGGAAGGAAATTCTGACTTGACAGTCAGAAGACATAAACATCATGATTTTGCCAGAAAGTAAAGACACAGAGCTATATATATTAACATTATTTCAATAATAGCTGGATATGCCATTCAGCATGCTACCATCAGGTAAACAGTACTGGTTAGAGAGTCTGTGTACACATTGTATGTTTAACAATTAAGGCCAAATTTCTTTAAAGTGTTTCAGAATAGAGTGAATAACCAGAGAAGAGAGATTTGGAAAGGCAACATGATTTGACATAGTTCACATCTCACATTTAAAAATATAGGCACAACAAACTTCTATATACCCGCAATAGGAAAGGATTCTGTTAGGAAGGGACTAAAAGGGATAAAATTGACTCTGCACACATATATAATTTTGCACAAATGGATCACATCAAATAGATTGAGGTATTTTTTTTATCATTGCATTATAACAAATAAGTTTCAATTGTACATCATTGAGAATCAGCCTGATTACAGACTACATTAAGTTAATCATTAAATGTCCACTCTCCTTTGCCATACCATTGTCCCCTTTATCCCAATTTCATGCTCCCTTTCCTTCTTCCCCTTTGGTAACCACTGATAGGTCTTATAGTCCACAAATTTATTTTTGTTTTATTTAGTCCATCTGCTTTTTTTTCCCCCTCTAAATGCTATATATGAGTGAAATCACGCTGTGTTTTTCTGTCTGGTTTATTTCACTAAGTATAATATCCTTTAGGTCCATTCATGTTGTTGCTAATGGCAAGTTTTCATCTTTTTTGTAACTGAATAATATTCCATAATGTACAAATACTACATCTTCTGCACCCATTCATCTGTTGATGGGCATTTCCGTTGTTTCCAGATCTTAGCTACTATAAACAGAGCTACAGTAAACATGGAGGTGCATATACCTTTTCAAATTAGTGTCTTTGTATTTCTTAGGTAGATACCCAGAAGTATGATAACTGGATCATACCGATCTATTTTTAGTTTTTTGAGGAATCTCCATACTGTCTTTCATAATAAACACTTGTTATTTCTTGTCTTTTGGATAATAGTGATTCTATCACGTGCACGGTAATATCTCTGTTTTGATTTCTCTAATACTAAAAGATAAGTATATTTTGTGTGCTTGCTAGCCATCTGTATTAGGCTAAGTTATTTTATTTTATTCCCCTCCCCCCGACTCTCCAGCCATTCCTAAGTTATTTTAAATATCTTAAATGTATTGTTTTGGTTTTGCCAATCCCTCCTCTTTACCTCTCCCTTTTCTGAAACATGTGTAGCTCATCCAAGATAACACATCCTGGTATTGTGTATGTTTTCATTCTTTCTTCACTTTTTTCCTAGGTTAATAAAAACATGCATATGCATATGTATATACACAGTACCTTCACATTGATAATGCATAAATGTAGGCACTTGTCCTTATGTATGTACAGTGTTGTTTCTGTGTTGTTTGAGAAATTGACTTCATTTTCCAGATTTTGCCATTATTAACAATACTGAAGTACCCATTTTTGAATACATACATATATTCTTATACTTTGCTTTTTTCATTTCTGTAAGTTAGATTTCCAGTATTAGACTGCTTGGTTATATGTATTATTTTCTTTTGTGTGTGTGTGTGTGTGTGTGTGTGTGTATATATATACACATATACATATTATATATATTATATATATCATACAATATATAGTATTATATATTATATTATATATCATGTAATATATAGTATAATATATATTTATACATATATTTGTGTGTGTGTGTGTGTGTGTGTGTATAGCCAAACAGCTTTCTCAGAAAACTGGAAATTTTCACATTCTGACATTTTTCAGCATTATTTTGGAGAACGGGTAATTATTAACTTAAAATGCTTTCTCATTCCAACAAGTTTGAAAGAATAGCTCATTAATTTAATTTATATTTTCTTAACTAGTTGTGAAATTATCTACCCTTTCATATTTGTGAACATTTAGATTTGGTCTTTTATGAACTGCCTCTTCATTTCTTTGACAATTTTCCTGTTGTTTTTTATATTTAGAGATTCTTAAAATCAGGTATAAATTTTAGTCTTTTGACTGTCATTTGTTTTGCAAACTTCCCCCCAAATTTATTGTTTATCTGTTGATTTTGTTGATGTTTCATATTTCAAGTACATTACAAAAATGTCAACCATTTCTGTTTCTTCTTCATAACTTCTGAATTTCTACCCTTGGTTAAAAATAGCTCTCTAACTTCAAGATTATATACATGACTGAAAAGATTTTTTTAAGTTATTCATTGATTGATCTTTATAGTTAAATATTACTTCTTCTGGAAATTGTCTTTGTCAATTATGTGATGGGCACAATTTCAAATAGTTTTTCTATGAGAATCACTATTGCCACATCATTTTTGTCTGCGCCATACTATCAATGGAAAGTCTACCTTTGTCATAGTTGAATTCACACTTATGCCTAGATCTATTTTAGATTCTGTAATTTATTTCACAAATCTTTTTGCTTATTCCCTTGGACTACCAGTGATTTAATAATAATGGTCTAATATGTTCTGGATCTATAAAGAAAGACTCATCTATTCATCTTTTTTTTAGAAAATTTCTTGGCTGTTGATATTATTATTCTATATGAAATTCAAGATCATTTTATTCATTTATGAAAATGTTCTCTTGATATTGCTACAAGTTTTGTAAAGAAACACCACTTTTATTACATACATTTTTCAGGAAGGTAATTTTTACCTTAGTTTTAGATGTCTTTTTCTTATGCTCACTGGAAAACTTTGTACAAAATGTACTACAGGGAAATGTCTTTTTTTGATTTATGAAGTATAATATAAATGTTTGGAATAATCTGGTAATATGACCTGCATTCCTTTCATACACATAGAAAAGAGAAGTTATGTTTCCATATAAAACAAAGAGAAAACATTTGTTTTATTATTCACCTTGTACCTCAAGAAAACACTTTTTTACAATGTTTTAGGGTCAATAACAGGAATGCAGAGGAAGAAAATGTTGTATTTTTCCAATTAGCATAATTGACATGCATATTTTATTACAACCTTTCTTATTGTGGTCTGGCATAATTTACTGTAAGGCAAAGTTGTAGCACTTAGGATATATTTTAATCTGAGACACTTAGTTAAATATCTGTACAAAGGAAATCCTATCATTAACCACATATATTCTGATAAGAAAAGTATGTTTTTGAATTTTTTGTAGGATTACATATACTTCTTTATTTTGCAAACATTTCTTACATTTCATTATATATTCTTTCTTATATAATCTCCCTCACTTGCTATTCCTAGAGATGGACTTTCTTAATACTAACTGTTATCCTCCCATGGTGGTGATACACATTAATAAAAACTTCCTTTATAAAAATTTAAAAAGTAAAAAATAAAAATAAATTTTGTGATATTAGGAACTTTAAAAAAACAAATTAAGTGCAGTGAAGAACATCATTTTGAGGTTTACTGGGAGGGAATACAGTTGGCATTTTATGGACTTGGAGTCAAATGCTAATCCAATGTTATTACTTTTAAAAAGTTATATAAACATCATGGGCAGTGAGTTATTATCTATAATATAATGTTAACTTTAGAAAACTTTGAGTAATTGTGAATTAAATTGGACTAAAAATTCTAATACAAAATCTGATAACCATAAGATTCTAGGTACTACTTGTGTTATAGTAGGAAATAGATACATTCATTTTCATAACAATTCTACTAAATACGCATTTATCTATTATTATTATTATTATAAGGAAGATCTCATCTATTTCTTAAAAATCTATACTGTACAAGATTTTGAGAATCTGGTATTATATTACACAATAAATAAGCAGATGTAAATTAAACAGGTGGGTTCTTTTCTCGGATGGAGCTTGTATTTTAACAAAAATGATAAAGGAAAAAATAATCAAAATAATTACAGCTTGCAAAAGGCAATAAAAAGGAAATAAACAGCATGATAAGACAAAGTAACTGTGTAATGCATTACAGTTTCATGTATGAAAGTTCCCCCTGTGCAATTTGAAGGTGCTCAGAAAATATTTGCTATTTTATTTCAAGTATAACATAAATATTCATAAATTTTAATTAGTACATTGGTTACTTAATGGGCACTTCAACTCACAAAATATTTTTGAAGTCCTACTATTTTTTAATTATATAGTGGTGTATAACTACATAATTAGATCCTAAAAGCACAAAGCTTTATAAAACTCGGTCCATATCCTCAGTATAAATATAGCAATGTGATTACAACTATTGTAGGGATTTATAAAGTGATATAAGATCCCAAGAGAGTGCATAAAGATTCATTCTCTTCAACAAATAGGTACCTATAATATTCTTACACTTGTGGACTTTTATTTTTTTATTTTTTATGTTTTAAGATTTATTTATTTATTTATTTATACAAGCACTGGGTACAGTCAGAAGCGAGGGAGGGTGAGAGAATTCACCAGAGCCAAAGCGGGGAGCAGAACAGGCAGACCAACAAAATACACTGCTGAGGGGAGAAGTGGGCAGCAGAGGTCTGCACACTATGTGGGACCCTCCCCCAGCGGCAGGGGATCAAACCGGCACTGAAGAGGCTGCGGGCAGCTTCACAGCCCAGCGCTCAACCACTGTGCCACCAGGGAGGCCCTACACTTGTGGAATTTTAATGAAAATTTTGCTCATAATAAGTTAGTATACCCTTAGCTACCAAGTCAGAATTTAGAATTAGACAAATCAAATCAGAATAAGACCTAATGAATTTGAACATGACTTTTTTTTATGTATTTATGTCTTTTTAAATGACACTTTCATTTCTTCTCTCACACTAATCATGTGAAGAAATTTGCTTTAAAACAAGCTCCTAGAAGAGACCTTGATATCTCCCTGAAAGCCTGAAAAGATTTTTCCTGAAGAGAGGCAGAAATTTTTACTTCATAGTACATTTTATTTTACTTAAGGAGATGAGAAGAAAAATTGCATTCATGAATTTAAAGAAACACTCACTGCCTGAACCAAATCTGTTCCTGCTCACATATCTATTTTAATCAAGAAATTATCACACACTCATTTAGTGAAACTAAATGTCAAACTATGTTCTTTTCTACTGTTACTGCCCATACTGTTACATACCATTGCTCACCAGTCTCTCCTGGAACCTATGGCCTCTCGTCTCTCATGGCAACTGCCTCAGATTGTTTTCTTATCATCTGTATCTAGCTAGCATTATAGCCATACTTGTCTAACTACTCTTTTTGCACCATAAATCCATACTTTATGAGAAATCTTTCTTTTTCTGCATAGAAGAACTGGGGGGCAGGCGAGAGTTGTGGGTGGTGAGAAGATACACCAGAGACAAAGTAGGGAGCAGAACAGGTGGAATTACTGTAATACACTACTAAGGGGAGCAGCTGATGAGACAGGAGAGGTCTGCTGTGCCATATGTGGGTTAGTTCCCTGGCCGGAGATCAAACTCAGACAGTAGGGGTGATAGCACCGAAACTTAATGCCTAGGCCACTAGGGAGACCTTCTGAGCACTCATTTTTAATGGCAAAATGAGATGGTTTTTCCTTACCAATTATCTCCATGAAAAACTTCCAAATTTTTATATTTTATTTCTAACCACACTTTCCCTTCTGATCTATGATCCCAATAAGCTATTTCCATTGTTGCAGAATCACCTAAATTTCATTTTTGCATGTAATATTCTTTTTAAAAGATTTATTTATTTATATAACCCCCAGGGTACAGGCCAGAGGTGCAGAAGGATGAGAGAAGTCACCAGAGACAGAGCAGGGAGCAGAACAGGCAGACTGACTGAAAACACTGCTGAGGGGAGCAGCAGGCGAGACAGGAGAGGTCTGCCACGCCATGTGGGTACATCGCTGGCTGGCCAGGAATCGAATCCACGCTGCAAAGGCTGCAGACAGCTTCACAGCACTGTGCTCAACCCGCTGCACCATGGGGGAGGCACGCATGTAATATTCTTGACTCCCTTTTAACCACCAGAAAAAAAAGTGATACCTCAAGATGGAGTTTAGGGCCTCCCCGGTGGCGCAGCGGTTGAGCGCTGGGTTGCGAGGCTGCCGGCGACCGCTGCGGCGCTGGTTCGATCCCCGGCTGCTCCCCGGCCACAGGAGGAGGGTCCCACATGGCGCGCAGACCTCTCCTGCCGCCCGCTGCTCCCCTCAGCAGTGTACTTCGGTCCTTCTGCCTGCTCTGCTCCCTGCTCTGGCTCTGGTGAATTCTCTCACCCTCCCGCGCTTCTGACTGTACCCAGTGCATGTATAAACAAAACAAACAAACAAACAAATAAATAAATAAACATGCCTCTATAAAAAAAAAAAAAAAAAAAAAAAAAAAGATGGAGTTTAACTGTCACTTTCTTTGAATAATAGTCCTCATAATTCCCAGCAAAACCTTCTTCCTTTGTGCTTATATTGTAGCAAATTTATTCATAATTTTTTCTCTCTGATTTGATCTCTATACCATGAATTCCTCATGAATTAGTCTTAGTCTTAGTCACCTGGGTATCTAGCAGAATGTGTACTATTTAGAAAGAAAACTTTCCCAAATCCTCACTCAACTTGCAAGTCCATTTCAATATGAAAATAAACTCATAAAAACTTATAAATTGACCTTTGGAAAAAATACATTGTTATAAAGAGAAGGGGATTTTGCTCACAGTAAGTCTTGCTCCAGACCATGAACTAAATTTTGCCGTCACTTAAAAACATAGTTATTGAAGCAAGTCTTCTAAATTTAGGATTATACCTGAATGAGCCATTGGATAGTAGCACAGTTGATGCTAATAGACTTTTCTAATGAACTACAATTTCACAAATGGAGTTTCAATTAAAAAATTTGTATAAAGGTATCAACCTCTTTAACAATATAACAAATCATATTAATATACTCAATAACAATAGCATCATACTGACTTTACATATATGGTCACATTTCATATATTTTCATTTCCATTGAGATAAAAGGGTAACTAAGAACACAAGTGAGCACATTTTTTCAAGATCTTAGACTCTCTCTCTCAGTGAAGTAAGTGCTAAATTATTATTTTTAAAAAATGCCTCACTGTTTCACATTTAAAATAGAAGAAATATGTTTTACTCTTTTTCCTTCACAGAACACTCAAGGGAAAATAAAGAACAACATTCACATAAGTTCACATCTCAGTTCAATCATAAATGCTGCAATAATATATATTTTTTAAAGATTTATTTGTCTATTTATTTATACAAGCACTGGGTACAGTCAGAAGCGCTGGAGAATGAGAGAACTCACCAGAGCCAGCGCGGGGAGCAGAGCAAGCAGAAGGTCAGAAGTACACTGCTGAGGGGAGCAGCAGGCGGCAGGAGAGGTTTTCGCACCATGCGGGACCCTCCTCCGGGGAGCAGCCGGGGATCCAACTGGCGCAGCAGAGGCTGTGGGCAGCTTCGCAACCCAGAGCTCAACCGCCCAATGATGCAATAATAGGAGGAGATCCTGAGGAAATGTTAGGAAACATTTCATAAGGTGGTTATAATGTACTAGAAAAATCTTATCCAAATGAAAGCCAATAATATATGCAAAATACATTTTTTTAATGATAAAAAGTAGTAGTTGCCACTGATAAAGCAACAACTTCATTTTGGTCATTGCATTTAAACTGCAATTCAGGATTCCCAAATCAAATATAAAAAAAGGTGAAACATTTTAATTTGATTTGACTTAATTTATTTTTTGTATGGCGAATACATTTTTTTCTCTACCACCATGCCTTACATCCCACTGTCACTTTTACATAATATGTTTAGAAGATAACAGAGTTGTACTGTTGTGACTCCTGGATGAGAATGCAAAAAAGTACAAATCACAGAAGAAATGAATGCTAAATCTGAGATTTATTAAAATTAAAAATGTATGCTATTCAAAAGACCCCATGAAGAGGAGTAAAAAGAGATTAAAAACTGGGAGAATCAGTTTGCAAATTTGAAACTTACAAAAGTTTAGTAGGGGCATCCCTGGTGGCCAAGGAGTTAAGTGTCAATGCTAATCACACCAATCATGGCCTGAATAGGATCCCTGGCCAGGAAGCTAACCCACATATGGCCCAGCAGACCTCTCCTGTCTTACCTGCTGCTCCCTTTAGCAGTGTATTTCAGTAAATCTGCCTGCTCTGCTCCCTACTCCACTCTGTCTCTGGTGAATCCTCTCACATACCCCCACCCTCCCTAGTTCTTCTACACAAAAATAAAATAAATAAAATATTTAAAAAATTAGTGTGTGGACAGCCATAATTAAAGTATATAAAGGCTAGAAAAGGCATTTCACAGAAAAGAAAAACTAACTGCCACAAACATGAAAAACGCTACTCAAGAGTTATCAGAGAAGTGCAAATTAAAAGAAAATAAAAGCTATTTTACACAAAGGATATTTGCAAAATTCAAATGCCAAAAACATCAAATCTTGGTCAATATAAGGAACAAACTGAACAGTTATATACTATTGAAAGGCACATATGTTGATAAGAGAATATTTGGGAAACAATTGAGCATTTTCAAATAAAATGTGAAACATGTATTCCTTATTCAAAAATTCTAATCTTTAGAACATCACTAAGATGGCAATAAAGTAGGGTCCTACTTTCTTTCCCAAGAGGACTATCTAAGAGTTAATCAAAGGTACACCACACCCAATGAGTACCATGGCTTCAGGTGAATCTGAAGCATACTTTGGACATTAGAAACAGACACAGACTGCATAGAAGAGAAATGGAGGCAATTAACACCTCATTGTGTCCCCTCATGGGGCGGCAATCTTAGGAGAAGGGCTGGACAAAGTAAAAATAACTCAAAGCCCATTAAGTGAGAGAGACACCTAGAGAGGCTACATCTCTGGAGATGTGATGCCTTCCCCCATGGCAAGTCTCACTTTCATTTGGGGGTCAGATTCAGGGAAGGTGGGCAAGTCCATGGAGGAATGTGTGGAGGAATATGCTTAGTGGAGATGTTGATTGGGGATACATAATAGTCTGGCATAAGCTAGGGGGTGAGTGAGGAGGTCCATTGTTGTTGCTGATGAAACCATCCAATCTCTACTTCCTGTTAATATTTAACTTTCTGTCAAGGCAATCTATCTGGTTATGCTAATCTAGCCATAATGGCTGCCTGTTTTCTGCTGATATTCTCATACCAAGACTTTTGTCCTGGTGAGAGTTTCCTTGTCTGACTCTACATTTAGTTTCCTCAGGAGCAACTTTTGGTGCCAAGCAAAATCCCAAATATGAGGAGGGCTGTGAAGATTCCACATCTTCCCCCTTTCTTTTTATTAAAGCTCAAGCTCTGGATAGAAATCTGGTGGAGAGGAACATAATGGCTGATATTGGGAGAATTGCGGGAAGGTCAGCACAGCTTTAGCATGAAGAGTTGTCTGGAACATGTGGTATGGGGCTTTTAAAAATAGGAGAAAAAATAACAGAAATAATATACCTATACTAAACAAAATCCAAATTATAACATTGAGAACTGAGAACCAGTTTGTTAGGATTCAGCCAATAGGCAATGCCATTTAAATATGCCAGTGTGGCATTTTGTGCTTCTTGTTGCAATTGTGCCAATTGTTGCTGTAGTTTGTCTCTAAGATCCATGATATCACATCCAAGGTTATTATGGAATGCACCATGAAGTTGCTTTTGAACCTCTTCCCAGGACAGCATTGTATTAAAAGGAATAGGGGTAACACACATAGAACAGTATCCTGCATCACAACTGAGTTTGCTACAAGTCCAGAAGACTTGTTGATATTCACCAAGCCAAGATATAGCAGCCTCAATGGCATCAAGTCTCAGCAAGATTTCTTGATCAATAGCAGTTTGAGTTATCATTTCTGATGTTACATTTTGGAAATGTTGGTTCATCTGCTTAGCTATTAGGATGGATTTAAATAGGGTAACTACCGCAGTGGCAGTAGGAACTGTGACTGCAGTGGCAGCTATACTGGCTGCTATGAGGATTCCTAAAAAAAATGTTTTAGATGGGCATGTTCTAATATATTGGTTACTTGTTCTAGGGTGAATTCACCATACATTTACATGTTAAGTTGACAGGTAACCAAATTTAGCCTTTTGATTTAAGATAAACACATGTGAGATATGAAGAGATGTGACATTATAGTGAGTAATGCAGGGGGTTAACCATGTATTATTGGCATGAAATGTAGTGTTGATAGTAATGGCAAAGATATAAGATCAAGATGTGCAAACCATAACATGTACTGAATCTTATATACTGAATCCTGTTGCGCTGAATCCCGAACATAAGCTTGGTGTAGAGACATGCTTGGAGGCTGTGGGATGAGAAACACAGACAGCAAAGCTGCCAACTCAGTCAGGGGAGGTGCAGTAGAAATAGTGAAGAAGCAAACACTTCATGGGAAGTAGAAAACCATACAAAAGAGTTGGGATGCCCCATGCAGGCCAGATTCCCAATTAAAAAAAGGAAAAGAGAAAAATTACAGCATTTTAGACTGTAATTCTGTTATTCTGACATTTGGGGCTGCTAATGACCTGGTAAAGTGCACTTACTGTGCATAGACTGCCAAATTTCAGATCTATAATTCCAGATCTGAATGACTCTCTTTCCTGAAAAGAGGGATATTAGTAGTACCATATATACTAGTTAGCTTCCATACTTCCCCACTCATATATCACCCGTGACTGGACTTCTCCAGAATCCTCCCCAATCTTGCTAACACAGAAATGCTAAAACATATTTTGTTGCCTACAGAACCTGAAAACACCAGAAACATCACATCACATTGAATCATTAACAGCAACACCTAATGAAAACACAAATGTTATTCAATCTCTAAGTTATTACTATAGATATTTAAAAGAAAAATAGAGAAATTTAAAGTAACAGGCGGGCAAAAAAAAAAAAAATTAAGCGCATCACCACTCAAAATCTCAAGGAAATATGGCATCAAAAAGGGAGAACAACCCATCCAGAATCCAGTCACAGCTATGGATATATCTCCCAACAGATAGACAGTTCAAAAGTGCTATAATAAGGAAAGAGAGATAGAAGAAAACACAAAGAATAAGTCAAAATGAAACAAAATAACTTGGAAATGCAAATCAAAGAGATAAAACACAATTCTAAAAAAAAATAGATCAATAAATTTAGAAATAGAAATGAGCAGAAAGTAGAAATAAAAGTTTCAAATAAAAAAATAAAAGAGATTCAGATTAAAAAGGCTCAATAAATCTGATCAAAAGCTCAAGAAAATGGTACACTAAATGGAGTATCAAATCAGTTACCACAATGACAGTAATGTACAAAGGACCCTGGTGGAAGAGAGTAATAAGATGTGAAAAATGATAATAATAGTTAAACATTGCAAGGAATATCCAAATCCATTAAGAAAATGAGCTTTAGATAACAGATATCCTAGAGGAAAAAGAAGAGACGGGCATAACAGAGAGATTCTTCAAATAAATAATGGAATAATACTTCTCCAATCTGGGGAAGAAATAAATACACCAGCCCATGAAGCTAAAATAACCATGATTAATCTAAATGCAATGAGACCATAGACCAAGACACATAGCAGTGAAACTTATGAGCATTCAAAGAAAGAAAGAATATTGAAGTTATTTAAGGGAAAAGGAGGCTAAATTATAAAATATTTCCATTTATGATAATAGGGAATAAAAGGAGTCTCAACAGAATAAAGACCACATACACCAAACCCATAGTTAGCTTCATACTCAATTATTATAAACTGAAAGCCTTTCCTCTGTGATCATGTACACTTTACCACTACTATTCAATATGGTATTGAAAGTCCTAACTAGAGAACTTAGGCAAGAGAAAGGTAGAAAAGGAATCTAAATTAGAAACAATGAAAAGTATCATTATTTGCATATGACATAACAACATACAAAGAAAACCCTGAAGACTCCACTAAAACACTATTAAAAACTATAAATCAGTACATTGAAGTGGCAGGCTACAAAATCAATATAAAAATTCTGATGTCTTATTTTTATGCAAATAGCAAATTAGAAGAGAAAGGAATCAGCAATCCAATTTATAATAGCATAAGGAATTATTAAATACTTAAGAATAAGGAGGTGAATGGACTATTCAACAAAACTAGAAGACATTGTTTAAAGCAATAGAAGACAGAAAGAAATGGAAAGATATTCCTTCTTCATGGACTGGAAGAATTGATATTGTGAAAACGCTCACTCACCTTATACAAAGCAATATAATAGACTCAATGCAATCCTCACAAAAGTTTCAATGGAAATCCTCAAAAAACTGAGAAAACATACTTGAAATTTATTTGTAACCACAAAAGATGCTATATAGTCAAAGCAATCCTGAAAATCACCTAAGGGGGGAATACCATACTGTCAAAAAACTAGTAAGGATGTGAAATAATGTTAACAAATTTTTAAAAAATTAATTTAATTATTTTTTAAAGAAACAGAGGTATCAGTCCCAGCCTTAAATATATAATTCAAGGTTACAGTAATCAAGACAGTATGATAGTGAAATAAAAATAGATACAGACCAACGAATTAGAACTGAGACACCAAAAAACAAACAAACATATATGGAGTTAATCTAAGACAAAGAAGCAAAGAATATATCTTGAGGGCCTCCCTGGTGGCACAAGGCGTTAAGACATAACCTATGAGTCTGTCCATGGCCTCTGCAGTGAGTTCAATCCCCGGCCAGCCAGGGAGCTACCCACATGGCACAGAAGACCTCTCCTGACTCACACACTGCTCCCCTCAGCAGTGTATTTCAGTCAGTCTGCTTGTTATGCTCCCCACTCTGTTTCTGGTGAATCCTCTCACCCTTCACAACTCTGGCCTGTACCCCAGTTCTTGTATGCATAAAAAAAATAAATCTTTAAAAAAAGAAGAATATACCTTGAAAAAAGAAAGTCTCTTCTGTAAATTGTGTTGGCAAAACTGCACAGCCACATGAAAAAAAATGATAATAGATTATCCTCTCATAACATACACAAAAATTTACTCAAAATGGATTAAAGACTAATACATATGACTTGAAACCCCAAAAGCTATAGGAAAAAAAATCAGCAAAGAATTCATAATATTGGTTTCAAAAATATCTGTGGGAACTCAACTCCAACAAGGAAAATAAAAGTGACTACTTCAAACTAAAACTCTTCTGCCCAGATAAAGAAACTATCATTAAAATGAAAATACACCCTATTAAATGAGAGAACATAATGTGTGTATCATACCTCCAAAAAGGGGCTAATATCAAGGAACTTATATAATCAAATATAAGGAATCTGATCCAAAATGGTTTAGCAGATCTAAATAACCACTTCTTCAAAGAAGACATGCAGTTATTCAACAGGCACATGAAGAAACACCATCATTTATCATCAGGGAAGTATTTATCAAAACCACAATGAGATATTACCTCAGACCTGTGAGAAAGGCCCATATACATATATATATAAAAAAATGTGTTGCTGAAGTTGTGGAGAAAAAAGGCTGTACACTGTTTTTGGGTGTGTAAACTGGTCCAGTTCCTATGGAAAACAGTATGGAGGTTTTTAAAAACTTAAAGATAAATATGCCATATGATCCAGTCATGGTTCATAAGTATCTATCAAGGAATCAAAGTACTAGGGCCTCCCTGGTGGTACAAGGGGTTAAGTCTCAGCACTATCAAGCTATGGGAAGCCACTCAGGATGAGTTCAATCCCCGGCCAGGGAGCTACCCACATGGCACAGCAGCCTCTTCCTTCTTGCCTGCTGCTCCCCTCAGCAGTATATTTCAGTCAATCCTCCTGTTCTGCTCCCCACTCTGTCTCTGGTGAATCCTCTTACCCCCCCCCCACACACACACCTCTGGCCCACACCCCAGTTCTTGTATGCATGAACAAATAAAATAAATTAAAAAAAAAAGCACTAAAGGGAAGAGATATATGCTCTCCTCTGTTCATTACAGCATGATTTACAATAGTCAATTTATAGAAATATCCTAAGTGTCAAGGACATATGAGTAGATTAAGAAGAGTGGTAAGGGGCCTCCCTGGTGGCACAAGGGGTTAAGACGCAACCTATGAAGCTATCCACAGCCACTGCAGCACAAATTCGATTCCCGGCCAGGGAGATACACATATGGCACAGCAGATCTCTCCTGACTTGCCTGCTGCTCCCCTCAGCAGTGAATTTCAGTCAATGTGCCTGATCCGTTCCCTACTCTGTCTCTGGTGAATTCTCTGACCCCAACACCTCTGGCCTGTGCCCCGATTCTTATATACATAAATAAATAAATCTATTTTAAAATTTATTTATTTATTTATACAAGAACCCGGGTACAGTCAGAAGCGCTGGAGGGTAAGAGAATTCACCAGAGCCAGAGCAGGGAACAGAACAGGCAGACCTACGAAATACACTGCTGAGGGGAGCAGCAGGAGCGGCAGGAGAGGTCTACACACTATGTAGGACCCTCGCCAGCAGCCGGGAATTGAACTGGTGCTGCAGAGGCTGTGGGCAGCTTCGCAGCCCAGCGCTCAACTGCTGTGCCACCAGGGAAGGCCCCATAAATAAATAAATCTTTAATCAAAAGAAGAGTGGTAAATACACACACACATACACACAAACGCATGGACACTGGAATGTTTCTCAACTATTAAAAAAGATGAAATCTATCCATGTGTGAAAACATGGAAGGAAAATTTTTAAGTTAATACCAACATTCTTCTTTATTAAAATGGGTTAGTTACAACAGTATCTATAATATTATACCACATACCTTTCAAATACATGGAAATGCAATAAAGTAAAAATCAAAATCAACAAGCAACTATAGAGCAGAGACACACTACTGGGGGTGTGAGGAGAGAAGAGGGATTAGGGTCAGAGTAAGGGGGCGTGGGAATTGTATGGGGAATATAACCAAAATGAAAATGCATACATTATGCAAAAATGAAAAATGATGTAAGAATTATATAAAACAAGAGAATTTATTAATAAATAAATAAATATATGGAAATGTATATTCAATCATTAATATAAGCAATCATTTTTGTGAAATATAGTTTATTTTGTGTCTTCTTTAACTTCCAATATGAATTAATTTAAAATTCAAGACAAACATTTAATACAAAGTGGTTTCACTTTGTTTTTATAATTCTAGATAGTTTCCTGTCCAATTTTCTATAAGTATATAGAAATTTTGCATACCACATGTAAGAAAGCTTTATCAAGCTACCAAAATATCTTTTTCTAACTTGATAGCAGTCATTTACACTGATTGTGTTAATATAAAAACACAATGTTAATTTTCTTGGTTTTCATAACTACAATATAAAGAAATTTTAAAAGCAAAAACCATAACAACAAAGCATAATGCACAAAAGGAAAATAACAGGTCAAAAATAAATAACACAGATCAGCAAAGGCAGCAAAAAAGAGATAATAAAATCAATATTATCCAAAATTACATTACTGAAAATTCTACCTAGAAAATACTCTGGCAATGTAAGAGCTTCCAAGTGTTGAAAACAGAAGACACAAATAATACTGAGAAAGTGGAAAAAGAATGAATTATAGACAAAGTTAAGATATGACTCATCTGAAAACCTTTTTGCCAATAATATATTTCAAAATTTAGATGAATGAAAACTGAACCCCAGAAGCAGGGATTGGGGAGGTGAGGGTAAATAAAATGAATGAGAGTGGTCAAAAGTTACAAACTTTCAGTTATAAAATCAGTATAAGTCCTGGGGATATAATTTTCAACATGGTGACTATTGTTAATAATTCTATATGGTCTATTTGAAAGTTCCTAAGAGATTTTAAAACTTCTTGCCACAAGAAAGGAATTTCATAACTATGTATAATGATGGATATTATTTTTTTTAAAGATTCATTTATTTATGCATATAAAATCTGGGGTACAGGCCAGAGGTACAGGAGGGTGAGAGGATTCACCAGAGACAGAGTGGGGAGCAGAACAGGCAGACTGACTGAAAACACTGCTGAGAGGAGCAGCGGGCAAGACAGGAGATGTCTGCAGCGCCATGTGGGTCTCTTCCTGGCTGCCAGGGATTGAACCAGGGCTGCAGAGGCTGCGGACAGCTTCACAGCACTGCGCCCAGCCCCCTGCTCCACCAGGGAGGGCCTAATGATGGATATTAACTAGATTTATTGTGGTGATCTTTTCACAATATATACATATTATATGCTATACATATTGTATATACAATATTCAATATGTCATTGTGTGTATGTATATATACATATACAATATATATAGAATCAATGTGTTATATACCTGAAACAAAGTTATTTATCAATTATATATCAACAAAATTACCTTAAATGAATGGAAAAAAAATTTTATAAAACATACTGCTTAATATTTACACTTCAGTTGAAGGAGTTTTAAAACTAATCAGTAGTTAAAAATCTCTCCCAAAAATAACTCTCTCCCTAGGCAGATTATCAGATGAGTTTTGCCAAAGAAAGAAAGAAAAGATAATCTCAATTCTATCAGTTAATTTCTATTAATTAAAATATAAAGAAGTCTCCCTCATTTTATGAAATTGCTATAATCTGCATGCCAAGATTATAGATGACCATAGGATTAAAAAAAAAAAGGAATAGCCTCATTAACAGTGATGTAAATATTCTAACCCCAATATTAGCAAACTAAATCCAGTCATGCATATAAAAAGCAATACGCGATAGCCAAGTTATGTTCATTTCAAGAATATAGTTTTATCATTTCAAAAGGGATCAACAGAATTTATCACATTAACAGATTTTAAAAGACAAAAAAAAATAATTGAGAAAAGTTAACAAAATTCAATCTCTATGAGTCATGTTTAATAATTAGCAAGCAAGGATTACAGAGGTAACTACCCTTGTTTATAGCATGACTTATGCTTGATGATGAAATAATAGCAATTCTCTATACAGTAAGGAGAGAGTTAAGACAGTCCATTGTCACTTCTTTTACTCCCAAATGTACAAAGCAGGATGATTTGGTTTTGTGTAAAGACAGGCAGTTCGAGACTATGAGCAACACTGTGAAAATGCATCGCTGCATGAAAAGTATGAAGCTATTTCAGTGTGGTTGGAAGATAAATTGTGAGAGAAGAGGGGGCAACGAGGGAAAGAAGCAAGAGGGAAAATGTGAGCAGGAATCTGGTTTTACAAAGCTTTGCATAGAGATATTAGGTTTAAATTTATACATGAGGAAGAATGAATTTCAAGCCAGGGAATTATGTATCCATATTTCAAAGTGATCTCCATGGTAACAATGAAAATTGTTTGGAAGGGGTAAAGATTTGAAGACTTTCTTACTCAGGTGAGTGAATCCAGACTTTGTCTTCACCTTGTATTCTTTTCACGATGTGAGACACATAGAATGTATCCAAAAATACTTGTCAGTAGTTGGAAACTGTGAACAGGACAGCTTTCAGAGATAGTAAATGTTAGAATCTATGGAATTTGGTGAACAGTCGGATACAGAGAGTGACATAAATATATGAATCAAAGATGCTAAGTATTCTGGTTTGAACGACCCAGAGGAAATGAAAAGGAGAACATTTTTTACTGTTATTATTTTTTTACACTGATGTCTTATTTGGTTCCCCTATATTCCTGCTTTGAGTGAAACCATCTGATATTTTTCTTTTTCCTTCTGCCTTATTTCACAGAGCATGATTCCTTCTAGCTCCATCCACGTTATTGTGAATGGCATGATTTTATCTTTTTTGATTGCTGAATAATATTCCATTGTGTATATATACCACATCTTCTAACTGAAAAGCTTCTGTACAACAAAAGAGACATTAACCAAAACAGAGAGACACCCCACTGAGTGGGAAAAAAATCTTTGCACTCCATTCAACTGATAAGGGACTGATCATAAAGATATAGAAAGCACTCACACAGCTCAAAAACACAAAATAAACAATCCAGTCAAGAAATGGGCAGAAAAACTTAAAAGACATTTCTCCAAAGAGGAAATGAAAATGGCCAACAGGCATATGAAAAAATGTTCAACATCCCTTATAATCAGGGAAATGCAAATCAAAACCACACTGAGATAACACCTTACACCAGCACATATCAAAAAAACAAGCAACAACAAAAGATTTTTTTACAGATGGAATTTTGAGTGCTGGTGTGATATCCATGGGAAGGACTCCCAAGTAAGTTGGAAATATGCCCCTGGATGAAGGAAAGAATTCTGGGCTAATGATACATATTTCTAAACTTTCAGTAATTGCTTCAAGGTCCCAGATCAGTAATTATGGATGTTAGAGAAGATGAAATTCTCTGGTGTAATGTAAAAATCTCTGCCTCTCTTTAGGGAAAATGTTTCACATTGCTGGGAGGGAAATGCCAGTACTTTAGGGTTTTATTGTTATGGGCGGGCTTGATTTCTTTGTTTAGTTTGGGTTGTAGCCCACTCAATGTCTACCACCCTCACCCTCCACACACAAACACACTGATACAGATATTTTAATGAAAAATACTTGCCTGGAGCCACTCAACAACCTTACTGAAATTTGACTGCTGCTCTATATAAAGTAATGGGAACCAGAAATATCTTCAGAACTTAAGTGAGTCCTTTGTATAGTGCATCTGTGCTGTGAAAACAAATATGACCTATATTGACCCAACCTGTTTCAAATTTCTCAGTCACACAGCAAAATATTCTAATAGCTCTCTTCAATATCTTGGAACCCACAAAATCATCCGTGATCGAAGCACCATTGTCAAGGCCTTTGCCTTAGAACAGTTGTTTTGCTTTAAGAAAATGAGAGTAAGCTTTCCTCAGGTGGGAGGATATGCTGTTTCTAAAATAAGACCTTCTTAAGTAACTACTTAACAAAAGCAAGTAAACAAGTATATTTATTTAGAAATGTAAATGAACTGAGTAAAACCTTACCACCCTAATGGTTCTGTTAGCCTTTTGGTTCTTCTATTTTTGTCTTCATTTCCTGCGTCAAACAGAAAGTACTTAAATTGGGTTCCATATAGGATTTTCTGTGTATGCAAGAAAACCATAGCATGATGGAGTTTTACGTCACTTTGGTTGCTGTAATTGCTAAGCTGAATTGTGGGTGTCCAAAACCAGCTTCATTTTGTATAGCTATTTGAGATGACTCTGTCTATGGCAATACAGGATGAACACAGCAATGTGTTCTGAGCATCCCTTTTGCATTCTTCTTAGACATTTAACCCAGAGCCACCTGGTTTTGTAAATCTCTGTCCCCAAAATTAATAATCTGTGAACTTCCAATCTCAGTGCACAAAGTTGGATTAACTCATACTGACATTTTAAAACAAATATTTATCTTCATGTTTCTTTTTCCAGAAGTCTTGTAACACCAATGGTACAACTCTTTTCCTTTTTTACCCCTCATTCAGAAATTTTTTTTTTTTTTAAATTAGCAATGAACTATTTGAGCATAATTATACACACAGAGATGGGAAAATAAACATTTCTCATAACTGAAATAAAATTCACAGTCCAAACAAGCAGTGATGTACAAAGTTCATTGAAAATTATTTGTCACCCTTTGAAAGGTCATAACTTCAGCAGAGTAACAATCACTATTTGCTGTTGCTGAATTATGTATACATGGGGATATAAAAACCTATTGTGAATATTGAGTAATTATCTTGGCCTTTGACACCTAGCCTAGTTTAAGTAATAAGTAAAATCTAAATATAAAGAATGACAATATGCTAGTGTGAAAACTTATGAAAATTCATGAAGGAAAACTGAAACAGTAAAAGTTATATTCAGGGGTTGAGGGAAGAGAGTGGGAGAAAAGTGTGAGTCGGGGTAGTTGAGGATGTGCAAAAAGAAAAAGATGAATATAAAACATTAAAAGGCAGTAGTTTTATTATAAAAGAAACAAATTAGCATATCAGTTTGCAATCTTCAAAAAAATAAAATGGGTTTCTTGTATTATGGGGCCAGGAATGAGGGCATAGAGTCATTCTGGTTCTTTCACTCTGACCTTTGGCAAAAGCCATTATCAACTAGTCTGTAACCATGACGGCAGGACTGTTAAGCATTCTGCAGCCATGATGGACCCTTCACATGCACAATTAGTGCACCCTTTATGTGCTGTAAACACACACCTGGCTTTGTGCCAGCTTTGCCTATGAATCATGCAAAGGCTAACAAGGTAGCCTGGTGGGAGGGCACAAGAGCTTGTGCCTCCTGTTGCAAGAATGAAGGACTCTTGATGACCTCTCTGGCCTCTGGTCTTTTTGGTCTCTCTGCCCATTCACCTTCCTCAGGTCTTTTTCAACCTGCTGAAGTCCAGAGTGTACCTAGCTGGCCTGGAGCTCAGCATGGACATGCATACAACCTAAAAGAAATTATGTTTCAATTATGTAGTTCAGAATTAATAAAATCTTTAATAAAATAATTGGATTTAATTTAGAATTAAAGTTGAATGCCAGTTTAATCAGTAATATTGACATCTGTGTAAATTTAAAAAATATTTTATTTGTACATTTGTCACTGTTAATATTAGTGTTTAGAAACCTATTTTTTTAAAAGATTTATTTATTTATACCTGAGCTGGGGTATTGGCCAGAGGCATGGGAGGGTGAGAGGATTTGCCAGAGACAGAGCAGAGAGCAGAACAGGCAGACAGACCGAAGATACTATTGAGGGTAGCAGTGGGCGAGGCAGGAGATGTCTGTCATGCCATGTGGGTCTCTCCCTGGCTAGCCAGGAATCGAACCAGCGCTGTGGAGGCTGCGGACAGCTTCACAGCACTGCGCTCAACCCACTGCACCACTGGGGAGGCCCCAGAACCCTATTTAAATGAGTTTGGAGACTAGAGAATGCCCAGGCATGAACAAATCAACTTGCATCTCCCATGGGAGAGGACGCTATTTCCTTTCTGGAGGACTGAGAAGGTGGTCCTCCAGAGGTTATTTAGGGAGTTGTTATCCTTAGATTTGGGAAAGTACACATGCATCTCAACATGATCACACTCTCCAATCTGCCCTTTCTCATGCTGTTTATTTCCAAATAAACCCAGTTTATTGTTGAAAGAACTGGAAAAATACAAAATGGAAAAGACAAGTGTATAGCAAAATCTGAAGTTACCCCAATCCATTCAGAAAATTCATGGTAGTTGCTGACAAGAGGGGACAATGCTAAGTGAAACAAGTCAGAAGGAAAAAGATAAATAGTCTATGGTGTCATTTATATGTTGAAAACAGAGAGAAAAACAAAGGGACAGATGAAGCCCAACTAACCATAAACCCTAGAAATCTGATTCTAGATTGAGGCTACCAGATGTGGAAGGGCAGATGGAAGGGTGAGAACAAGTGGATAAGAAGAACAATGGACTATGGTGGAGGACTATGGGGCTTTGGTGGTGGGTGGAGGTGATAACAGCACCTACAGGGGGAGATCCCGTACCTCTAAAACAAAAACAACACTCTAGACCACAGTTACCCTAACTAAAAAATATTAAATAAAAAATGAGGACAAAAAAAAAGTTAAAATTCAACCAATCTAAATGCTGCTGAGGACTGAGCTTTAACACCATCTGGTATTTGTAAATGGTGCTGCAATTATTCCCTGTGATTTAATGTTTTTGTATTCTTAAGTTCAATATGTAAGAGTAGAATTGATGGATCATCTGAACTATTTTTAATATTTTGAGAAAACTACGTACTGTTTTCCATAGGAGCTGGACCAGTCTACATTCCCACTAACAGTATACAGGTGTTCCTTTTTCTCCACATCTTTGCCAATAATTGTTGTTTCTGGTCTTTTTGATATAGATGGCATATCAAAAAGATATGAGGTCGCATCTCGTTGCAGTTTTGATTTGCATTTCCCTGATAATAAGTGATGATGAACATGTTTTCATGTGTGAGATGACCCAGTGAATGTCTTCTTTGGAGAAATGGCTGTTTATATATTATACCAATGTTTTGATTGGGTTATTAGTTTTCTACTTGTTGAGTTGTATGATTTCTTTGTAGGTCTAAGATATATACCCCCTCTCAGAAGTATGGTGTGAAAATATTTTCTACTATAATTCATATATATAGTGCATGAAAGTTTCACTATGCAAAAGTTTTTTTAGTTTGAATATGTCCCAAAAACTTACATTCTCTCTCCTTTTTTTTTTCTTCTGTCAGTGATAAATCTACAAAGATCTAAGACAGTCTATGTAGAGGAATGCTTTGGCTATATTTTCTGCTATGTATTTTATGGTTCAACATCTTACATCAAAGTTTTTTTTTTTTAAGATTTGTTTATTTTTATACAATAATCAGGGCACAGGCCAGCTGCATGGGAGGGCAAGAGGATTCACTGGTATCAGAGTGGGGAACAGAACAGGCAGACTGATGAAATGCACTGCTAAGGGAGCAGCGGGCGAGATAGGAGAGGTCTGCCTTGCCATGTGGGATTCTCGCCAGCCAGCCGGGATCCAACCCGCACTGCAGAGGCTGAGGACAGCTCCACAGCATGGTGCTCAGCTGCCTGCACCACCAGGGAGACCCCACATTAAAGTTTTTTTTTTTTGTTAAGATTTATTTATTATGCATACAAGAACTGGGGTACAGGCCAGAGGTGTGGGGGGTGATGAAAAGATTCACCAGAGACAGAGTGGGGAACAGAACAGGCAGATTGACTGAAATACACTGCTGAGGGGAGCAGGGGGCGAGTCAGGAGAGGTCTGCTGTGCCATGTGGGTAGCTCCCTGGCCAGGGATCGAACTCGTGCTGCAGTGGCTGCAGATTGATTCAGCGGTTGCATCTTGATTCCTTGTGCCTTACCAGGGAGGCCCCTAACATCAAAGTTTTTTTTTGTTGTTGTTGTTTTTTTATCAATTGTAAGTTAAAATTTGTGTATGGTGTGAGATAGTGAGCTAGCTTCATTCTTTTGAATGGGGCTGTCTCCAGTTCTATACACATGGTTTAATGAAGAGGTTTTACTTGCTTCAATGTATATTCTTTGCTCCTTGGTCATAGATTAGCTATAGGTGTGAGTTTATTTTGGTTATTCAATTCTATTCTGTTGCTGTAGATGTCAGTTTTATTCTAGTACCACACTATTTTAGTTATTTTAGCTTTGTACTATAATTTGAAGTCTGGACATGTAATACTAACATTCTTCCTCTTTTTTGTCACAAATGCTTTCCGCTATTATGATTCCATGTGAATTTAAGTAATATTTGCTCTATTTCTTTGAAGAATTCCATTAAATCTTTGGTAAAGTTTGCACTGAATCTATATATTACTTTGGGTAAAATGGTCATTTTTGTCAAGGTTAATTCTTCCAATCTATGAGCAGGGACTATCTTTCCATTTCTTTGTGTTTTTAATTTATTTCAACAATATCCATATTTTTCTTTGAATAGGTTCTTCACCACCTTAGTTAAGTCCTAAGTATTTTTTTATGAAAATGTACATGAGATTGTTTTGTGATTTCTTTCTCCTTTAACTCATTCTTTGCATATAGGTACATCCCTGATTTTTATATACTGTTTGTAAATTGCCACTTTGCTGAACTGTTTTATTATTTCAATTAGATTTGTTAGGGAAGTCTCTAGGGTTTCTATGTATATTATCATATCATCTGTAAATAATGATAGCTTTACCTCTTCTTTCCCAATTTTGATTACTTCTTATTCCTAATTGCTCTAACTAGGACCTCCAATGCTGTGTTGAATAACGATGGTGAGAGTGAACATCCTTGTCTTGTACCATATCTTAGTGGAAAAGTTGAGTTTTTCAGAATTGAGAGTGATGTTAGCTATGAGTTTTTAATAAATGATCTTTCATATGTTGAGGTCCCATCTATCACATTTTGCAGGTTTTTATCATAAGTGGATGTTGACTTTTAACAAGTGCTCTCTTGGAATTTATTGATATGATCACAGGATTCAAAACTTGCCTTTTATTGAGGTGGTGAATTGCGCTCGTTGATTTTCACATATTGAACCATCTTTGTGTCCCTGGAATAAAAACAATTTGTCAGTGGTGTATGAACCTTATCATTGATTGCTGAATTCAATTTGATAATTTTTGGGGGGGATTTTACATCAAAGTTCATTAAATTGTAGGAACTTGAGAAAGATAGGTAACTGGGCCTCTGACATTTTGGTAGAACTCACTTTTGACACCATTTGGTCCTGGAATTTTTATTTTTGAAAGACTTTTGATTCAATCTCCTTGCTTGTAATTAATTAAATAGGTTTTCTATTTCTTCTTTAAATAGGTTTTCTATTTCTTTTCTATTTCTTCCTGTTTCAATCTTGGATGGTTATATATTTCTAGGAATTTCCATCTCTGTAAGTTATTCAATTTACTAACATATAAATTTCATAATAAATTCTTATGACCTTCTAAATCTGAGATATTTGTTATAAATTCTCCTCTTTGCTTTCTGACTCTATTCATTTGAGTTTATTTTTATTTATTTTATTTATTCTTTTTTTTTCTTAGTGAGACTAAAAGTTTGTCTATTTTTTTTTTTATGTCAGAGTATGAGCTTTTGTGGTCATTTGAACTCTCTTTTCAATTTCTATTTCATTTATTTCTGCTCTAATTACAATTATGTCCTTCCTTCTAATGGCTTTTGGTATTGTTTCATTAACATTTTCTAATTCCTTAAGATGAGAGATAAATTTGTTACGTTGTTTTTTTGTTTTTGTTTTTTTTTTTGAGCTATTTCCTTCTCCTTGATGTGGGTCTGTATTGCTATGCACATCCCTTTCAGTATTGCCTTTTTTGTGTGTCCCATAAGTTCTGTAATCTGTCCTCATTGTCATTTGTCTTAAAGGATTTTAAACTTTTTCCTTGGTTTCTTACTTAACCCAATAGTCATTCAGTAGTGTGTGTTTTTCCAGCTTTCTTCTGTGGTTGATCTCTAATTTGATACCATTGTTTTGGGGGGAAGATATTTGCAACATTTTCAATTTTCATGAATTTGTTGATATGCATTTATTGACCCTCTGTGGTAATCATGGGGATTGTCCCATGTTTACTTGAGAAGAATATATATTAAGACTTTGTAGGGTGCTATGCCCTATAAATGTCTATTAATTCCATGTGGCATAATTATTTATTAAAGCCTACCTTGTCCTTATTTATTTCCTGTCTGATTGAACTGTCCATTGGTAGATGTGGGATGTTGAAACCCCTATCATGAATGTATTCCTCCCAATATCTGTTTTCAAGTTTGATAGTAATTGCTTTATATATTTTGATATTATATTTTTGGTGCATATAAATGGATGAGTTATACCTTCTTGATCTATTATTCCATTAATCATTTTATACCATCCATCACTGTATCTTATTGTATACTTTAGCTGGAAATCTATTTTATCAGATGTAAGTATAGCTGGCCTGCCTTCTTGTGGGTTCCATTTGCTTGTGGGTTGTTTTCCTAAATTCTGAACCTGTTTTTATATTTGTAGCACAGGTGCATTTCCTGGAGAGGGCATAAACTTGAACTCTGTTTTCTAATCCAACCAGACACTTAGTGCCTTTTAGTTAGTGAATTAAGTCTATGTACATTTATTTAATGTTTAGTTATATTTGACACCTCGTATTTTGTCCTTAATTGTGTGGCTCAATGTATTTCCTTGTTCAGTTCATTGTGAGTTCTTCTCTTCAATTTAGATCTGAGAGGTCGTTTCAATAGTTCTTGGAAAGAGGGTCTAGCACTGGCAAACAAGTTCAACTTTTGTTTGTTTGAGAAGTACATTATTTCTCCATTATATCTGAAGAAGTTTCTTGCAGTGAAGAAGAGAATATTCTTGGAGGCAATTTTTATCTTTGTCTTTTGAACTACATCATTTCATTTTCTCCTTACCTATAGTGTTTCTTCAGAGAAGTCAAACGTAAGTTTGATTGGGTTTCCTTTATAGGTTTTGTACTTCTTTCCCCTAGCTAGAATTCACATTTTTTCTTTCTCTTGATCTCTTGGAAGTTTCACTAATCTGTTTCGTGGTGTGTGTCTCATTATGTTTTGATGCCCTGGTGTTCTCTTAAGAGTCATGCACTTGTATAATTAGTTCCTTCACTGGGTTTGGGAAGTTTCCCTCTATTATTTATTTAATATTTATTTAAATAAGTTCTCTGCTCCCTTCCCCTATTGGGATAACAATTATTCTTATATGCCTTCTCATGGAGTCAGATAATCTAAAAGCATTTTTATTTTTTTTTTTCACATCTCTCTCTTCTTCCACCTGGATTCTTTGTGTATTATCATCATCATGATCATGGATTTGTTCTTCCATTTTGGTATTCTCCTTCCATAGCTTTCTCCAGATTTTTTTTGTATCCTCTATTGATCCTTTTATACCCTAAATCTCCATCATTTAATTATTCAAAATATAAATGTCTATCTTCTGATCATTAATTTCCTTTCTAAAAACATTCATTTTGTTTTCTGAGTCTTCTTGTATATGTATTTGATAACTTCTGTGTCTCCTTAAATTTCTTTGAATTTTATTATTATGTCAATTTTGAACTCTGTATCTGATAGAAAGATATGTCTTTCTATCAGATATCTTTATGATTGGGTTCAGGAGAACCCAAACTTAAGTTTCCATTTGTTATATTTTTCCAACTCCCCATTATTTGCTAAGTATATGTGGCATAGAACTCCCACCTTAACAGTAGATGGCACTGTCTGTCAGGGAGAATTAAATTGTAGTTGGGACTTTGGGCAGAGGAGGATCTTAAAGTGTTCATTGCTGGTAAAAGCGGTTGTCCCTCATGCCTATGGCACCACTCATACCCCTCTATGGGTTTCAGACCAGTGTGTCTAAAATGTGTGATCTGGGGTCCTCCCTGCTGGCGCAGGCAGTTAAATGCAGCGCCCTGAAGCTGTCCGCATCCTCTGCGGTGCTGGTTCAATCCCTGCCGGCCTCAGAGCAACCCACATGGTGAGCAGACCTCTCCTGACTCACCCGCTGCTACCCTCAGCAGTGTATTTCATCAGTCTGCCTGTTCTGTTCCCAGCTCTGTATCTGGTGAATCCTCTCACCCTCCTGCATGTGGACTGTACCCTGGCTCTTGTATAAATAAAATAAATCTTTAAAAAAATAATAAAAAAATAAAATGTGTGATCTGGGTTTTCAGTGCAACTTCCCAGCATAGCTTCACTGTGTCCACCCAATCTCTGTATCTTATGTGCCTTACCCAGAGAGAAAGCAGTGGGGGAAGTCACGCCTTTCTGAGCTTTGTCACCTCATTGAGTGTCCTGATTTCCTGACACCCCCTCACTCTCACCAGCACTCTATAGCATATCTCCCAAAGTTAGATCCACAGAAATGTTTTCCATACTATCCACATGTGGGTATGATCAATGATTTTTTTTCCCCAGCAGCTCTTCCCCACTCATGTATATGCCCATAGTTTAATTTCTTCAGTGTCTCTTCTCTCTCATATGGCCAGTGTTGGTCTCCAATGATCATTTAGTTTTCTAATTTCATCTCAGTTCACAGAATCCTCAGAGTTCAGTACCCATCTGCACTTTTGTAATTCATTCTCCTAGGAGAGAAGCAGGGAACTTGCTCTTATACCATCTTTCCCTTTTTTACTTTAATTATTTTATTCTAGGAAAGGTCATTCCTATCAAATAAACTATTATAATAAAGAAGGCAAGTTAAATAAAACATCCATGTATTATTGTCCAAATATAGTCCTAAGTCCTCAAAAATTAAAATATTTTTGTTCTTCTATTACAGTAAAGTCAATGTTGTCCATGAAGCCTTCAATAACTCTTTAGATATGATTTCTATCAAGATTCTTATATGATGAAGTTGAATTACAAACCATTTTTTCATTCTTTGCTAATTATTATGTATAGATAATTTCCAGTCAAAACCTAACCTCCTGGAGAACACAGAAAATACACTTGTTTCCTATGGAATTATCTATACCCTCTAGACTAGTAACTAAGTACAAGTTTGTCATATGCTGCATGTTACTTGATTTCTTAGCAAATTCTCAACAAATGGGGAAGGAAGGAGCAGTTGATCAATGATACACGTATCACACATTTGTCTAAAATGTAGTCACATAAATATTGTACCTAGAAATAGCTTTCTAACTGTAGACATTATTTCATTGTGAAGTAAAATAAGAACACATTTTCTTATCTTAATGTATGATTCAGTCTTATTACTAATTCAGATTGTCCTTGAATCTAATTAGTAAATTGTATTATTATTTTATATTTTAAATATATATACAGCCAAATTCCAAATATATGTCTTTTTAAGTAAAATTCAATTAAACTGCTCTCTGCACATCACCAAACTTAGTAATCTTATAATCCTTATCACTTTTATGAAGCATACATTTGGATTCTTTTATGAAGAATTGAAAATAGAGAGTAATCCTGTTGAAATAAAGACTTGAAACTCTATCATTGCTTTCCATTTCACTTGTTATCTTTACATTGTGATGATTAGGCTGTTTTCAAACTTCCAAATCAACATAAAGAAACTAGAGCACTCTGTATATTGACAGAGATACTTACAATGTCTGCCTGATTTAAATTGTATACCCGAGGGCAGAAACAGAAGTTTTTCTATCCTGGATAAAATATAAGCCAGACACCAAATAATATATAATAAAAGTAATGACAGTATTTTCTCATCTCCTGTTAGTGTTTGAAACAACATCAAGGAGACAGTGGTTAGGGAATTTTCTTTATGTTTATTTGCTTAAAGCATATTGTGCTACTTCCTTTAGAACACTTTATGAATATTTTTATTTAATTTGATAAAGTGCTGTTATAGTATTTCTAAAGTTAGAAAACACTTGGCAAATGTGAACTTTAGGTAGATTGGCAGAAGTTCTTTTTGTTTCACTGTTTCATAAACTACTAAATAAAATTAGAGGGAAAAGTATTCCCCTGCCTCACACGAATGAGGGTTCATATTCAGAGAATGCGTTTCCATTATAATTACTGCAAATCATCTTCAAATGTAAAAGTTTAAACAACAATCATTTTATTATAGTCATGGATCCTCTGTGAATGGGGAGGGCACCTCAGGGATGGTTTCTCACTGTGCCATGTCTGGGACTCTGAGGAATCCAAGGCAAGGGACAGAAGATGGCCTCCTAAAACCATGTAGAGACTTATTCTTTCAACATGGCTGCACCTGAGTTAGGATGACATACAAGTTACAACTGCCAGAGTACTTATGTAGACACAGTGTCTCCACATGACTTCACTCCTTCACCACAGTGTTACCTTAGTTAGGCTTGTTGGATCTTATCTGTCAATTCATGGCTCCAAGAGTGTGTCCCATAGAACAAAGATAAAACTGCTTAGCCCTTTATGAGTTATTCCAAGAAATTTCACAACATCATTTCTGGTGTTTTCTACGTGTCAAAGTACATTCAAAACCCACCCAGTTTCAAGAGGAAGAAAATAAGAGTCTACCTCTTGATGCAGGAGTAACAAGTTTGCATTGTACAAGAGTATGTGCAACAGAAGATAAGGGTGACCATCATTGGAAAATAAAATGTGTCACAAATGGACTGAACCCTATATACCTTCACGAAGGTAGAGTGAAACTTGCTTGATGAAGGCCTCTTGCTTAGCTGGGTTGCCTCTTTATCTCCCATATCAATCAGCGCTTGCTATATTTAGTAGCCAGTAAATGTTTATTAAACCCAAATTTGAATTAATCCCATTAGTCTGTTCAGTGAGGACCCATGAAAACTTGCACTTAACGTCACAAAAGAAAATACTACTTGTCCTATTAATAAAATAATAATTAATATTAATGTTTCAAGCAGCTCATTTGTAGACATAAAATATTTATATCAGTTTCTTGAAAGGCAATTCTTGCTAGTACAGACTCTGATATGAAGTATGTTTATTGTTCAGTTCCTGGGATACTGCCTACAAAAGTGAGTCCTTGAACAAATTATTCACTGAACATTGGTTTTATTATCTGTCATAGATAATTAAATTTAATAAACAAGTACCTGATACACTCCCTATAATTTATAGAACTTGTGGTCCTGTATCCCTACCCAGTCTTTGTGGAGGCAGCTGATTCTATTCTATTCTATTCTATTCTATTCTATTCTATTCTATTCTATTCTATTCTATTCTATTCTATTCTTTTTTAATTTTTTTTTAAAGATTTATTTATTTATTTATTTATTTATTTATTTATTTATTTATTTATACAAGCACTGGGTACAGTCAGAAGTACAGGGGGTGGGAGGGGAGGAGGATGAGAGAATTCACCAGAGCCAGAGTGAGGAGCAGAACAGGCAGAGTGATGAAGTACACAGCTGAGGGGAGCAGCGAGCGGCAGAAGAGGTCTGCACTCCATGTGGGACCCTCGCCCAGCAGCCGGGGATCGAACTGGCGCTGCAGAGGCTGCGGGCAGCTTTGCAACCCAGCACTCAACAGCTGAGCCACCGGGGTGGCCCTCTATTCTTTTTTTTTTTTTTAATATTTATTTTATTTATACAAGAACTGGGGTAAAGGCCAGATGTGTGAGAGGGTGAGAGGATTCACCAGAAACAGAGCAGGGCACAGAACAGGCAGACTGATGAAATACACTGCTGAGGGGAGCAGCAGGCAAGACAGGAGAGGTCTGCTCCACATTGTGGGTTGCTCCGAGACCAGCGGGGATCGAACCAGCACTGCAGAGGCTGCAGACAGCTTCACAGCACTGTGCTCAACCGCCTATGCCACCAGGGAGGACCCTACTGATGATTTTACCCTTACCAATACTAAAACCAACTGAATCAGAACCAGAAATAGTTTCTTTTGGTGCATATTAATAAGTATCAGTGCAGTTTGGAATCATCACCTATCGGAGCAGAAAGCTTTCTGAATTTTAGTCGTATTACTGACTACATCAGTTTTTGTTTTTTGTTTTTTGTTAAGATTTATTTATTTATTTATACAAGCACTGGGTACAGTCAGAAGCGCTGGAGGGTGAGAGAATTCACCAGAGCCAGAGCAGGGAGCAGAGCAAGCAGAAGACCAAAGTACAATGCTGAGGGAAGCAGCGGGCGGCAGGAGAGGTCTGCGTGCCATGTGGGACCCTCCTCCTGTGGCCAGGGAGCAGCCGGGGATTGAACCAGCTCTGCAGAGGCTGCGGGCAGCTTCGCAACACAGCGCTCAACTGCTGTGCCACCGGGGAGGCCCATGACTACATCATTTTCTTTTTTTTTTTTTTTTTTTTTTTTTTTTTTTCCTCTCGGAATCTTTTTTTTTTTTTTTAATTAATAAATTTTATTTTTATATTCCCCATACAATTGCAATCCCCCCATTCTGACCCCAATCCCTCCCCTCCCGCCCCCCACCCCCCAAAAAGTGTCTCTGGTTCATAGTTTTTGTTGATTTTGATTTTCACTTTCTTATAGTTATTCATTTTCCTGGTCCCTTATTTAAGTTTTCTAGATCCCTGCTATGAGTGAGACCATCCGGTATTTTTCTTTTTCTTTTTGGCTTATTTCACTGAGCATGATCCCTTCCAGCGTCATCCATGTTGCTGCAAATTGCATGTGTTTATCTTTTTTGAATGCTGAGTAATATTCCATGGGTTTCATCTTAAAGCTGTAAGGGTTTACTCAAAAGGAGTTGCCAGTGGCCATTTTTTTAAAAAAAGTGTTCATACATGGACAAACTGGAATCAATCTGCTTTGGCTCAAATAAACAAACCCTAGAGGTCTGCATATGGAATTGAAATACCAGAGCAGGGTATTGAGAGGGCCAAAAGGACTGTGGTGGAGGATAATGGTACTTTGGTGATGCTTGTGGTGTGATAACATATACCTGAAGAGGGGTTATCCATTACTTACGAATCACATACATGTTGTAAACTAACGTATTCACAATAAAAAATAAATATATAAATATAAATATGCAAACTAAAAATAATATAACATTATTGATGTTTTAAAAAGTTTATTTGCATTGCAGAATCTGGCCTTGTCCCATGGTTCTAGAATTTTTGTCTATGTTACATGCATACACATTTATAAACTATGAATAAACTGTATTTTGATTTTCACTCTTCCTTCTCTCCCAAAATTAACTATAGGATCATCTGCTTAACAATTAAAAGTTGCCGGCTATTGTTGGTGGGGAAAATGGGGAGAAGGTACAAAGGTCCAACATAAGATGAAAACGGTTGGGAGATCTAATATATAGCATGGTAGCTATGGCTGATAATACCAGATAGTATAATTAAAATTTTTATGAGACTAGATCTTGCACTCTCATCAGTAAAAATAATAAAATGTTATGCAATAGAAGTGTTAATTTACTCAATTTTGGCAATCATTAAATTATATGTAATAATGTTAAACCATTATGTTGTATATTTAAACATATTATAATGTTATTTCTCAATTATACCTCAAAAAAACTGAAAAAAATAATAGTTGTTATTGCACTATATCTTACAGGTCATCAGAGATAAAAACTACAGAGATTTTTCAGTTGTTACTGTGCCCTACCCAGATTTATAGCTAGCCTCTGCTGCTTTCTTTTGTGATCTAGGGAATAGGAATTTCTCCCGTCCTTTCCTAGTCTACCATGGTGGAGGTGTAAATCAAGAGAAATTACCCTCCTCTGACCCATAGCCTTATTTCTCCTTGTCTCTATCATAAAAACTTGGATCCCAAGGGAGACTTATGTTATTCTTATCTAAAATATTCCAGTAAGAATCATAAAAATATGGAGTTTGAGGTAGAACAAACCTCTAGCATAGCTTGTAAGCTCCTTTGAACACTCACAAAAGTCAGAGCTTGGCTGCTTATGTAATGTTCTCTCCCTGGTTCTATAAGTTCCATTTCCTTGCCTTCCAAAATTGGATTCCTGAAGTACATTCCAGCCTTATCTTTCTTGTGATATGTACCCTTTCCTATGAAATAGTGAGCATCCATCCCCAACTACTAACTAGAGTTTTTGTAAATACATTTTTTTTACCTGAGGTACTTTCCAGATGTCTTGAAGCGTTTTCTTCCTTTTGGCAGGGGAAGCATGAGATCTCAGGGTTGGGGTAAAGGTAAGGGGAAATATGAGGGTATGCTTTTACTCCAAACAGGTTGACTTTCTTATAGTGCCTAAGATCAAATAGTGTGGATTAATTTCCTCTAAAGAGCATCTTTAGTCTTAAAATAAGCTTGTATTTTTCTATTACTAATGAGCTTGATGTTATTTCATATGGATAAAAATCTGTCTTTTTCGATCTTCTCTCATACCCTAAGTTTATTTACAAAGTGTCTCCATATTCAATGAAAGCATTTCTTTCTGAGCCATCCAGACAAATGGTCTGTACTAAATAAGCACAATTCTCTATGCTGTGCTAGGTTTCTTGCATTTACTAGAAAAACAAGATAAGGGAGTTGTAGGAAGAATTTCAAGTCAGCCTGAAGGACCTGAAGGAATACTTCACTTCCAACTCTTTCTAGGTCCATTTAGTACTATAGAATTTTTAAGAGTTTAAGGGTTACTATGGCTTTTAAAGTCCTGGAGTATTTTTACACCTCTCCTTTGGGCTACTTATGTGGTGATGGTTAAAATTCAATTCCTCAAATTTCTCCCCTAAGTTCATAAACCTTCCTAAGGTCGCTATTGTACAAGAGGCCCAACAGTTCGGGGAAACCTGAGTTTATTTTCTAATCTGTGAATGAAACGTTGAGAAAGTTTCTAGAATTGAAAAACAAAATTCAACCACATAAAGTTAGAGATCTAATTGACTTTATTAAAAAATTCATGAATCAGGGCCTCCCCTGGTGGCGCAGCAGTTGAGCGCTGGGCTGTGAAGCTGCCCACAGCCTCTGCAGTGCCAGTTGGATCCCCAGCTGCCAGCGAGGGTCCCACATGGCACGACAGACCTCTCCTGCCATGCCCGCTGCTCCGCTCAGCAGTGTATTTCGTCAGTCTGCCTATTCTGTTCCCTGCCCTGGATCTGGTGAATTCTCTCACCCTCCCGCGCTTCTGATTGTACCCAGTGCTTGTATAAATAAATGAATGAATGAATAAATGAATAAATAAAATAAATAAATAAATAAATCTTAAAAGAAAAAAAAAATTATGAACCAGCAACATCCCACCTACCAAAAAGAAATGTTCTGCAAGGTGCTGCACAAAATGGAAAGTTTTTATAGCAGAAAGAGAGTGGGCCAAGGTTATTAGTAAGAGAAGAAAGATTATTTCCAGCAGAAAGATTATTTCCAACCTCCCCTCAGGAAAGGCAGAGAGGTTTTATCATGCAGATCACTTCATTAGTGTTAACTACAAAAGTCCAGATTGATTGATTTAAATTTTCACTTTGGGGAGAGCCTGAAATTGCACTTGGTTAGGTATTAAGTTTTGGTGGGTCCCTGAATGACTCTATTTTGGGTTTGTTTGTTTGTTTATTTGTTTTTAATATTTGGAACAACTAACTTCTCATAATTCAATTCCATGGTTTATGCCAAAAAGGGAAAAGAGCAAGGAAGAGAGATTTACATTTACATATCTCCAAGACTCCATTTGTCTTTCCTATCAAAGACTGGGTGCGCACTGTGAGTGTGAGAAGAAAGATGAGAAACAAGGATGTGTTTTTTACTTAGTCCTGCCCATGTTAGTTCTATCACACTTTTTGTTCAGGAAAGTTAGGGAATGTTGAAGGCTGAAGGACTACATACAACCTTCCCTATACATCCAGTAAACTCAGCCCAAAGAAGATATAGGTTCCTGGACATATTTCCTTCCTGCCCCATAAAGCTGAAGAATGCAGGTTGCCTTGTTGTTTGAGGTGGCTCTGGAGAGCTTACTCTAGTCTCCCCTTCAAGGCACTTATTCTACATATACTAGCTCACTCCAAAAATCTTCACCTTTTTGAAGTTCCTATTGTCTTTCCAATTTGAGAAGAGTTTGAGATATTTAAAAATGAACCTGGGGCCTCCCCGGTGGTGCAGCGGTTGAGCGCTGGGTTGCGAAGCTACCCACAGCCTCTACAGCGCCAGTTCGATCCCCGGCTGCTCCCCGGCCACCGGAGGAGGGTCCCGCATGGCGCGCAGACCTCTCCTGCCGCCCGTTGCTCGCCTCAGCAGTGTACTTCGGTCCTTCTGCCTGCTCTGCTCCCCGCTCTGGCTCTGGTGAATTCTCCCACCCTTCCGCGCTTCTGACTGTATCCAGTGCTTGTATAAATAAATAAATAAATCTTTAAAAAAAAAAATAAAATAAAAATAAAATAAAATAAAAATGAACCGGATTTTACACAAAATATAATAGGATGGAAATGTTAAACAGTTCTTTTCAGTTTTAAGATATGGGTAATCTTTTATTACTTTATGTTTTCTATTTTTCTCAAGCATGTGCATATAACCATTAATTTGATAATATAAAAGGCAGACTTGAAAAAAATTTAAGAATGATCTCTTGGATGAGCTAAGTGTTTATATTAATAGTCATGTCATACATGATATCTCACTAAGGTAAAAGTATTTAATGAGAATTTCACAAGGAAATGATGAAATAAACTTTTTTTTTTTTTAAGATTTATTTATTTGGGCCTCCCCTGGTGGCACGGCAGTTGAGCGCTGGGCTGCAAAGCTGCCCACAGCCTCTACAGTGCCGGTTTGATCCCCAGCCACCAGCGAGGGTACCATATGGTGTGCAAACCTCTCCTTCTGTGCCCACTGCTCCCCTCAGCAGTGTATTTCGTCAGTCTGCCTGTTCTGTTCCCCGCTCTGGCTCTGGTGAATTCTCTCACCCTCCTGCTGACTATACCCAGTGCTTGTATAAATAACTCTTAAATAATAAAAAAAAATAATAATAAAGATTGATTGATTTATACATACTGTAACAGGGTGGTCCCCAGGAAAGGGGAGGTTCCAGGTTTCCTGCCCTACCCAAAAGGAGGGTGGAACTGAGCAGGGAGAGAAGAAGCTGTAGAGGAGACTGAGGGAGGAAGGAAGCAGGATGGAGAGCCAGAAGGAGACCTGAATGAGGCACATGGAGCTGAGAGACATGTGAAGAAACTACACTTGCCTTTTGGTAGTGGATTGGTTGACACAGATGTGGGTGAGAGACCTGTGGAGAGGCAACAATGGCGGTTTTTGTCTTGATTTTGATTTTGTTCTTTTCTTCCAGACTTGTCTGGTGGTTTCTGATCCTTTTCTGTGGGTCCCCACTGGAAGATGATTTAGACTTGTGGCAGACTTTGGGGCCTTGCTCTGGGCCAATCCAATTTGGGTGGACTTTTACCCATGAGGGGATGGGTAACTTTGGGTGCTTGATTTAGAAACTATATTCTTTGCCTTTCCTGTATTGTTTCCTAATTGTATTAAAGTTCCTTCCCATTAAAGTCTCATATGTTTTGTGTTGATGCGGCAGATGGCAGAACCCATTTAGAGCAGGCAGGTTTGCAGGGTCCGGGCTGCCCCTCTCCTCCCTGCCCTGTAACAATACGAGAACTGGGGTACAGGCCAGAGGTGCAGGTGGTGGGGGGGTGGTGATGTTGTAGAGCAACCCTGATACAAAACGGGGTGCCTGACTGTGGGTCCTCACCCGCGCGCTTAAAAGGACTTATCAATGCTGTACTGCAGGCACACGCGAAAGGTTAATAAAAGGTTTATTTACAAGGGAAGGGGAAATGAGGAAATGTACAGCTCTGGGAGAAAAGTGGGAGACAAAGTTTTAAATGAGTCCTACCCAATCCGCCGATCAGGAATCCCAAATGGCGCTCTCAGAGTTGGCTGCCAGCCAGGAGCCGTGAAGCCAGGAGGCGAGCGATCGCGAGCCAGAGAGGGCCCAAGGCCCACGTGTTTGGTTTTTATATCCAACCTGGCTACCCAACTCCACCCTCAGGTCCCAGCCACCCTCCCTTGGTGGTGATGGGATTTTTCTTTCCCAATGTCTTGATGGCTTTAGTCTGGAGTGGGGGTGGGGTCCACAAAGCCTGTATGGGATTAACTCAGGACATCATTTCCCCCTAACAGTGAGAAGATTCACCAGAGACAGAGTGGGGAGCAAAACAGGCAGAGCTACTGAAATACACTGCTGAATGGAGCAGCGGGTAAGGCAGGAGAGGTCTGCTGTGCCATGTGGGTCACCTCCCTGGCCTTGGATAGAACTCATGCTGCAGTGGCTGGCAATAGCTTGATAGCTCTGTGCCACCAGAGAGTCCCCTAAACTTTTTTAAAATAATTTTTACGTATGTATGTATGTATTTATTTATTTATTTATTTTGGTGTAGTAGACAGGGGTATAGGCCAGACATTAGGAGGCTAAGGGACATGAAAGGATTCATTAGAGACATAATGGGGAGCAGAACAGGATTTACTGAAATACACTGCTAAGGGTAGCTGCAGGCAAGTTAGGAGAGGTCTGCTGCAACATGTGGGTTAGTTCCCTGCCTGGGGATCAAACTCAGGCCTTAGCAGTGATAGTGCTGAGACTTAACCCCTAGGTCACCAAAGAGGCCCAAGAGAAACTTTCTAATTGTAGAACATTCTGAGAAAGATTAGGACAAGTTTGTCAGAAGAAAAAAAAATAGCAAAAGGGAACAATGCTTCCTTATTCTCACATTTTTGTGCCTAAGTCTTTCTATGCTAATAGAAAATTCAGAGTAATTGATTCTTAACTATACAATTTTCTTTAGTTTAAGCAACAGAAAAAATATATTAGAATTGACTCTACTTTGATCAAATCATTGTTATTTTAATATCATCGCTTTGAAAACAATGAAATGAGAATGGAATTACTTAATGAGTACCTATTATGGACCAAGTTAGATATGTTAGATATTTGAACATATTCTTTGTTTTACTAATAACCTCATGGGTATTATGCTTACTTTCCAGCTGAATAAAGGGAAGCTTAAAAAGATTAAATTTATTAAGGTCATATAACTAGTAAATTGAAGTAACATGATTCAAAACAGATTGTTCTGGTTCAAAGTTTTTCCTGGAAACCAAAATGAAAGCAAATTATATATAAATAGTAACTTATTTTGAGATTAGTATCAAGATAAGATGGGGTCATTTAATACATTTTTGTCATGGTAATATTTCATATTAAGTCTTTTGGGAAAATACTGCTTACTTGCATGTGTAGTCCTTAATTTTTGAATTTATAAGGACCATAAAGATAAGAATAATTAATATTTCTTATTTAATTTTTAGCAGGTTCCAGGCATTGTTATAGACACTTAAATAAACTAACTCATTTTATTCTCACAGCAGCATCATTTGATAAGTATTATTATGCTTTGCATTTAAGGAAAAATTAGGAGATTGCTGGTGATTTTCAAATTAATAAGTCAGAAAATAAGGGCAGATGGATTAGTATGTTTACAAAACAACTTGAAATTTATGAGAAAGATACTGTAAGTATTAATTAGTTTCAGTTACAAGATTAAGTAGGTCCTCCTTATTCCAGTTTCAAGAAAGAGAACATGGCAAATAGCTCAAAAGAAATCAAAGCAGTAATGTAACCGGGTGGTCCCCAGGAAAAGGGGAAGTTCCAGGTTCCCTGCCCCACCCAAAGGAGGGTGGAGCTGAGCAGGGAAGAGAAGAAGCTGGAAAAAGAGACTGGGGAAGGAAGGAAGCAGGATGGGAAGCCAGAAGGAGACCTGGAGGAGGCACATGGAGCAGAGACACACATGAAGAAACTGCACTTGCCTTTTGTCATGGACTGGTTGACACAGATGTGGGTGAGAGACCCATGGAGAGGTGAAAATGGCAGCATTTGTCTTGATTTTGATTTTTGTCTTTTCCTCCCAAACTCGTCTAGTTGTTTCTGACCCTTTTCTGTGGGTCCCTGCTAGAAGGTGCTTTAGACTTGTGGCAGGGTTTTGGGCCTTGCTCTGGGCCAATCCTGTTTGGGTGGACTTTTACTCACAAGGGGACGGGTAACTTTGGGTGTTTGATTGAGAAACTATATTCTCTGTCTTTTCAGTATTGCTTACTAATTGTATTAAAGTTCCTTTCCATTAAAGTCTTTTACATTTTGTGTTGATGGGGTCATTGCAGAACGTATTTAAAACAGGCAGGTTTGGGGGTTCTAAGGTACCTCTCTCCCTGCTCTGTAACAGTAATGTATATCCCATGAGGCATGAGATCCCTAATATATTTTTAAAAAGAGGAACAAGGCTTCAACATTTTTTTTGTCATTGCTTATCAACCATTAAATATTTTAATTTAATGTTGAGCAACATTTAACATTTATGTATCTATATAAACCTCTTCAAAGTAAATTAACTTTTTAAACTGACTGATGTAGTTTTGTAGAGTTAGTGCAGGGTCCTTGGGCTCACTCTGGGAAAGGTTTCGCCAGAGCTCCTGTTTCGGCGGCATGCAGCGAGTTCCCCAGGCGAGTTTCTCCATGAGACAGAGACATTAGTTATATTTGAAGAACAAGTTTATTAGGGAAAGGGAAAGGGACAGGTTTTGCTAAGAGATGCCCGCATGGTTGCAGGCAGGCAGCGTTGAGGAGAGCTGCCTCAGCTGAGGGAGGTCAGTGAAGAGAAGTTCCGGCATGGTACAGGTCATGGGCAGCCAGAAAGCTGCTGCTCTGCAGAGGGAGGGAGTTGGTAAAAAGAGGCACCTGCATAGTCACAAGTGGGCAGTGGGATTGCTGCCCCGTTGTGGGGGCTGTGTTAGGTTTTATCATCTTCAGGGAGGGGCTCATCTTTGTGGGTAGATGGTTTGTGCTCTTGACAGTTCTTATAGCAGTCTGATAGTTACTGGGTGTTGTGCCTCCTGATCTGGGCCATGATGCCTAAGGGTCTTGGTTTCAATAAGTGGGTTAATGGCTTACACTAATCCCTTCTATCACTACCTCCTTGTGTGAGTTATATTCGTGACCTTGTATTGCCTTTCTTCCATCACTGACCATTGTGTTAACTTATCATATTGCTTTATTCTAGTTCTAAGGGGATAATTAAAGGGTTGGTTTTGTTGTTGTAACTGTAATTTGAGCCTGTGAAGTAGGTTAACCTTTAAAATAAACTTATTCAAAATATTTTCATTTGTTATGAAATAAAGTTGCATATCATACATATATTACATTTTTGGAATTTCAAATTTGCTATATTTTGGGATTTTATACAAAATGGAATATTACCCAGCAATCAAAAAAGATAAACACATGCAATTTGGAGCAACATGGATGGCGCTGGAAGGGATCATGCTCAGCGAAATAAGTCAGAAAGAAAAAGAAAAATACCGGATGGTCTCACTCATAGCAGGAATTTAGAAAACCTAAATAAGGGACCAGGAAAAAGACTAATTATAATAAAGAAAAAATCAAAATCAACAAGCAAGTATAAACCAGAGACACACTATGGCGGCGGGGAGAGGGGGTTGAGAAAAGGAGGGATTAGGGTCAAAATAAGGGGTGTGAGAATTGTACGGGGAATATAACCAAAATGAAAATGCATACATTGTGCAAAGATGAAAAAAGATGTAAGAATTATATAAAATAAAATATTTAAATTAAAAAAATAAAAATAAAAAAATAAATGGATATAAAAAAGAAGATAGGTTTTCTCATAATTTTTTTCAAAAAATAATTAATAAAATATATTACAGATTAAATTTTCTTCTAGTTCTAATAGGGCCTCAACCCCAAAGAGTGTATCCTTTGCCCTCTATAGAAATAATTCATTCTTACTGAATTGATGCAACAATCATATTGCCAGGAAGTATCAATACTTACTACAAGTTTTTATATTTTATATTTATATTACTACAACTAGATAGTACTAGTTGTAGCTGAACAAGACAGGCTTTATTAGAAAGACTCATGTATGGCTATGGCATAGCAAATTTGGCAAAGGAGAATATACCTGGCTCCCCAAAGGGAGGAAGGAGGAGATACTTAAAGGGCAAGTCCAGGAGGCAGAGAAAAGAAGAGCAGTGCCATTTCTTGTTCTGAGTTGGGCTATGCCCAGGCATGTGCAGACAGGTTACATGCCTCAGCTTTCTCCCTTCAGGAAATGTTAGATAATCATTAGTAAGGATCTAATGCTTTTTATCTTTCATGGTGTAACAATGTGATATCCATAGAAAGCAGAGTTTCCCAGTTTCCTGCCCAACCCAAGGAAGGGTGGAGCTGAGCAGCAAGGAGAAGCTAGAAAAGACAGGGAGGACTGAGAAAAGAAGAGAAGAAAAGGAGGAAGGAGGAAGAAGACTTGGAGGAGGCACGTGGAGCAGAGAGATATGTGAGACATGTGAAGACATGCTTCTTGGCCTTGGTCTTATACCCGGAACTCTGAGGACATAGAAGGAGACATTTGAAAGAGACATGGGTGACAGATGCTTGGGGAGTCTGACAGTGGCAGCCTTTATCTTGATTTTGATTTTGTTCTTTTGCCTCCAGACTTGCCTGGCCCTATCTGGCCTTTCCTATGGTTCCCCACCAGAAAGTGCCTTAGCCTGTACTTTTGGGTCTCCTCTGCCCTGCTTTGTTCCAACCCTGTTTAGGCAGGCATTTACCTATGAGGGTATGGGTAAATGTGGGGGTTTCACGGGAAACAATTTTAACGATACTTTTTTTCCTCTTCTCTAGTCTTTCTCTGTATTAAAGTTTTTTTTCTTTTGAATGCTTTATGCACCAAGACTGTCTTTATGTAGCAGGTGGCAGAATTAAGAACACACAGGTCTGGGGGTCCTGGGGTGCCCCCCTCTGTCTTTCCACTGACATTTTATACTCAGGTTTTATATGAGTTTACTATTAAGTGTTTTCTTACTTATTATTAAACATTGTAATCAAAAAGAAACTGATAATATTATAGAAATACAGGTTTGTTCATATAACTAAGAAAAACTGCAGGGCTTACTGAAAAACTGGAATCCTAATAATTGCTAACAGGAGATGGAGATTTACTACATGGAACTAAATACCTCAGAATGCCTAATAATTTTTTATATCAGTTTTTAACATTTCCCCTTTTTTTCTTTTTTTTTATTTTATATATTTTTTACATCATTTTTCATTTTTGCACAATGTATGCATTTTCATCTTGGTTATAGTCCCTGTAAAATCCCCACCCCCCTTGTTTTGATCCTACTCCCTCCTCCCCCACCCCCTGCAGTGTGTCTCTGGTTTATAGTTGCTTGTTGATTTTGATTTTTATTTTATTATAATTAGTCTTTTTTCTGGTCCCTTATTTAGGTTTTCTAAATTCCTGCTATGAGTGAGACCATCGGTATTTTTCTTTTTCTTTCTGGCTTATTTCGCTGAGCATGATCCCTTCCAGCTCCATCCATGTTGCTGCAAATTGTATGAATTTATCTTTTTTGATTGCTAAGTAATATTCCATTGGGTATATGTACCACATCTTCTATTTGATCTAACAATTCCACTCCTAGGTATTTACCCAAAGGACACAGAAACATTAATTTAAAAGGGCACTTATACCCCTATGTTTATAGCAGCACTATTTACAATAGCTAAGCTATGGAAACAACCCAAATGCCCCCAAATAGATGACTGGATCAAGAAGATGTGCTACATTTTTCCCTTTATTTCCAGAAAGGTTCCCTTTAAACTGGGCTATGATCTGTGGCAATGGCAAAGCACATCTTTTTACGAATAAACTGACAACATTTGATTTTTTTCTCTCTCACTCTAAAATATAAAAACTTGTAGTAAGTATTGATACTTCCTGCCAATATGATTGTTGCATAGATTCAATAAGACCCTCCTTTGTCCTCTATAGTATTAGAGCTAAACTTAACTTATCCAATGGATTTTATCATAACTATTTGGTAAAACTAAAGTGAGGGTAGAGAGAAATTATGTTTCAGTAACTCTTGATATTAGTTTCTGATCAGTATGAAAATAGGACTAGAACTTTAAATATCTAACTAGTTTGCATAAATTTGCTTCTAACAGGCTACAGCATCCCATAGACATCCCTTTACATAACTAATATCCTGGTGCTTCTGAAAACTTGAAAGTGTCCTCATCCTGAAGCCTGGAAAGAATCCTATACTGTCCTTCCCAGCACCTACTCTGCTCCCAAATAAGAAGGAGTAAGACCTTGGATTCATTATACTTGGGTAAAATCTTACCGTTTAAGAGAGTAGACTACAATCCCTACTTCTAACTTAATTTTAAAGCTCACCAAAGTTTCCTGAAGCAGAGATCATAACGATTCTGACATTGCTCTAGCTCATGACATGATACTTTTTGTCCCTTATAAAGCTGAAACCTAATAGCTTTCTCTGGTGGACTCACTAGTATGCATAGACATAGTAAACAAAACATCCTGGCTGTTTGTGACCTTACACCCTAATCTAGCACTTTAGGCCTCCCTTGGTTAGTGTTGCCCTTATAAGGGACAAATAGGATTTAAAAACAGCTCCCCAAGGGACTCTGGTGATGGTGCATGGGTGAATTGTGGTGGGAATTTTGCAGGGACTACACCAGAAAGAGAAAGCATGCACTGTACAAAAAAAGGCAGAATGATGTAAAATATATATATAATAAAATTAAATTAATATTAAAATAAAAACAACTCCCCTTTGCTAGAAACAAATGTACCCTCTGCATCCCTTTTGCTCAAACAGCACTTCAGGAATGGGTTACCACCCCAGTGAAAACCCTGGAAACTTTCTGACAGGTTTGCTACTAATTTTTTTAGTTGACCTGGCCATTCAATAATTGGTCCTGGATGACTCTAAATAAACAACTGTAGCCTAGTCAGATTCCATGCAATAATTAAAAACTAAATGTTGTGTCTATATTCCTGACCACCCCACAATATAACACATCTGTTAAAAGACACACACTTTAATCCCAGGCATTATCAGATATCAACCGCCATCTAAGAAAAGATGGTTAAGCTCTTAAGGGAGATTTTGTACTGGGGAGAAATATCAGGGTGAGGCCAGGGTCACGGAGGTGAAGGAATTCACCAGAGACAGAGTGGAATTATTGAAATACATTGCTATGAGAAGTAGCAGGTAAGACAGGAGAAGTCTGCGCTTAAAGGAGGGTTTGAGGTTCTCTTTTATAATCTGTTTTCATGGGCTTTCTAATTTGGAGTGCCAGTTTGCATCAGTTGTCTGCTAAGTTGTCTGGTCTCTGGTACTGGCCTTTGACACAGAAACATGTTCTGGCCTCTGCTTCTGCATTCCTGGAGCTGAGCTGTTTTTTTAGGGTCATGTTGGTCCAGACTTATGGTCTTAGTCCCAAGGCAACCATATCAATTCCCTTATTCAGGCCTCAAACCTGTATGCAGAGGATTGGGGGCTTAGTTTTTAATTTTATTAAATGTTACCCAGGCAGATTACGGATTTAATAAAAAAAAAAGTATTATATTTATCCTTAAAATAGGAATTTCTCTATTTCTTAATTTTCTGATTCTGTAATGTCTATTCATTATTCCCTCAGCACACAATTTTCTAAAACCTCTATTTAGCTCTCTGCTCTTGCTATGTGAAAAACCTCTTCAAAAGACAAAAAAAAAAAAAAAAAAAAGAATTATTGATCACAGACCAAGTAGTGGCCATCCAGAAAAATAAGTGAAGGGCAATCCAGACCCTAAACTGGATAACTGCACCAATATAAAGCTTTTCCTACTGTTATAGGGCAGGAAGAGGGGCACACCCCAAACCTGCCTGCTCTAAATAGGTTCTGCCATCTGCCGCATCAACAGTCTCCCATATAAGACCCTTAATGGAAAGGATCTTTAATACAATTAGAATGCAATACAGAAAAGATGAAGAATATAGTTTCTAAATCAAACACATAGAGCTACCCATCCCCTCATGTGTAAAAGTCCACCTAAAACAGATTGGCCCAGAGTAAGGACCAAAACCCTACCCCAAGTCTTAAGCATTTTCTGGCCAGGACCCATAAAAAAGGGTCAGAAACAGCCAAACAAGTTTGGGAGGAAAAGAGCAAAATCAAAATCAATATAAATGTTGCTGGGCCTCCCTGGTAGCACAGGTGGTTGAGCGCAGCACTATGAAGCTGTCCATAGCCGCTGCAGCGCGGGTTTGATCCCCGCTGGCCTAGGAGCAACCAACATGGCGAGCAGACGTCTCCTGTCTCGCCTGCTGCTCCCCTCAGCAGTGTATTTTGTCAGTCTGCCTGTTCTGTCCCCCACTCTGTCTCTGGTGAGTTCTCTCACCCTCCCATACATCTGGCCTGTACCCCAGTTCTTGTATAAATAAAATAAATCTTTAAAAAAAAAAAGATAAATGTTGCCATTGTTTACCATCCTATGCGTCTCTCACCCACATCTGTTTCGACCAGTCCAAGACTAAGAAGTAAGTGCAGCATCTTCACATGTGTCTCTGCTCCACGTGCCTCCTTCAGGTCTCCTCATCACCCTCCATCCTCCTTTCTTACTCAGTCTCCTCTTCAGCTTCTTCTCCTCCCTGCTCAGCTCCACCCTCCCTTGGGTGGGGCAGGGAACATGGAACCTCCCCTTTACCTGGTCACCAACCTGTTACTCTAGGAGTTACTTACTTGTTACCACCTAAAGAAAACATTCTCTCCCCTGGGAAGTGGGGAAATATTCAATGGGAGGCCTTCCATGGACAGGGCCTTTATTGGGGCCAATAGCCCCTCTATAATTCTCTTTCCTCTTTGGGCCTTTCATATGCAATCTCATTGTCGAACTTGTTTCCTCTAGCCTGGGGGTCCTGGGGGTGGGCATCAAGTTCCAGCTTCTCCAAGAGGAATAGCTGGCCCAGATACCTCACTCTTTGGCCTCCATCTACATCTCCTTCCAGAACCAGCAACACTAGTTAGTTCAGGGACTAGATTAAAGACACTATATTCTAGGCCCTTTCGGTAGGACAACTTTATGTCCTACTCCAGCATGAAACAACTACACAAGATTGACCTCCACCCTTTACTTCCCCAAAAGATTTTGGGATGGATGTATGTCGTGAGAATATGATGGATGCTTTAGAGTAGAAAATCTGGGATAGAGGCATTACAAGAACGTAAACTGCAAGTGGGAGTAAAATGATTAACACAGTCCCAGACCAGCTATAGAAATTAGAAAAAAAAAAAAAAAATTCCCAAGCACAGGAAATCCTGAGGTTAAGATTGCTATAGAAAATATCCATAGGTGATGACCAGAGGGGGAGATGGAGATTGAGGGCCATTACAGAGAATCACCAGTCCTTACATATTAATCCAATCATACCCTTCAAAGTTACTAATTTAATAACAGATAAAAATTCCACAGAAGAATGAAGTTCTTCCCCCCCCCCCAAAAAAAAATACCATATCAGAACAATTTATTCACTGGCAAAATGCAGCTCTTGTCCCAAGACTCTCACCTGTGTCTATGCAGGCATGTCTTTTAACAAACCTGTCCACTTGTATCTGTGCAAGCATCTTCTCCTTTCCTTTTTTCTAATAAACCTTTTGGGATATAAACAAACATCTTTGTCTTTTTGGCAAACTCACAGCATGCTGCTGAAAGTGGCAGTCTGTTGTAACTTTTTTCAGATGAAACCCAAGGACCCCATCTACTGAAACTAACATCTCATCAGAATGGTATCAGCTACTATAGATTTACTGATGACTATCATCTATCAATAAATTACTCCCCTTTTTTAAAAAAGATTTTTTTTATTTATTTATACAAGAACCAGGGTACAGGCAAGATGAGTGGGAGGCTGAGAGGATTCACCAGAGACAGAGTGGGGAACAGAACAGGCAGACTGACAAAATACACTGCTGAGGGGAGCAGTGGGTGAGACAGGAGAGGCCTGCCATGCCATGTGGGTATCTCCGTGACCAGCCAGGATCGAACCTTTTCTGCAGAGGCTGTGCATGGACAGCTTCATAGTGCTGCACTCAACTGCCTGCACCTCCAGGGAGGCCCAATAAATTACTCCTTTTACATGGAGGGAATATTGAATGATGTAGATTTGATGGAGAAGATGAGTAGACAGTTTAGGATGGAGGCATCAAAAGACCAGAAACTGGAGGTGGGAGGAGAAATAATGAACATAGTTGTTAAGCCAGCTGTAGAAAAGACAAACCCTTAGCACCAACTGCTAGAGCAAGTATCAGACTGCTGTAGAAAGTATCCAAAGCAGAAATCAGAGGTGGGGATATGGAGGTTGAGGGTCATTGTAGACAATCACCAGTCCTTACAAATCAGCCTAGTCACACTTTATTTTTTTATTTTTTAAAAGATTTATTTATGCATACAAGATCTAGGGTACAGGCCAGAGGTGTCGGGGGTGAGAGCATTCACAACAAACAGAGTGGGGAACAGAACAGGTGGATTGACCGAAGTACACTGCTGAGAGGAGCAGCGGGCAAGTCAGGAGAGGTCTGCTGTGCCATGTGGGTAGCTCCCTGGCCTGGGTATGAACTCATGCTGCAATGGTTGTGGATAGGTTCATAGGATGCGTCTTAACCCCTTGTGCCACCAAGGAGGCCCACAAATAAGCCTAGTCACACTTTAGAAGTCATTCATTTAACAATTACAGTGCCATGAAGAAATGAGCCCCTCCCACAAGGGTTTACACTATGGGTTTCCCAAAGGACACTATTGCTCTGGGAAGATGCAGTCCTCCTGCCCTCCTGTGTCAAGGCAGGTGTCTCTTTACTAAAACCTACCCCTTTGAAAATTGCAAATCTTTCTGCCCACTTGTGTCTGTGCAGGCATCCCTTAATTACATTTCCTTTTTTTAAAATAATAATCTTGTCTATTTGGGATATAAATAAACATCTGTGCCCTGTGGAGAAACTCATCATGTGCTGCTGAAAGGGGAACACTGGTGAAACTTCTCAGAGACAACCAAGGACCCCATTCTCTGAACTCAACACCTCATTAAAAAGACATCCGAATCAATTATGGGTTTGCTGGACTTAAGCAGCCTGTTTTGCCACCATTCTTTGTTATCTGCAATTCTGCATTCCTACACAACTACACAACTGCCCAGACAATCAGTCATAGGAGCAAAGCCTTACAAGGTGCCTGTCAAATCAACCAAGAGCAGAGAGCTTGATCACCCTGGAAAGGGTATGCAGTACGAGGTATGATCAGGGTGGGCGTGTTGATGAAGGATGCATAAACGTACTACCGACTTATACATCATGATGTATGACCAGGAACATCTGGTGGGGGGGGGTGCAAGGACTGATGTATAACAGGGACCCTAGAAGCTGATCAGTGGAACACCATCTTTTTCTCTTTGCCCTCCTACCCCACATAACTGATGCTGTATGTTTATTCTATCAATTAAAAAGGCCAGGATCTTGCTTAATCAGCAGCTCTAGAGTCCCTATGACTGCACCTTCATCTCTGTCTGCATTTTTAACAAATATGTTGTCTATTTTTTTCCACTTCTAGAGGGCATTATTAAAATTATTTTATTAAAGAGCTCTGTTTAATTGGATGAAGTAAGTCTTCCTAAAAAGCAGTATATAGAAATACCCAAATCCATGTGATTATAGATTTCTAAAGCATAAGAATTTGGATTAATATATGTGATAATTTTGTGAGTCATCTCCTGGAATACTGGGCCTCAGCCTGGGGGGTCTCAGCACCCTAACCTGAATCTGAGGCCCTCAGATACCACCCCCACAGGTGAGCAATCCAGATCTCAACACCAGTCACCAGCACACAATAGCAGACAGAACTCTGAGCTTCAACTTTCTTATTTCTTTTTTCACCTGAGCTGCAATCTAGAAGAACCAAGCCTTGGCTATGCAGAGAAGCATAGGTCTGACCTCTTGTACCCTCTAGTGAACCGGATCACAACACCAGCTGCCAGCTCGTTGGGAGTGGATGGAACTCTGAGCTGCAAACATTTTTCTTCTTTCTTTTTTTTTTTCCCCTTGAGCTGTAATATTGAAGGACAAAGACCCTGCCACACAAGGAAGTGCATCCCACTCACCTGCTGGTGCCTCATAGATGACTGGGCCAGAGCATGAGCCTTGCAGTAATTTTCTGCATCAGGGACACTCAGATACTCCCAGGTGAGCACCCCTGACCCCAGCACTGGCTCCCAGCTCCTCAGGAGTGGACAGAGGCCCAATTTGCAACCTTGCAGAGCCTGGCTGTTCACCACACCCCACACCCGCCCATCAATAGCTAGAAGTACATCCTATTGGCATCCGCAACTTGCTGGCAATTCCTAGTAGATAGGGCCCAGCCTGCACTTTGTAGTGCCATGCACTGTAACAGGGACACTCAGATACTCCCAGGTAAGCATCACTGACCCCAGCACCAGCTCTTAGCTCCTTGGGAAGGGGCAAAGGCCTGAGCTGCAACTGTACAGGAATAAACTGCCCACCATGGGATCCCTAGCCACGCTGTAAGTACATCCCACTCAGCTTGCCAGTGGCTACCATCAGAACAGACCCCAGCATGCCTTCTCAGTGTCTCGCCCTATATCACAGACCCTCAACTACCCCCAGAATCTTTGGCAACCTCCTGCCCCTCTGGCCACTGCAAGAAGGCCCTGAGCCACTGCTTTAGGGAGAGGTGAGGACTCAACAATTCAACCTCGGGACTCAATAACTCCCCTGCCCTCTCAGCCACCATAACAAGCCTGGGAGAGCATTGGAGGATGCTCTAGTGCTACCCCAAATCCTACAAGAACATGCAGCTGTACCCAACATCAAGCAAACCCTCAGAACAGTGAGGAGAAGGACACATACATAACAATAATTCAAAATACTGCAGAGCAAACCAAAAGCAAACAATGAATAGAAGAAAAAACACAAATGGCCAAGGAAACCTTGGGGGAAAAATACACCACAGAAAGGAAATCAATGTTCAGAACCCAACAACATCAACACAGAAGAACTCTCTTCCCTGTTAGATGAGAAATGCAATTAAGAGAGTCACATAACGGAGCCTCCCTGGTGGTGCAAGGGGTTAAGACACAACCTATGAAGCTGTTCACAGACTCTGCAGCATGAGTTTGGCCCCTGGCCGGCCAGGGAGCAAACTGCATGGCACAGCAAACCTCCCCGATTTGCCCACTGCTTCCTCAGCAGTGTACTTTGGTCAATCTACCTGCTCTGTTCCCTATTCTGTCTCTGGTGAATCCTCTCACCCCCACACATCTGGCCTATGCCCCAGCTCTTGTATGCATAAATAAATAAATCTTTTAAAAAAGAGAGAGAGTCAAAGAATGCAAACAACACTCAAAACAAAAAGCACAAATGTATGAAAGTACACTGAAAAGGAAAAGAATGCTCTAAGAAACATTATCAGCAAACAAAAAACAATATTGAAAGAAAACAGAGCAACTGCAGGATGTTAAAAGATCAATGGAGAAGCTTAACAATTCTAGGAAAAGCCATAAAAATAAAAGAGTATATTATATTATATGAACAGGGCCTCCCCAGTGGCTCAACGGCTGAGCGCTGGGCTGAGAAGCTGCCCGCAGCGTCTGCAGTGCCTGTTTGATCCCCTGCCTCCGGCGAGGGTCCCACATTGCACACAGACCTCTCCTGTCGTGCCTGCTGCTCCTCTCAGCAATGTATTTAGTCAGTCTGCCTGTTCTGCTCCCCGCTCTGGCTCTAGTGAATTCTCTCATTCTCCCGTGCTTCTGACTGTACCCAGTGCTTGTATAAACAAATAAATATTTTTTAAATAAATAAATAAATTATATGAACAACTGAACCAGTAATCTTGAAGATACAGAAATGGAAAGAACCAAGAAAGAAGAGGAAAGAAAAATTCAAAGGAAAAAGAATAAAGAAATATTTTGAGAATTTTCTGATTCCATGAGGAAAGAAAATATGAGTCATAAGAATCCAAGAAGAAGAAGAGAGACAATGGAACTGAAAACAGTTCAAGGAAATAATTAAAGAGAACACTTTCCAAACTTGAAGCCAGAAACGAAAATAGACACACAGGAAACTAGAAAGGCATCAAACTATCATAATGAAAGGAAAACTACAGCATGATCCATAATAGCAAAGCTTCCAAGAGTCCAAGACAAAATAAAAATAATGAAGCTGATGAAGGGGGAAGAAACAGATAACCCTATAATGGAAAACCCATCAGATAACATCATGCTTCTCTGAAGAAATACAATAGGCTAGATGAGAATGGAGAGACATATTTTTAAAAGTCAAAGACAGAAAATATCAGCCAAGAATATATTATCCTACAAAGATCTTCTTCCTATATGAGGGGGGATAAAGGACCTTCCCAAATAAACAAAATCTCCAGAAATTCACTATTACTAAGCCCCCAGTGTAAGAAATATTACAAGAAAACTTAAAATCTAAACCAACAGAGCAATGAACATGAAGAACTGAACCAGTTATTGAATAGAATCACAAAAATTCAACAAAATAGCAATAATAGACTTCCATGTATCAATAATTACCCTAAATGTTAATGGGCTAAGCTCACCAATAAAAGGACACAGAGTAGCCTGCTGGATTGGAAAACAGGATCCAACTTTTTTTGTCTCCAGGAAACATACCTAAGCTCTAAAGATAAATATGGATGGAAAATTAAGGTTTGGGAAACAATTCTGCAATCAAATAGCTCCCAAAAGAAGGTAGAAGCAACCATATTTATATCAGATAATATAGACTTCAAACTAAAAAAGGTGACAAGAGATACCAATGGACACATATAATGATCAAGGAGCCAATACACCAGGAAGACATAACACTTATAAATATATACTCTCCAAATGCAGGAACACAAAAATACATTAGATAATTATAACCATCTCCGAAAACAGACATTGGAGAAAATACTTATGTGGTAGGAGACTTCAACATCTGACTCTCAGCAATATACAGATCAGTGAAACAGAAAATAAACAAGGACGCAATAGCCCTAAATGAAGATCTGGACCACATGGACCTAATAAACATCTGTAGGACACTGCACATACAAGACAAGCATCAACAAGTATATGAAGACTGAAATCATACCAAGCCTCTTTTCTGACCATAAAGGCTTCAAACTAGAAATCAACTATGAAAAGAAAGTAAGGAACTCCCCCAGGGGAGACTGAATAACATACCACTGAAAGACCACTAGGTTAATGAGGAAATCAAAGAGAAAAATAAAACATACCTTGAGACGAATGACAATGAAGACACAACTTTTCAGAACATATAAGACATAACAAAAGCAGTACTAAGAGGGGAGTATATAGCAGTATATGCCCATACCAAAAAAGAAACCAAAGAAAAAAATTAATTTCCCATTTCAAGGAAATAAAAAAACAACAACCAAAACTCCAAAAGCTAGGAGAACAAAAGAAATAATAAAAATGAAAGCAGAAATAAATGAAATAGAAATAAAAAAGACAATCCAAAAGATCAATGATACCAAAAGTTGCTTCTTCAAAAGCATAAATAAAATTCACAAACCTCTAGTTAAGCTCACAAAATAAAAAGGGTGAAAACTCAAATAAATAGGATCATAAATGAAACAGGAGAAATTACAAGAGACACAACAGAAATACAGAGCATAATTGCTATGAATATTTATATGTAAACAAGTTCAACAATCTAGATCAGATGGACAAATACTTAGAACCATACAATCACCCAAAGCTGAAAAACAGAAAACTTAAACAAACCAACTACAAGTGTGCAATTGAAATAGTAATAATAACCCTCACAAAAGACAAAAGCCCAGGACCAGGGGGTTTCACAAACAAATTCTTCCAAACATTCAAAGATGAACTAGGACAATGTAAACAGCTTTTACAGAGGAGCCAAAAACATACATCAGAGCGAGGATACCTTCTTCAATAAATAGTGTTGGGAAAACCGGACAGTTCCATGCAAAAGAATGAAAAAGACTACACCATACACAAAAATAAATTCAAAATGGACTAAAGTCTTGAATGTAAAATCTGAAACCATAAATCATAGGTGAAAACACAACACAAACAAAACATTTCATGACATAAGCTGTAGTGATACCTTTAAGGGTCTGTCCCCAACAGCAAGGGAAACAAATAACATTAACAACTGGGACTACATTAAACCTAAAGCGTCCATACAGTGAAAGAAACCATGATTAAAACGAAAAGATACCCAACTGAAAGACAGAAAATATTTTCACACCATAAAGAACTGATATCAAAGATATGTGAACAACTCATGCAACTCTACAAAATGAATTACCCAGTCAAAAAAGGGCAAAAAATGAAACAAACACCTCTCCAAAGAAGATATTCAAATGACCAAGAGGCACATGAAAAAATGTCACAATTACTTATTATTAGAGAAATTCCAATCAAGATCACAACGTGATACCATCTCACACCTGTGAAAATGTTCCATAATGAAAAGACAAGTAACAACAAGTAGAACAAGTAGTGGTGAGGATGTGAAGAAAAGAGAACCCTTCTACATTGCTGATGGAAATACAAATTGGTTCATCCCTGATGTAAAACAATATGAAGATGTCTCAAAACATTAAAGATGAATCTGCCATTCAACTCAGCAATCTCACTTCTAAACATCTGCCCCAGAAATTCAAAAAACTTATTCAAAAGGAAACTTGCACTCCCATGTTTATTGTAGAGCTATTTACTATGGTTAAATCATTAAAAAAAAAAAACCTAAGTGTCCCATAAAGGTGAGTGAATTAGATGCTGCATATATACATAATGGAATATTACTCAGTGATCAAAAAAGAGAAGCTCATGCCATTTGCAGCAACATGGATTGACCTTGAAAGGATAAAACTAAATGAAATAAGTCAGAAGGAGAACAACAAATACCAGATAATGTCACTAATATGTGGAATATAAAGTAACTAAAGTAAAGGTCAGATAAAGATAGCTTAAAAACTAACCCCAGATAACTGACAGCAGAACTGAAGCAACATGGGAGAAAGGGAATGGGAAGGAGTAAGAACAAAGAGACAAGGAAGCACTATCGTCTATGGTTGTGAAATATTGGTGAGTTGGAGTGGATGCATTACAGTGATAATACCTGATGGGGGGTATCCCAATATTACCTCAAATTAAAATAAATAAAATAATAAAATAAAAAGAAATTGATTAAATTTTCCCTTTAATTTTCCACAAAGTGTAAATTCTTATCAGTTCTTCCTGGAAACTGGAAAAACTAAGAGCTTGGATTGAACCATAATGATAAATAAATTGGTAAAGAGAAGACATATATAAGAACCAGTAACCACAGGATCATTGAGAATACTCAAAATAAAAGTTTTTGGGAAACAGAACCTCTATGAGAGACAGATGAAAAACAAAACAAGAGTCAAAAAATCAAGGAAATTTTATGGCAACATAGAATTGGTACCTGAGCCAAATGTCAATATAGCAACTAAAAGTGAGAAAAATCATTTGCTGAGGATCAAATTAGTAGCTTGGAAATCAAGCAGGAGGTTTATTTTAAAACACAGAGCAAAAAAATAAAGGCATTAATATGAAAGCTGTGGAACTTCTCCCAAGAAATATATACCTTAAAATATAATTTTGTGTAAAGTTTCAATTATTCACACATGCCCCTAAAGCACTCTGTGGATACTATCATATATGGATATGCAATTATACATAGAAATTCAATTTAAAGCATGATGCTATTTTTAAAAAAATTAAAAAGACTGTCTAAGCATCATTATGCTTCTCAGTGTCCAAAAGTTTACCACAGGCCCATTGGTCTGCTCTTACCCTGTCCTTTACACCTATACCTTGTGGTAATGTCCAAGTAGTAATGGGACCTCTAATTACTATTAAGTCAATTATAATTAAGAAGTATAGGGCCTCCCTGTTTGTGCAAGGGGTTAAGCACAGCACTGTGAAGCTATCTGCAGCCTCTGCAACGCAAGTTTGATCCCTGGCTGGCCAGGGAGATACCCATATGGCACAGCAGACCTCTCCTGTCTCGCCCACTGCTCCCCTCAGCAGTGTATTTTCAGTCTGCCTTCCCCATTCTGTCTCTGGTGAATCTTCTCACCCATCTGCACCCTCACCCCGCCCTGCACCTCTGGCCTGTAGCCCAGTTCTTGCTTGCATAAATAAATAAATTATATATATAAAGACTCCTTAATTATAGATAATATAATACTATATATAATATTATATAATATAATATATAATACACACACACACACACACATATATAAGGAGTCTTTCCCCTCAGAGATAGGGTGTAGAGAAGCCTTCTTGTCTTTTCTCATAGATATCTGGAGAACATCGCTCCCACCATTGCATGACAGCCTGACTTCCTATTGATGATTCTGTGCTCATGCAACATGGTAGTAGTCATAATTGTTCTATTAAGAAATTCTTGGAAAGGGAAAGTATGAGTTACTTTCCTCTCTACTTCACATCTGAGTCTGCACTCTCCATAAATTTTCTTCATCCATGTTCCTAACATCCATTCTGACTTTCCCACAAGATAAAGCCACTTTTTATCTAAGCAGTTTTTTTTTTAACCTCTACCATAACACCTAGACAAATGTCTTTTGAAAGACATCATCAAATGATAGCAAATTCACACTTTAATAAATAAACTTTTAAAATAAAATCACTGTTTATATGAGAGTAATTTACATTCATACATCCCCATTATTTTTTTGACCATTGCAATTTAAGAGTCATGACACATATTTCTTTTGTATTGTTTGTTTTGACAAGCTATAAATTTAATGAAGAAGATAAACTGTGTGAGAGTGAACAACTTAACCAGCTTAATTTAGTGATCATAAACTTCAGAATTTCACAAACAGATGCACCCCATTTTTTTCTAATTGGGGGACAAGATAGGCAAAAGATAATTCTTATTTTGCCAAATGGCCACATTAAGTAAATAAAACTACAACCTACTACATACATAATTTTCAAACTGAATGTCTATAAATCATCTGAATATGGAAGCACATACATCTTGAAAGGAAGTTCTTCCTTTTTTTATTTCTCAACAGAGTCCCAGAGATGTGATGAGACTACTGACATGCCATCTAAATAGGCTTCCTGGCCCCAAATTTTGTGTTGCAATGCACCTGTTCTCTACATTGCCATAGCATCAGAATCGGAATGCTGAAAAAGATGAAAAAGAGATGAGATATATAAAAAGCAAAAGAAACTGTTTATGGAAATATTTCAAATTTCACTACCAAAAAGCAAGAGTATACTATCTGGCATTAATATTTTCCATTTTAGCTAGAAATGAAAATCTTGCAAGATAATTGTCATTAATTCTTGGTATTCACTTCTATAGTTATAAATATGTATGATTAATATTTTCAACATATATTAGAAAGACATCAAGGTGCAGTGATAAACTGGGCCTCCCTGGTAGCACAGGGGTTAGGCCTCAGTGCTATCAAGCTATTGCCTGCAATTACCGCATGATTTCCATCCCTACCCAAGGAACTGATCCACATGGCACAGCACACCTCTCCTGTCTTGCCAGCTGCTCCCCTCAGAGTATATTTCATTATCTCTTCCTGTTCTGCTCCCCACTTTGTCTTTGGTGAATCCTCTCATCCCCCACAACTCTGGCCTACACCCCAGTTATTGTATGCATAAATATGTCAAATAAATCTTTTGAAAAAAGGTACAGTGATAAAAATGAGTGGTCATTTGACATTCTCTAGGACCATTTGATATTTTCTAAATCTGTATGCATATGGTTAGTACATAGGAAAAGCTGATTCCATTATTTACTCATATCAGTGGTGCCTACTAATTCAGAAGAATTTTAATTGCAGGGTTCTCCCTGGTGGCCTAGCAGTTAAACCTCAGTGCTAACTCAGCTCTGGTCTGAGTTCAATCCCTGACCATGGAGCTAACCCATAGACAATACAGTAGACCCTCTTGTCTCTCCCGCTGCTGCCTTTAACAGTGTATTTCAAATGAATTTCATCAGTATTTGTTCTATTTCTTTGAAGAATGTTATTGAGATTTTTACTGGAATACCATTGAATCTGTATATGGCTTTTGGTAGGATGGACATTTTAATAATGTTAATTCTTCCAATCCATGAGCAGGGGATGTCTTTCCATTTCTTTGTGTCTTCCTCTATTTCTTTTAACAGTGTTTTATAATTTTCTTTGTATAGGTCTTTCCCCTCTTTTGTTAGGTTTATTCCCAAGTATTTGATTTTTTTTGTTTCAGTTATAAAAGGGTTGGGTTTCTTGATTTCTTCTTCTTTAGATTGATTGTTTATGTATAGGAAGGCTACTGATTTTTGTGTGTTGAGTTTATCCTGCTACTTTACTGAACAGCACTATTTACAATAGGTAAAACCTGGAAACAACCCAAATGTCCAAAAAAAGGTGACTGGCTCAAGAAGATGAGGCATATAATCACAATGGAATATTATTCAGCAATCAAAAAACATAAACTCATGCAATTTGCAGGAACATGGATGGAGCTAGACGGAATTATGCTCATTGAAATAAGCCAGAAGGAAAAAGAAAAATATCGGATGGTTTTACTTATAATAGGAATATAGGGAACCAAATAAGACATCAGTGTAAAAAAAATAATAACAGTACAAAACACAGCAAAGAAAAAACAGATGATTATAAATCAGAGACATCCTACGGGATAGGAGGAGGGAGAAGAATCAGAGGGAGGGAGGGAGGAGCACAGGTGATGGTCCACAGGTGCATTGGTGAAGGAAACTCTATAAGGACCTGAAGGGGTGGGGGAAGAAATATTGTTTAAAAATGAACAATGATGTAAAAAATAAAAAATAGTAATATGAAAAAAAAAGAAAAAAAGTGTATTTCAGTAAATCTGACTGTTCTGCTTCCTACTCTGTCTCTGGTGAATCTTCTCAACCCCCCCTCCCACATCTCTGAACTACACCTCCGTTCTTCTACACAATAAATAAATAAATGGGGGAAAAAAAGAATTTTACAGTCAAAGCAATCTTATTTTCTAAACTTTCATCCACTTCACAAGTCTAAAAATTAAATTTATGCTCTTCATAATAGTATCTATGAATGGAAACTAATTAATGCCAAGTGTGTTGTACTTAAAAAACTTTTTTTTTTGCAATATTTTAGTTACAAATCTCAAAAAGAGACCAAAGTTCAAACACTGAGTAAGAAAATAAATTGCAAGTTTTATTTTTTTAAAGATTTATTTATTCATGCATACAAGAACCAGGGTATAGGCCAGATGCATGGGAGGGTGAGAGGATTCACCAGAGAAAATCAGGGAGCAGAACAGGCAGACTGACTGAAATATACTGCTGAGGGGAGCAGCTGGTGAGACAGGAGAGGTCTGCCGAGCCATGTGGGACACTTGCCTGCCAGCTGGGATCAAACCCGCGCTGCAGAGGCTGTGGACAGCTTCACAGCACTGCGCTCGATGGCCTGCGCCCACCAGAGGAGGCCCATTGCAATTTTTAATATAAATTGTCACAATCTGTGATTAAATAAAAGATAATGTCCCACACACATTCATCTTATTTATTAATTAAACCAGAATAAATATTCTGAACGGGCTTTGAAACTGAGGCATATCATATTAGTCAAACAAAAAGATTTTTAAATCTTAATACCAATAGCATGAAAGGCAGTATAACACTTCAATAAGTAGGCCTAACATTTTATGAAATGACAGTCAGTATAACACTTCGATACATACATTGAAGTTAATGTAAGTTAATGTAAAATTACATAAACTTAACATTTTATGGAGTTATTTGACAGAATGTTATCTCAATATTTATCTAAAACATAAAACTGTGAGTTACAACATAAATCATATTTATTTTTAGAAAGATAACAATATAAAGAAATTTTATGCATCATTTTGAAATTAACAAGAGCTTTTATTTATTTTTCATTTTTCATTGAGGTGATGTTGGTTTACATCATTGCTTGTATTTTGGAGTCTAGGATCCCCCCACTGCCAGTGATGTTACCATAGAGCTCCCACCACCGCAGGACCCAGAATCTACCACCATAATCTATTTGGTTCTCACCCAACATCATGTTCTCCTCCCTGTTCCTCCCCCTCTACATCTATTGTCCACTTTCAAGGGCTAGTTTTTTAGTTTGGCTTATCCTTTGTCTTATTTCTCTGTGTTCCACATATCAATGACACCACTGTGTATTTGCCTTTCTCCTTTGACTTATTTCAGTTTGCATAATGCCTTTAAGCTCCATTCATGAAGTAACACAGTTGACATTCAAACTCTGATTTGAAATCCAGGTTATCTTCAACATACTCCTCAGTCTTCAAATATGGTTTCTTATTTATGGAATTAGCTAGAGAGAACAATTTTTTGTGTATAACTATCTACAACTTCAAGTCAACAAATAATGGCTTTATGATTTGCAGGCTAAAATGAAAAATGGCATATACTGGAAAAATTCAGTGGATTTTTTAGTAAAAAAAATGTGTTTCAATCTTTTCTTCAACATCAGTTAGGTAAAAAAAAATAAATAAAAACATTTTCTGAAATGTGCCTCTCTTTTATGTAAATTGAACTGTTAATAACAAAAATGATGATAATATACCTAATGTTTCTACTTCAGAGTTTTATATAAAGGAGCAAAAGATATATACTACATTCCCATGCAAGCTGAACAAAATTAAAATGTACCAAATTAAACGCATAATTTCTTGATTATTTTTCTCTAAATATGAGAAAATAATAGAAGCTTTATTAGTATTAGTCCCAAAAGGCACAGTTCAAATAAAACTATAATATGGCATGCTTGTTATATTAAAGGATTTATTTTTATATTAAAGTGAATAATTTAAATCTACTTATGAGATCATGACAGTATAGCCCTCATTTATGAATTCCCCCCTCAAAATACAACTAGTGCAAATAATAGATCAGCACCATCACTCACCCTTTTCTCTGGACACCAGAGGAAAATCTTATGTATACCACAAAGAGAGAAACAGTAGCTCAGGTTTCCCAGTCTGAGTGCCCACCCTGTTTAAGACTGTGAACCCTTACTGAAGGGTATGCCCCACAAACTCACCTGTCTTCTACCATTTTATTAAAAAAAGAAGATCCAAAACTAAAACCAGAGAACCTACTATTAGGAAATAGAAAGGACATGTGAGGGGATTCCCTGGTGACCTAGGGGTCAAGTCTCAGTGCTATCAAGCTATCACCGCTGTGGCCTGAGTTTGATGCCCCATTAGGGAGCTAACCACATGGGGCAGCAGACCTCTCTTGTCTTACCTGCTGCTCCCCTCAGCAGTGCATTTCAGTGGATCTGTTTGTCCTGCTCCCCACTCTGTCTCTGGTGAATCCTCTCACCCCAACACCTCTGGTCTGTACCCCAGTTCTTGTCTGCATAAATATATAAAAATAACTCTTTAAAAAATAATAAAAAGGACATGTGAAATAATGAAAAAATTCAGGCAGTGCAACATGGAAAAAACAAAACAACATGAAAAATACAACCCAAGCTTTATGAATCCAAATTTGGAGTACCCTACTAAAAAAGAGTTCAGAAGAGAAATCATGAAGATGTTCAATGAAGTTCAAGATTCTCAATTAAACACTGAAAGGCAGGTTTGAGAAATCATAATTGATATTCAAGAACAAAAATTAATTCTTCACCAAAGAAACTGAAGATCTAAAAAAAATCAAGTAGATATGATAGAGATGAGACCTGCAAACAGCCAATGAAAACTTATTTAGGAGACAATATTGCTGAGGAAAGAATTTCATAAATAGAAAATAAAAAGATACAAATAAGTACAAAAGGAGGCAGAAATAGATTTAGGGAAAATATAATCAAATATCTGACTCCATTAGTAAAGGAAACATACAAAGAATCTGCATCACTGAAGGTGAAGAGAAAGGGAGCAGAAATCTTATTCAAAGAAATAATAGCTGAGAATATTAAAAATCTAGATAGAAAACTGGCTATAGATGTCAAAGAAACAGACAGAACACCCAAATTTGAAAATGAAAAATGACCTAAACCCAGATACATCATTGATAAATTGTCCATGATAAAGAAAAATATTAAAGGTTAATGCTGTGGGGAAAAAAACATGTAGTACACAAAGTCTTCTTCATCAGACACTGCAGATATTTCAATCTGTCATACTAAAGAAAGTGGAAAAATATCTTTGCAATTCTAAAATATAAAAAGTGCCAGCCAGGCATACTCTATCCTGCAGCATAATCATCCAAATACGATGGATAAATAAAGACTTTCCCAGAAAAATATATGTTATAAGAGTTTACTCTTGTAAAAAATATATGTTACATATACACCATGGAATATTACTCAGCATTCAAAAAATATAAACACATGCAATTTTCAGCAATATGGATGGAGCTGGAAGGGATCATGCTCAGCAAAATAAGCCAGAAAGAAAAAGAAAAATACCGGATGGTCTCACTCATAGCAGGAATCTAGAAAACTTAAATAAGGGACCAGGAAAAAGAATAACTCTAAGAAAGAAAATATCAAAATCAACAAACAACTATGAACCAGAGACACTCTATAGAAGGGATTGGGGTCAAAATAAGGGGGTTGTAATTGTATGGGGAATATAAAAATAAAATTTAAATTAAAAAAATACATATGTTACAGGAGTTTACCACCAGACCTGCCCTACAGGAAATTCTGAAAAATGTTCTACAAGAAAAGAAGGGGGGGGGGGTGGGGAAGAACACAAGACTAAGTAAAGTGTTAAATAGAAACACAAAATCAGAAGCATACTAGAACTATATGAGACAACAATATAATAAAAGGGAAGCAGAAAAAACAGAATCTGTATAGTCAAATGATAATGAATTGATATCAATGCCAAGTCCCCTCCTATTTTGGGTACAGAAAGTTTAAAACAACCTTCATGGTAACAACAAAATAAAACTATAAAGAAAAAACAATTACAAAAAGAAATTAAAATAACTGAGAAAACCACAAGGGAAAGACTTCCAAATGAAGAAACAGGTAGAAAACTTTGAAAAAGAAACATACAAAGAGAAAAAAAAAAGTTGTGGTAGGTGTAAATAAGTTGGATAAATCAATAATCACCTTAAACAAGTATAGTCTGAACTCACCAATTAAAAACACAGCATGAAAAGATTGAATATATCTATCATTCAATTGATACTCAAAAAAGTATAATCATACATAGCATGAATTCAAGGTTTTCACTTTACATCTAAAAACAAACATATATTTAAAATTAAGACTGGGACAATCTATTTCAAGCCAATAACACAGAGTAAAAAAGTAGGAACTGTTATTCGCATATCTGATAAATTAGACTTTCAGCCAAAAAAAGCCTCAGGTAAAAATATGAACATTTCATAATGATCAAGGTAACAATTTACCATGAAAATATAACCATTCTTAATATACCTGCACACCCAATACAGGTATGCTTAAATTTATAAAACAGTTATTAACAAACTTAAATAAACATATTGAGAGTCACACAATGAATGTAGGGGATGTCAAGAACATACCACTTTCATCAATGGATATATCATCCAGGCAAAACAGGTGGACAAGGATATAATGCCCTTAAAATGAAGAAATGAGTGAATAGACACATATTCTTCCATCATAAAAAGAAATTAATATACATTATTCATTAGTGCACATGAAACATTCTCAATGCTAGACCATATACTATGATACAAAATATGTCTCAAAAACATATCAAAAGTGAATTACATTGGCGGAGCAACATGGCGGCGAGGAGACTCTGCGAGTAAGATCTCCCATTAAAAAAAGTGAATAGGGAGGAAAAGCGGCAGGTCCCAGTGAGAACTGGGACACGGAAGATAAACGGGTGACTCCAGAAAACTGCCCAAAGAAGAAAGTTGCCATAAAAGAGGACCAGAAGGGAGGGAAGCGCAGAACCCTGCTCCCCTCCCCCGCCCACAGAGGCGGCACTCTCCGACCGGCAGAGAGGAGGAAACAACAAACCAAAACGGCCAACAAGAAAAACGGACGCAGCAAGCGGGAATGTGAGTGGAAAGGAACTATTTCAGCCACCACACCCCGTGAACGGGAGCTGTGGAGAACCCTGCAGGATTTGCCGCGGCGGTGAGCGAACGGCTCCGGGCGCCATTAGAGAAGAACAAAGACCCCGGGAGACGCGCACACAGCCCGGGCTGCCAGTAAGCTTGCGCGGATAGCGGCGCGCTCGGCGCGCTTGAAAAGCAAGTGCAGACCAGGATCGCGGCTGCCCAGGTCCCCGTGCCTGCGACCTAGGCTTGGGAGACGACCTAGGCTTGCGGGGAGGCGCGGAGGTCCTCACTGAGGTGAAGGTCCCTCCCTGAGTGAGCAGGAACCAGGCTCCCAGGCACGGGAGCGGTGCAAAAGGCGCCCTTCCCGCGCCACTGAACTGGGCTACAGCCCGCGTCCTGGAACTGAGGGCTTTGAACTGAGACCCGGGGCACGAAATTAGGGGCGTGGGTTCCCCACGACGGTGGGGCACAAGGCAGACACAGCACCCCAAAGCCGTTGAGGTGTACCCTACCATCCCTGCTTTGCTCCCTGTCCCACGGCGTGGAAAATCAGCTCCCCAAGGGCTCTAGGAGAGATCTTTGGCGCCACCTAGCGACTTGTAGACAGCAATGGCTCCTGAAGGAACTAGTGGCCAGCTGGGGAGTTAGCCCACACCCGGCCCCTTCCGAACAAGTAGTCTGAGCCCACAGGGAGAGCGAGCACCCACAGCCAGGGCAGACCAGGCACGCAGAAGAGTGTGCCTGACACCGGACGCGCAGGGAGTGTGTCCCACATCACCATTTTAGAACAGGGACATTTCTTCAGTAAAGACTACCTGCAGAAGGCTTCCTCAGGAGCCAGAGGTGAGCGGGGGAAGTTCGCCCACGCCAGACCCCCTCTGGCCTGCAGTCCAAGCCCAGAGGGGGAGCAGGAACCCACCGCCGGGGCAGACCAGGCGCACAGGGGAGTGTGTCCCCACATCGACATTTTAGGACAGGGACCTTTCTCCAATAAAGACTGCTTGAAACTGACAGATGACTCCAGGAGGAACCAGAGGGGAGAAGAGAAGCCCACCCAAGATGCCGGCCAGTCCCAACAACACAGTGTCCCAACGCATACGGCAAATTAGAAAACAGACAGTAGGGAGGAGAAGAACCACACGCAACCTAGCAACTCTCCAGAGAAAAAGCACACCACAAAAAGAAAACCAGCCCCCAGATTGCAACGACAGTAACTTGGAAGAACTTCTGAGCCTTCCAGAAAGAGAATTTAAAATTGCCGTGATTAAAAAACTGACAGAAGTCATAAAGGAAAACAATGATAAGGGAAAAATAATCAACGATCAGAAGAATGAAATTGAGTCCCTAAAGAGGGAAGTAAAAGAAATGCAGGAGATCAAAGAATTAGTGGAAGAACTAAAGAATTCTGGGAAAAGCAATGAAAGCAGAATTGATGAAATGGAAGAACGAATAAGTGCTCTTGAAGACACAGAAATAAAAAGAACCAAAACAGAAAAGGAAAGAGAAGTACGAAGGAAAAAGAATGAAGAAAGACTTCGGGAACTATCTGACTCCATGAGGAAAGGAAATATAAGAGTTATAGGAATACCAGAAGGAGAGGAGAGAGAAGTAGGAACAGAGAAAATATTCAAAGAGATAATTGAAGAGAACTTCCCAAATGTGAAGAAGGAGCTGAAAATTGATATACAAGAAGCAAGAAGAACACCAAACTTCCACGACGAAAGAAAAAATACAGCAAGACACATAATAGTAAAGCTCCCAAGAATCCAGGACAAGGAAAAAATAATGAAGCTGGCAAGAGGGAAGAAACAGATAACATTCAAAGGAAAGCCAATCAGGCTGACATCAGACTTCTCCGAAGAAACACTACGGGCAAGGAGAGAGTGGAGGGACATAGTCAACAGACTCCAAGAAAACAGATGCCAACCAAGAATACTCTATCCCGCAAAGCTCTCCTTCCTCTTTGAAGAAAGAATATGGACCTTCCCAGACAAACAGAAACTCCGGAATTTCATTGCAACTAAACCCCCACTCCAAAAAATACTACAAGGAGTCCTAAAGCCAGAACCTCAGAGGGACGAATAACAATGAAAGAAGGCCAAAAAAAAAAAAAAGTTATTAAAAGAATAAATAAATAAAATCAAAGGAAAGACAAACACAATGGCAAATACAGATGTTAACATATCAATATTAACTCTAAATGTAAATGGACTAAACTCTTCAAAAAAGACACAGAGTTGCAGCCTGGATTAAGAAACAAAACCCAACCTTTTGCTGTCTCCAGGAAACACATTTAGCTACAAAAGATAAAATAGGCTCAAAGTCAAAGGATGGAAAACAATCCTGCAAGCAAATGGGCCAAAAAAGAAAGCAGGAACAGCTATACTTATATCAGATAAAACAGATTTCAAACTCAAAAAGATAAAAAGAGACCCCAATGGTCACTACATTATGATCAAGGGGACAATACTTCAAGAAGAAATAACACTCATTAACATATACTCACCAAATGAAGGAGCACCAAAATATATCAGACAACTGTTGTCTTCTCTGAAAACAGACATCAGAGAAAACACATACGTAGTGGGAGACTTCAACACACCACTATCAACAATGGATAGATCAACAAGACAAAAAATAAGTAAAGAAACCAAAGCTCTAAATAAGGACCTAGAGCAATTGGGCTTAACAGACATCTATAGAACACTAAACCCCAAAAAAACGGAGTACACATTTTTCTCAAGCGCACACGGATCATTCTCCAGGATCGATCACATACTGGGGCACAAGACAAACATCAACAGATACACCAAGATTGAAATCATACCAACCATCTTTTCTGACCATGAAGGCATCAAACTAGAACTAAACCATAAAAAGAAGGCAAGGAACTTTCCTACCTCATGGAGATTAAAAACCACACTACTGGAAGACCACTGGACTAATGAGGAGATCAAAGAAGAAATTAAAAAATTTTTTGAATTGAACGACAAGGAGGACACCAATATCCTAAATGTATGGGATGCAGCAAAAGCAGTAATAAGAGGAAAATATATAGCAATAGAAGCTCACATCAAGAAACAAGAAAGAACTCAAAGAAACAACCTAATCTCGAAGCTCAAAGATCTAGAAAAAGAACAACAAAAAACCCCAAAACCAGTAGAAGAAAAGAAATAATAAAACCAAAGCAGAAATAAATGAAATTGAAACTAAAAAAACAATCCAAAAGATCAATGAAACCAAGAGCTGGTTCTTTGAAAAAATCAATAAAATAGGCAAACCCCTAGCCAGGCTCACAAAGGAAAAAAGGGAGAAAGCACAAATAAACAGGATCATCAATGAAAGAGGAGAAATCACAACAGACACAGCAGAAATCAAAAGAATAATCAGTAACTACTATGAACAGTTATATGGAAATAAGTTTAATAATCTAGAGGAGATGGACAAATTCCTACAACTCTACAATCACCCAAAGCTAGATAAAGAAGAAATAGAACACCTAAACAGACCAATTACAATTAGCAAAATTGAAATGGTAATCAAAAACCTCCCCAAAAACAAAAGCCCAGGACCTGATGGATTTACAAATGAATTCTACCAAACATTCAGAGACGAATTAGTGCCTATCCTTCACAAACTCTTCCAAAAAATTGAGAAGGATGGGACAATACCAAACACGTTCTATGAAGCCAACATTACACTAATACCAAAACCGAACAAGGACAACACTAAAAAGGAAAACTACAGGCCAATCTCCCTAATGAACACTGATGCAAAAATCCTCAATAAAATTTTAGCCATCAGAATCCAACAATGTATCCATAAGATAATTCACCACGACCAAGTAGGATTCATTCCAGGGGCACAAGGATGGTTTAACATCCGAAAATCAATCAACGTTATCCAACACATCAACAAAAAGAAATATAAAAAACATATGATAATATCAATAGATGCTGAGAAAGCTTTCGACAAAGTGCAACACCCATTCATGATAAAATCCCTTGAAATTCTTGGGATACAAGGAACATACCTCAACATCATAAAGGCCATCTATGACAAGCCAACAGCCAGCATCATTCTCATTGGTGAAAAGCTGAAAGCAATTCCATTAAGATCTGGAACAAGACAAGGATGTCCACTCTCACCACTGCTTTTCAATATAATACTGGAAGTCCTAGCCAGGGCAATAAGACAAGAGAAAGACATCCAAGGAATCCAAATAGGAAAAGAAGAAGTCAAACTATCACTATTTGCAGACGATATGATATTATACATAGAGAACCCCAAAAACTCCACAGAAAAGCTAATTCAACTCATCAATCAGTTCAGTAAAGTGGCAGGATATAAAATCAACATGCAAAAGTCAGTAGCCTTCCTATACACAAACAATAAATCTGAAGAAGAAGAAATCAAAAAAACCATCCCTTTTGTTATTGAAACAAAAAAAATCAAATATTTGGGAATAAATCTAACAAAAGAGATAAAGGACCTATACAAAGAAAACTATAAAACACTGTTAAAAGAAATAGAAGAAGACACAAAGAAATGGAGAGACATCCCCTGCTCGTGGATTGGAAGAATAAACATTATTAAAATGGCCATCCTTCCAAAAGCAATATACAGATTCAATGCTATTCCAATCAAAATTTCAATGTCATTCTTCAAAGAAATAGAACAATTATTGATGAAATTCATATGGAATCACAAAAAACCCCGAATAGCCAAAGCTCTCCTGAAAAAAAAGAAGGGAATGGAGGCATTACACTCCCAGACTTCAAACTATACTACAAAGCCATAATCATCAAAACTGCATGGTATTGGAACAAGAACAGACATACAGACCAATGGAATCGAACAGAAAATCCAGAAATAAATCCACAGATTTATGGTCAACTAATCTTTGACAAAGGAGCAAAGACTATGCATTGGAGCAAAGAAAGTTTGTTCAATAAATGGTGCTGGGAAAACTGGGTCGCTACATGCAAAAGAATGAAGCTTGACCACTACCTCACACCATACACAAAAATCAACTCAAAATGGATTAAAGAACTAGACATAAGACCTGAAACCATAAAATATATAGAAGGAAATATAGGCGAAACACTACGTGATCTGCACATCAAAGACATCTTTACAGACACATCACCCAAAGCAGTGATAGTGAAGGCAAAGATAAACAGCTGGGACTACATCAAATTAAAGAGCTTCTGCACAGCAAAAGAGACAATAACAAAAACAAAGAGAAACCCCACCAACTGGGAGAACATTTTTGCACCCAACACTAATGATAAAGGACTGATCACAAAAATCTGCAAAGAGCTGATGAGACTCAGCAACAACAAAGAAAATAATCCAGTCAAAAAATGGGCAGAAGAGCTAAAAAGAAACTTCTCTGAAGAGGAAATGCAAATGGCCAACAGGCATATGAAAAAATGTTCAACATCACTTGCCATCAGGGAAATGCAAATCAAAACTACCATGAGATACCATCTAACACCAGTGAGAATGGCACATATTAAAAAAACTAGCAACAACAAATGCTGGCGAGGGTGTGGAGAAAAAGGAACTCTTCTGCACTGTTGGTGGGAGTGCAAACTGGTCCAACCACTGTGGAGAGCTGTGTGGAGATTTCTGGACCTACTAAACATAGAGCTTCCATATGATCCAGCAATTCCACTCCTAGGTATTTACCCAAAGGACACAGAAACATCAATTCCAAAGAACACCTGCACCCCTATGTTTATAGCAGCACTGTTTACAATAGCTAAGCTTTGGAAACAACCCAAATGCCCAAAAATAGATGACTGGATCAAGAAGATGTGGTACATATATACCATGGAATATTACTCAGCATTCAAAAAAGATAAACACATGCAATTTGCAGCAACATGGATGGCACTGGAAGGGATCATGCTCAGCGAAATAAGCCAAAAAGAAAAAGAAAAATACCGGATGGTCTCACTCATAGCAGGAATCTAGAAAACTTAAATAAGGGACCAGGAAAATGAATAACTATAAGAAAGTGAAAATCAAAATCAACAAAAAACTATGAACCAGAGACACTTTTAGGGGGCGGGGGCGGGAGGGGAGGGATTGGGGTCAGAATGGGGGCTGCAATTGTATGGGGAATATAACAATAAAATTTATAAAAATATAAAAAAAAAAAATGTATAAATTTCCTAACTTGATCTATTTCAGATTTAGTGTTCTTGTAAGTGATTTTTATTTTGAATTGTCTTTTATATGGAATTTTCTTTGCAAACTGTGAAACACCAAATATCTGCAAAGATTTATGTGTTTTACAAGACTTCATTGCAATGATATTTTATGTAATTAAATTTTATGTAATGTACTCATTTTATATAATAGTGAATATATTTTATGAATGTAAATAAAGATATGTACATATAAAAAAAAAAAAAGTGAATTACATTAAGCATTTTTTTTCTGATCACAATGATATAAAGCAAAACATCAATCAAATAAAGAAACCCAGACAAAAGCTGTACATGTGAGGCTAAGCAAAAAGTTTTTTAACAACTTGATCTCAATGAAGAAATAAAAAGAGAAATAAAAAAAATACGTGGAAACTAATGAAAATGAACTGCAATTACCAGATCTTATGGGTTGGACTAAAAGCAGTAATAAAAAGGAAGTACATGGCAAGACAGGCCCACATAAATAATTAAGCAAAATACAAAATCAAAAAACCTAACTTTACATCTGAAGTACACTGAAGAAGATTTAAAAAATCTGAAGACGGTACAAATTAATAAAATTAGAGCAGAAATAAATGAAATAGTAATATAATAATAGTAGTGATATAAAAGAGCAACAAAACTACAAAGCAGTTCTTTGAAAGAATAAACAAAATTGATAAAGCTTTAGCTAGGCTAACTAAAGAAAGAAGAGAGAAAACCCTCATTAAAATAATTAGAAGGGGCCTCCCTTGTGGCCCAAGGGGTTAATCACAACCTATGAAGCTATCCTCAGCCACTGCTGCATGATCCATCCCCAGCTGGGGAGCTACCCACATAGCAACAGACCTCTCCTGACTTGCCCACTGTTCCCCTCAGCAGTGTATTTCAGTCAATCTGCCTGTTCTGCTCCCCACTCTGTCTCTGGCAAATCTTCTCAGGCCCCCCCACCTCTGGCCTGTACCCCAGTTCTTGTTTGCATAATTAAATAAATCTTCTAGAAAAATAAAATTATTAGGAATAAAAGAGGTAAAATTACAACAGATACCACAGAAATCATTGTGAATGTCCATATGCAAATTGGACAAGAATCATACAACCTACCAAGACTGAACCAGGATGAATCAGACAGCTTGAACAGACCAATCACAAGCACCAAAGTCAAAAGAGTAATCAAAATTCTCCTGAAAAACAAAAGACCCAGACCAGCTTAATTCAATATTGAATTCATCCATACCTTCAAAGAAAATAAAATGCCTATCTTTCTCAAACTCTTCCAAAAATTTGAGAGGGTAGAAAGCTCCCAAACACATTTTATAAGCCCAAAATTATCTTGATCTTGAAGCCAAACAAAGATGACACAAAAATGAAAACTATAAGATGATATTTCATATGAACATGGTGTAAAAATACTCAACAAAATCATGACAGATTGAATCCAGTAATTGTCCATAATGACTAAGTGGGTGTTCCACAGAAGTAAGTATTGTTCAACATATGAAAGTTAATCATTAATTTCCACTGAATAAAAAGAATGATAAAATTCATGGGATAATTTCAATTTTTTTAAAGATTTATTTATTTATATATACAAGAACTGGGGTATAGGCCAGAGGTGTGGGGGCCTGAGAAGATTTGCCAGAGACAGAGTGGGGAGCAGAACAGGCAGACTGACTGAAATACACTGCTGAGGGGAGCAGTGGGCCAGACAGGTGAGGTCTGCTGCACCATGTGGGTAGCTCCCTGGCCAGGGCTCGAACTCTTGCTGCAGTGGCTACGGATAGCTTCATAGGTTGCATCTTAACCCCTTGCGCCACCAGGGGGGCCCATAATTTCAATATTTGCTGAAAAAGCATTTGACAAGATTAAGGAATTTCTTATTCAAAAAAAAAAAAAAAACACTCAATAGCTAACATGCACAGTTATGAAAAACTTGGAATGTTTACAGTAAGAATAGGAGTAAGACAAGGGAGTCCATTTTTACCTCTACTGTATAACATAGTATTGGAAGTACCAGCCAGAACAACTAAACAAGAAAAAGACATTAAACAATCCAAATTGGGAAAGAAGTGAAGGTATTACTATTTGGGATGACATTATAATATACATAGAAAATTCAAAAGACTCACACTCCCTAACTTCAAACTATACTACACATGGGTAATAATCAAATGGTATTAGCACAAATACAGAATGGTATTGGAATGAGAACAGAAACACAAACCAGTTGAATAGACTAGAGAGCCCAGAAATAACTCCACACAAATTTGGACAGTTAATCTTTGACAAAGGAGCAAATGCATACAATAGAGAAAGGAAAGCCTCTTTAACCAATGCTGCTTGGAAATTTGGACAGCCACACGTGCAAAATTACAACTAGGTTATTCCTTAACTCCATACACAAAAATTAATTAAAATAGATTAAAGACTTGCATCTAAGACCTGAAACCACAAAATACATCAAAGAAAACATATACTTCTGAACATCAACCTCAGAGATGTATTTGGGAACACACGTCCAATGACAAGAGAAACTAAAGAAAAAAAAAAAAACTACAGAAAAAAAAGTAAAATATATCAATCTAAGAAAAGTTTGTACTATAAAACTTACCACCACAAAATAAATAAAGGTAATAGACTGGGAGAACATATTTGTACATCACACATGTCAGAAGGGATTGATTTCCAAAATATGTAAAAAATTCACACAACTCAATAGCAAAAAAATAAACAACCCAACCAAAAAATGGGCAAAAGACTAAATAGACACTTCTCTAAAATAACATCCAGATCACCTACAGGCACATGAGGAAAATGCTAAACACAATTTATTATAAGGAAAATGCAAATCAAAACCATACCGATATATCACCTCACCCCTACAAGTATGGCCTATATCAAAAAGACTAGAAACAAGTAATTGTGAGTATCTGCAGTAAAAGGAACATTCATCCACTGTTGGTGGGAATGTAATTTTGTGCAGCCTTTATTATGTAAAATGTTTTTGTTTTTGTTTTCTTTAAGATTTATTTATTTATTTATTTAGACAAGCACTGGGTACAGTCAGAAGCGCGGGAGGGTGAGAGAATTCACCAGAGCCAGAGCAGGGAACAGAACAGGCAGACTGACGAAACACACTGCTGAGGGGAGCAGCGGGTGAGGCAGGAGAGGTCTGCGCGCCATATGGGACCCATGCCTGCGGCAGGGGATCAAACTGGCGCTGCAGAGGCGGCGAGCAGCTTCACAGCCCAGCACTCAACCGCTGCACCACCAGGGGAGGCCCCTTTATGTAAAATGTTATGGAGATTTCTCAAAAAAAAAAATAGAAATGACACATGATCCAGTAATATCACTGTTAGACATTTACAGAAGGATTATGAAAACACCAATACAAAAAGATTCACACTTGCCAATAACAGCATTACTGAGGACCAAACTAAATGCCCATTGATAGATAACTGGGTAAATAAACTGTGGAATATATAATCAATGGAATACCACTCAGATGTTAAAATAGATAAAATAATGACTTTCGGGGAAATTGGATGGACCGTGTGGAATAAGCCAGAAAGTGGAATAAGCCACCTAAGCGGAATAAGCCAGAAAGCAAAAGACAGTTACCAGATGGTTTTACTCATTTGCAGAATATAAATTAATAAATAAAAAGAATTGGCAAATCCCAGAAAAAAAAAATGTTTAAATTCTGTGGAAAATATACTGGTTATAAGAAGGGGTAGGGAGAAGGAGAGGGAAGATGAAAAGGCAAAGATACTGGAACTTTGTTAGAGTGTGAGTGAAGAAAGGGAACATATGGAGTTGTGACTTTTTTCTCCCAAAATTATATTGTTCTGTAAATAATTGTCAAATCAATAAAATGTGAGAAAATCCAATTAGTTTATATTCAAGATAGAATACAATTAAAGGACACTATTCATGCAAATTGTATACAGGGTAGTTGAAATGTCAGCAACTATTTACTGAGCATCTACTATGTGTCATGTATTGACATGATAATGGTGCTAGGTTAGAACCCTGGTTTTGTAAATGCAAATAAAATTCAGCTCTAACATCAATAAAATAGTGATTTAGTAGGTTAATCATTGATCTATTCCAAAACAGTGTGAATATTACTAACTTCAACATATGAAATAGAAAATCTTTGGTTTGACTAAATTCTGAATCAATTTTCATTTAGTATTCTTATCCTATGTAAATTTTTTGATTCATCAGAAACCATAATTTCTTTATGTAACTACTTATTGATTCAAAAATAAATCCAGTATGCAAATTAATTTAGAGTTCATTAAAATAAGCATCTCCAAACAGTGCAATATTCATTTACTATGACAACAGTTAACAAGAAAAGCAAATTTCCAGGCAGCAAAGTGATTTAAAATGGATCAGGGTCATTAGACCTCTGTTTTATTTCCTGCCTTTCACACATTGTACGTCCCATAGACCACACCTGTAATGTCTCAAAGTCAACAAGTCTCTGAGACATTTATGTAACCTGGGCTACAAAATGACCAGAAAACTTAATGGACATTTTCAACAGAGTTATATGCTTCCTGCACTTAAACAAAAATAGATGCATACAGTAACCAATACCTTAAGGGCACACAACGAAAGCTAGGACACTCTGCACTGAAAACACCCATTCAAACCTGAGACATTTCCAGAACAAATTTGCAATAGTCTTTCATCATATACAAGGGTCAGAAAAACAGACTTATAATCAGAATATTTTTATTCAATTTAGGAGCCATTTGACCACAAATATTCTGTCTGCATGAGAAAATTGAAGAAATAAATCAGGATTTTTTTTGTCTTAATGGTTGTTTCCATTGACCAGCCCTTGGTAATATGACTCAAAGCCCAGATTGAATTTCACTTTTGGTCAAAACCATTCATCATGATTACAAAATCTACCATTGGTTTGGCATGAAAATAAATTACTAGTCCAATGTGATTTGCTTTATTTTGGTATGAGAAAAGGATGGGAAATCACAATAGTATACTTTTCTAGAGAAGGTGCTTATATCAAGATTTTTTATTTGGCCAAATACAGCTTGTAGTAAAAACAGAGTATGAACAATATATACTAATTCAACAACAATATGGCCTTATACATCTTGCTGGTCACCACATGTCAACTATACCATGGTGATAAAGGAAGAAATTTCAGCTACAAAATTGGAGTAAAAAAATTCAATTATTTATGTTCTGTTTTAACAGTTAATATTTTGTGTTTTTTCCCAAACAATGTAATTTATTAATTTTTTAAGATTTATTTATTTATGCATACAAGAACTGGGGTACATGCCAGAGGTGTGGGGGGTGAGAGGATTCATTAGAGACAGAATAGGGAACGGAACAGGCAGATTGACTAAAATACACTAATGAGGGGAGAAGCTGCTGAGACAGGAGAGGTCTGCTGTGCCATGTGGGTAGCTCCCTGGCCCACTAGGTATCAAACTCATGCTGCAGAGGCTGCGGATAGCTTCATAGTGCTGTACTTAACCCCTTGCACCACCAGGGAGGCCTCCAGGTAATAGTCTGAAGATACACACTCATCAACATATATTAAATGCATATTCTATGTAAGGCATTGTGCTAGGTGCTAAAAATGAATATGATGAAATGTTAACTTCATCACATGTACTGTACAACATACTGAGAAGACAGACATGAACAGCTAAACATAATGATATCATTAATATAGTTCGCTAGTGAGAATGAAATGGGTAACGTGTTAAACAGACTAATTTTCTGGTCCTTTGTATGACTCAGAATATCTGAGGACCTCCAGGTTGGTGTTTATGCCTAAGCTACAGTAGATTATAGTGAGGTTCAGGAACTGAATTCTTGCATTTGGGATCCAAAATATATACTTACTTTGTGATTTGAGGTAATAACTTCAATTTTTAGGACTCAATTATATATTTAAATTAGAAAATAATAGCATCTCTCTACTGGATACTTGTGAAGATAAAATGAGAGAACATAAGAAAATACATTGCAAGAAAATAGTAGTAGGCTATAAACTGATACAATGCTGCTTGGTTTTGGTTATTATTAATGAATCTCTTGGGCCAAATAAACTCAGTAAAAAAAAAGTAAGCCTTCTGAAAAGGAAAATGGCAATAAATCATGTAAAACAGAACTTCCTGTTTGCCTTCCCATGAGAAAACTATATCTGAGAACAGTTTTAATTTATCCCTAACCATGTAAATGCAAATAGACCTGAACCCATTTAAAATTATGAAATTGGAGAAGGTTCTGCTCCAGGCCTTGTGTTCATGACACTGATCAAAGTTTTTAATCTCTCTGAATCTGTCTCTATATCTGGAAAATATTGTATGGAGCTACAGAGTTGTAGAGGCACCAACAGCAGTGAAATGTATAAAAACATGGGACCCTGCATCAGGTTCATACTAGACCTCTACAAATGTTAATCAGTTCCATCACACCAAAACAATAAGGGTTCCGAAATTATCATTAACTCTAATTTAATGAGCCAATTACCCTTTGCTATTGATGAGTTTTGAGCATCAACTCAATCAACATTTGCATTTTGACACTTTTATTTCTAATTATGTATAATTTGCTCCGTTAAAGAAATTTCAGGCATCAGCAAGCAGATCAGGAGACACTTTGAGAACACAGAAAGTCTACCAGAAAGCTGCTTCTGAAGTCTAGCTCTGTATTTCTACTTCCAAATAAGTAAATGGTGATAGTGATGTTTAGATGTGACCCAGGTGCTGTTGGAAGTTGATTTCCAAAATGCAAATACAGCATAAGGGTGACTCTATTGTCTCTGATTTCTTCCAGGATTTGGAATTGTGCGCTGCTTGTGAGTTTTCTTTAGATTCCATACAGAAGACCCCACCTTCTAATCTGAAACCAACCTTTGCTTTCCTTTCTTAGCATCTTTGTTTTAGTATATTTTACAATATTTTCTTTGTTTTTCATACTATAACCCTGTATTTGTTAAGGTTCACTCGAAAAATCACAGAAACTCTAGTTACGATACAGAGCTTTATCACCAGGTACTGGTAGGGCTACAGGAGTCAGCAGCTCTCAGGTAACTCCCAGATCTAAAAATCACACTGCATCTTCTGTAAGTGGAAAGGAGGCCCCTGGGTATGGCAAAAAACTGCAACTGTAGAAGCCAGCTGCCTTCACCATGGTCATGCCATGAAATGGATGCTTTGTTCTTTGACTTCCTCATGTTATGACTCTTACCTGCATCCATGTCTTTTCAGCATGCACATGATAGGCAGAACCAAAACATGTCCAAAAATCTACCCATAAGGGAATCTCGGATATGCAATTTTTTGCTTTCTATCCTCAGCAAAACAGGAAGAATGTCAAACAGTACTTGGAATATATATGTTAGACCATTTAAAACTATCTGCTGCAAACATTATAGAATATTTAACTATGCATTGTATTTTTTTGACTATTTTGGGGAGGAGGGACCAATAAAAAACCAATTTGCCACTAGAATATATCCTCTTTGTTAATAAAGTGGCACAATTAACAACCATGAACGTGAAGTCAAAGACCTGCAGTCTAGAGCTTGCTCTGCAACTAATTAGTTTTTGGACTTGGGTAGATCTAGTCAATTTACAGTTTATAGTTTCCCACATGTACAAAATGAGGCAATTAGACTCAGTGATTGCTGAGGAAGCATCATTTTTATAATATGCTAATGTCTATATTATTGTTGCTGGCATAAATAACTTTTTTATTTGATTAAAAATGATACACAAGCTCTTAGTATTTTCATAAAAACAATATCATTCCAATGAATTCTAATTGGGCTGTCTACAGAGGCAAATAAGAATAAGCAGCACATTTACCCATGCTCAAGAGGTTCATATTGACTCAAAAACTTAATAAAGAACCCCTTGAAAAATCTATTGTATTTTTTTCCTTTCCAGACTGTCAAAGGTCCCTTGGAAAATAATCAGACCTTTTCCCATGTCTACCACCACCCACACTCCCTCGGCAGATACTGACACGATAGAGGGAATTATTGTACTGAATTTCATGGTATTTCCAAAGGGGATAGTAGACAGTCCTTCTCAGCTTAGTGTGTTCTTACTGTGTGACCACATGCAAATGGGCTCTGGTTTCTCCAAGATGGATTTCCAGGCTAACTCCAAGTTTTCACCCTTTTATATAGTTACCTTTATGAAGTAATAACTTTTAATTAGCATGTGTGGCTATAACAAAATGCCATCTACAGCTTAAAAAACAAATATCTATTTCTTATACAAAATCTATACTCAGTCATGGCTTCCCTTGCTCTGGATCTAAGAAGTCCTGGCATAGCAAAGTCTCTTCTGACATTATATCCTGAAATAAAAGGACACTTCTACTGATAGGGTACAATTTTTTTTTTTTTAAAGATTGATTGATTTATACAAGAACTGGGGTACAGTCAGAGGCATGGGAGGGTGAGAATCACCAGAGATAGCAGAGAGCAGAACAGGCAGACAGACCGAAGACACTGCTGAGGGGAATAGTGGGCAAGGCAGGAGAGGTCTGCCGCGCCATATGGGTTTCTCCTTGACCAGCCGTGAATCGAACCCACGCTGCAGAGGCTGCAGACAGCTTCACAGCGTGGCGCTCAACCCACTGTGCCACCAGGGAGGCCCTGATAGGGTACAAATATTAATGACAATATCCAATCCATCATTAGATGAGAAACCTTTACTTCACTTTCCTCACGCTTCGTCCCTTGTTTTGCCTTGCACAGAGTTCAGCACACTGGGCCCTTATTGTTAGGGTTTCAGCTTATTAATCCTAAATCTGAATTACTGCACTAGAGTGTATAACTGACCTTTATTCTTAGGGGAGTTTAAAAAATGACATTCATTTATATCAGGAAGTTATTCATCAACTTTTCCTTACCCTTTGACTGTTTTAATGATGATACAACAAACAGTCCCACATTTTTTATAAATAAAAATAGCAACCTTATGAAAAATGTGTTCCTGCTGACTGTGAGAAACAGGGTTCTAGGTGGCATGCTAGCCTCCATCTTTTTGCAGTTAGTCTTCTCTTGAAATAAGGAGAGATGATGGAACTCATTCCTCTGCTGAATTCAACCAAGACCAGTATCACAGCACATATGCCACAGCAATGTGGCAAGCAGAGTGTACAAGGTCTCCTGGCTTAATAAGTCACTGCTTTAAAATACCCCATCATGTTGTTGCATGTGTGTGATGTTTTTTTTTTTTTTTTTAAGTTTTGTACATCTGTTAATATAGCCATCTTTTCTTTTTCATTTCTGGAATAGCCTCAGGGGAAACACATGTTGTTTCTTTCAATAATGATCTAGTCTGGTGGATGAGTCTTATGTTTATCACACTTCACTACTCTGCAAACATCATCAATGAGGCCTTGGGTGTGCTTAATTGTGTGAGAAAATTTAAAATGATAATAATTTGGCATAATTGATGAAACAAGTAGAATGTTGCTAAAAAATGTTCTTTACTGGTCATTTGCCTTACCTTCTACACTTAAAATACCCTTCCTCTTATCTTTCATATATTCTCCTTTCCCCTAGAAACACAATATTAACAGTGCCTTCTCACCTAAGTAAATTTTCTCATATATTCATTTTTTAATTATGTGAACCTAGATATTTGTCTATCCTTAGATGTAAAGAATATTTAAGTGGTTATGAGTCCATGAAAATTAAGATTGTTCTTATCTGTTGATAAAGTTTAACTGAAGTGACTACTATTTCAAAAATGACCTGAAGTTATGTCCACATCCCAGAGTCAGTCATTCATTTAACACATTTATTGAGCCCTACTTTTAGTCTGCCACCAAGCAGATTCTGGTTTTAAGTTTATAGTGCTGATAACACATAGTAACTCTGCTTTGTTTCTATAGTTATACAATTAATTCTTTAAAGACCATCAATTAAGGACTTTCCTGGTGGCACAAGTGGCTAAGCACAGCACTGTGAAGCTATCCATGCCAGTTAGCCACATGGCACAGCAGACCTCTCCTGTCTCACCTGCTGCTCCCCTCAGCAGTGTGTTTCAGTCAGTCTGCCTGTTCTGTTCCCCACTCTGTCTCTGGTGAATCCTTTCATCCCCCACAGCTCTGGCCTGTATCCCAGTTCTTATATGCATAAATAAATAAATCTTTAAAAACAAATTAAATATTACGCTGAAAATTATCCCTAGGATTTGTCCTACTGTAGCCTCTCTGGGATGAGGACAGAGATTTAAATAGTATAAACTCCAAGCCCTGTTCCTGGTGTTGTCATTTTTAAATATTGGACTTTTATGTAAGTTTTCCTTAAAGAAAGAGTTGTAAAGCTGAAAGAAAGTGTTCCCTCTTCTATAAACAAACTAGCAAGATAATGAAATGCTTTTCTAAAGTCAATCTATATTTATTTAACAGGAAATGTGCTACATGGTAAACTGGTAACCCAGAGATTCATTTAAATAGGCGTGAACTAAATCAGATATTCTCAAACATCTTCATCTCAGAATGCTTTTAAACTCTTAAAAATTGTTAAACCCTCATCAACTTTTCTTCATGAGGGTTATTTCTAAAAATATTTTTATGCCAGAAATTGTTTTTATTTCTGAGGAAATTTAGAAATATTTATTTAATAATTCATTGTTAAAAATGATCAATGCCTTGCATGTTAACATATATAAACCATTTCTGTAAAAAATAACTGCATTTTCAAAACAAAAAACAATGAGTGATCTTATTTTGCATCTTTACAAATAGCTCAATTTGTGCCATAATGTGAGACTGCTGGATCCCGAAGTCTGTTGCAATATCGTATATCATGTTGCCTCTGGAAAATTCCACTGTGTATTCATGAAAATGACAAATAATATCTTAGAATAATTTTGAACAAAATTTTGATCCTGTGAATCTGCTGAAAGTGACTTAAAGACTCTTGGGAGTGCCCAACTACACTTTGAGAACCACTAACATTAAAAGTTATAGTTATTTTAGAAAATTATTGATGCATTGATAGAACAGGAAGCAAAATATAATGATGAATAATTTCAAAATTAACAAATATTTCCTATAAATATAAAAGCACAGGTATATAAGCTCCAAAATTAAGTCTGTCCTATCGGCAGATGACATGATTTTCAACATAGAAAATTCCAAGAATATTCAAATAGCTCCTAGACCTATGAAATTAATTCTGCTAGGCTGCAGGATAAAAGGCCAACACAACAAACCACTCACAGTTCTATATACTAACAATGAACATATGAAAATCAAATTTTAAAACACATTATCACTTACATGTATGTAGGGTAAATCGTTTCTCAGGCTTTTCTGTCCTCCCACCGTTAGGATTGCCCTGCTTGATGGGGCACCTGCAGTTGTTACATTGTTGCAAACTGTCTTATTTACTTCTGTGGGCCATAGGAGGAGTATAGAGATAGTCACCAAGAGCAGCAGAAGAGAGAGGCAGAAGAGAAAAGGGGCAAAAGAAGCCCTAGAAGCCCAGAGTGAAGACTTGCCAGGGGCTAGGAAGCCTACTGGCCTCCTGCCCCACACCCCCCCCCCACCCCTGCACCCCTGCCTGCCTTGTACCTGGTTGCTGCACTACATGTAAAGCTCAATAAAAGCCTGAGAAACCCACCAAGGGCTCCAGGACTCCTCCTTTACCCGTCTGCACGATCAGAAAATCTGCTCTGTGCCCATTCTGCCCCTACAATGTACTATGAAAAAATTAAATGCTTTGGCATGAAATTAATAAAATATGTATGGCATCTTTATGCTGACTACAAAATGCTAGTGAAGAAATCAAACACTTACATAAATAGGGACAGGGATTGTGCTCATGAAATGAAAGTTTCAATAGAGTAAGGATGTGGAATCTCCTGAAATTCATCGATAGGTTTAATGCAGCCCCTATAAATATCTTAGCAAAGTTGTTTTTTTAATTAATATTTTTATATAATTCTTACATCAATTTTCATTTTTGCACAATGTATGCATTATCATTTTGGTTATATTCCCCATACAATTGCACCCCCCCTTATTTTGTCCCTAGTCCTTCCTCTCCCCTTCTGTAGTGTGTCTCTGATTTATAGTTGCTTGTTGATTTTGATTTTGATTTTGTATTAATTAGTCTTTTTCCTGGTCCCTTATTTAGGTTTTCTAAATTCCTGCTATGAGTGAGACCGTCTGGTATTTTTCTTTTTCTTTCTGACTTATTTCGCTGAGCATGATCCCTTCTAGCTCCATCCATGTTGCTGCTAACTGCATGTGTTTATCTTTTTTGATTGCTGAGTAATATTCCATTGTGTATATGTACCACTACTTGATCCAGTCATCTATTTTTGGGCATTTGGGTTGTTTCCATAGCTGAGCTATTGTAAATAGTGCTGCTATAAACATAGGGATCAGGTGCCCTTTGGAATTAATGTTTCTGTGTCATTTGGGTAAATACCTAGAAGTGGAATTGCTGGATCATATGGAAGCTCTATCTTTAGTAGGTCAAGCAATCTCCACACAGCTCTCCATGCTGGTTGGACCAGTTTGCCCTCCCACCAGCAATGCAGGAGAGTTCCTTTTTCTCCACAACCTCGCCAACATTTGTTGTTGCTAGTTTTTTTTATATGTGCCATTCTCATGGTGTAAGATGGTATCTCATTGTAGTTTTGATTTGCATTTCCCTGATTACAAGTGATGTTGAACATTTTTTTCATATGTCTGTTGGTCATTTGCATTTCCTATTTGGAGAAGTTTCTTCTTAGTTCTTCTGCCCATTTTTTGACTGGATTATTTTCTTTGTTTTTGTTGAGGATCATCAGCTCTTTGTAGATTTTTGTCATCAGTCCATTATCATTAGTGTTGTGTGCAAAAATTTTCTCCCAGTCAGTGGGGTTTCACTTTGTTTTGGTTATTGTCTCTTTTGCTGTGCAGAAACTCTTTAATTTGATATAGTCCCAGTTGTTTATCTTTAATATCTTAGCAAAGGTTTTTGTAGCAATAGACAACTTATTATAAATACTTATGAAAAAACAAAGAGCATATATATCCTTCAATGTTAAGATAAAACATAGAGTTCCAGTATTTAAGACCATGAGGTAGTGGCAAGAAGAATAGAACAGAATAGAGAACAGGTTAATAAAACAGAATAGAGAACTTAGAAATAGTTCCACACAGAATCCCAAGGAAATTTTACAAAGATGCAAACCAAGTTAATTTAGGAATCACAGTCTTTTTAACAAATTATAAAAGGGCAATTAGACATCTATGGACAAAAGATAAAAAAAAGAACTTGTCTTAAATTTATGCCTTAATACAATAAAAACAAAATTCAAAATGGATCATGGACATAAATATTAAATGTAATTCTATAAAACTTTTATAAAACAACAAAGGAAAAAATATTTTAAAGTTAGAAGTAGTCAGAATTCTTAGACTTGACATCAAAAGCACAATCATAAAAAGAAAAAAATGATATACTGGACTTCAAAATTAAAAAAGTGTGCTCTGTTAAGAAGGTACAAAAAGAAACTGCAAGCTGGGAAAATACTTATCTGACACAAGGCTTGCACATATTATTCATAAAGAGCTATCAAAACTCAACAGTTAAAAAAAATAAAGTTCAACTAGAAAGTAGACAAAGGACAGGAAGAGACATCATCAAAAGGGCATATAGATAGCAAATATGCACATAAAAAGACATTCAAAATCATTAGACAGTGGGAAAATGCAAATTTAAGCTACAATGAGATATCACCATATAGCTATCAGGATGGCTAAAATAAAAAAAATAGGACAATGCCAAATGCTGGTGAGAATACAGAGAAACTAAGTTACTCAAATTTCTGGTGGTAAGTGTAAAATGGCACAGTTGCTCTGAAAAAGGACATTTCTTCTGCAACTAAACATGCACTTACTGTACAAGCTACAACTTTTGGGCACTCCGTAGAAGTGCTTTTGGACATTTATATTGAAAAAATGGAAATTTATGTTCACACAAAAACCTGTACATAAATTTTCAAAGTGGTTTAATTTGTGATAGCCAATAATTGGAAAAACCCAGATATCCTTTAATAGGAAACTGATTAAGCAAACTGTGGTGCAGCCATACCATAGATTGCTACTTAATTAAAAAAAAAAAAAATTAAGGCTTCCCTGGTGGCGCAGCAGGTTGAGCGCTGCACAATGAAGCTGTCTGCAGCCTCTGCAACATCGGTTCGATTCCGGCCAGCCAGGGAGAAACCCACATGGCGTGGCAGACCCCTCCTTCCTCGTCCACTGCTCCCCTCAGCAGTGTCTTTGGTCCGTCTGCCTGTTCTGCTCCCCGCTCTTTCTCTGGTGAATTCTCTTGCCCTCCCACACCACTGACCTGTGCCCCAGTTCTTGTGTAAATAAATAAATCTTAAAAAAAAATAATTAAGGGCCTCCCTGGTGGCACAGTGGTTGAGCGCTGGGTTGCGAAGCTGCCTGCAGCCTCTGCAACGCCGGTTCGATCCCCGACCCCTGGGCGAAGGACCCACATGGTGAGACAGACCTCTTCTGCAGCCCGCTGCTCCCCTCAGCAGTGTACTTCATCAGTCTACCTGTTCTGTTCTCCGCTCTAGCTCTGGTGAATCCTCTCACCCTCCCACACTTCTGACTGTACCCAGTGCTTGTAGAAATAAATAAATAAATCTTTAAAAATAATAATAATAATTAAACCTTAACAAGTTGGATTTACCTTAAAAGAATTATCCTGAACTGAAAAAACAATTTCCAATGTTGCAAACTATATGATTCCATTTATATCATTCTTTAAAAAAATAATTATAGACATGTAGAATGCATTACTTGCATTAGTGGTTTCCAAGCATGAGGATAGGAGAGGAAGGGTAGCTCCTATAAGGGTATATAAAGGGTAGCATGAGTCAGCCTTGGGGTGGTAAAACAGTTTTGCATCTTGGTTGTCATGATGTTTACACAAATCTACATAAATGATAGAATTGCATAAAACTACATGCACACAATCACATACAAATGAATACCTGTCAAAATAATGAAATCTGAATAAGTTCTGTGGATTGCACCAATGCTTATTTCTTAATTTTGTTAGTATACCATAATTAAGCAAGATGTTATCACTGGGAGAAATTGGGTAAAAGATGGGACTTTCTCTGTCCATTTTTGCCATGTGAATCTATAATCATCTCAAAATAGAAAGTTAAGGGCCTCCCTGGTGGTGCATGGGGTTAAGCACCACACTATGAAGCAATCTGTAGCCTCTGCAGCACAAGTTCGATTCCTGGCCGGCTAGAGAGAAACCCACATATGCTTCTGTCTCACCCTCTGCACCCCTCAGCTGTGTATTTCAGTCAGTCTGCCTGTTTTGTTTCCCACTCTGTCTCTGGAGAGTCCTCTCACCCCCTGCATCTCTGGCCTGTACCCCAGCTCTTGTATGCATAAATAAATAAATCTTAAAAAAAAATAGAAAGTTAAAAAGGGATAATCAAGCCCAAAATATGCCCTCAAAATAGAGACCATAGAGAAATATATCTAATGGAAAAAACCTTTACAGCTTGTGAGCAGCTGAGTATCTAAGCCATGTTACTGTTGCGTAGGCCTCCATGATACAGAGCTCAGTGCAGCAAGGCAAAGATAAGACACCAGCATGAAAATTGATAACCAGAACATGAGCCTGTGGTTGGTTACTTTGTCAATTCCTATGTCAGCTAAAATCCCAGACTACTGAAGGTAATTTTTTCTAAATTCAAAATTGCCTAGACATGGGCCTCCCCGGTGGCACAGCGGTTGAGCACTGGATTGCGAAGCTGCCTGCAGCCTTTGCAGCATCGGTTCGATTCCTGGCCGCCGGACGAGGGTCCCACGTGGTGCTCAGACCTCTCCTGGCGCGTCCACTGCTCCCCTCAGCAGTGTACTTCGGTCCTTCTGTCTGTCCCATGCTTCTGACTGCACCCAGTGCTTGTATAAATAAATAAATCTTTAAAAAAAAAAAAAAAAGAATCCCACAATTAAAAAAAAAATTGCCTAGACCATTGTCACACTAATTTTATATGCAATTATCATTCACAGCTTCCAGGTCAAACTCGATATCTCAATTTGACATAATCACAACAGCAAATATTCTTAGGTCAAAAAGGTCATGTCCATCACTCGAATTGGCTATTACTATGGCAACTAAAGTTATTACTCTTCATTTTACGAAAAGATAAAAATGTTGAAAACCAACTTTAAATTGATTTTAAAAAAATGAATATTATTTTAGAAATTATTGCCAGTCCAGTCAGCTTACATTAATATAAACCTGCGTTCCCAGACTCGCAAATTACTGATTTCAGCATTATTTCCAGAGATGCTGCAAGTGTTCTCATTCCCAAGGTAATTGTTTGGGACACAGACTTGGGAAAAACATATTAAGACTGTGTTTTATCCAAAAACGTTGGCATTTAGGAATTAAGCTACTAGTTATTTCCCTTTCTTTCTACCAAAGAAGTGTAGCAATGCCAAAATGTCAGGCACTGTACAACAAAACGATGGGGTTAACCTCAAGAGGAAAAAATTTGATCCATCAGTCATGTCTTCTTATTCTTTAATTGGTGTTGTGAAAATGAAAATGCTCTTCTGCAATTTTAATGACGTTGTCTTTTAGAAAGAACTGCTAACTCCAATCTATATGAGTTGGCAAAAAAAAAAATTCTTTGAAGTGTTTTAATACAATGCTGTATAAAGTTTGTGATGTTTACATAGCAGTAGACATTTCTGCATTCATACACAAAAATACACAGATAGGGAAAATTTGTCCCCTTTAGATATAAACATAACTTGTGAACCTGACAAAGGAAGCACCATAGTTAATTGATGGATCAATAAAACGACACTTGTTACACAATGCTGTGGTGTCAGTCCATCACCAGGAGCTACAGTGGTATATGGTGACTTTGGAATCAGCTATCAACTTTAACAAGAAAGGGTGCTTGGATTTTTTGATCCTTTGTATTCTGATTTTGAACGTATGTTGATTAACTTATTCCAACATTTTGATGATGCAAATACTACAAAGAACATGCACTTCAAAATCAATTCAGGTCAACAAAATGTTAGTATGAACATAGTTAACATAGTATATAGTGGAGCAAATATAAAAAAATAAAAGATTAGGCCCTTATCTTGAAAATGTTACAGCTTTCTGAACTGATGATAAAAGAAAAGGAACTCCTAGGTGGTATGGGTGCAAATACTTTGCTGCTTTGCCAAAGACTTGGATTAAATTTCACCTCAAGCTCAATGTCCAAATAGTAAAACCAACAAACATTAAAAAAAATTCCTTTTGTTTTACAAAAGCATTTTTATTCATTGTAATATGCACAAGTGTTTATAAAATTAAGCCAGGATTTTATCTTAGAAACTGCATGCATTTGTAATCATGCGCCCATAGAGTTCATCTGGAACTGTCAATGACAACAGCTTTAAATGTGGAATTGCTCTATGCCCAATACTAGTTACTTTCTTTGCCACATCTAATGCAAAACCTCTTTCATCAAAAATGAAATATGATTAGAATAAAATCTCTCCATAATATTTGAAGGTGAGAGTAAATGAACAATGAGCAAAATAAATGTAGCAGAACATGGGCTTCGAATTCTAAATGGTTGTTTGGTGGTGAAATATGTATATGCAATAGAAATGACAATGCACTATCCTGAAAAACAATGAGATACCTATCCATAGGAAAAAGAAACGTATTAAAATGATGAGAAACCCATCCTAGCAGCCTCTGTGAGGCTCCTCCATTCCATCTACCAGCTTGGTAGGGCAGGAAGCAATGTCCTGTCCTTACACCAGATGTTGAAGTCCCAGAGCGGGGCCTGAGAAGCTGGGACTGACTCTCCCATGAGCAATGCAGCAATATTTCCTTTTGGCATTATAGCATGATTTAGTGTGAAGGTTTGGGTTCGTATGACACACAACATCCTGGAAAAATTTGGTTTTGTGATAAACATTTATTTGGTTCTAAGATATATGATTCTTATTTTATGGTTTGAATCAATTGAGAAATGGTATAAAATTCTATCAAAATGAACTATTTTTCTCTTTTTTTGGCAAAGACTTCTTTTTCTTACAAAGGAACAAGAGAAAATAGGGAAGAGGAAGCCTTGATTATTTAAGGATGATGGAATATTTATAAGCTTGTTCTGAATCTTCATCAGAAAAACTTTTAATTCACTGACTCCCAGTGTTGACAATATAAATTTTGAAGCCATCAGACTACGGTGTGACTTCATGCAACACTTTAGTTAAGTATGAAAGATTGAGTTTCATTTTGATATTTTCAGAGTTTCCAAACATTTTCAGGAAAAAGAAATTGACCAATAAATATGTTCAAATTAAGACCATTTTTGCTGATATTCCCTGTAAACTAAAGAATATACTGTAACTTTAGGATGAACATAAAACTCAACAATAAAAATAAAAGTATCCAAAATAATGATATATTTATTTCAAAATGTAAACATCAAGACTAGATGTAGTTTGAAAATTAATAAACAAGTAGGAAAAATCATCAAGCAATAAGAAATATGAGAACCTGAGAGAGGGCTAAAAGATATTGAAAACAAAAATTTGACCATGTATTTGACCTGCATTACAACATTAGTAGACATCATTAATGCCCTTTCCAGATCCCCCTCCTACCAATGTAACCCTCTGACAGTGGCCATTACATTTTGGCTACAGTGGCTCATGAGCCTTCTCCAAATATCAATTGTCCTGGACCAAGGGGAGATACCTCTCCTAGACATGTCTTTGTGGCTATGGAAGCCCTCACTCATCCCAGGAGTGTGAAAAAGTAGAGGCAAATACGTTTGGCTGACAGCCAGTAATTGATGTTGGAGTTCAAATCCAATTTGTGTCAGTGGGTCAATTCAGGGGTGCCATTCACACTCTGTAGAGCTTTACGTGGAATCAGGCTGAGACTAGAACTTTTGATAAATGCATATGTTTTTTTCCCACCTTCATATATTCTGTTTGGCTTCCATCACTTCCTAATTTTTTTTTTCTTCTAAAAGCATGCTCTCCAAAAATAAAAAAATTGAAATGTAATCTCCAACTTAGGTTCTGTTCTAGAGAAACTGACTTCCAAACATCAGCCATCAGGAGCCATGACCTATAAAAGTACACAATAATTATAATATAGTAATAATAAATTATTACAATAATTGAGTAATTATAAAAGTACCATGATAATTTACTATAATAGTACTATAATAATTCTGTAATTATAAAATTATTAAATTATTTCACATATTTATTTTTGCTCCAATTAAATCCTATTTTCTGTAGATTCAAGAATCACTGACATCAGATTAATCAGATAGTATTCATTGATGTCATTACAATTTTTCAGAAAAAAGAAACTTCTTATTTAGAATGAAAATATCTTCTCTAAATCACTTAAGAGTCAGCAGTTACTACATTACTTTGAAATGATATTTTTGAATCTGTATTCTTATTTCATATTTTCTCTTTTGTATAACACAAATGTATACAGAAAGGGAAAAATATGGTATGGATAAAACTATTCAATATTTTAACAGTTACCTAAATGTGTTTCGACATTGTCTTAGTATACTTAACTCTTTGAATCATAATTTTTAAAACATTGGAACATCTCCCTATATAATTAGTTGATCTGCATCAGATTTTTTTTCAAATTATTTCCACATTTCAGGGAAATAAAGCAGATTCTTAAGGAAATGACATCTATTAGTGTCAGTGGCTCAAAATTAATTCCCTTTAATATTCACACTAGAGAGTGCATATGGATGGATAGAAAGACTGAGAATGCTGGAGGGCTGGTTTGTTTGTTTTGATTTTGCTTTCTTCTCCAAAATGAACACATAATCCAATGAAATTGTCTACACAATACAATCAAAATCAATTAAGAACCAAGTACTGATTTGTTTTGCCATATTTAACTACATTAAAAGCTTATCACTATTACAATTTAATGCTTACCAACTTACTTTATTGCATATTAAATGCAAAAATCCATGTTAATGTAATGTTGAGGTTGCATATTTGGAATTAAAGGGTAAAAAGTAAAAGTGTAAGGCTAGATTCTCTTAGAAAAGTTTGATTGTCTTTATTTTATGAAAGTTTCATATAAAATATCTGGCCAAAGAGGAAAAAAAGTGTAGTTTAAAGTAAATAGTATAAAGTTTGACATATTGTCTGTATAAGTATGTACTTTGTGTTCTCCTGTGTATTTGTCTTTTCAATAGCAAAGCAATTTCAGATATAAAGGAACAGGAACTTACTTGAATAATTTTTTTAAAAATTATTATTTTTTATTTTTTTGCTTTTATTTTTAATTTATTTTTATTGTTTTATTTTTTACATCATTGTTCATTTTTAAACAATATTTGCTTCTGCCCACCCACTCAGGTGTAGTCCACATACAGCTTCCTTCACCAATGCACCTGTGCACTATTACCTCAGTCCCCTGTGCTCCTCCCTCCCTCTCTATGATCCCTCTCCCTTCTCCTTCCCTGCAGTATGTCTCTGATTTATAATTGTCTGGTTTTGCTTGTTGTGTTTTGTACTGTTATTACTTTTTTCACTGATGTCTAATTTGGTTCCCCTATATTCCTGCTATAAGTGAAATCATCTGATATGTTTCTTTTTCCTTCTGACTTATTTCACTGAGCATCATTCTTTCCAGTTCCATCCACATTGCTGCAAATGGCATGAGTTTATCTTTTTTGATTGCTGAATAATATTCCATTGTGTATATATGCCACATATTCTTGATCCAGTCATCTATTTTTGGGCATTTGGGTTGTTTCCAGGTTTTACCTATTGTAAATAGTGCTGCAATAAACATAGGCGTACAGGTATTCTTTTGAATCAGTGTTTTTGTGTCCTTGGCTAGATCCCTAATATTGGAATTGCCAGGTCATATGGTAGCTCCATTTTTAGTAGACTGAGGAAGCTCCAGACAGCTTTCAATAGTGATTGGACCAGTTTGCACTCCCACCAGCAATGTAGGAGAGTACATTTTTCACCACATCCTCTCCAACGTTTGTTGTTGCTTGTTTTTTTGATATGTGCCATTTTTACTGGTGTAAGGTGGTATCTCAATGTGGTTTTAATTTGCATTTCCCTGATCATAAGGGATGTTGAACATTTTTTCATATGCCTGTTGGACAGTTGCAATTCCTCTTTAGAGAAATGTCTTTTAAGTTCTTCTGCCCCTTTCTTGACTGGATTGTTTATTTTGTTTTTGTTGAGTTGTGTGAGTTATTTGCTTATCTTTGTGATCAGTCCCTTATCAGTTGAATGGAGTACAAAGATTTTTTCCCACTCAGTGGGGTGTCTCTCTGTTTTGGTTAATGTCTCTTTTGCTCTTCAGAAGCTTTTCAGTTTGATGTAATTCCAGGTATTTATCTTTTCCTTGACTTTCTTTGCTTTGGGTGATAAGTCTTTAAAGATGTTATTGTGATGTATGTCTTGTAGTGTTTTATCTATATTTTCTTCTATATATTTTATGGTTTCAGGCCTTATGTCCAGTTCTTTTATCCATTTTGAGTTGATTTTTGTGCACGGTGAAAGGTAGTGGTCTAGTTTCATTTTTTTTGCATGTGGTGGTCCAGTTTTCCCAGCTCCATTTCTTGAACAAACTGTTTGTGTTTCATTGCATGTTCTTTGCTCCTTTGTCAAAGATCAGTTGTCCATATAAGTGGTTTTATTTCTGGGCTCTCTATTTGGTTCCATTGGTCTGTATGTCTGCCTTTGTTCCAATACCTAACTGTTTAATTATTGTGGCTTTTTAGTACAGCTTGAAGTTTGGAAGTGTGATACTTCCTTTCTCTTTTGTTTTCATGAGTAGGACTTTGGCTATTCATGTTTTTTTGTGGTTCCATATGAATTTCATCAGTATTTGTTTTATTTCTTTGAAGAATGTCATTGAGATTTTTATTGGAATAGCATTGAATCTGTATATTGCTTTTGGTAGGTTGGACATTTTAATAATGTTAATGCTTCCAGTCCATGAGCAGGAGCTATCTTTCCATTTCTTTGTGTCTTCTTCTATTTCCTTTAACACTATTTTATACTTTTCTTTGTATAGGTCTTTCACCTCTTTTTTTTAGGTTTATTCCCAAGTATTTGCTTTTTTTTGTTTCAATTATAAAAGGGATGGTTTTCTTAATTTCTTCTTCTTCAGATTGATTGTTTATGTATAGGAAGGCTACTGGTTTTTGTGTGTTGATTTTGTATCCTGCTGCTTTACTGAACTGATTGATTATTTTGAGTAGTTTTTCTGTGGAGTTTTTAGGATTCTGTCTATATATTATTGTATCATCTGCAAATAGTGATACTTTTACTTCTTTCCCTATCTGGATTCCTTGAATGTCTTTCTCTTGCCTAATTGCCCTGGTTAGGATTTCCAGTATTATATTGAAGAACAATGGTGAGAGAGGACATCCTTGTCTTATTCCTGATCTTAAAAGAAAGGCCTTCAGCTTTTCACCATTGAGAATAATATTGGTGGTGGGTTTGCCATATATGGATTTTATTATGTTAAGGTGTGTTCCTTCCATCCTGAGAATTTCAAGGGCCTTCATCATAAATGGATGTTGGACTTTGTCAAATGCTTTCTCAGCATCTATTGATATGATCATATGGTTTTTATTTTTCTTTTTGTTGATGTGTTGGATTACACTGATCGATTTTCATATGTTGAACCATCCTTGTGCCCCTGGGATGAATCCCACTTGATCGTGGTGTACTATCCCTTTGATACAGTGTTGAATTCTGTTGGCAAGAATTTTGTTGAGAATTTTTGTGTTAGTATTCATTAGGGAGTTTGGCCTGTAATTTTCTTTTTTTTTGTGCTGTCTTTGTTTGGTTTTGGTATTAGTTAATTTTACCTTCATAGAATGTATTTGGTGGTATTCCTTCTTTTTCAATTTTTTGAAAGAGTTTGTGTATGATAGGCACTAATTCATTGCTTAATGTTTGGTAGAATTCATTTGTGAAGTCATCTGCACCTGGGCTTTTGTTTTTGGGGAGTGCTTTGATAACTGCCTCAATTTTGCTGCTTGTAATTGGTGTGTTTAGGTGTTCTATTTCTTCTTTGTCCAGCTTTGGATGATTATATCGTTCTAGGAATTGCCCATCTCTTCTAGGTTGTTGAATTTTTTTGCATATAAAATGTTCATAGTAATCTCTGATTATTCTTTTGATTTCTACTGAGTCTGTTATGATTTCTCCTCTTTCATTTATAATCCTATTTATATATGTTTTCTCCCATTTTTTTCTTTGTGAGCCTGGCTAGACATTTGGTCTATTTTATTAATTTCTTCAAAGAACCAACTTTTGGTTTTATTGATCTTTTGGATTTTTTTTTTCATTTCTATTTTGTTTATTTCTGCTTTTATTTTTATTATTACCTTTCTTCTACTGGCTTTATGGTTTTGTTGCTGTTCTTTTTCTAGCTCTTTGAGATGTGAAATTAGGTTGTTTCTTTGAGTTCTTTCTTGTTTCTTGATGCTACATATTTTCCTCTTATTACTGCTTTTGCTGCATTCCATACATTCTGGAAAGTGGTGTCCTCCTTGTCGTTCAACTCAAAGTATTTTTTAATTCTTCTTTGATCTCCTCATTAGCCCAGTGGCCTTCCAGTAGTATGGATTTCAATCTCCATGAAGTGCAAGGGTTCCTTATTTTCTTTTCATGATTTATTTCTAGTTTGATGCCTTTATGATAGGAGAAGATAGTTGGAATGATTTTGATCTTCATGCATTTGTTGATGTTTGTGTCATGGCCCAGTATGTGATTGATTCTGGAGAATGATCCGTGTACACTTGAGAAAAATGTGTACTTGGATTTTTTTGGGTGCAGTGTCCCATAGATGTCTGTTAAGTCCATGAGTTCTATGTCTTTATTTAGGTCTCTGGTATATTTATTTTTTGTCTTGTTGTTCTGTCTGTTGGTAAGAGTGGAGTGTTGAAGTCTCCCACTGTCTATGTATTTTCTTTAATGTCCATTTTCAGAGCTGATAATAACTGTCTAATATATTTTGGTGAGTATATGTTGATGAGTGTTATATCTTCCTGATGTATTGTCCCCTTGACCATAATGTAGTGTCTATCTATGCCTATTTTTACTTTTTTTAATTTGAAGTCTGTTTCATCTGATATAAGTATAGCTATTCCTGCCTTCTTTTTTGGTCCATTTGCTTTTAGGATTGTTTTCCAACTGTTTACTTTCAGTCTGTGTTTATCTTTTGTAGTTAAATGTGTCTCCTGGAGACAGCAGAAGGGTGGATTTTGTTTTTTAACCCAGTGTGCTACTCTGTGTCTTTTTATTGATTAGTTTAATCCATTTACATTTAGAGTTAATATTGATATGTTGGCATCTGTATTTGTCATTTTGCTTGTCTTTTTTGTGATTTTATTCCTCTCTTTATTCTGTTCTTCTTGAGCATTCCTCTATTGGTTTTGGCTTTAGGATTTCTTGCAGAATTTTTTGGAGTGGGGTTTAGTTGTAATGAATTTCTGGAGTTTGTTTGTCTGGGAAGGTCCATCGAATTCTTCATAGAAGAAGGAGAGCTTTGCAGAGTAAAGTATTCTTGGTTGGAATTTGCTGTCTTGAAGTTTGTTGAATATGTTACTCCATTCTCTTCTTGCCTGTCGTGTTTCTTTGGAGAAGTCTGTGGTTGACCTGATTGATTTTCCCTTATAAGTTATCGGTTTCTTTCCCCTTGCCAGTTTCATTATTTTTTTCTTTTCTTGGACTCTTGGAAGCTTTACTATTGTGTGTCTTGCTGTAATTTTCTTTCATTGTGGTAATTGGGTGTTCTTCTCATTTCTTGTATGTCTGTATTTGTATCCTTTTTCATGCTTGGGAAGTTTTCTTCAGTTATCTCTTGAATAATTTCTCAGATCCTTTGTCTCTCTCTTCACCTTCTGGGATACCTATAACTCTTATATTTCCTCTCTTCATGGAGTCCGATAATTGTCTAAGGGTATTCTCATTCTTCTTCCTTTGCACTTCTCTCTCTTATTCTTTTTTGGTTCTTTCTATTTCTGTATCTTCAAGAGTACTGATCCATTCTTCATTTCCTCGGTTCTGTTTTCAATGCTTTTCCAAGTGCTCTTTGTCTCCTCCAGTAATCTTTTAGTCTCCTCCTTTACTTTTATTTCCTTTCTTAAGGTCTCATTTGCATTCTTCAGTTCATTGATTATTTGTCTAATCTCATTATACTTTTTAAATATGATGATTATTATCTCTCCACCTGACAGGCAGAGAAGTTCTTCCACATCATTGTTGTTGAGTTCTGGTGACTGATTTTCTTTTTGTGGTGTGTCCTTCTCCTGCGGGCTTTCTTGATTATTTGTATTTTTCCTTCTCCCTGCTGTTTGCTTTCTAATTTGTTCTATGAGTTGGGACATTGTGCCATCGATGTTGGCGGGCATCTCTTTGGATTGTTCCTTCAGGAGTTTTGGAAACTGTTTACCAGACTGAGACCATCCCTGGTAGGCCAAAACTCCATCAGGGTGTTGATGCTGTGGCTGTGTTGCTGGGCACTGTCCCTTACAGTTCCCTCCCTCTTAATTTACTCAGTTCCATCAGGGAATCAGTTAGTTGGTGATTTTGCTCTGGTCACTAGGTGGCGCTAGAGACCTGTACTTGCTGACCTGTGCTTTTCCCCTATAGTTCTCTGAGAAACTGAGGGGGCTAGGGGAAGCACCTTGACACAGGGGCTATTGCTCATGCTGGGTGCTGTGTCTGCCCGTGTTCACCCGGTGTTGTGCCCATGGCCGTGTGGATCCCATGCCCTGAATTCTGCACTCTAGTTCTCAATCTTAGGGTCTCAGATCCAAAACAACGGCTGTCACCCTGTGCAATGCCCCCTGTTATGTCACGTCCCATGCCGTAAATCCTGTGCCTGGCTATCAGAGAATGAGGTCTTGCTCCACGCCTTGTTTCCTTTCTAACCCCTATTTGCATGGCCCACCCCCTCTCAGAGCCTGAAGGTAGTTTGAAAACACTGGCTTCCAACTATGAGGAAGTTGGTGATTTTTGTTCTGATCACTGGGTGACCCCAGAAATCTTTCCTAGTATCATTCCAGAGCTGTTCTTTTTCCCCATGGGTCTCTGAAGAACTGAGTGGGGGTGGCGTGGAATGGCTCAATGGTGTGGGGTGCTGTGTCTGCCCTGTGCCACACGTCGTGGGGGGTCCCACACCCTGAATTTCATGCTCCGGGTCTCAGTTCCATAGTCCTCAAATCCAGGACGGGAGCAGTAGCGCAGTTCAGAGTCCGCTGAAATGGAGTCTCTTACACCCCGTTCCCATGCCTGGGCACCTGGTTTTTGATTACTCAGTGAGGGTCATTCACCTCAGTGATGGTTCTCATGTGTCGATCCAGGAACCTAGGTCGCATTGGGATCTGGGCAGCCACATCAGGGTATGCTTTTTGAGCATACACGTGTTTGTCTGCACAAACTTACCAGGTATAGGTCTCTCTGTGGAGTCCTTATCTTCCTCTAATGGCTCTTTGAGTCATTCACTCACCTCCATGGTGAGTCCCACAAGGTTCTCCACAGTTCCTGTTTGCGGAGTGTGATGCCTGCAATAGTTCCTTTCTGCTCACCCTCCCACTTGATCTGTAGTTTGTTGTTGTTGTTGTTGTTGTTTTTTCTTTCTCTTGGTCGAAGTGACCAGCTTTGTGGGTGGGGGAGGGTAGCAGGGTTCTGAGCTTTCCTCTTTTCATCCTCTTTTATAGCAACTTTCCTCTTTGGGCAGTTTGCCAGAGTCACCCATTTATCTTTCATGTCCTGGTTTTCACAGGGACCTGCTGTTTTTCCTCCTTATTATTTTTATTTATTTTTTTTTTTTTGGAGGGGAGGACTTACTCACTTGCATAATTTCCCCTCTGTTTTCCCTGCCACCATGTTGATCTTCAGTTCTATTTTTTAATTTTTAATTTATTTTTGCATAGAAGAACTGGGGTATAGGCCAGACATGCAGGGAGTGAGAGGACTCACCAGAGACAGAGTGGGGAGCAGAACGGGTGGGTTTACTGAAATACACTGCTAACGGGAGCAGCAGGTGAGACAGGAGAGGTCTGCTGGGCCATATATGGGTTAACTCCCTGGTGAAGATGGAATTCAAGCCATCGAGTTGATAGTGCTGAGGCTTAATCCATGGGTCACAAGAGAGGCCCTAAATTTAAAGAAATATATTGATTCTGTTGACTAAACAGATTGAAATGTTAAATAAGATTTAATTTCATTTTTAGTTGATAATAGTGTTTTCAAAATGTACAACAATGAATCAGTTAAACTCAATAGCATCAAAGAAAATCTTTGCAAATGCTAATGCTACAAGTTTAAAATAAACAAATTTAAATGTTTGACAGATGCAGGTAATGATATTACTGAAAATTCACCAGGGCATGAAATAAGATCATCAAGGCAGGATGAAATATGAGATATCAAGAAGCAAGATAATTGACCTCAAGATTCCTCTACTTGAGGAAAATCAATAGAAAATTGATTTACTTACTACTTAGAAAATCAATAAATGTGTATATTAAATAATGATACTATTGATATTTGTTCAATTAATGGGTCTACCAGTTACCTATCACTCCACAAATGCCACGTAGACAGGAACAAGGAAACTTCAGTGACATAAAACAAAATGTGTTGCTCCCAATGTCTGTTTTCAGATTTGATAATAATTGATTTTTATATATATATATATGTTTCTATGTTTTATACATACATATTGATGAGTGTTGTACATTCCTGGTATATGTTTCCTTTAATCATTATGTATTGACCATCCCTTCCTCTAGTTCCCATTTTTAGCTGGAAATTTATTTTATCTGGTATAATTATGGCTGTTTCTGCTTTCCTTTGGATCCATTTGCTTATAGGATTGTTTTCAACCCTTTATTTTGAAGATTGTTTTCAATCCTTTATTTTGTTTACAATGGAGCTCAGGTGCATTTCCTGGAAATAGCAGAAAGCTTGATTTTGTTTTGCAATCCAACCAGTCACTCAGAGCAGTTTCATTTGAGTCAGTCATTTACATTGATGATTATTATGTATAGAATGTTGTCTTCTACTGCCATTTTGTATTTCTAGTTCTACTTTCTTGTTTAATTTTTTGTGGATGTTCTCTTCAATTTAGATATGTGCTCTCCTTTCAACATTTCTTGGAGAGAAGATTGAGTGTTTGCAAAGTCCTTCAGCTTCTGTTTGACTAAGACCTTAATTTCTCCTTCATACCTAAAGAACAGTATTGCAGGAGGGAATATTCATGGCTGGCAGTTTTTATCTTTAAATATTTTGATCATGTCATTCCATTCTCTCTTTGCCCGTGGTGTTTTCTCAGAGAAGTCAGACACCATCCTGATAGGGGTGTCTTTATAAGTTTTCTGCTACTTCCCATTAACCAGCTTTCATATTCTTTCTTTGTCTTAAATTCCTAGAAGTTTTGGTACTATGTGTTTTGTTATAGGTCATTACATTTAGGTAACAGGGGTTCTTTTAGCTTCATGGACTTGTGTATTTATTTCCTTCCTTATATCTGGGAAATTGTCCTCTATTATTTCTTTGATTAAATCTCTGTTTCCTGCTTTCTCTCTACTCTTTCTGGAATACCCATTATTCTCATATTTTCTTTCCTCATGGTTAGATACTTCTCAAAGTATCTATTCATTTTCTTTCTTTGTATTTCTCTTTTCCATTCATGAATTACCATCTTGACAGTCACTGATTCAATCTACCATTGATTTATTCTTTTTAAAAAAATATGTATTTATTTATTTACTTATACAAGCACTGGGTACAGTCAGAAGTGCGGGAGGGTGAGAGAATTCACCAGAGCCAGAGCAGGGAGCAGAACAGACAGACTGACAAAATACACTGCTGAGGGGAGCAGCGGGTGGCAGGAGAGGTCTGCGCGCCATGTGGGACCCTCCTCCGGTGGCCAGAGAGCAGCGGGGGATCGAACCGGTGCTGCAGAGGCTGCGGGCAGCTTCACAACCCAGCACTCAACCGCTGCGCCACTGGGGAGGCCTTCCATTGATTTATTCAATTTTCACACCTTTCTCCAGAATTCATTTCCTTTGTTGATCATTTCAAATGTTGCATATCTATTATTTTCATATTTAAATCTTTAATTTCTGTCTTCTGTTAATTAATTTTATTTCTCAGAACACTGATTTGTTTTTCTGAGTTTTCTTGTATATCTTTGATCATATTTTCTGTATTTTATTACATTTCTTTTAACTTCTTTATCATGGAAATTTTGAACTCTATATATGATAGGAAGGAAATATCATCCATATCCTTGTGGTTGGCTTTTCAAAATTTGTTCCCTTTCTTTGTGGGTCCTCGAGGACTCATGGTGCCATATGTTTAATTTTTCCTTCTCCCCACTTTCTAGCTTTCTAGGTTACTCTTCATTCAAATATCCTAAGGATAAACATATAGTAGATGGCACTATATGTCAGGAAGAACTTATCTACTGCTACTGTACCTAGGAGGGTGGAAGGGAATGGGGTGGTACAGTCTCTAGTGAAAGTGTTGTGTGTGGGTGGCTTGTGCCTGTGGCACCACTGATAACCCTCATCTCTGGGTTTCTAGACCCATGTCTCTACATTCTATGGGCCATACTTTCAGCAACACTTCAATGAACCAGTTCCAATCCTGAAGGGATTGGGGAAGGGTGGCACCACTCTAATATTGGGGAAGGGTGGCACCACTAAAATATTTGTCTTCTTCACTGGAAAACTTGACCATCTGGCTCTTCTGAGTACCATCACAATTACGAGAATGCTCCCACAATAAGCTTCTCTCCCTACTTCTCTACCATTGGAGCACACATCTGAACCACTAGTTCCTGACCCATGGGAGACTGTCTCTAGGAGCCTTTTCCACCTATCTTTTGTTGTAAAGAATTGAATTTCCTCAGTGTCTCTTCTGCCATAGTAAGTGTAAGTCATTGATGTCCAGGAGGTATTCTAGTTCTGTTCCAAGTCACAGGATTCTGAGTCCAGTGTTGTTTTGTTGTTTTTTTGTTTGTTTGTTTGTTTGTTTGTTTGTTTAATCCTTTAGATTATCCTCACAGGAGCAAAGCAACGAGACCCTTCTGATGCCATCTTCCAAGCCCCTTCCTTCATTTCATTTGTTAAAAAAAAGAGGCTTGCAATTTAAAAGTAAAAAGTGAACCTTCTTTTTTACCTTCCTGATGGCCAAAGATAAAAAGGTGTGTCCACTGTGTTGCAAGGACATGAGGAAACAAACACTCTTACACACTTTAGGGTGGGCATGAAAACTGATGCAACATTTATGGATGGTAATTTGCTGCATCAATCATAATTTAAAATGATATACCATTTGAAACAATGATTACTATTTAGAAATTTGTTTATATATGCAAACATTTCAAAACTGAATTTTTACAAGAATATTTGTTATACACTAATTATGATAGCTATAGAGTTGAAATAAATAGAATTTCATAAATATATAAAAGCTTAGTAATTTATTGTTGCTACTCCATGGCACATTAAACAAGTACTATGAGATATTTGGAAGCTTACCTTTTACATTTTAATATTAACTTGTCGGAAGAAAAACTGGACTGTTTCTTTCAGAGAAGAAATACTTGACTGGACAACCTTTTGAATTATTGTGGATTTACTTATATTCTAGTTATTACTTTAAGGGCTATATAAGAGGGAATTTCATTTATGGGGAAAATAGATTTATGTTAGATACTACTGTTTCAATTTACTGATGGTTTATGTATGTATGTATGCATGTGTGATTACATCTGTGTATGTGTTTGTGTGTGTGTTAGAGAGATAGAGTGTTAAACAACAGTGTTGCCGAGAATATGGTGATGAAGGAATCTTTTCACCCTGTTGGTGTGAATGTTAACTAGTCCTATCCCTAGGGAAAACAGTATGGAGGTTTATCAAAATATTAAAATGGATTTACCATATGATCTAACAATTCCACTCCTGAATACCTACCTGAAAAATGCAAAAACACTAATTTAAAAGGATATATGCTCTCTTATGTTACCTCATTATTTACTATAGCCAATTTGTGAAAACAACCTTAAATACCCAAGGACTAAGGAGTGGATTAGGAAGATGTGTTATATATACAAATGGAATACTATTCAGGTATAAAAAAGTTAAACACTTGCCATTTGCAACAACATGGATGGAACAAGAGGGGATAATGCTAATAAAGCTGTCAGAAGGAGAAAGAAAATACTGGTGGCTTCACTTATATGTAGAATATAGAGAGAGAAAATAAGGGATCAGTGAAACCAAACCAATAAAAAACCCTAGAAAACTGATTTTGGAATTGAGTCTATAAGATGAAGAAAATGGAAAACACAATGCAGAGGAGAGCATAATGAACTACCATGGAAGAATATGATTACCTTGGTGGTGGTGTGGTGTGAGGACATGAATCTGAGGACTTTTGATCCTATGCCTCTGAATCACATACAATGTTGTAAACCAATGTAACTTCAATTTAAAAAATTCAAATTCAAACACCTGTCTGCACTTGTCCAATAGCTCAACTTTCACATTTGTACAGGGTATAATGTCCTCTCCAGTTCTCAAAATCATGTGATAATCATACTTCTACTTGCAATACCACTTCCCCTACCTGGTTCATATGTAATGGTGAAAGATATCACTTGAATAAACAATCACTGGCCTAACCAGGCCCTACCTCTCCTCTAATAAAATATTTTTAAATTGTTCCATTTGGTAAATTACATCACCTCTCAAGTCAGATTTGAAAATATCAGATAAGAAATGAAGACCCAGTGATCCCCTATCTACTCACTAAAAGAAGGGATTGGGAATATAAATACCCTACATCACATTTCTTCCTCCCTTTAATCTTCTACTAGGATTCTGCTTTGGATGAACCCAACCAGAATCCCAAGGGTGACTGAATAGTACACAAGCATTTACAACTGAAAATGTCCAAGAAACTGTCTCAGCATATTATATATTATATATTAAAACCATATTATATATTAAAGCCATGATTACACTCTCTGGTAGATCAATTCTCTGTAGAACCTAAAATTCACAGAGCCCTATATCATCAGAACAAAAGACCAAATTCTTCCAGTAGATTATTATGCAAAATAGCTAAGAAGAGCCAATCTCAACCCCATGTCTTGGTTCCCAGCCATATTTTGACTGTGTAGATAGAAATAAATATTAACTATTGGTTTAAGTGATATTGAATGCAATTGTAGAACAGTACTAAACCTTAGAGGGTATTTTTCCCTAGCCTGGCACTGTAACTGAGCCTTCCTCAGACAATTCTACTTTTTTTTTTTTAAAAAAGATTTATTTGTTTATTTATACAAGCACTGGGTACAGTCAGAAGCGCGGGAGGATGAGAGAATTCACCAGAGCCAGAGCAGCGAGCAGAACAAGCAGAAGGACCGAAGTACACTGTTGAGGGGAGCAGCGGGCAGCGGGAGAGGTCTGCACACCATGTGGGACCCTCCTCTGGTGGCCTGGGATTGAACCGTCACTGCAGAGGCTGCTGGCAGCTTCGCAACCCAGCGCTCAACCGCTGCGCCACCGGGGAGGCCCCAATTCTACTTTTCAATCAAGATAAATATTTTGGGGAGATGGAGAACAAAATAAGACCAAAGTCAATTCCATGAGCATGAGTCCATTGAAGTACTTCTGTGTTGTAAAATGACATGTCTGGTCACAGGTGATGTTTTGTGGCTGTTATGAATATAACAATCTATAACCCATGAACCAAAATGCTGGCAGAAGCCCTGAAGTCAGGGAAGGCAAATTTGTTCCTGACTGAGTCTGGCCCTGTGTGGACAAGTTACCTCATCTATGATCAGCCGGTAGTGAGCAGTTCACCTTAATATTTGGTGCAGGAACTCATTTTTGTGTCCCTCTGTAGAATGATGGACATTCAGCTGAGTGTATAGAAGCCAAATCAGTCTTGATGAGAGCAAGTCCATACTGTTGAGCCGATACACAACCTCCACTGTTGATGTCATAACACATTCTAGTGAATCCGTAGAATGGGAAACAGGGTATTTGGGGTCAGAAGCTGATAGACTTTCATGATGCGCCAAATTGTCTACCTAATTTTTTTAAGAATTATTTATTTATTTATACAAGAACCGGGGTACAGGCCAGATTTGTGGGAGGGCGAGAGGATTCACCAGAGACAGAGCGGGGAACAGAACAGGCAGACTGACAAAATACACTGCCGAGGGGAGCAGTGGGCGAGACAGGAGAGGTCTGCCGTGCCATGTGGGACCCTCGCCGGCTGGCTAGGATCGAACTGGCACTGCAGAGGCTGCAGACAGCTTCACAGCACTGTGTTCAACCACCTGCACCACCAGGGGAGGCCCTGTCTACCTAATTATGATGAGATTTTTTTCATAGACGAACTACTCTAGTAAACATGAATGTGAATCACAAATATTTTGTACTCAGTGCCCATTATAAAAGGCTGATTTCTATACCTATATCTTAGACTTCTTTTGTTACCATTCTTCCAAATGTATTAATTTCAAATCCATGACCAGCTAATGCCAACACATTTCATGAATCAAGTGCTTTCATGCTTAGCCCATCTCCGTTACACAATAAGTGTTCAGCCACATACACCACATAACATCTTATCCATTCTGGGAATTCCCTTTCACCACTATTTCAGAATAAACTATGAGTGGATTTAAAGTTAAGCAGTTGCCTTCTCTGGCTCAGATCAATTCTAAAAGCATGAGGCAGGAGGATATATATCTTCTGATATCTATGCTCCAAGCCTAGCCACATTTCAAGATAACTTCTAAAATGTCTCTTGGATTTATAAAAAATGAACAACATATACTACCACCTCCCTTACATGAACCATACTAGCTTTGTTCCTAATCTAGAACCTCTTGTTGAAGCAACATTCCCCATCAGTCAGCAAACCTGATAACATTAAGAGTCAACTAGACATTATCCTCTCTACAGCATTAGAAAGGGATAGTGAAGTACATTATTTTGGAAGTACAGATTTTTTGAAAAATTAAACATTGTTTTAGAGCTATGTTAGTTTTTTCTCACCCATTTGTATTGTAAGTGAACTTACTCTGACTGAAAATTATAAACTGATGGCAGGAAAAGCAAACAGTACTCACTCATGTAAACAACCTCATCTGTAATTCATTAACCTCACTACCCTCTGCCTGTAGAAAAAGAATAGGATTTATTAGCTTCCAATCCCAAGTTCATGTTTGTCTTTCAGTTCTGGGGCATTATTGGGCAGTAAAGAAAAGAGATGTTCTATCATTGGTGACATGTACCTGCAATTCCCAGTCTTACGAGGTGCAGGCAGTTCATGGACACTTTCCAGGTCTGTTAGATTAGTCACCCCACTCCTCTTGTTATTTGTATTTCCTTCCTACTGAAGAAAATAGAAAATCACATACTGAGGAGTATCATTCTTTCTCATTCTCTCATATAAAACAGGAAAGCACAGATTAAAATAACATGTTACTGAAAAAAGGAATACCTCTCAAAGTGTGGAACACTAGTGGTAAATGAGACATCTCTAGTTGGCATGCAAGGCATCAGGTAGCACTCTGGGAAAATAATGATATTCAAAATGAGAAAAATATTTTATTCTGTATTTTCCTTGTATGTTCTATTTACACCAGGAAAAATGTCTCAGTTTGGGGATAACCGTTAACATCTAATGTTTTTAAAATAGAGCAAACCTCAGGCTCAGAAACTTTGATGGACAATACTACCAAGTTAGAACTGAACATTATTCTGTTTTTGTTGTTTATTTGTGGAAAATGATATGTCTTGTATATGATTAGTGATAATAGAATTTAATTTTTATAAAATTAAGGTTTAGAAAAGGTTATTTTAGAAAAAAGTGTTAAGTAAATGATAGTGTGGGTCATATGTGAATATAGCAAAGATCTCAAAATGGGGATGTAAAAGAAGGAAAATTTTAAAATACTGCAAGAGAAAAAGAAAATTATCTTAAGTGTTTCTGACAGAAATTAAATCTAAAAATAGAATTCACTCAATATTTGGTGGATATTGTGTATAGGTTGTTTACGCATTGAAGAAGAGTTGCACGTTCTGAACTGTCTACTATTTTTCATTTCCAAATGATGAAAAGATTATATAATTGGCACGTGTTTATTGTCTTTGACTTTTATATGTATGTCGTGTTAAATATACAAATACATGGTAGCTTTGATTCTATTTTGCTATATTTTGTTTAAACTTGATTGGTCATGCATACATACATATATGTCAAATTTTTATTTTTATGAAAGTATTTTATGCAGAAATTTCTTTCTGAAATATCAGTTATGGTGTGTTTGATATAACACTTCCTGATAACCAGTGGCGAATGTCACTACTGGCCAGTGCTGTCCAGCACTTTTGACAGGAAACTGGCACTCTGTGTCCACGTCACCATTGAGAGCAGTCACCACTTCTGATCATCTAGCTGCAGCTCCTGATGCTATTGCCTCCATTGCTGCCCAGTCAGCATCCAAAACTGTTCCAGCCTGGCTTTCAGACTGTTGCTGTGGGCTGCTGCAGTGACAACTCAGCAACCCCACCTGTGTGCAACTCCAATTGTCACCATGAGTTGAATTTTGACCCACCTCTTGCCCTTGCCAGTGTGCCACAATCTCCAGGTCCTCATTGATGGGACAGCACCTTTTTGGCCCCTTGTTTGAGACTTCTGGACACTATCAAGGGTGATATAACTGGCCACTTGTGGCCTTAGAAACTCTTTGATTCTCCTGTTTTATTTTTTTTAATAAACACCATTATTGTTGCTTGAAAAAAATGAAATATCAGTTATTTCCTCCAAATAAATATTTGATACACTTTCATGAACATTGTGTTCTTGAATATTTCTGTTGATTAACTCTCTAGGTTGTCTTCTACTTAGAAATTAGATTTAATAAACTCATTTTATTAAAGTAAACGTGTCTGTAGATCTCAGTCATCAGAAAGAATAGAGGTAATTGACATTTTGAGTGTAGGAAGAAAAGAGCCTTCATTAAACTTCATTAGTCTTATTCAACTGAGATTAATGGTTAAAATTAAAATTTGCTCCAATTATTTGAATTTCTCTCTTATGAAGTCATATGCAAATTATATTGTTTGTTAATTTCACATAAAAACACATAAAACAACTGAGTATCTAGACAGGTGAGGGATTTATCCTTACTTAGAATAATTTATTTTTATTTACCATTGCCAAATAATTTTTACAGAATTCAAAACATATTAGAATGATGTAGCTGCTCAAAGATCATCCCTTTCCAATACATCACTCTCTAACATAACATTCCACTGTGTTTCCTAGTAATTATTGGTACTTTTTTCACTGGAAATGTTCCCAGTAGATCATTGAACCTTAAAATTTACCACGTATTTCCCACGCACGGTATATTTTTTTCCTCCCTTGTATTCTTAAATCGAAACTAAAATTGCCATGGCATTGAATACAAATAAATAGAAATCTTTTAGAGTTGTTTTTGTCGTACTGAGATTAAGTTACATTCTTTCTCATTAAAAAAAAAGAGTTTGCCACATATATCCAGAAGGTATGCTGAAACTTTAAGAAACAGGTTAATAACAACTCAAGAATAAACACATGTGCATTTGGCTACTAATGAATTTTTTATAGACCAAGAAAAAATTAAAAGTTGGTCAAGTTTATTCCCATGCTACAATATTTCAGTTGTTCTTACAAAGTGCATTTTGCAAAATACTTTAAAAAAATGTTTTGATATTGAATCTGCATAGACTCCTACAGCTGCAATACCCTGGGACCAGGAATTACGTGTTTCTCATAACATAGGTATGTTTTAAATAAACACCACATAACAGCAACAAAAAAGCATGAAAATACTGTGGACTTTTTCTCCACACTACCTTAGATGTACTTTTTTTTTCACTTGAAGGACAATGGACAAATCAGAAGGATACATATTTCAGATAAAATGTCATGCATAAAATAAAACTTCTTTAATTTACTTTCATCATTCCCTTTAGGTGTTGTTAAGATATATAAAAATTATACTAAAATAGAGGTTATTTAAGGCAAGCACTATTAAAGGACAAATTTCTTCAAGTCCCTTATTTGTGAAGTTTGCATTTATATTAAAATATAATTTTCCATATAAATCTATCATAAATTACTTTTGATTTTCAAATAACTTTACAACTTAAAACTTATAAATATTTTATAAAACCACAACTTTTATGGTAGTTAATGAACTGCTGAGTAAGAAAGTATAATTTGTTATAATGACATAAAGAGAAATTTCATAATAAAGTGAATGTCTCATAGAATTGAAAACATGAGTACTATCAAAATTCCTCTTTTACCACCAAGAAATTTCTTATCATCAAGATAAATAGATGGGGAGAAATTAGGTAAAGAGATAAAGGGGGTCCTTAAGACTATGTATCGGTCTTGAGTCTGAGGCCTTTATAACTGAAAAGCAAATTTTCTAGAAATAAATATAATATGATCAATCTGGTATCTAGAGTACTTCCAAGATCCTTTTGCTCTTAAATTTTATATTAAAACCAAATTGCAAGTAGAGTTATCAGTTGAAATGAATGAAAGCCCCCAAAGGATTAAAATGGGCTTAATCAATGTTATTGTTGGGTTTTACAATGTTATTTATTAATATGAAAGAATAAATTTCCAGGGCTTGTAGAACAGGAACACTTTCTTTTTTTAACATTGCATAGCTCTCTTGGGCCTCCCTGGTGGTGCAAGGGGTTAAGCACAGCACTATGAAGCTATCCATGGCCTCTGTAGCATGAGTTCAATCCCCGGCAGGCCAGGGAGATACCCACCTGGTGCAGCAGACCTCTCCTGTTTTACCCACTGCTCCCCTCAGCAGTGTTTTCAGTCAATCCACCTGTTCTGCTCCCCACTCTGTCTCTGGTGAATCCTCTCACCCTCTTGCACACCTCTGGCCTGTACCCCAGTTCTTGTATGCATAAATAAATAAATCTTTAAAAAAATTGCATTTCCTGTTCAAAAGACTTACTTCAGCAGACTATGAAGACAGTTATAAAGACAAGATAATACCAATGTGAATTATTAATTCAGGCATTTAAACTGCATTTGCAAAAGGAAATCTTTACTTATTTTATCCTAGAATAGAAAAATTTTGATACAGAAATAAATCTGTATGTGCTCTTTCACCATATGCTAATTAATATTCTAATAGCTCAAAATTAGACTGCAAGCTACCAGTTCAAATTGTGGATTTAGCCTATCAACTTTTTCACATTTCTTCCCAAAATATGACTAAAATTTTTAAAATAATAAGTCAGCAAGAACTAAAGTAATAACTAATTTCTATTGAGCATTTATTATGTGCTACGTACCTTCTGCGTGTGTATCACTTAATCCTAAGCAACTTCATTTTATAGAGGAACAAGGGAGGCACAAAAACTATAAGAGATCTTGTGTGTAGTCACAAAACTACACACAAAATTACTCAGCGGAGCAAGGGTTTTAATCTAGAGTTCATGATGAAAGTCTGCATGGTACTCTCCAGAAGCAGGAGGAAGAGATGAGGTAAGGAAGAGCAGCATAGAAGAGAGATAAAGAAAAGTCAATAAAACTGATGAAAATAAGAAAGTAGGCAAAAACTATTGAAGATTCCTAGAAGACAGAAAAGACTGATGGGAGGAATACGAACATAAGAGCAGGGCAGGCTATGGGACAATAATCATCATTTCCCTTTAAGAAATGTCCACAATACTCCTAGACTAACTAATCATTCTCCAATCCCAACCCCATCACCTAACCCCACAACAACATGATACAGCTGCAGAATTTACCTTCATCCTAAAGCAGGCTACTATACCAATTAGGGTCCAACCACAGAAAGGAAGTATTTACACTAGAGAGAATTTAATGCAGGGAACCAGCTATACAGGGAATGTGTGGCTGATGTATCATATTGTGGATAGAGGGCAAAAGCAGGAAGCAGAGTGGACATGTTGTTCCTGAAGGCAATGGGTCAGGTCACCAGAAGAAGCTAGGGATAGCAGAAGCTACCACGAGAAAGACATCCTAAGAGACATTGGCAGAGAGGGACGGGAGAAAAGCCTTTTTTTTTTAATAAACATATATACTTTTTTATGATTTATTTATTTTTATACAAGAATCAAGTTACAGGCCAGATGTGCGGGAGGGTGAGAGGATTCACCAGAGACAGAGTGGGAAACAGAACAGGCAGACTTAAGAAAAACACTGCTGAGGGGAGCAACGAGCGAGACAGGAGAGGTCTGCTTCGCCATGTGGGTTTCTCTCCAGCCTGTCGGCATTAAACCCATGCTTCAGAAGCTGTGGACAGCTTCACAGTGTGGCACTCAACCGCCTGTGCCACCCAACTGCCTGCGCCACCAGGGAGGCCTGAGAAAAGCCTTTTTGTTGTCCTCTGTCATGTTCCAATCTGCTGTCTCAGTGACCCCTGGCCAAACCCAGCCAGAACCTTCTTAGATGAGACCCAGGAAACACAGCCTGTTAGTCAGATTTCCTGTGATATAGAGCAGAGCAAGTGCAAGGAATGATTCCAAGGACACTGGCTCCAAACCAGCAGGGACATTTCTAAATAAAGTGAGAGGCCATCCTGGCAAGCTCTCCCAACAAGGGTATTAAGGCCAGAGATAAACAAAACAGAGCCTAATGTAATCCTGGACTCCTAACTTCATCAGTCGGAGCTCACCTGTCTGTTTATTCTCCCCTAAGTCTCTAAAGGGAAACCTTTAGTTAACTTTCCCTGATCCAGAGATTGAGGACTGTGTAAATTGACTTATGTAACTGCAAAAGAACAACAATATTAGCTGCCTTGATTTAAAAAAACTAGTTCTTCCTCAAGAAAATTAATAGACAGCCCAAACTCAACAAACATCTGGGAAAATGGACAATAAGAAAGAGAAGAACCACTATAAATGTCCATAACCTTTAACCCTGAAGGAGACTATGATACTGCGGAAAATAAATTTGAAATTCTAAAAAAATTCTGAGAAATTAGAAAATTTCTATATTCATAAACCAGAATACACTGCTATACAAAAGGAACAGTCAAAGAAAAAAAGGTCTTGAAAAGTAGATTATTATTAATAAAAATTTCAAGCAGTTTGAATCGCAATGAACATTGCTGAAGACCAAATTTGTGACACAGAATATGTGATTGAAGAAATCTCTCAAGGCAAAAGTAAAAGGTAACTCCAGATAGACAGACCGGGTTGAAAGGGTTAAGAAAATAATGACAAAATAATTCTCTGAAAGAAAACTTCCCAAGTGCAAGAAAGGTAGAACTCCATACAGAGAGACCCTTGCAAGATCTAAGAGGAAGCAATAAGAAAAAGATAAATATGTAGATATCTGATGAATTCAAAAGATATAAAAAGAATTTTGAAACTTTTAAGATGCTAAAACTTGATACCAAGTTTGAAATGACAATCTGACTGGCATCAGACTTCCAATCAACTGTACTGAAGCTTAAATAAAATGGAACAAAGCTTTCAAAGTTTTGATGGGAAATTGTTAAAAAAAATAAACTAAGTAATGAGAGAAATTTATTAAAGATAATGATTGATAATCTGTATGTGTTTGCTCTTCACTTCATATAACCTAATCCTGGGTACAGAAAATTTGCTCAACCAGTATCCTTGGCTCTATGAAGTATTGTTGAATGGGCAACAGAAGGTGAAGAAGACTTCATAAGGTCATGAAGTATAAATTGGAAGCTATGTACGTAGACACCACTTTATCCAGAAGAATATTTGAACTCAATCAGTGTTACTTTCTGTAGGCATTTTTGCTTTCCGAGAATTATTACTTTTTATCCTGGCATATGATTGACAGTTTGATTTAGCATTGGCTAATCAAGCAAAAAGCAGACTATGCTTTAAAGTACCAGAACACACTAAGGCAAACTTCATGTGTCATTACCTCTCTGGTAATATATGTGTCAAAGAACTAATTCAAGCTCAGTTGGTGTCTTTTTTGTTTGCTCATTTGAGGTAACATTGGTTTATAACACTGTAAGTTGGTGCCTTTAGGCTGAATGGTCTTCTGAAGATTGCTTTTCAACTTGATTGTGGTGATCCTAGGACCCATTGAGAAGACTGCAGAGGATAAGTCTCCTGGTTCGGTTCTCTTATGCTCCTTTGTATAATTGTGGTTAATTTCTCTAGAACCTGAAACATTTTAATATGTATGAAATGCATATTCATTGTATAAGATACGGAAGTAGAAACTAGAAGTAAAAACTCATGCATAATTCAAATACTTGGGAAAAATTATTACCATCTTAGTATGTATCTTTCCTATATTTTCCCTAGAAAAATAAAATACTATTTCTTTTCACTTATAGAATGAAATGACACTAAAATTCCTGCATGCCAATAAACATGTTTTTATATCATCAATTTTAGTACTACATACTTGCATATGGAATATCAAAAACATGTAAATAAGATCCTATGGCTGGATATTTTGGATTTTTCCAATAAAGAAAAGCATTTTGTGAAATAAATATTTTAACTACTGATGAATAAGGCTAACGGTTTCCATATAAAAACTTCTTTTGTCACCATTTAAAAGCAATAGCTACATATTTTTAAATTATATAAATTTTAAATCACCTTCATCTTCAAAATAATGTGTTCATACGAGAAAATTTGGAAAATGTAGAAAAACATATTGAAGAAAATTTAAAGACCTTAATCTATAAGATAAATTAGACACTACTATTATTAACTATTAAACTCTACCTAAAGAAATATCTACCTTTGAAATTGCATAAAGTTATTAACATAGTTCCTTGTTTTTCATGTTTTCTTAATTCTTGTATTAAATTTTGTTTCATTAAATTATACCCTCAAAGCAAAGAATTTTAGGAAGGAAATACAGTAGATAAGTGCTTACATTCCAAACCTTTATTTTGTTCTCATACTTAATACTGTGAGTTCAGAAAACTCAGTTTGTAATCTAGTTTTTTTCTTAAAACAGATGAGATTAATGATACTTTTGAACAATTAAAGGTGACCAAGAAAAGCCAGAATAAAAGTGTTCAAAAATTAAAAGTGTGGGCCTCCCCGGTGGTGCAGCGGGTTGAGCGCAGCGCTGTGAAGCTGTCCATAGCCGTTCCAGCGCCTATTTGATTCCCGGCCTGCGAGGATCCCACATGGCGCAGCAGACCTCTCCTGTCCAGCCCGCTGCTCCCCTCAGCAGTGCCTGTTCTGCTCCCTGCTCTGTCTCTGGTGAATTCTCTCACCCTCCTGAACCTCTGGACTGTACCCCAGTTCTTGTAAAAATAAATAAATCTTTAAAAATAAAAAAGTAAAAGTGATCTATTGCAAAGATCAGGCGGATCTTCTTCCAGCAGGGACAAAGGCTAAAACAGAGTGGCAGAGGATGAAGTCAATAGGTAGGTAGAGTGTGAAAATCTTGAAAGACATGCAAGGATTTTTGCCAATTTCGGAAATTCTTGGTTGGCATGAAGGATAGGAAGCAAGGAATTCTAGATCTTAGCAGTTTGATGTGTGGCATATAGTAAAAACAATATTTGTTGAAGGAATAGAAAAAGTTTGAGATAAGCCAAATCATGAGGTAGGAAGTTTTTGCACTAGTGGGTGAATGTGGTCATGAAAAATATGATGTTCGTCAATCGTGTGTGAATTTCAGACAAGATTACTAATATGCACCAGACACTATTTGCATAAATAACTGAATTTCCCTGTAGCAGGGATGAATCTGAAATAGTTTCCTCATTCTATCACCCAGTTCCCTTTCAGGAAGAGTTCAAAGAATTATAATTATAATCACTTGTTTTTCACTTAGGTGTGCTCTAGGACTTTCATCTTGTGTGTAGCATATCTAAACTCATTTTTTTTTCCAGAAGTGAAAATTTATATCACAGTAGTAAAAGGCCTATAGAAAAGTTCTTTTTTTAAAAAATTTAGATATCAAATTCATGGTTTGTCTATCTTTGTTTCAGTCTTCTTGTGACACGTTGAGGAAGTCAGTTAATTGGGATGTGTCCTAAAGTTAATCTCTTAACATAGTTCCCAGCATATTGCAGTTTCTCAATACAAATTTACAGGACAAATATGTTTATATAAGCACATTAATTGAAGAGTAGTTCAATCAAGCAATATAGCCCTGATGTTTTTACCACTTTTTTACTTCCAGGGAGTAGGGGAAAGTTAAGTAAATTTTCTAATGTGATACAACATAAGGATGTTTCAACTGTTATTAACAGAAAACCTAATTAAAAATGGCCAAACATATAAAACACAAAGTACCTAAAGAAATTAAAATTTTCCAACATTAACTAATCGGATTGCTTAATAACATCTTCAGGGATTCTGGTTCTGTTCTCTTGTTTCCAGTGTCACTTCATCATAGCTCCTTCCTTCAGAGGACAGCTGCTAAAAAAAGAACTGATGTTATCTCCTCCCTCTTGTCCCATTTAAAATATTTGCATTTCTCTTAAAAGTTCTTCCAGACCATAATGGGAAATTTTCCCAGAAGTCCCTCACTGAGGCACTTCACGAATTTAAATACCATGGGGTTTATTTGTGGATCAATAATAGGCCAGTGGGTGTGTCCACTCTGATTGGTATTAACTACTCAGAGCTCAATTCAGGATCTGCTGTGTGACTGTGTTGTGTGTGTGTGTGTGTGTATCTGTGTGTGTTGGGAAGGGGGAAGGGTAAAACACCCAAACAATGTCAGGAAAATTTAGATGCAATAAAGAAATGAATGGATACCAGGGAGACATTCAATAACATCCATTCTAGTCATCATTTTGCTTGCTAACATGAGAACTTTGCAGCTGATCTGCCATACTAGAAAAATAGCATCACAGCATCATAAAATTTTAGGCCTGAATGAACTAGAGTAATACATTATTTTAATTTAGTACAATTAAATAAGAAACTAAGATTTCAAGATCTAAAAAGTTTAGTCTTACCCTAAGTCACATAGGCAGTTAAACTAGAACTGGTAATAACACTCAAATATTTAATGATCAATTATATGCCCTATCTGTAACATTCCCCTTCAAAAATAAGAACAGTGACATTCTAGATAAGAACACTCAACTGCTGACATCATATGTCAGTAAATTGCTCTAGTAATGAAAATATCTATAGTAGTTAATGCATGATATGACACGCAGTTAATGGATGGAAGATAAGTGATTAGAATAAGTAATTATTTTAAACCAAGTAATTATTACAAGATAAATTCTGTTGTCATTTGACTATTATCAATGTACCATGAAACTTGAATTTTAATAAAAATCTGTAGGACCCATTACCACAAAGACTTAGGCTTCTCCTCTAAAAAATGAAAAAAGAGAAAACCAGGCAGTTGATGACTAGCATATGCATAAAGTGCATAACTTGAATATGCATAAAATGGGAAAAATATCAAAGATTTTGTTTCTAAAAATCCTAAACATCCCATTTGGGATAATTTATAAAGTTTTCTTACTTTTACGGCCATTCAAAAAATTTCTTTATTATGTAGAAACCATTAAAACTAAATATGAGTGGTGTAATTATGTCAAAGTGGCTCTCATTTTTTCAAAGTACATATTTTGTTAGTCACAAAATAACCCAAACACGGAAATTATTTCCATGTATAAATTGAAACATTTATTGTATGGGAAGAATAGATCCTTTCCTTGATTTTTTTTTTTTTTTTTTTTTTTTTAGTGTCTGACATACAGGGAGCATATTTTGGTTTCCAGAACTGTGACACCTCTGTCACTAATGACAATTGTTAATATGTACCAGTATTTCATGAATCCATAAAAAGAGTCTAAGAAATGGTAATTGAAATAATCTAGAAACAAATATGTGTGAGGAATAAAATGAGAAATTTCCAAAGAAGAAAGTACTAACAACACTATTGTGTTTTACTTTAAATAATAGAATTTTATAGCAGTAACAATGGTCCAAAACAACAACAACAACAAAGATTTCACCATTTTTATAGCTGAATCTTATTCTATTGTGCATATATACCACATATTCTTTATCCATTCATCAATTGATGGGTATGTGCAATGTTTCTGGGTCTTAGCTATTATAAATAGTATTACAATAAACACAAGGGGCACATATATTTTTTACAATGAGTGATTTTGTAATTTTCAGGTAAATACCCAAAAGTGAGACAGACTCTCGTAGCCTTAATTCTACAATCCACATTTATATGCTTTATTATTATTTTAGTGTTTTTCTGACACATCGGTTTGTTTGTTCACATTCCATATCCAAGTAAAACCACCTGGTATTTGTCTTTTTCCTTCTGAATTATTTTGCTTAAAATTATCCCCTTCAGTTCTATTCATATTGTTGAAAGCATAAAAGTTCATTTTTTTATAGTTGAGTAGTATTCTATTGTGCACCAGCAATTAGTGATAGCTTTATTTTCCCAATTTTGATTATTTTATATATTTCTCTTGCCTAATTGTTCTAATTAAGACATCTAATACTATATTGATTAATAGTGGGCCTCCCTGGTGGGGCAAGAGGTTGGGACGTAGCCTATGGAGCTGTCTGCAGCCACTGCAGCACAGGTTCAATCCCCAGGCAAGGAGCTACCCACATGGCACAGCAGACCTCTCCTGACTTGCATACTGCTTCCCTCAGCAGTGTATTTCAGTCAATCTGCCTGTTCTGTTCCCCACTCTGTCTCTGGTGAATCCTCTCACACCCCACACCTGTGGTCTGTGCCCCAGTTCTTGTATGCATAAATAAATAAATCTTTAAAAAATGATATTAGATTGTTTAATAGTGGCAAAACTGGGCATCCAGATCTTGTACCTAATCTCAGAGGAAAAACTCACTTTCTTACTAATGAGAAATATATAAGCAGTGTATCTGTCATATATATTTATTATGTTGAGCTAGGTTCCTTCTATCTCCTTTTTTTCAAGAGTTTTTATCATGAAAGGATAGTGAATCTTATCAAATGCTTTTTCAGCATCTATTGATATCATCATATGATTTGTATCATTCTTTTTGTTGATGTAGTGAATTAAAATGATTGATTTTGGGATAGTGACATATCATTGCCTTTCTGGAGTAAATCCCACTTGTCATGATGCATGATCATTTTAATGCAATACTGAATTCATTTTTCTAAGATTTTATTGAGGATTTTTGCATCTTTGTTCATCAGAGATTTTGGTCTACAGTGTTCTTTTTTGTGTTGTCCTCATCTGATTTTGGTGTTAGAGTGATACTGACCTCATAAAATGTGTTTTTAAACATTCCTTTTCCTTCAATTCTTTGAAAGAGTTGAAAAAATATAGGTATTAATTCATCTTTGGAGGTTTAGAAGAATGTAGTAGTGAAACCACTTTTCCTGTTTGGTAGACTTTTAAATACTGTTTTAATTTCCTTGTTTATAAATTGATCTGTTCAAGCTTTCTATCTCTTTCTGATTCAGTCTCAGAAGGTCATATATGTCTAAGAATGAGATGACTTATAACTTCTCTATTAATTCTTATTCTATTTCTTAGATTTTTCTCCATTTGTTTCTTAGTGAGTCTAACTAGATATGTGTCTATTTTATTTGTCTTTTCAAAGATCTAGTTCTTAGTTTCATTGAACTTTTGGACTATTTTCACTATTATTGGATGATTTTCATCTTGGTTATAATCCCCCTACACTTCCTACCCCTCTTGTTTTGATCCTACTGCCTTCTGCCTTCTCCCCATCCCCCACCCCCGCCCCCTTAGTGTGTCTCTGGTTTATAGTTGCTTGTTAATTTTTATTTTTACTTTATTATATTGGTCTTTTTCCTGGTCCCTTATTTAGGTTTTCTAAATTCTTACTATGAGTGAGACCATCCGGTATTTTCCTTTTTTCTTTCTGGCTTATTTTGCTGAGCATGATCCCCTCCAGCTCCATCCATGTTGCTATAAATTGCATGAGTTTATCTTTTTGATCACTGAGTAATATTCCATTGTGTATATGAACCACATCTTCTTGATCCAGTCATGTATTTTTGGGCATTTGGGTTGTTTCCATAGCTTAGCTATTGTAAATAGTGCTGCTATAAACAGAGGGGTGCAGGTGCCCTTTTGAATTAATGTTTCTGTGTCCTTTGGGTAAATACTAGGAGTAGAATTGCTGGATTATATGGAAACTTCATCTTTAGCAGATTGAGGAATCTTCACACAGCTCTCCACAGTGGTTGGACCAGTGTTCTCTCCCACCAGCAGAGCAGGAGAGTTCCTTTTACTCTACATCCTCACCAGCATTCGTTGTTGCTAGATTTTTTAATATGTGCCATTCTCACTGGTGTAAGATGGTATCTCATGTAGTTTTGATTTGCATTTCCCTGATTACAAGTGATGTTGAACATTTTTTCATATGCCTGTTGGCCATTTGCATTTCCTCTTCAGAGAAGCTTCTTTTTAGCTCTTCTGCCATTTTTTGACTGGGTTATTTTCTTTGTTTTTGTTGAGTCTCATCAGCTCTTTGTAGATTTTTGTGATCAGTCCTTTATCATTAGTGATGTGTGCAAAAACTTTCTCCCAATGGGTGGGGTGTCTCTTTGTTTTGGTTACTGTCTCTTTTGCTATACAGCTCTTTAATTTGATGTAGTCCCAGCTGTTTACCTTCACTATTACTGCTTTGGGTGATGTGTCTTTAAAGATGTTACTGAGGTGTATGTCATATAGTGTTTTGCCTATATTTCCTTCTATATATTTTATGGTTTCAGGTCTTATGTCTAGTTCTTTAATCCATTTTGTATTGGTTTGTAGTTCCTGATGTATGATCACTTAATCATTGTATGTATTATATAATGTCCACCCCTGTCTCTTGTTAGCTTTTTCAATTGTAAGTCTATTTTATCTGATGTGAGAGATTTCTGTCATTCATTGCCCCCATTTTCATTTATAATTGTTTTCCAATCATTTATCTTTGCAGCACTATATAGATTTTCTGGAAACAGTAATACATTAGATGTTGTCCTCTGATCCAAGCAACCCCCATGTATCTTTTGAATGATGAGTTCACTGCATTTAAATTTGTTAATACAAATATAATTTCGATATATGAGGATTTACTATTATAATTTTGGCTTTAGATTTCTGGTTATATCTATTTCCTTGTTCAGTTTTTTGTGCATTTTCTTCTCTTTGATTTAGATAAGAGCCTTACCTTCAACATTTCTAGGAGGAGACATCTGCTTAACCAAAGACTCAGCCTGTGTGAAGCACCCCAGCTTCTCCATATACATTTCACCTCAACTGATAATGTGTACTACCACACTGTTTCTGCTCTCCCCTGTTGTCTGTTTCTTCAGCCCTCGGCCTCCTGCCATTTCTCTCCACCTATGTCCTGTACAGTGCAAGGTGAATGACCTCCATGTCCTCTCAAATGTCATATTAGTAGTGTTCATCAACTTTTTCATTTTCTCAGGAACATGACAAGGATAACCATAATGAACACTTATGCTTAATTTAGTATTAATGGTTTTGTTCCCCAAAATTCTAAATAACAGAAATTCAGGTAGAAAATAAAAAGTGAAACTATCTTTATTGGTATTTATGCAAAAAATCCTAAATGTGATCATTCAAAAAGAAATTAGAAACAACAGATGAACACAGGAAAGTGACAGGTTACAAAATCAAGATTAAAAAAATCCATTGATTGTGTTTCCCTGTTGGCACAAGGCATTAAGTTGCAGCACTCTGAAGCTATCCACAGCTACTGTAGTACAAGTTTGATCCCCGGCCAGGCATCTCTGGCCTGTACCCCAGCTCTTGTAAACATAAATAAATAAATCTAAAAAAAAAAGTTATAAGAAGATGGAAAGGCAACCCATGCTCATGGATGGGGACAATCAATATAATCCAAATTAATATCTTAAATAAAGCTATATATAAATTTAATGCATTCCCCTCAAAATGCCAAAAATATTTCTCAATTAAATGAACAAAAATATTGAAATTTATATGGAACTACAAAAGATCTTGAATTGCAAAATCCATTCTGATAAAAAAGGAGATAAAATGAAGGCATCACAACTTCAAACTTTATATAAAGCAATAGTACAAAGAACAATATATGTTGGCATAAAAATAGATACATGGATCAATGGAATAGAATTGAAAACCCAGGAATAAATCCACATAGATATCAGCAATTAATTTATGATGAAGCAACTATGGTCATACAATGGGGAAAAGACAGTCTCTAATCAATGGTGCTGGGAAAATTGGAAAACTACACATAAAAGAATGGAGTTGATCGCCCACTAGCCTAAAATAAATTCCAAGTAGAATAAATATGGTTTTGGTGGCTCAATTCCTTTGGAAAGGGAAACAAACAAATAAAACAAAAAAGAAACAATTTGATTTATGTTGATTTAAAACAAAATCTTATACAGGGAAAAAATACAAGATTTAAAAGGTACTCTATTGAATGGAAAAAATATTTATAAAATATATAGCTGAAAAAGATATATCCAAGAAATATTAAAAAACATACAATTTAACAATTGAAAAAACACAGTCCTATTAATATATGTGAAAAAGATATGGGCAAACAATTCACCAAAGAGGACATACAAATGGCCACATCATCATCACTTCCAATAAGAGAGATGCAGGTTAAAGCCACAATGAGATTACATCTCATATCCATGAGAATGGCACATATTAAAAATATCTCTGGTACAAAAATGAAATAAAAATAAAAATATCTCTGGCGAATGTTGGAAAGGGTGTGGAGAAAGACTAACCCTTTGTTAGGAATGTGAACTGGTATGACTATTATAGAAAGCATCTGAATTTACCTTTAATATGCTAAAAACAAAAATACCACATGACCTAGCAATCCCACTTGGGGGCATTTATCCAGAAAAATGATTATTAATACAGCAAACCTATATGTTTCGCTATGTTCAGAGCAGCGATAGTCAAAATAGCCAGGATATAGAGGCAGTCTTCAGAATATTATTCAGCTGGAAGGAAAGAAACAATAGCTATTTTCAACAAAATGGAGGAATTTGAGGAAATTGTGTGCAGGAAACAATGCAAGAACAATTTTTGAAAATGCAAAACATTTACACAGCAGAAAATAAAATACTTACAAAACCTAGTGGACATCAATAAAGATCATGAGGCCTTTGAAGAAAGTAAAGAAAAGCTGATCAGAGATGTACAAGAAACTTCAGGAAAAAAAAAAAATTTGTCCTAAGAAACAAAAAACATGAAGATTATTAAAATTGAAGATTTAAATAAGTAAGTAACAAATTCTTAGAAATATAAAAGTATTTGCAATTATGCAGGAAAGAAATAGAAAACTTGAACAGACCAGTTACAAACAAGGAAATTGAAACAGTAATCAAAACTGATTCCAAAAAAAGATGTCCAGGGCCAGACATTTCCATAAGTGAGTTCTAGCAAACCATCAGACATGAACTAATAACTATCATGCTCAAACTCTTCCAAAAAATGCAGAATAGGGAATACTTTCAAACATATTTTATGAGACGAATATTAACCTATACCAAAATCATACAAAGAAAACACAACAAAAGAGAATTAAAGACTAATATCCCTGATGAACATAGATACAAAGATCCTGAATAAAATTTTAGCAAGTGACTGCAGCAATGCATTGAAAGGATCACACATCATGACCAAATGTGATTTACACGAGAGGCACAAATATCAGCCAACATCCAAAAATTGATCAAAATAATTAAACACAAAATTGAAATGAAAGATAAAAGTCATATGGTCATATCAATACATGCCAAAAAATCACTCGATAAAACTCAACATTTATGAGGAAAACCCTCAAAAAAATGGTGACCAATGGGACATACATCAATGCAACAAAAGTGGCCATATATGACAAACCCATATATAACATCATTCTCAATGGTGAGAAACTTAAATTATTTCCACTAATATCTAGTATAAGAAAAAGATGTCCACTTTCACCACTACTATTCAAAGTAATATTGGCAGTCCAGGGCAATTAGGCAAGAGAAATATATAAAAGAATCCAAATTGGGAAAGAAAGAAATCTAAACTATTAGTATTTGCAGATGACATGATAATATACATTAAACCCTAAAGATTCTACTTAAACCTAATCAAAAGCTATAATAATCTAAATAATATGGTTCTAATATAAAAGCAGACATACAGATCAATGGAATGGAATTGAGAACCCATAAATAAACCCGCACTGATATGGACAGTTAATCAACAATAAAGAGCCATGAAAAAAACAATGGAATAAGGAAATCCTCTTCCACAAATAATGTTGGGAAAACTGGACATTCACATGCAAAAGATGAAAGTAGATCACTAAGACCACTATCTCATATCATACACAAAAATCAACTCAAAATGGATCAAATGCTTGGATACAGACCTGAAATCATAAAATATGTGTAAGAAATCATAGGCCAAATACTCCATGACATAGGCTTCAGGAATGTCTTTGTAGCTGTTTCCCAAAGAACATGGAAGCACAAGAGAATATAATTTAGTTACATTAAACTAAAAAGCTTTTAGACAGCTAAAGAAACCATCACTAAAACGAGACATAGCATTGAGTTGGAGAAAGTATTTGCACACCATATATCCAACAAGAATGATACCCAAGATCTGTAGTGAATACACACAACTCAACAGAAGGAAAACTAATAACTCTATTTAAAAAAAAAAAAGGCAGAAAATCTAAGTAGTCACTTCTCCACAGAAGACACACAGATGCATACAGGCACATTTATTATCATAGAAATGCACATCAAACCATAATGAGATATCACCCCACACCTGTGAGAATGGCTCATATCAAAAAGACCAAAAACAACAAATGCTGGCAAGGATGTGAAGAAAAATGAAACCTCTTACACTTGGTGTGAATGTTGACTGGTCTAGCCCCTATGGAAAGCAGTATGGAGGATTCTCAAAAGATTAAAAATGTATCTAACATATGATTCATCAATTCCAGTCCTAAGTATTTACTTGAATATAAAAACACCAATTTTAAGGGAAACATACTCTTCTATGTTCATTGCAACACCTTTTACAATAGCTAAGCAATGGAAACAATCTAAGTGCCTAAATAGAAATGAATGGATAGGAGGATGTGGTACATATAAACATTGGACTAATACTTAGCTATCAAAAAGATAAACTCTTGCCATTATACTAAGTAAAAAAATCGGAAAGAGAAAGATAAATGCTAGAAAGATAAATACTAGAAGGAGAAATATAATACTTACATTGGAATATAGAAAAATCAAACAAAGAGTCAGATAAAGCCAAACTAAAAACAAACTCTAGAAATTTATATATCTGGAACTTAGGCTACCAGAAAGAGTGGGGGAAAGTGTGAAGAAGAAAATAGTGGTGAAGCATGAGTTTGATTTGAATTGTGTGAAAATTTAAAATTTCTTTTCAACAAAATATATTATTAAGTTTATGAATCAGCAAACCACAAAAGTAAAAAAGATAATTACAGCATATATAAGTTGATAAAGGGTTTATATTTTGGAAATATGAACGTTTTCTGGAAATCACAGGAAAAAGAAAACAAAAATGTTTCAAAGACTGGAATAGACATTTAACAAAAGGATATTCAAATGCACAATAAATACATTATAATGTGTTTAACTTAATCAATCAGCAAGGAAAGCAAATTAAGTGCAAAATAGGATATCATTCTACACACATCAGAATGGGTTATTTAAAAAAAAAAAAAATAACAAAACCAAGAGATACTGATAATGTAGCACATTTGGAACTTTGATACTGTGATGATAGAATCATAAATTAGTACCATTTGAAAAACTATATGACAATATCTAGCAAAATTGGAAAAAAGCATATGTATAAATTTTAATACAATTCCATCCAACAAAATGTTTATCAACAAAAAAAAAAAACTAATATGTTCATCAGAAGACATACACTAAAATATTTATAATAGTGCTTTTGTAATAACTAAAAATTGGAAAACAATTCAAAGTCACCATCAGTAGTAAAAATGACCAAAAAATAAATTATTCACTTTGGAATAGAATACAATAAAATTGCAAATAAGGTCCTCCCTCGTGGCTCAAGGGGTTAAGACGCAACCTATGAAGCTGTGCACAGCCACTGCAGCATGAGTTCAATTCCCTAGCCGGTCAGGGAGGTGACTCACATGGCACAGCAGACCTCTCCTGACACCCGCTGCGCCCCTCATCAGTGTATTTCAGTTAGTCTGACTGTTTTGCTCCCCATTCCATCTCTGGTGAATCCTCTCACCACTGTATCTCTGGCCTGTACCCCAGTTCTTGTCTGCATAAATAATTTTTTTTTAAAAATGTAAATAAATAGCTTCTACAAAGAGCAAGAATGCTTTCCTACTAAGACTTCAACCATAAATTGAGTAAATACACCTATACCCATGCATTATTATAGTAACAGGTAAATATACAACCATTCAAGACTATTCTTTTTTAAAATTATTTTTTACATCATTGTTCATTTTTAAGCAATATTTGCTTCCCCCCCACCCCCTTAGGTGTAGTCCCCATAGAGTTTCCTTCACCAATGCACCCGTGCACCATCACCTCAGTCCCCTGTGCTCCTCCCTCCCTCCCTCTGATCCCTCTCCCTCCTCCTCCCCTGAAGTATGTCTGATTTCTAATTGTCCATTTTTGCTTTGTTGTGTTGTGTACTGTTATTATTTTTTTACACTGATATCTTATTTGGTTCCCCTATATTCCTGGCATAAGTGAAATTATCTGATATTTTCCTTTTTTCCTTCTGCTTATTTCACTGAACATAACTCCTCTAGTTCCATATGTGTATTGCAGCACTATTTAGAATAGGTAAAACCTGGAAACAACCCAAATGCCCCAAAATAGATGACTGTATCAAGAAGATGTGGCTTATATACACAATGGAATATTATTCAGCAATCAAAAAGATAAACTCATGCAATTCAAGACTATTCTGGTGTTGGAAGTCTTTGAGCAAAAGGAGGATGAATTACTGGAAGGAGGCATAGGGGTTTCTAGGATGTTGAACATTTTATTTCTTTTTTTTTTTTAAATAGTTTTTTTTTTTTATAGAGGCATTTTTTTATTTATTTATTATATTTGTTTGGTTTGTTTTGTTTATACATGCACTGGGTACAGTCAGAAGCGCGGGAGGGTGAGAGAATTCACCAGAGCCAGAACGGGGAGCAGAGCAGGCAGAAGGACTGAAGTACACTGCTGAGGGGAGCAGCGGGTGGCAGGAGAGGTCTGCGCACCATGTGGTGGATCCTCCTCCGGTGGCCTGGGAGAAGCCGAGGATCGAACCGGCGCCGCAGAGGCCGCGGGCAGCTTCGCAACCCAGCGCTCAACCGCTGCGCCACCGGGGAGGCCCGAACATTTTATTTCTTAAACTGAGGGATGTTTCTGTAGTAATATTCTTTTGATTCAGGCATAAACATATGAAATGTGCTCATTTCTACTTGCAACTTTCAAGTATTTTTTTCTGCTATTTCTTCAATAAGTATTCTAAAACAATTAGAGTCTATACTCTTTCAAGGTCATCATTTCTTAAAAACAATGCTATTAATACTACTATTCAGCACATTATTAGAAGTCTTTGCTAGAGCAATTAGGCAAGAGAAATCCATAAAAGAAATCCAAATTTAGAAAGAAGTAAAACTATCATTATTTTTGGATGATATAATAATATACTAGAGAATCCCAAAGACTCCAGGGAAAAACTAATTGAAATAATAAACCTGTTCAGCAAAGCAGTGGGATACAAAATCAACACACAAAAATCAGTAGCCTTTTTATATGCAAACAATGATCTGGAAGATGAAATTAAGAATGTTAGTCCATTTATAATCTCACCAAAAAAAAAAAATTAAAAATTAAATACCTGGGAATAAACCTAACAAAGGAGGTGAAGGATAGGAAAACTACAAAACACTGTTAAAAGAAATATAACAAGGTACAAAGCAAAGGGAAGATATTCCTTCTTCATGGATTGGAATAATGGCCATCCTACCTAAAGCAATATACAGATTGAATGCAATTCCAATAAAAATTACAATGGAATTCTTCAAGGAATAGAACAAAAACAACTGAAATTTATATGGAACCATGAAAAAACAAATGGCCTAAAGGACTTCCCTAGTGGTGCAAGGGGTTATGATGCAAACTATGAAGCTATCCACAGCCACTGCAGCACAAGTTCAATTCCCGGCCAGGGAGCTACCCACATGGCACAGCAGACCACTCCTGTCTTGCCCGCTGCTCCCCTCAGCAGTGTATTTCAGTCAATCCACCTGTTCTGCTCCCCACTCTGTTTCTGGTGAATCCTCTCACCCCCAGCACCTCCAGCCTGTACCCCAGTTCTTTCATGCACAGATAAATAAATCTTTAAAAAATAGCCAAAAATCTCCTGTTTAGAAAGGAGAGAAATGGAGGTATCATTCTTCAAGACTTGAAACTATACTATGAAGACATAATAATTATAACAGTACAGTACTGGAAAAAATAGACAAGGACCAATGGAATAGATTTGAGAGACAGAAATGAAACTACACTTATATGGACAACTAATCTACCACAAAGCAGTGAAGTATATACACTGGAGAAAGGAAAACTTCTTCAATAAATGGTGTTGGGAAAATTGGACTGCCACATGCAAAAGAATGAAACTAGGTCAGTGTCTCACACCAAACACTAAAATTAATTCTAAATGTTCTAAATGGATAAAAGTCTGGTTTAAGATCAGAAACCATAAAATAGAAGAAAACATAGGCAAAGCACTCCATGACAAAAACTTCAGAAATGTCTTTGTAGATTCATCTCCAGCAGTAAGGATAATAGAGGAGAATATAAACAGTTGGGACTATATCAAACTGAAAAACTTCTACACAGCAAAAAAAAGACGTAAACAAAAGGAAGAGACATTTACCCCCACAGAGAAAATATTTGCACACTACACATATCTCTGAGGAGGGACTGATATCAAAGATCTACAAAGAGCTGGTTCAACTCGACCTAAAGAAAATAAACAACCCAATCCAAAAAATGAGCAGAATAGCTTGGCAGGTACTACTCTAAAGAAGACATTCAGGTGACGAACAGGAATACGAAAAAATGTTCATCATCACTTATCACAAGGGAAATGCAAATCAAAACAAAATGAGATACCACTTCATACCTGCCCCAGAGCAGGTGACTGGATTAAGATGTGGTATGTGCTTATAAGGAATCCAAACAGGCAAGAAAGAAGTCAAACTATCACTATTTGCAGATGATATGATAATATATATAGAACCCCAAAAACTCCACAGAAAAACTAATTAAACTAATCAAACAGTTTAGTAAAGTGGCAAGATACAAAAATCAGTAGCCTTCCTATACACAAACAATAAATCTGAAGAAGAAGAAATCAAGAAAACTGTCCCTTTTATTATTGAAACCAAAAAAAAAAATCAAATACTTGGGAATAAACCTAATAAAAGAGGTAAAAGACCTATATAAAGAAAACTATAGAACACTGTTAAAAGAAATAGAAGAAAACACAAAGAAATGGAAAGACATCCCCTGCTCATGGATTGGAAGAATTAACATTATCAAAACAGCCATCCTACCAAAAGCAATTTACAGATTCAATGCTATTCCCATAAAAATTTCAATGGCGGGTCTGGTGGCGCAGGAGGTTGAGCGCTGCGCTATGATGCTGTCAGCAGACTACAGCGCCAATTCAATCCCAGCCGGCCGGTGAGGGTCCCACATGGTGCGACAGGCCTCTCCCCTCAGCAGTGTATTTTGTCAGTCTGACTGTTCTATTCCCCACTCTGTCTCTGGTGTATCCTCTCACCCTCCTGTACCTCTGGCCTGTACCCTGGTTCTTGTATAAAATAAATAAATAAATCTTTAAAAAAAAATTTTCAATGACATTTGTCAAGGATATAGAACAAATATTGATGAAATTCATATGGAGCCACCAAAAACCCCAAATAGCCAAAGCTCTCCTGAAAAATAAAAAGAAGGGAATGGAGGCATCACACTACCAGATTTCAAACTACACTACAAAGCCATAATAATCAAAACTGCATGGTATTGGAACAAGAACAGACACATGGATCAATGGAACTTAATAGAAAATCCAGAAATAGGGCCTTACCTGGAGGCGCAGGCAGTTGAGCACAGTTTCGATCCCAGTTAGCCAGTGAGGGTCCCACATGGTGACCAGACCTCTCCTGTCTTTCCCACTGCTCCTCTCAGCAGTGTATTTCATCAGTCTGCCTGTTCTGTTCCCTGCTGTCTCTGGTGAATCCTCTGACCCTCCCACACTTCTGGCCTGTAACCCGGTTCTTGTATAAATAAATAAATGAATAAATCTTTTTTTAAAAAAAAGAAAATCCAGAAATAAACCCACAGATTTACAGTCAACTAATCTTTGACAAAAGAGCAAAGAATATGCACTGGAGCAAAGACAGTTTGTTCAATAAATGGTGCTGGGAAAACTGGGTCGCTACATGCAAAAGAATGAAGCTTGACTACTACCTCACATCATACACAAAAACCAACTCAAAATGGATTAATGAACTAGACATAAGACCTGAAACCATAAAATACACAGAAGAAAATATAGGCAAAATACTACATGACATGCACCTAAAAAACAACTTTATAGACACATCACCCAAAGCAGTGATAGAGAAGGCAAAGATAAATAGCTGGGATTACATCAAATTAAAGAACTTCTGTACAGCAAAATAGACAATAGCCAAAACAAAGAGAAACCCCACTGACTGGGAGAAAATTTTTGCACACAAGATTAATGATAAAGGACTGATCACAAAAATCTGCAAATAGCTGATGAGACTCAACAAAAACAAATAAAATAACCCAGTCAAAAAATGGGCAAAATAGCTAAAAAGGAACTTCTCCAAAAAGGAAATGCAAATGGCCAACAGGCATATGAAAAAATGTTCAACATCACTTGTAATCAGGGAAATGCAAATCAAAACCACATGAGATACCATCTTACACCAGTGAAAATGGCACATATTAAAAAAACTAGCAACAATGAATGTTGGTGAGGATGTGGAGTAAAAGGAACTCTCCTGCATTACTGGTGGGAGTACAAAATGGTCCACTATGGAAAGCTGCGTGGCAATTCCTCAGTATGCTAAAGATGGAGCTTCTATTTAATCCAGCAATTCCACTCCTAGTATTTGGGTCCTTTGGGTCCTTTGGGTAAAGGATGCAGAAACATTAATTCAAAAGGGCACCTGCACCCCTATGTTTATAGCAGCACTATTTTCAATAGCTAAGCTTTGGAAACAACCCAAATGCCCAAAAATAGATGACTGGATCAAAAAGATGTGGTACATATACACCATGGAATATTACTCAGCAATCAAAAAAGATAAACTCATGCAATTCGTAGCAACATGGATGGAGCTGGAAGGGATCATGCTCAGCGAAATAAGTCAGAGAGAAAAAGCAAAATATCAGATGATCTCACTCATGGCAGGAATTTAGAAAACCTAAATAAGGGACCAGGAAAAAGACTAATTATAATAAAGTAAAAATCAAAATCAACAAGCAACTATAAACCAGAGACACACTAACAGGGCGGGGGTGGGAAGAGAGGAGGGATTAGAGTCAAAATAAGAAGGGGTGGGAATTGTATGGGGAATATAACCAAAATGAAAATGTAGGCATTGTACAAAAAAGAAAAATGATGTAAGAATTACATAAAATAAAATTAAATTTAAAAAAAAAAAAGATGTGGTATGTGCATGTGTGTGTGCACACATGCAATGCAATACTACTCAGTGATCAAAAAAGATAAACTCATGCCATTTGGGGAAACATGGATGGAACTGGAAGGGATTATCCTAAGTGAAACAAACCAGAAGGAGAAAGATAAATACCAGATGGTTTCACTTACATGTGGAATATAGAGAAACCAAAAAAGGATCAAAGACAAACTTTAAAACCAATCTTTGAAATCTGACCACAGAAATGAAGCATCCAGGAGTGGAGGAGGAAGGAGAGGAGAAGGGGAGAAAAAAGGGGAGGGGTGAGCACAATGGGCTATGATAGAGGATTATGGGTGATTTGGTGGTGAGAGAACTCTAGTGACCACACCTGAGGGCAGAAATTTTGTATTGTGAAAAAATGAATAAGGATGTAAAATAACAAGTTTCATTATATATATATATATATATATATATATATATATATACACACACACACACATACATAGTATATGTATATATGTATATTTATGTGTGCATATATACATAAAACACTAATTTGGTACACAAAAATAGTTTTAAAAAGTAATAGCAGTTGGGGCCTCCCCGGTGGCGCAGCGGTTGAGCGCTGGGTTGCGAAGCTGCCCGCGGCATCTGCGGCGCTGATTCGATCCCCGGCTGCTCCCCGGCCACCAGAGGAGGGTCCCACATGGCGCGCAGACCTCTCCTGTGGCGCCCGCTGCTCCCCTCAGCAGTGTACTTCGGTCCTTCTGCCTGCTCTGCCACCCGCTCTGGCTCGGGTGAATTCTCTCACCCTCCCATGCTTCTGACTGTACCCAGTGCATGTATAAACAAACAAACAAATAAATAAATACATGCCTTTAAAAAAAAAAAAAGTAATAACAGTTATATGTTAAATATTATTTGTATTATTTGGAATGGTTAGAGCAGGTGAATAGTAGGGGATGGGGGAAAATCTCAAGTACATTAACAGATTGGTAATTAATACCACAAAATTGGTAGTCCTCAGTCCTGGTTGATTATCTCCAAACCACTTTTCTATATTAACAGGCTGAAAATAAAATGAATATAATACTCTCTATACAAGTAGAGAAACTCATGTATTAAAAATTACTTAGAAATCTTGAATTATTTTAATGCATTTCTCTTTCACCTTGGGAAACAATCATGAAGGGAAAAAATTTGTAAATAATAAAATAATAAAGAACAGTTGTACATTTAGATAAAGAATTAAATCAATGTAAAATATAAATGAGGTGTTTTTACAATTCTGTTACATAAAATGTAATGGAAAAGGAACATAAAATATGACAGAATATGAAAATCTACTGAAAATAAGCAATAAAAAATGAGAATTTTAAGCATTTGCTTTGAAGCATTACTAATCACTCCTGATATACAATAACACAAGATAAAATTTAATTACCCCCATGGTAAAAATAAACATGCTCAGACAAAATCATTCTTTATCGGCATTCCCTTTCAGAGCATTTGGTCCTAGTCCAAGGGTTGAATACTTCCATACTCTTAACATGGGGCTAGGAGTGTGGGTGATTACACCAAATGCTCACTCTATTTTCAGGACTTGGTACTCACTCAGGCAAAACATGGATCCCTGGGGTAGGCAGTAGAAGTGGTGAAAGAATCAAAACAGAACTTAAATTTCTTCAAAATTACTTATCCCACAGAAGCATTTAGTGCAAAAGGAAAAAATACTAATGTGGTTTATTTTTGGCATTGAAGGCTTTTTATTTTTTCTAATTCTTTGTATATACAAAGTATAGAAAGGAAGTTTAGTCTGTTACGAACCGGTGTTCACTTTCACATTTTTAGTTGATTTTTTTTTCTTGGTGTTTATGTGTTCAGACAAAATGTAAACAAGTAATAAGTTTCATCCAAGAAGAAAGATGATAAATCCATGTGATTTACACTGAATTAGGGGTTAATTACTTAAATGATTCTGGCACTTTCAAATTGTTAAATCTATCTTCACACAAATCTGCATTTCTGAAATTGCTTTTTATTACCTTAATATTTTACAGGTCTATATACTCCTAAATCATATACAGCATTGTAAACCAATAAAAAATAATTCAATAAATAAAAGCTTTACAGGTCTGATTGCTATGTTTTGGTTGACTGTTGCATAAAATATATAGAAGTCCATATCATGCTTAACACTGTGATTTATTAAACCTTAAACTTATGTTCAAAATTCACATTCAGTCATTCCCAGGAAACCAGCTGAACACAGTGCTACATTTTCATTGCCACTTTAATGTTTTCCTTCCCTTACTTTATGTCACATATAACTTGTTTTACTAGAACATCTTGAACAGGAAGTGTACGGTCAGGACACTCTTAAAAAAGTGATGATACTGATGGGATATAAGCGGGGTGATGGGAAGGGAAAAACAAGAAGCCAAGAAGATGTGTGTTGTTGGTGGGGAGGCATTAGGTTGTTAAAATCTAAGTTAGAACATGAAATGTCACAGTGGGGCTTGCTCTGTCCATGACACTCTAACCTCAGTGTAGGTCTCTGGCCCGTAGTAGGTCTTCAATAGTATAACGCTAACTAATTATGATTCTCAGAAAGACTAAGAGCAAAGGTCAGCTTCACTAACCACTAGATGCATGACCCTGAGCAATTTCCTCCACTTTCTGAGTCCTGTATTTCATTTTTTTTTAAAGGATGAAAATAGCATCCACTAAAAAATTTCACTTAGCAGTCACAAGAGACGGATTATGGAAAGCATCCAGGAAGTGTCAAGAACTAGTAGTAATTAACAAATGGTTAGTGATTATTTTATCCTCAAATCAATTGTTTGTAAATATACATATCTAGGTATAAGCAGATGTTTGAAAAACACTGGGGCCAAAATAAACTTTGAGAAGGGCAAAAAGTCATTGAAAGTTGTGCTCACTTTAATATAATTTGTTAAATAGCTAGTGTTGAATAGGTTTCATAACCATTTCCTTTTTTAAAATGACTTCTGAAAAGCATGGGAGTAAAAGTAATATCTATTGCTGCCAATTTTCACATCTGGACATCAAAAAATACCAGATGATTCTTATGTTGGTAATCATTTTCCCTATGACTCAATGAAATTTCCCTATCAGTTAACATTTATTTGAAATAAGGGAAACTATATACTCAATAATAGTCTTACTGATAATGTTCAAAACCATAATAATTTATATTTATTGAAAGACTGGTATATAACTTGGCATCCTTTATAAACTTAAAATAGAGATAGCCATTCCCTCTTTAGCACTGCAGTCACATTTTTTTTCTATTTGTTTCAAGATTTATTTATTTATTTGTACAAGCACTGGGTACAGTCAAGAGGGTGAGAGAATTCACCAGAGACAGAGCAGAGAGCAGAACAGGCAGACTGAGGAAGCACACTGCTGAGGGGAGCAGCAGGCGGCAGGAAAGGTCTGCGCGCCATATGGGACCCTTGCCCGGTGGCCTGGGATGGAACCGGCACTGCAGAGGCTGCGGGCAGCTTTGCAACCCAGTCCTCAATCGCTGCGCCACCGGGGAGGCCCCCATTTTTTTCTAAATCAATGTGGCTGTCCCCACCAAGTTTGCTGGATTGGTATAAATTTTAAATTATTATTAAAACTGTTACCCTCAAGATTCTGCACAGACTCAGAATTTACATGGTTCCAGGAGATTGGGAGTGGACCTGATCTTCGGTGGACCCCGCTTTTAATAAATTCTCATTTACTATTTGATGGCACTGTTATATTTGAACCTTCATTGTATTGCCAGATAGCTCACAGAGGTGCTCTTGGCAGCTATCCACAAACACAGATACCTTCATCTACTGCTCCCCATAATCCTCCCAGCAAATACACACAACTATTTCTCAATTTAGAGAACATATTCCTAATATCTCAAAAAAGCTCACCCTAGCCAGACTTCACATTCTTTCAAACCCTTTTCTTTCACCCATCATTTCCATAAATGGTCTACATGGGGTTTATTTATTGCTTTTGACCCACAATGTAGTTCTTATTTTCCTTGGTACAAATATCTAGAACAACATAAAAGGAATATCTTCTAAAAATAGTATGTTGGGTAGTGTGAGGGACAAAGGGGAAAAAAATCTTATTGATTCAATTTTCCATAGAAGCAAGAGCAATGATGAAATTAAAATCTCAGTAAATCATCCCTCTATAAATTATATGAAAGATGGAAAATCAGTCAAGTAATTGGAAGAGAAGTAAACAGGTTCATAATCAGATAGACCTAGGTTAAAGAGAGACTTTGGGTCTGTGTGAGTGAGCAATTCCACTCATGACAACATATATCTGCACAAAAACTTGTACAGGAATTATTCTAACAACATTATTCATAGCACCCCCGAATTGTAAACAGCCCACTTTTCAGTCACTGATGAATGGATAAACAATATGTAGCATGTCTACACAATGGGATTTATTCAGCAATAAAATGAATGAACTTATTTTTTACATGTTGCCAATGAACTTTGAAAACATTAGGCTAAATGAAAGAATTCCATCAACAAAGACCATATATTACATAATTATACTTATATACAATGCCCAATTATTCAAATGATTGAGACAGAAAGCAAATAGGTGGTTGTTTAGGGTCATGTGTTGGGAGAGGGAGGGATGAGGTGATGAGTGGAAATAGCACTAAGGGAAGTGGCCTAAGGGAAGGAAGGATGATAAGTGACCCCTACTAACTTTGGAGTTTTTTTTGGAGGGTGGTGAAATGTCCTGATATTGTGGATAGATGATATTGTGAATATTGTGATTATGAAGAAATCATTGGATATATTTAATGTTAGTTTCTATTTCAAATCGTGGCCTAGAAGGGACCTTATTTAGCAAGGGACAGCTGTATTTAACAAAATAAATCACATCAATAATAAAATTACAATTTTGGAATTCATTAGGATTGTTCATGATCAATTTGAACTACTGAACAATTTAATTTACTTTAAAAAGTGAAAGAAATATATGTTCTAATTATTGACAGGTTTATATATTAATTAATGAGATCTATATCTCAATGCCCTTATATTTTATAGTAGCTCTTCATTGAAAACATAAAACATAAGCAAGGTACAACTACACATTTCATGAATTTGTGAATAATTCTAGAGAAAGTCCTGGAATTGACTTTTTTTGGATCAGCTTGGATCTATGTGTGTCACTGAAACAACCATTCTGATTGGTCACGCTTGGATCATTGGTCATTCTAGATCGAATAATTAATTAATAAATAATTTAATTATGACCACATATACTGAAATAATAGCAAAGCATTTTTCCAAAGTAAAAGAAAATGGTTGTCAAGCAAGTAATAGCAAATTCCAAATATAACTTTGAAAAAAATTGGCTTTATTTATGTTGCATGAGGTGATTTATTTGTCAGGCTGTGGCCCCATGTTATTGGTTTGTGACCTTAGATGTCCTTAATGTGTAAAATTGGAATAATCTGTATCTCTGCAACTACCATTAAATTTCTATAATTTACTACATACAAGAATAAAATTCACAGGAAGAACCTCAAGTTCATTTATTCCAAATCCAGTATCTTAAAAAAAAAAAAAAGAAAGAAAGCTACAGAACAGAGAGACTGACTCATCAAAGTCACATATATCATGGCATGATAGAGACTAACTCCAGCTTCCTTTATGTCTCCACGTGAGTTAAATGGCATTTAGCATGAACTCAAATGACTGTAATAAAATGATGAAACAGCTAGTGCCATTAGAAAGGTACAAAGAGAGAGCTCTGAGAATTCAAATATAGTAATCATCTTTGTGAAGGAGGCAGGCCACTCATTTTATCCAGATAGCTCAAACTTACCCTTTGGATGCTCAGACATATATTTTTTTTCATTTTATGTAGATTTTTTAAAACCATATTAAATTCTTCCCTGCCTTTTAAAAATAGCAACTGCTGAACATAATTTATCCCTTTTGAAAACTGTGCCATCATTATGAGCCACTATCACTGCATTATTTTCTAAAACACATAGTTCCGCTTCCTAATTTTCAGCTTCCCCTCCCTTATCTAGCAACTGCTACTTCATTACTGCCAGCTTGCTTGCTTCTAACATTCCCTTGCCCCTTTCTAATTTGTTACTTATGATCTACTTTGAGCTGGAAAACCAGAAAACCCACAATTATGATGACCTCAGTAAAGTAAGAATAAACAAACTCTAAATGAAAGCACATAAGCCTTTAAGAAGGAAAGTCCATTGCTTTAGTCTGGGGACATGGAAGCTATTTTGGGTAGTCAAGGACTTTTTGTTTATTTATGAGTTTGTATTCCAGGGAACAGAGGGTGCTGGGAGTCTGGTTAAGAAGGACATCTACAAAGTTTTTACACTTTGTAGACATCTAGTAATAAAAGATTTTCACCAAGACTGGCTGGTGTGACAACAGAACCGTGTAGAAACACCTTCCAGACATACTCCAGGAAAATACCCGCTGTGGGTTAAGTTTAACTGTGAGCCTAGAGTTGTTTTGTGTCTCAAATTGCACTGGCAAGAACATAATGCTCAGTTCCCTAAATCACTCTCACTGTAACAGTTTCTGAAGTTAAAACCAAAGTCTCTTCCGTACCGCAAGGATCATGCAAAACCTGCAAACCAAAAGTATTGTCATAAGCCCACAAAACTTCAGGCCAAATTTCCCACTCATCTTACCCAAAAATAAAGACTTCTGTTTAAGTTTACAGTTCTAAATTTCATGAATGAATGAGATCATGGCAAAAATTGTAGGCCTCCCTGGTGGCGCAGGCAGTTGAGCGCCACACTGTGAAGCTCTCTGCAGCCTCTGCAGCACGGGTTCGATCCTAGCTGGTCAGCAAGAATCCCACATGGTGCCCCAGACCTCTCCTGTCTCGCCCACTGCTCCCCTCAGCAGTATATTTCTGCAGTCTGCCTGTTCTGTTCCCTGCTTTGTCTCCGGTGAATCCTCTCACCCTCCCAAGTATCTGGCCTGTACCCTGTTTCTTGTATAAAAAATAAATAAATCTTTAAAAAAAATTATAACTTACATTTCTCTGGCCCTGGCTTTTGACAGGTCAAAACCACTGGCACCCTACAAACCCCCATATCATGTTGGCAGGAGTCTAAGGGGTACCTCATAAGTGGTGCCTGTGAAGCACCCCAGTTTTTCACAAGTTGTGATCCCTCTCCCATCAGGAATCAAACTTGCCAACTGATATTCCCGCTGGTAGTAAGCATCGCTCCCAAGATACTGGAGAACTCACGAGGTGCCTGTCTTCCTACTTCACTATGTTAGAGGTATGTTCCGATGATTTATAAAGTTGTTCCGATGTATGTATAAAGTATGTATGTATAAAGTATGTTCCGATGATTTATAAAGTTTTCAAGCCAATTCTACTCTCTTGTAGCTGCTCTAATCTGCGTATGATTCACCATGTATCAGCAGTAAAGATGCTTGAGACAGAATATACATCTGAAGGGTAGTTACAGTGTTCTACCCAAAATATTTGCCCCAGTGCATTTTTCTTCAAGGCACTTTCCATGAAGAATTCTCAACTTCCATGCAAAAAGGCCTCTAGTTACCTAGTCCAATTAATGTGTAATATATTCCTCCAAATGTCACAGATTTTAGCTTTGGAGGATGGAAAATGAGGATGTATGTGAATTGTAATTCTTTGCTCTTTCCTTACCCTTATTGTAATTGCTTTTCATCCAGTTATGGAACCTAAAATTTTACTTTAGGTGTCATCCTTCTCTTCATCTGTGTCCAATCAACCAATGATCATTGCATTAAATCAACTTGACTTTTAAGATAATTCCTTAATGAACTGATATATGTGTGTGCATAATAATTACTTTTTATAGGACTTTATTACCCACCCACATTTTGTTTTCTGCTCAACTAGTCTCTTGGTCCCATCTCTAAAAGTTGTAGCTCCATGAATATGGTATCTACTGCTGCTTTGAATCCCAACTGGCAAAAAAAATAAGTACATAAATGAGAAAAAGAAAAATTGTACTCTGGGGAAATATGTAAAAGTTGCACTCTGTAAATATTTTATATTTTCTAGAAGAGTACATTCCTATCAAAAAGATAAGTTCATTCAGATATAGTCTCCATTAATTTTCATGTTTTTGAAGCAGATACTATCATTTTTCCTGTTCTTCTATGATATATAGCATCGTTCCAGGAAGAGGCAGCGATTAGGTAAATACAACAACTGTGTCAAAAGATTTGGTACCAAGATATCTCAGGAACCAAAACTATCTCAGGAACCAAAACTTCTTTATAACAAAATTAGAAATGTTATAGGAATCCTCAGAATTTGGAGACTGGACAGTCAAATTAAAGAGGGGTGTAGGGGAGTGTGAAAAGATTATTTGCTCAGGGTGGATAGGTGGCAAAACCCCACAGACCTATCCACAGTGCTCTCAGAGATGAAGGAGGACAATTTATTATGCAACTGATACCCCTGTGAAACATCATGAGGCCACATTTCCACTCAACATTCTGGGAGAGGAAACTGAGGAGCACAATATCTGAGCAAAGCCTGCCCACGCACTTGCATGTACACATATTTTACCTTTTAAAAGGCACTTTATTCACATGATTATAGGTGAACTGCTCCACTTAAAGAAACAAAAGACATCGGATGACTCACATACTACGTCTTCTTGTCTTCCTTCACCCCTTTCGCTTTCTCCTTCTACCCCCTATTTTAGACAAGCCTCTTCCTCTCCTTCTCCCTTCTTCCATATTCCTTATCAACTTTTCTCTAGCTAAAGAGGGAGTTGGTGAGCAGCATCCTGAATATGTAGGTAACACTTCTTGGGTCATGCCAAAATTTCCCTAAAGCAAGTGTTCTGTTTGAACACTGGCCCTCATGAATAGCACTATTATTGCCTTGGATGAAGGCAGAGTATAGTGGGGAAATGAAGTGCCCCAGGTCATCCAGGGTCCCTTACAGACAACCTGACTCACTTAGGCTAAGCATTACAAGATTCCCCCTAGACCTCAGATGATTGCCCTGCCCTGCAGTTTGCAGGAAGCCTTGGGATCTCTTCCCATCTCTTACAAGCCAAGTTGTATCTGGTCTTGGAGCCAAGGTATGATTTCACACATTTCCATTATTGCTTTATCCTGGTGTCAACACAACATATTTTTCATCAGCCTCTTGCTGTTTTAATCAGCATTTCAAGGAAGGGAGATGTATAGAGGGCTCTGTTTGGAGAACAGGTAATTTAGCTCAGTGTTGCCGGGGGTCAGGTAAGCCTAAAATGTTCATTTATCACTCCTATAAACTACTGAGATTATTTTACTGAAATATCTATCTCAGTGTTTGAAAAATCTGTTAAAAATGAATTTTTGAGTATCTGAACTCTGCACCTTTTCTCACATATATAAAAGGAATGCAAGATTTCAAAAAGAATGTCTCCTTTACTTCAGTTCTTTAGTCATTGAACTGCATGTTCTTTTATAGATCATTCTTATTTCTCTTCTGAGAATAGGAAAATGGGAGACACTTTAAGGGATTTTTTTCAATTAAAATGAGTTGCAGAAAACTAAGAAATGTAACACTTCATTAGCAAGCATTTAATTCCCTAGCTTTTTATTTTTAAGGAAATTAAAAAACCGTATGCTCTCTGGTACAATTTGTGTTTTTCAATTGCAGTATACATTATAACCTATAAGAGGGAATTTTTGATAAATATGAGGTATTAACAAAAGACTTCAATGAGAATTACTAACTGTGACTTCTGTCATTTACTGTTGATGAGTGTAAGTTGTTTTTGCTTGAAGAAACAAGAATGATTAAGAAGCACATTTTTAAAAGTGCACACTGGATATAATGTTTTTAACTCACTGACTTGAACTGGTGGATATCAAACTACGGTTTGATGGTGAAGGGAGTAAATAAAACTAAAACATTTATTCTTAATAAATGTATTTCAAAAATAATGTTTGTAAAAATGCCATCTATGTTATGAAAGTATACCACTCATTTTGCTTTTAAATGGCACTTTTAGTGATCATAGTATCATAGCAAGTTCCAATGAACTTGGAATTTTTGTGATAATCTGAGAGATTTCATACATGTTATATGCATATTCAGACTTTTACAAAATTCAAATCTAGCCAAAGTGTATTTTGTACTAACTTTACTCAGGAAACTATTATTTTTATGATAATGTTCAATAATCATTTGAAGGTTGAGTCAATCTTGTTGCACAATAAATAAATTTAAAATCTATCTCATGGGCATTTTATAGAGAACAAACTATCTGAATTCTGCATATAGGGAAGTTTAACATAAATTCCGACTCAGTATCATGTTGTCTTTTGGTTTGGGGGCATCAAGCTATTGTCCAGAGGTTAAACATCTAAGAAACAGGCCCACGAGAAAAATAAAAGCTAAATGTCTAAGACTGTGATATATAATCCTAGAACTAAATTAATATTGCCTCATTCTCTCCTAAAGAAAACAATAATAAACTCTGTCTTTTTTTCCTCACTTTCTTCTGCTCTTTGGATCAGACTAAAATTCTGGTATATTCTCTCTGCATTTTATTCTTTGAATGTGACATGCAATTATTAACTTTTATATGTGGCATTATATTCACTTGTATGTGCATATAATGACCAAATGTTAACTAGCATAATTCCTGATCATAGTAAACCACTTTCACATGATTTCAAAAGCTTCCTGAACTGCTTCATTGAAGCCCCTTTCAAATGAGGCTTTCAAAATTACTTTTAATTAAAAAAAAAAAAATCAAGAGCTCCTCTCCAGGTTGCATTAGTCACAGTTCAGCTTTTTTTTCCCTTCTTTTTCTTTTTTAATTGCCAGGAGAATTCCTTGCTTCTATTGACTCTTTCATAGCCTAGAACCACTACTGAAGATTATAAAATACACATTCTGGAAACAGTCACAGGTCTTTACTCAATATTTCCTGCCTTTATTTCCTTTAAATAAAATATTTTCCATTGCACAAGTCTAAGCAAATATAATGAGCAATTTGTGACAAAAGGGTGACAATTTAGAGACAGAGTCTATGCATTTTACATGCTGACTACAAAAAAGATGGAAATTTTAGCTGAGCTTTTTATCTGCCACTTACCATTCTTAGAATAATGACTGGTAATGATAGAAATCACACTGGCTAATAGCACTATTAACTTCTTCCATGTTAGCTTATAGTCTTGCTATATATTAGTTCCTTTGGTAAATTTTTTAAGTTCTATCTGCATTTTCTAGACAAAGAAAAAATTGGAACATCAAATTGGGGAATTTAATTCATAAGCAACAAACACTAACTTGCAAGCTGCTCTCAATCTTTAGTCTTCTTTTATTAAAATTGAAAGATTTTGGCTTTCTATTCAAATAACAATTTTTCTTTTTACATTCTTTGAAACTGATCTATGAAATTTGTTATGTATCTAGTGGGTCATTAAGTGCTACAATAATCATTAGATATATTTATCTGTCTGAACTGATGCAAGCCCCAAAATCAGCAGAATGGTGACAAATGTCCTTTCAGAGGCTGCAATTTTGTGGACTCTCTGGAAATTATTGATATGAATTCACATGCATTTTATTAAGACATGCAACTATCATGAACAAAATGCCCATTTTTTGCTTGTTGTTTGTTTATTTGGTTTTTTGTTTGTTTGTTTGTTTTGGGTTTTTTTTAAAAGACTTATTTATTTATTTATACAAGCACTGGGTACAGTCAGAAGCATGGGAGGGTGAGAGAATTCACCAGAGCCAGAGCAGGAAACAGAACAGGCAGACTGACGAAACACACTGCTGAGGGGAGCAGTGGGTGCGGCAGGAGAGGTCTGTTGCGCCATGTGGGACCCTCGCAGGTGGCAGGGGATCTAACCGGCGCTGCAGAGGCTGCGGGCAGTTTCATAGCCCAGCGCTCAACCACTGTGCCACCAAGGGAGGCCCTGTTTGCTTATTTGTTTGGTTTGGTTTGAGTAACTTTAAAAAGAAAAAATTAGAGACAACACCAACTAGAAAGTTAAACAAATAGTTATGTAGTTATTTTCTCTGAGGAATCTTTGCATGATTTATTTTGGCCAGTTTCTGTTTCTTATGATGAATCAGAGGACCTTACAGAAAAAGATGCTAGGTCTTTTGAGCCAAGATGATTATAGCTAAAAAGACTGGATTTATTTCTTGAAAACGGGGAAGTTATAACATGGATTGTCATAGTTTGAATAGAATGGGATTTGCTGCCTAAGAGATATGGCATATTTGCTCTCTGTAGTATAATTGTGGACACAAATATCCATTTGTAGCAATGGCTCTCAATTTTTGTTTATAAACCAAACTTAATTTAAATCAACAGAGTAAGTTCCAACCGTACATTTATAACTCAGTTATGACAACTCAGAATGTACTTTACTATAAATGAATATTGTTTATACAGCTAAGCAAGACCACAAGCTTGTTTTATACTTTCCATTACTTTGACATAAGTTTATCAATCACCAGTCAGGCACATTCTAAGTAACTGAGGCTCTAGTATTATTATATAAAAACTATTCTTCCCACCAAGCTCAGGGTTTATACCAGGATATATATCTAGGATTTTCAATAGTGAATTATATATTCAAAAAAAGGAAAATGTAGACCGATAATTCAACATAAAAAAAAATATATCTTTAGAAGTAAAAGATCAAACATGTTGGTTTATCTTCAGTTACACCAAAATAGATCTACATTTGTCTGCATGACCCTATGGCAATAATTATGGTCTGCAATAATAGGGTCTGCATGACCCTATGGCAAAAATAAGTGGCACTACAAAGAAATTTTAAATACTGCAGTTTTTCCAGAGTTTTTGTTATCTGAGTTACGGGACTAAAAATCCCAGGCAAGTTGAAACCTCATGAGGGAAAATTTAGAAAAGGATGAGTTACCTCTCCTGGCAACCTCAGTGTTAGAGAGTACTTTAGTCTTTTGCAGTGGAGGCATGAATTTCTGAAGCTCTCCCAGAATTCAAATTGGCATTATTCAAGTTTGGTTGTATCACAGAATATAGTGGAAAATAAAAGGAGTACATCCTTGCCCACATAACTCTGCAGTCTTGGGATGTATTTTTGCTACCGCTGCTATTTTTATCTTCCTAACTTTTCTCATTATTTTACAGAGTGCTTTCTCCTAAATTGGCATGGCACTTGTTTGGGGACATCTAACTCTGGTTCCAAAGTTCCAAACTATTTTGGGTCATTTTCCCAGTACCGGCTTTACCTCTACCACTTAATAAATGCTCATGATATTGTTAGAAGGCATTTGTAATGATCTGAAGTGTAGCTATGAAAGTTAAAGGAAGAGTAAAATAATGACTAAACTACAGTTAGCAGTCATTTCTGTTTACTGGGTATAGAGCTAGTTTGCAATTTACTGAACCTGTCAATATTGAAATTATACAAATCATGGTTTTGTTAGTTTTGGTTTTGCTTTTAATTTGAAGCATAGATGGAAACTCCTGATAAACATTTTCAGTATAAATACAGAACACACAAGCAGGACCTCAGTTTCTCTGAAATTTGGGGTTGTGAGAAAGTAATATAAAAGAAGTTACCACAGGGATGTTATTTGATTTCTAATTTGATATAGTACTAAGGTGTCATTAATATTTTAAGTCATAATCTTTTAAATTATCATCATTCAATTTGTATAAAATTAGATCAGTGATGGGAGTCCTTACAGAATGGACTCTGCCCTTCTTCCTAGTGGTTAGGACCTGCAAAATGTGGCTACATATTGGACTTAACACTGGAGGAGGTTTGTTTTGAAGGAAGATGAAGAGAGGGTGGTAACTAGAGTCAGAGGGAAGAAAAAGTTTGGGGCCCTGTAGTCTGATGTGGTTCAGCAGGGGTGTGCTCCCAGGCCTCTGCTCAGTCAGCTGGAGCTAAGTCCAAGACCTCATTCCTGCAAGTTCAATGTGCCAGAAAAACTGGACCAGATCAAGAAGTAAATGGAAAAATAGTGTAACAGGATGATAAACATGAAAGTTCAGAGCTACCAGGTAAAGTTTTTAAGGATACAGTTTTTTTTTTTTGTTTTTGTTTTTAAGATTTATTTATTTATTTACACAATCACTGGGCACAGTCAGAAGTGCGGGAGGGTGAGAGAATTCACTAGAGCCAGAGCAGATGGATGAAGTACACTGCTGAGGGGAGCAGCAGGCGGCAGGAGAGGTCTGTCGCGCCATGTGGGACCCTCGCCCAGGGCAGGGGATCAAACCGGTGCTGCAGAGGCTGAGGGCAGCTTCGAAACACAGTGCTCAACCACTGAGCTACAGGGGAGGCGCTTAAGGATACAGTTTTAAGAGTCCATTTATTCAGCACCAGTTTTGTTCTGTTCGGAGAGTGCAACACTCAAATTAGTGTAAAAAAAAAAAAACTGAAAAAAAAATTGAAAAAATGATGGATAAAAAGAGAGAGACTTTGAAAAGCACAAAATTGTGACCTAAACATTTTCTTAGCCTTAATTGTGTGGTACTTCTTTTAGGTATCTCCTTTTTCATTTTCAAAATATCTTTCATTTTTATCATTTTGGTATTACACTGTTTTTCTAAACTTTATCAACTCTCTACTTGTAAAGTAAAAGAAAATTCAGGTAACTTTCTATAGATAATCCCAGTGAAGGATTTTTTAAAACCCTTCATAATTCCCTATACGTAAGCCTATATCTTATATTAGTGCCTCTAAAAGTTGTTTAGGGGGCTTATGACTAGGAAAAACCTATGCAAAACTTTTATTACTTTTTCTACCAACACTCAGAGATTCTTTTCCTCCTGTATATTTTCCAGCATATGGCTACTTAACAGCACTTTCCTTTTAATACAGTGCCAAAGATCATTATCTTTTGTTTCTATATATTGAATGACAGATACCACTTACTTACATATTTTTTCTACTTCTTCTTTTTCTATTTCATCTTTTATGTTTTGCGTTCCCAATATCATTTTATGTCATTGCCACATTGTATCACATAAATCCATCTTCATTTTTCAAGTGATTGCTCTATTATATATTTGAATTGTTTTTAATATTTCTTGTGAGATTTTCTACAGATGCAATTAAAGGCCTTATGTAGTTCCATATAAATTTCAATAAATTTACTCAATTTATCTGAAAAAATGTCTTGATATTTTGATAGTGATTGCATGATATTTGTAAATTATCATTTCAGTAATTTTGATTATATAGATTCTCCCCATGCATAAGCATTTGCTGTCCTTCCATACCCTTATGTCACTAATTCTTTTGGTAATATTGTGCAGTTTTCATTATCTAGGTCCTTTTAATCATTTATTAGGCCAATTCTGAGATATTTAATTTCCTTCAAAGCAATTATAAATGGAGTTATTTTCTTGAATTACTGTGCTTCTCATCTGAATTTGAAGAATCTATGAATTTTGGTATGTTGAGCTTATCTATCAACGTTCACTTTTATGCGTTTATCTGTTTCTGGTTTTTTAGTAGCATCTTTAGGGTTTTCTATATATAATATCATATTTTCTACAAATAGTGACAATTTTACTTCTTCATTTCTGATTTGGATTTCTGTTTTATTTTCAGTTTTTAATCTCATAGCTCTGGCCAAAACATCTAATACTAAATTAAACAGAAGTAGTGATAGGCACCCTTGTCTTAATCCTGATAGTAAGGGGAAAATATTAAGTATTTATTGGTTGTTGGTTCATATAACCTTTATTATATTGAAGTAGGCTTTTTTAACCACTGTTTTGTTTAGAGTGTTTATTGTAAATGTATGCTGAATATTATCAAATAATTTCTCTGCATCTATTTGATATCATCATATTATACTTATATCCTTTTACAGGATATTTCAGTTCTATAGTCAGCTTACAAGAGATAGTTTTTATACTTTTCTTTTTCTGATCATTAGTTTTGTTTCTTGATAGTCCACATATTAGTGACAACATCAGAATTTATTATTCATCTTCTTAAGTATTTCGCTTACATATTGCTGCAAATGGCATGTTTATGTTTTATGATCTTTTTTGATTGTTACATAGTGTATAAAACCACATATTTTGAGGGCCTCCCTGGTGTTGCAAGGGGTCAAGATGCAACCTATGAAGCTATCCACATACAGCCTCTGCAGCACAAGTTCAATCCCCCAGCCAGCCAGGGAGCATCCCACATGGTACAGCAGACCTCTCCTGACTCACCCGCTGGTCCCTTCAGCAGTGTATTTCAGTCAGTCTGCCTGTCCTGTACCCAGCTCTGTCTCTGGTGAATCCTTTCACCCCCCACCCCGCACCTCTGGCCTGCACCCCAGCTCTTGTATGCATAGATAAATAAATCTTAAAAAAAAACAAAACATGTTTTTGGTCCACTCATCTGTTTTTGAGCAGTATAGATTTTTCCATAATTTGGCTATTGTAATTAGCACCAGAAGAAACAAGGGAATGCAAGTCTCTTTTCAAATTAGTATTTTTGACTTTTTCAAGTAGATTCTGAAAAGTGAAATTCCTGGGTTGTATGGTATATTCATTTTTAATCTTTTGAGGTACTTCCACAATGTTATCCTTAAAGGCTAGATCAATCTTTATTCCCACCAGCAGTGTAGGAGAATTCCTTTTCCTCCACATCCATGCCAGTACTTGTTTTTTGGTCTTTTCAGTAGCGGCCATTGTCACAGGTATAACTGATATCCTATTGTGATCTTGATTTGCATTTCCCTGATGGTAAGTGATGATGAGCAAATTTTTCATGTACCTATTTTCTATCTGTATGTTTTTTTGAAGAAGTATCTGTTTTAGTTCTTCTGCCCATTTTTTGATTGGGTTATTTGTTTACTTTATGTTGAGTTTTGAGTTCTTTGCAGATCCTTGATATCAGTGCCTTGTTAGATGTATGTTGAAAATATTTTCTCCTGCTCAGTAGAGTGACTTTTCATTTTAGTTATGGTTTCTTTCACTGTGCAGAAGCTTTTTAGTAGTCCCAGTTGTTTATGTTCTCTTTTGTTTTCATTGCTGTTACGGATGAACACCTAAAGATATAACTGAAGCTGATGTCATGAACTGTTTTTGGCTGTTTTCTTCTATGTATTTTATGGCTTCAAGTCCTTCACCAAAGTCTTTGATCCATGTTGAATTGATTATTGTGTATAGTTTGAGCTAGTGGTCTTTTGCATGTAGCTCACCAGTTTTCCCAACACCATTTATTGAAGAGATTTTCCTTGTTCCATTGTATATTCTTGTCCCCTTTGTCATAGATTAACTGTCCATACAGGTATAGGTTTATTTGTGGGCTCTCAATTCTATTCCATTAATCAATGTGTCTGTTTTTGTTCCAGTACCAGACTGTTTTAATTATTATGGCTTTATGACATAATCTGAAGTTTGGAAGTGTGATACCTTCATTTGCTTTCTTTTTTTGTCAAGGTGGCTTTGCCTATTTGAAATTTGTTGTTATTTCAACAAATTATTTTGTTATTTCATATGAAATGCAGTTGTATTCATTAAGAACACTTTTGCTACATCCCATAAATTCTGGTAGCATGTAACCTCATTCTCCTTAGTATCGAGATGTATTTGTTTTAATTTCTTCTTTTACCAAATAACTATTAAGCAGCATTGTTCAATCTCAATTTATTTATATATTTTAGTGTTTTTTATACTTGATTTCTAGTGAGAATACTTGGTATAATTTTTATATTTGTAATTATATTGGTAATTGACTGGTGTCCCAATCTGGTCTATTCTTGAAGATGCTCATGTGCACATGAAAAAAGTGCACATGCAGCAATTTGGGGTTATTTTGTTCTATATGCTAAAGCTATCTGACCTACCTCCTCATTTAAGGTGATTGTTCTATTTTTTCTCGGTCTTGTTGATCTGTCCATAGATATAAGTGAGGTATTAAAACCCTAGCATTATTGTGCTGTTGTGAATATCTATGAATATCTGTGTTTAGTTCTGTTAGTCATTGTCTTGTATATCCTGGTACTCTATCATTCATTTATACATATATATGCATATATATGTATATATGTATATATGTATATATATATTTACATGTAAACATTATACATATGAGTTAACTGTCCATATAACTACAGGTTTATTTTGGGGTTCTCCTCTTTCTTTGTTCTGTGTATTTATTGTGTTAATTTCTATTCCATTATCATACTGGTCATTCTTGTTCTATTGGTCCTTGAATTATATGTAATCCTTCTTATTAGATTTCTTAATTGAAAGCCTGTTTGATCTGATATAAGCATAGCTGTTCCTGTCTCTTTTGATGTGCATTTGTTTGTAGCAAATCTTCCAATTTTACTCTTAGTCTGTTCTTGCTTTTTTGGCAAAATGGTTTCTTATAAACTGCTGAGCTGGACTTTGTCTTGAAATCCATTTAGCCACTCTACACTCTTCACATAAATTTAGGACATTTACATTTGAGTTGATTATTGAGACACAGGTATTCATTGCCACTTTCTTTTTTGTTTGTTTTTGTCTTGACTTTTTATGTTTTGAGGACTTCCTTTTTTATTTTTGTTTAAATTCCATTTCCATTGTCTTATGTGTTATGCTGAGGTGGGTGGACTATTTGTGTGACCCCATTGAACAGTTTGGTTTCAAACTCATTCTGGTAGGCCATATTGTTACTCTATTTATCATCCATGTTATATAAATTAGGTGCCTGTTACCTCTATGCTTGTTCTGTTGCTTCACAATAACTAACTAAATACTTGATTCCCATGCAGCTCAATGCTGATAATCATTTTTTTATTTATTTATTTATTTATTTATTTATTTATTAGTTTTTGCTTTTTAGTGAAGCTCCTTACCCTTCCTTTTGTTGTCAATGTTAACTTTGCAGGGAAAATTATTTTAAGCTGGAAATCTTTTTCCTTAAGTACTATAAATATCCCATGGCATTCCCTTCTTGCTTATACTAAAAAGATAGTACAAGTAAATAATCTCTTGATTATTTTTAGTATACTGTCTTTGTCATTAATGTTCAACTGGTTAATTATGTAGCTTGTTTTGTGTCTTTTGGTAATTTTGTTGGGACTCTTGGGCCTCTCTGAACATGACATCTGGTTTATTTTCCAGACTAAGATGGTTCTTGACATTATTTTTTTAAATAAATTGGCTGTACCATTCTTTCTCTCTTATCTTTCTGAGATCCCTATGATATGGTTGTTATGGTATGTTATGGTTGTTAGGTTATCCCAAATTGTTCTTACACTATTTTCAACTTCCTTATTCCTTTTTCTTTCCTGTTCTTTTTCTGTGTTCTCTGACATTGTACTGTCAAGCTCATTTATTCTCTCTGTTGTTTGTGTTTGCTGGGCCTTCTATTGTATTTTTCAATTCAGCGATAGTGATTTTGTTAGATCCAGCAGTTCCTATTGTAACTCACTCATATTTTATGAGTTTTCATTTTGTTACTATCTTAGATCACCTATTGTGTTTTTTTTTATTTCAATGAGCAGTATTATAACTGTTACCCTGAACTCCTCTTTAAGCATATTGCAGAATTTTGCTAAGTTAAGACTACTCTCAGAGTTTGCTTGTTCCAGCACTTGCCGTCTGCTTCTTCCTGTTCATTGGTTGTAATACTGATAAACCCTCAGGCCACTATCTTTGCACCTATTGAGGTGATTAGAGAATTGGTACCAATAGGGATAATAGGTAAAAATTAACCAGGGCAGTAAGACACTTTCTGAGTTGTTAAAACTATGTGCAATTCCAGTATCAGGGATTCAAGCTTCCTATTGTACTGTGGGCACCAGAGTTGTGATGCAGATCCATAGTGATTTCCTCATCCAGGCCAGTGCCTCAGTTTAAATGTTTCAAATAGTGTTGTGTCAGCCTCCACCTATAGGCTCTATTTGAGTGACACATATAGTGCAGGACATGGATTATAGTTGAAACAGAGTCCCAAGCCAGGAGTTGTCCTCCCTTCTTTTCCTGTACAGAAACTGATGCTGGGGTGTTTGTGCTGTTAATACCAAATGCTTATGCTTTGGTTAATGAAAGTGTTCATTTGTTGTCTTAATTTTATCCCTGGGTGGGCTCTTTCACATATCTTGATTATGTCAGCTCACATTGCAAGTCATAAACTGAGGACACACAGGTAACTGGCCCTGTTCTCCTACCCTGCAACACTGTGGAGGCTCCAATTGTTCTTTATTAGGAGATTCAGGCTCAAGCTAATAATCATCGTTCTGTACCCCTGCTCCATAGTTCTCTAGTAGTGCATTCTCTGTCTTGGATGCCAACTCTCAGCACACCCTTATCCAGTATCACACCAAGTGTCCAGAGTCCCTGACGTGGGAATAAGCCCCTGAGTTAACAACTGTAGGGGCTTTCATATAGCAGTTCCTCCCTGCCATGGGTTGTCCTGTCCCAACATCACCATAAACACAGTTCAATTAAACATTTCCCTACTTCTTTCCACTGGACTGTTGTTCCTGATATATACTATAGCGATACATTTTTCTTTTAGGGATTATTGTCTTTGCTGTGCTGCAATTTAGTTGTGACTATAGGGAGGAAGAGTCTGAAGTATCTTCACTGCTGCCATCTTACCAGACTCCAATAAATGTGTATGTATTAAGTCTTCACTTAATATCATCAATAGTTTCCTAGCAAATTAGATGTAAAAAAAGCAACTCCTGGTTCAATATCCAGGATTTTTTTCCTCACCAGCATTATAATGATATGCTGCTGAATGAAACAACATTATTCCAGGACCAGCATGTTTTCATATTTGCAAAATATAGGCTCATATTACACATGATATTTTGCAACTTCTGGAGCATCTTTATAGGTCAATAAAGACACAATATAACATCAAATATAGAAATGGTATTTGGGGGCCTTCCTGGTGGCGCAAGGGATTAAACACAGCACTGTAAAACTATGCAAACCCTCTGCGGCACAGTTTGATCCCTGGCTGACCAGGGAGCTACCCACATGGCACAGCAGACCTCTCCTGTCTCACTCGCTGTTCCCCTCAGCAGTGTATTTCAGTAGATCCACCTGTTCTGTTCCCCACTCTGTCTCTTTCTCACCCCCTGCACCTCTGGCCTGTACCCCAGTTCTTGTATGCATAAATAAATAAATCTTAAAAAAAATGGCATTTGGTAGAGATACGCACGCACACACTCACACACACATATATGTTTTAAATATTATATACTAGTGGGCCTCCCCTGGTGGTGCAGGCAGTTGAGCGCCACACTCTGAGGCTGTCCGCAGCCTCTGCAGCGCCGGTTCAAACCCAGCCGGCCAGCGAGGGTCCCACATGGTGTGGCAGACCTCTCCTGACTTACCCTCTGCTCCCCTCAGCAGTGTATTTCGTCAGTCTGCCTGTTCTGTTCCCCGCTCTGTCTCTAGTGAATCCTCTCACCCTCCCATGCATATTGTCTGGTTCTTGTATAAGTAAATAAATAAATCTTTTAAAATAAATAAATAAATAGATAGATAGATAGATAGATAGATAGATAGATAGATATTATATACTAGTAGCCCATGACTCAGTCATCACAACTGTATTTGATTTTTTCCTACATATAGTTTGAACAACTCAGAAAATGTCTTGCAAAGAATATGTATTTTCAGTTTATTTTGATAAATAAAAAACTCTAACAGCCTTCAGCCAATATCTCCACATAGCAACTATCCACCAGAACTGCCTGTATGATTTATCAGATTCCCTATTTGCAGCTACTCCCTACTGTCCTACACCCAGCCTACCAAATTAGTTTCAGTTACTTTTTCATCTGATTTATTGTCTCTGGATATATAGTTCCCAGTTTGGGAGGACTTTTATTATTATGATGAATAATTATTTTTATACATTCTATTTTGCACATTCTTCTCTTTTCTGGAAAGAAAAGCAAAGTTCCTACTATTGGAACTTTGGGTCAAATAGTATTATAAACTCAATTCTTATCAACAAATTACTCTCCAAAAATTCTTACAGTTGTACATTCCTATCATCAGATCCTGTGAACATGTGTTTCTACATGCAAACCCTCCTCTCCTCTAATCATTTAGGCTAAACTATCTGCTTATGCTTTATTTATCTGAAACATAAGCCAACTAATTGTTCTATTATTAGAGAGGGTGGAGCAGAGATGGGGTGTCCCATACTTACATAATCAGTATTTCTCTGGCAAAATGCTTATTTTTTATAAAGATTTACTTATTTATGCATACCAGAACTGGGGTACAGGGCCTCCCTGGTGGTGCAAGGCGTTGGGACACAACCTCTGAAGATATCCGCAGCCACTGCAGCATGAATTCAATCCCTGGCTAGGCTAGGGAGCTACCCATATGGCACAGCAGACCTCTCCTGAATCCCCCACAGCTCCCCTCAACAGTGTATTTCAGTCGATCTGCCTTTTCTTTTTCCCCCTCTGTCTCTGGTGAATCCTCTCACCCCCTACACCTCTGACCCCTACCCCAGTTCTTTTATGCATAAATAAATAAATCTTTAAAAAAAAGAACAGGGGCAGAGGCCAGAGGTGCAGGGGGTGAGAAGGCTCACCAGAGACAGAGTGGGGAACAGAACAGGCAGACTGACTGAAATACACTGCTGAGGGGAGAGCAATGGGCAAGACAGGAGAGGTCTACTGCGCCATGTGGGTCACCTTGCTGGCCAGGGATCAAAATCTGCTGCAGTAGCTGCAGATTGCTTCAACTTTGTGCTTATGCTTAACCCCTTGCACCACCAGGGAGGCCCCCAAAATGCTTATATTATAAATATATTCACATATTTCTCCCCTATTACTGTAGATGACAGTTTCAAAAACATTCTTAGATGCAGAATTTTCACAGTCTATTCATTTTCATTAATAAAATACACTATTTTATTTTGCAACAGATGCCCTAACTGCAATTCTATTCTGTTGATCTCACATAACTAGGGAAATTTCAAGAAGAAAGATAAACTAGAAATTTTTTCCTTTTCATCTCTTAAACCATATAGCAAGTTTACATAAGAAATCTAGTTAACAGCTTATTATCCTTTGAGGGGAGAGTTACTAATTATGTTGATTTCTATACATTATAGAACATGAAGGGGGGAGGAGAGAACAATGAGAAAAAGGATTGCAATCATTAGATTATGATTTATTTTTACACAAATTATGAGAAGCCCCAGTTGTAAACTCTCACTTTCTGAGCGATTGGGAACAGACCTTTGTTTTGTTTCAATTCACATACGTCATATCCACATTTATACTGTAAACTTACAGATGATATTCACTGCAAACAAATTAAATAAATTTGTTTTAATTAAACAAATTAAACAAATTTGTCTCTTAAAAGGTAAAGCATTCCTGCTATTTTACGTGTTTCCCTTTAATGACATTTAGATCCATATTTGCTCAAGTGTACAACCAATTCAGAACCTCATTACAGAAGAAAAGACTTCAGTTTTGAAATAAGAATGGTGTGAGCTCATGTTCTTTAGCCTTAAAATGATCCTCTAGTAAATAATTGATACACTCAAAAATTTTATTATATTTATAAAACATATACTTACACAACCACATATATAGTTACTGTCAGAGCTATATTTTTAACTTTTGCATATAGAGCTATAGGTTTTGTTGTTGTTATTGTTGTTGTTGTTTTAAGATTTATTTATTTATACAAGCACTGGGATACAGGCCAGAGACAGGCACGGGAGAGTGAGAGAATTCACCAGAACCAGAGCAGGGTGCAGAACAGGCAGAAGGATTAAAAGCACTGCTGAGGGGAGCAGCGGATGAAACAGGAGAGGTCTGCCCCGCCATGTGGGAATTTCCCTGGCCAGCTGGGAATAGTACCCATGCTGCAGAGGCTGCGGACAGCTTCACACCCCTGCGCTCAATCCGCTGCGCTACCGGGAAGGCTCTGCATATAGAGCTATTTGTAAGAAATTATCAGAATTAACAAATAAATTTTTCAAAATATTACATGGCTATGAAAATTCTTAAAGAGAGGGAATTCTCCATTACCAAAATATATATTAGGAGAAAATTGCTTTTTTTGCTTGCCCAGTAAAATATCAGCAATCACAGCATCTTCCAAACCTCGAGTAAGAACACTGGCGAGAGAATTTCTTTTCTACTATGAGAAGATATTGATGAAAGATACTCCCATCAACGTACACTACAACATTATCACCCCCAAGAAATAATAGAAATAGAGATGAGCTAGGGTTACCTTATCAATCATATTTTGAATTGTGAATTTTTTCAGGTGACTAAACTGAAGGGTAGAAGATAGTAAGCCATTTGCCATTTAATTCATTTCATTTAAAGGATCACTAGCTATATTTAATGACATCCAAAAATAAACTCTTCAGATGCTGAAATACTAGGCTGTGAATGCAGGCAGTGGAAGCAGGAAGGTTATTCTAGTTTTATTTCATTTCCTTGAAGGGCAATGACAGCTTCTCATTCATAATAAGAAACTGACCTCAAAGTGACAGAAGGTAAAAGAAATGATTCAAGGCCTGTGGTACCTGAATTGACAATTGATATCTACCCACAATAGCAGCAAATGTTTCCTTCTATAAGAATTCAAGATAAGCCTCTGCCTCTAATAAAGCTAGAAACTGTAATGGTTATTAATCCACCTAAATAATGTGAGGGAGTTTTATGTAGCAAAGTATAAGCAAACTAGGTACTTGATTCCATGCAAACAGTTCTCAATGATTGCATAATGCATGCTTTTCAAAGGACCTGAGACTCACCAGGGACCTATTTGGTTGAACATTTCCAACGCCCATTGTAATTGGATCTTTTTATTCAACAGTACCTCAAGTGCATTAGCATCATGAAACAGCTAAGAACATCAAGTTCTTAAACTTTGTCCTTGTATATTTTTATCTTAAATTTACATATTAGTGTATGTATTTTTTTCTTTTGAATTCAGGTGCAAAAATACATAGATATTGTCTGTCAAAAAGCTGTCTTTAGTAATCAGGTAGCTATTGCACAGTTGGGTAGTTTAGATAGAGTTGGTGTATAATTTCTTTTAAAGAAAATTTTAGTGTAGTGAGAAATAGCTGTCCGTTACAACACTGTATTGCCTGTGCCTTTTCTCTTTCCTAGAGCCCTTGTATTCTAACTACTGATTATCTTAGCTTACTCCTGTGAGACCCATTCAGCCTTTGTGAGGTGATTACTGAATCTCAGAATCAATAATTATCAGTGGGACACAATATAGAGTGTTACATCTGAGTTATCTATAATACTTTCTCAGTCTGCACATATAGACATCTGTGACTGGAGTGTTGGCACTTTTTCTCATGCCAAGTGGGAGTGAGAGAGAATGGCAGATCCTACAGGTTAAATATCAGTACCCTAATGAGTCATTGTTGATACTATGAATATGCTGTATGTTGATAGAGAAAGAGTTGAGATTTACTTTCAATTGATACAGAGAGATACTTACTCCTCTTCAAATAATATGCCTGATATATAATAAGATTCAGAAAATGTCAAATAAATTAATCAATGCATGAATAAATGCAATATGCTTTTCATATAAACTGAATTTTTTAACATTTAACTTATAGTCTGATATTCTTAAAATCATTGTAGAACAGGTGATGTCACTCACAATAAATCCTGATCTTAAACAGAAAAATCTGAGATCTCCATCAGTGAATAAGTAAAATGAATATAAATTATTTGATATCTCTATTAAATGAGTACTCAGCTTAGTCAACAATTGTAATCTCATTTGAGGAAAAGATGATTACAGCTTAACCCTTCCTATTTTTTATTAATATTTTATTTATTTATATAAGAACCTGGGTATAGGCCAGACGTGTGGGAGGGTGAGAGGATTCATAAGAGACAGAGCGGGGGACAGAACAGGCAGATGGATGGAAATACACTGCTGAAGGGAGCAGCAGGTGAGACAGGAGAGGTCTGCCTCCTCACCATGTGGGTTGCTCCACGGTCAGCGGGGATCCAAAGGGCACTTGCAGAGGCTGCTGACAGCGTCACAGTGCAGCACTCAACCACCTGTGCCACCAGGGGGGCCCTTTAACCCTTCTTAAAGTCCCGAATTTGTCAAAGCAAATGTGGATTCCTTGAAGGAAGATTGATTCAAGATGCATTGATGTGACCCTTAAATGAATCCATACTTTCTCTGGAAAAATTAGTCTTCAGAATGAGTGGAAAGGCAACCATCCTTCTACCATCTATGTTTCCTCCACCAATTTGCCATCCTTTTTCAGTTCTAATTTCAGCCTTTAATTTAACTGATCAGTAAGAAGTCAACATGGCTAAAGGGACAAGTTATTCCTATTGTCTGCGACATTTTGTATCCCTCCCCTCCATAATGTGAGTTGCTGTTTAGAAGTAGCTGCTCAACCAGGGACCACATTTCTTAGTGCTCCTTACATCTAGGTGGAGCCAATGTGACTAGTTCTTGCCAATGGACTGTCAACAAAAATGAGATGTGTTTCTTCTACGCTATTTGAAGAATAAAAGTATTCTCTCTTCATTTCCTCTTCCCTCTTTTGAGAGCTGAATACAAGAGAAACATAGTCTTAAATTTTGACAGCAGAATTGTTGAAGCAGTTCCATGCAGATGAGAGGCTTAACTTCACTCCCTGACAGTCCAGCAAGCCCAAGCCAGAGGGCACAAAACCAGCACCATGCAATGGTCTGATCTTTGCCCCTGACAACCTGAGTGAGGAGGATTCTGAGAAGTGGGTAGAGCTGAGTGGTCATTTTAGGGTATGCCATGAAAAGGGAGTGAGACACTTTGGAGTTGCTGCTGGCACCTGCCTTATTGGGTAGAGAGCCTCCCCCACCCCACCAGGCTTTATGCTTTCAAGTGTTTATGCACACCAATCCTTCTGTTTATAATGCCTTCCTTTTGTGCCTATTTCCTCTCCTTTCTGGCCCTTTGTCCTTGTCAACTCATGCTTTGTCAACTGGCCCTTTGTCAACTCATGCTAGTCTTTAAAAACCCAGTTCCTGAAGTGGTAAGCCAGTGGACTTCATTCCTGCATGCACTTCCTTAGGATTGTACATAATTTCATGTTAGCACATGTCACAATATTTTAGAATTCTGTTTATAAATGTGTCAACTTTACAACAAACACATTAGTCATGTTTCTGTACTCTAAAGCTAGCAGAGTAGTGATACATAAAATATGATTTGTAACTATATGCTAGGCTGCTACCCAATTAGAACTTTATTGTAAATTAATCTGACCCATGGTGAGTCAAAAACAGAATCTATGAACATTGTAATATTGGAGACAGCAATGAAGGGAAGGAATCTGGTGTGTGCTACTAATTGGTCACTGAATGAGCAGTAGCAACATAGGCTTTCAAAGGAGAAAACAAGAAAACCACATGAACTATAGATTTCTAAATTTGGAAGTTTAAGGGAATCACAGATCTTGTTGTGGGGACAAGGTCTGATTTCCTTAGTCAAGACCAATAGCTCAACATAAGAACTTTATAGTTACATACTATGACATATAGTATATATAGTTTCATATGAATGAATTGTAAAAGACATCCCATTTTTGCTGGAAATTTTGGCAGCACTGAAAGAACTAAAGCCTATAAAAGCACCTAGAAAAGGGCCTGGAACATAGTATTACATAAATGGTGATACATGCAATTACAGAATAATGTAATGACCAAAACAATAACTATTTTTAAGTCAAATACATATCACTTTATAACCTAAATGTTGATGTTAGTTTTTCATATTCTTAATTTTTTATTGAGGCAGGGTTGGAGGGTGATACCTGAGAGCAGAATATGAGACACTGAATTACCATAAGGCATTATGAATTGAGACCCTATTTACAAACTTTTCTCTGTCCTTTTGGTGCAAATTTGAGACAAGATGTTTCCCAGTTTCAAAAGAGAATATCTCATTGAATTTTTCTTTTTAAATTATATTTTATTCTAGTGACTGGTTTTACACTGGTCCCCATAAAATGTACATTATAAAAAAATACAAAACCTCATTTGATAAGCCTATTACCTCATGTTTATGGCTGCCAGCTTTATTCTATTGAAGTCTAATTTGCCTGTGGCAATGCTTTGTATCTAATTTGTGACTTTTACAAGGTGAACCTTGCATCATTTTCCTTTGCCTCTGCTTTCATTTATCTAAATGAAAACAGTTTCTCTTAATGCATAGGTTTGCTTGATAAGCCATTAATACCACAGATGGGCACTGAAATGCTCATAAAAAAAGCTTCACAATAAATATTTATTGTTTCACCCAGGCACACAAACCCAGCATATCTTTAATATGGCTGGCTACTTGGTTTCTCTTTTAATAGAGCTTATTTACTTGATTTCATTTTCTCAAATAATTGCTCATCCTCTGAGGGTTATATGAGGGGAAGGGGTGGCTGAAGAAATAGAATGAATATTGAAATATGTGAGAGTAAGGTTGGTGGTACATTTAAATTGATTAGAAACAGACTGAAATAAAATGAGGGTCAAGTGTTTTGTGCTTAGATGGGTGAACCCATATGGAATTTATCTATCTCAGAAAAATATCTGTGTTAAACACAGCATTTCATAAACACAGCTTAGGAAAAAACAACAGAATTTGTGGCTTCCTAAATTTCACAGTCTCAAAGGGAAAAACAAATCACGTGAAAGCTAGTGTTTCCTATAGCTTCTCAAGCCTTTATATTTTTAAAACATTCATTTTCCAAATTATTTCTATGATGTCATGAGCGATACTTGCTCACTTTGAAAAAATTCCTGGGAGCTATTTAAGGCAATAAATTTCACAAAACAACACAATGAATTTTGAAAGTCTAGTCTTTGACAGAGGGTATGAAGAGCATTTCATTAGACATAAAGTCCCCAAGGGTCTTGAGCTCATGGTCCAGTGTGGGGGTGGGGGAAACAAAGTGCCTGGGATACAAAGAGGAACAAGTTGGCCCAGTGTCTGCATCAGGGGCTTTCTTGGATGAGCTGGCAATTGAACCGGGTTTAAAGAATGTGAGGAATAAGACTGAATGGAGTAATGGAGATGAACATAATTTTTGATAAGTTTTGATTTGACAGAATACTTTTAGCACTTGTGTGTTGTTTTGATTCAAGGAAAATTTTGTTCTTTTGGCTTACCAGGATCTGCAACAGTGTTGCTTTTTTGTTAGCAAAACTAACTCCTGTTTACATTTTCACTCTCCTTGATACCATCATAATATGACAAAAAATGGTAATAAGAATTCTTACTCTCATGACAATGTGTCTATCTTTGGGAATTTTATTTGTGTCTATCAATAGGGAATTTTATCTGTCTCTCCTTAAACTAGAGATTGGAAACATGTTTCATTTTGTAGCTTTGATTGAAATTGCCAATAAAAAACCTTCCACTTTGTTTATGGGTAGGGGGAGAACTCCCACCAAGGTGGAGAAGCATGCCTCCATTGGGAGAACTGGTAAACCCCAGAGAAAACCCTGGGAGCCTTGAGATTAGGAAATGCTGGGCAGAGTCTGGTAAGACTGTGGTTTTTTCCCTGAAGCCTGCACAGATTGTACGGCTGTTAGGAAAGCACTTGAAGAAACTTACAGAGATTTCTAAAGAAAATCAACAAAATCATGTTTGGTTATTCTTCCCTCTGAGTTTATGCACAGTAGATAAAATGATTGAAAGTAGATTTAGTTTGCTAAAGCACTTTGCTCTACTATTGGACTCAGCAATCAAAAAAGATAAACTCATGCAATTTGCAGCAACATGGATGGAACTGGAAGGGATCATGCTCAGCAAAATAAGCCAGAAAGGGAAAAGACTAATTATAATAAAGAAAAAATCAAAATCAACAAGCAACTGTAGACCAGAGATACACTACTGGGGAGGGGAGAGGAAAAGGGGCGGTGAGGAGAGGAAGGATTAGGGTCAAAATAAGGGGGGGTGGGAATTATATGGGGAATATAACCAAAATGAAAATGCATACATTGTTCAAAGATGAAAAATGACATAAAAATTACATAAAATTAAATTAAATTATTTTTTTTTAAAAAAGATTTGAGATCAAGGTGGAGAGAACATGATTTTAAACAAATAAAACCAGTTGTAATATTTTTCCCTTGCTGTGTTTTTCTGATATACTGTGCTTGACTAATGTCTCCAGGTTTTGTGGTATTTTTTTTTTCCTTTTGGCTTGGATTATCAAATATTTTGCAGAAATAGAAACTTTACCACACTGGTCATCCATGAACAATACCTTATGACAGATAGTTACTTCTTTCAAACACACTGGAATCTTGAAAGATTGACTCCTGAGAATATACCCACAGATCTTCACCACCATAGAAATAGTGGGTAGAAATGAAAAAGGGGGATTGGAACAAATTTATTTGCATAAAAGTGGGAGGTTTCATGTTTGCTGCCCCACCTAATGAGGGGGTGAAGTGGAGTGGCCAGATGAAGCTATTTAACATGGAATGCAGCTGGGTTCAGGGGTGAAGTCTTGGAAAGGCACACAGAACAGAGAGACATGTGAAGAAGGCCCACTTGCTCTTCAGTTTTGACTTGCTGCAGGGGCTTGGGGGAACATGGAAGAGACATGGAGTCAAAACACAGTGACACGTAAAGGGACACTTGAGTGACAGATATGTGGACAGGCTGACAATGGCAACCTTTATCTTGATTTGTACTTCACTTTGCTCTTTCTGTTCCAGAATTGCCTGGCCCCTTTGGTCCCTTTCCTATGGCTCTCCACCAGAAGATGCCGTGGGCTTCAATGACCCTGCCCGGACTAACCCTGTTTGTCTGGTTATTTACCCACGACAGGGCGGGTAAATTTAGGTGTTTCATTGTGAAACTATATCCTTTGGCTTTTTCCCTCTCTATGTGCAATCATTCTATTAAAGAGCTTTCACATGGAAAGAAAGAAAGAAAGAAAGAAAGAAAGAAAGAAAGAAAGAAAGAAAGAAAGAAAGAAAGAAAGAAAGAAAGAAAGAAAGAAAGAAAGAAAGAAAGAAAGAAAGAAAGAAAGAAAGAAAGAAAGAAAGAAAGAAAGAGAAAGAATTAAAGGACACATGGGAAGAAAGGGAAGAGGAGAAAAGGAATTCTAACAAAGGATAAAACATGGATCAAGTTTTCCTGGTGCAACAGAACATCAAATACAACAGATATTGTGATAGAACATGGTTTAACTTCATTTTCATTAAGGATATTGGTTTTAGAAAAAGTTAAATTATAATTTTTAGATGCATATAATTTTGAGGATGGAAATTTGGAACACTCTTTATAGTGTCGTTTCCTACAAATTTATACATTATATCATATATTTGTATTTACTACATGCACATACATATGACTCTGAGAAATCTGATCAATTAAAAAAAACATAAGAAAAAGAAGTACATTGAGACAGTTCAAGTTTTAACTACATAATTGAGGCTATATAGAGGGGAAATGTGGGGGTGCTAAAAATGGGGGTGGTGGTAAGCTAAATATGGGCCCATTGGTGGTGAGTTTGGTGTAATAACATAGATCTGAGTTGATATGAATCTATTCCCCTAAATCATATATTGTATTGTAAACCAATGGTGCCTCAATTTAAAAAAATAAATTAATTTGCAGCATATATGACACATGGATCCAATTTAAGAAATTTACAAAAAAGCTATAAAATGCAAAAAATGTGAAAAATTTGAACATTACTACTAATAAAAGTAATTCACATTAAAACAATAGCATATATTACAAAACATAATTAAGAAAAAAATTTTCATTTGGAAGCATTTTGTTTGCCTTTTTGTAATTAAGGAAGAATTTGAGGTGGGAGAAGAATAAGAGAATGGTGACTTAAAGAAAGTTACTTGGAGAGACTGTAAATAAAGCAAATTTAATCAATTCCAGCTTAGATTTAAAAAATCCCTGGTGCATCATTTAAGCAAAATGGAAATTACCTCCTATATATTCCTCTAAATATTTCCCTGGAAATAGTATCTCCAGAGAACTAAAAGAATATGACTAATATTGGGGAAGCATACCCCTACAACAGCGAAAATTCAGTTTGTATTTTCCATGCTGATTGTATAATATTTACCTGTTAGCATAATAGGTTGATCTCTTATATTCTCATTATTAACCCACTCTATTTCAGATGTTACATGCAATTCCTACAAAGTGATTATGTGTGGTTCTTCTAATTAAAGCTACCGAAATTGAAAGAGAAAATAATTTATATCTTGCAGAGGGCTCACGTTTTATAGGTGGGACATAGTGCTAGAAGTAGCATTAATCTTAAAAGCAGATTTTGAAGATCTCATTTCTTAACCCACAACAATGTTGGTAAACTCAAAAATATTCAGAAAAGTCATTTATGGTGAACTGTAGTAAGTAATCTCTTTAACAGATTTCAGTAAACTTCCCATATGTTTAGATATTGACTCCATAATTTGGATTGCAAACTCCTTGAAAGTAGGAATTACTGAACTAAGCACCGTCTCAGAAAATTACTTTCCCTCTAGAAGAATCCATATTTCTAAATTTTGTCTTTGTTAACGAATGCAGATTAGCATTCAGATTTTTTTAATGAAGACTTTATATTTTTAAAGTATTTTAGGGTCCTTGGAAAACTTGTGGAGGTTAAGAGATTTCCCATATAAAGCCTGTCCCCAGAGATGTATTCCTCAAATGAATACCCCCCACTAGAGTGGTATATTTTTTACAACCGATATACCTATACCAACACATCATAATCACCCAAAGTCCATAGTTTCCATTAGGTTTCACTTTGGTATCATTCAATGGGTTAGGAAAACTGTAATATAACATGTATCCATCATTATGAAACCATACAGAGTATTTTTAGTGCCTGAATAATCATTTGTGTTCTGTCTATTCATTGCTGCCTTCCCCTCCCCCAAACCTTAGCAACTGTTGATCTTTTTACTGTCTCCATAGATTTGTCTTTATCAGAATGTTACATAGATGAAGTCACATAGTCTCTAGTCTTTCCCAATGCCTTCTCTTACTTAGCAAAATGCATCTACGTTTCCCTCATGTTTTGATAGCTCATTCGTTTTTTAGTGATGAATAATATTCCATCACCTGAATAATATTCCATCACCCCCTGAAAGACATCTTAGTTGCTTCCAACTCTTGGCAACTTTGAGTAAAACTGATATAAATACCTGCGTGCAGTTTTTGTATGGACCTAAGTTTTCAGCTCACTTGGGTAATTACCAAGCATTATCATTGCTGGATAGTATGGTAAGAGTTCCTGTTGCACCACATCCTCTCTAGCATTTGATCTTCAATATGTTTTCAGATATCCAGGGATCTGAGTCATGCTGGATTATTGTCTTCAAAATAAAAATATACCTCCTACCAGATCTTCCTTATGGAATCAGGCTGACACTAATCTACACTTAACAATATCATTGCATAGTCCTGTCCTACTACCTCCCCTCCCCATTTTCTGAGGATGTTCCTTTGGTAATTCACTTGAAAAAGAATTCCCATCTCAGGCTCTGTTTCCAGGGAACTCAACCCAAGACACAAATTAAATAAATTAAACATACATGAATGTCAACAACAATACTCATTCGCAAGAACACATATAAATAAAATGAAGTATATCAGATTCAATGCATTTGTGAGGAATAGGTATAAAAGAGAAAAAGAGGGGCCTCCCTGGTGGTGCAGGGGTTAAAGACAGCACTAACAAGCTACTGCCAGCAACTGCAGCATGAGTTCGATCCCAGGCCAGCCAGGAAGCAACCCACATGGCTCAGCAGACCTCTCCTGTCTCATCCGCTGCTCCCCTCAGCAGTGTATTTCAGTGGATCTGCCTGTTCTGCTCCCACTCTCTCTGGTGAATCCTCTCACTGCCCGCACCTCTGGCCTGCACCCCAGTTCTTGTTTGTATAAATAAATAAATCTTTAAAAAAGAGAGAGAGAAAGCAATTAAACAAAAGGTAGAGCTTGTATAGATTACTGTATATACTATGACAAGATGAGTGCTATGATTAACACTATATGCCTGAAATTCCAAAATAAATAAAGAAGTATTTAGATAATCCCTTTTAGTAAATTCTTTTCTCAAACTATGTGAATACAGGTAAGGGTTCAGATTGCTCTTCCCTTAACACTCCCTGTTCTTTCTTGTGTCCCATAGGCCAACACCACACACCACACCTTTTCCCATGAATAATCTGAAAATCTTACAGGACCCAAGCTAAGAAAAACATTTCAGATTAAGTTCATCTTTTTTAGCAAGACCTAAGAGTATGCTGTAACATCACAAACACATAATAATAGAGAAATACAATCTTAACATTAAAAACTGAATAATCAATTTCCTTCAGAATATATCTTACATGTGTTTAATATTGTTACAACACTAAACAAAACAATGTGTTGTTCTTTATTTAAATTTGCCACTATATTTTTCTCTAATTCAATTCATTTTAATTATTAAATACTGATTAATGATGACTACTCTGGGTTGCTATAAAAATCAATAGACACAGTTGGTCTATTTAAGAAGCTTGCAATCAATGGTGGTGAAGAATAGTTGAATATGTTGGGCCTTTTTTCAAGTATTCAAGGGGAAATGTTCAGGCTGCTAATTTTCAAATTCTCATTTCCATACTTCAAATTTTTTTTTAAGATTTATTTATTTATTCACTGGGGTACAGGCCAGAGGCACAGGAAGGTGAGAGAATTCACCAGAGACAGAGCATGGAGCAGAACAGGCAGACGAACCCAAAACACTGCTAAGAGGAACAGCAGGGAGCAGCCAGCAAGACAGGAGAGGTCTGCAGCACCATGTGGGTCTCTCCCTGGCCAGTGGGGAATCAAACCCATGCTTCTGAGGCTGAGGGCAGCTTCACAGTGCTGCATTCAACCCGCTGCACCACAGGGGAGGCCCCTCCAAACTTTCAAAATTATCAAAATTATCAATTTGCCTGGAAAAGTGAGTAATTTCTGATACATTCTTTCCTTTCAAATTTACTTTGTCCAAGCTTTATATTATCCATAATTTTTCCCTGCTCTTGCATAGCTATGTTGCATTTCTCCCTCCTTATTGGCTTGCTAAACTACCCAAAACATTTTTGATAGATTCTCAAATGCCCGTTACAATACCATTTTTTTTTTTGTGTGTGTGATAGCAGAAGTGAGTTGAGACTGTTAGGATAATGATAATTTCACTGGAAGGGGCACTCAACATAAGAAACTCTCTGGGTTTTGGAAATAATAGTGACCAAATTGTTGCTTGAGAATATTGAGAAGGTGTTCCATATTTTGCTCTGATTCTAGAGACCTAGAATCCTGCCAGCTCCATAGGTTTATAAGCAAACACACTGAATGCCACTTCATAATTTCTTTAAAAGTCACAAACAAGTTCCACTGGCAGGAATACCAGACCCCAGCCCCAGTGGGTGGAAGATGGCTCAATCACCCAGCCAAGTCCTGATGGGGACCAGCAACTCCAGTCCCACCAAAAAGACCCTGGACCTTGGGCTTAGGTCATGGAAGGCAATACAAGCCCCCAGCCAAAGTCTCCCCCCTCGACCTGCCCCAAGCAACAGCAATCCCCCAGATTATATGTGTGTGTGTATATATATTATAATATATAATGGAATACTACTCAGTGATCAAAAAGATAAATTCATGTCATAAGCTGCAAGAGGTTGGAAGGGATTATGCTAAGAAAAAAAGCCGGAAGGGAAAACATCAATACTGGATGGTGTGGCTTAGATGTGGAATATACAGAAACCAAATAAAGGGTCAGCCAAAGACAAACATTATAACCAACTCTTGAAAGCCAGCCATAGAACTGACTCACTCAGAGGAAAATAGGAGTAGGGCAAGAAAAGGGTGGGGAGAGAGCACAAAGGACTATGGTGCTTTGGGTGCTTTGGTTATAGGTATTAACAGAGACTACACGTGAAGAGGGAGAATTTATACTTCCAAAACACTAACATTGATGTAAATGTCTGGCACTTCAAAAAAAAATTTTTAATAAAAATAAAATATCAAAAGCATTACAGAAAACAACAACAAAAACACCAGTATAAATTTCAGGGATAAAATTCAGAACCCTGGATTAGATTCACCATCTGGCATCCAACCATGTTACTTGATTTATGTTCCCAGAGTGACTTCTGCTTTTTCCACTATTTCCAGACACCCAGGAGTACTTCTCCCTGAAGAGTACTGCATTTGCTTTTCTGATACAGTGCCCTTGCTCCCTTCTCTAGCAGGTGAACCATAACAATGACTGAGCACCTCATCCCTCGTCTCCATTGTACTCAGAAATAGCAAATTTTGTGGGTAACATTAGTATTTCAGAAATGCTTTTAGGGCCTCCCCAGTGGTGCAGCAGTTGAGCGCTGGGTTGCAAAGCTGCCCGCAGCCTCTGCAGCGCCAGTTTGATCCCCGGCTGCTCCCCGGCCACCGGAGGAGGGTCCCACATAGCGCACAGACCTCTCCTGCCGCCCGCTGCTCCCCTCAGCAGTGTACTTCGGTCCTTCTGCCTGCTCTGCTCCCCACTCTGGCTCTGGTGAATTCTCTCACCCTCCCGCGCTTCTGACTGTACCCAGTGCTTGTATAAATAAATAAATAAATCTTAAAAAAATATACATTATAAAAAAAAGGAAATGCTTTTATTCCCATTCAATCTACATCTTGTCAACAGAACTTCCCTCATAGTCCTTCCCCAAATCATTTTCAATTCAGACAACTCAAGGTAAAACTCCCAGGGAAGCCCTTCTCCTTACTCTTCACAGCCAGATCTGGTCACTTTTCTACATTTCAATACCAAGTCCACAGTCTTATCCCAGTGTCACATCATCTTACTTGCGCATTGTAGGGTCAGAAATACCACAGAGCAGGTTTTCTAGGATCCAGCAGACCGGGTAAAGGAGGAGTCATGGTCCTCAGTGGTTTTTGCAGGGTTTTTATTGGGATTTAGCGGGTACTTGGCAGGCAGGGGCGCTGGGGGGCTGGGGCCTGGCAGGCTTCCCAGCCCCCAGCAAGTCTTCATTCTGGGCTCTCCGACCTTCTCTCACATTCTCTATGCTCTTCTGTTCGTTCTGCTGCTTCTCGGCTTCTCTTTCGGCTTTTCTTTTGGCTTCTACTGGCGTGCCCATGACGCCGCCCTTAAAAAAAAAAAGCACAGTCTCAGCCCAGGTGAATCTCATCTACATATGCCCACGCCCTACTCCAGGTGCCCGCCATCAGGCATGCATTCAGGACCACAGGGTTCCCTCATCTATCCTATGGCGGGAGGGCAGAAAAGCCTGATACTTTTTACCTACCTGACACACATGTTCAATTCCTTCAACCCCAGGAGTGGAAATACCCAGGTAGGGGAATTACTGCCCCTCTTTCATTTTCTGTTCAGATGATGTATTTTTAGTCCAAGATTAACCTACAAAGTTAATTTGCCTTCCCGTGGACTATTACACATGGTTGAAATTCACTCATATATCAAGAATTAGCTATTCTTGCTTGTATTTACCTTGATTTATCTTCCACATTCCATTAGGTAGAAAGTATAAATCTCCAGGGAAAAACTTAAAACAATACTGCATATAAGAGCAGCAAGTTCCTTGTACCAACTTCATCACCCAAGGAGTTTCCAGGGCAAGTGGTTGATCTCATGAACAACTGACCCTTTTCAAGAGGACTGCTACTCCTCTCCTCTCTTCAGAAACCAAGAAACAACTGGGTGGAAAACTGAAGCGCACCAAAAGCCCTCATCTCTCACAGCTTTCCTTGTTAGTCCCTACATTTCTCTGGGCTCCTACCCTCAGATTCACTCTTCCCCTCAGATCTTCCCTCTGTCCCCTTTGGAACCTCTCTGGAGTCATAAACAAAGTGTCCTGCGACCTCAGCTTCTTGATTGAACATTTCATCTTCTGCCTTCCTGACAGAAACTGACATTTCTCATCATGAGTGTAGGGTAAGGTAAAAGGTATCAGGCTTTTCTGCCCTCCCACCATTAGGATGGATGACGGAACCCTGCGGTCCTGAGTGCATGCCTGATGGCGGGCACCTGGAGTAGGGCGAGGGCATGTGTAGGTGGGTACACCTGAGCTAAGAGACTGATTTATAAGGGTGGTGCAGCAGAGTGTGGTGTGGTGGTAGAGCGGTGTTAAGGGTGGAGGAGTGGAGTGTACGGAGGAGAACGGTGACTAGTAAACCACAGCGAAGAGCATGTGGCTGCTCGAACCGTTCATAAACCTGCCCGGAATGGGTTGGTTTCTTTACAACTGGCGTAGACGGCAGGATGGTTCAAAGCAGGACGGCTCTACGCAGACAAAACCCTTTGGAACCTGGGGAGGGATTGCCGGGTGGCCTGCCACGAGCAGTTGGTACTCGGTGGCCGACCTCCTCGCCCAGTGGGCACCTCCCCAGGAATGGCCAGAGGTAGATGGATCCCCAGGGCAGTTGGAGCAGGCCCTGTATGAAATAGAAGAAACCCTGAGTGGATGCAGTGCCCGCGAGGCGGCAGGAGCCGTGGGGTGGGTGTTTCTCACAGCTCTGCGAGAGTCCAGGCGGAAAGAACAATCTAGAATCCAGCACATACACGATGAGATGCGAAAAGAGATGTGAGAAGAGATGCGGATACTGCAACAACATTTGAGGATTCTGGAGGAAGAAGTTCGGAGAAACCAACCCACCCTTCCGGAGATGCCAGACTCCGTCTCAGGAAGGAAGGAGAGGGAGGCTGGCCCTTTGCCCGAATTGCAGCCGGTGGTGGCAAACCAACCTGCGACTCCAGAGATGCCAGACCTCTCCTCAGGACAGGAGGAGAGGGAGGCTGGCCCTTTGCCTGAGCCTCAACCTGCAATGGCAAACCAACCTGCCACCCCGGAGATGCCGGACGCCTCTGGAGAGGAGGAGGAGGCTGGTCCCATACTCCGGGCCCGCCCGGGGGTGACTCAGAAATGAAGCGGCAGCAACCCATGGCCCCAGGGGGTCAGGCTGCGGGACCACCACAGATGACGGAATTTACTACCTATCGGCCATACACCCAGGCGGAACTGGTGGACTTGGGCAAACAGTTCCGCCAGAAACCAGGGGAACCCTTGGCAGCCTGGCTGCTACGTTTATGGGACCTGGGGGTGGATGGGATTATTTGCACGGCACAAGAGATGGAGAGACTGGCCTCTGTGACTTCACACCCATCCTTGCGACAGAGGCTGCAGAACAGCCAGCAGTATGGCCGGGGCGACCACACCCTCCTGGAGTGGATAATGGCTGCCGTACGGACAGTCTGGGCTGATGCGGGAGACGTGCCGGAGACAGTGAGCGGATGGCAGACGTACGCCGAGCTGGTGCAGGTACTTCGGGAATTGGGGATGCGGCAGGCCGTGTTTAATGTGAATATGCGTGGTCCTGATGACGAGTGTTTCACAGCAGGGATGAGAGACTTGGTATTAAAGAATGCCCCTCATCCTCATTTCGATCCCTCATGGCAGTTCTAGCACCCTATGTGGGACGTCAGATACCTGACGTCACCACAATGATAGCCAGCTTGGGAGAAGTTGAGAGCCGGCGCTCTCAGAAAGGAATACGGGTAGTTTCTGAAAGGTCAAAAGGAATGCCAAGGAGGGCAAGGAAGCCTGTTGGCATCACAGAAACTATAAAAGTCACCCGTAATCAAATGTGGATGGATTTAATAAGAGCAGGTATAGATGGCACTAAAATAGACGCACAGCCCAATGCATATTTATTGGAATTATGGCAGCAGCTGCGAGAAGACCAGAGGTTCACACCCATGAGAAGGACTGCTGCTCAGGGGTGACCTGGAAACTCCAGGCCTCAGGCGCGCGCCCTGCTCCTGGAAGACCACTTGCTGCCAACCCTGTCCTCAGGTGATGGCCTGATATCTTTTGAATAGGGTGAGGGCCAAGGAACCCGTCCACTGGGAACAGGAAGGGACCAGAGGCCACATATGGAGCTTGCCATCCACTGGTCCCCGACTAATGTACAAAGGGTTTTAGCTCCAGTGGATACAGGAGCAGAATGTACTCTGCTCTATGGAAATCCAGAAAGATTTCATGGGTCTACTTGTTATATTGATGGCTATAGAGGCCAGAGTGTCAAGGTGACAGCAGTGAGACTATCTCTGGGGATTGGGTGATTACCCCTGAAAGAGTATAAAGTATATGTATCGCCCATCCCGGAGTACATCCTGGGGGTGGATGTACTACGTGGCTTAAGTCTAGAAACCACAGTCGGAGAGTTTCGCCTTAGAGTGTGTGTGGTAAAGGCAGTGGTGAGAGGACACGCTAAGCATCCGCCCCTACAACTGCCAGTCCCTAGGCGAGTGACTAATACCAAGCAATATCGGTTGCCCGGAGGCTACAAAGAAATTACAGGCACAATATCAGAGCTGGAGAAAGCGGGCATTGTGTGTATTGCCCACAGCCCCTACAATTCGCCTGTGTGGCCAGTGAAGAAGCCCGATGGCTCTTGGTGCATGACAATAGATTACCGTGAGTGGAATAAGGTAGTTCCCCCCTTGCATGCTGCAGTGCCTTCAGTGGCAGATTTGATGGATCGTCTGAGCCATGAGCTGGGAATGTATCATTTTGTAGCCGATCTGGCAAATGCTTCCCTCCCCCCGCCCCCCATAGATATAGCCCCAGGAAGTCAAGACCAGTTCGTCTTCACCTGGGAAGGCCGGCAATGGACATTCACTGTGCTGCCACAGGGATACCTGCACAGCCCTACTGTGTCATGGGCTGGTGGCAGCAGATCTGGCCCGGTGGGAAAGGCCATCTTCAGTGTGTTTATACCATTATATTGATGATATTTTATTGACAAGTGACTCTCTTACAGATCTGGAAAAGGCAGTACCTTTCTTATTAACACACCTGAAAACATGCGGCTGGGCAATCAACGAAAGCAAACTGCAGGGGCCTGGACTGTCAGTTAAGTTCCTGGGAGTTGTTTGGTTGGGTAAGACAAAGGTTATCCCTCAAGCTGTGATAGACAAAGTTCTAGCTTACCTCACTCCAACCACAGTGAAGCAGCTGCAAGCCTTTCTGGGTCTGCTGGGTTACTGGAGGGCATTTATACCTCAGCTCCTACGACCCTTGTATATGTTGATATATAAGGGGGCCAGGTGGGATTTGTCAGCTGAGGCAGACACAGCATTTGCCACGGCCAAACGAACTATAAAGACTGCTCAGGCCTTGCAGGTTTTTGACCCAGCCCAGCCCTGTGAGCTCGATGTGCATGTTACTCAGGAAGGGTTCGGGTGGGGACTCTGGCAGAAATCAGAGAGGCTACGACAGCCTATAGGGTTCTGGTCCCAACTCTGGAAGGGGGCTGAGGTTAGGTATTCCTTAATTGAGAAACAGTTAGCTGTGGTGTATACAGCCTTACTAGCCACTGAAAGTATAACTGCCACAGCCCCAGTCTCAGTGAGAACCACTTACCCAATAGCTGGATGGGTACGGGACTGGACAACAAAGCCCCATAGTGGTACTGCTCAAACGCCCACTTTGGCAAAGTGGGGGGCATACTTAGAACAGCGCTGCACCCTGTCAACTAGCCCCTTAAGGGCAGAGTTGCAGGAGGTTATTGGTCCTGTGGCATATGTTAGTATGGAACCAACTTCAGAAGCCTGTTTAGAAGCCGAACCTGAAGCTAGTTCCTGCAAGGAGGGTTGAGCACCAATTCCAGCAGAGGCCTGGTATATGGATGGCTCCAGCCAGGGCCAGCCAGCCTCTTGGACAGCGATGGCTATACACCCAGAAACAGACACTATTTGGTTTGAAACCGGGACAGGACAGAGCAGCCAATGGGCTGAACTGCGAGCAGTATGGATGGTAGTGGCCCATGAGCCTTCCCCTCTAGTAATCTATACTGACAGTTGGGCTGTGTACAGGGGCCTGACACTGTGGATTTCCACGTGGAATCTAAATGACTGGACAGTTATGCATCGGCCATTGTGGGGCCAGGCCCTATGGAAAGATCTATGGGATCTGAGGCATCAGAAGCAGGTGACTGTTTATCATGTCACAGGACATGCCCCATTAGCCTCACCAGGCAACGATGAGGCAGATACCCTAGCCCAGGTTCCATGGCTTGAAACTGCTCCAGGGCAGGATGTTGTGCAGTGCCTACACAGATGCTTGCTCCATGCAGGGCAGAAGACAATGTGGGCCACGATGTGTGCCTGGGGTCTACCTGTAACTTTAAAAGAAATTCAGACTGTTTGTGAAACATGTGTAGTATGTTCCAGGACTTACCCCCAGAGACCTTTTGGATCCACAGGCCAGGTGTTGCGGGAGCAGGTACCCCTGACACGCTGGCAGATTGATATCATTGGACCACTACCTCGCTCCGATGGACAACAATATGCGGTCACCTGTGTGGACACTGCTACCAGCTTACCCTGCTCCACATGCGGACCAAAAGGCAGTTTTGGCAGCACTGGCACACCTATGTGCTGCATATGGACGTCTGCTGGTAGTGGAGAGCCATCAAGGGACTCATTTTACAGGAGCCCGGGTGCAGAAGTGGGCCAAGAACATGGGTGTTGAATGGAAGTTTCACACTCCCTATAATCCCGAAGCTGCAGGGATTATAGAGAGGTATAATGGCCTGCTGAAGCAAGGGAGGTCTATGGGAGGTGTTGCAGACATTAAATGAGAGGAGCAGGAAAGGCGGCCTGGCTCCAGTGGAGGCATTGCTGCATCGTGCCGCTGCTCCCATCCAATTACAAAGAAAGACTTCAGACATCTTATTAAAACCATGACTTGGACAGCAGGGCAACATCCTATTGCCAGCCCCAACTGGAGTGGACCCAGGGCAGACTGTGGACTGGGAATGGCCCTGGACAGTGAAGGCTCCCCACATGCGGTGGGTGGCTCTGATAGCCCCTTGGGGTCATGGCCTGGAGACCGATTTACAGATAACACCATGGGTGACTGCGTAGTGGCCACCACGGATGCGTGTTACCCACCCTGGGGTGGCAGATCAGTGGGCAATCCTCAAGGGGACATTTGTAATAACTCTGTGGCCCATTATGAGCTCTCCACAACTGCTGCGTGTAGAACCCACTGATGCCTCTTCACTGGCAAAGCGAGTGTGGTACTCACGACCTGGAAGGCCACTGATGCCAGCGACAATATTGTCCTCAGATGCCAAATTAGCATGTATATTACCAGATGGGAGGAATCTCCCATTGCTAGTACCGATAACTTCTCTGTCTTTCTGCTCCTAGGAAAATTGAGTTTAGTCATTTTGTTATGTACTTCATTCGCTTTTGTGGGCCATGGCTGCATTGTTTATGTTTGCTAAGAAAATTGTATATATGTAGATTGTATGGCAGAAAACCCTGCGGGGGTGGACTGTAGGGTAAGGTAAATGGTATCAGGCTTTTCTGCCCTCCCGCCATTAGGATGGGTGATGGAACCCTGTGGTCCTGAGTGCATGCCTGATGGCAGGCACCTGGAGTAGGATGTGGGCATGCAAAGGTGGGCACACCTGGGCTAAGACCGGGCTTATAAGGTCGCCGTCACAGGGATGCCAGTGGAGTGTGAACCACCAGAAGAGGACCAGCAGAGGCCACGAGAGAATGCCAGAGTGCCCAGAAAGTGTGAAGTTTTGCCAGGGCCTGGGAGGCCTGCCAGCCTCCTGGCCCCCCGCATCCCTGCTTGCCGTGTACCTGGTAAAATCCCAATAAAAGCCTGAAAAAGCCACCAAGGGCTCCAGAACTCTTCTTTACCCGTCTGCATGGGATCATAGAGATCCTGCCCTGTGTCTTCCTGCTACTAAACTGTAGAGGCAGGAAGAGCACAGTGCAGGTTTTCTGATCCAGCAGACCGGGTAAAGGAGGAATCAGAGTCCTCAGTGGTTTTGCAGGTTTTTATTGGGATTACCAGGCACACGGCAAGCAGGGGTGCTAGGGGGCTAGGAGGCTGGTAGGTCTCCCAGGCCCCAGCAGGTCTTCACTCTATCTGGGTTCTGCAGCGTTCTCTGCTTCTCTCTTGGCTTCTGCTCATTCTTGGCTTCTGCTTCTCTTCTGGCTTCTACTGGTGTCCTCGTGACGCTGCCCTTAAAAGCCCAGTCTTAGCCCAGGTGAATCGTATCTACATCTGCCCACACCCTACTCCAGGTGCCCGCCATCAGGCATGCATTCAGGACTGCAAGGATCCATCATCTATCCTGATGACAGGACGGCAGAAAAGCCTGACATTTTTTCCTTACCCTACAAGCACCCATGTCCAAAGCATCCACTTTATTTTTACTGTTTTATTCCAGTATTTAACTTAGTAACAACATCGTGTATTTCTTACATGTCATTTTTTGCTCTGCTGGGTTTTATTATATTTTTAGATTCTTTTTTGTTTCTCCATTCATAATTTATTAGTATCATCTTAATACTATTTAGTATAAAATACTTTGTACCTGAAAATACTATGTAGAGCAGAATTTATGCTGAGAATACACAATAAGTAAGATGGTTTGCAGCCCGATACAAGCCTAGCCCAGTATTTTGAACTAAGTACTTCTTTTCTTTGCAATATGGGGGAAATTAACTAATTTTTTGTCTTAAATTTATAATATATTTTTATCTCCTTGTATATAGAAAGCAGAAGAGTTGGAGGTGAGAGTACAAACTTTGGGTGGTTGAAGGCAGCAAGGGAAGTCTTCTGCCAGTATCCCTGCATTCAACCCCTATAAGCTCTCCGTACATGCTTTCAGGGCCACCACAAATGGTTGTGCTGGTTATACCCTGAAAAAAGACAGCTAGCCAGAGGGTGAATGGAAGTGAGAATGGAGTGTGTGAGCTTTGATCTCTGATCAATGTGCTCTGGCTTGGAAGAAGTACTTTTTTCTAATTAATACAAAGGCATAATGCAAACTACAGTTATTCCATCCCTTCCAATGCTGAGTCTCCAACTACAAAATTTGTAAAGAAAGTCAGTCCTTTCAAACAATAGCTGGTCTCCCTCTGTTACCCTTTGCTCCACTCCTTCCGTTCCAGAAAACAATTATCGAGAGAGATAATAAATTTTACATGCAGAGTCTGGAATCAGATATACCAGAATTTGATCCTAGCTCAAGTGCTTAAAAAGTAGAAACTTAGACAAATTATTGGCCACTTTCAGCCTCACTTTCCCCATCAATAAATGAATTGGTAGTAAGTTTTTATAAATATTAAAAAAGATAAAGTCAATAAAGCTCCTCAAGCAAAGCCCATCATATAGCAGGTATTTAATAAATACTTGCAGATAACTAACAAGCAAGCAAGATGAATGGCTAGACAGATGACTAGATGGATGAAAGAATAGATACAGCAAAACATAGTCTTTGAATATTGCCATTTACTTTAATTTTATGAAACACCATTTGATCTATATGATGAGTGATGACATTGCAAGAGAGAATCCTAAGAAATCAACAAGGGAGAAAATTTTGATAATGGCCTTTATTTCTTCATTTTCCTTCATTTATTATGTTTAATCAAGCCAGGGTTTTCTGCTGCTATACAAGTAATGATCTGTATTCTAAGGAATTTTCCTTCATTGAAATCTCTGAAACCTTACACATAAACTCATACCTTATGGTTTTATGAATAAATTATATGAATTACTAGCATCGTAGGTGGCTAAATTTTACTGATAACTTTCCAATAATGTCCTAGTTCCCAGAAAATACTACAGTCCAATTTCCAAAGACATGAGAAAATTGAAATGATATGAATTAGTTTCAAACAGACCATATCAAAAAATGAACAAATTAATCAGAACAAAAGAAAAAAATTTCTTTTTCTTTGAATTTTAAGTGCTGACAAGCTGCATATATTAATTAACATGAATTTAAATATAGCACCAGCAAGGTATTATTGCCACATTTAGATGTTCTGCTTTGACTTATCTCTCAGTTCCCAAGGAAAATTTCTGATTCCTCAGTCAAACCAAATTATATTCTATTTCCCATTTAATCCCATCCATCTATTCATGTACCTTCAAACAAAATTACTTATTGAACTAGTACAATATTCAAAGAATATTCAATTGCCAAAATGCCTAATATTTGGTTTGGGAGAAAGAGAAGTGATTGGACAATTAAAGTATAATATGAAATGTTCCATTTTAAAAGGTATAAAAATCCTGGAATAAAGGAAAGTTGTAAGGGACTTCCTGAACTGAGTCTTTAAAATTGATTAGGAGTTGAGAGTATGTTATAAACTTGTAATAATTTGAAGAATGACTGGTCTTAGAGTATTTGCATAAGTGTGGACAAGGTTGTAAGTGGAGAGGCTTGCAGAAAACTAATTATGAAGGTCTTTCCATGTCATACTAAGGGTATTATAGTTTACCCTAAAGTCTCCAAAGAAATGTTGAAGTGGAGGGGGTCCCTTGAAAAGATTTGTATCTTTTCAATTTCCATTTTAGATAAACCAAAATATGGATTAGCATCAACTCTAGGGTAAAACTGGAGGGAAGTACAGTAGTTTGGGAACTATGTTTGTTTCCTAGGGTTGCCATGACAAATTACCATATAATAGCCATGTTTAAAGAACAGAAATGTATTCTTTCATATTTCTTAAGACTAGCAGTTCAAAATCAAGATATCAGAGATAGACTCTAGGAGGGGATTCTTCCTTGTCTTATCCTAGCTTCTGGTGATTATCAGCATACCTTGATATTCCTTGGATTATAAATGCATAATTTCAACTTCTGCCTCATCTTCACATAGTATTCCTCTCCATCGTGTCTGTCTTCATTGGCATTGTCTTGTCTGTGTCTCTGTCAATTTCTCTCTTCTAAAGACATCAATCACTGGATTGTGGGCCATCCTAGTGTGGTAAGAATTCACTTGATTAACTTGATTCTATCCATAAAAGATACTCTTTCCAAATAAGATTACATTCTGAGGTTTGGGTTGAGCATCAATTTGGAAGGCTCATTATTCAACCCAGTAGAAGAGGTATTGCAATATCCCAGTTGAAAGATAAAGGTGGATTAAACCAAAGATAGTTATAAGGAACCAAAAAGGAGGAAATAAGTTTTAGAGAGCTTGAGATGGCATAATCAATCTGGCTTAATTACATTATGTATGAGGAGTGGTAGACTGAGTGCATTGACGGCTGCAATTATTGATCTTTCTGTACTCATTCCCTTTGATCTGAAATGTTTGCTGTCCCTCCCCCTCTGAGCATGATCATTTCATTTCTCTTGATGGAGAAGAACATATTAAAGATAATTCCCACTAGTTTGTGTGACTAGATATATAGCAGAAAATATAAAAGGAAAAGTAGGAACCATTCTGTGGCTTTACAAATGTTATTCTCTCTTAGGAATGCAGCACTCCACTGATTTCACATGTCTAAATATAGATATGTCAGGAACAGCTTCTATATTGATGGCCCTTTCCAAGAAGTATTGTCTTGTGCCCACCCAAACTAGTGACTCACTTTTTGGAACATTCTTGATTAAATATTTGTTTTACATCTCACTTTCCCTCCATTCAAACCATTTCTCTGACTCTCACATGGAGCAAAATTCTTCCAAAGTGTATCTCACTCTTAGCCCCAAATTATTAATTAATTAGAATTCAATAAGAGAAATAGAAACCACTTAAAGATATAGATAGGTAGATAGATAGCTTTAATTTATGAATGAATTATTATACATAGAATTGCAGGAGCTGGTGTAAGTATTTTTGAAAGCTTCTTCACACTGATATTGAGGCAAGTAATTAAGAAGGTTGATGTAAACTGGAAGAAAAAGAGCATAAGTTGTAATTCCAGGCTGAAACTAGACAAGGACAGACTGAAATCCACAAAGACATGCTGCAGCCTAATCAGGCTTTTACTACCTCTGACTTTCGTGACATTCATGTCTTACAAAAGAAAGCTGGTACTCTTCATCATGGAACTAAATATGTCCCTGGTCCAGGAATAAGAGGATTCAGAGGAAAATGAAGCAGCTACAGGTCAGTTATCTCCACTCCACTCCTGCCCCAGCAACTGAGGACTTGAGTGAGCTGCAATAGTACCTTCACCGACTTTCTGGGTGTAAAAACATTATGGAAGTTGCTGCTTTTTCATTCTCCGAATCTTACACATACAAAAAAACCTCCTGTGGCCCAGGCCAGTAGGAAACATGTAGTAAAGGGAATGTGAGAAATGAAGTTAAGTTTGACCAAATTGGTATATCACAAAGCCACACGTTGTCCCAACATGGCACTTATATATGCCTTTATTTTTTTAAGATTTATTTATTTTATACATACAAGAGCTGGGGTACAGGCCAGAGGCGCAGCGGTGAGAGGATTCACCAGAGACAGAGCGGGGAACAAAACAGGCAGATTGGCCGAACTACACTGCTGAGGGGAGCAGCAGGCTAGTCAGGAGAGGTCTGTTGCCCCATGTGAGTTGCTCCCTGGCTGGCCGGGGATCGAACTTGTGCCACAGAGGCTGCGGACAGCTACATAGGCTGCGCCCTAACCCCTTGTGCCACCAGGGAGGCCCTATATATGTCTTGAAATCATATTTAACTCCCAAGTAAAGATAGTAGCAAAGTCGTGCTTGCAGTTAATATATCTATCTCCTATACCACTGAAAAAATGTGAAGGCGCTTTTCCATCTTTAAGGGGTATCCATCCAACTCTAATCACGGCAGAGTGAGGGCTAGTCTTCCTCTGATAATTCAGAATAAAAGTTCCCAGTCCAAGGATTCCCTCTCAGAGGCTGGCACTGGCATGTGGTACTGCTGATACCCGTGTTTCCCCAGAGTGGTGGTTAAATAACCTGTAAGTGTTCACTTGCTGTTAGTTTCCTGAAATAAATGTTTTTCTGTAAGGCCTCTTGTGTGCTCAGGTCACTTCCCCTTGTTTGCCCAACCCTGTGTTATTTCATAATTAGTGAATGATAATGAAGCAATTAAAAATAAAAATGTTATGATTGCTCATTGAAAATATCTCAACCAATTATTGAATTTCTCCCAAATTAAAGAATCTATTCTTAACTGAAAAGTCCGTCTGTATTTTTCATATTTTTCCATTTGCAAATGGAATTTCTTTCTGCCTATTCAAATTATGTTTTATATGCAAAAAGTCAAATAAATGTGTTAAACTTTGGAAAGGAATTTAGCCAATAATTACAAATCTTACAGATCTATTTAAAATCCTGTCTACCTGTTGATTATTGATTTGCATTTCCTTCTTTTTCACATGCAAAGTACAATCTGCTTTACTAATCTTCACATATTTAATTGCTTTATCTGAATCCTGGACTAAAGCCAAAATCTGTCAATTTTTCCTCCTATCATTATGGGACATGGTGTACAGCTGAGAATACAATAAGGAATTATCATTAAGACAAAGTTATAATGGCCAGTTAAGGCAAGAAACGAGAAGAATTCTAAGGATATTAATTACCTGATTTTTAAATAGCCATGTTCATCCTAAGTGACTCCAAGGACTTCCTCTTGGCTTAATTTTATTAGTATTTTATACATTTTAATGGATGGGTCATTTTTAATAATTTAATATATTCATTTCTTAATAATTACCCTTATTATATCATATTGTTAATTATATAATGTAAAAATACTGATCTCATAATATGAAAGAATTTTAATGTTGTTATCAATAGTAGAAAAAATAGCAGTATTATGTGACTTTCATGTAAATTAACTGAGTTAATATTCTACAAAATCTCTGAAGTAAGTGCTATTATTATATTCATTTTTTTCATGAGGAAATTAGGCCTTAGAGAGGTAACTTGCCAATAAGTGGCCAAAACACTATGAGAAGGTGTGGATCATCATTCTTAAATACTATGTTCTACCATGTAATGATAATACTTTGTATTATGTGATGCTTTGCAAATTACAAAAATCTATCACATGATTTTCTCACCAAAACCAAGTTTCCGTGCCTCAGAGAAGTTATATACTTTTTCCAATAACTTGATAAATCCAGGATAAGAAATCTCATTTTCCCTCAATTTTTATTCCTTCTATACTCTGTTTCCTATAGATTAAAATGATCAGCCTGTAAAATGCACAGCAAAAGTAAAATATTTTGCTATTTTGTCAAATCACAATATCCATTAAAATATCCAGAATTTATTTTTTAAACTTAACACTCAGTTTTTGCAGGTATGAAAGACATTTGTTCTCTAATAATTCATAGGAATATCAGGTTGAGAAATGAAGCCTATATTATAAAAATAGTTCTTTTTCTGATCTAATTTGATCAATTAATTTCATTATTTGATATACTAAATAATAGAGCATTCGCTGGGGAGTTAGAAGATTTGGCTTCTGGTCCTGGTTTTATCATAACAAGTGAATCTGGATGAATTATTAAATGGGTCTAGGCTTCAATATCCTTGTCTACACAAATAGAGGATCCTTCAAATTCTTGACAGTGCTCTACAACTCTAGGAATTATGATAAATCAGTATTTCTTTATAGGATATTTTCCATGTACTTCCCTGTGTCTATGGCAAGAGAGAAAGCTATACAAATTTCATTCAACAGGGAGGCTTTAAAGAATGCATGGGTGAATTACAGTGTAACATAGATGGTGTATTGTCTCCCTAGGAGAGGGGAAATGAATGTTGCTAATAATGCATTTGGCTCTTTCTATGTTCCAGACACCAAGCTAGATGTTTCATACACATAATATCTTGTTAAGCATTTCAAAAGCACCCCGAGAACTTCAATCAATTCACCCAAAAATGTTGATTGGGTACAGCTAAACCTGCTCCTCTTTGGCTCCTGCCAATGTTGCTTATACTCAATTTTTGCTTTGGTGTCTTTTCAGAGCACTGTTTTATTTTTCCATGGTGCTGTTTTCCTGTAGTATTTTTCCATATATTGAACACGTTCACTTAATTATAGCTAAGAGTCATAAGCTAGAGTCTGTAACTATTATTTTTATTACATATACATATATAACACACACACATATATACAGATATGATATAAGCATTATATATTAATATATACATCATACATATATGCATGTATACATGTATGTATGTATACACTGTATATATGTATATATACATTAATATGCATGTATACATACATCTATGCATAACTATAAATTTATTCTAAAGTCTCAGAAACTTCACTTATTTACAAACTTTAGTCAATTAAAAGTTAAGTTAATGAAAAAGGAAAAATAATTTTTAAAACTGCAAAAACAGAGGCCTCCCTGGTGGCGCAGGCGGTTGAGTGCAGCACTGTGAAGCTGTCTGCAGCCTCTGCAGTGCTGGTTAGATCCCCACCAGCCTCGGAGCAACCCACATGGCAAGCAGACCTCTCCTGTCTCCCCCACTGCTCCCCTCAGCAGTGTATTTCGTCAGTCTGCCTGTTCTGTTCCCTGCTCTGTCTCTGGTGAATCATCTGACCCTCCCACACATCTGGCCTGTACCTGGGTTCTTGTATACATAAAATAACATCTTAAAAAAAAAAACCTGCAAAAACACTGCACAGTCCAATAATGATGAGTGTCTACTTGTACTGAAATATGCATTAAAACTCATTGCATTCTTTCCTTTTCCCTAGGTATAAATGTTACAATAATGTGTTGATGCAAATTACATTTAAACTTGTTCTTTTATTTAAAACCCTTATTTTTTGTGCTAAGACAGGACAGTTGTAAAATTAACCGTACATTAGTCTCATACTGATTTCAGATGCTATTAAGTAATACAAACAGCATCTTGGTGGTTTGGAATGAGACTAAAACACAACATGTTCCATAGGAGTTCATCTTTACAATCTGTTTCATGTTGCATAAAAAACACTAAAGTCATAAGCAACAGGATTATTAGAAAATCAAATCAAGATAATATACTAATGAATACTTGGCAGGTGTGAAGAATCAAAATGGATCTCTCTAATGAATGAATGGAGGCCATTTGGCTTTCTCTACAACAATATATGATCTTTATTGAGCATCTATCAGTGCCAGGCATTGTTCTGAACAATGGGAATACTGTGAGCAATATTATATTATTCTTTTATTTGGAAATAACATACCAAGGCGAAAATTTCTTATATTAATTGAGATGCATACTCAGGTGTACATATTCAAAGGAAGCCAACTAAAATATTTCACCAGATTAAATCTTTACTATTTATATCTATGTCACATTAATACAGTATTGGGGTCAGTTGAATGTGCTGATCCTTATGTTTGCTTTTTTGTTGCCTGTATAGATGTGAGTCTTCGGGTATTACTACTTAATTATTTCATGTTTGTACATCGAGAAGCAACACAAAATGTCCTAAGGAGATGCAGTTATTGTATTGTGCTCAAATTAAACTACAATTGATTTTTTTATTATATACTCCTTTAGTCATTTCGACTGGAATGTCTAAATCAAAATACCCAAGACCAAAGTAGATTAGCAAATATAGGTGTTTCCGCAGTGTAGATTTAGTACTTCATACCAAGCTTAGAGTTAGCAAATAGGCACAATGCCTACACAAGCTTGGCTAGGACTAGATGCAGTTCTGAGCTTGATGATGTCAGAATTCTGAAAATGTTATGCATATTTTCTTCTTCCAAACTTCAACATTGGAAAAATAGAAGTAGAAATAGGTAATTGGAATGTTGAAATTCCTAGTTCTTTCAGCAATTCAGCCTTGTTACCTCAATTGAAAATATAGTGTACTCTCTGGAGAGATCGCAACAAAATAAGTAAAGAAAAATAGTTTAATTGGTTTTACAGAAAGAATCTGTTTAGCACACTTATAAAAGCGGGGTATGCAAGAAACTCCTGAGTATAACAGATTTAGAAAAACATAAATTTAACTAGTCACCATCTTATAGAAAAGCATCTGGGCTCTAATTTATGATCCTAGATTAATTAATATAATACATATTTCAATTCACTTTCATGCATATCGCCTAATTTTCAAATAGTCAGTATTGAATATCTCTTTTTCATACTTAGATTGATGTTTTTATTTTTAGCAGCATACTTAAAATATAACAACTATTCAGAAGATTTGAGTAGTCATATGTTCAAAGAAACGCTTGCCATTTCTTTTTTGTTGAAATTCAAAATCCAGGTATCAGTCAGGTTCCAGGAAGCAAAAAATCTACTTCAGAAAACCAGTCAAGATGTTCGCAAAACTTTACAGAAAACAAACAAGGTACTTGGTAAGGTGCTACGAGCAGCTGCAGGAAACTATTACCATTAAAGTCACCAGGGGTGGAAATCACTCAGAAGAATCCACTGAGAAGCAACACAGCCCAGAAGAATGAAACTCCCAGTTGGAACCAGATACGTGAAGGCTGATATCTACTGCCAGAGACTCAATGCCATATCAGGGAGGAAGCCAGGAAGAGCACCACACCCTCAAGCCCCTCAGATCTCTTACCTTTGCCACCTATTAGCCACACCAACAAGATTCGAGAACCAGAAACCCAACCACTCTTCCATTGGCTAAACCCAACCAGAGGCCATGTGATGCCTTCAACAGTAGTCAATTTCCCAAAGAATAGAGCAAGATACAGAAAGATAGAGGATGGATTTAGGAGCTATAGGGTTGAAATAAAGATTACTTAGCATAACAATATATCTAAGTTAGCAAATAAGCACTGTAAATGTCCTTTACATTTAAGACAGAATTGGGAAAGTAAGCAATGTGCTTCTGGATTTCACCAAACACAGGAATATGAAAAGAAAAAGCATTTAAATGTACTCTCTAAAAAAAGTGGTTGTTGTGAAGCTATACAAGGTGGTTAATTTAAAGTTTATTTAAAAAGATATGATCATGTCTTTTGCAGTGAATAACAGTAGTATGAAATTACATCTCTAAAATAATGTATACTTGGAATTTATTATTATAATAGTCCTTGTGATCAAGCTAATCAAATCTGGTCTATACCCTTGAGAAATGTGAGTGTGTGTGTATGTAATATAAATAGGCAGAAAAAATTCAATATGCCAATGGAAATATCAAAAATTCAGATAGCTTTTTTTTAATTGATAGAGGTATAGATTCTGACATTGTAATAATGTTGTATTGTTTGACTTTGATGGTGTATTTGTCACTTAGGCTACTATAACAAAATACCACATACTTATACAGCAGACATTTGTTTTCTGACAGTTCTGGAAGATTAAGGTGCCATCAGTATGGACTGAGTCTGTCTTCCTGTCATTTGGAGGTCTTCCATCCCATTGTGTCCCCACTTGGTCTTCTCCTTGTGTGCTTGTGGGTTGGGAGAAAGATCGTGTCCTTTCTTCTTCTAAGGACACCAGTTCTATAGGGTGAAGACCCTAAGACCTGACTTAACCTTCTTCTACATATTTACAGGCCCTGTCTACAAATACAGTCCTACAGGGGTAGGCCTTCAACATACAAATTTTGGGAGATGGTGTTTACATGGATAGTTGCTTTATAATAATTTACTATAGTACATTTTATATTTTCTACATGTATGTAACATTTCACTATGAAATTTTTTTAATCATTACCTGAGTTTCTTGTACTTGAATTTTTTGAGTTTTACAATGAGGCACCTTCTTGATAATTAGACACTAATTCATTTCCAGGAATTTGTGCTTTGGAACAATTTCCTTTTATTTCTTATCTTTAATTATAACCCTCACAGGATATAATAAATTGGAAGGACAAATTCAAAACATTGTGTTTCTGCAACTTCTTTAGAAAAGACATCTTAGGTATAGCTCTGTGGGTGAGGACAATTTGTCCCAGAACACATGTACAAACATCTGTTTTTGGAAGGAAATACAGCATAGAAATATAACTGTAGAGTTTGATCTCAAAAGAAAAGAATTACAGTTGGATTCTGGGTGACTTTGGACTAAGGAATTTTTCAGGGTAAAGGTCAAGGCTAATGCTGAGAGGGCTGTCCTCAGGAATAGGACAGAGAAGTGAAATTAAAGCAAATCTAGGGAAACAGAGGAAAGACTTCTGGGATTAAATGTAACTTAAAATAGATTCCTAATTAGAGTTGTGAAATCATTTATTCAAAGAGAAATCTGGTCTTGATATAACATTTTATTATGGTTTCTCAACATTTAGGAAAATTCTATATAACTCGACACTTTTTCTTTCACATACAGTCATATTGGAGATGTCATCTATCATATGTAATATGAAATATATAAATAACAATTTAGGGGAATGGAGTACTAAATTTTTCACCACTTTTCTTTTAACTTTTCTTCCATTTTTAAATAATGAAGTTCTGAAATGGTACTAACACTTTCTTCCTCTGTCCATTTTTTTTTTTTTTTTTTTTTTTTTTTTTTTACTGGGTACAGTCAGAAGAGCGGGAGGGTGAGAGAATTCACCAGAGCCAGAGTGGGGAGCAGAGCAGGCAGAAGGACCGAAGTACACTGCTGAGGGGAGCAGCGGGCGGCAGGAGAGGTCTGCACACCATGCGGGACCCTCCTCCGGTGGTCGGGGAGCAGCCGGGGATCGAACCAGCGCTGCAGAGGCTGCGGGCAGCTTTGCGACCCAGCGCTCAACCGCTGCGCCACCGGGGAGGCCCTGTCCATTTTCTTTTCCCAACATATTTTCCTCATGCTATGAAATGTTTGTTTATGTACTAACTACATTTTTATTCTTGATCCTTTTCCTTTTAAATGACATTCACTGGATCCTCATTATTATTAAGGTCTCATATAATCAAAGGGATTAGAATTTGTTGCACTGGGAGGAGGAGGGAATAAAGTGCCCAAAGGAAACTCCTTTTTGTTAGGTTAGGTAGCATTGCCTCCAAACTTTTCTGAAAAGATTCAGGACTTGCTCAAATTCAAATTACATGTATAGTTTAGTTTTTAAGCATTACTGTGTGTGATCTTCCACTATTTTTAGTTATAGTTACACAATATTCCTTAATTATTTTTTTAAAGATTTATTTATTTATGCATACAAGAGCTGCGGTATAGGCAGAGGTGTGGGGGTGAGAGGATTCACCAGAGAGAGAGTGGGGAACAGAACAGGCAGATTGACCGAAGTACACTGCTGAGAGGAGCAGTGGGTGAGTCAGAAGAGGGCTGCTGTGCCATGTGGGTTTCTCCCTGGCCGGGGATCGAACTCGTGCTGCAGTGGCTGCTGATAGCTTCATAGATTGTGTCTTAACCCCTTGCGCCACCAGGGATGCCCTCCTTAATTATTTTGAAAGCAGAAAATATGAAACTTTTGATGTGGTTATTAATATTTTCAGCATAAATTAGCTATCACAATTAGTTTTCAACTACTTACAGACACACCTAAGCTAGGGGAAAGTTTTTTCACCCTCAGAAATAAAGCAGCTGATGGGCCTCCCCTGGTGACGCAGCAGTTGAATGCTGGGCTGCGAGGCTGCCGCAGCCTCTGCAGCGCTGGTTCAATCCCCAGCCTCCGGGCAAGGGTCCCACATGGAGTGCAGACCTCTCCTGTTACCGCGGCTCCCCCTCAGCAGTGTATTTTGTCTGTCTGCCTGTTCTGTTCCCCACTCTGGTTCTGGTGAATCCTCTCACCCTCCCGCACTTCTGACTGTACCAATGCTTGTATGAATAAATAAATAAATCGTAAAAAAAAAGAAAAAAGAAAGAAAGCACCAGGCCTCCCCTGGTGGCGCAGCAGTTGAGCGCTGGGCTGCAAATGCCCGCAGCCTCTTCAGCGCTGGTTTGATCCCCAACCTCCGGGCAAGGGTCCCACATGGCACGCAGACCTCTCCTGTCTCACCCGCTGATCCCCTCAGCCGTGTATTTCATCATTCTGCCTGTTCTGTTCCCTGCTCTGGCTCTGGTGAATTCTCTCACCCTCCCGCGCTTCTGACCATACCCAGTGCTTGTATAAATAAATAAATAAATCTTAAAAAAAAAAAAAGAAAGAAAGCATCTACTTGCTGATTGTATAGTGTCAAGACAAGACTGAAGGACAGCCACGCCAAATCAATCGTCTTTCAGATGTCATCATTAGAGCAGGTCCCTATGGATATATATACAGTTATGTAGCTAAAGGCTATAATTTGAGTTTTCTAAAAGGTCTTAACAACAAGAAGCCAAAAATAAAACTTAATTATAAAAGACATCAATAAATATTTACTTCAGACTTCCAGAATAGAAATCAAAAAGGATATGACCCATTTTGACATAAGTCCTTAAATCAAAAGACCTCTAAATACAATAGACTAATACTCTCTTCAAATCTTTTTAAAATATCACCCCAAAACTTTCTTGCATGTTGCAAACTTATGAAGAAGTAGAAAAAGAACAGAATACAGTGAAAAGGGAATTGAAATAAGAATTAGTGTCTAGGTTCTAATCTGCCATCTCTTAGTTTCATGTCTTTGATACATTTAACTTTTTTTTTTAAGATTTATTTATTTATTTATTTATTTTTATTTATTTATTTATACAAGCACTGGGTACAGTCAGAAGCACGGGAGGGTGAGGGAATTCACCAGAGCCAGAGAGGGGAGCAGAGCAGGCAGAAGGACCAAAGCACACTGCTGAGGGGAGCAGCGAGCAGCAGGAGAGTTATGCGCACCATGCAGGACCCTCCTCTGGTGGTCCGGGAGCATCCAGGGATCGAAACTGCGCTGCAGAGGCTGCGGGCAGCTTCGCAATCCGGTGTTCAACCGTTGCGCCACCAGGGAGGCCCGATACATTTAACTCTTGATCCTCAAATTCTTCATCTGTAAAACATGGCTTGTTTTACCAGACTCAACTGTTAGGATTATTTTAAGAATCAAATAAACTTCCCCTTAGACATCTAATAAGCCATTTTAGACACAACTTCCAAAACAGGGACCATTTTGAAATGATGGCTTAGTCCAAACTTCAACTAAAGGGCAAAGAGAATCAAAGATATTCTGCCCCCCTGTTTACTACACCCCATGCCTTCATACCTTTCATAGGATCTTATTATGGCAATGAACTCTCCTCTTCTAAACCTGCCAACTCACTTTGCATCCTTCCTTCCTCAAAAATTGCCAAATTGTCTAACTCATAAAGCAAACAAAAAATAGCTTTTAACTATTAACTTTCCCCTAAGGAATCATCATAATTTAGTCTTTTGATTACATGTAAATGCTATTATTTTTAATAATTTATTTTAACTGAGGTAATATTGGGATACCCCCATCAAATTTTACCCTAGTGTACCCACCATGAACTTACCCGTATTCCACCACCATAAACCATTGTGCCCTTCCTTTTTTGTTCTTCTCCTCTACCCCCTCCTCGTTGGTTTTTCAGTTCTAAAGCCAGCTATCAAGAGTTAGTTTTCAATTTGTTTTTATCAACTATTAATTGAGTTATTTTCTATTCCACATACCAGTGACCATCTAAACTGGTGAAGAAACTCTTGACACTTCTCTCAACTTCTAAATACTCCCCAGCCTATTACAAAAGGAGATTTGATTTGATTTTTATATTTTTATTTATTTGAGGTAAAATGAAATTACATCATTGTATATGATTCAGAGAAAGGGTCAAAATTCTCAGATGTGTATTACCACAACCCACTCACATCAGATCACCCTCATCCATTTATCATATGCCACAAGAAACCCTCACCACTTTGCTCCCACCTCCTCAACCATCCTCCCAGTAGTGGTCTCAATACTGCGGTCATTTCTAGATAATGTTTCTTTGAAAACATGCCAAGATGTAGAATTACTGGATTATATGGTGTATCTATTTTAAATATGTTGCAAAACCTTCATGCTGTTTTCCATAAGGGCTGGACCAGTCTGCTTCCTACCAACAGTATAATACACTCACAAATATTTGTTTTTTATGTTTTTTTTTTAATATGGGATTATCACCGGAGTGATATGGTATTTCATTGGTTTATTTTTGTTTTTATATTCCTTACCATTGGAGTTAAATCCCTAAAGACATCACAGAAGAAGCCAATGTTGTGGACTGTGTTTCCAATGTTTTCTTCTACGTATTTTATGGTTGCATGTTTTACATCTAAGTCTTTAATGTATTTGAGTTGATTTTTGTGTGTAGCATGAGACAGTGGACTAGTTTCATTTGTCTAATGTGACTCTACAGGTTTCCTAATATCATCTGTTGAAGATTTTCCTTTCTCCATTGTGTACGGCTTGGTGCCTCTGGCATGTATTAACTATCCACATAAACGTGGGTTTATTTCTGGGTTCTCAATTCTATTTCATTGATTTGTATGTTAGTTTTTATTCTAATGTCATATTGTTTTGATTACTGTGAACTTGTAAGATGGCTTGAAGTGTAGAAGTATGATACGTCCATTTCCCTTCCTTTTTGTCAAAGTTTCTTTGACTTTTCAGGGACTTTTGTGGCTCCATATCAGTTTCAATAATGTTTGCTCTATTTATTTGAAGCAGTACATTGGAATTATGATTAGGACTGCATTGAATCTGCAAATTGCTTTGAGTAAGATGGATATATTAATTATGTTAATTCTTCCAACCCACGAACATAGGATCATAGAATATCTTTCCATTTCCTTGTGCATTCTATTTCTTTTAACAATGGCTGGTAGTTTTGTTGAATAGATTTTTCATCTTTGTTACATGTATTCCTAGGTATTTAATATCTTTAATGCTAATGTAAATGTGACTGTTTTCTTGATTGATGTCTCTTCTAGTTCATTATTTACAAATAGGAGTGCAACCAATGTTTGTATATTGATTTTGTAGCCTATAAATTTACTAATTTTTTTGATAGAGTCTTTAGGGTTTTCTATAAATATAATGATGTAATTTGTAACTTTCCCAATTTGGATTCCTTTTATATCTTTCTCTTATCTAATTGTTCTAGCTGAGACTTCCAATTATATGCTGCATAGTAGTGGTGAGCCTGAACATCCTTGTTATACAGCTGATCTTAGAGGAAAGTTTTCAGTTTCTCACCATTGTGTGTAATGCTAGCTGTAGGGTTATCATAGACATCCTTTAATATATTGAGACATCGGGCCTCCCCGGTGGCGCAACGGTTGAGCGCTGGGTTGCGAAGCTGCCCGCAGCCTCTGCGACGCCGGTTCGATCCCCGGCTGCTCCCCGGCCACCGGAGGAGGGTCCCACATGGCGCGCAGACCTCTCCTGCCGCCCGCTGCTCCCCTCAGCAGTGTACTTCGGTCCTTCTGCCTGCTCTGCTCCCCGCTCTGGCGCTGGTGAATTCTCTCACCCTCCCGCGCTTCTGACTGTATCCAGTGCTTGTATAAATAAATAAAAAATAAAAAATAAATAAATAAATCTTTAAAAAAAAAAAAATATATTGAGACATTGCCCTTTTATGCCCATTTCAATCATGTTTTTATCATAAGATCATAAGTGGGTGTTGAATCTTGACAAAAGCTTCTGCTGCATTTATTGATAAAACCATATGATTTTTTTCTTTCCTTTTGTTGATATTGTGAATTATATTAATTAATATGTATATGTTGAACCACTCCTGCATCCCAGAATTAATTTTCAGTTGGTCATGATGTAGGATCATTTTCATGTATTGTTGAATTAGGTAGGCTAAAATGTGTTGTGGATTTTTACATCTTGGCTCATCAGGGATATTTGTCTATAGTTTTCTTTCTTTGTGATGTCCATGTCTGCTTTTGGTAACAGGATAATGTTGGCCTCATGGAATGTGTTCTGGAGCATTCCATCTTCCTCAATTTTTTTGGAAAAGTTTGAGAAGAATAGGTATTAGTTCCTCTTTGAAAATTTGGTAGAACTCACTAGTGAAATCATTTGGCCTCAGACTCATTTTTTGGCAGATTTTTTACTACTCTTTTAATTTCTTTACTTGTAATTCATCTGTTCAGGTTTTCTATTTCTTCTCTATTTGGCCTCAGATGATTATATAACTCTAAGAGTCTGTCAATCTCATCTGGGTTATTTAACTTATAGCATAAAAATATTCATAGTAGTCACTTATTATCCTCTGAAATTCTGAAGTTTCTGTGGCAACGTCTCCTCTTTCATTTTTTTTTATTTTATTTATCATTATTTGTGTTTTCCTCTTTGTTTCTTTAAATAAGTTTTTCATCTCTTTTCTCTGTTTCTCTTCTGGGATACTCTTTTTTTTCTTATATTGACTTTCATCATGGAGTGAAATAATTCTTTTTTTTTTTTTTTAGTACTCAAATTTTCTTTTTATTTCTTTTTTTTATTTTTTAATAATAAATTTTATTTTTATATTCCCCATACAATTGCAAACCCCCCATTCTGACCCCAATCCCTCCCCTCCCGCCCCCCACCCCCCAAAAAGTGTCTCTGGTTCATAGTTTTTTGTTGATTTTGATTTTCACTTTCTTATAGTTATTCATTTTCCTGGTCCCTTATTTAAGTTTTCTAGATTCCTGCTATGAGTGAGACCATCCAGTATTTTTCTTTTTCTTTTTGGCTCATTTCGCTGAGCATGATCCCTTCCAGCGCCATCCATGTTGCTGCAAATTGCATGTGCTTATCTTTTTTGAATGGTGAGTAATATTCCGTGGTATATATGTACCACATCTTCTTGATCCAGTCATCTATTTTTGGGCATTTGGGCTGTTTCCAAAGCTTAGCTATTGTAAATAGTGCTGCTATAAACATAGGGGTGCAGATGTTCTTTGGAATTGATGTTTCTGTGTCCTTTGGGTAAATACCCAGGAGTGGAATTGCTGGATCATATGGAAGCTCTATGTTTAGTAGGTCCAGAAATCTCCACACAGCTCTCCATAGTGGTTGGACCAGTTTGCACTCCCACCAACAGTGTAGAAGAGTTCCTTTTTCTCCACAACCTCGCCAATATTTGCTGTTGCTAGTTTTTTTAATATGTGCCATTCTCACTGGTGTAAGATGGTATCTCATGGTAGTTTTGATTTGCATTTCCCTGATTACAAGTGATGTTGAACATTTTTTCATATGTCTGTTGGCCATTTGCATTGTTTTTTTTTTCTTTTTTTCCCCAAATATCTCTTTCTTCCTCCACCTGGATTCATTGTGCATTATCATCTTCAAGATCACTGTTTCATTCTTTCTTTTGATCTATTCTACTTCCATAGCTTTCTCCAGAATTTTTTTTAATCTCCTCTACTGATGTTTTAACATCCTATCTCTCCCTCATTTTTGTATTTAAAGCTTCGATTTCAATATTGTGTTTGTTATTTTATTTCACAGGGCATTCATTTTTCTTCTGAGTTTTCTTGTGTTTTATCATCTTTTCTGTAGTTTCTTCCATTTGAATTGAATTTCTTTTTCTTGGAAATTTTGAACACTATATCTGATAGTAAGAAATATCTTCTATGTCTTTACTATTGGGTTTTGTTCTTTCTCTGGTACAGTATTCCTCTGAGGACCCAAGTTGCCACTTGTATATTTCAATCTTCACTTAATTTGCTTTCTAACTATTAAAGATTCAGCATTTTCCCTTTTTTAGTAGATGTTACTGTAAGCCACAGAGAAATAATCTGTACCTGGGTTTTCTGTGTGAGAGAGGAGGGTCTTGGGGGCATCTGTCACTAATTAAATGGTTGTATATGGGAATGGCTCCTGGCTGTGGAACCACTGATAGTCCTCCTATCTGGATTTCAGATCCATAGGTCTACAGTCTTTGGGTTGGGTTTACTATAGCTTCCCAGTACTTTTTAACATCACTCCCCTTTATCTACTCAAGCCCCCTGTCCACTCAGCCCCACAAGAAGTGAGTGGTGGGAATTGTGCTTGTCTGAGCTTTGTCTTCCTCACTTGCACCCTGTCTGCCTGACTCACTCCAGCACTCTCACTAACATACTCACCTGTATATGATTAGATCCAAAGCAATCGTCAGTTCTTCCCTAGAACTGTCATGAACTGCAGTTCTCACACCAGTGGATTCCCCTTCCCAACTCACACTTTCCTCCACATTTCCTCTGTTGCACATGACCAGCATTGATGTCCTAAAAAAATAAAAGGAAGAATTACACTCCCAGACTTCCAATTATATTACAAAACTATTGTAATCAGAATTGCATGGTACTAGAAGAAAAACAGACACACACACACACACACACACACACCAGTAGAATAAAGAGTCCACAATTAAACCCACAATGATACGGATCATTAATGTACAACAAAATGTCTAAAACTGTACCTTAGGGAGAGGAAAAACTCTTCCACAAATGGTGTTGGGCAAACTGGACAACCCAAGCTAAAAGAATGAAACTAGGGGCCCTCCCCTGGTGCCACAGCGGTTGAGCGCTGGGCTGCGAAGTTTCCACAGCCTCTGCAGTGCTGGTTCGATCCCCGACCTCTGGTGAGGGTCTCACATGGTGCACAGACCTCTTCTGCCACGGCCGCTGCCGCCCTCAGCAGTGTACTTCCGTGCTCCCCGCTTTGGCTCTGGTGAATTCTCTCAGCCTCCCGCGCTTCTGACTCTACCCAGTGCTTGTATAAATAAATAAATAAACAAACAAATAAATATTTAAAAAAAAAGAATGAAACTAGGTAACTATTGTACAACATAAACAAAAATTAATTTTAAAAGGATTAGAGAATTGTGTGCTTGAAAACATAAATAATCAAACAAACAAAACACTCCATAACATTGGCTCTAGTGATATCTTTATGGATTGATTTCTAACAGTAAAAAAAAAAAGAGAGAGAAAGAGAGACTATAAACAAATGGGAATGCATCAAACTAAAAATCTACACAGTGAAATACTATCAGTAAAAAAAAAAAAAAAAAGACTCTCAACTGAATGGAAGATATTAATTGTACACCATATATGTGACATGGGGCTTATATCCAATTCTACAAATAATTCATATATTCAACAAAATGAAAATAAATAACCCAATTTTTAAAAATGGTCAAAAGAGGGCCTCCCCTAGTGGTGCAGCGGTTGAGCGCTGGGCTGCGAGGCTGCCCGCAGCAGGCTCTGCAGCGCGGGTTCGTTCCCTGGCCGCCAGCGAGGGTCCCACCAAAAAAAAAAGTCAAAAGAGCTATATAGACACTTTTACAAAGAAGACATACAGATGCCCAACAGTCAGATGAAAAAAAAAATGCTCATCATAATTTATCATCAAGTACATGCATGTCAAAACACAGGGGGATACCCATATCAAATGGGTATGACCCATATCACAAAGACCAGAAAAAGTAGGTGTTGGCAAGAATGTGGAGAGATTAATAGCTCTTGTACACTTTGTGGAGGAAAGTATCTTGGTCCAGTCATTATGGAAAGAGTATGAATAGTTCTCAAAATATTGAAAATAGATCTACCATATAATCCAGCAGTTTTAGTCTTAGTGATCTATCCAAAGTATGCAATAACACTAATTCAAAGGGATAAATACACTCCTTTGTTCATTGCTGCACTACTTACAATAGCCATTTTATAGAAACCACCTACATCTCCAGAGATGGATGAATTTATTAAGAATATGTGATATATATACCGTATATTGGAATGCAGTACTAGTAATTGATAAAAAGAGGTGAACTCTTTGACCCTTTGTGATAACATGGATGGAACTGGAGGGGATGATGCTAAGTGAGTTAACTCATATGTAGAAAGATGGATACCAGACAGCTTCACATATATGTGTAATATGGAGAAACAAAAGAATTGTCAGACAAAACCAGCCAATAACAAAACTTAGAAATTTGGCTCTGGAATTGAGGCTAACAGGGAGGGAGCAGAAAGGAGAGAGCCAAGTGGGTAGAGGCACAATGGACTGTGGTGGAGGACACAGGTGACTTGAGGTGGGTATTTTTTAATAAAATACATTTAAGTGTGTAATCCTATACTTTAAAATCATAAGCAGTGTTGCAAACCATGTTTCATCCAAAAACAAGAGAGGACAATGTACGCTGCTCTTGCGTAAATAATAGAAATAAAATTCTTGATTAGCATTTCTAAATATTTAATTTCAATAGTTGGACTTTTACATTTTTTCATTCAGTAAAAGCCAAATGATTTCCAAAACAAAAACAACATTCAATTGTTAATGCTTATTTTTTATCCTTTATTTTTGTTTCTTATTTCAATATATTGAAAACACATTTTAGGGAAATGTAGATCTCCTTGCTAAGAATTATTTGAGACTATTATCCTACAATAAGACTAACTTTATGTGAATAATATATTTTATTCTGTAGCTCTTCAAGTAGTAGAAAAATGCATAGAATAGTATAGGATAGATGGATAGCAGAAAGATTCAAGAAAATAATTGAACAATAATCATTCTAATTTTTAAGATATCTGAAGGAGTCAGGAAATTAACAGGCATTTAACATCAACATTATGAAAGAATAAGGATAAATAATAAAAGAACTTATCAGGAAATACTTAAATACTTAGGCAAGAGTTTAATGAGCAACTTGTGCATAAATTCATGTTGAAAGATTATAGAATACCAACAGACAAAAGCTGTGAGTACAAGCAGAGTCAAACAAAGCTGAATTTATTTATTTAAAATTATACCAATAAGGCCTCCCCTGGTGGCGCAGCAGTTGAGCGCTGGGCTGTGAAGCTGCCCGCAGCCTCCACAGCGCTGGTTCGATCCCCGGCCAGGTCTAGGGGCCCACATGGCACGTGGACCTCTCCTGCCGCACCCACTGCTCCCCTCAGAGTGTATTTCATCAATATGCCTGTTCTGCTCCCCGCTCTGGCTCTGGTGAATTCTCTCACCCTCCCTCGCTTCTGACTGTGCCCAGTGCTTGTATAAATAAATAAATTTAAATTATATATATATTTAAAAAATTACACCAATAACCATGTGAAAATGAATTTTAAATTAAAATAATCCTATAAAGATAAATATAAAATTAACATTGATTGATACACTAGAAAAGACAGCATTTAATTAGAAAAACTTGCTATTTGGGAGATAGCTGCTTGGGAACCGTGTTCCCAAGTGGTACATATCAATGGTAATTGTATTACTTCAGCACTCTTAACCCATCTCCCAACAATCGATCAAAACTTGCCAATAGTGGTTTCAAACCTGTCAAATATAGACTGTTTATGCAGTCTGTCTTTGTGAATGTCTTCACCATGAAAACTAGATGAAATCCTGACAAGATGAGAGCTATTAGGAATCAGTGCTATAGGTGAAAGTATTAAGTTTTACTTTTTAAAAGCTAATTCATATACGTGTAAGGAAATACTTGCACTTCAGAGTCAAGTTAAAGATTCTAAATGGACCTGAGAAAGCTCACTCATTGAGATCTGTCTCTAACCTAATGGAGCTCAGATCAACTCAGATCCCCTCTATCAAAGACATGCCATTCACTGAGAAGGGAGGACACTTTGCTCTGCCCAGAAACCATGCTGCTCAACAGCAAGGTGCTGGTCAACAGAAGCACTCACAAATTGGCTGGTGTAAAGTCAGACTTGAACACGGTGCAGGTTTTCTGATCCCATGCAGACCGGTAAAGGAGGAGTCAAGTCCTCAGTAGTTTTGCAGGTTTTTTATTTGGGGTTCACCAGGCATATGGCAGGCAGGGGTGCTGGCTGGGGGGCTGGGAGGCTGGCAGGCCTCCCAGCCCCCAGCAAGTCTTCACTCTATCTGGGCTCTCTGCGTTCTCTGCTTCTGCTTCGGCTTCTCCTTCAGGTTCTGCTGCTGCTGGCTGGGGCTGCTGGCGTCCCCCGTGACGCCGCCCTTAAAAGCACAGTCTTAACTCAGCTGAATCCCATCTACCTATCCCACACCCTATCCAGGTGCCCGCCATCAGGCATGCATTCAGGACAAGGATCCATCATCTATCCTGATGGCGGAAGGGCAGAAAAGCCTGACATTTTCTTTACCCTACAGTCCACCCCCTAGGGTTTTCTGCCATACAGTCTATACATATATACAATTTTCTAAAAACAAACAATGCAGCCATGGCCCACAAAAGCAAATACAACAAATAACAAAAACAATATAACAAAATACAACAGAACACAATAAGTCCAGGCAGGGCACCAACCAAGTGCAAAAGACAATTATTGGTACCAGCAGATGACCACCAAATCTGCTGCCGAAGGCACTGCTCATATGAGGGAGGGAATCACTCACGGCATCTACTATATCACACCAGGAGCCGTCAGGCTTCCTGGCCTTCTCTGGCTGTAGTCTCGGCTACAAGGCACACACAGCATCCACCCCAGGAGCACTAGCTCTGGGATTGGCGATTTCATTCTGTTGAGGGTAATCGCCAACCCTCAGGTTTCTGTCTGCAGTCGCTCCAACACTCGGCCTTCATATCCATCCATGCGACTCACAGACCCCTGCTCTCAAGCCAACCACTGCACAAGCACATGGGTTGGGGATCCAAACTTTGCATTTGGCTTGGGCTCCACCCCAAGCCACATTCCCCACCCGTCCCCCAAGGACGGGCTCCTCAGCTCCTCACCCTCACTCAAGAATAGCAGGGCATCACCCATAGGTGATTTTACGAGACTCACAGGGCTAAGCATACCCAGGCTGCTTAACAGCCGCTTTAGGGCTTCTCAACTTAGCATCAGTACCAGCTTTGCCACCTTAGTTGGCTTTCTCCTCCACCTGCCACTGGCATACACAGCTGCTTTTGGCCATCTAGCCCACTGGCCACCCCCAGATTCTCAAAAAATAAACATAACTGCTAAGGTCCCGCCTCTGGCGGATTATCAGTCCAAAATCATCAGTCATCAGTCTATCAGTCCATTGCCTCTCCCTGCTTCAGCAATGGCCTGCTGCCTCAGGGTCATTGGCTGGTCCTTTCCGGTGTCGTTGGCTGCCCTATCCGGTGTCGTGGCTGGTCCTTTCCGGTGTCGTGCTGGTCCTTTCGGGCGTCTCCTTCACGCCAGGTCTCATCCTGTAGCTGTGGACGTATCCATCTTCTATACCGCCATGGTGCCTCCAGCGTCGTCACAGGCAAAGTCTGTTCTCCTTAGTCCTCTCAGGTCTTCGGAGGGCTCCAATACCCGTCTGCATGGATCTTGCCGACATACGCCAATTGTAAAGGGCAGGACAGGCACAAGGCAGGTTTCTGATCCCATGCAGACCGGGTAAAGGAGGAGTCAGAGTCTCAGTAGTTTTGCAGGTTTTTATTTGGGTTCACCAGGCATATGGCAGGCAGGGGTGCTGGCTGGGGGGCTTGGAGCTGGCAGGCCTCCAGCCCCAGCAAGTCTTCACTCTATCTGGGCTCTCTGGCGTTCTCTGCTTCTGCGTCGGCTTTCCTTCAGGTTCTGCTGCTGCTGGCTGGGGCTGCTGGGTCCCCCCGTGACGCGCCCTTAAAAGCACAGTCTTAACTCAGCTGAATCCCATCTACCTATGCCCACACCCTATCCAGGTGCCCGCCATCAGGCATGCATTCAGGACAAGGATCCATCATCTATCCTGATGGCGGAAGCAGAAAAGCCTGACATTTTCTTTACCCTACAGCTGGGTGCCAGCAAAACCTCTGCTAAGTGGACAGCCTGACATGACCTTGGCCAAGGGTAAGAGGCCACATGACTGTGTGAATAAACTACCTGACAGTAAGTAAGGGGTCATCCACAAAAACTGAACCAAAAGAAGAAATGTGACGGAAAATATTTGGATTACATCCTGAAGACAAAATTGAAATTTAACTATAACCGGGGCCGTCTAACCATTTCTCAGTTAATTTCAAACACAATTTTGCACGTCATCCAATTTTCTAGAATGTTTAACCTAAAATCTATAGATGAACTACAGATGAGTCTTTATATGGGTCAAAATAGATTCTCTTTGCCATTCTGAATAACTACCTTGTTCTTCCAAGATAATTCATTTCTTAACTTTTATTATGTCAAACAGCCTCGTACAGTTAAATCTTTAAGAAACTGATACAATTTTGTCAGTTTCTTGGTGCAGAGCATGCTGTATTTATTCAATGATTATTAAAAGTTAAAATACACAGTATGACTAAATAATTTTGCTGTGTGGACTATTTTTCACTCTTTCTTATCACCTATAAAATTTTTTCATGAATAGAATTACCTTGATTTTTTTAAGAAAATGAAATTATTTCATGTTAAAATAAATCACCTGAGACATAGACCCTCATTATAACACATTGCGTGTAATACTTGATTTTACTTAATGAGGCTATTCTTGACATGTCCCATTTGATAATTTCAACAATGTTATTTTATTGCCATATAAAACTATTTAAAGCAGGGATATCAATTTTGGTAAAGTATTTTAAATAAGATAGACCCCTAACTCATTAGCAAAATTTCTTAGAATACCCATATCTGGAAAATACAGATATCTAGAATCACTAGGGTTAAGTTTTATTAAAAAGCTACCATTTTTTGAGCACTAGCTACAGAGGAAGCACTGTTCTATTTGTTTTACATATGTAAATTCATTTAATACTAATTCACATTGAATTAGGTGCTATAACTACCCATAGGATTAAATAACTTGCCCAAGTTCACATAACTGGTTAACTGCCCTTTGAAAAAAACCCTTATTTTGAGGAAAGATCTAGATGTCAGCTACTTGGTCATTATGCCTCTTGAGAGAATGAACTGAAAATGAACTCCAGGTTTCTGAACTCCTAGGAAATATCTATTCCTATAAAATTATGCTAATTCATATTTTCAAGAGAGGACATAAAGTTCAAAGGAGAGAATGATAACTTTGGGCAGCTGTGAGCAAAAAAAAAATTTTAAATGGCATTTGATATGCATATTTGAGGACAATTTTTGAAATGTCCCAGTTTACGAAGTAGTCCCAAAATGAATCAGCATAGAGTAAAGGATGAAAATAAAAAAACAAAGAGCTATGCAAGGAAGGCCTGACTGAGAGAATCTAGATATTGGAGTGAAACTATTTAAGGGAGAGAGACATAAGAATCAAAATGAAGCTCTCAAAAAAAAAAAAAAAATGAAGCTCTCTGTAAATTTAAAGTTTATGAAGCTTAATGACATTCTTTAAGAAAAATTTTAGAACAAGAGAAATACAGAAAATGTTTCATTTCATTTTAAGCATGAATTCCAATCTACAATGTCTGTGGGTATCTCAATGAATTCAGTTGATCATATGCATAAGACTCTAATGGAATCATTCTAACCAGCACTCTTTCTGAGGCAATAAACGAAGTATGTGCAGTAATGGGCTAGGTTAATGCCTGCCATAGTGTCCATCTGAAAGCCTAGCTTGATTCCCGCAGCAGCTCTACAGTCATTAGTATGGACCTCCACTTAGAAACATAAATAAACACAGTGAATATTTACGTGTTTTAACACCCTTTCTCATGTAGTTACTAGGTACTGAATTACTACAAACTGTGGGAGAACAAATTGCATATTTTGAATCATAGGAACATTCTAAAGTACAGATATGGGCACATTCACAGAGTTGAAGCATTTGTCCTTCAATTTAATGTCAGCAAAAACTGTCCACAAGAGATGCCACCCGATGTTCCTTGCTCTCTGAACAATTGCTGTGCTAAGTTCTCTGCCTTCTTGTTCAGTCTGCTGATTTTTATATAAAATTTCAGTAATATAGACAAGGATGAAAAAAAACTATAAAATTACCCATAATCCCTACATTCAAAAAATTACTCTGCATTTTAGTGAATATGTATCTATTTTTTTTTTCTGTGTGTGTTTTCCATATATTTGAAGTTGGGCTTCAAATCTCTCTCTAGTCATGACTCTACAACATACCCTTTTACATGGGATCCATGTGTTATTATAGTTTAAAAAAATCCAAAAGTTTAAACATACCATTATTCAGTCAAATAATTATAATAATAACAATGCCATGAATTCCTTGGAAATTTTTCCCTCTCATCTGTTTGTTTCAGATGATATAATATCCCTAAAAGCTAATCCCACCCTTTTGAGAGGTTTCATCCAAAACAGCCCTAAGAAATTTCCAGTCCTCAAAATTGATCACTTCTATATCTAAGATGGAATTTAGTACAGTTATGATTTATGGTTAACAATTTATAATAATAAGTGATTTTAAAACATGAAGCATTCTTAAATCTTAAATAGTAAATAGTAATCACAGAACATTTCCTAATTTCACTCGCAGAATCTGTAATTTGTTTGTCACCCAATTCTGTCTTTTCTACAGAGTTCTTGTAATAAATGGTTCTAAATATCTATGTTGCTGTGAAGCAAATCAGAGAGGTTTCAATTTCAAAACAAAGTAAACAAATAAATTAATGCCTAGGGCAAGTTTTACACTATATTGGAGAGTTAGTTGTTATGATGCACCTCTTGAGTCTTATAATCCTTTCACATGGACTACCCCAGCATTTCCAGATTGCATCAGAATTACCTGCAAACAAGGCTACCTCCTCCCCAAACTTCCTCTGAAACAGTAGGAAAAAGAATTGCTTTGAGTGCTTTGATCTCTATTTTCCAATCACTTAGCATAGAGTCAACTACAAATACCTCGATAAATGTTTGCTAAGTAAATAACCCAGGAGAGAGAACTAAAATCTATATACACCGAAGTGATGTTAAAAAAAAAAAAAAAACACGCTTGGCAGTGTGAGTTCTTGATTGCTGACAAGCATAGTAGAAAGGGTAATTGGTTGTGCATTAAAGAAAGTGGTATCTATTGCAAATGGAATATGCCAAGAGTTGAAAATCAGTGAGTCCTACAAAAAGTCCTTGACCATCCCTGTGCCTTCACCTTTCCTCTTTTACCCAAAGCACTGCCTACACATGCTGCCTACCCCACGTAGGGCAACTCGCCCACCATACCATTAGTTCTCTGTTCTGCTCATATCTCTGGCATAATTCCCTTGTTGTACTGTGGCCCCATCTGGTGTTTCCCCCTCTGCCTACATTTTCCCAAATGTTAACTGAAGGTCAAAATCTCTGCTTGATTTCATTGCTTTCTCTTTACTGCCAAACTCCTGGAAAGGCCCACTCCTGCAGTCTTCATAGCTTCCTATTTCAGGTGGTTCATCTGATCCTGGTGTTCTCTCTCCCACAGGACAACTTTCGTATTTACTTCTCAGTCACCTTAGTCTTATAAAGACATCATTTAAAGCACCAAAAACTCATTAATATCTGTTCCAATGATTTCAACTGAATCAGGTGTTCCTAAAATAAATAGTCAAGAATAAGCTGTCCAGAAGAGGCCATCTCTCTCCCAATTATAATTGACATCTGTGCAGGGTTAAAACATTAAACTTGATGAAATATCTTTCATAACTGTTCGATTATCTCTCCCTCCCCCCAACCAAAGCTCCCAGTTATTGCTGTAATCTCTCTCTATTCTGTTTTGGCATCGCATCTGCCCTAACACAGTAGATCTTGTTACTTCCAGTCTGGTGTACTTATAATTGTCTCTGGCATCTCTATACTCTGACATATCCTAAATGTCAACCCTACCTTAATAGCAAATAAATTCAAGTGCGTCTACTAATTTCTGGACACTATTCAAGCTTAGCCTATTGTTTTGGATCTTTCTAAGAATATTCCCTCTTAGTGTAGAAAATGCTTAAGCTCTGATGCTAGAGAACCTGACATTTTTCTCTGGCTCTTACAAATCATGTTACCTTGGGCAACTTGTTTAACATCTGTACCTTAGCTTCCCCATCCATAAAATGGGGATAAAAATGCACCTATTCATATATAGGTTTCTGTGATTATGATTAATCATAGCAAGTTAATAGATATGAAATGCTTAAGAGGTGACAGATGTATATAGTAAGTATCAACAACTTATAGCTTTTATTCATAATACAGTCTAAAAAATTCTAGCTACACTCTTTCCCATACAAAGTATGTTTTGCCAAAGTACTTTTCTATATGCTATTCTCCCAGACTCTAGTTAAAAATTCCTATCCATCCTTCAAGACCCATCTCATATTTTTCTTCCAATATATGTTGGTCATATATAGTCAAAGTGAGTCCTATGTGAAAGTAATGTGTTTGCATTTGTGGAGATTCTTACCAAGTGCCAGACACCCAACAGTGTGAATGTAGGCAGGGCCTTGGCCTTCAGACACAATCTAGAGGGAAAGAAGATACTATCTCCCGCCTAGGTTAGCACATAACCATTACTTCCTCAGCTTTGCACTCCCACCAGGTCCTCCTATGAACTTATGCTTTCTGGATATTTTATTTCATTGCAGTAAAGTTGGTATCTTTAATTTTGTGATAGTTTGGAAAATATGTAACCATAGAGTAACTTTGGGCTTAAAACATTTTGAGAAACTGCCAAAGTACCAGCACCATTTTTACAGCCCCACGAACAATGTATAAAACCTCAAGTTTCTCAACATCAATGTTGATTCTTGTTATTCTGACTTTTTGTTAAAAGTATCCTGGTAGGTATGACATATCTCATTGTATTTTTGATTTGCAATTCCCTGAGAACTAAATGATCCTGAGTGTTTTCATGTGCTTATCGGTCACTTGTCAGTCTTCTTTGCAGAAATATCAATTCAGATTCTTTTTCCCCTTTTAATTGTGTTATTTGTGCTTTTATTATTGATTGGAAAAAGTTCTTTATATGTTCTAAATACAAGTTCCCATCTCATATATGATACTGCTTAACCCAAAGTCACAAAGACTTACTTCTCTGTTCTTTGTTGTTTTATAATCTTGTCTCTGACACGTAGGTCTCAGATCCATTTCAAATTAACTTTTGTATATTATATTATATTATATTATATTATATTATATTATATTATATTATATTATATTATATTATATTATATTATATGGAGTTCTACTTCTTTATTTTACATATATATTCATTTGTTCCTATATCGTTGTTGAACAGACTACCCATTCCCCATTGAATTATCTTGGTATCCTTGTCAAAAATCAGTTGATCATATGTGCTCTTTTAATTTCTGGACACAATTCTATTGCACATATATATTATATATATATTCACATCTTATGCCGGTAACATATACTGACTTGCATATTTTATAGCTTTGTAATAAATGTTTAAATCAGGAACTAAGATTCCTCCCACTATGTTCTATTTCAGGATTGTTTTGTTTCTTCTGGGTCCTTCATATTTTCATAAAGATTTTAGGATTATCTTGTTAATTTCTAAAAAAAATCTTGTTTGGATTTTGATAAGGAATCAGCTTAATTTGTATGGCATTATTACCAATTTAACAATTCCAATTTATAAACATGGGATATCATTCAATTTATTAGGTTGAATTTAATTTCTTTCAGCAAAGTTTCCTAATTTTGAGGATACAAGCTTTGAAAGACTTTTTATCAAATGTATTCCTGAGTGTTTTATTCTTTTGCTGTATTACATAAAGTTTTTTCCTTAATTTCATTTTTTCATATTGTTTATTGTTAGTGTATGGAACTATAACTTATTTTGTATATTGATTTTATATCCTGAAACCTTATTGAACTTGTTTATTAGTTCCAATCAACTTTAATTGATTGATTTAGAATATTTTTAAGTACAATACCATGTTTTCTTCACTTCATTTCTAATCCATGCATTTTATTTCTTCCTTGTCCAACTGTCCTGTACAATGTTGAATAGCAGTGTGTAAAGCCAACATACTTTCCTTGTTCTTGATCTCAGATGCAAAACCACTTCACCGTTCACTAGCAAGTATGATGTTAGTAGTTCACAGATACACTTTACAGTTTGAGGAAGTTCCTTGTCTTAATTTGTTGACAGTTTTTAATTATGAAAGGGTGTTGGAGATTGTCAAATGCTTTTACTAATTTATTGGACAATTCTGTGAGGGATTTTTCCTTTTATTCTATTATTATGGTGTATTACATCAATTTATTTTTGCAAACTAACTTTGCATTCCCGCGACAAATCCCACCTGGTCAAGGATCATAAAAAGGTATAGTCCTTTTTATATATTACTGGATCTGATCTGCTAATATTTTATTGAGGATTTCTGTCTATGTTCATGAGACATTTGCCCGCATTTTTTTTTTTTTTTGCTGTTGTTTTACTATCAGTAAACATTAACCTCATACCATAATTTTGGAAGTAATCTTGTGTTTTTGCGGAGAGATTGTAAGGAATTTTTATTAATTTTTCCTGAAACATTGGGTCACATTTTATTTTTAAACTTTTTCTATTTTTATATTTTAAAAAAAGCAGTTCTGAGTCATGTCGAACAGGAGAAAGCCAATGTTCACCCTTTAACTCTGTAGTTCTGAAATTAATCTATGGGAATCTATAATCCACAAGGGTACGATCTAAATTTCAGTTAAAGGAAAAAGAAAGTTCCCTGATTTGCCCTTAGAAGTTTTCCAAGTTAAAAAAAAAAAAAATGTAGAATGTCTGGCGTGTACTGCTGCTCCGCAACCGCCACCCCCAAGTTCTCTTTCCTTTCACTAGCCCTTGGGACTAGGAGTTCCAGACCAGATGCGCACAGATGTGGTAGGTGACACTGGAGATGACTGTGCTATCACCCCGTTTCCGTCAGCATCTGGAGAGGGCGGGGGTTGGGTCGAGAGGGTCTCCAGGGGCGGGGCGGAGGAGGAGGGAATGCAAAACGGCACCTCGTCCCTAGCAGCCACGAAGCAGCAACGCCCCTCCGTATAAAAGCCGAGCAGCCTCACTGCCGATGATTCCAGCGCTCAACAAATGGGCCCCAGCGGCGGAATGGGCTAACGGGCATCACCATCGATGGGAAACAGCCTGATTAATAAACCCCGGCAGTGAGGGCGCAAAGCCTGGACGCCAGGGCCGAGCACGTCCGGCTCCTGCACCAGCTTCGTCGACTCACGCCCAAGGTGGGCGCGGCGCCCAGGACGCGGGTGAGTGCTCTGTACAGTAAGGCTGGGGAGCAGCGATGACAGTGGCGGTCATTTTCAGATCAAGGTGTCCTCACTGCGGTCGCCCTACTCTTCCAGTAGTTGGTTTCCGGGGGACGGAGGGAGGGAGCACAGTTTTGAACCGCGCCCTCGTGGAGCTGCCCAAAATCAGGTGAGGGATTTTTGGAGTAGGAAGGAACAATTTTGACTCTTTGACAGCGTCCCCCAAAATTTAATTCCTACTTGACCTAACTCTAGTATAAGCGGGAAATCTGCAGAAATTGGATGCAGTTAAGTGAACTTTTCCCAAAGACTTTTAGCTAACGCTTTTCTTTTCAACCTAACCTTACCTTTACATCATAACCACAGTGGGAAGCTTGTTGACTCTGGCATTCTTTTAAAAGTTGTGTCATCAGAGATGAAGAGTGTCCTGTACCTTCCCTGCTGTTTTCTAGGCGAAGTCTCAGTACCACCCTTCTCTTCCCACCTCTCTCTGCAAACTGCCTGAGGTCACTGCACACTCAGGTGTTCCCAGGTGCCCTATGATTAGTCAAATTGGGGAGGAGAGAAGTTGGAGTAGCTCACACTCTAATCCCCACAGTCTGGCCTAGCGCACATTTGTAACAGAGTCCGGATTTTAGAAGCTCTTCTGCCTCCAAGACGAATCTGAACCTAAGCCTGTTCCTTCCCCCCACTTCTCTGTCTAGCACCCCATTCTCCAGTTCTCTTAAATGGCCACCTCAATCTTTTCACAGTGCCAATTGCAGTCTCTCCCGTGAAATTCTCAACTTTCTCAAGTACCTTCTGCCTCATTGCCTTTGGGCAATTGTGACCTGATTCTTGAACCCAACTGGGGTCTCTTTACCTAATCTTTTTTTTGCTGGTGGTCTCATAAGTATCCCATATCCACAATTGGCTCCCTAGAGCGCTCTCTTCATGGAACTTTGGGTGTTAACTTTTCCCTGGGAACATTTGGAACTGGTCTACATTTATTTCCAGTGTAATTTGGGGAAGAGAAAATTAGAGAGGAAAACCAGAAAGCTGACACCCAGCTGTTCTGTTTTATAAATTTATTGAGCATCTTGTACCCCCCTCTAGAGCTGCCTCATTCCCAACAAAATTCTCTTGGTAGTTACCACTGAAAGCCCTGATCCCCAGGCATTCATGCCTTGTAGCATACACAGTAAACCCCTTTGAAGTCTTTTTTCAAAAAGAATCTGCATGTTCCCTTGTCTCTTGGGGTGTATCCCCAGCTGCTAAGGCTACCCAAATGTGTACTCTATCCTTCTGGCTGTGGTGGATTCTACCACCCTTCCACCCATCCTGGCAGATATTTCAGGGAAGGGTAGCACAGGGAACAGGGAATGGAGACTCCCACTTAACTAGCTGTGTGCTACTAGGAGAATTATTTAATAACTCTGACCCTCAGGTTCCAGTAGTCCCTCTAGTGATAAAATTCTTAGATTCCTCTTATTTCCTGGTTATTATTTTAAAAATAAAAGTATAAATAATTATCCTTTTTAGCCAAAGTTTGAGGGCCTCAAAGCTGTATAAATAACTTCTCTCTTAAATTGTCACTGGATTTTCCAGTGGTGACTCCAAGTACCCATCCCCCAAAAAGGCTCAGTAGTGGCCCCTAATTGTTAGGTCTCTATATTTGCTAAAGTTTCATGATGAGTGTTGTCAGGTCTGTTATTTACTTTATCCCCCCCACCTTTTTTTCTGATTTCATTGTTCTTTGTTCCCATCATGAGGCCTTGATTTCTGATTCAGCTCTTCTTTGACCTTAAACTAAATCCAGTGCTCCATCTTCCAGCTCAGAAGAAAACTGATTTTCTTCCACTGGTTCCACTGATTCCAACAGAAGACTTGTCTTCCTTGAGATTTAAAAAATGTCTTCTCTCACTGTTGCTTTGGCAATGTGGCCTGTCCAGAGAGCTCTGAACTTAAATCTTACTTCTCAGTCTCCCTAACCTTGGTCTAGTGTTCAAAACAGGAGAGATACTTGATGGATTGTGCGGTTTTTTCTCCTTTTAGTTTCCTTTTAGTTTTGTTCTTTTTTTTTTTCCAGTTTGGGATAAATTGTGTGTATGTATGTGTGTACATGAATTTGCTGCTTCTGCTTATCACTGCTGTTATTACCAACACGACTATGTTGTCATTGCTACTCTAGCCCTGTGCTAGCGAAAAATAATGAAAGGAAATTTTATCTACTACTTGCCCAATGCCCAGATAAAATACTTAGCTGAGAAGGAATATGAAATTCATAATTTAAATGCAGGATGTGCAATAATCCCTGGGGAATGCCAGAGTCTCACAGTAGGCTAGCAAATTAAGAATTTTATTTAGCAATTTGAAGTAATCCAAGTATTTTAAAGATTAAAAAACTGCCTTATAGAAACACTGGCAATAAATAAATATGGAGCCAGAGGAACAAAATATCCAAGGTTGAGTTAGGAACTCGTTTCTCTCATATTATCTAACAAACTGGACAAATCAGCATTTAAACCCACAGTCATTGGAAACTGCTAGTATTTTTCTTCAAAATGTTCAAAGATTTCTCTTTCAAAATTGCCCAGTCATTGGATTGCCCAGTCAGTGGTTTGTGTTTTTTGTAGATTCTTATTAAATCTGAATAGTAAAGGTCCCATAAACCACTATAAATTTTGCTCCATTTCCAACCTAAATTTATCTATTTATTTACATTTTCTATTTTATTAATTTTTCTACCAAAAATTACCTTGTCAATGACTTAATATATAGTAATCTTAAATCAAGGAGTATCTAAAGAGATTTAAGGTAATATTAACTGATTTAGCTAGTCATCGTCATTGTTCTATTAAAGCTCTAAAATATATTTCAATTACAGTAAAAAAAAATTAAGTTATAAATTTGCCAGCTAGCAAATTAGCATTTTGAAATATACTTTCATGATAAAATTGACAAGTGGAAACAGAAACAAAGTGTTTATTTAGAACAGTCATACAAATGAATCTTGCTAGTTATTGTTGCCATATTAACATTAAAAGATTTACTGTTGATTTTGATTATTTCTTTTCATAGCATATAGACACAGGGAGAAAATTCCATTGAGTATGCAGACCAAAACTGTCTTTGAAAGTAACTTGTTAACAAAGAATTCACTAATTGCTGTAAATGCTGTGTGACTATTTTACGTAATTTATTATTGTTTTAGCTCAATTTAGAAGAGTTTTTGTTTTGTTCCTAAATAGGTGCAATGTGCTGGTTATCAGAGTTTTTTCCTTATCCCAAAAATATTTTAAATTGCATTGCTAGGCTTATGTTTACTTTTCTATCATTTACAAGTTTGGAAAGTATGAGAACTGGGTATGTTTTGTTTATCATAATGACATTGTGCCTTCAGAGTTGAAGTCCTAATTCTAGGTTTCCTTAAAATTTTAAATCATAGAATTAATTATCATTTAAGTCAGATTAACTTTTATGTGACTACTTATTTTATACATATAGAATCTGTTTTGTTCTTACCAAATGTTATTTAAATCTTATTTAGATCAATGAATTTAGTGCTTTCAATGGTTAACTTAAAATTAAGAATATTGAAGGATACACATATGATTATGCGCTCTTAGAGAAAGTTAATGATTGCTGATTTGCTCACTACATTTTCTTTAGCTATTTCTTATTTTATATTAATCATAACTTTTTATCCACCTTGGAAAATGAAGAATTATATCTGAAATTTTTCAGTAACAGAAGATATTTATGAAGAGAATACTATATATCTTTATGGTATTAGGCCCTGAGGGTATAGCAAAATGTAAAAATGGTCTTTGTCCTAGCGACATGTTGATCAAGCTAAGCACATATTTAGTTATGGGCCTCTCCTAATCTTGTCAATGCCACTGGGGGTAGGGAGACACTTAAAAACAACTGTCCTTCAGACCTACTGTTTCAGCCAGGTGGAATATCTAATGTGACCACATTTTTTGATTCTAGCTACTTATACAATAACCATGATTTTTCCCTCCCTAAGGGATAACTCCTTTGATGGTTATCACTGCTTCCTTATATTCTATTACTATATGCTCCAAAGATCACTTTCTTAATTATTTGTTGCTCATTTATTTTCAGCTAAAGTTATGCAAAATGCTAAATATATTTTCAAATCTGTGTTTTAGAAGAGAAGTGTTAGAAAGAAGTCAGTTTTCTAGTCTCATTTAAACATATCAAACACAAGAAAATGACATAAAATTGATGCTTTAGTCTTACTAATTGGGTAACTAGCTATTAATTCCATTTTTTAAAGCAGTATTGGTGAGGGGAAAGTTAGAAAAGAAAAAATGAAAAAGAATAAAAGGTCGAAATATCAGTAATATCAGTAATTCTTAAGGCATTCTGTAGGCAGTAAAGCAAGCATATTATAATAATCATCTGACAAGCATATTTTAATTTTTTAAAGATGTTATTTATTTATGCATACAAGAACTGGGGTACAGACAAGAGGTGTGAGAGTGAGATGATTCACCAGAGAGAGTGGGGAACAGAACAGGCAGATTGACTGAAATACACAGCTGAGGGGAGCAGCAGGCGAGCCAGGAGAGGTCTGCTGCGCCATGTGGGTATCTCCCTGGCTGGGGATCAAACTCGTGCTGTAGCTGCTGATAGCTTCATAGGGTACATCTTAACTAACCCTTGCACCACCAGGGATTCCCACATATTTTAATTTTTATTGAGGTAACATTGGTTTAAAATATCATGTAGGCTTCAGGTATACAACATTATAATTCAAAATCCGTATAATTACAACATGAACACCACCAAAAGTCTAGTTTCCATCCATCACCGTATAATTAATCCATTTTGTTCACTCTCTTTCCCCTCTGGTAACCAAGGTTTGATTTTATTTTCTCATTTGTTTTGTTTCTTTATTTTCCACATATGCACAAAACCATACAGTATATCTCACTGTGTCTGACTTATTTCACTTAGCATAATGCCCATTAAGTTCATCCATATTGTAGAAAATGGCAGAATCCCATCTTTTTTATAGCTGAATAGTATTCCATTGTACATATACACTACTTCTTCTTTATTCATCCATCAATAAAAACTTAGGTTGTTTCGGGCCTCCCCTGGTGGCACAGGAGGTTGAGCGCCGTGCTGTGAAGCTGTCCATAGTCTCTGCAGTGCTGGTTCGATCCCGGCCGGCCGGCAAGGGTCCCACATGGTGAGGCAGACCTCTCCTGTCTCGCTTGCTGCTCCCCTCAGCAGTGTATTTCATCAGTCTGCCTGTTCTGCTCCCCGCTCTGTCTCTGGTGAATCCTCTCACCCTCCCACGCATCTGGCCTGTACTCTGGTTCTTGTGTAAATGAATAAATAAATCTTTAAAAAAAAAAAAAAGAAAGAAACTTAGGTTGTTTCCGTATCTTTTTTTAAAGATTTATTTACTTATGCATACAAGAACTGGGGTGTAAGCCAGAGGTGTGGGAGGTGAGAGGATTCACCAGAGACAGAGAGGGGAACAGAACAGACAGATGTACTGAAATAACACTGCTGAGGGGATCAGTGAGCAAGGCAGGAGGGGTCTGCTGTGCCATGTGGGTTGCTCCCTGGCCAGGGGGAGATCGAATTGTGTGGTAGTGGTTGGCAGTAGTTTGATTGGGCTGTCTTTAATCCTTGTGCCACCAGGGAGGCCCTGTTTCCATATCTTGACTACTAAAAATATTTTGCAATGAATATAAGCATCCGTATATATCTTTGAATTACTATTATCCAGAAAGCATTTTAAATCTATATATATTGTCTGCATTTGTTTTCCACTCTCTTCCCCTATTCCCCCTATTGAGAATCCCTGTGTTACAAATTGGGAGCAACCATTCACAGTTACCTTAGGTGCCAAGGTCCATAGAGCACAGCACCATGAGCATCACCTGTAAACTTGTTAGAAATACAGACTCGCAGCTCCCATCCAAATCCAATGGGCTAATAAGAACATGTATTTAACAAAATCACAGCAGATTCAAACTTAAATTAAAATTGGGAGAACAGAAGTGCATGGTACCTATGTCTGGAAGTTGATTTCTTGGATTTCTAGTTATCTAAAATTTTCAATAATGCTTACATTTATTGAGCACATATAATGTGCTGAGCACAGTGTTCAGCCTTAAAATATTGTGCTTCATTAATCTTCACAACATCCCTGTGAATAATCACTGTCTTATCCTCATTTTACAGCTTGAGTAATGACAAATTAAGTAGCTATTAACTGGTAGAGTTACCAAAAGTGGTCACAGGTGGAGCCAAGATTTAAACACAGGATCTGATTCCCATACTCTTTGCTGCCAGCCCCACGCTCTCTGTTCTGCACCCTACCACCTGCTTTTTAGGTCAAATAATTATTGGAGAACTTGTTGAAAGTTACAATTTGAAATCAATTTCTGTTCATCTCATAGAAAAATCAAAGTGTTTTCCAATTTTGTTATAACATTTGCCCCTGTTATTGTTTTATTTTTTATTACACAAAATAATGAAAAATTTTAGAAATTCCTTCTTTAGTTGGAAAGTAAGTACTGAAACTATGATAGCCGATTATTTTAAACTTTAGGTTTGATAGCTGTTTTCCCCAAAACTTACCTAAATTTACTGTTTTTATTTTTGGTGATCTGATGCTTAAATTCAACAAACCATTCCATTTTAGTACATCAACTCAAATAATAGATCATTCTTCAGCTTTTAATAGAAACTCTTATTTATCTAAAAATGTGACTTAAAAAATTATCAAGGGCCTCCCCAGTGGCGTAGCAGTTGAGCACTGGATTGTGAAGCTGCCCGCAGCCTCTGCAGTGCCGGTTCGATCCCTGGCCATCAGACGAGGGTCCCACATGGTGCGCAGACCTCTCCTGCCGCCCGCTGCTCCCCTCAGCAGCGTGCTTCTGTCCTTCTGCCTATTCTTCTCCCTGCTCTGGCTCTGGTGAATTCTCTCACCCTCCCGCGCTTCTGATTGTACCCAGTGCTAAATAAATAAATAAATAAATAAATAAATAAATAAATAAATCTTTTAAAAATTATCATCAAATGTAATTATTAACCAGTTAGTTGAGTAACAAGTCATGATTTATTTTAAATCAGTGTCTTGCCCCCAGTGATTCAGTCCCTGAGCAATTTCTCCAATACACGCAGCTTTTCTGAAAGCTGGATCCAGCCAAATGTCTGTTTTTGGACAAAAGTTCACGATGTTACTCAAAAGACTAAGGCAAGTATGGGTTCCTTGTGATGATGAGAACTGAGGGGTCCTGATTTTCTCAGTGATAAAGGAATTTCACCAGCTACTTCAGTCTAGAACTTTAAAATGTAGAGGCACACTGACAGTACATGGTCTAACATGTTGTTACAGGGTAGGACAAAATCAAACCACAATGCTGTAATGCCAAGAAGTGGGGCTGGGGAGGGGAAGCAGTGCCCAGGAAACGCCCTGAACATTACAGGCAAACTTTTCTAGTGCGAATAACTGGTAACGTACCAGTGATTCTTGTACAATCCTTTAGAATCCTGTGATCTCACTTAGCCAACATGTTTTGTTGCTGGGGTTACATATAATCTGGCTAAATATTTCGCTAAATAGTTTTTAAAATCTCACAGTATTTCTTCTAGTAATCATCATACACTTACAATTGTATCATCACTTTTCTTCAGTTTTTGATTCAAACTCTTCTGTTTATCCAATTCAAATGCATTTTATATGCTTCTAAATCTATGTGCTGTGCTCCTAGAACAGGGATGTTCCATTAACACAGCTCTGGTAATCTAATACTCTTTCCATTCAGATGATGTCACTTTACAAAAATATCATACCATGATATCTCCCAGCCGTTAACCTTCACACAGTTAATTGCTACTACTTTATCAATCATGAAAAAGAATGGGATGTGATTCCCACACAATGATTTCTTGAATGTATTCAGGCATGAGATCTACCAGGTTATCAGTAGAGAAGCACAAATCTATCCTATTTCTTTTAAATTCCTATTAGGCTAAGCCATATGATGGAACATTATATAGTCATTATATATTTCTATAAATATATGTTTAAAATACAATATGTAAGTACATATTTAATATATATATTTACTGGCAAGGAAAGATAATTATAAGTGAAATAGACATAGATCATGAGTATGAGTCAGTGTGTGTGTGTGTTTGATAGATTCTTATGAAAGTGCCACTAGGTTTTAAGTTATTTATATTTATGTTCTTTTTTTGCATAGAAGAACTGGGGTATAGGCCAGAGGTACAGGGAGTGAGAGGATTCACCAGACACAGAGTGGGGAGCAGAACAGGCAGTTTACTGAAATGCACTGCTGAGGGAAGCAGTGAGCAAGACAGGAGAGGTCTGTTGCTTAATATGTGGATTGGCTCCCTGGCCAGGATTCGAACCCAGGCTGTAGTGGTGATAGCACTGAGACTTAACCCTTTGGCCACCAAGAAGACTTTATTGATGTTCTAATGAAAATAATTTATATAAGCATGGATTTCTGAGTAAAGTAACCAACATATATTTTAAAACCAGCATAATTGAAACAGATGGGAAAGACAAGGAAAATTATATAACAAATATTAAAAGCCTTTGAGGGTTATTATGATCAAGGCTGAGATAACAAATGACTTATTAAAATAATTTTATATTTAAATGTCATTAGTTTATAACATTATGTATGTTTGGGGTATATTTTTTTACATTGTATAATTTAACATCTGTATACACTACCTAATAGTCACCACCAAAAGTCTAGTTTCCATCCACACTGTATTATTGACCCCTTTTCTCCATTTCACCTACCCCCTCAAGTCCCTCTCCCTCTAGTAGCCATTTTTCTGTTCTCCATATCTAAGAATTTGGACATTTTGTTGTTTTGTTTTGTTGGTTTTGTTTCTTTATAATTCACATAAGAGTGAAATATGGTGTTTGTCCTCCAATTCATAGGGTGACTTTTTTAACCTATCATAATATTTATTTTTAATATTCATAAGAGAAATTAATTTTTAAATTAAATTATTTTTATTGAGGTGACTGGCTTAAAACACTATATGTTTTAGGATATCAGTTTACACATCTTCAAATATATATTATAAAACCACACCAAAATACCCCTAATCCTCCATTATAGTTCATTGGACCCCCACCTTTTTTTATTATAAAGATTTATTTATTTATGCATACAAGAGCTGGGGCACAGGCCAAAGGGGGGGGGTGAGAAGATTCACCAGAGACAGAGTGGGGAACAGAATAGGCAGACTGACCGAAACACACTGCTGAGGGGAGCAGCGGGGGAGACAGAGAGGTCCGCTTCGCCCTGTGGGTTCCTCCCTGGCCGGCCAGGAATCTAACTCATGCTGCAGAGGCTGCAGACTGTCTCATTGTGTGGTGCTTAACCCCCTGCGCCAACAGGGAGGCCCAGGACCCCCTACCTTTTTAACCCTACCCTGCCTACCCCCTATGCCTGCAGTCAGATTTCTAGGATTTGGTTTGGTTTGGTTTCTTCTGTGCCTTTGCTTTGTTTCTTTGCATTCTACATATGAATGAAATCATTGGATATTTGTCTTTCTCCTTCTGACATATTTCACTTATAATCCCCTCCAGTATCATCTATGTTGTCATAAATGGCAAGATTTCATCACCTTATAGTTGAGTAGTATTATATCACATAAATATTTCACATCTAATCTAATATGTAATCTATTCATCTGTCATTAGCCATTAAGTGACTTTTTTCTTTTTATTTTTTTTTGCATGTGATTTTAAATTGTCCTATAATGAACCCTTTATTGCTTTTATACTTCTTACTTTGTCTTGGAATTCTGTTGCTTTCCTGCTGACTCACTCTAGATTTCAGCACTTAAAGAAAAACTATTAATTTTATGGAAAATAATATTGGCAAATGTGACCTTCTCTCTAATTTATTTTTTTCCCATAAGGTATACTGTAACCCACAATGGTCCACAGAATTCAAATCACAATGATATTTTATAGAGAAATCTTCTTATGGAAAACTTATTTTCTATAACGACAAAACCAACAAGAAATAAGGCCAAAAATAAATCTTTCTGATGTACAAATTCTTCTGTATAGCAATACAGAGTACATAGTACAGTTGGGGTATACTGTTGTTGTTTTTAAAAGTAACCACAATCTTCCTGAATAACTCTTCAACTTTAAAACATTTCTCACTTTAAAAAAATCCTCCAAATATATAATGAAAAATATTGATAAAAGACTATGATAACACTAACATGAAGAGATTTGTGCTCCTCTGTGTTCATGGCAGTTATTCTCGATGGCCAACACATGGAACCAGCCTAAGGTGCCCATCAACAGATGACTGGGTAAAGAAATTGTGATATATACACCTGTGTTACTCACCCATTTAAAAGATGAAATACTGTCTTTTGGGGAATAAATGGATGTTTCTTGAGGTGAAAAATCTGAAAGTGAAAGACAAGTGCCAGATGTTTTCATTCAGCTGTGGAATATAAATAAAAAAAGACAGCAAACTGGCAAAATGTAATAAAAATAATTTTTTAGACTCTGAAAACTGTGGTTAAGGTTGGAGAGAGGTGCTAATGTGATAGTGTAGGGTGACTGGAGCTTTGGTGGCAAGTGAATGAAGCAAGTGTGCATGTTGAAGTGGGAGGTTGTGCTCCTAAAAGATTGCTCATTTTCTCCTTCTCTACGGTTGTGTCTACAAGGGTGTGGGGAGACACTGACTGTGAACAGGAAGAGGAAGGGCTCCCTTGACAGTCACTTAGCACAACTAATTCTATGAGGAAAAGTATGTTCTTTATATGGAACAAATGGTTCCGTTCCCTCTATAAACACTCTTAAAATATGATTTTAATGTTTTCCCTGTAAATTAAAATGTGACCATATTCACTGAATCACAATCTATTTGCTTTTCAGATTTGATACATGATAAGTAGATCTCAAACAGCTGAGGTTTTATCTGAATAAGTCCCTGAAGCCATCCCAGAAGGTCTGCATGCAGGTAAATGTCTTACATGTATGGCATAGTATCTGTCAGTATTTATCTCTAATGTGTCAACAGTGGAGGTAACACAAGCTACGCACACCATTGTCTAGTGAGAGAAACACAGGAAGCATAAAAGAATGAAATTCCCTCCAACAGTTTAAGAACATATATATTTATATTAAATGTAAGCAATGTTTTAACTACCAAGGTAGTTAGTTATATGTTGATGATAAATGTTGTGAAAGATTTGCAACCTTTTGCCAAGATCTTATGGCCACAGGTGATTCTCTGAGCAATATTCTCCTTACTATATAGAGTTTCATGAAAATGTTTGTGATTCCTCATGAGTCACCAAATGAGGAGTTGGGTTCTGTAATACCCCAGCCCTCAGTTTCAGAAGCACATAAACCTTAAAAGTTGACCTGCTCCCCTCCTGAAAACCCACGCATCTCAGTATCACTCTTACAAATGTCTCCCTTTCTCCTAGGGAAAAGGACAACATGACATTGATGCACCCTTTAAGCCCCATTCAGTCTTAGTAGGCACAGGTCCTCTGGAGTCACACAATGGGACATTATACTCAGAACCTGCAAGCAGCCTGGGCAGCCACGGACTGCTCTATTGGCCCCACTCTGTCAGTTTTCCTGTTGGAGATTGTTTATAAAAACTCTTAGATTTACCCAGCTTACAAGATTATTCTCTACTGGCAAAAATTCATCTTAACAAACAAACCCTCAGCTTTCCAAATTAACAGGGGAAACACTCCCTAGTCTGTCCATACAGAATGAAAAGAATAGCTTGTCCCATCCTAAATATGTTGTGACTGCATTGTATCAAGGTAGAAGACACATAACCTAAGTGGTGGCAGGCATACACATCTAAAGGTGACAATTATTCTTCTTTATTCCAATGCAAGTAGGAAACACTTGCTGGCAGGCACTCCGTGGTAGTGTTAGGAAACGATTTAGGATGGCCTTAACTTGGTGACTAAAATAGTAACATTCAATGGAACTCTGTGACTAGGAATCTTTAAGGGTGCTTTTTAGGTGTTTTAGGTGTAGTTAAGCTAAAGAAGCTGAACTGTGTGTGTGTTTTCAGTAAAATTCCAGCTCTGAAAAAGTTACATTAAATATATATGTCCTAGTCAGGAAGATTTTAAGACTGGAAAGTTTAATTTATATCCAAAGAGGACTGAACAGAAAGAAGCTGCTTATGTCTGTAATATGTTTATAGCACAAGAAACAAGACGCTAATCCAGGGGTTTCCTGGTGTAAATGATTTTTACAACAGCCTCTCCTGTATTCTGAAAGCCCTTTGTTTCTGAGTAACTTTCACACATGAGTAGCAAAGCTTTCAAAATAACTTTGACAATTTGCTTACAAATAACATATCACTGAAGAAAACAGTGTAAAACTTTTAACTTTTTCAAGCCTTTAAGTTTCAGATGAATAAGCAAAATATGCTTAATTCTTTTTTTTAAGATTTATTTATTTTATTTATGCAAGCACTGGGTACAGTCAGAAGTGCAGGAGGGCAAGAGAATTCACCAGAGCGAGAAACAGAACAGAGTGATGAAATACACTACTGAAGGGGAGCAGCAGGCCCGGCAGGAGAGGTCTGTCGCGCCATGTGGTACCCTCGCCCGTGGCCGGAGATCGAACCAGCGCTGCAGAGGCTGCGGGCAGCTTCTCAGCCCAGTGCTCAACCACTGCGTCACCAGGGGAGGCCAAAATATGCTTAATTCTAAGAAATTATTTTTTAAGAACTGATGCTATATCAATTCTGCCATTTACAAACAGCTTTACCTTTAGTTTCCTGTAAACAATCTCCAACATCCCATCCCAATCCAAAGACACTATATTGAGATATGAAAAGTATGTTCAGAAGGCATTTTAATATACCTTTTAAAAAATTACCTAAAATAAAAAGCTGTTATAAATTTAGGACTACCAAACTCTGTCCTCACATTGATTTAAACCAGTAAAATATAAATAGCATTTTTGTTTTGTAAGACCAAAATAATTTAGGCTGAAATCTACTTATGACACAGGGGGAAAACCCAATTATAACATTTAAAGTAATAAAGACTGTATTCAATGGCTTACAATCTGTAAACCTGTACTAGCCAATATGTTAGCCATTTGCAACTGTGGCTTTTTAATTTAAATATAGAGTAGTTACAAGTACGTGGAACTAAAAATTCATGTGGGTTAGCTCCCTGGGCTGCCAGGGATCAAACTCAGGGATCAAACTTGTGCTGCAGTGACTTGATAGTGCTGTGGCTGTGTCTTTAACCCCTACACCACCAGGGAGGCCCTCTTATTTTCTTATAATAAATCATGAAGAGGTACACATAATTACAGTTTGATAAAAATGACCACTGACTTTTTATCTTCATCATTGACATCTCAAACTAAGCAAAACTAAAAAAGATGATGTAGGGTCATTTCTCAGAGCTTGTGTTTGCTTCTTTATATTCTGTGAGATTTTATTTTTTCCTTCAATGATAGATATTTCTCATTTTTTTCCTACAGTGATTACAACTGTTTGTTTGTTTTTTTAATTGCGGTGCCAGGCAGAAATAAATATTATTTCTTTTTTCTCACTTTTTATAGAAATGCACAAAATATTAGTAGTCCCCATTCTCATTTGCAAAGTAATGTAGTACCAAAAATAGATAATCCATTTCTAATTTTTAATTATTTTAATCACCCTGTTATAATATATTCTTTTTTGTTCAAAGATCTTTATCTTTTTATTTATTTTTTAATTTTTATTATTTATATATTTTACATTATTTTTCATTTTTGTACAATGTATGCATTTCCATCCTGGTTATAGTCCCCATGAAATTCCCACCACCCACCACCCATTCCCCCGTGAACCATCACCTTGGTCCCTTGTGCCTTCCCACCCTTGTTTTGATCCTGTTCCCTTCTGCCCACCCCCTGCAGAATGTCTTTGTTTTATAGTTGCCTGTTGATTTTGATTTTTACTTTATTGCAATTACTTTTTTACCTGATATTTTTAAAGTTCATGGTCACCATTTTTCCACCAGTATGATCCCATTAGTAAAATGCCAATCTCAGTTAGTTTCCAGTCTCTTATATCTACTGCTTCAATTACATTTGACTAATGGTTGTGTGTTACACAGGCAAAAAATGAAAACAAATTTGTCTTTCAGTCATTGAACCATCAAGGATTTAAAATGACAATGTAACTAGAATTGAGAAAGGCATATAAATGTTCAGCCAGTATCCCTTTACACATTTTTATCATATCATTTTCAATAAAAACATATAATCAAATCAAAGTTCAGATGAGTTTTGAATTGTAGAATATGAAGTTTAGAGTCTTACCAATGAAAAAAAAGAAGAGTAAAGTTTATCCATTTGTGGGTTGTTGTGTTTTTCCCCCCATAAACAATTGACTCCAAAAAAACATTGTTCACAATATACAAAATCTGTTGTGCTCCTATATGAAAACAATTCCATTTATAATCACATCAGTGAGAACTAAATACCTAGAAATAAATGTAAAAAAGAGGTGAAGGAACTGTAAAATGAAAACTATAAGACACTGTTTAAAAAAATAGAAGATACAAAGAAATTGAAAGATAATTTTCTGCTCATAGATTGGAAGAATTAACATTGTTAGAATGACCTTCTTGCCCAAATCCATATTCAGATTCAGTGCAATCCCTACCAAAATTTTCATGCATTCTTCAAAGAAACAGAGCAAACATACTGAAATTTATGTAAACTCATAAAAGACCCCAAATAGCCAAAGAAATCCTGACCAAAAAAAGGAAAAATGGAGGTATCGTGATCCCAGGCTTCAAGCTGTACTACAAATTTAGAGTAGTCAAAAGAGTATGGTATACTTGAACCAATTGAGGGCCAAAAATAAACCCATACTTACATGGATAGTTAATTTGAAAAGAAATCCAGAGTGTGAAATGGAGAAATGAACATCTCTTCAAGAGATGGCGTTGGAAAAACTGGCCAGCCACTTGCACATCAAACACAAAAGTCAGTTCAAAATAGATTAAATATTAGTATTAAGATCTGACTTCATAAAATACATAGAAGAAAACATAGGCAAAACACACTTCAACATTGGCTCCAAAGATGTCTTTAGGGACTGAACTAGGATAAGAGAAACAAAAGAAAAAACAAAACCAAAAAATGGGGCTACATCAAATCAAAAATCTTCTACATAAAGATGTTGTCATTAAAACAAAAAAACACCCTTCTGAATGGGAGAAAAATTCACACATCATGTAACTAACAATGGTTACTATCCAAGATCTACTCAGTACTCATGTAACTCAACAGCAACAAAACAACTCAACTAGAAAATGGGTGGAAGAACTAACTAGCTATTTCTCAAAAAAATACAGTCAGTCAAAAGCCACAGGAAAAAAATGCTTATGAAAAATTGTCATCAGAGAAATGCAAATAAAAAAATGAGGGGCCTCCCCTGGTGGCGCAACAGTTGAGCACTGGGCTGCGAAGCAGCCCGCAGCTTCTGCAGTGCTGGTTCGATCCCGGGCCACCAGCGAGGGTCCCACATGGCGCACAGACCTCTCCTGATGCGCCCGCTGCTCCCCTCAGCAATGTATTTCGTCAGTCTGCCTGTTCTGTTCCCCGCTCTGGCTCTGGTGCATTCTCTCACCCTCCCGTGCTTCTAACTATACCCAGTGCTTGTATAAATAAATAAATAAATCAATCTTTAAATAGACTATAAAGAAGCAAAGCAAAGAATCAGAAGAAACTATACCAAAACAAGCCTTAGAAATATAATTCTGGCAGAACTGAGGCTACCAGAGTAGTGGATGGGGACATTTGAGAATGGGGGATTGGATGAGAGTAACAATGGGGTAGGTGATACTATTGTAAAGAATTTTGGGTGCTTTGGTGGTAGATATGGTGTGATAAAATACATTTGAAGAGATGTGACCCTATACGTTGAAATCGTATGAAAGTATTATAAACCATCATTAGTTCAATAAGAACTAATACAATTTTTAAATTATATAATGGGATAGCCACACTTGATTCAACTATAAATCATTAATAAATGGTAGTTTTTTGTTTCACATAAAGCATAATTATCTATACACAAATGAACAAATAAGGAACCATGGAAATGACCCGATGACTCATAATGCATCAGATTGGTTTGGGGCAATGAAGTAGCAGTAGGGTCTCCCTTGTATTTCTGATGGAATTTGGATTTAGTTAAATGGTTGAATTAGAGAAAACATACAATTTGAATTAAAGAATAATAAACACTATGTCCCATTGAAGCAGCACTTATACTATGAGTAAAATAGTGAATGTCAATAAATTAGTATTTTATGTTAGATCCCATGAGATATATGACAAGTTTAACAGATTTTATTTGACATCTTAAAATGAAGAGATCTAGTAATCTATTTTATGATTTTATCTTCTAAGATGGTTGTTTTGATATCTTTAACTTTCATATTGAATCAATTTCATTTTTTTCGTTCTGTGGAGTCACTCAATCTGTCCATACTGATTTTATCAGGAGAAAGTAATTCTGTAATCCTCTTCACCAATTCATTCTAACAATTAAGAACCCTTAAGCTAAATAGAAAAATTCATTTCACAGGAAACTTTTATTCAATATGTATAATTAGTTTTAGTTAACTTTATTAATGAAATGTCGCAAATCAATTAGGTTTGCAATAATCAGATGCTGAGGACCCAAGAGGGGCCATTTCTCTCACAAGAGGGGAAGATAATATACAATTATTTGGGAAGTAAATGTAATTAGATTTGATCAGTGGAGTATTTCTGTCTTAATATAGAACACTCATACCCAATCTTGAGTATACATAGTTGAAAAGAGGTAGGAAAAAAAACAGCATAACTTATTCAATAGAATTTGTCTTCATGATCCTATTGGTCACAAACTGGTAGTCATAGAGTGGCTTTGAAACCATGGGTAGACAGGTTTTCTTCAGAAAGAGCTGTTTTAAATGCCTTTTCCAAATTGGAATATCTTCAGGGTAGTATGTGACTCTCCTGTTTTTTACAGACCCTGCCACTCCCTAATACTTGTATTGGGTATACTTTACACATCTATTTAAGCAGTCTGGTAGAATTTTAGTTTGAAGCTATCAGAACTGATAAGTTTGTTATTGTGCAGGCATGGAGTAATCCTAAAGGATATTTTTCCTCTGACTAAAATAGGAATATAAAAGAAACAGAGTCTGAATCCATCTGAATGTGAAGGAAATTAAGCACAACATATTCCTATTTAGGGTTGCAAGTTGCAATAGATTCTGATGTGATTCATATATATAATAAAAATTGGACACCTACAGCCTGTCACTGTTCCCAGCACAGAGGACAAAGTGAGCAAGGCAGACCAACATTCCTGGCTCATAGAACATATATCCTAGTTCATGTAGACAGAAAAACAATAAAGTAAAATTATAATATGTTGGCTAACATATAGAATGGAAATTGATTGTGGAAGCAGTGGAAGGGGAGAGCATGGTTTTAAAATGGTTTGTAGAGACAGTCTCCTTGGTAATAAGGAAAGAACTATGTGGACATTGGGGGAAACTTGCTCTCTGCAAAAGGCACACGTAACCAAAGGCCATGAGACTGTACCAGACAATATATACTGGTATATTTATATTCAAGACTCAGCTAATAGGTCAGTATCCTCAGAATTTACAAAGGAAGAATGGGTAACAAAAGACATCAAGTATTAACATCTGAATTGACATAGAAGAAACTAGAAATTGCAGAAATGAGATATTTAGTGTGGATGCTAAATGAACTTTTAGTAGTGAACATTATATATTACATACAGAAATTGATTTATAATGATACATACTCCAAACCTACATACTGTTATAATACAATGTTACTTCAATTAACAAAACTTTAAAGAAAGAGAAAATATAACAGGGACCTCTTTGGGGGCACAAGGTATTAAGTCACAGCACTATGAAGCTATCTGCAGTCTCTGCAGCATGAGTTCGATCCCCAGGCGGCCCGGGAGCTACCCACGTGGTGCGACAGACATCTCCTGTCTCGCCTGCTGCCCCCCTCAGCAGTGTATTTCAATATAACTGCCTGTTCTGCACCCCATTCTGTCTCTGGTGAACCTCCCCACACCTTTGGCTTGTACCCCAGTTCTTCTATGCATAAATAAATCTTAAAAAAAGAGAGAAATATAATAAAAAATTAAGTGGTTTAAGGACTTAAATGTTTCACCATATGGTGACATGTTTCAAAATTAGAATTTTAAAAAGATGTCAGGCTCATGAGTCAGTTCCTAATGGCCGATTCTGTAGCTGCAACTCAAACTCTAGTCATTAGAAATCTGTGTTTGCCATTAGTTTCTCCTGGACAACCAGCTGCCTTGTTCGGCACCTTTGGTATACTTCAGAACCACTTTGCTTATCACTGACCTATAATCCCATGACTCTGGACCTGAAAATAGAATTTCTCAAGTAATAATAGAGAGTTAGGGAAGCACAAAATTGCTAGTAGACTATTTTTAGTTAAAGAATATCAGTACTTCACTGTGCTAGAGAACTACTGAATGCAAAATAATCTCATTTGTATTATTCCATTTAAACTATTTAATCTTCTAGTCCAACAAAATGAAAATTTTAAACAGATACTTTTAGGATTATATATGGGCATCTATCTATATATAACTAGGAATAAAATATTTTAATGAAAAGTTTCAAATTCAACCAAGTCTAAACATTGATTCTCTGAATAAGAAGGACTAATCCTAACTTTGTATTATTTTTATTGGTATTGTTTTCATATAATACCAATGCTTTTTCCTGGTATTGCTGTTCTTCAAGATTTCCCAAGAGAGTTAGGGAATAAGCATATTTAACAATCTGTGTTTGCAGGTTGAAAATAAGGAAATGAAGACTAATAGTTTCTCTCCTGCTAATTTGATTTTTGTATAGTTCCCTTCATATCAGCTTTGACCAAGGACTTAGTGACTATTTCCAGCAGATGGGACCAAGGAAAAACAAGCATCTATAATATTATGCTTCCCCCTAATGTTCTGATTGTCTATACACCTTCACTAGAGACTTCCCCAAGAATAAGAAATGAGACGTAATCATGAGCAGAATAAGAAAAAAAAAAAAAAAAAGCAGCTTCCTTTATCTTAGAAAAGCATTACCCAATGACTGAGAAATTTCATGGCCTGAAAGGTTTTGAAAATAACTTGATTTCCAATAAAACAAATGTCATTATCCTTAGTTATTCTCACTGCTTTTGTCAAATAAGATTTTATTGTTTTTGTTTTTAAAGATTTATTTATTTATGCATATAAGTACTGGGGCACAGGCCAGAGGTGTGGGGGGGTTGAGAGGATTCACCAGAGACAGAGTAGGGAACAGGCAGACTGACTGAAATATACTGCTGAGGGGAGCAGCAGGTGAGACAGGAGAGGTCTGCTGTGCCATGTGGGTTAGCTCCCTGGCCAAGAATTGAAGTCATGCCATATTGGCTGGCAATAGCTTGATAGTGCTGAGACATAAACCCTCTACCAGTAGGGAGGCCCATGTTTCAGTGTTTTCTAAGTCATTCTAAACTTGGTTAAATTAATCAGTAATTAGATACTGTTATTCATTGGAAACATTTTAATATTAAAAAATTAGACTTTAGAAAACTTGGTTTACATTTGAGTAATTCACTAAAAATAGATATCATGTATAAAAACGTATGGCTTTATGACCCTTATATATGATGGCATTTATTCTAAGTTAATCACATTCCCCTGAGCTTAAGAGACCTTATGACTAGTTCTAAACAACAAGTATGCCAACTTGACTCCGGAACACTTTTAACCCAGATGACAACAATAACAATATAGTAATAGCTATGCCACAATGGCTCTTAACCCCAAACTGTGTCATGTCAAAAGGCTTTATCAGCAAATTGAACTGGATTCTATTCAGAGAACCAGGTTGGTCTGAGCAAAGCTAGAGAAGAGATGACCCACAGTGTGGCAGGTGCCCCTTTCTGAGTTCTCCACCAGGGGATTCTTGTCCTCCTCTATAGCACGACTCAGTGGTACTCCTTTTCTTCTCCCCTAACACCACAATGGAACCACACTTACCTCCTAAAAGCCCTGGTCTCATAAAACTAAAAAGGAGTCCCCTGAAATGGGGTCATGCTGAGTTGACAGAAAGACATGGGGTTCAGTCCTTAATTGCCGGTGGATGACAAGCTCTCTAAACTGAAACAGAACCTAAAGAGAACTACTTCTGGTATAATTTCAGGCCTAGGACTGGTTACTAGTATAAAGAGTTATTTATAATTATATAGGAATTTATTCCCAGTACCACTTATGTCACTGGCATCCTGTACAATCTGCCGTGTAAGGAACTGGAACATTTTGAGAATACACATTACTCTAAATGAGGGTTTTCTTTTTCTCACATAAAAACATGAAAGCTGGTTTGACTTGATACAAACTTCTGCCCAGACAAGTGCCTCTGATATCAGGAAGTTTGTGCCTCTTTTGTAACTCTGGTGTATGTCCTTGGAAATTGCAGCATAAAGGCCAAACAGCCAAAGCCTAGCCCTTCTTCTGTGAGTTAAACCTTTCAGTTGTCTTCAGAATCTGATCGTGGTTCTCTTCAGTGTCATTTAAAATACAGCAATTTCAGGGCTCCCCTGTGGCGCAGTGGATTGAGCACTGCGCTGTGAAATTGTCCACAGCCTCTGCAGTGTGGATTCCCTCCCAGCCAGCCAGGGAGAATCCCACATGGTGCAGCAGACCTCTCCTGTGCACCCGCTGCTCCCCTCAGCAGTGTATTTCTGTTATCTGCCTGTTCTGCTCCCTGCTCTGTCTCTGGTGAATCCTCTCACCCTTCCGCACCTCTGGCCTGTACCACAGCTCTTGTATAAAAATAAATAAATCTTTCAAAAATAAAATAAGCAGTTTTCATTCTAAATTCCACTGGTATTGGGAAGACAAATTGAGTTAAAATAATACCTGTAGTTTAATCACCATTCTGTCCCTAATAAAGAACTGTTAGTCATAGCTCCCTTCAACCCAACTCCCACAGATTTTTCCTCTGAATGGTGATACACTATATAGTATTTTAGGGAAAATAAACTTTTCTCCATCACTAGGGGTGGATTAATTAAAGGATTGAAAACAGCATTTTAAGCATGATCACACTTCTTCAGTTTGCTAAGGTTAGACAGATTTTTTTTTTTTTTTTTTTTTTTTTTTTTTTTTTTTTTTTAAAATATTAAATTTTATTTTATATTCCCCCATACAATTGCAAACGCCCCATTCTGACCCCAATCCTTCCCCTCCCGCCCCCCACCCCCCAAAAAGTGTCTCTGGTTCATAGTTTTTTGTTGATTTTGATTTTCACTTTCTTATATTCATTTTCCTGGTCCCTTATTTAAGTTTTCTAGATTCCTGCTATGAGTGAGACCCTCCGGTATTTATCTTTTTCTTTTTGGCTTATTTCGCTGAGCATGATCCCTTCCAGTGCCATCCATGTTGCTGCAAATTGCATGTGTTTATCTTTTTTGAATGCTGAGTAATATTCCATGGTATATATGTACCACATCTTCTTGATCCAGTCATCTATTTTTGGGCATTTGGGTTGTTTCCAAAGCTTAGCTATTGTAAACAGTGCTGCTATAAACATAGGAGTGCAGGTGCTCTTTGGAATTGATGTTTCTGTGTCCTTTGGGTAAATACCTAGGAGTGGAATTGCTGGATCATATGGAAGCTCTATGTTTAGTAGGTCCAGAAATCTCCACACAGCTCTCCATAGTGGTTGGACCAGTTTGCACTCCCACCAACAGTGCAGAAGAGTTCCTTTTTCTCCACATCCTCGCCAACATTTGTTGTTGCTAGTTTTTTTTAATATGTGCCATTCTCACTGGTGTGAGATGGTATCTCATGGTAGTTTTGATTTGCATTTCCCTGATGACAAGTGATGTTGAACATTTTTTCATATGTCTGTTGGCCATTTGCATTTCCTCTTCAGAGAAGTTTCTTTTTAGCTCTTCTGCCCATTTTTTGACTGGATTATTTTCTTTGTTGTTGCTGAGTCTCATCAGCTCTTTGCAGATTTTTGTGATCAGTCCTTTATCATTAGTGTTGGGTGCAAAAATGTTCTCCCAGTTGGTGGGGTTTCTCTTTGTTTTTGTTATTGTCTCTTTTGCTGTGCAGAAGCTCTTTAATTTGATGTAGTCCCAGCTGTTTATCTTTCTCTTCACTATCACTGCTTTGGGTGATGTGTCTGTAAAGATGTCTTTGATGTGCAAATCCCGTAGTGTTTCGCCTATATTTCCTTCTATGTATTTTATGGTTTCAGGTCTTATGTCTAGTTCTTTAATCCATTTTGAGTTGATTTTTGTGTATGGTGTGAGGTAGTGGTCAAGCTTCATTCTTTTGCATGTAGCGACCCAGTTTTCCCAGCACCATTTATTGAACAAACTTTCTTTGCTCCAATGCATAGTCTTTGCTCCTTTGTCAAAGATTAGTTGACCATAAATCTGTGGGTTTATTTCTGGATTTTCTATTCGATTCCATTGGTCTGTATGTCTGTTCTTGTTCCAATACCATGCAGTTTTGATGATTATGGCTTTGTAGTATAGTTTGAAGTCTGGGAGTGTGATGCCTCCATTTCCTTCTTTTTTTTTCAGTAGAGCTTTGGCTATTCGGGTTTTTGGTGATTCCATATGAATTTCATCAATAATTGTTCTATTTCTTTGAAGAATGCCATTGAGATTTTGATTGGAATAGCATTGAATCTGTATATTGCTTTTGGTAGGATGGCCATTTTAATAATGTTTATTCTTCCAATCCATGAGCAGGGGATGTCTTTCCATTTCTTTGTGTCTTCTTCTATTTCTTTTAACAGTGTTTTATAGTTTTCTTTGTATAGGTCCTTTACCTCTTTTGTTAGATTTATTCCCAAATATTTGATTTTTTTTGTTTCGATAATAAAAGGGGTGGTTTTTTGATTTCTTCTTCTTCAGATTTATTGTTTGTGTATAGGAAGGCTACTGACTTTTGCGTGTTGATTTTGTATCCTGCCACTTTACTGAATTGATTGATGAGTTGAATTAGTTTTTCTGTGGAGATTTTGGGGTTCTCTATGTATATTATCATATCATCTGCAAATAGTGATAGTTTGACTTCTTCTTTTCCTATTTGGATTCCTTGGATGTCTTTCTCTTGTCTTATTGCTCTGGCTAGGACTTCCAGTATTATATTGAAAAGCAGTGGTGAGAGTGGACATCCTTGTCTTGTTCCAGATCTTAATGGAATTGCTTTCAGCTTTTCACCATTGAGAATGATACTGGCTGTTGGCTTGTCATAGATGGCCTTTATGATGTTGAGGTATGTTCCTTGTATCCCAAGAACTTCAAGGGCTTTTATCATGAATGGGTGTTGCACTTTGTCGAAAGCTTTCTCAGCATCTATTGATATTATCATATGGTTTTTATATTTCTTTTTGTTGATGTGTTGGATAACGTTGATTGATTTTCGGATGTTAAACCATCCTTGTGCCCCTGGAATGAATCCAACTTGGTCGTGGTGAATTATCTTATGGATACATTGTTGGATTCTGATAGCTAAAATTTTATTGAGGATTTTTGCATCAGTGTTCATTAGGGAGATTGGCCTATAGTTTTCCTTTTTTGTGTTGTCCTTATTCGGTTTTGGTATTAGTGTAATATTGGCTTCATAGAACGTGTTTGGTATTGTCCCTTCCTTCTCAATTTTTTGGAAGAGTTTGTGAAGGATAGGCACTAATTCGTCTCTGAATGTTTGGTAGAATTCATTTGTAAATCCATCAGGTCCTGGGCTTTTGTTTTTGGGGAGGTTTTTAATTACCATTTCAATTTCGCTGCTTGTAATTGGTCTGTTTAGGTGTTCTATTTCTTCTTTATCTAGCTTTGGGTGATTGTAGAGTTGTAGGAATTTGTCCATCTCCTCTAGATTGTTGAACTTGTTTCCATATAACTGTTCATAGTAGTTACTGATTATTCTTTTGATTTCTGCTGTGTCCGTTGTGATTTCTCCTCTTTCATTTATGATTCTGTGTATTTGTGCTTTCTCCCTTTTTTCCTTTGTGAGCCTGGCTAGGGGTTTGTCTATTTTATTTATTTTTTCAAAGAACCAGCTCTTGGTTTCATTGATCTTTTGGATTGTTTTTTTAGTTTCAATTTCATTTATTTCTGCTTTGGTTTTTATTATTTCTTTTCTTCTACTGGTTCTGGGGTTTTTTTGTTGTTCTTTTTCTAGATCTTTGAGCTTCGAGATTAGGTTGTTTCTTTGAGTTCTTTCTTGTTTTTTGATGTGAGCTTCTATTGCTATATATTTTCCTCTTATTACTGCTTTTGCTGCATCCCATACATTTAGGATATTGGTGTCCTCCTTGTCATTCAATTCAAAGAATTTTTTAATTTCTTCTTTGATCTCCTCGTTAGTCCAGTGGTCTTCCAGTAGTGTGGCTTTTAATCTCCATGAGGTAGGATAGTTCCTTGCCTTCTTTTTATGGTTTATTTCTAGTTTGATGCCTTCGTGGTCAGAAAAGATGGTTGGTATGATTTCAATCTTGGTGTATCTGTTGATGTTTGTCTTGTGCCCCAGTATGTGATCGATCCTGGAGAATGATCCGTGTGCGCTTGAGAAAAATGTGTACTCCGTTTTTTTTGGGTTTAGTGTTCTATAGATGTCTGTTAAGCCCAAATGCTCTAGGTCCTTATTTAGAGCTTTAGTTTCTTTACTTATTTTTTGTCTTGTTGATCTATCCATTGTTGATAGTGGTGTGTTGAAGTCTCCCACTACATATGTGTTTTCTCTGATGTCTGTTTTCAGAGAGGACAACAGTTGTCTGATATATTTTGGTGCTCTTTCGTTTGGTGAGTATATGTTAATGAGTGTTATTTCTTCTTGAAGTATTGTCCCCTTAATCATAATGTAGTGACCATTGGGGTCTCTTTTTATTTTTTTGAGTTTGAAGTCTGTTTTATCTGATATAAGTATAGCTGTTCCTGCTTTCTTTTTTGGCCCATTTGCTTGTAGGATTGTTTTCCATCCTTTGACTTTGAGCCTATTTTTATCTTTTGTAGCTAAATGTGTTTCCTGGAGACAGCAAAAGGTTGGGTTTTGTTTCTTAATCCAGGCTGCAACTCTGTGTCTTTTTATTGAAGAGTTTAGTCCATTTACATTTAGAGTTAATATTGATATGTTAGCATCTGTATTTGCCATTATGTTTGTCTTTCCTTTGATTTTATTTATTTATTCTTTTAATAACTTTTTTTTTTTTTTTGGTCTTCTTTCGTTGTTATTCGTCCCTCTGAGGTTCTGGCTTTAGGATTCCTTGTAGTATTTTTTGGAGTGGGGGTTTAGTCGCAATGAAATTCCGGAGTTTCTCTTTGTCTGGGAAGGTCCATATTCTTTCTTCATGGAGGAAAGAGAGCTTTGCGGGATAGAGTATTCTTGGTTGGCATCTGTTTTCTTGGAGTCTGTTGACTATGTCCCTCCACTCTCTCCTTGCCCGTAGTGTTTCTTCAGAGAAGTCTGATGTCAGCCTGATTGGTTTTCCTTTGAATGTTATCTGTTTCTTCCCTCTTGTCAGCTTCATTATTTTTTCCTTGTCCTGGATTCTTGGGAGCTTTACTATTATGTGTCTTGCTGTGTTTTTCCTTTCGTCGTGGAAGTTTGGTGTTCTTCTTGCTTCTTGTATATCAATTTTCAGCTCCTTCTTCTCATTTGGGAAGTTCTCTTCAATTATATCCATGAATATTTTCTCTGTTCCTACATCTCTCTCCTCTCCTTCTGGAATTCCTATAACTCTTATATTTCCTTTCCTCATGGAGTCAGATAGTTCCCGAAGTCTTTCTTCATTCTTTTTCCTTCGTACTTCTCTTTCCTTTTCTGTTTTGGTTCTTTTTATTTCTGTGTCTTCAAGATTACTTATTCGTTCTTCCATTTCATCTATTCTGCTTTCATTGCTTTTCCCAGAGTTCTTTAGTTCCTCCATTAATTCTTTGATCTCCTGCATTTCTCTTACTTCCCTCTTTAGGGACTCAATTTCCTTCTTCTGATCTATCACTTTTTTAATCATGGCAATTTTAAATTCTCTTTCTGGAAGGCTCAGAAGTTCTTCCAAGTTGCTGTCGTTGCAATCTGGGGAGTGGTTTTCTTTTTGTGGTGTGCTTCTTTCCTGAGGAGTTTTTAGGTTGCGTGTGGTTCTTCTACTCCCTACTGTCTGTTTTCTAATTTGTCGTATGCATTGGGACACTGTGTTGCTCGGACTGACTGACATCTTGGGTGAACTTCTCCGCTCCCCTCTGGCTCTTCCAGGAGCCATCTCTGTCTTCTGGGGGAGCTTTCTGCTGGTTTTAGGCAGTTTTTACTGAAGAAATGTCCCTGTTCTCAAATGGCGAAGCGGGATGCAGTCCCTGCGCCTCCGGTTTCAGGCACACTCTTCTGCGCACCCGGTCTGCCCCGGACGTGGGTGCCTGCTCCCTCTGTGGGCTCAGACTGATGGTCGGAAGGGGCCTGGCGTGGAATAACTTCCCGGCTGGCCACTGGGTCCGCCAGAAACCTTCTGCCCTTTTCAAGCAGTCTTAAGAAATGTCCTGTTTTATAGGGTGTTAGTGAATTTTTTTTCCTGGTCGCTAGGTGGCGCCAGAGATCTCTCCTATTGTCCTTGGGGGGCTGTTTTTCGCCTCCCCCCACCCCGTGGGACAGAGAACAGAGCGGGAATGGTAGGGTACACCTCAACAGCTTTGGGGTGCTGTGTCTGCCTTGTGCCCCACCGTTGTGGAGAACCCACGCCCCGAATTTTCGTGCCCCGGGTCTCAGTTCGAAGCCCTCAGTTCCAGGACTCGGGCTGTAGCCCAGTTCAGTGGCGCGGGAATGGCGCCTTTTGCACAGCTCCCGTTCCTGGGCACCTGGTTCCTGCTCACTCAGGGAGGGACCTTCACCTCAGTGAGGACCTCCGCGCGTCTCCCCGCAAGCCTAGGTCGCAGGCGCGGGGACCTGGGCAGCTGCGATCCCGGTCTGCACTTGCTTTTCAAGCTCCCCTAGCGCGCTGCATTTCAGCGCCAGCTTACCGGCAGCCTGGGCTGTGTGCGGGTCTCCCGGGGTCTTTGTTCTTCTCTAATGGCGCCGGGAGCCGTTCGCTCACCGCTGCGGCGGATCCTGCAGGGTTCGCCTCAGCTCCCGTTCCCGGGGTGTGGTGGCTGCAATAGTTCCTTTCCACTCACAGTCCCGCTTGCTGCGTCCTTTGTTCTTGTGGGCCATTTTGGTGTGTTGTTTCCTCCTCTCTGCTGGTCGGAGAGTGCCGCCTCTGTGGGCGGGGGAGGGGAGCAGGGTTCTGCGCTTCCCTCCCTTCTAGTCCTCTTTTATGGCCACTTTCTTCTTCGGGCAGTTCGCTGGCGTCACCCGTTTATCTTCCGTGTCCCACTTCTCACTGGGACCTGCCGCTTTTCCTCCCTATTCACTTTTTTTAATGGGAGATCTTACTCGCAGCGTCTCCTCACCGCCATGTTGCTCCGCCCCCTCTTGTTTTTTTCTTTTGTTTCTTTTGTTTTACATACTTGTTCAACAAATCGTTGCATTCCTGCAACAGAATTAACTCTTCCTCCAGGTGCCCCCAGCAAACTGGGTCTTCTGTTCCAAAACTAGTTTCTTGGAATAGTAAATTTCTCAAACAAAATATCAGATGGTAGCATGGGTACTAGTTTCCTCAGGCTCAAGTCAGGTTAGACAGATTCTTAACTTCAGTATTTTAACTGCTCTGAAAATAATTTCTGTCTTTGGTTGATTCCTATTTCAATGCAGTACCTTGTCTTCTTAATCTGATAGGGTCACAAATGTAAGTCATCTTCCTGGTCAGAAAAAAAAAAAATCTAAAAAAGCAGAATCTCCTGAGCCTCCCTGGTGGCACAGGTGGTTGAGCGCAGCGCTGTGAAGCTGTCTGCAGCCTCTACAGCATGGGTTCTTCTTGGCCTGTGGGGAGATACCCACGTGGTGCAGCAGACCTCTCCTGGCTCACCTGCTGCTCCCCTCAGCAGTGTATTTCAGTCAGTCTGCCTGTTCCATTGCCCGGTCTGTCTCTGGTGAATCCTCTCACCCTTCCACACATCTGGCATGTACCCCGGTTCTTGTATGCATGAATAAATAAATCTTTAAAAAAAAAAAAAAGCAGAATCTTCTCACTTAGACACAAAAATAAAAATTTCTCAAATCCAGATATGAATCATTGGTGAAACTCTCCCAATTTAGGTATGGCTTCTTCCACAGAATCTTACTTCTCACAGCACTACTTTTCTGTAACTGTGATTCTTATCATTCTATTATATTGCTGTTTTATGTAGATATAAAGAAAATACTAGTTAACATCTGTTTCTTTTGTTGTTGCTGTGATAACACTGTTTGGCAACACTATAAAATTCAAAGGTATAGGATCATACCCCTTCACATGTATGCAGACACACACCAAGGCACCCCCAGTCTTCCAGCATCATCAGTTGGGACCCTACCGCATAATTGAACACTTCTTGGGTCAGATATCAAGTAAATTGCTTTATCTATGTTTTCTTACCTAATTATATTACCAAATATACACAAACTCTATAGGCTAGATTCTCTTACTAGCTAACCAATGCCAAGATCAGATTTGGAATTTGGGGCTGAATCCAAAACCCTGGTTTCTGGTAATTTCTCTCCCATCTGTAAGCCATCAGATTTTCCTAGTCCAGGATCTTCCTGTTGCTGTTTATTTAACTGCAGCATTATTAGCATTTTTTACATATATATATATATATATATATATATATATATACACACACACACACACACACACACACACACACACAAGGGAACATTGCTGATATTCAATTACAGTCTTATACTGATATTGGGTACAAGTATAAGCTACTGTCATTTTGAATATTAGTAGAAGAAACAATATCTCTGGCTAGAATGTTCAGGATTGGATAAAGCAGTTTTTTTTTTTTTTTCTGTCACATATCGGTGAGAAAATTGTTAATTTATATGCCACTAGCCTTATGTAGAAATGCAATAAGAAATGAAGAAAAATTTAACTACTTTAAATAATGTGGTCTGTATTACAAATATGGTGCTGTTTTCTTAGTGTGGAATTAGCTTTCTTCTGCTGTTGAATTTATATTTGGATTATAGAGACAAGCAGGGTAAGACATTACTGAAATTATCCTTGAATTCAAGCTTTGAGATCTATATAAAACACTAGGCTATTTGCCTGCAAATTCATAGAAAACACTTTTTAAAAGGATCAGGATAGGTTATTTTCCCCTGTTAAATATTAGCCTTTGAAATGAAGCCAGCTTATCTGCTAAATAACACTTGCAAATTGTTGTGTTTTAATAAGGTGACAGGCACAGAGAAGCCACACTAGATCTGCTTATGCTTTTGGAGGCATATAGGACAGGAACATTATGCAATGATGCCTTTTAAAAGAAGGGAGCTGTAGACTACACCTTGCCTGGCAACAAATGTAGCCATTTACTCCAAATGCAGAAGTAATTAGAATCTATGAAAATCTAGCATCAGAATCCCAAACCCCTGGTGCAATACAGTAAATTACAGCTTTTATGTCTTTTCAACCATTCCATTTAAATATGTGAATATATGAGGACGTAGTGCTTTAGGATGCCTGCTCCTAATACTATGAAAATGTTTCATCACTACATTTTTTTTTCTTTTTTGAATTTAATTTTTGATTGAAGTAACATTGCATTATGACATTTTGTAAGTTTTAAACGTGCATCATTAAAAATTAATGTGTGTGTATATATATTTCTTTAAGTTCACCATTGAAAGTCTAATTATATTCTCCACCATATAGTTGATCCCCCCTACCTGATTTATCCATCCTCTTCCCGTCCCATCATTATTAATCAGGGATCCAAACAGGACACCTCATTGTTAGACTTCTGGGAGGATCAGAGCCTACATAGCAACTCTCAGGTTGCAGACCCCAGTGGACTGCTTTAGTGAAAATCCTCAGGTAAACAGGGAACATAGTGACAACTTGTAGGACCAAATTTAGTAGATACCACTAATAATCATCAACTCTAATATAGCTTTAACCAGGCAAGCCCAGTTGCATATAGTTTATAAAATTGCAACAGAGCCCTATAAAGTAAACCTGAAAAAAAAATATTTTAATGTATTTCTTTTTTTTTAAAGATTTTTTTAATTTAAATATTTTATTTTACATAATTCTTACATCTGTTTTCATCTTTGCACAATGTATACATTTTCATTTTGGTTATATTCCCCATACAATTGCACCCCCCCTTATTTTGACTCTAGTCCTTCCTTTCCCCGCCTCTCTCTCTCCCCCGCCACCCACGTAGTGTGTCTCTGGTTTATAGTTGCTTGTTGATTTTGATTTTTACTTTGTATTGATTAGTCTTTTTCCTGGTCTCTTATTTAGGTTTTCTAAATTCCTGCTATGAGTGAGACCATCAGGTATTTTTCTTTTTCTTTCTGACATTTCGCTGAGCATGATCCCTTCCTGCTCCATCCATGTTGCTGCAAACTGCATGTGTTTATCTTTTTTGATTACTGAGTAATATTCCATTGTGTATATATACCACATCTTCTTGATCCAGTCACCTATTTTTGGGCATTTGGGTTGTTTCCATAGCTGAGCTATTGTAAACAGTGCTGCTATAAACATAAGGATGCAGGTGCCCTTTGGAATTAATGTTTCTGTGTCATTTGGGTAAATACCTAGAAGTGGAATTGCTGGATCATATGGAAGCTCTATATTTAGTAGGTCAAGAAATCTCCACACAGCTCTCCATACTGGTTGGACCATTTTGCACTCCCACCAGCAATGCTGGAGAGTTCCTTTTTCTCCACAACCTCGCCAACATTTGTTGTGGCTAGTTTTTTTAATATGTGCCATTCTCACTGGTGTAAGATAGTATCTCATTGTAGTTTTGATTTGCATTTCCCAACACTAACAATAAAGGAATGATCACAAAAATCTACAAAGAGCTGATGAGACTCAACAAAAACAAAAAAAACAATCCAGTCAAAAAATGGGCAGAAGAGCTAAAAAGAAATTTCTCTGAAGAAATGCAAATGGCCAACAGGCATATGAAAAAATGTTCAACATCACCTTTTTTAAAGATTTTTTATTTATCCATACAAGAGCTGGGGTACAGGCCAGAGATGCCGGGGGTGAGAGGACTCACCAGAGACAGAGTGAGGGATAGAACAGGCAGACTGACTGAAATACACTGCTGAGGGGAGCAGTGGGTGAGACAGGAGAGGTCTGCCTTGCCATGTGGGTTGCTCCCTGGCCGGCCAGGGATCGAACTCATGCTGCAGAGGCTGCAGATTGCTCTATAATGTGGTGCTTTACCCCTTGCACCACCAGGGAGGCCCCCAAAATATTATTTTTTAAACTTAATCTTGGATGAGCAAAAAAGGTCATTTAAAAACCCTCATATAAGTAGTAAAATTGGTGTTTTAATGAACTAAACTGGAAGTTAAACTAAACTTTTGTGGCAATAGGAAACGCTTTAAAAATTCAAGACACAAAGATCTTAAAATACATTGGGGAAAAAATCTATTTTTGTTCCTCTGTTTTATGAATGGCCATTGATTTCAAAATTTCAGAACATGAACATGTGCTGAACTGTCTTACAGAAGGAATAGGGGTGACACAGTTCTCTTCTTATTGGAAGCATTCCTATTATCTTTTCTCCTTTCTTTCCTGAAGTGTTTGATTCTTAGTCTCTGTGTTATGTATTTACAGTTTTTAAATCTTAGAACATAGTAGTGGGTATTGAAATTGAAAACTGAAAATCTCAGTCAGTTGGATATGTTTTAATATAGGTAATACAGACCTCTAGTGGTTGAACAGTTTGAAAACCTCTGCAAGGAAAGGAAATTGTTTGGCAAAGGAGGAAAAAAAAATGCTAGTTATAACTAATCACAGTGCCAAATTCACATTTTTCATACAAAATAAAAAAAAAATTAAGAATGTGCTTAGAGGAAAAGTGAGAAACTTTCCATCAATTCTTCTCAAACAAGCCAGGACCCTCCCAACCAAAGTCCCAGCACCACTTCTGGATCTGTATTGTTTTTCTTCTAAAAGATTTGCATCCCGTTCCGCTGTTGTATGAATGGAGTTGACAGATATTTGTGTGATGTAAAATAGATTTTCTTTCCCTTGATAAAAAGTTTTGCCTTCTTGGGACTCTTCTTCCTCTGTATTGCAAAGAATCCCTGTGAAAAATGCAAGAGACCCTCACATAGCGGTAGATTGCCTGTCCTGGTTCAGGTTCTCTCCAGGGACAGACACACCCCAGTGGAGTGCTCCGTGATAGGGGCAGTTTTCAGTAAACATGAGGAGCAAATTACTAGATCCATGTATAAGCAAAAGCGATTGCAAAACCCCCTTCTAGACTAGCACTACTCTAACTTGAATGGGTACACAAACCTCTGCAGAATCTTGTTAAAATGTGGATTCTGCATCAGTAGGGCTGGGGTGGGGTCTGAAATTGCTTTGCTAATCCTGTTCCTCCTTGTCTACACAGAGATCAGCCAGAGGCTATCCCATCACTCCATTTTTATGATTCATTTTGTTTTACTGATTTCATTTTTTTCCCTTTAGTGCATTTGTTAAAATATGTTTCTGGAATATATAAAAGATCTAAAATTTTCTTTCATTTGAATTTGTACAAATATGACTGGGACCCTAACATTCAAGTTTTGTCATGTGATTTTACATTTTAAAAAGGGTTTCAATGTCATCTTCTTAGCTTGGTGACTTCATGATGGTTGTAAATACCTCAACTCTTGTAGCCACAATTAAATATTGGAAGACATATCGGAAGACTGGGATAAGTTCATGTTTTCTACAAGTTGAAAACTAGTAAGGACCAAAGTAATGTCCCCTTATTAAAATCAGACAGAATAAAAAGCACAAACTGAAACCATAAGAGTAAACAGATCAGAGTAAAACATGAGAAAACATTTTTAAAATGAAATCTATTATAATTTCATCATTTAAATAACCTCCTATTATAGCATATTCTCAACCTTAATTTTGAAATCTATAATTTTAGAACATATGTCATGTAGCAGTCTTTGAAAGCCTTTTGCAAACTTTTAACATCTAGTTTCAAATCAAAAATAATATATTAACAAGCTGTGGCAGGGAGGAAGTACATAAATTATCATCATTGCCCTGCATGAACAGTAATTCACAGGTTTGGCTCAGACACGACTAGATGAAATAATTAACTATGTACAGTACTTAACAGTATAAAAGTAATTAATCTAGCTGCCTCGTACTGGTTTGGCCAAAATAAACATGCAATAAAAATACATCAAATTTTATTTTTCACTCACGTAACAACTTCAATTGAAATTTTAATATGTCAAAAGAATGATATCTTTCCTTTGAAAATTGCTTTCTTTTCAAATGCTAATGTATTGATTCTAAGCTGGTGAGTTTCCATATACTTATAGTTTTAGGCAGGTGTTTTCAATTAATAGTTTTATGTATTCTGCCTCATGGGAATTTGGCAAAAATGATTATTATAAATTAAGGTATAAATAAGAAAAAATTATTTTAAACCACAAATCACATAGATCTACTGATGGTACTACAAACTTGAGATTTAGCTTTGGCAAATGTGTTTGTCTGGTGGGTTCTGAGACAAGGCAAATAGTTCTTTGGTATATAGCCCTTGACCAGCAGGCCCAGAGGGTAAAGTCAGGGTCATTGGTTGTCATGAGGCAAATATCTCTGTAGGGGAAGAGAAAGTTCTCAGATGATTCCTGCTAGAAAGGAAGTTCAACCAGTGCAGGCTCATTTTTTTATTATTTTTTATTATATATATTTTATATTTTATTTTATATATTATATATATATTTTACATCATTTTTCATTTTTGCACAATGTCTGCATTTTCATCTTGGTTATAGTCCCCATACAATTCCCAGCCCCCTTGTTTTGATCCTACTCCCTTCTCCTCCTTCTCCTCCTCCCCGTAGTGTGTCTCTGGTTTATAGTTGCTTGTTGATTTTGATTTTTACTTTATTATAATTAGTCTTTTTCCTGGTCCCTTATTTAGGTTTTCTAAATTCCTGCTATGAGTGAGACCATCCAGTATTTTTCTTTTTCTTTCTGGCTCATTTTTAAAAGTCCACTTAGTGTTTGGGTATACCTTTGCCTAATTTTATGGACTATAACATGTTCCCCTCTATATGACTTCTTTGATTAATCCTTGTATGACCTGACCCTTAAGTGACATAGGTTTGACTTCACAGGCCAATTTGCATGCAGATCTTTTATAAATAGATATAAACTTACCATCTGGATAAACATAATACTGTAAACGTACTTTCTCTTCCTTATGATTTTACTATCATTTTCTTTTCTCTAGCTTTCTTTATTCTAAGAATTCCTTTATAGTACATATAAAATACAAAGTATTTATTTTTTTTTGATTAATTTTTTTACATCATTAGTGCTGCAGTAAACATAGGTGTACAGGTGTTCCTTTGAATCAGTGTTTTTGTGTCCTTTGGGTAGATCCCTAGGAGTGGAATTGCTGGGTTATATGGTAGCTCCATTTTTAGTAGACTGAGGAACTCCAGACAGCTTTCCATAGTGGTTGGACCAGTTAGCACTCCCACCAGCAGTGTAGGAGAATTCCTTTTTCACCACATCCTCGCCAACATTTGTTGTTGCTTGTTTTTTTTTTTTGTTGTTGTTGTTATTTTTTTTTTTTTTTGATATGTGCCATTCTTACTGGTGTAAGGTGGTATCTCAGTGTGGTTTTAATTTACATTTCCCTGATTATAAGGGATTGGGAACATTTTTTCATATGCCTGTTGGCCAGTTGCAATTCCTCTTTGGAGAAATGTCTTTTAAGTTCTTCTGCCCAGTTATTGACCGGATTGTTTATTTTGTTTTTATTGAGTTGTGTGAGTACTTTGTATATTTTTGTGATCAGTCCCTTATCAGTTGACTAGGGTGCAAAGATTTTTTTCCCAATCAGTAGGGTATCTCTCTGTTTTGGTTAATGTCTCTTTTGCTGTACAAAAGCTTTTCAGTTTGATGTAATCCCAGGTGTTTATCTTTTCCTTGACTATCTTTGCTTTGAGTGATGAGATAAGACCTCCACTTCTATCTCTGTTTTCTGTTTGACTTTGAAAGAAGCTGCTTAAGTTCTAGCTTCCATTTTAATTTTCTTTATGTGAAGAGACCAAATTTTTTGCTTTTTCAAATTACCGAGTTTTCAAAGTCAAACAGAAAACAGAGATAGAAGTGGAGGACTTATCTCTGTTTTCTGTTTGACATTGAAAACTCGGTAATTTGAAAAAGCAAAAAATGTGGTCTCTTCACATTAAAAAAAAAATAAAATGGAAGCTAGAACTTGAGCAGCTCCTTTCAAAGTCAAACAGAAAACAGAGATAGAAGTGGAGGTCTTATCTCATCACTCAAAGTTGGAATTGCTAGGTCATATGGAACAATGAGGCAGGAACAATGAAGCAGGGAGGTGAGGTCCAGGCTGCTGTTCTGAGACAGCTCTTAGTCTCAGAGAGGCTAATCTCATGCTCTGTGAACCACAGTCAGACTCTCTGAGGGCAGCAGTGAACAGAAGCACCTCCCTACCACCTCTGAATTTTTTCACTGTTTCTGACTTCTAGGTCATGGATTATTGTTGAACTTGGAAATGGGTGGGGAGGGGAGAGATATCTAACAAAGGTGTGCTTCAAGCATTTAGTGTAATATAAAAACATAAGAAAGGGAATCTGCAGCATCTGGTAGTGACTTGGAATCTGTTTTCTCAGTTGTAAAATTAAGTCATTGGCATGGATCCTAAGCCATAAATTGGCAGCCCTTGGACCAGATTTGATTTGCAGAAAAGTTCTGTTTAATAACACACAGTGTTTTGTTTTCATTTGCATTAGTTAAAAACATTTCAAAGTAGGTATCTCATATAAAATTTGAAATTTCCAGCTTACCTAAAAAATCAAGTCCTGTGTCTCCCTGTAATCATAACTAATGCAATTAATTGTAGCTAAGAAATGACTCTCTTTCCATTCCCAAACCCCTCACCCATCTCCTCTGAGAAAGGAGGAAGTGCCCTCCATTCACCACCATGCTGTCTTCACCCAACTCTCTTACTCCAAGTCTCTCTCCGTATTTGAATATGTGAACTCTGAGCATGTAATTTCTAGGAAGCATTTCAGCAATTAAATGTTGTGAATCTCTGACTTACGTTGTTTCAATAAACAACAGAGACTGTAGAGAATAATAGCTCAACTACATTATAGAGTAAGATAGACTTGACTTGGATAACCCAACAATAAAAGCACCAGTAACAATATAGTAATTGTGTATGTTTACAAGATAAAGGACAAACATTAATTCCTGTATGTCTCTGAAGAAAGGTAATAAATTTGACTGATAAATTTCCTTCTATAGTAGCAGTTTCTGTGACTGTTTGATCCACAGTAAGATAAAGTTACTCTCCGAACCTAACTTGAAAGTCCATAACTACAGACTTTTTATGTAAGGAACATCTTTTATGGTGTAACATAAACATAAATATAGCTTAAAGTCTAGAGAATGATTAAGTTGATCATGGACTGAATACAGTCAGTATACATGTGCATTACTATTCCTTCTAAAATAGACTGATATAGATTTTAAAGACTTTTCTCTTCCGTGAAGATGTACAAAATTATTAGCGTATTGTGTTATTTTCACAAAGTTCTAATGAACTTCACAAATCTGCTTGCTCTATTCTGAGTGCAAAAATATTTAGCCTAATTTGTTTTTCCATTATTTTATATAGTAATAAAGTAATACCAAAAAGGTTATTACCAGAAACAATACAGTGTTGTATAATTATTAGGATGTGAATCTCATAAAATCATATTAAAAAACAGCAATTACCACATTAAGTTAGATAATTCAAGGAAGAGACTTAAATGAATACTAGAATGGTTGGCAGAGTAGTTGTTTATTTCCCCGAACCCTGCATTTTGAAGTAAATTTTTGCTATTAATTGAGATATGACTCATCAAGTAAAAGTCTATAGTATAATTGTTTTCCTTCTCTAATTTAAGGTTTTCTTAAAGGCATCTTCCCTTTAGATGCTCATACTTTCACTTCTTAAAAATTGATCCTTCGTGGAAAGCTTGATGAGATTAGTAACAATCATATTACCATACTGTGTGGCACTGACAGGGTCCCTAATGTCATTCCAATTTGTTTCTTGACCTTGTGTGACAGTGTGACAAGAGACACATGTAAAGTAAAATTTTATGTGATAATTTACTTAGTATTGGTGTGGGGACACTTGACAATATGTTGAGAATATGAATAATGATAACATTTATTGAGTGGCCAATATATAGCAACCCAGGTTTTGCCCCATATTTTATTTAACCCTCATACAAACAGTATACAGTTTATCCGTTTTTATCAGTATACAGTTTTTATCCCCTTTTAATGGTGAGGAGACTAAAGTTCAAAGAGGATGACTTAATCAGTCAGTTACAAGATTAATCAGAGGTGGAGCTGGGATCTAATTGACCTTTGTGACTGCAAAGTTTATGGTTTGTTTTTTCCTGTGATGCCTGGCAGTCAACAAACTCTGCTAATGTTAATTAATGTTCCCTCTTAAGATTCTAAGTAATGGATATATAGATTAACTTTTTACTTCAGCCATATATTAAGCTCTTTTTTATTGTATGTAGACTATTCATACTGAATGGCTATAATATACTGACTTTTGAAGAAACAATTTTAAATAGATAATCTTATGTATCTTCCGAGGACAAATAGAGGCTTTATAGTATCACTTTTATGAGACCTAAATTCAGTGAAACTTTAATGATTTACTTAAGGTCTTATTTTTTTTAAAGAGGAAAAGAAAAAGCCCCCCAAATTCTTCACCCCCAATTCTAGGCTAGAGTTGTTCTACGTCTTCTTTTCACCTGCTAAATCCTACAATCAACTAGTTTCTACTCTTCAATTTATCCTATTATGTTCCTTTCTTACTCATTGCTTTTGGTGTTAAATATCAAGATTTGGTTTTAGCATTTACCTTATCTTTCACTCCTAATTTTGAGTGTTTCCATCAGATTGCTTATTTTTATACTTTATGGGCTTTTAAAAAAATAATTCTGTTTTATTCCATTACCCAGGAAAGTCTGCCTGAATCTTTTGAAAACTCTGATGTTCCTGATGAAAAGACCTTCTAAATGACCTTGTGTGTCTTCCATGCAGTTGCATATCAGGACTTCAAATGTCCCACTAAAATGTTACCCATTTGGCATCAGTATATAGAAAAGTCTGCAGTCTGTGATAAGAAGCACAATGGTGCTTTCCTAGTGAGACAATTAAGTTCCTATAAGGGGGGAATCTAGTTGTTGTTTTTTTTTTTTTTTCATAGATAGCTGGTATTTCAAATATAATGATACTTTTCTTTTTCTTCTAGAACTAATTTATAAGAAATTTGTAGGGAAAATGTCACAGGAACAAATAAACAATTAAAATTTGGGCCATAGAACTCTAATAATATTTCTCCTACACAAAACCTTTTTCCAGAAATGGTCTTTGGCTACAAAAGTAACTACACAGTGCCTTTATGGATCAGCAAATCAGTTGGGCAGAGGAGGCAAGTAACAGAGGCTAAAATTAAGTAATTGAAACACTTTGGTTTCTAAACTTGCAGAGACTGTCCTTTGTTTTTCTCTTTCTCACTTTTCTCTATTTGGTTTAATTCTAGTGAGAGCTTTGATGACAGGTGACAGTTAATGTGATGTTCCATAGGTAGAAAAAGTCTAATGTAAATGCAGAGTTGAACTGACATTCAAATACTGCAAAGTGACTCCAGATCCTAAGAAGTAGATTGATTCTCTGGCCTTCTGTCATATTCCCAGCAATGTCTATGATACCAGCAGAGGGCAGGGTTTGACTTTCAGACATGGTGGCTTCCTCTGTCCAGATACAACATTGAACCCATCACAATAGCCATCAGATCCCTGAAGGACCTATAATGAATCTAAGTTCAATTCTCTCTTTCAGAGCCCTTGGGCAGGATCCTGGAGTTCTGGGAAAATGCTTTTTTCTAGAATAATCTGAGAAACAGATATTTAGTCTATTCACCATTTCAGAACTCCACTAAGTGCTCATCATGACCTCAGATTAACAATATTTTATTTTTCAAGGGATCTATAGTATAATATTACAAGGGATCTATAGTTTTCCTGCAAAGATATGAATATAATACATGAAACTACATCACCAATAAAATATAGTATGCCCTTAACGTAATCTACAGAGATAAGAACTATAGATTATCAAGGGATGTTAAAAGAAAGGGGCGGGGGGAGGGCGACTAGAACAAGGTTTCTCAACAGCTGTACTGTTGACATCTTAGTCTAAATGATTCTTCATTATGGGGGCCTGTGCTGTGCATTGTCAGACAGTAAACATTATCTCTGGTCTCTACCCACTAGATGCTAGTAATATCCTTCTTTCCCCCTGTTGATAGAACAAAAAATATCTCTAGGCATTGCCTAATGTCCTGGAAGGTAAAATTACCTCCAATTTAGAAGTACTAAACTAGAGTATGAAGAGATACCAATGACCTCACAAATAGAAAAAAAAGTGAACCTTAAAACTTTAGGATGTCAAAAATGTGATCATCTGTTTCCTCACCTGAAGAACCTAGGAATCATGTTCCCATCACTCATAGACCTCAAATAGGTTTGCTAGGACTGCCATAGAAAATACCTCACACAGGGTAGCTTAAACAACAGATTTTTTTTTCATAATTCTGGAGACTGGAAGTTGAAGATCAAGGTGCTAGCAGAGTTGGTTACCAGTGAAACCTCTCCACCTGAGTTGCAGACAACAAAGCTTGCATGATTTTTTCCTCTGTTTGAGCACATTTCTATGTCTCCTCTTCTTATGAGTATACCATACCTGGCATATTGGATTAGGATACAACCTTATTAGCTCAATTAACATTAATTACCTCTTCAAAGGCAATTGCAGTCACTTTGTGAGTTAGTACTTCATAAATGGGAGCAGGAAGGAAGGAGGGCACAATTGAGTCCATAACAGATAAAATCAATTAGCACAACACTTGTCACATAGTAAGCATTCAAGTAATCATAAAGGTTATGCTTCTTAATATTGTCACTACTGTAAGTCCTCTTTGTGGATCAGAGAGTAGCAGGATCACAAAGGAATACAAGACAATTGTATATTAAATAAGCTTAGTTGAACACTGGTATGTTACTGTGTACTGAAATTATGTAGCCTAAAAGTTTATTTATTTTTAAATGTATATATATATATTATATATATTTTTTACACCACTGTTCATTTTTAAACTTTGTTTGCTTTTTTCCCCCTCAGGTGTAGTCCCATAGAATTCTCTCCACCAATTCACCCCTGCACCATCACCACAGTCCCTTGTGATCTTCCCACCCTCCCTTTGATTCCTATCCCTCTTCCTCCAAAAAGTTTAAATTGACATTTTCCTTCACTGATATAGCTAATCATTTCAAGGATGCTGTGTTCTTTATGTGAAGGTCAAAGGGCAGTAAGTAGTTCCTGCATCCCCAGCCTCTGATGAATAATTAACCAGAAATAAACTTTTAAGTGCTGGGTGGGGGGCACTTCTTTCTGTGTATGAAGAAGTTTTGTGTAAATATAACTCCAAGAAGAAGCTTAATTCACTTTCACCCTCTTAATTTAATGTATAAGCTTCACTAATCTCTTGGGTGATAAGAACAAAAATAAATTAGGGAGAAAAAAGTAAATAGTTTCAAATAGCAGTGGTCTTCAGCTAGAACCAAGAAACTAGAGATTTTGAAACTGCAAAAGAACATAGGCCTTCTTCAGCCAAAAATATTTGTTTATAAAAACTAGAGGGTATTAGATATTTCTATCATACTGGCTTATCACTGAAATTTCTGCTAGTTCAAGGGAAATTGTGTTGTCCTATTTCCTACTGTGGGTTTCCTCCCTAACCACAATTGCATTCTGATTGGAGGCTTGTAAATTTGAGGAAAAGAGCAGAATCAACTCAGCTAGCTGAAGAACAAGAGGAGAGATTTAATATCTCATGAAGAAAAAGAAGCACTAACAGGGTTGTTGTTAAAGCAAGTTCAGAGAGAATGGAATTGAAGTTGTCGGTGCAGACTTGAACAGTTTTGTGGTCGGTAATAAAAGCTGAAATCGCTTGCTGAAAATAAAATGAGAAAAGGAGAAAGTGTTATGGCAATGTTAAAAACAAAAGAAGATGATGGTCTTGGTGTGGCACAGAATGTTCAAAAATACTGCCATGTCATTAAAGAGTCCTGCTGCATGAGGAATGTGCCACTTTGCCGGAGAGTCTATGCAGAAATGCTGTATTTCCACTTTACAACCCAAAGGTTGCATTTTATTTTACATTTAGAAGAGAGGCAAACAATCAAAAGCAAAAGTGGTGCATTATCCTATGTAGGTTTCCTGGAAAGAGTTCATTTTTTCTTCCTGCTCAGATGCACACAAATACTGGGAATATATTTTAATTTCAAATCTGATGTGTGACATCTGGTAACTCATTTATTGCTAATGAAGTTTTCACAGGAAGCAGCAGTCACCAGTATCTCATTGTATTTTTCAGTTGGCAAAGTGTTGTTTACCTTATATTGGTCTAGAATTTGCACTTTTTATCCCAGGCTTTTTTATTAGAAAATACAAGTAAACCCACATAAGAAATGAAGGGAGTGGTAAACAATAATAGAATGCTCTAAACTTTCCATTAAAATAGTGGTGTAGAGTCACTGTAGTTTATGTTTTGTAATTACATGGGTATTCAAGAGAAGGATTAGAGTTGACAAAACTGTCCAGTTCAGGCTTCTTGTCAGCAGTGACTTTAGCCTCCCTCTCTGAGCCTTTCCATCTCTTCCTAGCACTTTAGCTTCTACTTGGGGCACCAAATCCCTCTTATCCACATTTGTTTACAGGGGACAGTTAGTCATTTCCATCATAGTGTGAATTTAATAACATTAACAAAATTCTCAGAGCTATAAGAACTCATAGTATCTCCTCACACATGATCACTCATTTGATCTTCTTAACAAGTATTGCTAGACCAGATAAGTATTTTTTACTTTATCTGTACTGTCAGCATCATTATCATCATTTCCCAGATGATGTAAATGAATTATTGGTTAAGTGAAAAGCTGAAGACCCCATAATTCATAAGAACTACATCAGGTTGACACTTTTGGTTCCCAGCACTGTCGTGTTCTCACAGTACCTTAACTCTGGTTTCACCTGAGTTCAGTGTGTTTTCTTGCAGGTAGATCTTAGTTCTTTGATCTTATAGAGTGGGTATCACCCACTCCATCCCAGTTAAACAGGTGGAGATATCTTTAAATGGGTACAATGGGTATTTTACTACATGACATCCTATTGGGTGCCTCTTCACTACAACAGTTCTGACTATTTAAAAGAAATACACAATTTAATGAGGAATTCTCAGGCTGTGATTGGGAGTTTGTGATGCTCAGGTTTTAATGCCTTAGAAGCCAAATGATAAAATTTTAGCTGAAGGCACTTTGTTGGAGTTGGCTTGTTTATGAATCATGATTATCAGTATATAAACCAGAGTTGCAAATTAACATGCAATTAAGGTAGTAGTTTTCAAACATCACTGTGCATCAGAATCACTTGGCGGGCTTATTAAACCATAACCTACTGGACCCTATCCATGATGGTCCTGATTAGGTAGGGCTGATATGTAGCCAGAGTTTGCATTCCAAAGGAGTTCCCAGACGATGCTGATGCTGCTTTTCCAGCACTACATTTTCAGAACCATTGCTAGAAGCATTAGGAGGCAACTTAGGTGAAGAATGCACCTCATGCTGCACTGTCCAGTTTCATGGTCAGCCCTAAGTGGTGACTGAGCACTTGAAGTGTGGCTGGTTTCATGTGAAATGTGCTGGAAACAATCCAGACTCTGAATTTTGAAGACAGGACACACACAATAAGAATATGTAGTATCTTGATAGTTTTTATATTGACTGCATGCTGAAATTACAGAATTTTAGATATATTGGAAATAATTATATATATTTATATATTTTTTTAAGATTTATCTATACAAGAACTGGGGTACAGGCCAGAGGCACAGGAGGGTGAGAAAATTCAACAGAGACAGAGTGGGAAGCAGAACAGGCAGGCGGACCAAAAACACTGCTGAGGGGGAACAATTGGCGAGTCAGGAGAGAGAGGTCTGCCATGCCATGTGGGTATCTCCCTGGCCAGCTGGGAATCAAACCCATGCTGCAGAGGCTGCGGACAGCCTCACAGTGCTGTGCTCAACCTGCTTTACCACTGGGGAGGCCCTATATTTATATAAATAAAAGATAATGATTTTATTATAATGAAATAAATCATAATAATTTTATCTATTTTATCTATTTTTCTTTTTATTTAACTATTTTAAATATTTTTTTTATTTTTCTTTTTATTTAACTATTTGGGAAATTAAAATTTATATGTGGTTCATATTAGATTTTTTTTAAGATTTTTTTTAATGGCATTGACCTAAAGATTCAGAAAATAGAGAATAGATTTGGACTGAGGGCCCCACATCATCCCCAAATATTTGCTGCTATAAGTATTAAATGTAGAAGCTATGCAATCTACCATTTTACCTTTCTTTCTGCATTAAATGAATTCATCATTATAATACTTAAGGTAAAAACATTAGAATAATTAAAACACTTTCTGCTGAATTTGAGAATTATAAACTCTACTAATCTTTTTAAAGTACTGGATTTTCTTTCATTAAATTAATTTCATTCATCCTTACATTATAGAAAGGATAGATTGTCAAAGTATTTTTACATCGTCAGCGACCTCACTATTTACTTTTAAGAGTGAAATACAGGTAAGTATAGGTGTTGGTGTTCCCATTCTGATTTTTTGTAATATTTAAGTGATAACAAAGAGATTAACTTGTGCATAATTGTGTCTCTTGTTAGTGACAGAGTAGATTCTTGGACAGGCCTTTGGAACGATACTTTCTCTGCCAGACTTTCTCCTGTCTTTCAGTTTTTACAAAATTTAAATGCAATAAAAAAATTAAGGATATATAAAGCAGATAGAACTATAGATAAAACTGTAACTATGGTAAAATCAAACATTACCCTTACAGAATTCATTTTGCTGGAACCAAAGTGCTTTTAACTCTTCAAAACAATAACTAATATGGGCCTCCCCTGGTGGCGCAGCGGTTGAGCGCTGGGCTGCGAAGCTGCCCACAGCCTCCACAGCGCCAGTTCGATCCCCAGCCACCGGTGAGGGTCCCACATGGCGTGACATACCTCTCCTGTGGCGCCCACTCCTCCCCTCAGCAGTGTATTTCATCAGTCTGCCTGTTCTGTTCCCGGCTCTGCTCTGGTGAATTCTCTCACCCTCCCTCGCTTCTGACTGTACCCAGTGTTTGTATAAATAAATAAAAAAATAAATTAAAAAAAGCAATAACTAATGTAATGCTTCAAAATATACTAAATAATATGTTACTGTGAAGTTCTTTTATATTGCGCTACTCTCACTTCTGTGTATTTACATGGGCACCTGAACCACATTCATTAATTGCTAAATTAAAAAGATGCATTTTCCTAACAAAAAATCTGAGAATAGCTTCCTTTTGTATGAGTTATAGTAACAACAACATATTTTGCCACCTTTTTCATAAGATGATGTAATCTTGACTCAATAACTTCAGGGCTTGCTTGTCTTAATTTTGATGTGTAGTTATGAATCAATCTCTCTTTACCCTCTCACCTGGTATAGCCAATGAATTACACAGGGGTTGCCTGACAGACTTACAGTCTTTGACTGTAAATGAAGTAAAATCAGCTAATCTAGGTAGGGACTAAGTGCAAAAATGTGACCTCATTGACCTAAAGTCAGAACCAGCTATCCAAATGCTATGTTGGGGAAATAATTCTTTGAGTAGGTAGATTATCTAAGAAGTGTGGAAAGAATACCTGTAACTATAACATCATAATTTTATGTGGGATTTCTTTATTCATCTTCAGTGAAAGGTAAAATTTTTTTCATTTGTTTTTAGTAAAAATATTTCTTGTATTTAGTTATAGAACGTTAAATAATTGTGGCATTAATAATGTATGTATCCATAGATAAAATCATTTGGCTGGTTTAATGATTTAATATGTCACATCATTTTTTCTTGTTTCTTGTCATTATTGCCTTCAAATGATAATCTCAGTCTAAAGAAAGATTTTGAAATTTCAATATCTTAAGAGATTTTTTAAAATATTTATTTATTTGTGCATACAAGAACTGGAGTACAGTCCAGAGGTGTGGGGGGTGAGAGGATTCACCAGATACAGTGGGGAACAGAACAGTCAGACCAGCTGAAATACACTGCTGAGGGGTGCAGCGGATGAGTCAGGAGAGGTCTGCTGCACCATGTGGGTCTCCTCCCTGGCCGGGGATCGAACTTATGCTTCAGTGACTCACATAGCTTCATAGGCTGCGTCTTAACCCCTTGCACCACCAGGGAGGCCCCCTTAAGAAATTTTATTAAGCATGTACCCACTCACTGAAGACACAAAAGCCTAGAGAAATAATGTAACACAAGAGCACTTAGCCTGAGTAGGAAAGTAAAAATAGAGGGCAGTCCCCTTTACATTGTCAAGACTAATTTGAAGACTATCATTCAAAGAATAGTCCTATCAGACACTGGAAACTTAGGGAAACATGTATAATATATTGAGTATGCAATCTTTCTAGCTTCATTTAAAATTTTAATTATGTGGTTTGTATAATGTTAAAAACCTTAACACTGTCATGTACCCAGTAATCTCTAAAATAAAACTTACATATTCCATCATAGTATCATAATTTCTCAAAGGTATAAAGTAATTAACACTTCCTCTCCTGCCCAACAACCTACTTAATACTCCTTAAAGTGGAATTTGAAAAGAGATAAGCAGTTCACGCTGCTGATTGGAAGTCTCAAAGGAGAAATTTGGTATTATATCATGTATGAAAACTGGAGTTTTACACACAAGTTGTTTAAAGTAGCTGTTGACTGAGATGCCCACATAGGTACTGTCTTTTTCATCTGTTGAAAGAGAAGAGCTTGTGAACAGTCACTAAAGCCATATTATTAAAAACTGATTCTTTCTTCTTGATAGTCAAGAAGCTGACCCTTTGTAATGATTCCCTTGGCGAAATTCTTTGAGTCCGTAAGTTTAAAGAATTTGGGAATGACAAATGGCCAGCGTTCATTTATATACTAGCTTTTTTTCCAAGTTAAGTTTTATTTTCCTTTTTCCTGGTCTCTGGAACCCTATTCTTTCCAGACTCATTAGAACCTTTTCATGGTCCTCTCTATATTAACATAACAAGAAGATTTTCTGTTAACACCAACATGTGAAGGAAGCTTTTTTAAACATGTAATAACATGTGTAATAACACATACTCACATATATTTTATCCTTGCCTGTTTCTCTTTTTGAAATTAAAAAAAAATCATACCATAAAAATTCAAGAGTTTGGGATAGAGAACTGAGAGAAAAGAATAGAAGAATGAAGAGAGTTGGGGGAGAACTTGGGATATTCATCACATTTGAGTTATTTAAACAGTTATGATAAGTAGGCATTTCTGAAATGGACAGAAATTTAACCATAATTTATTGCTACACTTTTTTTTTAAGATTTATTCATACAAGAACTGGGGTACAGGCCAGAGGTGTTAGGAGTGAGAGGACTCACCAGAGACAGAGTGGGGAGCAGAACAGACAGACTGAAATACACAGCTGAGTGGAGCAGCGGGTGAGTCAGGAGAGGTCTGCTGTGCCATGTGGGTTTCTCCCTGGCCAGGGATCAAACTCGTGCTGCAGTGGCTGCAGGCAGCATCATAGATTGTGTTTCAACCCATTGCACCACCAAGGAATCCCTATTGCTACACTTTAAAGTATTGAATATGGGCCTCCCCAGTGGCGCAGCGATTGAGCGCTGGGCTGCGAAGCTGCCCTCAGCCTCTGCAGCACCCTTCGATCCCTGGCTGCAGGTGAGGGTCCCACATGGTGCGCAGACCTCTCCTGCTGCGCCCACTGCTCCCCTCAGCAGTGTACTTCATCATTCTGCCTGTTCTGCTCCCCGCTCTGGCTCTAGAATTCTCTCACCCTCCTGCGCTTCTGACTGTACCCCAGTGCTTGTATAAATAAATGTTAAAAAAAATAAAGTATTGAATAATTCCCAAGATGCTAAAATTTTAAATTAACATTGTATTTTCCGTGAACTATATACTCTAACTTAGAAGGAACTTCTGAATTTCCCTTCATAAAGCTGAGTGCTTTAGGTTGTTGTGCTACTTTGAAGATGACAGAATAGTTAACTACCATCACCACAGTGGGTTATAATTGGTATGTGCAAGAATAAAAAAAGTAACTTGCTCTGTTTTCATTTCTTGCGAGGGCAGCCACAGTAGATGATATTGACTTGAGGAGAGGGTTATAAACCAGTATTTACCACTTAGACAAATCATGTAGCCATTCATTAAGCTTGAGGAGATTTACTCTCAAATACTTAATTAGTATGGCTGAAATAAAATGTTTGTATTAAGAGAAATGTTCATCCAAGAATTACATAGATGAGCAAAATCATCTCCAAGGAAAGTATTTGGCATAGAGGAGTTACACCAGCTTGCTAGCCAGGAGCATGGCATTCTTATGAGTATGTGAATTCAAGCAGTCCTGGTCCCTTGCCCCAGGATGCCAGGCTCTCTGCCATGCTCCCTTCTGTCAGGCTCCCACGACCACCCATATGAAGAGGAGTGCCACCCAGAAAGGCTTGCATGCTTTATCAGTAGGCATGATGGGGCAGGACTATAATCCAAAGCTTATAGGATCCACACAACTGAACTATTATCTCCAAATAATGTGCTCAGGGCCTCCCTGTTGGCGCAAGGTGTTGGGACACATCCTATGAAGCTTGCCGCAGCCACTGCAGCACAAGTTCGATCCTCGGCCAAGGAGAAACCCACATGGCACAGCAGACCTCTACTGACTTGCCCACTGCTCCCCTCAGCAGTGTATTTCAGTCAGTCTGCCTGTTCTGTTCCTAACTCTGTCTTCGGTGAATCCTCTCACCCCCACACACACACCTCTGGCCTATGCCCCAGTTCTTGTATGCATAAATAAATAAATCTTAAAAAAAAAAAAAAAGACAATGTGCCAAACAACTTCCAGTCAAGACAAAGACAGTGGATTAAGCAGCTATGGAAATTCTCCTTCTTTCTTTGAACACATCAAATTATCAGATCACAGCTTTCAATATGAATTGAGACTACATGTGCCAGAGAAAAACCAGTACCAGCTACACAGCTGTGATGAAGTCAAGACCATTGAACTCATGTTCTGAGGGCAGTTGAAACTGGGTTTTCTGTTAAAGCAGGAACTGGAAAATTATTGTCTACTGTGACCAAAGACTAGAAAACTATAGAACAACTAAAATTTGAAAATGGGTGGTGATCCTTAATTACAGCACCTGCAGGCAAAGTATGGGATTGTAAATTAGGCCAAGAATTGGAATTAAAAACGTTTTCAGAGTGAGTATTGTATGCCCAAGCAGAAACTTCACAGAATGTCACTATCCAGACACTTGGGCCTCCTGAGGAAGTTCATTCCTACTGCAGATGAATTCATAGTGAAAGAATGCAAAACCCACAATGAAAGAAAACACTAAGAAAGAACATCCACAGATGAAACAAATAGAATTTAAACCTGAAAAACTGAAAACATGAAAGCAATTGGATAAGAGCTCTTAAAATATAGCTATTCAGAATATTTAAAGAGCTAAAGCAAAAATAGACACCTATAAAATTAGAATTAAAGTTTAAAAAAAAGTGGATGTGAAAAAGAAAGAAGTGGAAATTCTAAAAATTTGAGTGACAACTATGATTCAAAGAATTCACAAATGCATTCTAACAAGTGTTCCCTATAGAATATCTTGTTCATTACTAGGGGAAAAATACAAAGAAACAGTTGATTTCTAAAGTCAAAATTGTAAAATAGGATGAAAAAAAGAATGACTTTTGAACAGGATGGTTTATTGAGCTGTCCCGTACTACAAGCAAATGACTTATAAACACGGCCTACTCTTTTTGATATTTGAGAATGATTACCCATGGAGAGAAAATTATTCTAAAATATAATTATTTAGTCTTTTAGTTCTCTCTTTATTATCATAGGCAACTGTGGGGTAATTTTTTTTTTCCTGCAGATTGCAAACTCATTAAAAAGCTTGTAATGAACAATTTAATTAGATTGGTTTTGGCTTGCCTAAAAGCTTAAAAAGGTATTAATATTCTAATCAAAAGTCATGGGGAAATACTATTAGAATTTAAAAAGAAAAAAAGAAAATCTTTTTTTCTTTCTTAGACTTGTGTTTAAGAACCATGGAAATTTTCAAAGAATGCAGGGTAACTCCTACAGAAGCAAGCAGTTGATAAATGTAGTATGGTCACCATGAGCCAACCCTGTGTTTGCATCTGACTGAAAGTTCCCACCTGACTAATGGTAAAATTATTCAGCTGCTGATGAATATTTTTTACTCATACCTTGAACAACAGCTTGTTATTTTTATCCTTTTATCACAAGAGAAATTGCTTAATATTGATAAACCCTTTAATCTCTCTTTTTTGATTGATGACTGAGTCAGAGCTTGCTTTGAATTAAAAAATAATAGTAAAGAATGTTTCAAATGAAACATTTATTAAACACTTAATATTGGAAAGATAGGCCCAGTGTTTTCACATTATCTCATTTAGTTTCAACAACATTCATGTGCAATAAGAATCTTTGACCCCTTTTGTCATAGATGAGGAAACTGAGACTCATATTTAGAGAAATGGGGTGACTTACTCAGAGCCACCCAGATTTGTACATGGTAAAGGAAGGTTTCTTTACAAGGATATTGACTGGAAATTCCATCTTCTCTCATTCACAATTAAATGGTGCCATGGAATTTATACAAACTATGGGATAAAGGTAATAGCTTTGATGAGACCTAGAAATAGACCTAGAAATATTTCAGTATTCTACCACCTCTGACCTTGTTGGGAGAAGAAGCAGAATAAAACTAAAATGTAGCTCCTTTCTGGGGCTCACAGTTAGGTGTTCTTAGTAGTCACATCTCTCTTTCCTTAAGAACCTAACTGAAAATCTTTTTTCAGCTTTAAAGAGAAAAGAACCCCTCTCCTTCCCACTCACTTATCATCTAAGGAAGTCACCAATCACAAGCGCTCATTTCCATATTTCCTATGAACCAAGTTTATAATTTAGGGAAGCCTACCAGTGGCAATGGTGCAGACTAGAGAAGAATTTTCCTTGCATGCCAGTACGGCCTCTCGAACGCCTGTCCAGTGCATGTTTAGACCCTTTGTCTTATCCAGAAGAGTTGAGCAACAATCTTTAAATTTACAAGAGTAGTTTCCCAGAATTGATACTGTTGGCATTTGTAAGAAAAGTTCAATCGATGACACAGTGGCTGACTAATTAGTAGCTTTTTAGTTCTGACCACTCTGTTCCCCACACATCTTCAAAGTCTTGGTGTCATCTTCTTGAGAAGTATCCTTATTCATTCCCTTATCTGCCACCACCATGCCGGGTCAATGACGTCACTGACATGACCATTCCACAGCCTCTACTGTGTCAGTATATTCACTGCAGTGGTGGTGGTGTTCTGTCTTTAAGCTCCTGTCCCTTCCTCCACCTATCTAGATTCAGATGCCTCAAAAAAAAAAAAAAAAAAAAAGATGTAGCCTCCCCGGTGGTGCAGCGGTTGAGCGCTGGGTTGCGAAGCTGCCCACAGCCTCTGCAGCACAGGTTCAATCCCTGGCTGCTCCCCGGCCACTGGAGGAGGATCGCACATGGTGCGCAGACCTCTCCTGCCGCCCGCTGCTCCCCTCAGCAGTGTACTTCGGTCCTTCTGCCTGCTCTGCTCCCCGCTCTGGCTCTGGTGAATTCTCTCACCCTCTCGCGCTTCTGACTGTACCCAGTGCTTGTATAAATAAATAAAAATAAATCTTTAATAAAAAAAAAAGAAGGATGTGACTTCATTCCGTTTTCATCCCAGAACTCAACACAGGAATATGGTCAGCAAAGATGGATAGACGACTGCCTGTTGAAGTCACAATTTACATTTATATTTCCCTATGCTTGCCCCGGTTTTTATTACCTAAAATTCCTCTCCCGCTTCCCTCCACACACAAGTATGAGAGAGTGTGTGTCTTTACTAGATAAGAATTATTGAACATTACTTATATAAGCATTTATGTAAAATGTTCTTTTAATTAGTATATGCAATATCAAGCTCAAGTGATACACTCATTAGAATAATAATAAATATGTGACTAAAATTCCAGAGATGCTCCATTAGTGGTTTGAGCAGCCTTCTATATATTAATTATTCATCAACATAAATTGATGGGAACCTCAACTTGTGAAGGAGTTGGAGATTAAAACTATGTTTACGGCCCTCCCAGGTGGTCTTGGGGTTAAATCTCAGCGCTAAGTCTCAGTGCTATCACCACTACCGCTTGAATTCCATGTCCCTGGCCAGGGAGCTAACCCACATGGCATAGGAGACCTCTCCTGTCTCACCTAATGCCCCCCTCAGCAGTGTATTTCAGTAAATCCTCCTGTGTTCTACCCCCTACTCTATCTCTGGTGAATCCTCACACCCCCAAATCTATGGCCTACACCCCAGTTCTTCTACACAAAAATAAAAAAATCTTAGAGTTTTGAAAAACTATGTTTATAAATGAGTCCTTTCAAATGCAGACTTTTCCCCACAGCATTTTATTACAAATAATAGTTCCAAACAATACAATAAAATTCTGTTCACTCTAGAAACAGGATTGATGGAACCAATCTGAATTATGTGCCCTTCAAAGTAGGGTTGAGAAAAGAAAGATAAAAGAGAAGAGACTTTCTTCCCTGGTCTCAGGCACCCAAGAGATCTTAATGTATAAAGTTAATTTTGCCCTATCTTTTAGTGCCCTTGCATCCAAGCTGAGCAAATATTTACCTCTGTTCTAGTTTTCAGTTACAGAGTTCACCAGACCCTTTTTAATCTCTGAGATTATTTAACCTTGACATTTCCAATTTTTTCCTAGGCAAAATCCAACTGATCTCATTTAGATATTACAAAAAGAGCAAATAAGTAAATTAATCTATATTAAGGCATAAATGACTGTTAGCCCATAAACTTTTTTGAGGTATTAAATTTTTAATAGAAAGCATTTGTTTACCTAAATTAATTCATGCTTCTAAATTGGCATAATTTAAGTAACAATAGTAAAATAAATTGAAAGAACAGCAAAGTGTAGGGAAATCCTTCAAGTTGAGGGAGAAATAGGTGACACCTCCTTGAGAGTCTAGCCACAGTTCCTATTATATAATTCCTTCTTTTCATCTTTTTCTGTTTTATATACCAAAGAATACTGAAAGTACCAAGGATATTTTTTGTCTTTTTGGCTTTGTTTGCATTTGGTTTGATTTTGGCTTCCTGTCCATGAGGAAGCCCAGATTGACACTGAGTGTAGTCTATGAGATTATTTGGGGATTATTATGTAAATTTATTTTGGTAGCCCCAGATAAATTAGTCTCAATACCCTATACTCATAGTTCATAATTTATATGCTAGTCACTCAATTACTTGTTCACTTACTTTCTTTTTCATCATTAATCATCTTCTCCCTATAATGTTCTGGAGGCACCCCTAGTTAACAAAATGATTTAAAACAGCCTTTACACTCAAACAACTGATGAATAAACCAGTGAAGAAGATGGATCAACAGACCATTATAGTGTAGTGTCAAAATTCACATCCAAAATGTCAAGCAAAGCAGCACAGAAAATGGAATAGCCAATTATCCAGAAAAGTCAGGGGCTCCACAAAGCATATGATCTTTGGGGAGGATGATACCTGTTTATGAATGCTAATATTCCCTGAATGAAAAAAAAAGAAGAAAGTGATTAGATTCATACAAACTGAATACAAAAAGAGTAGACAATGAATTAGGAGAATAACTACCTTCTTGGGGGGAACAAATAGACCACATGACAAACCCTTTCTTCCCCCCAGTTCTCTTAAAAGCTCGCTCCTCGAATGACTTCCCAGCACCATTTTGCGGCAAGATGGACTCTTCCTTAAGTGCATGTGTTTATCCAGCTGTAAACACAGCTTTGCTGGGCAGACCATATATTCCTGTCCCTCTTTTTCCTCAAGACACATTGCTACAGTGGAATGCATAGCCATGTTCCTGCTGGGACCCTGAAATAGGGTCTTTGCTAAACACCTTTCCTTAGTTGGACCATTCTTGCCTGTGCCCACTGCTGACTTTAACCTCAGAGTCAGCCTGTGCCACGCCCTGAGGTATTCCCTTCGCAGCATTTTCATCCTCCTTCCTAAGAGTTTACTGATGAACACTTAGGAAGTGTTGATTTTTTAAAATCACATAAAAGAATAGCTTTATTGTTAATTATGTGAAATATTGGAGCAATTATTTGTAGAAGCCTTTGTGGAGTGCATTTCTGAGCATCTTATAAGTCCTAAATTCCTTATAAGTCCTAAATTCCTGAAGAATTGTTGCTGTTTTGAGCCTTTGCAAAAGATATCTTCTGTTGATAATCTTGAACTAATCTAGTTATTTAACATGCCTATTATACAAATAGTTCATCTCTTTACGCAAATGAAATAAAAATGGAAATACAATATGATCCAGTAGTACCACTGCTAGGTATTTACCCAAAGAATATTAAAATTCTAATAAGAAGAGATTTATGCCCACCTATGTTTACAGAAACATTTTTCACAATAGCCAAGTCACGGAACCAACTTAAATGCCCATCAACAAATTACTGGATAAAGAAATTGTGGAATATACTCTATGGGATACTACTCACTGATTTTAAAAAATGAAATAGTGGTTTGGGGGGAAAAATGGATGAATCTAGAGGTGATTATGCTAAGCGAAATAAATCAGAAAGTGAAAGACACGTACCAGATGGTTTCACTCAGTTGTGGAATATAAATAGCTAAAGAAAACAAACTGACAAAACACAACAAAAACGATTTTTAAACTCTGAAAAATGTAGTGGGGAGGAACAGGGAGTCGTGTTTTGGCACTGGAGCTTTGGTGGTGGGTGAGTGAAGCATGTGTGCATGTGAAGTTGTGCTCCTAACATTAGTTACATAAATGATGGGTAAATCATAAAAATGATTTTAAAATCTTTAACAAAAAGAACTTGAATACTTGTTAATTTCTAGTTGTAAAAGCAGGTGTTATATTTTTCTCTATACATTTATGTTTTTTTTTTAATTTTTCAACATAAAAAAGAAAACAAAGTCCGTAAGAGTAGGGAAAAAAAAAAGTTGATCTCACAGTTAACTCCAAAAATAGCTAAGAGCCACAAAACAGAGACAAGCCTTTTTGCCCAATTGGAACTTAGAGTAAGTGGTTACAGCCTGCAGCAGCCTGGAAAACCACGGAGAGAATGCTGTTCCCTAAGTCAGGCCTGCCCTCTCTCCTATCCATCTTAAATCATTTCCCACAATGGCCAATTGCTCAGTAAGCTACAGGCAGCTAATCTGACCACTTGAGGGAGGATACTAATAATTTTACTTAAGTAAAGATTGTGAGATGAAAAAAATAGTTTAAAGAATAAGATATAGATATGTCACACTTTTGATGTTAAAGACTAATTAGCCTTTTTTTTAACCTAAGGAAAACTCCTCTTTTCTGAATGACTGACTTAATTTGGTTTTGTTTTCTGAGATTTAAATTCAGAGTAGGATATGATGACAAATATATATGACAGGTTCTTAATGGGAAATTAATGAAATATACAAAACATAACTTGAATCAACATTTTCCAAATAACCTACAGAATTCGTTAACAGTGTAAGATCTTTTTTCCTTCCATCATCTTTTATATCTTCTTGTCCCTTTTTCCCTCTGCCTTTCCTGCTAACCTCAGAGTCCTCACTGCTTTTATTAATGTCTGCTCATTTTTTAAGAGTTTTACTTTGTCAAATAATTCATTATTAAGTTACTTTTTAAATCAATTCAGAAGCTAGGATTTGTTTGCAGTAAAAAAATACAAAAGATCTAGGTAAGTTTTTTTTAACATATCGTTGATTCCACTTGTCTGGGGAATATTTATCTTTCCTAGAAAATAGTATGTTCTAAAATTTAATGTAAATGTATAATCTTAGACTTTGTGAGTTCTCAGTTTTACTCCACAAAATATGAGTTAGCTTTTTTCCTAAGACTAAAATTTACTGTTTGAATTGAGAATTAAAATGATTTGTTTGCAACTGGAAGTTAATTTTTCTCTTCCTTTTTATTTCCCCAGGTGTATGTGGCATAGTGTCTGATACTAATTAACCCAGGAGATCAAAATGATTCTCAACTCTTCCACTGAAGATGGCATTAAAAGAATCCAAGATGACTGCCCCAAAGCTGGAAGACACAACTACATATTTGTCATGATCCCTACTTTATACAGTATCATCTTTGTGGTGGGAATATTTGGAAACAGCTTAGTGGTGATTGTCATTTACTTTTACATGAAGCTGAAAACCGTGGCCAGTGTTTTTCTTTTAAATTTAGCACTGGCTGACTTATGCTTTTTACTGACATTGCCTCTATGGGCTGTATACACTGCAATGGAATACCGCTGGCCTTTCGGCAATTACCTATGTAAGATTGCCTCAGCCAGTGTCAGTTTCAACCTCTATGCCAGTGTGTTTCTACTCACATGCCTTAGTATAGACCGCTACTTGGCTATTGTTCACCCCATGAAGTCCCGTCTTCGTCGCACAATGCTTGTAGCCAAAGTCACCTGCATCATTATTTGGCTGCTGGCAGCTTTGGCTAGTTTGCCAACTATAATCCATCGAAATGTATTTTTCATTGAGAATACCAATATTACAGTTTGTGCTTTCCATTACGAATTCCAAAATTCAACCCTCCCCATTGGACTGGGCCTAACCAAGAATATTCTGGGTTTCTTGTTTCCTTTTCTGATCATTCTTACAAGTTATACACTTATTTGGAAGGCCCTCAAGAAGGCTTATGAAATTCAGAAGAACAAGCCAAGAAATGATGATATTTTCAAGATAATTATGGCAATTGTGCTTTTCTTTTTCTTTTCCTGGGTTCCCCACCAAATATTCACTTTCCTGGATGTCTTGATTCAGCTGGGCATCATACATGACTGCAAAATTGCAGATATTGTCGACACGGCCATGCCCATCACAATTTGCATAGCTTATTTTAACAATTGCCTGAATCCTCTTTTTTATGGTTTTTTGGGGAAAAAGTTTAAAAAATATTTTCTTCAGCTTCTGAAATACATTCCTCCAAAGGCCAAATCCCACTCAAACCTATCAACAAAAATGAGCACACTTTCCTACCGCCCCTCAGATAATGGAAGCTCATCCTCCAAGAAGCCAGCCCCACGCTTTGAGATTGAGTGACAGACTTCAAACCTGTCTAAGAATTTATCTTATGAAACAAGGAACAAGAAAAACATTCCTCTACAGCACTTCACTATGAAGTGAATGTTAGCTACTTTTTCCCCAAATTTAAGAAGAAAATGGATTATGTGGTCTCTACCTATTTTTCTAAATCTTTAAACAAAAGCTTTTCTTTCCCTTTGCAATAAAACTAAGCAAAGGTACATTTGTCTCATTTTGCATTACATGCATGATGGCTGCTCCAAGGAGGATGTCAAAAGTTGAATGAATGTGTTCTTTTGGAAAGTTTTATGGGCAGAAATGCAGTCTCCCCAGTCTTTTCTTGTTCTTTTCTTTTTGATCTCCACATGCAGATATTTAGAATATATTACATACCTTTAGTGCTGCCACAGGAGATCAGAGTGCAAGATCATGCTGCCTAGTTCCCAAAGGACAGTAAAGCTTCATGCCTATGTAGCCATTAGCAGCAGTGGTCCACTTGCAATCACATGTTTTGTTCAAAGACCCACTGAGCAGTTGTCAAATTTCAACCTTTTGTGAAATTCACCCAGTGTCTTACAAATTCACATTGCCAAAAATTGCCAGCTAACTGGTTTATTTGTATAGGGATCTTACTAAAGTCACGTATAAAGGTTAAATTACTAGCAAAGTTGTTACTCTGTCCCTAGGTAGTTGTGTCTTCCTCATCATATTTGAGAAGTATATATGTTTTGTGGTGAAAGAGACCGTATAAGTATACTTTACTGTTTTAGAAAGTATATAGTCTACCTACATACATAATGTGTATATCTCTAAACTGTTGATTAAAACAGTTATATTTACATTAAAATAAATAATTTCATTATAATGTACTTACTCTCCATTTCTTAAAATAGATGCTGGTTTAATTTTAAAGTGAGATAACAGTGATTAAGTATAAACATTTTTCCATTTAAATTGAGATACAATTGGTAGTTTAATACTGTTGGTGATAGATTTTGTATCCTGCCACAAAGAACACATTTTAATCCACTATATAACATGGAATAATCACATAGCTTTGCGTTTTCCAAAATTTATGTATGACAAAGAAAAAAAACGTATTCCGTCCACTAAAATAATACATCATTTTATACATAATTTTAATAGGACATATCCATTTATATACATGATCATTATAGGAAATTGAAAAGGCATAGGAGAGCATTAAAAGGTCATGTTTAGTTCCTCTGCTGAAAAGTAGCAATTTTTTGCATTTGGGTGGTCTACATTTTTAATATTCATTACACATAAGTACAAAGATAAATCATGATATTGGGATCATAATGTGAATATTATTTTCATTTTTCACTTTATGTGATAGTATAATGGTTTGTTATACCATTAAATATTTTCCTAAGACATTTTAATGATTACATAGCATTACAAAACACAGTCATATCTTGTTATGTTTAACTAGTCCAAATTAGAATATTTAGTTTTATTCTGACTTCTCAGTATCATAAATTGCATTTAAATGAACCTACAAGTACATGAACCTGATAAATTCCTCATGATTCACTCCTAGAAGTGGTACAATTAAATACACAGATACGAATATTTTTAATATTTTTAATACATTTTGTCAAATATTTCTTAAGATTTGCACCAGTTTATAATACTGCCAATTATGTATAAATATATCTCACCACAGGCTCAGCAGCATTGAATGTTTACTAAATTTAATCAGAAAAGGGAAATTTACTGTCAGGATTCAGCTGTCATATGCAAGAGCAGGGATACAAGCGTTCTGAAGAAAGTGCTGTAGCATTTCTGCTCCCTGTGGACAGTTGCCTCATTCTCTGTAGAGGATTTCATTGCTCCTAGTGTTCACAAAAGCAGGCCAAGGTATTCTTTTGGCTCAATAAACAGCTGTCAAAGGGTTGGGATGATGCATAAAATAACTGGTGAGAGGAGTGTCCGAGAAGGGAGCCATTCAAAGAGGCCTGATGAACTGGGCAGAATCTCCACAAGTCAGCCTAATACACGTACACTCCCGAGAATAGAGTTATTTTGTGAATTAATTTGGTTACATATACCTTCTATTATAATTCCCTCTTATGTTTTTTTAAGTTCACTATATAATGCTAGTCATTAACACCAAAGGCCCTTTGCTATTTTTATAATCACCTCTAAAAAATAAATTCTCCTTCCAAATTATAGTGCAAACTTACCTTATTTTAAATCCCTCCAAGTTAGTTTTATGAGACTTGTTATTTCAATTGTCATGCTAATCTAAGTGATGATGTATTTCAAACTTGAGGAACCATTTGATAAGTTACAGTTGATAAGATTTCTGGTAGATAATTGTATTTAGATAGCCTCTACCTTATGTATTTATTAACTAGTGTGAATTACCTGTTCTAAGTCTCATTTTCATTTTAACTTCATCAAGTTACATTGTGATTTTCCCCATCTTATTTTGTTAAAAGATATTGATAACCTGATGATTACTATTGCTTTTTTAGTGAGATCAACTTAATATTGAAGTTGAGACTCTGCCAAAATGTTAGGAAAAGATGTCATGATTTATTCTTCATGAACATATTTGGAGTTTAGATTGACTCATTATTTTTTTGAATATTTTTTAAAATTTATGCAGAAAGGAATATTTACCTAGGATCAAATTGCCCAACAAACTCCAGGTCAGGGCCTCCCCGGTGGCGCAGCACTTGAGCACTGGGTTGCAAAGCTGCCCGCAGCCTCTGCAGTGCTGGTTCGATCCCTGGCTGCCAGGTGAGGGTCCCACATGGTGCGCAGACCTCTCCTGCTGCCCGCTGCTCCCCTCAGCAGTGTACTTAGTCACTGTGCCTGCTCTGCTCTCCACTCTGACTCTGGTGAATTCTCTCACCCTCCCGCGCTTCTGACTGTACCCAGTGCTTGTATAAATAAATAAATAATTCTTTTAAAAAAAAGAAAAAAAAAAAAAACTCCAGGTCAACCTGAGGACAGTGTGAAAGAGTCAAATGAGAAGTATCTTAAATGCCAAGATATGGAAAGAGTCAGAGATTTGAAACCACAAATCCTCAGTTCTGTAACTGCGTAGTAGGACACTTTTTACCAATAACAGGGCAACCAAAGCAGAGAATACACATTCACATAGTTCACAAAAACAGTGAGAAAAGAATAAAATCCCAGAGAATTTTAGATACTGCTATGAAGGGTAAGATTCCTGAGGATAGAGAAGAAATTATATCCAGGGCAAATGAGATACAAAGAGACTGAGGAGTGATCAAAACACTGGAGGCAGCATGTACTGCCCTAAAAGCAAGGTGCAAACTTCAGACCAGAGCTGTACACAGATGTTTAGGTCGGCAGGGCTCTGTTGAATCTGTTAAATTTTGAATTAATTCTTATTAACCAAAAATTATGTTAGATCACAGTTTCTTCAAAAAGAACTTTTGGGGGGCCTCCCACGGTGGCGCAGCGGTTGAGCGCTGGGCTGCGAAGCTGCCCGCAGCCTCTGCATCGCCGGTTCGATCCCTGCCCCCAGAGAGGGTCCCACATGGCGCAACAGACCTCTCCTGCTGCTCCCTCTGCTCCCTTCAGCAGTGTATTTCGTCAGTCTGCCTGTTCTGTTCCCCGCTCTGGCTCTGGTGAATTCTCTCACCCTCCCGCACTTCTGACTGTACCCAGTGCTTGTATAAATAAATAAAGAAATCTTAAAAAAAAAAAAAAAAAGAACTTTTGGGTTACTCTACATTATATAAAAATATATATGGCACCATTTATAATCTAGTTATATATGAATTAATTCTGATATTACCATATGGTGACAAAAGAAACAAACACAGGGATATCTTAATTTTCATTTAAGATTTTGACCATGTGTACTAATCTTAAATTCAGATTGAGTGGAGCTCCAGGCCTCCTATTCTTCGTCTGAGCCACCACTCTGGACTATCTGTGTCCTTTCCTCCTTCCTTGCTCCTTCATGCCTTCTACTCTACCTCTATTCCCTTCTGTGACTCTTACCTGAATCCTCATTCTGAACTGTTGTCTGCCTCCTCTTTTTTTTATGCACTTTCTCATTCCTTTTTTCCTTTTCTTAATTCCAGCCTGGACACCTGCTCTTCCAATGTACCTCTTCCTTACAATAAGCATACTGATTCTTCCATAATGGTTTGCTTCTCCTATTTCTTCTTGGTGCCTCTTTTCTGTTCATCCTAAATCCTGTCCTGTCTTCTAGCAACACAAAATAGTTCCAGGATTAGGCCTTTCTTTTCTCGCTTTGAAAACTCTAAAGACTATATCTACCAAGTGGGAAGGCCTCATCACTACAGAAATTTATATGCTGGTTAATTCCCTGCTTATATCCAGGGTATTGTGCCTACTGAATGTCATGTTAATCATCTGAGCATTTTATGGTGCATCTGATTTACATCTGTGTAAGCACTCTAAGTTCAGATAATCCTTTCAAGAAACTCAGATGAATCCTCACTGGCCTTTTGCTAAAATCTCCAACATCTTACCAAAGCTCTTTTGCTGAATCATTCCCTGACTCAGCCCTACTAATAAGGACCTCTTAGAGTGTTCTATCCTTTCCATTCCCCCACAAATATAGTCCCAGTTAGGGTCCACCATTGGGACAGACTTTTGGTTGCAGGGTTTCTAGATCCTCTAAGCAGAGACAGTGAACCTCTTCACTAACCTTCCCTAAAACCATTCACTACTCATCTGACATTAAAAGCATATATAGCATGGATTGCGTATCCCTCAGATAGGCTAATTGGAGACAAAAACAGAGGCAAACAAATCAACTATTTTTTCAGGGTCCTGTCAGTATGGAGAGATGAAATTTCTCCAATTCAGGGGGCCCCAGTGTAAAGGGGCCAATAGTGTCTGGCAAGTTGCCTCCTGTGATGCTCAAAGTCTCCAATAAGTGGTAGTAGCCCTCTCTTCCTCCCCTTTAATACTAGCAGGAGAAATACTACTTTGCCTTTCTTTGTGCCATCAAATGAGTCTCTGTCTCTTCTTAACCTAGTTTATAAGAAACCCCTCAGTAGAAGAAAATTCTAAGATGGAGGCTGAAACCGTCCCCCATACATATGCCCACAGTACCTCCCATAAGGCCTCCTATAAGACCAAAATCAGATTCTGTAAGCCAAATTTTATCAAATCACCCAAACCAAAATATAAAGAAGAAGGCAGAGGAGGAGGAGAATGAGGAAGTGGAGGAGAGGCAGAACTGCCTAAAGATTGAATCTATGGTTAAATCAAAACACACACACAGAAAGAGAGAGAGAGAGAGAGAGAGAGAGAGAGAGAGAGAGCACTCCAAGTAAAATCCAAACTCCTCTAAATTAGGAACAGAAAAAAACCTTGCCATGTGTCCCACAATGGTAATACACTATGGTGACCAATGGCAGGAAGTCCACCATGGGTGTGATAACACTACATTGGAGCACCAAGCTATTACAAGGCAATGCCTGGGAAACAGGGATGACTCATGCTATGAGTTTTCATTCATGCTCTTCAGAAATAAAGACAAGACCCAAAAATGATTTTTTTTAATTTAATTTAATTTTATATATTTTGGGATCATGCTCAGCAAAATAAGCCAGAAAGAAAAAGAAAAATACCAGACGGTCTCACTCATAGCAGGAATTTTGGAAACCTAAATAAGGGACCAGGGAAAAGACTAATTATAATAAAGTAAAAATCAACAAGCAACAAGCAATTATAAACCAGATACACACTATGGTGGGGGTGGAGGGAAGGAAGGATTAGGGTCAAAATAAGGGGGGTGGGATTTGTATGGGGAATATAATCAAGATGAAAATGTACACATTGTGCAAAAATGAAAAATTATCCAAAATGAAATTTTTTAAGAGTGAAGAGAGGGCGAATCTGACTTCCTGAATTGGGGTAGCACTGGGAGTAAAGAGAGAACAAAGAGATAGAAAAGATTGATTGGCCAACATGTCCTATCAGCAAAACCATCTGATCAAAGGTGTGAGCTGAAACCAGATAAACAAGAGAGAGTAGGCACACATATGTTCAGCCATTTGTGTCCAACATGGCAGCTCAGGTTTGCCCCTAGTTTTCAGTGCTACAGCAATTCAGCAGGCTGGGTGCATGGCATGCTGGGAGTTGTAACCCTCGGCACCTGAGATCTGATTGGCTTGGAAACAGGGGTGAGTTCATTCAGGAATCTTTCACCAACTCAGAATTTGCCCTTGCTGTTCCTCTTACAATTTCTTCTTTTCACCACCTCCTTAAGGAAGCAAACTCAGTTTATCTTATTTTTCTCACGTAAGGCAACTTGACTATTCATTTCATTAGCTGCCTCCTGCTGAATATCAATGATGCCTAAGGCAGGGACTCATCTCCCACAAATATATTGTCAGGATTTTCCCTTAGAGAAATTCCAGAATACAGTACTAAGATAAAGAATTGCTCACTCCATTACTGACAGCCCATTGGTTCTCCAATTGTAGTTCCAGTCTCAATGGTTGAAAGCAGAACTCTCTCATGGAATGGAGACTCTCATAACTTGATTTATTCAGAATTCATGCTCCATCGATCCTCGTGTTTACTGACAATCTGATAGGTCACTTCCTGCTGTTCCCATCTGCAAGGGACTCCACTGCTTGGTGTGTGGAAGGACCACCTCCATGATGTGTGTGAACACTCACTTATAAAAGGCACACTCACTGGGTTCATCCAAAGGATATTTCAGTGGAATTACCTTCTCAGTATTTTCCTCCTAAATGCATTTAGCATGTTATTGGACTCAGTTTTGAAGAATTTCTCATATGCCAGCTATTTGAAAAATTAAAACAATAAACTTCATATTTTAGACTATAAATCATCCATAGCTAGTACTGAGAAGTAAACATTCTAAATAATCATTTTCTCCATTCACAACCCGGAAGCACAAAAATTATTGGTGTCAATATATCCTTATATATATATATTTTTAAAAAGATTTACTTATTTATTTATGTATACAAAGCATTGGGTACAGTCAGAAGCGCGGGAGGGTGAGAGAATTCACCAAAGCCAGAGTGGGGAACAGAACAGGGAGACCTACGAAATACACTGTTGAGGTAGCAGCAGGCGCGGCAGGAGAGGTCTGCGTACCATGTGGGACCCTCGCCAGCGGCTGGGGATCGAACCAGCACTGCAGAGGCTGCGGGCAGCTTCGCAAGCCAGCGCTCAACCGCTGCGCCACCGGGGAGGCCCAATATATCCTTATATATTAAAGCACACTAGTGGCTGGGACGAATTTTACTGAGGTTAAAGATTAATTTTGTTACCTTTATTTTATTTTATTTTATTTTAATTTTTTTACATCATTGTTCATTTCTAAAGAATATTTGCTTCCCCACCCCCCCAGGTGTAGTCCCCATAGAGTTTCCTTCACCAATGCACCTGTGCACCATCACCTCAGTCCCCTGTGCTCCTCCCTCCCTCCCTCTGACCCAAATGCACATTCCTTTCACAAGCTTTCTGCCTAATTTCTCACTTACCAAATACCTCACTTTTATGAATTTTTCTCTTCCTACTCTTTTTCAAGGCTGATTTCAGTACAACCAGAAAGGCTCTAATAAAGTTCCATGTATTGACACCTTTATTTTTTTTAATGATTTACTTATTTATTTATTTATTTATTTATGCATACACAAACTGGGGTGCAGGCCAGAGGTATGGGAGTGAGAGGATTTACCAAAGACAGGCAACAGAACAGGTGGACTGTTACTGGGCAACGGAACAGGTGGACTGACTGAAGAACACAGCTTAGGGTAGCTGTGGGCAAGTCAGGAGAGGTCTGCTGGGCCATGTGGGTTGCTCCCTGGGCAGCATGGGGATCAAATGTGAGCTGCAGTGGCTGCAGACAGCCTTATAGGCTGTGTCCCAACCCCTTGCACCACCAGGGAGGCTCTTGACAACTTTAGAAGAGGAAAACATTGTATGTAATCTTCTGCAACCCCCTTATTTTATACACAATGGCACCTAGGGGCCAAAAAGTAGAGTCCTCCCTGAGGTTTTCTACTTTATGGCAGGACAAAGCTTCGCTGCGTGGAATTTCAGAAGAGGAATTCCAGCTCAGAAATATCAGACAGGGAAGAGTCTAGAACAGATGTTTCTAGGACTCTTAAAATTACATTGTAGGTCAAACCTGATCATAGGAAAAGGCAGTTAGAGGAAATGACAAATCACCCCCAGAGGTTGTGGGGAAGGAGAGAAGGGGAAGATGGTTTTGTAGGAAGTGAGGCAGGAAAAGTCTAGTCCCCTGGAAATTTGCTTTAACAAGATGAACCGGGCTCAGTAGCAGCTTGTCCTCGTTACTCCCTCCTAGTGACAACGTCCATAGACCCAAGAGGTCACCATTGCCAGCCTCAGAGACAGTGAGCCTGTGGCAGGGAGGAATGTAAGCCTGCATTAGAAGTGTCCGTCTTCTAGAGCAACACTTCTCAAACCTTAAGCATTCAGAGTTCAACTAGAGTTTAAAATTTAATATCTCACTTCCTAGGCATATAAGCCACATGCTCTCACCCAGGAAGCATTCTCTACGTGTCAGAGCTGTAAGAAAGTAAACCTTGGGGAAACTGTGCTGAAAACATGAATTTTGTTACTTTTGAAATAATGATTCCTTATGAAATATCATTTAGGCTGCTTGAGAACAATAATAACAGAAACTTATCACATTCAAACCAGAAAGCACTTCCAAGCTTGTAACAGCTGCTCCCACACTAACTAGATTTTCTCTAATATCATTCTAAGTTATCAAACATTGCTGAAGTGTCTATGACTCTGACTTTTCTATTTACTTTGGTATTGCTTTCAGGAATATGTTACAGTTTCTTGCCTGTTAAATGACAACACTCAGACTTCATGCAGATTCTAAGACTGTCTATGCAGCAGCGCACCGTCTAGGCAAACTGTCTATTTGACGATGGACAGAGAGCCGTTATATCTCTTTCAGGGTTTTATCTTCTCTCAATTGCATATGGATGCACAGCAAGCAAGCAGCGATACCACACTTCCTGGTCATTGAATATCCTACAGTGTACTTCTTAATTAAAACCAGCATCACAAATATGATAGCTTAAGTGCCAAAAACCTGGCCTGCTTACTGACCAGTCCAAGAACTACATGATCATTATATCTATTTCGAATGACTTTTTCCCCCTGAGGAAAATAGAGTTCAGCCCTAATATTCTTTTTGTTTCCTGTCCAATATATGTATTTTTTAAATACTGTTTTTTTTTTTACCAGCATCACAGTTTCTATTTCACTTTTGCCACCATATTTAACCCTATGTTATAATTGTTTACTATGTGTTTGTTGTTATTTATCTTAACTAGAGTTTGTAGCAATGCCAGGGATTAAGGAATAATTTGAGTGAACAACACATACAGTGTTGCCTAGTAACACAGGCTGATCTGTACAAAGCCATAAATTGCAAAATTTCATAGCAGCATAAAAACTTTTACTGGCACTTAAGCATATTTTTCCCCGATTGAAGCAGAATTCATGCAACGATTACAACCACATGACAAAAGCTGGCAATGATTAGCCTTTAAGAGTTGCTGTTTTTTCCTAACAGTTGCAAAGCTGTTTTTGTTTGTTCAGGAAAGAAAGCATCAAATCCTTTATATATTAGCCTCACTGACAAGGCAGAACAGAGCCTGTTAATTAGCCACTGGCAGCATTTTAGCTATAGTTCCCAAAAAAGAATGGAGAGTTATGCAATCATTTAAAATTATTATTAATTTGTGTCAACCAAAACTAGCTCTAAATATACTGATACACACTTGAAAGGCAGCCCTCCTCTTAAGTAATATAAAGGTAGAAACATGTAACCCCGTCATGGCACAAACACGCCTGCCCGCTCCCACTGAGAAACAAACTTGAGGAAGCTGGAAGTCAGCAAGATTATTTTCACTTATTGTAAAAAATATCTTAAAATATCTTCAATATTTGTGGTTATTGAAGTAAAAACTACAAAATATAGCTGTTAAAGAATCCAGGGGAAATTATTTTCAGAGTGAATTCAGGTAGCTTGTTGAATATCACACAGCTAGCCTAAACAAAAGAGGGGTTTGTGGAAATTTATCATCCCCTGGTACACACAAATACGTGAACAATGAATGAGTATTTCACTGACTATATACTGGTGATTTCTTTTCTCTGACAAACACATATTTCTAGGAATAGATTCAGCAATGTCAGGGGATTAATTCTACAGCTCAAGGAAATTGAGGAAAAAATGCTTTGATCCTATCATAAACTTTTCATTATTCTAGCTCTCACTTGAATAAAAAATGCTTATAAAAATTTAAGAAGTCATGCAGGCTCAAAGCAATGCAGCATGAGACACATGGGAAGATTTGTATGTTTAGGCTTAGTCTTTCCATCAATTTTGTAGCTGAGCTTCCTAGTATACATGTCAATAAGTCCTAACTTACTTTCACTCCAGCGCCATAATACAAATTTCTGGTTTGATTTCTCAGAATCCACAAACCCAACATAGCTACAGCAAGATTTTGCAAAGATCCCGATGTTGTCAGAGGAAATGGAACAAGACGACACTAAAAGCAAAGGTGGAAGTCTAAAAATAAGTAAAACCAGATAAGGGAATCCATCTAATCCAAATATCCCTGGCCTATGAAAGCCCATCAGTACACCAAGGAAATGACACTTGGAATGCATGGAAATGTTCCAGAAGTACAATGAGTCCGCAATTTAGTGACTGTGGGACCTTGAGAAACTTTCTTAACCTTCATGACTTCAAATTTCCTCCTCCATAAAATCAGGGTCTAGGATTAGATGAGCTCTAAAACCTCTGACAACTCCAAGAGCCTATAATTAAATATTTCCACTGATCTATTAAAAAAAAAAAGCCCCTATGACATCTTACTCTGATTTTACCACAAACAACACTAAGGAAACTAGCAGTCAGAACTAAGAAATTAAAATTAGGCGTAAACTACAAGGATGGAGGTATGATATCCTTTCCAAACATACACCTTCACAGTACAAAAACAAGAACAACACGGTTCTCGCTGCATAATGGTCAGTGAGAAAAACTCACCCCCACTGCTGCCCTCCTATACCCACATGAACAGGTTTTGATTTTGCCCTTCTACGTAGAGTGAAGCTTCTGTGATTATGGTGTCAATTATGAAGACTGAAAATAATAAGTCTGAAAATTTTGCTTAAAAAGTACCAATACAGTCTGGATTATGTGTGAACAAGTGTCAATTTAGTTACTAAATTCTAATTAAATTTTAAAGTTGATCAATTAAGACATTTTGAAATAAGTTGACATCTATCAAATAAATCCCAATGATAAATTAAATATGTTTTCCACATTGTGTTAGCAATAGAAACTTCAAATTCTTGAATGATCATTAATGAACTAGATGAATTATGACTATTTTATGTTTCATCAGAAGTAATAATTCATTCTGAAAAGAGGTTACAGAACATAGACTCAATAATCCACTGAACCTGAGAAGAAAAATAATAATAGCAACTTCTAAGCATTTTTCTATAATCACTACAAGAAGGAAATATATAGATTTATTTCACTTGTTGCTAGTCAAAATCAAATGAAGCATACAGATTCTCTGAAAATTTTTTTCAAAAATTCACTACTTGAAATTCTGAATCTTCAATAACTAAGGCAAAATTTCTAAACTATCTGGGTTATTGGGCCTCCCCGGTGGCGCAGCGGTTGAGCGCTGGGTTCCGAAGCTGCCCGCAGCCTCTACAGCACCGTTTCGATCCCCAGCCACCGGACAAGGGTCCCACATGGCACGCAGACCTCTCCTGCCGCCCGCTGCTCCCCTAAGCAGTGGACTTTGTCTGTCTGCCTGTTCTTCTCTCTCTTCTGTTGCTAGTGAATTCTCTCACCCTCCCGCACTTCTGACTGTACCTAGTGCTTATATAAATAAATAAATAAAATCTTTAAAAAAAAAAAAAACTATCTGGGTTATTCAATCACATGTAAATTAAAACTGGCATTACGCATTACTTTAAGCATTGCATTACACAAACCCAATGCACTTTTCTTAAATGTCTTCAACTAAACTGACAGGTAGAAAATTTCAAGAGTCTATTTTTATTTAAAAAAAAAAAGCATATTCATTCCCTCAACCTAATAATTTAGGAGAAGGTTTCCTTAGCCAAAATAGGGGGAGTTCGAGTTCTTAACCAACTAAAAAGGAAGTTCCAAGTGAATTGCTGACCATATCGAAAATATTATTTTGTTGCCAAAGGAATGAAGTAGTTATGCTTTTTATTACATTTAAAACAATTTAAATATAGAATTAATGTTTCTGTGTCCTTTGGGTAAATACCTAGGAGTGGAATTGCTGGATCATACGGAAGCTCTATCTTTAGTACGCTGAGGAATCTCCACACAGCTTTCCATAGTGGTTGGACCAGTTTGCACTCCCACCAGCAGTGCTGGAGAGTTCCTTTTTCTCCACATCCTCGCCAACATTTGTTGTTGCTAGTTTTTTAATATGTGCCATTCTCACTGGTGTGAGATGGTATCTCATGGTAGTTTTGATTTGCTTTTCCCTGATTGCAAGTGATGTTGAACATTTTTTCATATGCCTGTTGGCCATTTGTATTTCCTCTTTGGAGAAGTTTCTTTTTAGCACTTCTGCCCATTTTTTGACTGGATTAATTCCAAAGAGCACCTGCACCACTGTGCTTATAGAAGCACTGTTTACAATAGCTAAGCTTTGGAAACAACCCAAATGCCCAAAAATAGATGAGTGGATCAAGAAGATGTGGTACATATACACCATGGAATATTACTCATCATTCAAAAAAGATAAACACATGCAGTTTGCAGCAACATGACTGGAGCTGGAAGGGATCATGCTCAGCAAAATAAGCCAGAAAGAAAAAGAACAATACCGGATGGTCTCACTCATAACAGGAATCTAGAAAACTTAAATAAGGGACCAGGAAAAAGAATAACTATAAGAGGGCCTCCCTGGTGGCGCAGCCGGTTGAGCGCTGGGTTGCGAAGCTGCCCGCAGCCTCTGCAGCGCCAGTTCGATCCCTGGCTGCTCCCCTGCCACCGGAGGAGGGTCCCACATGGCGCGCAGACCTCTCCTGCCACCCGCTGCTCCCCTCAGCAGTGTACTTCGGTCTTTCTGCCTGCTCTGCTCCCCGCTCTGGCTCTGGTGAATTCTCTCACCCTCCCGTGCTTCTGACTGTACCCAGTGCTTATATAAATAAATTAATAAATCTTAAAAAAAAAAAAAGAATATAAGAAAGAAAATATCAAAATCAACAAACAACTATGAACCAGAGACACACTATGTGGGGGGGAACGGGGAAAGGGGGGTTTGGGGTCAAAATAAGGGGGTTGCAATTGTATGGGGAATATAAAAATAAAATTAAAAAAAAAACAATTTCAATTTAACTTAACTATGCTTAGAGTTCTATTTAGAGATCTTCTCATTCAGATGAACAATACTGGACACACAAATTGTCTGACGTATGAATTTAAATTTTGAAGAGAATCAGCTTTCTTAAATTCAGCTTTAAAACAGAAAACTACTCACACACAGTGTGTTTTTCTAAAAGGAATGCATCGAAAGCAGTCTACCTTTTAAACAGTAAGGGGAGAAGATCAAGCATGAGTTTTATTTTTGTTTGTTTCCTTTTATTTGAAATAGTTGCTTATTAAAATCTCATGGAAGACTAGAAAGTAGTTTTGGATTTGGAGACACAAAGTAAAAGAGGTCAAAAACCAGTGCATCTATATTCAATTATTAAAAAGTGTAGTCTCAAGCAGAAGCAGACAGAGTCAGCCATAATGGTCTGAGACCTGAGGATCATAATGAAACTATCTACAGTTAAATGTATTCCCCACAGGTTTAAATGCAAAATGAGAACCCAACTTTTTATTACTCATTAAATTAAATGTGTAGTATTTTTCTCCTTTTGAGGTCAAGTATGCAGTATTTTGGAAAATAAACCATAAAAACATGATTAGAGAGAACAGAGGAAGTCATTTCTTTCTCCAGTCATAAAGTATGCTGCATCATCCCATCAATCTAATGTACCTTTGTAACAGTGGCGGCAGCATGTGGCAGTACTTAAATTGCAATACTGTATTTAAGAAAAGACTTGGATTAAAAGAGCACCAAGATAAGCTGGAAAAACATCCACGTGAATTATATTGTTTTTATAATTCTGTTTCCTTCCCAAAGACCTAGTTAACATTATATATTGCCGTATTATCTACCTACATGGAAATAATACATTCATCAGTCCAAAAGTCAAAAAGTAAATCAGAATGTGCATATTTAATGACTAGTGGGAATAAAGTTCAGGTGTGCTATATGGTGTAGCAAACCAAAATATCTGGAAAATCAGTGTTAAAATTGTTGAACTGAATTGATAAATGTATATAACATCTCTTGGTTTACTTTGTTTTCATGGAAAGATTTATAACTCAAAAACTGAAGAAGGCAGGATGCCCCTTCTCAGTGTTACCATGAAGACAGACTTCATGCGCAAGCTTATCACAAAAACAAGTATTTCAGAATGTGCGGCTTTTGCAAAGCACTTCACTGGTTAGACAGTTCCAATACAGCGTCAGTTTTTCAACAGCTGCTAGCTATCTGCCATATGTAGGGCAGTTAGGCTTTCAAGATACTCTGCTAAAAGGCAGCTGGATCAACTTGAAACCAGTTTGAAAAATATGTTTAGGAAAGTAAAGGAAATGACCTGTAACATTATAAATATACCATATCTTATGCAAAAATCTCACCAGGCTAGCTTTATCAAATCAGGTTATCAAGGAAAGGGTGAATTTTTGAGCCACTGTGTTTAGGATCTGCCTTGCATGTTTCAGGGTTCAGTGATGGTTTCCAGTTCTGAGAGATCTTCTTTCAAATGATGTGTGTCATTGCTGCAGGCTCTGGTTCCCCATAAAATAAAAAAGCAAGAAGATAAATCCTACCAACAGCTTTACGGTGTACAATGTGTGATGAACAAAATATATTAATCATAATTAATGTCCAAACTGAGGGAGAGAGTAAGGAAGGACAATTTACAAATTCTGTAAGATTCATAGGAGAGGATTTTATGTTCAGTTGGTTAGTCTGGGATTGTTTTGTTTTGTTTTGTTTTGTTTTGTTTTGTTTTGTTTTGTTTTGTTTTGTTTTGTTTTGTTTTGTTTTGTAGAAAGAAGAGATGTTGCAACCTTGTTTCTAAGCTAACATAAATTAGGAAAGGTGCCTCTGTCCAGGCAAGTTTGTTTCTCATTCTAATGGTTTGTTAATGTAATGAACATGATAAAGAGTCTGTGCGAGAAGAAAACTGACCTCGGGGATAAGCTAACAAAATGTCAGGCCCCACTTGTTAGCGAAAACTCAGCAGAAAGCGACACAGACCCAGAATAATTGGAAGAAATCCAAAGGCACAGGTGCCAAAAAAACTGAAGACGTGACTTTGGGCTTTAGTTACTTTTTTCGTTGTTGTTTTTCTCCACATATCTCCTAGTAAGACCCAGGATTTAGCTAAGCCCTGCTAACTAGAAATGTTGAGCTCATCAGAAAAATTGTTGTAAAATAAAGTAAGATTTATGATTTTTAAAAGTAGCCTCTTTGTTCACATGCTTATGCTAGATGTTCACCAGACCCGAAGTTGACGGTCATACTGAAAACTAGAACATTACATCTCAAGGAGGGTTTGTAACAAAATGTTCATATCAGTCATATTTTAGAATTATTAACAATAAGATAAAACCCACCTCAAACGAAATTAGGGAAATAGTTATGACTCTCCCTTTGAGCCATACCTGGTTCACAGATCAGCAATTAATTTCTAAGGGGAGATGCAACGAGCAGATAAGACAGCAGTAGGTGTCTGTGTTCATAAAAATGCACATGTGCTCATTCATGCCTAACAGGACTCTGTATACCTGCCCCATGTCTCCAGCCATAACTCAGCAGCTGTATTTAGTGAGGTGATCAAGAACTGAAATATCTACCTCAATATGCCACTCCTAACGATAATACTAATGCCAAATGAATCAATGCTTTCATTTTGCATGAGATTGTACTCTAAATTTCAAATCTTGGTAGGTTCAATACATTTATTAGATTGTACGTTTTGTTCTCTCTAAATTAAAAACCCATGTAGGAGCCTCCCTGAGGTGCAGGGGTTAAAGATACAGTGCTATCAAGCTATCACCAGCCACTACAGCACTAGTTCAATCCCAGCAGGCCAGGGAGCAACCCACATAGCACAGCAGAGTTCTCCTGTCTCACCCACTGCTCCCCTCAGCAGTGTATTTCAGTAGATCCACCTGTTCTGCTCCTCGCTCTCTCTGGTGAATCCTGTCACCCCCCTCATCTCTCTAGTCTACACACCAGTTCGTGTATGCATAAAATAAATAAATCTTTAAAAAAAAAAGAACACATGTATATAAGTATTTAATTTATGACAATTGAGCTAAAGCATACAAGAGAGCAAGGAACATCTGTTTAATAAATGGTGTTAGGAAAAGTGGACAGCCACATGTTTAAAAAAAAAAGAAACAACCATTATCTAAAACCATACACAAAAATTTATTCAAAATGGATTAAAGACTTTGATATAAGACCTGAAACCATAAAATATGTAGAAGAAAACATGGGTGATAAGCTCTTCAATGTCACCCTTAGGGTTGTCTTGAGCAACAGTCTCAACTGTTTCTAACAGTCAGGGAGACAAAAGCAAAAATAAAGGGCATGACATCAAACTAAAATCTTTTGGACATTGAAATAAATGATCACAAAAACAAAAAACCAACTGAATGGGAGAAGATGTTTGCACAACACATCTTTGTCACAGGCTTATATCCATATTATATAAAAACACATACAAAAAAATAAACAATCCAATTTTTTTAAAATAGGCAGAGTATTTAAATAGATGTTTCTTCATAGAAGGCATACAGATGGTCAATGGGAGCATAAAAATGCTCCTATTTGATAATGGCCATTATCAAAAAGATAAGAAATAGCAAACACTGAAAAGGATGAAGAGAAAAGGAACTACTTTTACACTGCTTATGGGATTATAAATTGCTGCATTCACTGTGGAAAACATTGTAGTGATTCCTTAAAAAATTGAAATTCCATACAATCCAGTTATCTCATGTCTTGGTATTTACCCAAAGTATATAAAAATGTTAATTCAAAGAGATAGGTGCACCAAATATTCATAGCAGCATTAATCAAGATAGCCAAAAGCTGGAAGCAAACTAAACACTTATTGTCAGGTGATTGTATAAAGATGTGGTGTGTATACACACAATGAATATTACTCTGCTGTAAAATAAAATAAAACCTGTCAATTGTGATACTGTGGGTGGACTTATAAGTGAAACAAGTCAAATACCATATGACTTCATTCATATGTGGGATATAAAGAGACAAAACAAATACATCAACAAAAAAAAAATGCTTACCTCTCAGAACAGAATAGTGGTCACTATTTCAATAAAAATATTTAAGTTGTTCCCAGGTGGCCCAAGTGCTGCTGAAATTAATTTAAATTAAATGTGCCTTCAGAAGCCTAGTTCAGTATGCTGGATGACTGATATATCCAAAGCCAAATCCTAATGAAAAAAAGGGTATGAGGACTTTAATATTCCTCTCTCTTTGCCATTTTCAATGACAAAGTAAAACTATCAATAGATTACACAATAAGACATAATTTAACCATTCATTTAACAGATATTTTTGAGTACCTGAAACTTAAAATTTTGGATATACAACCCATAAGAAGTATTAAATATAATAATAATATCTGCAATTATAGAAATTACATTCTAGAAGGAAAAAGATAATGAACAGGATAGGTAAAACCAGTATAATCTTAGTAAACAAAATATTGAATATATAGATGATAAATGTTACTGAGAAAAATAAGGCAAGGAAAAGGATAGTGAGTGTTAAGTTTAGGGGAGGGGGGCAGTATCCAGCGGAAAATTGGGTAGTATCAGGGAAGGTCTAATTGTCATGGTGACCTTGAGCAAGGGTGATGAGAAGTGATACCTGGGAGAGAAATATTCCAGGCACAGGGAATAGCAAATGCAAAGTAGAGGTAGAGATGATGTGCAAATCTTTCATGGATTATGTAGGTTATTGTAATAATTTTATTCTAAGTAATATCACTGTAGATAGTTTTCTGAATTTATTATGATACAAGCAGCTTGAGACTTTTACTTTTCTACACAAATATGGAAAATCCTACATAAAATCATAAGTTTCCAACTCTGTTACCTTTATAGAATATTAAGGATAGTGGCAAGTTTGAGACTCACCAAACTTTTATTTTTAAGCCAAGGAAGGAGAGGCTCAATGACATGAAATGGATTCTCATTAGGGTGGTTTCTGCCATTCTTACCTGATGGCAGAGTTAGGACAAGAAAGTGAACACCAGAGCCCTCACACTGGAACTTTACCTTACTTGAATTATTCAAAGTAAACTATGGATTCATTCTGAATTATGGTAGGAAATTCTTGAAGCATGTTACGGGGAAGATTGTCATGATTTGCTTTATCTTATAGGGGCTCACTCTGGTTACCATAAGTAGCACCAGGATGGCATGGATCATGTTCTCTGTGGATCCTGGCAGACGGGTAAAGGAGAGTCCTGGAGCCCTCAGTGGCTTTTTTCAGGCTTTTAATGATATTTCTGCACCATTTGTAGTGAGGCAACCAAGTGCAGGGCAGGCAGGGGGGGCCGGGAGGCCGGGAGGCTGGCAGGCCTCCCAGCCCCCAGCGAATCTTCACTTTTTCTGGGCTCTCTGGTGTTCTCTCGTAGTCTCTTCACTGGTCTCCACTGCACTCCGCCACTTGTCTGCTCCGTCTACCGGCTCAGGTGCGCCCACTCATGCACGCCCATCCCACACTCCAGGTGCCGCCATCAGGCACACGTGTAAGATCACAGGAGTCAATCATTGATGCTAATGGGGGGTGTGTGCGGGGGTGGGGGGGAAGCCTGATAATTTCCATTTACCCTACACCATGTGAAGAATAACTCTAAGAGAGGGCACAATTGGGCACAGAGGGAGACCAGTTAGAAAAGTATTTTCTATCTTTTACACCTAGAAAATTATCAGTAAAGTGAATAAATGAATGCAGAAACATGTCTCACAAGAGATTAAATATTGTTTCCTAAAAATGATTATATGCTTCATACTTTGCATAAGCATTTGGAACAGTTTGAGATACCAAAAGAGCACTAAAAGTCTAGCTTCTGTGAATTTCCTATTCTGGATAGATGATGTAGATGTACTTTTCATTATTACTCCCACTGAATACAAATAAAACCCTGGACCATATATATAAAATAACATCAAGAAAGCTGGGAAAGGTGTAGAGAAGGAACACACAAGCTAGAGGGCTCAGAAACACGTGATGGTGAGTTTCTGGGATTTCTTTCTGCCTTGTATACCTCCTATAGACCAGCTGAATAATAGGACGAACCAGAAACATCTATAGGTGCAGAGAGAAATATGTCCAACAAAAGCCCTCTCTTTCTAATCAAGTAATTAGGAATGGCGCAAATTGTAAAGACAGTATGCTTTTAGATAATAACTGTTCTACTCCTGAAAAACACCATAGGAGAAAGAAATGTAGCTCCATTCCCAATTACACTAGAAAAGGCCAAGTAAAAAGGCTAAATTTTCATCCTTGTGAGGTTTGTTTTTTTTTTTTTTTTTAAGATTTATGTATTTATACAAGAACCAGGGTGCAGGCCAGATGTGGGAGGGTGAGAGGATTCACCAGAGACAGAGCAGGAACAGAACAGGCAGACTGACGAAATACACTGCTGAGGGGAGCAGCGGGAAGATAAGTGAGGTCTGCCGCGCCATATGGGTTTCTCGCCAGCTGTCCGGGATCGAACCCATGCTGCAGAGGCTGTGGACAGCTTCACAGAGCAGCGCTCAACAGCCTGTGCCACCAGGAAGGCCCAATTTCCATCCTTGTGAGGTTTAAGGAGGCACTTACACAGCACTACTATTGTGGCAGGATGGAGAATCTAGTGGGGAGCTGGGATTTCATCTTCATCAGCCAGGAATAAGGTTCTCCTATCGCCTGAGAGGAGATGACTGGGGAGCTGGAATTCCATAGCCTCCCAGCAGGAAGGAGATTCTCCTCTGGTTTGTAACCATCCCAGGCGTATAGATTCATTGTCAATTTTCAAAAATGAGAAGAAAAATTTGGAGCCTGTAGATTTTTACAGGCCTTTACTGCTGCATCAGGGGAAATGCAAGTTTTCTCTCTGAGCATTTCTCTGCCTGTCTCCTCTCCTGCGATCTCAAATTGATTCCACCCTCACAGCCCCTCGTGCCTTGACACAGTTATCCACAGTCTTGGGAGGAGGGCAAGACCTCCAGTGCCAGTCACAGAGGCTAATGGTAGGAGGCGGAAAAAAGGCTGATTTTTAACTTCATTTACCATACATCCTCCTCCTTACAGTTATAGTATCAGAGGATGCCAGGTAGAAAGTCAGGAATTTCACTAGAGCAAGTCCATCCCACTATGGTGTCAGTAGAGACCACACAATAAATTGAGAATTCCCACCCCAGCCTAGCAATAAGGAGAAAAGTCTAAGTAAGGAACCTGAACTTCTAACTCCATCTTGCAGAAGTGAACTCTAAAACATAAGGTACATCACAAGGCTAAAAAGAGATCTAGAGTCTCATAATAAAATGTGCAAAATGTCCAGGTTGCTATTAAAAAATCATTCATCAAAACAACATAAATTTGAATTTTTTGCTTTTTTAAAATTGATTTATATATATTTTACATCATTCTTCATTTTTGTACAATGCATGTTTTCTCCTCTCAGGTGTAGTCCCCGTAAAATTCCCACCACCAATTCACCCATGCACCATCACCAGAGTCCCTGTGCTCTTCCCTCCCCTGTTTTGATCCCTCTCCCTCCCCTTTCCTGCAGAATTTCTTAATGAAAATGAAAACCAGCTGTTGCCACTACTGAGAGTACAGAGATGTTTAAATTATCAGAAAATGATTTTATTTATTTTTTTTAAGATTTATTTATTTATACATGCACTGGGTACAGTCAGAAGCACGGGAGGGTGAGAGAATTCACCAGAGCCAGAGCGGGGAGCAGAGCAGGCAGAAGGACCAAAGTACACTGCTGAGGGGAGCAGCGGGCGGCAGGAGGGGTCTGCACACCATGAGGGACCCTCCTTCAGTGGCCAGGGAGCAGCCGGGGATCGAACCGGCAGCTCTGCAGAGGCTGCGGGCATCTTCACAACCCAGCGCTCAACCGCTGCGCCACCGGGGGAGGCCCCAGAAAATGATTTTAAAGCAAGCTTAATAGAAATACTTGAATGAGTGGATATTAACAGCTTTAAAGGAAATTTTAAAAAATAAATAAATAAACCTCTGATAAGTAAAAGAAAGTCTCAGCAAAGAAATAGAAGCTATCAGGAAGAACCAAAGGAAATTTCAAAACTGAAGAATTATAAAAATAAAAGTGGATGATCTCAATCGACCAGAATAAAGAAGACAGAGCAAGAAGCTAAGCAAACCCCAAACAGGATAAGCCTAAAGAAATCTACAGAGATGTTGTTAACAGAGAGATGTATTTATGTACAACACGAGACAATAGAAAACCATAGTCTATAAAGGTCACGAGGGACATCCAGTCCACTTATGTTTTTTAGACTCCAAATACACTAAAAAAAAAAATCAATATCAAGAATGTCAAACAGAGTTTTTGGTCTTGTGGTCCATTTTAAGCTTTACATTTAGTAAATGGATCTTTACAAAGCAAGCAAGAAGAAAAATGCAATAGTTGTATTATTCAGAAGCTAAAGACAAAATTCTGTAAACATTTAAAGTATACTTGACAGTGGGACAAAAGGTAAATCTGTAAAATAAATGCATTCTTCACTAAGCCTGACTTAGTACAAAGGACTATCCTTATAGTTTTATTAAGGAATAATATAAAGATAGAAATAATATCACAAATATGCATTTCAGAACCTGCATATCATAAAACAGAAAGTGAATGACAAATTACACTTCTTGATTATGACAATCACACAAGTAAGCATGCACACAATTACCAATACACATACATAAAAATGCAGGTTTTACATGTGAAAACAGTTTTAAAACTGCACTGTGGTGCCTCCCTGGTGGTGCAGCCGGTTGAGCGCTAGGTTGCGAAGCTGCCCGCAGCCTCTGCAGCGCCAGTTCGATCCCGGGCTGCTCCCCGGCCACCTGAGGAGGGTCCCACATGGCGCGCAGACCTCTCCTGCCGCCCGCTGCTCCCCTCAGCAGTGTACTTTGGTCCTTCTGCCTGCTCTGCTCCCCGCTCTGGCTCTGGTGAATTCTCTCGCCCTCCCGCGCTTCTGACTGTACCTAGTGCTTGTATAAACAAAACAAACAAACAAACAAACAAACAAACAAATAAATAAATAAATGGCATGCCTCTGTTAAAAAAAAAAAAAAAAAAAACCTGCACTGACTGTGATAGAACCTAACCAGAATTGTGCTGGAACTCAAGACATCTGACTGCATAAAACAGGAATTTTTATCCTCTGTGTTCACTCTCTCATCTGCTATTGGTTATTTTGGAAGCATGAAGTCCCCAAGGAGATAATTTTTGCTACTGGTTCTTTCTGGTGCAGAAAACCACACAGGAACAGATTTAAATGAGTCAAGATAAAAAGTTAAATGAGTCAAGATAAAAAGTTCTGCAAGATCAGGGGTCCTCCTCTGCAAACCTGCTACCCTAACTAAAAGCCCTCTTGCCTCACAAGG